>NC_054837.1:12601598-13845973 GCF_018345385.1 Vulpes lagopus | reverse complement strand
AGTGTCTCCCTCGGCACTCTAAAACTGCACCGCCAGACTCTCCTCAACCTGTCTTTTGCTTTTTAGAGTATTACTTGTTTGTGGTTACCACATCGCCGCATCTATCCACACACTGGGTGAACGCTCCATGACTGCAGGGACTTGCTCACCGCTAGGTCCCCAGGGCATGGCCCAGAGGTGGCGCTCCGAAAACATCAGTTGAACGGCGCTAGTATACCAAAGACCCTATTTCTATTCCCAAGAAAGAATGAGTGGTTCCCAGATCTGCCCCTTCTAGGCCAGTTTTAGGGGGCAAAGCGTGTGCAGAACCGCTCCTGCCCCAGAGGCCTGTTAAAGTTCCTGGGCCCAACTTTGCCAAAGGCTCCAACTCTAGGCCTGGACTTCGAGGATAACAGAAAAGACTCGCAGAGAAGGAGCCGGGGGGCTGGGCGCCCTTTTATTCACTCCCCGTTCCGTTAAATGGTGCGGTCCACAGAGTGGGGCAGGGGCTTGGAAAGAAGAGCCCATATTCTCCCGTGGAGAGAAGACGACTGACACTCGCCGCCCCTCGACGTCCTGCCAAAGAGAGAGTAGAGTACCTGCTTCCGTAGGGCCCCACGGCTCGAGCTCCTCCTCCTTCTGCGCCCTCGTGTCGCGAACTGCTTGCTGGGGTTCGTAGTCCTTCCTTGAGTATCAGCCCGACCTTCCCAGAAACCTTTGGGAATCAAAGTAGCTGAGACGACGCGGGGGGAGACGGCGCGGGAGGTGGGGGGGCGGGTAAGGGAAGCGCGAGGCCTTCTGGGTGTTGTAGTTCTGGATTGGTTCACTCAGCAAGAAATTATTGAGGAGAAACACTGGGTAACAAGTCTTACCACACTATTTGGGCTGTCCTGATCTGAATCCTATGAGACTTTTACCCCGCAAGCCATCACTTACCTCTGTCTTTCAGAACGATAAGCACTGAGATTCAGAAAAACTACAAATCCCATAGAGTGTTGCACGTCGAGGACTTTTGGAGCGCATGGTCGGCCGCGGCGCAGGCGCAGGCTTGACAGCGGAGAAACATGGCGGGCCCGACGTTTACTGCGAGGTTGTACTCGCTGCTGTTCCGCAGGACCTCCACCTTCGCCCTCACCATCGCCGTGGGCGCCTTGTTCTTCGAGCGCGCCTTCGATCAAGGCGCGGATGCGATCTACGAACACATCAACCAGGGGGTGAGGGACTGGGCCATCCCTGACCTTGGGCCTGCCTGAGGGGTGACAGTGGGAGTGGAGGTGGGGTGGGACCCAGTCTACCTTTACTAAGAGGAGGGAAAACGTTGGGCGTCTTTGTTAGTCGACTGGCATGTGTCCTCTCCGCAGGATGTGAATCCCAAAACATTGAATGATCCCGCTATGGGGGGTGGGTAGGTGGGTTCTAAGTATTGATATCTCACACCCCATATACCCACTTGTCCATTTGCGGAAGCAAAAACTAAAGGCCAGTGAAAGGACTGATTAGGGCTACACCATCAGGGTGAGTCTGGGCTGGAACCCGGACCCAGTCTCCTCTGAGGGTTTCAAGGGCAGATTTGAAAGGGCAGGGGTCATGAAAAGGAAAGCTTCTTAGGTACTGTGGTTGGACTTTTCAGATACAGCACTCTTCACTTTCCAAGGATTCCCAAGCAGACATTGTGGTAGTAACAACGATTAGGAGACAATATAAAATCCGAGAGCTCTGCATGAGGATACTGGGTCTTGTCACCTTGGTAACTGTGGCTTTCAGTTGGGCGAGTTTCTTAACCTCTCTGAACTTCATTTTTATCTGTGATCTAGAGATAATGGTAACTAGAGTAGGGAACTACTGTGGGGATTGTATGAGATGCAGGCAAGGTGCCTCAGTACCTGGTTGGTGATGTACTCAAAAAAATAACATTTGTTACATTCCTTAGGAGAAAGTGAAAGCGGAAGATAGGGAATAACCACACCTTTTAGACTCACTGTGTGCAGACACTGCTAGCTGTTGTACATGCTTTTTATCATTACACTTGTGGCTCATACTAGGGAAGGTCTCCTGCAGATAACCTTGTTTCACCATTCACTTGTGTTTTTAATTTGAAGCTCTCTGACCTTACAGCCCAGGCCGACCCTGTCCACTAATGCTGTTTGGCCTGTGGCCAGGACCACTTGCTGCCATGAAAGTGTTGCTACTACTGTTCAATCTCTTGCAAGCAGTTCTGCTTGCCATTCCCAGTCTTCGGGAAAGGGCTTTAAGTATGCTGTCAGCTTACCAATCTGTGCTTTTAGGAATGAGAATTAAGGGCACCTGGCTGGCTTAGTAGTAGAGTGCTCAACTCTTGATCTCACTTCCCTGTGAGCCTCATGTTGGGTGTAGAGATTATTTAAAAAAAAAAAAATCTTTAAAAAGGGGGTGGGGATGAGAATCCAACTAATCCCTGACCCAAGGATCATTGATTTAAGGAAATAAAAAATGGTTCAATGTGAATTATTTGGGGCTATGCATTTAGGACCTCTTGAGTAATACCTGGAAGTTGACAACCTCTTCGAGGCTCTGTTCCCTAATGATTGTGAACTTTTGAGTAATTACCTCAGTCTCTTTACCTCAGTTTCCCATAAAAGAAAGATCATCCTTTTCCACTTAACTTTACATGGGATTGATAACATCAAAGCAGTTTACAAGTGTTAAGTATATGCATCAAGCCTAGTGTTGCTTCCAGTTTGCCCTCCCCAACTGTCCAGACATGGTACCTGTTTCTCTTAAGTTTGTTTTAGAGACCAGAACAGTCGGAGTAGCTGTAAAATATGAGAGACAAAGCTAAAAGTTTGTGGTTCTTGCCTTTAAAATGCAGAAGCTATGGAAACACATCAAGCACAAGTATGAGAATAAGGAGTAGTTCCTTGGACACCCCTACCCACGCTGAAAGGACCAGATCCACGCACCAGCTGTTTGCCCAGAACCAGGGCCTCAGCTTGAAGATGATGCTCAGATTACTCTTCATCAACCACCTTTAGCTGTTGGCAAGAAACAGCTTCACCTGACAGACTCTTTGACTTCTGCCACATTTGAAGTATGTTGGGAGTCATCAATAAATAAATGTAAATTATCCTGAGACATGCTTCTGCATCTAGTGCTTTGTTAATTATACCTGATCTTCACTTGTCGGTTGAGACCACTTCAGAGTCCTCTACAAACATCTGAATGGCAGATTCCATTATTTTGGGTTCCCCATTAACTTCCAAAGAACTCTGGTTTACAAAACATGAGGTACAATTGAAGGTGTTACTTTCCACTTTAGCTTCTAAATCAGTAGTTCCACTCTTTCTCTATTTTTTTTTTTTCTTTTTGAATGTAAGCTCTACATTCAACGTGGGGGCTCAAACTCATAACCCTGAGATCGAGAGTCTTATGCTCAGGGTGCCTGGCTCAGTCAGTAGAACATGCGACTCTTGATCTTGGGTTGAATTTGAGCCCCACGTTGAGTGTAGAGATTACTTAATCCAAAAAAGTCACATGCTCTACTGACTGAGCCAGCCAGGTGCCCCAATAATTCCATTTTTAAAAAAGATTTTATTTATTTATTTGGGAGAGAGTCCGTGTGCATGAATAGGGTGGGGAGAGGTAGGGGAAGGGCAGAAGCAGGCGCCTTGCTTGATGTTGGGCTGGATCCCAGGATCCTGGGACCATGACCTGAACTGAAGGCAGATGCTTATCCTATTGAGCCACCCAGGCACCCCATTAATTCCATTTTTAAATCATACAGAGGGAGGCTGACTGGCTTAACTATAGGGAAGCCCTGGATTCAGCTGGTAGAAAAACCCTAGCCCAAGGGTCTTGGGCCACTCCCTGCCCCTAGGGTCCTCTCTATGCTGCCATTAAATGCTGGCATCAGCTGGCATACCTCTCTGGGGCCACAGCGCATCTTCTGATGACGAAGTTGGACCAAATCTCTGACCAACCTGCCAGGGTTCCCCTCTCTAATAAGTTTGGTTTATCATGGTGCTTATTTGGTGGGTTTGAATCCTCACTCTACCAGTTTTAGCTGTGTGAACCAAGGACAAGGCACTTGACCTCTCTGAGCTTCAGTTTCCTGGTCTGTTACATGGGGATAATGGAAGCGCTTTCTGTGTGGGTTCTTTGTGAGTATTAAAGGAATTAAATGCAGTTAACACAGTCACAGATCCTGGCACATGGACATACTGCTGGTAGAGACACATGGGATGCTTAAGGACCTGGAGAACCAGAAGACTGCCAGTAGGCTATGGAGCAGCAGGACTGTGAAGAGAGGTTCAAGGAACATAGTCTGGTCATTCATTCAACAAACATTTGGGTGGCCACTGTGTGAGGCACTGTACTCGGTGCTGCTAGGCATATGGTGGCAAACATGAGGCTTGAAACTCCTACAGGAGATACTGTAAATGCTATTCTATATAAATATATATAGGACTCATGTACTATAGGAAAGTGTGTGTGAAATGGTACCATCTGATAGGATATTTTGTACCTAGGTATTAGTATCTTCAATGTGCATACCTTTGACCCAAGAAATTCCACTTGTGGCAAATTTTCCTTAAAAAATGGGTGTCCACAAGAGATGTTCATCATGGTGTTTTTTATAATGGGAAAAATGAAAACAAAATATCCAAAATAGGAATTACTATTGGGGTAAAATATGCAGTCATTTAAAACCTTGTTTTGGGGATCCCTGGGTGGCTCAGCGGTTTAAGCGCCTGCCTTCGGCCCAGGGTATGATCCTGGGGACCCGGGATTGAGTCCCACATTGGGCTCCCTGCATGGAACCTGCTTCTCCCTCTGCCTGTGTGTCTACCTCTCTCTCTGTGTCTGTCATGAATAAATAAAATCTTAAAAAAAAAAAAAAACCTTGTTTTAATTGGAAGAAAATATCCAACAAATGTGGCAAAGCACCAACCTCACTAATACATGAAACAGTCGTTTCCAAATTAATAAGAAACAGGTGAATAACTCGGAAGCTAAGGCTAATGACACAAATAGGCAATTAATACAAGAAATACAAATGGCTTCAAACATGAAATGATGCCCATTTCATTAATAAAGTGTACTATTTTTTGCCTGCCAAATCAACAAAGATGAAAAAGATTAGCAATACCAGGGAATTTCCATATCTGTGTGTGAGTTCCCCCTATGTACATATGCATGCTCTTAAATTTTGGATCCCTGGGGCGCCTGGCTGGAAGAATGTGGGACTCTTGATCTCAGGGTTGTGAGTTTGAGCCTCATGTTGGGTGTAGAGATTACTTTAAAAATCTTCAAAAAGATCATGAAATCCAATTTGTTTGTTTTTTCTTTAATACGTATTCCTTTGGATCCTGACATTACACTTCTAGAAAAACTTCTCCAGGGGTGCTTCGGTGGCTTAGTCGGTTAAGCGGTTGCCTTCAGCTTGGGTTGTGAACCCAGGGTCCTGGGATAGAGCCTGGCATTGAGCTCCCTGCTGAGCGGGGAGGCTGCTTCTCTCTCTCCCTCTGCCCCTAGCCCCTGCTTGTGCACTCTCTCTCTCTCTCAAATAAATAAATAAAATCTTAGAAAGAAAGAAAGAAAGAAAAGAAAGAAAGAAAGAAAAGAAAAGGAAAAGAAAAGAAAAGAAAAGAAAAAAGAAAAGAAAGAAAGAAAGAAAAACATCTCCAGAATCACATGTGCATGTGCACACATACAAAAAGTCCTTGGAGCATTGTTTGGAATTTTAAAAATCTAGAAGATTTTTTAATCACCCAGGTAGCAGTTAAGTGCCTTCAGCTGGAGTCATGATCCCAGGGTCTCAGGATTGAGCCCTACATCAGGCTCCTTGCTCAGTGGGGAGTCTATTTGTTTCTCTCCAACCCCTGCTCGTGTCTCTCTCTCTCAAAAAAAAAAAAAAAAAAAAAAAGAAAAAGAAAAAGAAAAAAAGAAGGAAAAGAAAATGATCTTCAATAGGGAAGTAGCTAACTAAAGAGGTAGATTCCTAGCACAGACACGTGGACATTAAGGAGACTGAAATGGCTCAGTGTGTAGGTATGAAGAAAATGAAAAGAAAAAAAAATCAAGCCTCAAAATTTGTGTTTATTTTTATTCTTTTTATGTAAATACATACACATCAATATGTGCACACAGAATACTGAGGGATATAAATTAAACTTTTCATGGCAATTATCTCTGAGAGGTGGGATTTCAAAGAAATTCCACTTTGTGCAATAGATATTGCCTTTTTTTCTTACAAGTAGGTATTGATATTC
Organism: Vulpes lagopus; assembly: GCF_018345385.1. Lineage (NCBI taxonomy): Eukaryota > Metazoa > Chordata > Mammalia > Carnivora > Canidae > Vulpes > Vulpes lagopus. The sequence continues at coordinate 13,839,746 of NC_054837.1, read as the reverse complement.
TAATAAAAAATATTCTGGGGATCCCTGGGTGGCGCAGCGGTTTGGCGCCTGCCTTTGGCCCAGGGTGCGATCCTGGAGACCCGGGATTGAATCCCACGTCAGGCTCCCGGTGCATGGAGCCTGCTTCTCCCTCTGCCTATGTCTCTGCCTCTCTCTCTCTCTCTCTCTCTGTATGACTCTCATAAATAAATAATAAAAAAATTAAAAAAAATATTCTGTAATAAAGAAAGCAAGGGGCACCTGAGTGGCTCAGTTGGTTGAGCATATGCCTTTGTTTTTTTCTTTTTTAAGATTTTATTTATTTATTCATGAGCGACATAGAGAGAGAGGCAGAGGGAGAAGCAGGCTCCATGCAGGGAGCCGATGTGGGACTCGATCCCTAGTCTCCAAGATCATGCCCAGTGCTGAAGGCTGAGCCACTAGGGCTGCCCTAGCATTGCCTTTGGATTGGGTTGTGATCTTGGTGTCCTGGGATCGGCCTGGGTCGCCCAGCAGAGAGCCTGCTTCTCTCTCTCCTTCTTGTCACTCCCCCTGCTTGTGCTCATTCTCATGCTCAAATAAATAAATAAAATCTTAAAAAAAAAAAAAAAAGAAAGAAAGAAAGTAAAGGAAGCCTGGGTGGCTCAGTAAGTTAAGCGGCAAACTCAGGGTGGTGAAACCCAGCCCCACACTGGGCTCAGTGCTCAGCGGGGAGTCAGAGTCTGCATGAGATTCTCTCCCTTTCCTTCTGCCCTTCCCTCTGCTTGTGTGAACATGCATTCTCTCTTTCTAAAATAAATTTTTTGAAAAAAGCAAGTAAAAAATGATTAAGAAGACTGTTCACATAAAACATGGATAAAAGAAGCCAAAATATAAAGCTAAGTGAGAAAAAAAAGCCACAAATTCATGTAAAGCATGATGCATTTTTTTCGTATAAGAAAAAAATTGGAAATGCTCACTACAAATTGTTAATAGAGGGGCACCTGGGTGGCTCAATGGTTGAGCCTTATGAGCTCAGCCTTATGGCTCAGGTGGTGATCCCGGAGTCCTGGGATAGAGTCCCATATCAGGCTCCTTTCAGTGAGCCTGCTTCTGCCTCTGCCTCTCTGTGTGTGTCACATGAATTAATAACTAAATTAAATATTTTTAAAAATTGTTAATAAAAGTTAATTCTGAGTTATTTTCTGTTGTATTTCTCTCTGCTATTTAAGTTTTCTACATCAAGCATGCATTCTTTTTTTTAGATTTTTAAAAAAATATTTGAGAGAGAGAGTGCAGAGAAAAAGAGAGCACAAGGCAGAGAGAGGGGCAGAGGGAGAGAGAGAAGTAGGCTCTGCATTGAGTAGAGAGCCAGTTGCAGGGCTCCATCCCAGGACCTTGGGATCATAACCTGAGCCAAAGGCAGATGTTTAATTGTCTGAGTCACTCAGGAGGCCTAAGCATGTATTATTCTTATAATGGGGGAGGAATAAGTTAAAAGGGGGCTGCCCAGAGAAAGTGTGAATGCAAAGAAATGCAAAATGTGAGCCCCCCGCCCTGGCTCCTGGCCTAGAACCCAGCTGTTTGGAGGCCCAGAGTTCCCCTTCCTGAGGATGCAATGAGGATTCATCCTCGAGTAGCACTGCCAACTGGGAGCTGGGCCTCCCCAGAGCTCCTTGGGTGGGTGTGCCTCCCAGGTGGGGGAAATGAGGATTAACACCCTCCTCAGACTGGCACCAAGAAGCTGTTTATTACTGGAAAAAGTTTCCTTCCCAAGCTCAGCGTGAGGTATTTCCTGGAGTCAAGAGCTGGGACAGTCTTTACAGTGAGAAAGCCCCAAGGACTTCCCACCTGCTCCCCTCCCACAGGTGTCAGGAAAAGCTTAAATGCTTGGGTGCCTCATAAAGCTAGCTACCAAAGCCCTCTGAAATCCTCTTCTGGGAAGTTGGCATCCAGTATGCTCTACTCGCTCAGGACCCCTCAGTATTCTACCTGAGCCAAAGGCAGACGCTCAACCACTGAGCCACCTAGGTGCCCCTGAGGTGAGATTTAAATAGAAATTTCAGCCAGGTAAAGATCAAGAGTAAGAGTATTGGGATCCCTGGGTGGCGCAGCGATTTGGCGCCTGCCTTTGGCCCAGGGCGCGATCCTGGAGACCCAGGATCGAATCCCACGTCGGGCTCCCGGTGCATGGGGCCTGCTTCTCCCTCTGCCTATGGCTCTGCCTCTCTCTCTCTCTCTCTGTGTGTGTGACTATCATAAATAAAAATTAAAAATTAAAAAAAAAATTTAAAAAAAAGAGTAAGAGTATTTCAGGAAATAAGAACAGTGAATGAAAAGGACCTGGGGTGGATATGGGTTTGGCTTATTCACTGAACTGAAGGAAGTGAAGGAGTAATAGATAGGGTCAGATACTGTACGGTCTTGTAGGTCATACCAAAGGAGTTTGAATTTTATTCTAAAAAGAAAGGTAAGCCACTGGAGGGTTTATGATTAATAGGTTACATTTCTCAACTACCTACTATGAGCCAGGCATTGTACTAAGTGCTTTGCAGTTTATGTGTCACTTTATTTGAACAATAATCCAAGAGGTTGTTTTATTATTCCCATTGAATAGGTCTAGTGAGGTGTAAAGAATGGACAGTCCTGGGTTAGAATTCAAGCCCCACCACTCACTGGCTGTGTGAATTAGGCAAGTTACTTACTGTCAGTGAGCCAGTTTTCTCATCTGTAAAATATCCACCATGATATTGCACAATGGCAGCTATGATTCTTGTTATTTCTGGAGATGTTGTCATCTTGGAGGGGTGTCAAGGGGAGTAAGGATTACTGTGAGGTAAATCCTCACCCAGCTGACTGCTTAATTAACCCAGCCAGGGACTATCCAGGCTGGCACTCTACAGCTGCCTGCCAAGGTTCAAAACTTTTCAGCTCTGGGTGGAGTCCAAGTTGTCCTGGCAGCTCAAAGAAAAAAGTGACCAGCCCTTGGAACATTCTAGGCTTTTCCCCAGTAGACACAAGGATAATGCCTATAATAGGCTGGGTTCCCCAGGACTCTGGGTTGGGGGTTAGTGTGCAGGAGGTTTATTTCTCAGGTCCATTTAATTTTTTAAATTAATTTTTTAATTTGTAGTTGACACGCAGTGCTACATTAGTTTCGGGTGTATAACACAGTGACTTGACAAGTTTATACATTATGCTATGCTGGGATCCCTGGGTGGCGCAGCGGTTTGGCGCCTGCCTTTGGCCCAGGGCGCGATCCTGGAGACCCGGGATCGAATCCCACGTCAGGCTCCCGGTGTATGGAGCCTGCTTCTCCCTCTGCCTATGTCTCTGCCCCTCTCTCTCTCTCTGTGTGACTATCATAAATAAATAAAAAAAATAAAAATACATTATGCTATGCTCACCATTAAGTGTAGCTATTATCTGTCATCATATTATGCTATTATAATACCATTGTCTATATTCCTTATACTGTACCTTTTATTCCCATGACTTACTCATTTGATCACTGGAGGCCTGTATCTCCCACTCTTCACCCATTTTGTCCATCTCCCCCACTCTCTCTGCTCCATTTTATACCTGCATCTACTCCTTGAGGCTCTGTGAGAACAGATTTGCAAAATAAAAATAGCTAGATATCCTCTTACATATTAAACTTGTGAAGATTTTTTAAAATTATAATACCCAGCATGAGCAATGATACAGGAAATGATCCTTCTCAAATCCTGCTTGGAAGGAAGGCCAACCTAACAGTCAAAAATAATTCAAAGAATTTGCCCTGAGAAAATAGTCATGGATGTGGACAAATATTTACCCAGGGAGGTTCACTGTAGTTTCATAGCAAATAATGAGAAACAATCAAAATGCACAATGACAGGGCATGGGCTGACTGAAGTATAGTATCATGATAGAACACCACTAATCCATTAAAGAGGATGTAGATGAGGGGCACTTGGGTGGCTCAGTGGTAGAGCGTCTGCCTTTGGCTCAGGTCGTAAACCCCAGGGTCCTGGGATCAAGTATCACTTCGGGCTCCCCACGGGGAGCCTGCTTCTCCCTCTGCCTATGTCTCTGCCTCTCTGTGTCTCTCATGAATAAATAATATCTTTTTTAAAAAAATGAAGGATGATGGCATGTGTAATATGATCGCATTTTCGTGGGAAACACATATGTAAAAAAAATCCACATATGTATACTCCTTTTTCTAAAATAATGTTGGAAGGATAAAAGCTAAAATCCTAACAGCAATTATTTCCGGATGGTGGAAATTTTCTTTCTCTTTGCTTACTGATGTGAACCATGCCATGAAGCATTGTACCGTTTTTGTAATAAGAGGGGGGAAAGCAATGTAAGTTATTAATAAGAAATAGATTCCATCCTGTAACTCAGCCAGCTCTTTCAATAACAAGGAACAAGGACTGTCCTATGGATAAATTTGAAGTCTTGTGAAGAAAGGACAGAAATCAATGAATTTAAAATGTCTGAGCAACGTGCAAAGTTGTGGGGAATACAAATACCTAGGCAAAATGGAGGTTATGGCAGTTGCTTCAGTGTAAGCGAAGAATGAATGAACACCTAGTAAAAGGGGCAGGCACTAGCCCATGCAGAGGACACACCACACACACACACACACACACACACACACACACATACACACACACCCCTGCCTTCTCTAAGCACTCACCAGGGCCAGGCCTGGGCCTGGTACCACTAACATATCCTATGTCACTATATCCTCAATCTGAGGTGGGCACTGTTCTCTACCCCTATTTTACACGTGAAAAATGAGGTTCAGAGACCTTAAGTATCTTGCCCAGGGTAACACAGCTAGAGAAAGTAGGGCAGAGGTTCAAATACAGGACAGTTGGCTCCAGAGGCTATGCTCATATCCACAGCTCCATGCTGTGTAAAAATCATTTATCTCTCTTCACTGGGGCCTTGGCCTGATATGCTTGGATTTATACACAGACTGCATGCCAAGGGCAGACTCCAGCCGGCATCAAGGACAAGGCAATGATGGAATGCAGAGAAAGTGTCAGCTGGGAGCCACTTAGCCGGCAGTCTGTGAGTACAGAGGTACTGACTGCTTTTCCTGCTGCTCATGGCCTATCCTCCCTTCAAAACTCCTGCACAGAAAACTTCCTCGGCTGCTCTGGACACTTCTTCTCCACTGCACCGTCATAAGACTGCCAGATCAACTCCCTTGCTCAAACAACTTCAATGGCTCCCCACTACTGGTAAGATCAAGCTCAAATTCCATAACCTGACGCTTAAGATTCAAGCTACCTCAAATCTCACTTTACAAACCTTCCAAATACGGTCCTTGCTGTGGGTCCCTTTGCCCTCCCATCTTGTGCCTGGGCATGGATTATGGAAATAGCACATGCCTGTGTTTGAATTCTAGCTCTGCTACTCTCTAGCCAGGTGACCTTCCCCTCCGTGAGCCTCAGTTTCCTCCTGTGGAAAATGGGATAATGATAACTGTATCTCACAGGGTGGTTGGGAAGATATGTGAAATAATGCTTAACATGTTCTTAGCACATGCCAACAGGAGTGGTTTTGTTATGTGGTTACAGTGAGTACATTGAGTGGGGGGGCCCCCACACGGTCTTCAGGGAACAGTGCCTAATTAGCATATTCGATCCACAAAATACAGGCTGAGAGCTTTGGTGATGACAGTACAGCTGAATCATTCAAGTGCCCCACCCCTTGTCCCAGCTGTTTTGAAACCATGTTCCTGACATCCTTTCTATCCCTCTAAGGCCTGATCACTTTCTCCTGCTCCCCTGTGTGTCCTGTGATAATCTTGTTTTCACTGTCTCTAACACTGTTTTAAACTCCAGCAGACTCGTGTATTCCTCAGGCAGTCCTTATCTCTTCCCCACACCTTTAACCATGTAACGGACTCCTCTCTGCTTTTGTCTATCTTCCTCCTTTCCAGCTGTCTGAGTGCACTGCTGTCTCCCTTGTGTACAGGCCTCCAACGGAGAGGCTACTTCCTGCCCTGGGGCTGCAATTCTGTGTGATGTCTTATCTCCTTGGCTCACTAATCTTTCCTAATGATATACCTCTGTCAAACTGGACCCTCTAAGGGACAGGCTTTCCTTTTACTAGCAGACAGGGGAAACTATTGCAAAGTGGAGATTTGGAAAATATATCCTGCCCAACTTTCTGCTCTCATCTCTGTCAATGGAATGACTTGATTACAGGTTGTATTAATAGAAATATGGTGTTTAGGGATCCCTGGGTGGCGCAGCGGTTTGGCGCCTGCCTTTGGCCCAGGGCGCGATCCTGGAGACCCGGGATCGAATCCCACATCAGGCTCCCGGCGCATGGAGCCTGCTTCTCCCTCCGCCTGTGTCTCTGCCTCTCTCTTTCTCTCTGTATGACTATCATAAATAAATAAAATTAAAAAAAAAAAAAAAAAAAAAAAAAAAAAAAGAAATATGGTGTTTAGAACAAAGGAGGTGATAGGTCCTCTTTTCTGTGCTGAGGCAACTATGCATGGAGTAAGTGTCAAGCTATAGGGAGGCAGAAAGCCAAATGGCAGAAAATATGGATTTTGGAGGCTGGCAAACCTGTATTTAAATCTTGACTCAGCCATGAGCAAGTGGCTGAACCTCTAAATGAGGCTTACAATCACACCTATCATCTAGCTTTGTCTCAAGGATTCAGTAAGGTAATTTCTGTCACACAAAGCTAAGCAGGGCACCTATCACACACTTACTAGGCTGGATTGTACCAGTCTTCTTCTCTTGCCAGCTCTTGTGTGTCCAGATTATCCTGAGCCTAGAGGTTTCTGGAAGACTGCCATAGAGGGGTCACAGCAGATGTGCTGAAGGGTGAGAGATGGGGTACACAGAAATCTGGGGCATTGGTGGGAGGCACTCACCACTCTCATCCTGGGTCCCAGTGAGCAGGGCTGTGTGAGTTCACTAGCCTGCCTCGCAGCGGGCCAGAACTGCACACCTTGTCCCAGTCATCCTGCCGACATCTCAATTTAGAGACAACTGTGGCTCAGAAACATGAGGCTATCTTGCTCAGAGTCACAGAGCCAGAGAGTGGCTGAGACTAGTTTGGTTCTAACCGCAGAGCTCAGCCCCTGCTGTAAATGTTGAAAGCCAAATAGGCTACTGGCCATTTGGAGGACCCTGATCCCCAAAGAAAAGTTCTGGCATGGCCATTGCATGTTACTCTGTGTTAATACTCTGGGGAAGGAACCAATGCCTTTCTCTGTAGACCCCCCCTGAGTGGGGAAGTCTGACTTGCCAGCTGGGACAGGCTGTACACACCCCTGTGGCGGGGTCATGGAGCTGGTCCTCATCTGTTGCCTCTCTCCTGTGAATTCCAATGAATGAATTTTTAGGCCAATGAATTCCTCTTTATGGAGGCAGAAAAGTAATGGGGGACATATCATTGAAAGCCTTGAGTGTCATCGTATGGTCTTAGGCTTTCTCTCTGAGCAAGATAGGAAACCACCTGAACAAACTAAGGGCATGTATTTTAACGAGATCATGTTGCCTGCAGTTCAGGGGCCAAGGGTAGAAGCAAGGAGACCAGTTGGGAAGCCATTTGCTAACCCAGACATGGCAGCTTGAACAAATATGGTGGTTTGGTTGCAGAAGTGATCAGATTCTGTCCATCTGCCCATCGGTTCTGTGCTGCAGTGCCTGATTTGCCTGTCAGAGGGAAGGGGCAACAGTCTAATCACCCAGAGGGGTCCCAGTGCCACAGCTCCCAGGCTCCCCCTAGAGGGAGGAGCTTTGGGAAGGCGGTTTCCTGACAGAACTTGCTCATAGAGCCAAAAGCTTTGGAGTTCACATCATTCCCGGATTCTGTCCTTTCACTGAGAATTGTCAGCGAAAATCCAGACGGAGGCAGCTCTCGAACTTTTCCTGGCCCTGGAACCCCGGCATTCCATTGGAAATGTGCCTGCTGGAAATGGGTGATTTGTGCAAAAGAAGTTTCTGGCAGGGTGATTAAAAGAGAGGAAAGGAAATTGCCCTAAATGCAGAGTAGCCCGAAAACTGCCCTCAGTTTTCTTCTCTGCCCTTTGAGCAAGATTCACCAATCTCCAAGTGCCCTCTGCCCCCACCCAGCATGCACTCAGCTGCCCTCACCATTAGCCGTGCCCACGAGGCAAGAGGGGTGACAGAATGATCATCCCCATTTCTTGTAAGAAGAAATTGAGGCCCAGAGAGGCCAAGGAACTGACTCAGGGTCAAATGGCTTGTTGGAATCTAAGGGCCTAGACCCCAGCCTCCTGACCTTCAGTCTAGTGCTCCTTTTGCCACCCTTGATGAACAAAAGAACAATAAAAAGGATGGGCTCTTGAGATCTGCGAGGTTGCAGGAAAGAATGCAGAGTAAGCAAGTTAGACCACTGGAAGGGAGACAGGCAGGAGCCTACGTGTAAGCTCTGCATGTAAAATTCCTAAATAGACGGGCATGGTTGGTCCTCACCCCACTGAAGGGCCCCCTTTCTGCCTGGCTCTTCTGTGAAAACCACTTTAAGAAGAAGAAAACCATAATTACTCCCTTGGGATGGTGGAACGCTTAGGGGACCCATCAGAGGGCCTAGCATGGGCTCGTGCAGCCAGAAAAAGCATATTCAATGTCATAATTTCATAGTTGGGAAACTAGAATTAAGTGCCTGTTGTTTTTGTAATTCAGACCACAGCGAGTAAAGCTAAATGATATAACCTCCACGGCTGGGAGAGCACCATGAAAGCCCAGCGAATTCTTAAGCGAGGCAAACTTCTCCCACTTGCCTGGGTGGTGGGGGTACCTGAGATCCCAGGGTCTGAGAATGGGGGAGGGTTGGGAGTTTAAATAGGTTGAGAAACTCTGGACAAAATGCCCTTTAGGGCTCTCCGAAGTCTATCAGCTGTGTAAAATTCTTTTGATGATTATCGATTGTTGGGAATTTCCAGTGTGATGTGAAGTGAGAATTTGATTCTCATTTTAAGACATACTGCCCTCCATCCCCCTTACTCCCCCCCTCCCCCACACACACCCAGGGCTGGAGATAGTAACCTTTAGATTACATTGTTTACCTCAGGCTGCAGAATTGCAACAATGGCCTCTGGCCATAGTCAAGGTCCCTTCCTCCTGCCCCAGCACTCAGAGATCTAGCTAGGACCTGACACCAGGCTGATCTGGGGAACTCCTACTGCGGACTAGCCTTCGCTCCAAGTGGATCTTCTAGAACTCTGGTGCCTCCCCTACTCCTAGGTAATCCCATCAACATGGTCTGGTTTCCAATGCCCCCTCCTCAGCTCTCAGCTCCCTCTTCCTCTTGTCTGATGCCAAGTTCCTTGGAAGGGCCCACACTCCTGCCTTCTCTCCCTCACCTTCCATTCTTTCCATGCCTCCCCATCACTTCCTAGCAAAGGTGGGGCAGAAACCCAGTGAGCCTCATTGAGTAAGCCTTGACCTCCCAGCTGCTGCCTGACACTGTAACCACTACCCTCTGTTTCTGAAAAGTCTCTTTGCTCTTGGCTTCCATTCACCTTGCCTGTTCATTTCTTATTAGGGCTTAGCACAACTGTGAGTAAATCACTTTGCCTAAATGTCTTGCCTTGGACTGTGAACTCCGTGAGGCCAGGGGCCCAGTCTTCCTGACACATGCCTGATGCAGTACCTGGCACCTAGTAGATCTTGGTAAAGAGCTGAGTGGATGCATTTATCCTTTCCTTCCTTGGTCCTCCCAACCAGGCTGACTGTCCATGCCCCGAGCCCTGAGGGCAGGCAGTAAATACTTGGAGTGACTGCTTGAGACAAATGTCTGGGCCATGGCCTGTTCTGTGGTCCTAATTCTAAGGTTCCCTTCCTCTAGATCCTTTCACCCCAGCCTCTTGGCCTCCTCCCACACCTCAGTACTCCTTAGGCTCTGCTGTCTCCATCTTGGCTGAGAGAGCTCTACTCCTAGTCTTTTCTCTGCTTCCCCTGGACAGGGACTGGATGTAAAAATGAAGAACCAGAAGCGCCTAGGGGGCTCAATCAGTTAAGTGTCTCACTCTTGATTTCAGCTCAGGTCATGATCTCAGGGTCGTGAGATCAAGCCCCATGTTGGGCTCTGTGCTCAGTGCAGTCTGCTTGAGATTCTCTCTCCCTCTCCCTCTGCCCCTCCTGCTTGTGCTCTCTCTCATTTATAAATATATATCTTTAAAAAAAACGAAGAATCATTCAATGGGTTTCATGGCAAACTGGAAAAACAGAAGGATGAATGAATCTGAAAACAAAGTGAAAATAAAAAACAAGGGCATCTGAGATCTATGGGACAGTATCCAATAGTGCAACATACATACAAGGTGGGGAGGGTCCCATCAACCTGGTCTGATTTACTAGGATTTCCCATCCCCCTGCCCTACAGCTATGTGACTTGTATTTTCTCCTTTCTTTGTTAAGAACAGTCGTGACAAAGATGCAGATGTGGGGAAAAGAAAGGAATAGCACGTGGTGTAGGGGCTAAGGGCGTGAGCTTTAGGAGATGAGCCTGGGGCTGAATCCCTCCTTGGCCATATGCTAAGTGTGTGACCTTAGGTCGCCTATCCTCTGTGACCTTGGTTTTCTCATCTGTTCCTACCTGGTGAGAATTAGACAAGGTAAATACAAGGAAAGAGCCCACCAGAACCCCTGACCATGGTAAGTACTTAGCAAGTGCTTTTGCTCTCATTACAAATATGATCTTACTGTCATTTTCGTTTATGCACAGTCCTTTTCAGACTTGGTCTGTATGCAAATTAAAAAAAATATTTTCACAAGGGCGCCTAGGTGGCTCAGTCTGTTAAGTGTCTGCCTTTGCCTCAGGTCATGATCTTAGGGTCCCAGGATTGAGCCCTACATTGGGCTCCCTGCTCAATGGGGAGTCTGCTTCTCCCTTTGCCCCTTACCCAACTCATGCTCTCTCAAATAAATAAAATCTTAAAAAAAAAAAAGAAGACTACTGATCGAAAAAAAAATATTTTCACAATCATGGAGCATTAACATCCAATTTATTCTCTTAAAAACAAGAACAACAACAAATTTATTCTTCAATATTTAGTTTCTCACATTGCTACCAAGTAAGTATTCATTGACATCATTTTAAAGCAGGGGGGTTCCACAACCACTCCCTGCATTTTTGGTGGGTTTACTTTTGTGTTTTGTTTCCCTCCCTGCATTGTTTAACCCAAGCTCCCAGTGTGACAGGGACAGGCAGGTTCCTGTTATTCACTTACTTTTTCAGACTACACCTGGAATTAAGAAAGATCAGTATCCAGGCTCTGCTGCTGACTTGCCATGGGCTTTGGGCAAGTTACTTGCCCTCCCTGGGCTCCTGGGTCCCTTTTTATCAATGACAGGCTCTGCCCTACCCACCTCTCAGAGGCACAGAAGCACTGTTCAAACAAACACGTCCACCATCATTGCCACTCATGAGCTAGGAAGAAAGACACTCAAAGTCCTAAGTCCTCTTGGAGGCACTAGGTTGTAAAAGCTTCTTGGGAAATGCCTGTGATAGTCATGTTCTCTAACAGGGTGCAGAGAAGGCACTTAGAAATTCCTGCTTAGGAGTAGTAGTGGGGTGGTGGGGCCCAGTGATCAAGTGAACAGGGCTCAGGTCTCCCACCCATTTCACTTGTAACACTTCTGCCATTGCCCATCTTAAATCTTGAGGCCTCCTCAGAGGATCTAATTGGCACTGAGTGGAAAGGAACCACTCACCCGGCCCAATATACCCACTTTGCAGATGGGAAAACTGAGGCCCCGAGAGGTGAAGAGGTATGCCTACCAGCACTGTTCTGGATGACTCCTGAGTGAGGCATTTGCAAAGCATCCCTGAAAGGGTGCCCTAAGATCTGAAATGAGAAAGAACATAGTTCTTCTAGGGAGATCAAGTATGACCTGGGAGTACATTCTGGAAAGTCTGAAAAATCGTTTATCTTCTCCAATCCTTTAAACCAGGATGCCAATGTGAGGCCTGAACACCACTCCCAGTAGTCAGGAGGTATACATATGACAAAATGAAGGTGAGAGGGGATGTGTGAACAGTAACAAGTAAGGTAGGTAAAGCCCAGAGCTCCCCCAACTCACCTCCCCTTACTCCAGGGCCAAGAGCTGGGTCTGAGGTGTTCAAGGAGAGAGAAAAGAAATGACCCTCCCTGGTAAATGCCTCTAGGAGGAAACAGAGTCTTCCTGCTGCCTGTCAGAATGGCTGATCCTGAGCCTGATCTCAGCTAATTCGGCAGCTCAAGGGGAAGACACCACTCCTGTATCTGCTCTGCATCTCAAATGTACCAAGAGAACCGGCATGACTCAAAGGAATTGTTATTGATTTTCACTTGTGCAGCTGACCTAACAAAACCAATTCGTCAAGTGCCTGTCTGCCTTGCTGCTCCGGACACTCATCCTAACCTCGTGCAAATAAATTACACAAGCATCTAGGGTGATTTGTCAAGGTCTAGATGGGCAGGGGCCCTGGCTCCCATGGAAGGACTCCAGGCTACGTTGGGTAGGATGAGGCCAGCAAATAAATACCCCACAGTCGATCCTCTGTTGATCATTCTGGGGGGGCCCAGGAATCAGGATACCTCACAGCTGCTGCTACACTGGAAACCAACTGGCTATGCCCAGGAGGGGGTTTTAAGGAACAAGGCCCAAGTCCTTCAACAGGACTTAGCAGTGACATTCTCACTAGTGTCTTCTGGTTTCTGACTCCTTGATTTTGGAGGATTTGATGGTGCCCCACAATCAGGAGGCACCAAGCTCTGGTCCTGGCTCTGCTACTGGAAAAGTATCCTTGGGTCAGCTATGAGATGGCGATGATACCACCAATGGGAATCTAGGACTCTATAAAGGCCAGGGGTTAGACTGAGGGTCTAATCCTTGTTCTCCCACTTCCTGGATGTTGCCAGGGCAGGAACCTTCACCTTCAGTTTACAGCACTTCACCTATAGCATAGGGCCTGGAAAAAGTACCTACCTCCTAGTGTGGAGGTCGTACAGACTGAAAGAGAACATGGAAAGGACCATAGGGCCTCACACCCTTATCTCTTCCTTCCGCAGGCAGGGACTAAAGGTTCACAGAAGGAAGTAATGTGCTTAGGGCCACACAGCAAAGTAGGGCAACATCAGGAGGGGTTAAAATGAGAGGCAAATATGAAAGGCTGATGAGCAGAGCAGCGATCACCCTGCTCTCTTGCTCTCCTGATGGTGGCTGTCGCTGAAGGGAGACAGGCGGAGCAGGCCAGGGGCACATCATGGATCACTGCTTGAAAGGGTCAAAAACTTTATTTGCAGGCCTTGTCTTTGTTTTTGAATTTAGAGGTTTCCTGCCATCTAGGGTAAAAGAGTAGTTGGTGTCTTGCTGCATGAGGTTTGTGGGGCTTGCCTTGGGGCTCTGTCCCCATCCCTTTTGCCTGCTCTCTGGGCCCAGGAGTTCCTCCACTGTGGGATAAGGCACTGTGTGTTCTGCAAGAAGGCGCTCACGGCTGGCTGGTAGACGACGAGGCGGCCTTCTCAGGGGCTACAAAGCTGAGGCTGTTGAGGGGTGGAGTTGAATTTGGGACCCTGGCAGGAGGCCAAGTGGTGAGGAGATCCAAGGCTATGGTAACTCAGCCTGGCAAGTCTGGTGCTGCTGCCTCCCGGCTGGCACCAACATGACAGCCTCAGGATGGAATCATGCCTTTGCTTCTTTTGCGGTCAGCCATGGTTCTCCGGTTGTGGTTGGCTCGTGTGGCCTTGTTGGCTTCCTTCTTCCTGCGTTCCTGGGTAGTCTCACGGCTCTGCCCGTGGCCCCGGGGGCTGCCGGCCACTGCAGTCGAGCTGTCATGCCTGTACCTAAGGGAGGAACAACCCGCCCCAACATATGAGAAGAGCCCGCCACCTTTCTCAGAGGACCCATGGGAGAGGACATGCCACCTGGACCAGGACACCCATGTCCCCACTTCCAGTGGGAGAAGTAATGGAGCCCAGCAAGGGCAGGGCTCTGGGGGCTCTGGCTGGTCCTGTGTCTGGTGAATTCTCTTCCCTAAGCCCTGCCTCCAGGTGGGTCCCTGGCCCAGCTGTGGGCTAACCATAGCCTGCAGCAAGGAGAGGAGGGGCTGGGTACAGGGATGGGCCCGTTCCTTCCTCTGTAAGAGGGTGATGATAAAGTGGCTACTTCATAGGGTCCTCCTGAGGGTTACATTAATACATGTAATACACTTGGAGTTTAGGTGTGGGCTTCCTAGGTGGTTGACTGAGCCGTCTCCAGACGGGTCCCCTCCCACCAGAAACAACTCTTTGAAATGCTCACCCCTTCCTGGCAAGGAAGGCCATCCGCCTGGCTTCTGCTTTCTCCCGCAGCACTGCAGGGTCCTGTACAAAATGGTCGGGCTGTGGACGGGAAGGGGGAAAAATAGTCTAGAGTCATGAGCCTCCCCATGTCCTGAAGCTGTAGTAAGGCTGCGCCTGACTGAATCTTGCTGATGCCTCCAGGCCAGGAGTGGGAGAAGCCACAGTGTGGCAGGGTGATGCCCTAGAAGGGAGCTGCCCTTGTTTGGGTCCAAGGTTCCCATCAGAAGCCTCTCTCCTCTGTCCTTCCCACCTCTCTCGTGATGGGAAGGAAGCTAAAGGGACTAAGGCTTCCTGCACAGACATGGTGGGGCAGGTGGATCACAGTTGGAACACGGATGACAAATGGGGGATAGGCCATGATGGCTACCATGAGAGGCCATCTTGAAGGCCCAGATAGCTGCCCATGGGAGTTGACTCATCCTCACTCTAGTGCTACTACTAATGTGCTGTGGGAGTTCCCAGTCTTTTTTTTTTGTAAGATTTAATTTCTTGGGGCACCTGGGTAGCTCTGTTGGTTAAGCATCTGTCTTTGACTCAGGTAATGATCCCAGGGTCCTGGGATCAAGTCCTATGTTGGGCTCATGCTCAGCGGGGAGTCTGCTTCTCCCTCTGCCTCTCTCCTCTGCTTGTGCTCTCTCTCATTCTCTCACAAATCAATACATTAAATCTTAAAAAAAAAAAAAAAAAAAGATTTAATTTATTGATTTGAGGGACGACTGGGTGGCTCAGTGATTGAGCATCTGCCTTCAGCTCAGGTCATGATCCTAGGGTCCTGGGATCAAATCCCGCATGGGAGCCTTACATGGGGCTCAATCCCAGGACCCTGAGACCATGATCTGAGCTAAAGTCAGATCCTTAACCAACTGAGACACCCAGGTGCCCTGGGACTATTCACTCCTGAAGACCATTTTTTTTTTGCCAGTAAGCACAGGAGCCTGGACTAGCGGCTGTGACTTAAGGATCACAGACAGCTCTTAATGGCCTATACTGTTTAAAAAAACACAAAGAAAACAAGTACAACTGGTAACATTTGAAAACTGGAAGATTTTACATAAAAATCTGGGCTATAACTCTGGGAAATGAACTAGGGGTGGTGGAAGGGGAGGTGGGTGTGACTAGGTGACGGGCACTGAGGTGAGCACTTGACGTGATGAGCACTGGGTGTTATTCTATATGTTGGCAAATTGAACACCAATTAAAAATAAATTTATATATATATATAAAAAAAATCTGGGCTAATCCTGTGCCTGGGAGGAAGAGAAAGCCCTGGAAGCTCTGGGCCTATGTTTATGCTGAGAAGCCCCTTGGGCAGATTGTATGTGTGCTCCTACCACATTGGCCATAGTTTCCATCAGTTTCTGCTACTCATTTACATTGGGTAGCCTGCATTTGTCTGGGCACATCTGAATTTGTCACTCTGGTGGGAGGGTACGAGGTGATCCAGGGATCCCAGGGTGCCACTCTGTTCAACCTGAGCAACACTGCCCTTATCTGTTTTATATGCTGAGGTTCTAGTTAAGGCTTTATTTGAAGAAAAAGTTCAGCTGCTAAAAAATAGAAGTTTCAAACCCACCAGCTCAGATGACCTCCAAGGGCTCTTGGGCTCTAACATCTCTGAGTTTCAGAATTGCTATCCTAAGCATGGTGGCAAAGAGCTACCCTTCTCTCAGCCCCCAGACTCCTGGGCCTAATGAATCCAGCAGCTCAAAGGCTTGGCCTCTAATCTATCCCCTAAGCCCTCACTAGGTAGTGGAGGGGAGTTCTAAGCCAGCAGCTCTCCAAAAAGGCATCCTAGGCTCAAAGGAGCCCCTCTTCTTCCCTGGTAGTGATCCAACGGCCGCCTTAAAGCCAGATGCAGGCAAGCAGGGGCGTGGTGGTCCTAATTTGCTCCTTGGGAACTACACCCTCCCCTTCATCTTCCACCTGCCAAGGAAGTACCTTTGGAGCCTCGTCTTCAGCCTCTTCCTCTTCCTCCTCCTCATCCTCTTCCTGCCCTTCTCCAGGCACTTTGGTTCTCAGCACCTGAGGGATGGTGAAGGGCCTGAGGGTTTAGAGAGAAAGTGAGATCAAAGACTAGATTAAACTTGGAGAGGGAGCCTTGGGGAGGAAGGCATTGGGCTGGGTGAGAGGGGGTGATCAGGATGGGGATGGGCTCAGGCAGCTGGACAAAAAACCAAAGTGCTTTTCAAGCCAGCTTTGCTCCAGCCCCCTGACTCTGGTACAGATGGTACCCCCTGAGGGTACCAGAGTCTGATGTGGGGGCTTAGGGGAAGTTGAGCTGGGGCAGCTCTGCTTTTATCTGCTTTGGGAAATCTGAGATCCCACTTCAGAGAGTTTTCTGCAGTTAAGAAGAACAATGTAAAAGGACTGTGAGAAACCAAAGAAATGCCTCCCCATTCAGCATGGGTTGGACCAACTAGTTGGCCAAGGGGCTGGCTGATGGTGGAGGGAGCACTGGACTAGGAGTCAAGAGGCCTCAGTTTGGGCCCTGGCCCTACCTCTGACTTGCTCCCATGATCAGGGCCTTGGCCTCCCCATCTGTATAAACAAGAGGGTTCAGGAGTGCTGCTGTGCCCCCCCAGAACTCTGCCCTTTTAGGGCCCTGCAGCCTCACCTGCGGCTGATGAGCTCATCATCTGAGTCAGCATCGTTGGCGCCCACCTGGTTGCCGTCATATGTGTCATCATACTCATCCTCATAGTCGTCACTGCGGTAGGGCAGGCCCTCGCCAGGCTGCAGTGGCACCTGCAATGGCAGAAGTGTGGGGCAGAAGGACCCTGAGCTGGCTGGTCCTGCACAACCTGCCCCCACCCCCACTGCCCCCAGCAAAGGCCTGGCTTGGAACCTCCTACCTCCTCCACCACCACGCTGTATTGCTCGTAGCGCTGCCGCTGCGCCACCACCTCCCGCTTGTCGTTTAGCAAGCTCCGAGTGTTCTCCTCCTTCCTGGTGTTGAGAGAGGCAGGGGACAGGGAGGAAGGAAAACCATCAGACTCTGAAGGCTGTGAGGGCAAGGGTCCAAAGCATCACAGGCTCAGGCTGGCACAAACTGTGACATATAGTGTCAAACACCAGTGTGGGGGTGGGAAGGTGGGACTTGCCACTGCCAGTGTCCATGTGACTGGGTCTAGCCACTCTGGAAGGCCTTCCAAAGGAGTTGTTGCATGGTAAAACATGCCCATCCTTTGGCCAGGAAATTCCTCTTTGAGGCGCCCACTCTGGGGAAACGCTGGCTGTGAGCATAAAGAGGTCTGAGGGGGAATGTTCTTTTCAACATTGTTTGTGACAGTGAGAAATGGAAAACAACTAATGTCCATCACAAGGGAAATGGCCAAATGACGTCTCACATCTATATTACAGAATGCCAGGCGGCTGTTATCAAGAATGACATTCGTCTATTTGTGCTGATGCAGAAAGAATTCTAAGACTTATTCCTGAGGAAGAAAGCATGCTACAGAAAAATGTATACAATAGGATCCCATCTGTAATAAAAAGCATAAAGCAAATCAGACAATCTGTTCCCATGAAAACACAGATTATAGTATACATATATCAATGCACAGAAAGAGCTAGTAAGTCCCCTGCCAAATGACAATGGTTACTCCTGGGTAGGGCCTGAGATTATTTGAACCTTTTAAGAAACACTAATTTGTGGCAGCCCTGGTGGTGTAGCGGTTTAGTGCTGCCTGCAGCCCGGGGTGTGATCTTGGGGACCTGGGATCGAGTCCCACATCGGGCTCCCTGCATGGGGCCTGCTTGTCCCTCTGCCCGTGTCTCTGCCTCTCTCTCTCTCGCTCTGTGTCTCTCATGAATAAATAAAAAATAAAATCTTAAAAAAAAAAAAAGGAAACAAAAATTTAGGGGCACCTGGGTGGCACAGTCAGTTAAGCCTCACACTCTTGGTTTTGGCTCAGGTCAAGACCTCAGGGTCCTGGGATCGAGCCCCTCATCGGGCTTCTTGCTCAATGTGGAGTTTGCTTGAGATTCTTTCCCTCTGTCCTTCCTGCTCATGCTGTCTCTTTCCCTCTCTCTAAAATAAATAAATTCTTAAATAAAAAATTAAAAACAAAAATTTAAGAGCAAGGTCCCATGTGGCCCTCTTCCTGAGCTCAGGGGAACCACAGGGGACCTCAGGGGTATGTGGGGTGAGTAGGGGTAGCTAGCTGTCTTCTTCCTCCCATCCCCGCTTTCATCATGGTGGCCTTCTGTCTGTTCTACAGTTCAATCCTCCATGTCAGATTGCACTGGAAGAAAAAGTCCAAAAGTTCAATTCCTATTATATATCACAGGTGAAGATATTCGGGTGCAGTACACGGAAGGAGAGGGATGTGCTTGGGATCGGTGATCCGTAGCACAGCCTCAGTGGGGACTCAGGGCTCTTGACTGTGGCTTTGCAAATCTGTAGAAAAACCTGGCTTGTCAGACACATAGACAGGCCTGTGGAATGTAGTTTCTAGCCCTGCAGGGGAAAATCAATATGAGATGCCAGGCAAGAAAATCCAGCTTAGCTGTGAAATCAGTTTTCTGGAATGTATCAAGGGTAGGGGAAAAAAAAAGAAGAAGAGATACAAAGTCATACACAACTTCCACAAAAATCTTCTATTAACTGGCTTTTGGTGCAGGGAGGGACAGGGGCCTGAGTGTCTCAGGCTGTCTGCCTGGAAGCCTGGGGGCAGCTCAGGATTTGGCTTCAACAGTTTTTACTAAGGGCCTACTATGTGCCAGAGAGGGTACTAAGGCTGAGTTGTGGGAGAGATTGAAAAAAGATCTTGATCTGTCCTCGTGGAACTCATAGTCTAATGAGGGTTACAGGCAAATGGCGGCTTACGTGAAATATGCTGAATGGAGGTAAGCGTGCCCTGGGAACATAGAAAAAGGAAACGTTAAAAAAAAAAAAAGAAAAGAAAAGAAAAAGGAAATGTGAACTCTGGCTCAGGGGGTCTACTGGGAGAGGGGGGAGGAAATGGAGGCACTGTGGTGTAGGGGGCATTTGATCTAGACCTGGGAAATTTCTTGGTCCACAGGAAAATTTTATATCATGCCAGGAAAGGGGGCCTGTGACTGCAGCCCCGGCCCTTACCTGGCTCTCTTCACTAGGCTAGGGGCTGAAGAGGAAAGAGGCCAAGAGCAAGGCAAAGTTGCCGGAGCTCGTGCAGGTGGTTGGTGCCATTGAAAGGAGCACATCAAAAAAAAAAAAAAAAAGAAAGGAGCACATCTGCCCTTTCCACACACATTTCCTGAGGGCCTAGTAAGTGCTAGGACCTGTGCTGAGTCAGGCATCCAAGGATGAATGAGAGATGTCACTGTCCTTTCTGTCACACCCCACAGCTCCTGGTCCATCTGATCCCTGATTCTGGGGAGTAAGGTCCTGCTGTGGGTCTCTGGTTTATGTGGATCCCTGGAAGGGCCAGAGAAGCCCTGCAAACTTTACCCACCCAGGGTCCTGGGAGGTCACACAGGCAGGAATAGTGGAGCCTAGTGCCCTGGGCATCCCACCCAAGGAGGGGCAGCCTTTGCCCCATGACCCCATTCAGAACCAAGAAGGAAAAGAAAGGGGCAAAGCCAGCCAGGAAAAGATCCATGTGAGGGCCAGAACTCCAGTCAAGTCTGGAACACAGGTAACCATGGCCTCAGAGACTTTGGAGCAAGTCCTTCCTTGGCCCCCTACAAGATGACAGGGGGCCCCCTGAAGGCTCCCCTAAAGCCCAGACACTCTTCCCCCTCCTCACTTCTTCCACCCTATCCTTTGAGGCCCAACTCAAACTGGCCATTGGGGGGTGACTACCACCTTTAAACTTCTAAAGGACTAGTAGGGCAATAAGCCCCTCCTTTTCCAAGTGAGGAAAGGGAGATTCCAAGAGGCAGGGTGACTTTCCAAGGTCACCCAGCTTCTACCAGCCGAGCCAGGGCCAGAACATAGGTCTACTGGCTCAAGTCTGTTCAGGGACTTCCTGAGTGGTGTGACCGATCACAAGCAAGCCTCTTATCCTTGCCAAGTCTTAATTCTACATCCCAGGAATGAAGTAAGATGATGACTAAAAGTGAACCTGGCACCTGCGGAGCTCAACAAAGTGAATCCTGTTTCTTTTTACTGCAGGACTTGTCAGAACCATTAATGAGCTAATGTGTTCTGTGACTCTCCAAGAAGCAAAGTGCATTGACATTTTCTTGGCCATGGACACTTTGCTGAGGGAGAACACTCATAATCTTCCAGGGTGCCACGGTTCATTCCAAACAAGTTCTGGGACCCCACCTTATACACACTGCCTTCTTCAACTAAGTATGATATCCCTATAGCACATGTGCTTGGCATCTACCCAAGAGCCACCCTCCATCTCACCCCCATTCCTAACAGATTCTCATTTGGTTCAGGTCTTTCCATCTTTCCCCCTTCTCCTGGAGCCTGGGCCTCAGCCCTGTGACCCAGTTCACCACTGAGATATGAGTGGAGTCTGGAGACTTCTGGGAAAGGCTTCCTGGCCTCTAAGAGAGATACAGGAAGATCTGGTCCAGACTTCCTCTTGGCACTGTCATTTCTGGAAGTCCTAGCTGAAATAGCTGCAGTGACCCAGTGGCTTCAAAGGAACCAGCTCTGAGAGATGGCAAAGATGTGTCCTTGATGATGAGGCTGAACCACAGGTTAACCAAGCCTAGAGTGTCCTACCTTGCAACTCCCTATCATGCAAGGAACAGATTTCCCTGTTACTTGAGCCACTGAGTTCATCCTATTTGATTTAACCACACACATACATTTTAACCCAAGCGTGACCTGCCTTGTGCTACTTTTCTCATGTGCCTGCTGACTGTCCTGCCCAGATTAGGACACGTGTCCCCACTGAGGTCCCTGTAGGCCCCACCCCAGCACCTCTCCCACTCTGTCACTGCTTGTTTAATGGTCTAAGTCTTTCTCACGGTCTCTGTTCTGAGAGCAAGGCCCGGGTGCCCTGCTCACCTTGTCTCCCTGGTGTCTAGCACAGAATCTGGAGCTAGTAAATCACTTAATAAATATTTGCTGAATGAATAAATAAATAATGAACACATGAATGGAGGCTTTGCCTCTTCGCAATCCCCAGCCCCCAGGCTACCCAGCACAAGTTCAGTAAACATTTGCCGCCCAGTCTCTCTGCCTGGCAACTCGGAATGCCCTAAGAGCAGGCACAGCCCTCCTCATCTGCCCCTGTCTCCATAGCCAAAGCTGCAGAGGGTCATTCCAGTCTGGAACAGTGGCCACTGATGCAGGATAACATCTCTAGCCTGGGATCTGGGGATGTCGCAATGTGTGTGACTAAGCAGTTTACAATTGCTTCCTGTCCAGCCAGCCAGATGGCTTTATAGCTGCCCTGTGCCCGCTCCCCCAAGACCTTGGCCAGCCAAGCTTCCAGCATCGGATGGCCCTGGGGTTGGGGAGCAGCACAGGGCCCTCACTTGAAGCAGTAGCTTGCAATTCTGCCATTGGGGCTCCTATCACAAGAACAAGGCAGGTCCCCCACTGCCCCTCTCCGAACCTCCGTCTTTTGTATATATGATGGGGGAGAGGGCAGACTGTACTCGTCTAACAGTTCCCAGATTTCGGGATTTCATGAACCAGTACCATTTAGGGGAACTCTGGGGCTAGCATAGTGTTGTCAACATCTTATCTTGCCTTTTATATTAAACCCCATATTACAACTATTGGCTCATGGTCCCTCCAATGGGCCTCTATTCCAAAGCCAGGTCATCTTTCCAAAGCATAAAATGTGTCAGCTCATGGGACCCTCACCATGTTCCCCACAACCTCAGGGTCACTGCCCATTGTTGTTCACTCTGCCTGAAAGGTTTCTTCTTCCCTGCTCTTTGCAGAATTGGCCCTTTAGCCCTTCCTCATCCTTCCATCCACTCTTGGTTCCATGTCATTTCCTCAGAGGAGCCTTCCTGCTCAGATCGAACCCCCTACCAGAGGCTCAGAAGTCTGCACACCTTCACCTTATAGTCCCTGTTAGATCTGCAATTTTACTTTACTTGTTTGCTAAACTGATTAGTGCAAACTCCACAGGGCCAGGGGCCGTGTCTGTTTCATTGTCCACTACACTTCTAGCACCTCATAAATCCAGGGCCTAGTATGCTGTAAGCATCAGGCAAATATTTGTTGAATGAATGAATAAATCATAAATGGACTTTTCAATGCCAAAAAAATAGAAAGGACATAACCTAAAAATAAGGAGAAAGATCTTAAAACAGAATATATTCACCTTCTGAAAAGCTTACTTAGTACAGATCCTTAATTTTCTCATTTTGTCACAGAATGGAGAAAATCATGTGGAGTAGCAGCTTCTGGGAAGTACTGCTTAGATTTATTGCCCAGAGATTTGATGGTTGACACATCCAAAGATATAAGAAGGGAAGAGGGGGACAGTTTAGTTCTCTCTGGCCTTTTGCTATCAACAAGGGGATTCATTAAAAAACCATACGGTGCAGAGTCAGAGCCTAATGCATAAGCGTTAGAGAACCTGCCCCTGCCTGCTGGGAGCACACAGGTCCTGAATTGCTGGGGTGGGGGGCGGGGGGGCGGGGACCCAAGTCAAAACTCAGGCCAGTTCCTTAAAGATGGAGCCCTTATTTTTCTTCCATTTTTTTTCACTGCACTTATGGAGTTGGGGTCCCTGGCACCCCACAGCCCCCTGTACTCACCTCCTGCCCTTGTGCACCCGGCTCAGGTCCACTGAATCTCTGCTAAATACATCAAACTCGTCATTCTGGAAGATGTTGTGACGAGATGTCAGCAGGGGTGTCGGGTCTGGCTTCACCTGCCTGGTTGGGGGGAGAGGGGATGTCATAGAATCAGTTTCAGGGGGATTGGTCAGCTGATGCTCACTTGTGCCCTATGGATCCCTACAATGTTACATTCATTAGATTCTCCATTCCCCTTCAACAGCCACATGAGACACAATCTAAAAACCTGCCCTGTCTGGCCCCTACCTGGGTATGCCACATCCCTCCCCCTTGGTCCCACATGCCATCCACACAGATTTTCTTAAAGGCTCCCTCCCTCACTCAACACTCACAACAGTCCAATGAGATAGGGAGCTAAGATCACTCAACCTTTCTGTGCCTCAGTACCCTCCTCTGTAAAATGGGCATGAAGTGGCTAAGAACTTATCCAAAGACAGAGCTAACTTCATTCATTTAAGAAACGTAATTTGTTCATGGAAGAAACACCCATTTGTAAACTCATTCCTGTGAGCCCCATGGGCCTTCAGGGAAGCAGTGGGCCAAACTCCGAAACATAGGTGTGAGAAAAGTGAGAAGCTCTGGCCATCCTCCTTCAGCAATCTACTGGAAAGGTGACGATGACAGGAGCAAGCCAGAAACTTCCAAGCTCTGAAAGGCTCAGTAATCTCTTTGTCACATTCTATGTTTCTAATCTCCTCCGATAAGGTGTTTTAGGGCTGTCCAGCTGTGCACACTCTCTGCCCTGCAGGGGGCATGTGAGGACCTCCTGGATGGCCTAAAGTTTTGATGTTTTCCCAAGGAGGGCATTCAATTATATGGTTGGCAAACACTACTGTGGAGAAGAGACAAAGGGCTGAGTTTTGGCATAAGAGTGGGAAGCAGGGGAGCTAAGAAGTGCTTCAGGCCAGGGCCCTGACACAGCCTGGGCGCCCTGAGCCCAGCTCCCACCTCTCTCTCCTACCTGTCCAGGCTGCGGTCCAGCTGGCTGAGGGCAGGGGCCAACCGCTCCTCCAGGATGTTGTTGATCACCTGCTCCGGGTTATAGCTGTACTGCTCCAGGCAGGCCAGGATGAAGCCCTCGCCAAGGTCTGGCAGCAGATCCTTTACTTGAGAGATGAGGGAGTCTAGCTCCACACCACACACAGGGGGACCTAGGGCAGCAGCTGCCCCCATGCACTGCAGAGAGAGCTGGAGTGAAGGAGGGGAAGGCCAGGCCAGGTGGGTGATAGGGCAAAGGGCCCCGAAATGCACAGGATGGGGAATCAGGGGACCTAGTATGAGTCCTGGCCCTGGCACCCCTGGGTCTAGGAACTCAGCCAAATGACTCAGGTCTCTTGAGTCTTCATTTCCTCCCCTGGGAAAAAGGGGATTCTATGACTTACTGGTGGAGGTACTTCAAGCTGTGTGACTTTGGGCAGGGCACTTCTCTTCTCTGAACCCCAGCTCCCTCCATATAAAATGAGCATACTACCATCCACCTCATGGGATTGTTTCAGATGGTTCAGAGAGAATCTTGCACCTGAAGCGGCAAGCACAGGGCCTGGAGAAGACTATGAGCTCCATAAATGACTGTGGCTTCTACTAATCCTTCTCCAGCTCTAACAAGTTGATGGCTGATGCTGGAGAGGAACAGCTATCACCAGCCCAGGCTTGTGAGCTGCTGCCCTTTGATTATATTCTTTTTAATAAGGGGGGATTCAGCTCATATCTTGCTCAATGTGACTTAATTCTGCTAGGTTTTTCATTTAAGGAAATTCACAAATCAAACAAACAACAATAAAAAATCATCCAAGTGTCCAATAAGAAGCCAAATGGGGAAGGGGGTGAGAAAGGTGGGGAGGACTGTCATTTTCCAAGGCCCTGTGACAGTCATGGGCCTGAGTCTAACCAGAAGGAGATTAGAAACTGTTAACAGAGCACAGAATGGCCAGCTGGGCTCTAGCCGCTCCACACAACAGCTCTGGGAATCCCAACAAACTTGTGGAGGCAAGGATGGCGACTGTCCCCACCTTATAGATGGGGAACAGAGGCTAGATGTGAGTGATGTATCTATGGCCCCACAGCTGGTGAGTGGCAGAAACAGGGTATGCCCCTGAGCTGCCTGACCCCAGAGACCATGTGGTCTAACCCTAACCCTATATCATGCTGCCTCCTAGCATGCAGAGAAGTCCTGAACTCAGTGGCCAATCCGTACAGCTGGAGACTTGGCAAGTTCTGGAAAAGCCCAGAGGAAAGTACTAGATCAGAGGCTTCCAAACTTGCTCAGAGGAGCCCTGCAGTCCCATGGCAGGGCATCTAGGCTGGCTGAGCAGTGAGACCAGGCACTGCTCTCCACTGCATCCAAAGCAGCTCCATGGTGACTTGTTTAGAGGAGAGCACCAAAGGATTTCATTTGGAAAAAGCTCCACTGCTTCATTATATACAGGAGAAACTGGGGTTTTGGCCACCGAAGCGACTTGACTCTATTAAAGGCAGCACAGAGCAGACCAGCAGCTCCAGCAGCCTGAGGCTGTCAATTCCAAAAGCAACCTTTTTCTCTGAGAGCAGAAACCAAGAAAGGAGAGGTTTCCTGGAAGGAGCAGGAGAAGCAGGGGAAAACATTTCTCCAGACACACACCTCCTCTTCCTCTGCGTTTTCCAGATGTGAGGACGGTCCACTGATTGGCTCCACTGTCGCAATGACCCCATTAGGATCCTCAGCCACCGGTGGATCTTTAGCATCTGTGGTTTTCCGTCGGTCCACCCCTTCCCATGCACTCTCGACTGCCTGGAGGATATAGGCAGTCCGAGTCTCGTCCCTATGACACGTGTTAAGTTGTCTCCCTCTTCAGTGCCAGAGCCTTTTCTGCCTCCCTTGCTCTGAGGCAACATAATTTCTCAATCCCTTCCCAGCATCTGACCCCAAGACTTGTGTTAGGAGCAATGTGGGCTGTACCCAGTGGGCATCATGGGCACCCAGGCTGCATGGAGAAACAGGCCAGACTATGACCACAATGGCCTTGAAACCTAGTACCTGCCACTCAGCAGAAAGCAGCTCTGGATGAAGACAGGGCCAGAGGTATCCTGGGACATGATATTTAGATGAGCCAGCAACTCCTCCTCTGCACTGACCGCTAGGAGGAGGGCCTGATCGGGGTACTGCCACCGGGCTTCCTGTCCAACTAGCTGAGGGCTTCCTACAAAAGCTGGGGACCCATACAGTATCCCTGAGGCAAGACTGAGAAACCTGGCTGAGCCTCTAAAATGGCCCACAGGCCCTCCTCTCTGTCCTTCCTCCCTCTCTACCACCCTGGACATTGCCAAGCCAGACATCTGGGAGTTGCCCTAGACTCTTTCCCTCCCCTTCTAATCCAAACCCCCACTAGGCATGCCTGAATGCCAGTACCAGCATCCTCACCAGCCCCTGGGCCTCAAAGAGGTCCCAGGCCAGGCTATTCTCCTCCCTGTGCCAGATAGAGCTTTTCTAAAATATAAAACTGACCCTGTTACTCCCTGTTTTGCACCTTTCCATGACACCCCAGTGCTCGTAGGACAGAGTCCAAACTTCTTAGTGAGAGTTATCCCAGAGCTGTGCTGGTCTGCTCACCCCCGGCTCATCTGCAGTACCATAGCCTCCTTCCACAAGACCTCAGCCCCACTCTGTGATCTACACAAAATGTCTGTGGGCTCCCCAGATGGGCCTCTCTGTCCTCCATCCACTGGGAACACTCAGCTCTGGGCTTGGCCTCCTCCACTTTCTTCTGCTGTTCTCAGCTTGGACATCACTTCTGTCTCACAGCCTTATCCTGAGTTTGCTGGGTGAGGTGCTTTCCTTGGCTTTCCTGTCCTCTGATTTTCTCCCATATGACACTCTAACTGCTTGTTTACTTGTCTGTGTCCCCTCCTGCAATGAGGTCTGTGAGAACAGGGCCAAGTCCACGTTGGTCGCACAGGCCCAGACACTCAGTAAACACCTCCAGAATGCAGGACTCCTACCCCACCCAGCTCTGAGAATTAGAGTAGTCAACTCATCCAGGAACAGGGACTGGGGCTTTGGTGGGCACTCTGGGGAAAGCTGGCTGACCCATGCGTTCTGGAGCCAAACCACTCTCTGCTCCACTGGGTCCTAGCAGCCCATCTCAAACCTGGTCAGGCCAGGTCCTGTCCCAGTGGCTGTGGAAGAAGGATACAAGACCGCTGAGGCCTGCTGTAGCAAGCTGACATCATCAGCCACAGGGAAGAGTGTGTCGTAGTCCCGAAGGAACCTGCTGGGCAGAGAGTAGATGGAAGGGACAAGGCTTGGGCAACAGGAGTACTGGTCTGCTGCCCAACCAACAAAGCCCAGAACCTTAGACTATGGTGAGCATACGGCAGAGGCTCTGGTATGTAAGGCCTTGTGTGGACTGGTCCCAGCTCGGCCACACTCACCTCTTCTCCTGCAGCAAGGAGCTGAAGATCTGAAGGAACTCTTCAATGAAGCCCTGAATGTTGTCACAGCTGGAACAGACAACAGGGAAGATGAGCTCACTCTATGTAAATGATCTGTAGCCCCCCTCCCTGCCTACCCACCTGGCTCCTCTACAAGGCCTCAGGCCAGCTGGAGGAAAAGAGGCATTTGTCTCTTTTTCCCATCTCTGCTCAGCAGGGAAGGGGACGGATGAAGTGAGGGGATGGCCTCTGCTGGGCTGGGGAAGGGGCTTCTTCCACCCAGGCAGTTGCTCCCAAAGGCTCACCTGCTTTCCAAGACAGGGAGAAGGCAGATCTGGTTCATGAGGATATGAAAAATCTCCAGTAGCTTCTTCCTGGAATGGGACAGCCTCTGCCACAGGTCACCTAGCAGCCTTTGAAGGCCAGAGAGAGAGAGACAAAGAGAGAAATAGAGATCTAGGAGATCAAAAGGCCCAGAGGGAGCTTATTCTCAACAGTTGCAGGTGCCCCTCCTCTAGGCTGAGAAAGCCTCACAATTCACTGTGGACAGCAGGTGGCAAAAGGCTACAGGCCCTGAGAAGGCCAGCTGATTCCAGGGCTGCTTCTTGTTTAAACTGTGGATGGGAAACCAGTGTGCCAATTAACACGAGCTTTGAGTAAATGCTGAGGGAAAAGACTGCGAGGTAGGGACACTGAAGCTGGTCCATGGTGTCACCCCCTTGTTCTTAGAGATGGGGACACTGAAGCCAAGGGAAGGCAGGGCCTCCCTCCTAGTTTGTCCCCTGCTTACTTGCTGTCTTCAAGCCTCCTCTTCTTAATTGCAGACTCTAGTTCAGGAACTGCTATTTCATAAAAGGAAGCCAGTCTGTGGAGGCACACATGGGGAAAAGGTGGGCTTAGTTAAAAAATACCATACTTCTATGAGGAAATCACAGCAACCCATGGGACGGCCCATTTCTTGCTCCTAAGTGGTCACCACAGCAATCTGCTTCCAGAACCACCCTCACTCTTCCCCAAGCTCACCCCCAGATCAACCCACTGTGGCTGGTCCAGGAAAAGCCTTGTGAGAAGTGACCTGTAGCTACGTGCGCACCGCCCCCCTTCACATGGGAAACAGGCCCAGACAGGCTCCTTCTCACAGAGCAACCAAAGGGCTACTCAGAACTCAATGAGGTTTGAGAAATGAACAAGGTCATTTTTTGTTTGCTCAAACCTGCTAGTGGCTCCCCACCTACTAAGACATTAAACTATAATTCCTCTCTCTGGTACATCCATAGCTTGCGTGGAGTAGCCAACCTTGCTTCTCACCTTAGCAACCTCACACCCATCCCCTTTCCCAACTCAGACTCCAATTCTCTGTCCCATCCACACACTTCATGGTGATGCTCACCCACATGATTACCCCTTCCCAGAACTAGGTGCCTAGCATTCAGAATAGTTACCCTTACAACTTACAATGGTGCTGTCCCTCTTCTGTGGTCAATTCTTCCTCTGAATATCTTATGCTTCCCAAAGCCAGAACTGTAGCCTTAGGGCCTGGGAGATGCTGAATTTGTAGCGGGTACTCTAAACACTTAACTACTGATTGACAGGATTCTGTGGAATTTCTATACACATACACAACAGAGGGTAACTAGGCCCAAAGAGGCAGGCTTTCTAGGACCATGGCATGGCACCCAGAAAAAGACAGAGCTGAGTTTGGCCCAAACAGATTCAGGTGTTGCCAGGATACATTGCTGGTGGGAGAGTAAACTGGAACAACCCCTATGGAGGGCGATTTGGCGAGATCTATAAAAATTTAAAATGCACAAACCATCTGTTCTTGTGATTCTACTTCGAGGAATATATTCCTCAGATATCTTGCAAAGGTGCACAATGATGTATGTGCAGTTATTCTTTGTAACATTTTTCTGTGATAGCAAACAACTGAAAAAAAAAACCTAAAGGTTGATCTATGGGGTCTAGTATTCCATACAGTACAACAGAATTCTATCTAGTACCAAAGATTGTAATTGCTTTGTATACTGATACACATTAAATTTAAAAATAAAATGCACCCAGCCTCTAGAACTGTGAGAAATAAATTTCTGTTGTTTAAATAAATAAATAAATAAAAACATATATAATACATATAGTACTCATAATATGTCAGCAGTTAATTTAAAAGATAGGGGGGTGTCTGGGCAGCTCAGTCAGTTGAGCATCTGACTCTTGGTTTCAGCTCAGGTCATGATCCCAGGGTCACAGGGTTGAGCCTTCAGGTCATGATCCCAGGGTCACAGGGTTGAGCCTTACGTCAGTGGGGAGTCTGCTTGAGATTCTCTCTCCCTCACCCTCTGCCCCTCCCTGCTTGCACTCTCCCTAAAAATAAATAAAATTTTTTTAAAAAGCAGAAAGGGTGATATGTAATGTGCATATCTCCTTATATTTACATGCATATCTCTGGAAAATTCCACACACACAAATAAAACCCCTAACGATGGTGGTATGTGAAAACAGGACTGGGGACAGAGGAGACATAGATGGCTTTATATATATGTAATAATTGTTATTTTTTACAATTTTTTTAAAGTAAGCTCTACACCAAGTGTGGGGCTTGAACTCATGACCCAGAGATCAAAATTTGCATGCTCCACTGACTGAGCCAGCCAGGAGCCCCTCAGTATATATTTTATACCTTTTGAGTTTTGAACCATGTGAATATATTATTTATTCATAAAATTAAGTGACAGAGAGATACTCAGATATACTTGAGGATGTCTGGGAGGATGGAGTTTGTTCTGAGAGGATCAGCCACAGAGTTGTTTGATGGCTGTAGCGCCTTCCAGAAAGTTGCTAGGAGTGAAGTGGCTGCATTTGCTCAGCGGGCATTCCTGGGCTCTAGCACAGTGTGAACAGGCTGGGCCAGCCCCCTTGCTCTTTGTGGGTCAAAGGCATTGTCACACGTACAGTCAACAGTGCTTTTCTTTCTTCCTCCTCACTCTCAGATGGGTGGAGCCACTCTTCTCCCTTCACTATGGCTTGCAGGAAAGTCAGTTCTTCCAAAAATTACCCTCTGTTGACCCTTTCAAAAGCAATCTATGCCATGTTTGGGAAGACGCTTTAACAAAATGGGAAAATGCCTATGGGGGTGCCTGGCTGGCTCAGTCGGTAGAGCATGTGACTCTTGATCATGGGGTCATGAGTTTGAACCCCACATTGGGGGTAGAGCTTACTTAAAAAAAAAAAAGAAAAGACAATGCCTATGGTAAGTGAAGATAATCAGGATACAAAATCCTAAGAATAGCATGATCTCTCATAGTGATTTTAATTTTTTTTAATGAAGATTTTATTTATGTATGAGGGAGAGGAAGGAGCAGAGGGAGAAGTTGATAAGCAGACCCTGCATTGAACATGGAGCCCGATGTGGGGCTCGATCCCAAGACCCTGAGATCATGACTTGAGCTGAAACCAATAGTCAGCCGCTTAACGGACTGAGCCACCCCGGAACCCCTGATTTTAATATTTTACCTTTAGGGATTTTTCAAATTTCCTATGAGCATTTGCCACTTTAACTGTGAGAAAAGACACCTTTTTCAAAAAGTGGACAGCTACAGGGCTATCCTAACCCCTTTCTTCTGGGGAGAGTGTTGATTGGTGCTGTATTCTAACATCCTCTGGGAGGCTGATCAGTCCTCACATCAGAAGCTGAGAAGACCCAGGAGGGGTCAGGGAACCGGTACCATCTCTGATGCAGGTCAGTGCTGGATACATGTTTTGTTGAATGGGCAAGTGAATGATTGAATGGACTGATAGCAGAGTGGATGGAATTGGGCAGCTCCCAGAAGCTCCTGCAGACAGTGGGGAGAGATGTCTGGCAAGAGCAATAGCCAGAGGCCACTGAGAGCAGGCCAGCCCCCACTGTTGCCAGGCAACATGCAGGTTACCAGCCCAGGCCTGTGTACCCTTTTCTCATCGCCCAAGAAACAGATGAATGCTCCTGGTGCTAAGTGGGCAAGGAAGGTCTCCCTCCCTACATTTTTCTTTGCTCATATCCTCCTCTACATCTTTTCTCATCCTGGCAGGATCTTTCTATAACTCCTTTGCAAAAAAGTTCCAGTGGCGCCTACAGAATAAAGGCCCACTCCCTGCCAGCGAGGTCAAAGCTCACAGTCTGGCTTCTACCAACCTCTCTGAAGTATCTTTTCCTGTTACCTGCTCCTGTTCCTGCTACCCTGGGCCCCAAATCATCCTACTTCATTCCCTGGCTCTCCTTGGATACACTCTGGGCCTTCCCCTTCACTCCGCCTGCTTGGAATATCCTTCCTGCCACTGTAATCTTTCTGTCTAGAAGGTTCCTCTTCATTTTTCCAGATCTCATGTAAGGGCCATCATGAAACCTCTTATTCCACCAGACAGAATTTTGCCTCCTTCCTCTGGGTTCCCAGCCCCACATGTAGCATATCTACTTGTTTCTTTGCACGTGATCTCCTCTAGACTTGATGCTTAAGTCCTCAGGCCACTTCTTATGATCTGTTAGTCCTTTGTGCCTGACCATGAAAGGGGATTTGAAAAGAACAGAGCTGAACTAAAACTGTCCTATTTTTTGTTGGTGGTTTAGGTTTTTTTTCCTCCCCTACCTAGTTCTTAGCCAAAAATGGGTATACTCTAAAATGCAGGCTCAACACAAGCAGGAGCCTTACTTGTCTTCTTCACTACTGTAACCCCAGGCTGGAAGAGTGCCGGCACATCCTAAGTACCCAGTAAATGTCTGCTGAATGAGGATGTTAGCTAGAATCTCTATTTTAGCACTCAGGACTACTGCTGTACCTGTAACAGAAGTCGTGTTTCTGGAAGGTTTGGCAAGCCAGGGGGAAGATATCCAGAAAGGCCCAGAGCGTAGTGCAGGTATCACAAAGGTAGAGGACAATGTCTTTTAATTCCTGTTGCCAAAAGAAAACACTGCATTATTCTCCTCCGCCCCCAGACACTACTCTGTAGTGGGTCTGAGACAAAGCTGACAAAATCCGTGGGAGTCAAGAGGCAGATGCCTTGTGGGGGGAAGAGATCACTGGAGGTCTGAGTGAAGCCTGGCTGATCCATCTCTAGGAGCACGGTTTGGACAAGTTACTCAATCTCCTTCCCTCAGGTCTTGCTACTGTAGCTCCAACAGGCACCCACCCAATGATCTCTGGGGTTACCTCTCATTCTAGGATAATACAGTTCTCTCTTCTAAGCTGAAGGAGAACCAACCCCTGAACCAGAAGACAACACCTGGAGTCCTATACAGAAAGTACATCCCATCAAGAACAAGAATATCAAGCCCACACTTTTCGTACATTTTGAAGAGCATATACAGAACACAGAGTTCTTTCTTTCCTCTTTTTTTTTTTTTTATGGAGTGCTTTCTTACACACGTTCCTGAGGCTCCTGACTATTAAAAGCAGGCTGAGCAGTTGTTAGGATCCCTATTTTACAGATAAGGAAACTGAGGTTCTGATGGGTAAAGTGACTTGCTCCCACAGTGCTTGGTGTGCCTCTTTCTGAAACACTTGTTTTTCCACAAAAGTGCAAATTCCAAGAGGGTAGCTCACAGCTGCCTCTATCCTGCTCTATCTCCAGTGCTTAGCACAAGGCCTGACACATGTCTAGGCTCCTTACTTTCCTCTGCCCTAGACTGTAAGTTCCATGAGAGCAGGGGCCCTGTCTGCTTTTGCCTGCTCCTTTACCCTGAAGCCTCAGCACATGGCAGAGCGTCCTCAGTACAAATCTGCTGACCAAACTCAGGGCTCAATGAATAACACAAATGAGTTCACTGTGCTGAACTAAGTGAGGACTGAGCCGCCATCCTCTGCACTCTAGTTTCCTGTTCTTCCCACTACTCCCTAAATGAAGCTCCCAGAGAGAAATAGAAATCTCACTGAAATGCTTGAAGCCTGTATGATGGGAAGAGTGGCTTATGGAGTTGGGGCAAAGGGCCAGGAGCAGGGGAAGAAGCTCTTGGGTCCCCTACTAGCTAAGAAGAAGCTGGGCTGACAGGCAACCTCACCAGGAGAGGCATGTCGCTGGGGGTCAACCGGCCCCTCTCTTCAAGCTTCTGGGGTGTGGCACTGGCTCCGTCCCCTTGCAAACCACAGTGCTGGAGGATATTACTGAAAACCTGTGAAACACAAGAAGGAGGTCTCCCACATCCTGTCAAACCAGCAGCTAGGACCCCTGACCTGCAATCGGGGGTGGGTGATATGAAAGCTGCCTTGGGATCTCTCGAGTATGTGCCAGCATTCCCAAGAAACCAGCCAAGACTACAACAGGGCCCAGGGTCAGAGTGGAAACTGTAAAATGGGGATGATGAGGATTATTCTTCTTACAGGATTGTGGTGAGGATTAAAAAGACAAAATGTAAAGGGGCACCTGGCTGGTTCAGTCAGAAGAGTGTGCAGCTCTGGATCTCGGGGTCGTGAGTTTGAGCTCCAAGTTGGGTGTTGAGGTTACATAAGCAAATAAAATTCAAAAAAAAAAAAAAAAAAAAGACGAAATGTATGAAAAGCCCCCAGAATCCTGTAGAAATTATCTGAATGGATATGTTGGGCAAGTGTGTGGTAATGATTATTTAAGATACACATTCAATAATATATATTTTTGGATCCTCTGCAGATGGTGATTTATGGAAATACATTGAAATCAAAGACAAATCAAAAGTGAGGAGAAGGGATGCCTGGGTGGCTCAGTGGTTTAGTGCCTGGTGTCCTGGGATCGAGTCCCACATCGGGCTCCCGGCATGAAGCCTGCTTCTCCCTCTCCCTATGTCTCTGCTTCTCTCTGTGTCTCTCATGAGTAAATAAATAAAATCTTAAAAAAAAAAACAAAAAACAGTGAGGAGAAAACAGCCCATTGTTATATCATGCAAGTCTTTAACTCACTGCGCCATCTTTTAAGTATGCTAGCACATAACTGTCCTAAACGTTATCGTGAATAGTGGAATCTCCTGGCACTGGAATTATGGGTTAATTTTCCTCTTTCTGTTTTTTTTCTTTATATTTTCCAAATTTTCTACGATGAACATTATTTTATAAAACAGTTTTATAGAACTTTAAAGCTCTCATTTGAGAAACACAGGTCTCTTGGAAGGGTGTCCATAGAGGTTATGGCTGTTGGCAAAGTGCACACAATTTAAGCTCTTTTAGTATAAGTGCTAGATAGCCTTTAGATTTTAGTTTTGTTCAAGCAGGGAAAGGGGCAAATTTGAAAGGGTGCACTGTGGGGCATGATGCAGAGATTGTCTAGGGATAGGACTGGAGAGGGGTGGTGGGTAAATGTTTCTTGGGGCTCTTCCAGGAAAGTCCAGGGATATACCATCAGGTTAGGGAGGGGATCTGGGCAGGACTGAGAGCTGGTACCTGAAGGATGGTGGGCATGGTTTCATCCAGGTCATTATAGTAACTTGGCTGCTGGGTAAAGATGTTTCCTGAAAAGAGAAGAGAAAGGCAGGAATTGGGAAAAGAGGGTGAGGGAGGGGAGGACACATTACAAATGGTTGCCAGCATGTTCTGTGACCTTTCTTCCCTTTCCTAAGCCCTTCTGCACTAGAGCAGTCCTGGCCCCAGGCCCTGCTGGCACAGAGCTTTGGCCCAGCCTAGAAACTTCCCCAGCATGAGGGAGGGACTTTATTCGGTACAATTTAACCTTTTAAACACCTCTGCATAATGAATTACATAAAAGGCCAGCCCTGGTCAAACCAGCTCATCCTGATGTCCCCAGGGAGTGATCACACTTGGGCACTGTGCCTTGTATAACAGCATTGGCTTTGCAAGTGGGTATTAGTCATCCAGGAAAATCAGGAGATATGATCTCTTTGCTCAAGAAACCTGGATGCTACAATCCAGGATTCTTGCCAGGCCACGCCTCTAATAATGTGAGGAGACTCTAGGGAGAAATTTGTCTGGAAATTCTCTTACCCTCTGCTTTTGAATACACTAGCCATGCTAATCCATCTTCCTCCAAGAGGAGAGGTCTGGGAGAGACCTAGAGACAGGTTTACCACACATTTGCAATTGTTCCTATAAAACAAAGCTCCTTCCGACCGTCTACTACCTCTAAGCACTGCTGCTGTTGTGAGTGCGTAGGTTAGAGCATATGGTCACTGGAACAGAAACCAAGTGTTCCGGCTGCCGAAATGGCGAGGGAGGAAGGGAAAATCATAGCTAGCCAGGAGACATGATGATGCAAAATACCAACACCCTTAAGAAGAGGCCAGGGTTCTTCAGCCCACCATAATCCTAACATCTAATGCTGGCTGACTGTCAGGCTGTGCTGAATTCTAAGCATCTTTTATCTTTGGGCAGGTCTGTCCTCGGTTTCCTTAATGAAAATGCTGTAGCCCTTGCCCCATCCCAGAGGATTTGAAAATCAATGAGGTCAAAGGCCAGATGGGACTGAGTGAGTAAGCAAATCACTATGTAGCTGGATTTTCTGTAAACACTTTCTTGGATGCTACTTCGTTCCTTGATTCCAGAAAGCTGAGTTTTACCAGCATGAGCTTGCTCAGTGCATCCCACCTACAGATGAGTGCTGATCCCTCAACCTGTGTAGGTACTCCCTGACCATCTGTGCCCACCTCCTACTCTTGACAGCAAGGAAGAACTGAGCTGTCTCCCCACCAACCTCTGTTCTTTCTCAGAAAACCCTCCCATCTGATGGTATCCTCAAGGTCAAGTCTGAACTCCTGGCCACAGCACTGAGGATTATGTGAGATCTGGCCCGATGGCATTTCCAGTCACCCTCTCCCCATTTCTTGTGCCTGCATTACTCTCTTGTACCTCCTCAACCTCAAAGAACAAGCCGTCTCCTCCTTCTATGGGAAGGAGTGACTTCCCAGAGATACATTCACCATAAGGCAGGTGTCACCTTCTCCAGGTAGTGCCTCCTGACTCAGGCATCAGGAGCAGGTCTCCCCCCAGTGCCATATGGTAGACCCCACTATGCCCCAACCACCTGGCCCAGAGTAGGACACTCTTTCATAATCCTTCTAGGGCCTATGCCTGAATAACAGGGATGTTTTATAAGCATCAAAACAGATAACGTTTCACAACTGACCCTTCCCTCTCCTTTATCTGATCCGGTGATGGTGAAGATCTGATTTTCGATCTCTTAAAGAAACAATTAAGAAGTAAGAGACAACAGTGGCATCCCTCCGAGACTAAAGCAGTTCAGAAACCCAGGGTGAATGGAAGGTATTACCAAAGAGATTGGAGCAGTCCTCAATGGGGCCAAGGCCTGGTGTCCTCCTGCTTTCGCAAAGTGGCTCACTGAAAGACCCCACTTACAAAATTACACTTACTGACTCAGAATGCCAACCTTGAGGGTAAAAAAAAAGCTAGGTGTGTTTGTGCAAGAAGGTTGGAGAGGGAGGTGGGTGCCAGGTAAGGACTGGGCTTCTGGCCAAAGGATGATCAGCCAGTCCCCTTGTTTCCTCCTTCTCTCCCTTGTCAACACTCTTACTACAGCTAATCTTTTTTTTTTTTTTTTTTTAAGAGAAGTAAGCCTTTATTTCTACTACAGCTGATTTGCTTTGCTCAAGAGCTTCTGGGGTAGAGACAGTAGAGACTGCCCCTTGTGCCTTCTGCTCAAGGGTTGGAAAGAGAGCTGCTCTGTGTGTGTGTGTGTGTGTGTGTGTGTGTGCACCTGCATGCATGTGTCTGTGTCTGTCTGTCTGTCTGCAAACCTGTCCTCCACACCCCCCTCAACACATACACCCCAATACACAGACAATGAAGGGGCTCCACATGCCTGTCCTGCCTTCTTTTCTATTAATCACCCTCTAAAAGACAAAGAATGGACTGTCCTAAATAAGCCAATTAAGGGTTCCCAATCTGGGAATAAAAACATTCTAAAAACACCTCAAAATCTGTAAGGGGGTATGTTTTTCTGGGGAGAAGCTTTCATTTGATTCTCAAAGAAGTGAGTAATTCAAAAGATTAGGAGTTTTCTCACTCCACCCTTGCCTTCCTGGAACTGCAGCCAAAAGTCCTCTCCCCCTGAATCTGCACAGCTTCTCACACCCTACAGATCTAAACAGACTATGCCTCCACTTGCAACCCACCCCCAGCCCAAAAGGCCCCTTTCCTGCACCCCACACCAGTTTTCTCCAGAATTATTGACTTCTCCCTCCAGCTGACCTTCCCAAGCCCTGCTTTATTCTACCTCCAGGATGTCTTCTTCAGCCCAACCAGACTCTCACCTTAAAAACCACACTGAAGCACTGGCCTCCTACTCGGTCTCCTGTCACCACCCTTCCCACTGGCAAGCTGCCAAATTAACCTTGACACCAGATAGCTCCTCCTAGTAGCTCCCGTGGCCGCATCACAGTAAGAGCTCAGTCACCAGGCACTTATAAGGAGCCAGGCACTGTGCTAACCCTCACAATCATCCTATAAGTTACATAAGGCATTAGTCTTCCCATTCTTCAGATGCAAAAACTGAGGCTGTGGGCGGCTAACTGACTTGGACCAAGTGACACAGTCAGGAGTAGAGCTGGGGTGTGAATTGGCAGAGCCTACCTTCTGAGCCAACGAGCGATACTACTCCCCCAAGTACTAATGGCTGGCACAGAGCCCTCCCCAATCTGGCCCCAGCTGCCCCTTCCCATCTTCTGCTGCTGCCCTCCTGGAATGCTCTGCTCTAATCAAACTGGCCTAATAACTGTTTCTCTAACTAATCATGCCCAGTTTGCTCACTCACTCCATGCCCTCAGTCTATAGTAACATTATGAAGAGTCTTTCTCTGGGAAGTAAAAGAAATGAACTGATGATCAAGGAAAAAGATTTGAATGAGAAACCAGATGCTGTTCCAATGAAAAGGCTGGATATGAAATTTCATGTTACGGCCTGACATGTTTTTAAAAAATACACAGAGAAAAGACTGAAAGGAAATAATCACCAAATGATTGTCTCTGGGCACAGGAATTTGGTAATCGCTTTTCCACTTCTTTATGCTTTATATTCTTCCCAAACTTTCTAAATTAACATATATTCCCTTTATTATCACCTTTATTATTAGGAGGAAGGAAAGAAGGAAACCATTTCTTAAATCTTTTTTTTTTTAAGATTTATTTATTTATTTATTTATTTATTTATGAGAGAGAGAGAGAGAGAGAGAGAGAGAGAAAGGCAGAGACACAGGAGGAGGGAGAAGCAGGCTCCATGCTGGGAGCCTGACGTGGGACTCGATCCCGGGACTCCAGGATCGTGCCCTGGGCCAAAGGCAGGCGCTAAACCGCTGAGGCACCCAGGGATCCCCAGAAGGAAACCATTTCAAGAGAAAACTTAGTTTTGTAATTGGGCATTTGGAAGACTATATTCTATAATCTTAGGGTGAGGAGGGCTGACGGTGGTGTCCTGTCTCCATGTCCAGCCCAATGCCATCAGCCATGATTCAGCGAGGAATTTGCTGGGGCACTATTCCCTCTGCAGCATCTCAACCAAGCTTCAGGCTCTGATGGAACCCTCCAGCCTGCTGCCTCCTGATGAGATCCAACTGCTGAAGTCACTCCTTTCACAACCTAAAAGAATCCTCTCTGAACTTGGTCTCCAACTTTCCTTAGCAACAATGCAAACCGTGACACTTTTGAGGCAACCCCATTATCCCTGAGGCAGGGAGTGACAAAGAGGAAGAGTCAGGCCTATGTGACATAAATCCCAGCTTGGCCACTTATTATTAATCATGGGCTCCCAAGCAAGTCCCTTACATTTGAACCTCAGTTTCCTTGTCTGTAAAAAGGGAGGATTACAGGAGTCTCATCACAGGGCTGCTGTGAGGATCAATTAAGATCACATACAAGGGGGGCACCAGGGTGGCTCAGTGGTTGGGTGTCTGCCTTTGGCTCAGGTTGTGATCCTGGGGTCTTGGCATTAAGTACCACATCAGGCTCCCTGCAGGGAGTCTGCTTCTCCCTCTGCCTCTTTCTCTGTGTCTCTCATGAATAAATAAAATCTTAAAAAAAAAAAAAAAGATCACATACAAAGAGCTCAACAGAATGCCTGGCCTCCAGTGGGCACTTACCTAAAGGTTAGCAATCACTGCTATTCCTATACTCATAGCTAAGGCAAATCTCCCCACTCCTTCAACTGTTTGACATGTGGCCTAATACCAAGATCCTTGAGGGAGTGTGTAGTACAGTGTTGTCTCCACTTCTCCATGGCCAGCCAGTTGTGTCTTTCAGAGTTGACACACATACATCTGCAAAGTCATACCCAACCCCTGGCTGCCACTGCAGTTCTGAATCCTCCTGCACTCATCTAGGTGCTCTAGTTTGGCATGTGGGGGCCATCTCTGTGCAGCCCCTCAGGCCATGTGCTCCACATACCTATCATCTTCTGGAGCAATGGTGAGTTGCCTTTTCCAAAGAGCACACAGAGGTCCAGGATCTTCGGGATGTCAAACAGGAAGTTATTGTAGAGGATTTCTCCAAATGCAGAGGGGGAAATGAAGTGATCCTAAGGAACAGTGCAAGGAGGGAGGATGAGAAACTTTATGAAAGTGTACTCTTGGTAAAGTAATAGCAAACACACAAGAAATAATGGGAGACTGGCTAATAAATGAAGGTCCATCCACACTATGAACATATCTGAGCCTCATATATTGACCTGGGGCAATAGCTATTCTTCATTTTAATGTAAAAAGAAGCAAAAATACACTATAAAATAGTTGGTTGAGCATTCATTCTAGAATATTTATGCATTGGGGTACTTGGCTGGCTCAGTCAGAACATGCAATTCTTGATCTTGGGGTCGTGAGTTCAAGCCCCACATTGGGCATAGAGCTTACTTTAAAAAATAAAAATAACAATAAAATATCTATGAGTAAATTATCATGATGTTTGGAATTGCTATAAAATACTCCAGGAAAGGGGTGCCTGGGTGGCTTAGTCGATTAAGCATCTGACTCTTGATTTTTGGCTCAGGTCATGATCTCAAGGTTGAGATCAAGCCCCCCTTGGGCTCTGTGCTGAGTGTGGAATCTGTGTAAGATTCTTTCTCTCCCTTTCCCTCTTACTTCCCTGCCCCACCCACTTGCACACTTGCTCTCTCTCCCCCTCAAAAAAACAAAAACAAAAACAAAAACAAATAAAAAAACTCCAGGAAAAAATAAAATAAAATAAAATACTCTAGGGGAAAAAAAAAAAAGAAAACTCAGGGGAAAAAAGAAAATAGAACTGGCAAAATATTGACAATTGTTGAAACTGAGTAATGGATACATGGGGTTCATTATGCTTTTGTATATATTTGAAAATTTCCATACTACAAAAGTTTTTTAAAAGGCAAGTAGGAACGCCTGGGTGGCTCAGCGGTTTGGCCCAGGGCGTGATCCTGGAGACCCGGGATTGAGTACCACATCGGGCTCCCTGTATGGGGCCTACTTCTCCCTCTGCCTATGTCTCTGCCTCTCTCTCATGAATAAATAAATAAAATCTTTTTTAAAAATTTAAAAAGCAAGATCCTATTATAAAAATATATTTTGGTATATATTTGTATATATTTCAAAGTTTCCAAACTTCAAAAGTTAAAAAAAAAGCAAGATCCTATTATAAAAATCAATGTGTGCGCACATACACACACAAACACACACAAGTATATTGAAAGAAAAAAAATTCCCTGAAGGAACATGCACCATAATGGTGGGGTTTTTTTGGAGAAAGGGATTTTGTAGGTGACATTCACTATCTACAAAATATTTCTGTACTGTTTGAGTTGTTTAGAGACAGTGTTATTTTTAAAACCTGGAGGGGAAAAAGTAAAGGTTTTTAAAAAGCACATAAAAGTTCCTTTAACAAATCAGAATCACTGTTTTCACCCTCTGACGCATGAAAAAAGGCACAGTCACACGTCAACTGGCAAAGGGCCCTCTGCTCCCATTGATGAAAACACTGGACGTAACACAGACCCAGTGAATTCACAGATAAGGGGAGGGGCGCCCACAGATTTCTTCCTCAAAGGTGGGAATAAAGGCAGAGGAGAGACAAAGAAGAAACACGATACTTTCAGGGCCTTCCTTCTCAGGGGCAGGAAAATCTGGCACAGAGGTGCTGGGTGTTGGGTAGCGCCCTGTGGGATCAAAGGCTTACTTTGGATTCCTTGTGAGTGGACATGCGGAGAAAAGTGAGGAAAACACTTCGATGGAGGCGTTTCTGCATGTCAACAACCTCAGGGGCTGGGGCCACCCACTCATCAAACTTTCGGGGGACATAGCGCAGATAGGAGTCCAGGCACTTCTGTAGGGTTTCATCGAAGATAACCTATGGCAGACAACAGATCAGAGCGAGGATTTGTCACTGAGGCCCAGGGGCTTGTGGGTGGACTGTGCAGGGGCTCATAGCCTACCAGCCCTGGCCTAAGGAAAACACTCCAACCCCAAGGGACTAAGGAGGTATGAATGAGCCGAAGGCTAAACACAAGTTTCTAAAAACGACACGTTGGAAGGCGTTGTGTAAACATCATTAAGATCGTGATACAAGACAGAGCAATCCAAACCACAATTTGCTGTTAAGGATCCAGTGTAAGAAGTAAGGAAAAAAGCATCTCCTGGGGGGGGGGGGGGGGTGGGAGAAAAACAATAACAGCAACCAACCAACAGCATGTTATGTGCTTTGTCTTAGTGTTAATTTTGATAGAATGTTACCTGGCACCAGAATTTATCGTGAGGCAAGGCCAGGAGCCAGTCGAGGTCATTGGCTACGAAGGTGGCGCGTTCCAGGTACTCCTCCACTAGGGCGGGAATGTTGTCTTTAGGGGGCGGTTTGTATAACACAAAATACCGGTCTGCCTTCTGCTCGGGGTGCTACGGATCCAAAAACCACGTGTTAACGTGGCAGAGGTTAGTCAGCGAGGGCCCATTTGCCAACCCACAGCAATGACAACACTTGGCTGTTCCAACCGGTGACCCTCCAAGGAGTTTTTAAGCATAAAGAACCAAGTGTCTCTAACAAAGGGGGCTTGGTTGCATCCAGGGAACACCAGGCAGGCATTAAAAACCACGTGTTTTGGAGGATATTTAATGACATGGGGAAAGGTCAAGGGAAGAGAAAGCAGGATATAAACCTATTTAATACAACCAGTTTGGGGATTTTTAAAGAAGTATATATTTTTAACACCAGTTAAAAAAAAAAAAAACTGGCGAGGGGCGGTCAACATAACAAAGCTAACAGTGGTTATCTTTGGTGGGGGGTGATTATGACACGAATATATTTTCCAATTAAAAAAATATACATGTATTACTTTTTAAGCTATTTTGTAATAATACAAGGGAGACATGCACATCTTTTCTTTCAAAACTTAAACCCTGCAGAGAAGGTGAGTCTCCTGGGACCACACTCCCAGTCCTCATGTCCTCCCAGGGGTGACCGACCACTCACCATCAGATGAGTGTCCTTGCAGACCTTTTCTAGGTTTTTACAGGCAAATATATACCCATAGAAGGTATTTTAGATCTGTTTTCATCTTTCTTACATAAATAGTACCATACTATATGTATGTATCATGTTGTTTCCTTCTTAGAATCAGGAAAAAAAAAAAACACCTTGGTAACTTTTTTCTTTTAAAGAAAAGATACTAATCAAATAATTGCAGGTCTCAGCTTAGAATCACAAGTTCTCTCTCCCAACCTTTACCTTGTCATAAACAAACCTTACTTTGTTTACCATAAAGAAGAGATGAGCTATTTTCCTCTGACTACATAAGGGCTGCTTTCTCCAGGGGAAGTGGTAATAGGAGGAAGGCCCGGCAACGCCTCGGTGGTTATCAACCACAATCCACCTACTTCAGGGTCTGTCAGTTCAGGGGGACAGGGAAAATCATGACTGATTGATCAGTTTCCTCGAGGACCCTCTATGCTTCCCTATTGCCTGGTGCAAGTTTTCAGACTGTGGAGTCTTTGAGTCCTGCAAGGATTCCTCGGGGGCCCCTATCATATGGGTGATATGGGACCCCTCTCATATCCTTTGGGACCCCTCCCATGGATACCAGAATTTATACAGTGGGCTTCCAGGTACAAACTTTTTGAAAAAGGGAATCCTGCTGGCTGAAACAAGTTCAAAACTTCTCTTTAGGATCTAAATTCGTCTCCTTGGTTTCTGAGCTCCTCCCTTCCATCTGTTGACACCTCATCTCTTAGGTCACTTCTCAAGCAGGGCTACTCATCGCCTCCTACTCCTCTGACAGACAGACAGACACAGACACCCTGAGATTCTACCTTCCTTGCATTCCTACAAACATTTACCGGCACTATTGTGCCAGGTACGGTGAAGCACGTGAAGAAAACATCTGCATGTTCACAGAGCCTATGCTCCAGACGTGGAGATGCACATCTAAGCCATCAAGTGAGCACAAAACAGAGGAAGGACAGCTCAAACCTGGCAGAGGGACCGAGAGAGTACAAAAGGTGATTATCTGCACATGGAGGACATCTAAGCTGGGCCTTGGAAAATGAGAAGGATTTTCTTTACGGAAGAAATGGTATTTTATGGAGGCATAAAAATGGGCTACGAAAAACAAAGGGCCCAGATTGCACTGGGTGGTGGGAAAAAGATGTGGAGGAAGAGAACACTGGAATGGTGATGATAAAAGCCACCTCTTAACAAGGACCTGTCCTGGCCGGCTGCTGACTAGGTATGTCCCACAGCCTCTTTCTTTTTTATCTTCAATTTTTCAAAAGGGAAGTAGTGTTCTCCCCATTTTACAGAGGAGGAAACAAAGAATCAGTAAGCTTCAGGAATTTTACTAAGGTCACAGGGCTAAGGAGGCAACTGAGGCAGGATCTGAACCAAAGCTCAGCCTGCAGACCTGATGAATGATCTACAGTCCTCACATGCTATCCTGGTCTTGCTGCTTAGCCTTCTGATCCCAGTTCTGACCTCACCTCCTCCAGGAAGTCTCCCCAACTCCCACCCCTGACTAGGTTAGGGGTTCACCTGGACTCCTCCAACACCTGCACTGTGTGCTTCCCTAACCATAGCGCCTGTTGAACTGCATTAAAAGTACTTTCAGATCCGTGGCTGCTGCACATGGGGAGAAAAGAAAGGATGGATCACAGATGGGCACAAGGAAACTCTTTGGGACATGACAGAAATGTTCATTATCTTGATTATGACGATTGGGTGCATACTAATGTCAACACCAACCCAACTGTATACTTTCAGTATGTGCAGTTTATTATCTTTCAATCATGCCCCAGAAAAGTTATATAAAAAGGAAGGGCCTGCCTTCTCTGTCTCCCCTACTAGCTTGTAGGTCTCCGGAAGCAGTATGGGCCTTGCTCACCACAGCATTCCCAGTCCCTAGAACAGTGTCTGGCCTCAAGCAGACTCTTTGTATACATTTGCTGGCTAGACAAAGCATCAATGTGGATAATGAAGAGCCAAGTTTTTTGAAGGGCCTTCAATGCCAAACTCAAGAGTGGGGACTTTATTCTGCAGGTAACAGGGACCATGGGAGATTTCAGGGCAGAGGGTAGCAGGCCCCAACTGTATCTTCTACCCGCCGAGCCTGGCTCAGGTCCCACTTGCTCTGTGAAGCTTCCTGGACAGTCTCTGCCCACCAAACTCTGTTCTGATCTTGATAAGAAACCATTTTGCACT
This sequence comes from Vulpes lagopus, assembly GCF_018345385.1. Lineage (NCBI taxonomy): Eukaryota > Metazoa > Chordata > Mammalia > Carnivora > Canidae > Vulpes > Vulpes lagopus. Next base: position 13,794,747 of record NC_054837.1, on the reverse strand, counting down.
GTTTTCCACATGTTCCACTTTTATGAGTCTTGTCTTCCTCAAGAGCTCTTTCACTCATTCTTGCCCAAGGTTTTCTTTCTTTTGTACTTTCAATAGCACCAAGTGTGTACTGTGTACAGTTAGCTACTCGATAAACATTAGCTCCACCTATCACCCTGCAAAGGCAGCGTGGTGGCTGTCCCTCGGCTAAAGATCTCCCTGTCCTAAGTTGGGACTAAAGAGACAAATATACAATGGGTACAAATCTCAACAAGACCACTCCTTCATCAGGCAGCTATCTCCCTCCACTCATTCTCTTCCCACCCTACTCCCCATTCGAACCGTCTGCTACTGTCACTGCTGTCATCATCATCATTACTGAGCGCTTACTATGTTCTAATAACATGGCTAAGTATGTATGAAATTTAACACAAAGCTTGTGCTCCTTAACTCAATGCTACTGCTTCCACCCCAAGTGACTGGTGGTTGAGGGAGGAGTCGGGCTCTCTCAAGACTCCAGGATAATATACTTGGGTCCTCCTGCCAGGTTCATCCTTTGATTGCTCTGCAAGGCTATTGTTTATTCCCCCTTCAAAACACAGTTTAGGATCCTCCTCCTTCAGGAAGGCTTCCCTAGCTGCACATACCCTCCCACTACCCTCAAGCCCTCCCTGCCCCATAAACCCCTTCAGTTTGGATCAGTGGCTTGGGCTCTGCAGTCATGTAGCCCCTTCTACCACAACCCTATCTGTAGAGAAATGACTGGTCTGCTTTTTTTTTTTTTTTTTAAGGTTTTATTTATTCATTCATGATAGAGAGGGAGAGAGAGGCAGAGACACAGGCAGAGGGAGAAGCAGGCTCCATGCCGGAAGCCTGATGCGGGATTTGATCCCGGGACTCCAGGATTGCGCCCTGGGCCAAAGGCAGGTGCTAAACCGCTGAGCTACCCAGGGATCCCCTGGTCTGCTTTTCTTAGTCCACAGACCTCTGAAGGCCAGGAACCATGTCTTTTTTTCTCTTAGTTCCAGTGTCTGGCACAAGGCCTGGCTGGAGTCCTTGACTCATTTACTGAATATTTTCTGAAAGAAATGCAGCTAGCACTGGGAAATGAGAATGAAGGGAAGGGACCAGGTTCCTGTCCTCATGGAGCCCACAGCCTAGCAACCCAGATATTAAATACATGGGGAATGGAGTGCCTGGGTGGCTCAGATTGTTAACCGTCTGCCTTTGGCTCAGGTCATGATCTCCAGGTCCCGGGATCAAGCCAAATGTTGGGCTCTCTGATCAGCGGGGAGTCTGCCTCTCCCTCTTCCTCTGCCGCTCCCCCTGCTGTGTACTCTCTCTCTCTCAAATGAATTTTAAAATAAATAAATAGGGACACCTGGGTGGCTCAGTGGTTGAACATCTGTCTGCCTTTGGCTCAGGGCGTGGTCCTGAAGTCCCTGGATCGAGTTCCATATTGGGTTCCCCTCGAGGAGCTTGGTTCTCCCTCTGCCTATGTCTCTGGCTCTCTCTGTGCCTCTCATGAATAAATAAATAAAATCTTAAATAAATAAACAAACAAATGGGGAAGGACTGAGGTAGAAAATCAGAGTCAACCACTTAAGGAAGTCAGTCTCCACCAGCCCAACAGAACTTTCTGCGTTAATGGAACTCTTCTGTATCTTTGCTGCCAAATACAGTAGGCACTCACCACATGGGTTGTTTTAATTTAAATGAACTGAAATTAAATAAAAAATGCAGTTCCTTAAACTATCCGCATTTCAAGTGTGCAATCCCTACATGTGGTGAATGACTATGGTGACTACGGTGGGTGGCTACCACATTGGGCAGAACAGATAAAGATTTTCTGATAAATACCCTCCTCACATAAAAAGGTTATTAAAACAAAACAAAATGCCACAGGGTTTATAGCAGTTAAGGGTATGAGACCTAGGGTCAGTCTAGCTGGGTTCCCATCCTGGCTCCCCTAATTTCCTAGTTCTGTGACCTTTAACTTCCAGTTTCCTCATCTGTAAAATGGGGACAATCAAAATACCTACTCACAGAGCTTAACATGAGATAATCCAGGTGATGTGTTTAGAAAGGTTTGGCCCAGAGCAAGTGCTCTATAAACGTTAAGTCCTATTATCAGAGAATAGTTAGGAAGTAATAAGAAGCCATCCAGAGAGCAGGAAATAAAACACCAAGCTCTTGTTTCCCACGACTCTACTCAAGCCCCCCTAGAAAATTCTTCCTCCCACCCTGTCAAGTAAGCTCATATTCTTGGGAAAACAGTAAGGGCGTGTGGGGACTCCAGTCCCCACATCTGTCTCCTTCGGCAGCCTGGCACCTCTCCGCAGGCCTAATCTCACTCTGCAGCTGGTAATCGGCACGCTCACGGCCTCCTTATTTTTCAGTCTCCCAAGCCCTGCAGAGTTGGTATGTGGCAGGTGGCGCTTCTTAGCCCATGATGATAAAAGACAACCTGACCTCTGAAACTGGTGTTCCCCCTGAAGTGTGGATAGCAGGTGAGATAGCTCTGAAAAAGGCCTACTTGAAACCTGAACACTTCCCGCAGGGTCAAATCCCCAAGCCCGGCTTTGGACTGGATCCTTTTCTAGGCCAGCTCGAGTTGAGTCACAACCGCCATCAGACTCTTAATTCAAAATGAAATGCTCTGGGGGGAAGGTGTGGAGTGGCAACATGGAAAGTACTACTCAAATTCAAGCTGCTGCTCAGAAAGGAAACTTCTGCACTGGGCCTGGAAGGATCTGGTAGTGTCCTTGCTACTGAATTACTGACTGTGGCCCTCGGGTCATTCTTGGAACAGATAGAGGAGGAATGCGCTTTTCGCTTCTGAAGTTGCAAGAGGTAACATCAGGCTGAGCAGCCTCAAGGTAACCGGCTCACCAGCGCTGGTGAAGTCCTCAGTTTTCCTGTCTTCAGGTCCGTGTGGGTGATCTGGAGTTGGTCCAAGGGCAGAGCTGGCATTGTGCTGTGTGACCCTCCTGAAAGGAATATGGATGGGAAGAAGAGAGCAGACACATAGGCTCCTGGTGGCAGGGGCCTGCTCTGGAACTGATCCCAGAGCCAGGAGAGAAGCTTCACACTCTGGCCTCAAGAGGCTCCTGATGAACCTCGAAGGCCTGGTTCTTGCACCCACTAATCCACACTGAGGTGACTTTTCTGCCTCAAGCAAAAGCTCTCAGCTGAGGAAGGAAAACACTCCCCAGGTGACTCCTGATATATTCCAACCCTGTCTGAAGGACTGGCTAAAAGTACCTAGATAATCTTTATTATGTGTCCAGCTCTGTGCCCCGCTTGGCATGTAAGCTCTGTGAAGACAGTGCCTGGGCTATCCTCTTGCTGTCTTTTCCATGACCAGCACAGGCCTGCTAACAGAGTTGGCCTCATCAACTGTTTGATGACTGACTGAATATATAAGGACTTTTCTTATAATTCTAAGCATATCTGCAGTCTTTTGAGGAATGGAAGGATGGGCCTTTCCTCACAGAGGGTTTAAAAAAAATTTTTTTTAAGATTTTATTTATTTATTCATTATAGACACAGAAAGAGAGGCAGACACACAGAGGGAGAAGCAGGCTCCATGCACGGATCCTGATGCAGGACTTGATCCCATGACTCGGGGATCATGCCCTGACCCAAACAGATGCTCAACCACTGAGCCACCCAGGCATCCCAAGGGGTTTTAAAATTTTACTTCTCTAGGCTTCAGGGAAGAAGGATGTAGATTAATAGAAGGACCAGAGAGGATGACAGAATTCACAGGAAGCTGCCAGTGTGAGCTCATGTCTTTTTTCCTTTTAAAGATTTTATTTATTTAGTCATGAGAGACACAGAGAGAGAGGCAGAGACCTAGGCAGAGGGAGAAGCAGGCCCCCTGTGGCGAATCCCATGCGGGACTCGATCCCAGGACCCCGGATCACAACCTGAACCAAAGGCAGATGGCTCAACCACTGAGCCACTCAGGCGCCCCGAGTGTGAGCTCTTTTCAGTAGAGGCCCAAACCCACCTCAGAGTCAGTGAGTGGCAGATGCCACATCTCTTGTCCTCTCCCATCCAGCGTTCTTTCCATAACTCTACTCGGCCTGCCCCACAGAAGGGATGTGCATATTGGCTGAATCATGGAATGGAAGTGAATTAGGCCCCTTAGAAGACATGCCATATAAGGCCAGCCAGTCTCCATGACAACATAAAGATATACTGAGGCTGGAATGAGGACACCATCCATCACCTCCTGAGAACCTCACAGATAAGCTGAAGGGCACGGTCAGCTATGAGTTACAGGATATCTCAGATATCAGGCCAGGACCTGGTGTTATTTAGACACAGAGTGGTAACACAGGGTCGCCCCACAGGAGTTTCCAGCCCAATAATTACAATGATAATGGCAGTAACAGCAACATGCTTATCATGCGTTGGTGCTTTCCCCAGGGCTTTTCTCAGCATTAACTCACTTTGCATATACTAATGCTTAGGACAACTCAATGGTTAGGTCTATTTTTATCTTCATTTTATCAATGAGGAAATAGAGATTCAGAAGAAAAGAAACTAGCCCTAGAACTCAGTTAGTAGTTGGTGAAGCTGGGGGTCTCTTAACCATTCGCTGTACTGAGCCTAGTGTAGCTGAGCTTGCAGGGAGTGTTGTCAGGAAAGGATTTCTGGGGAGCCAAAATGATCAGGAGAGTCTGAATTGAGTCTTGATAGAGGAGATTAGCCACAAAGGAGAGTGCCCCAGGCAGAGGAAACAGCAGGAACAAAGGTAAGGAGATAGGAACAGCTTGGTACTCAAAGAACCTTAGTTCATGGGCTGTTTTAAAGACCGTGAGGAGGGACATCTGGGTGGCTCAGTCAGCTAAGCGTCTGCCTTTGGCCCACGTCAGGATCCCAGGGTCCTGGGATCAGCCCTGTGTCAGGCTCCTTGCTTAGCGGGGAGTCTGCTTCTTCCTCTCCCTCTGCCTGCAGCTCCTGCTAGTGTGCTCTCTTTCTCTGTCAAATAAATAAAATGTTAAAAAAAAAAAAAAAAAAAGACTGTGAAGATATCCATTCTAAAAGGATGTAAAAGAGGACTATTCTGTTTAGTCCTCAAGGCCTGTTCCAGCTCTAGGATCTCAGTGGGTTTATGGGGTCCCTGCACACGTGAGTGTGGTGTGATGTGGTGGCCTCAAAAAAATCATAAGGTGTGAAGTAATGAAAGGGGCTTGGATAAGCTTTCACTTTTCAGCTTTGCAAAATGTATACATGTTACACAGACATTATTTCTCATCAAGTTACTATCTTGCAAGCCTCTCACAACCCAGTTACAGACAACAAGGATTATTATGCTCAGATGTCCAAAGAAGGGCTCTGATTTGCTCAAGGCAGATACATTAGTGACCAAGTTGAAACTGAAGCCCAGCCCTTTTGCCTTGGCACCGGGAACTCTTGTGCTGAAAAGACTAAAAATACTTCCTTCCTAACCCCCCAGTGATGCTGGGACGGCAGCTGGAAACACCAGGAGTCTGCTCGCCAGTCCAGAAATCTAAATGACTCACAGGCTCGGTTCTTTCCATGTTCACCTTTCAAAGATGGTCATGGGAGCGTCCAATGTAGGGATCGAGATTAGGGAAAGAGCCATAGTAGGTGGCGGCTCTTCACCCTTTAACTTTTAGGCCCTAGAGGCCAGGCCTAGACAGGTAGAGACAGCACCTGATTTCAGAAGAAATCATTTCCTACAAGCCAGTGCCTATAAAAGCAGTTCAGACTCAGGCTGGTGTGGTTAAAAGAGAGCTTTATAGTTCTGCAGCCTGGGTTCATTTCCTGGCTCCACCTTTTCCTACCCATGTTTGAGACCTGGAGATAGTTCCTTAAACTCTCTAAGCCTTGATTTCCTCATCTGTAAAACTGGGTTTGAGAAGTAACCAATGGTAAATGTTCAACACAGTAGCTGGCACGTAACAAGCACTCAATAAAGTTTACTTGTGATTACAAGTCCCAGCCATAGGCAGACCACTTTGGATTTCATTTACTCAGCAAAAGCTGACTGAATACATTCTGGGTCCTGGGCATGTAAATGACTATGATTCAATGTGATCAAAGCTGGAACAAGAAATTTCCAAAACAAGCACATCAGAGAAAGAGAGGATGTCACCAAGAAGGTGACCCATAACCTGGTTGTTGAAGGATGGGAGGAAAAGATGGCGGCGGGGGAGGCATTTCAAGCAAAGAGCAAGTGTGAACACAGGCTCAGAACCAGTGGCTTTAAAGGAAGGGGCATTTGATATGGCTGAAAATACAAGGTCAGGAAGGGGATGATCAAAGTAGAGAGGTGAGGTTGAATAGAAAGATAAAGACATTTAAAAAGGAGCCTCCACTGTGATGCTAAAGATGTTAGCCTTTCATCTAAAGGCAGTGAGGGAGGAGTCATTTAAGTAGAGAAGAGATAGAATAAGAAAAGACAATAAGTTGGTGGCAGAGAAGCTGTCTATGAACCCCTAAAGAGAAAAGACCATGTTAATAGTTTCACTTATCCATTCAAAAAGTTTCTGAACACCTATTATGTGCCAGGCACTGAAGCTGGAGAATACCAAAGTAGGCAAAGAACAAACTTGGTCTTGCCCTTCACGAATTTAGTCTTTATGGGAAAGATAGATATGAATCAAACAGCCATAAAAACTAGTAAAATATCGTGATGTAAGCTATGCAGGTCAGGCCCATCAGGCTATGACTGCATGTAACAGACAGAACGGACTTGAGGGAGGGAGCGTGTCAAGGAAGATCCGAATTTTCATCTAAAGTATGGGTAGAAATTAACTAGGCAAAGATGAGACTTTAAATTCCAAAAGGAAAAGGATATTACTGGTGATGACATCTGTGCCCACCACTACATCCTTCACGCCAAGCAGGGCAACTGAAGCCAAAACTTAGAAAAGAGCTTTATTTTAGAAAGTGAGCTTGATGCAAGCACTAATTATGGTTAAGGCCTGTGCTACTGCTGCCTCGATTTCTCTGATTGTCATCACCCTTCTCTGGTCTCAATTCAATATTCCTTTCCTCAGAGAACTTCCCAGACCACCCAATCTAAGGTATTCACTCTGCAGTTACTGTCTATCTTTGATTATCTTGTGCCTTAGTTTGTCGTTGACTGTCTCCTCCCACTGGACTGGATGCTCCATGAGGGAAGGTGCCTTGTCTGTCTTGCTGTTAGTCTCCCCAGTGCCTAAATCTGTTCCTAACACGCAGGAGGTGATGGACATATATTTGTTGAATGAATGAATGAACTGTAAAGAAACTGAAACCTGGAGTGAGGATAGAGGGCTGTGACTCATCCAAGGTTACTCTGGGGCTAAGCCTCGAACCCGTGACTCCACGCTCTAGAGGCCTGGCCTCAGGGGCAACTCATGGCCCCTCTGGCAGCGTCAGTCTCGGCCCCGCCAGGCAGGCAGTGAGGCCCGTGGCAGCCTGAGGCATGGCCACGTCTCGTCCCAGGCCCGATGCCCCCTATTCGGCAGGGCCCAGCCACGCACTCACCTCGGCGGCTCCACTACCGGCTCTGTGCCGCCGCCACCACCGCCGCTGCCGCCGCCGCCGCTGCCGCGGTCCACGGTGACAGCTCCCAGTGGGCCGGCACTTCCGGGGTCAAACGGCGATTCCGCAGGCGCAGACAGGAAGCTTCGGCCCGGCCCCGCCCCCCGTACGAACTGCCGCCGGGAAGCTGGGCCCTTGGCCACGCCTCTAGGCTTAAGACTCCGCCCCCACAAGAAATAGGCCGATTGTGACCACGCCCCCTGCCCCCTCCAGTCTCCCAAGAGATTACACCTCTTGGAAAAATCCAAGTGTTCTTGTACCTGGTCTCTCAGGGTCTCAGGCTTCCATCTCTTTCCTAACCTCCTCAATCATCCTTTTACACATTTAATCCAGAAGAGTAGTTTTAACAAATCAAAAGCATGAACATGATGTTGAGCAAAAGAAAGCAAAGTAGAACAGACTACAATTTTGCTTATAGGAGGTTCTGGAACTGGCGAAACTTGTGAGTGGTGATAGGGTTAGAAGGGTGGTCCCCTGAGGCTGGTGACTGGAAGGGGCCGCAAGTGAGACTGGGACATTCCATGTCTTTATCTTGGGGTAGCTACATAGATGTGTTCAATTTGCAAAAGTCATCAAATTGTACACTTATGGGTTGAGCACATTTCTCTGTGTATGCAATACAAAAAGGTTCTGTTTTGTTTTTTTTCTTTTAAATTAAGAAGGCTGTGGTATAGATATCTTAAAAGCAAAATGCAAATTTTCCAGAGAATGTCTTAGGTGGCACAGGGCTGGTATTCCCAATCTGGCTGTGCATCAGAATCATCACAGAGGGCAGTCTGGGTGGCTCAGGGGTTTAGTGCCGCCTTCAGCCCAGGGTGTGATCCTGGAGACCCTGGGTAGAGTCCCATATGGGGCTCCCTGCATGTAGCCTGCTTCTCCCTCTGTCTCTGTCTCTGCCTCTCTCTCTCGGTCTCTCATGAATAAATAAATAAAATCTTAAAAAAAAAAAAAGAGAGAGAATCACCACAGAAAGCTAGTTAAAAGTACACAACCCTGGTTTCGGCACAATGCCTGACACATAATAAGGATTAAAAAATCACCACTACTACCAGGATGCCTGGGTGGCTCAGTTGGTTAAGCCTCTGCCTTCAGCTCAGGTCATGATCTCAGGCCACTGTCAGGCACCCTGATCAGCAGGGAGTCTGCTTCTCCCTCTCCCTCAGCTCCTCCCCCAACTCATGTGGGTGTAAAGACATGCTCTCTCTCTCATAAATAAATAAATAAATAAATAAATAAATAAATAAATAAATAAATCTTTAAAAAGAAATAGAATTACAAAGGGTGGGGCACCTGCGTGGTGCAGTCAGTTAAGCATCCAACTCTTACTTTTTGGCTCAAGTCATGATCTCAGCATTGAGATTGAGTGTGATGTATGGCTTCACACTCAGTCCAGAATCTGTGTGTCTCTCTCTGCTGCCACCCTCTAAAATTAAAAATAATAATAATTATTATTATTAAAGGTGCATGCCTTGCTCAGTTGATAGAGCATGTGACTCTTGATCTTGGGGTCTTAAGTTTGAGGCCCATCTTGGGTGTAGAGATTACTTAAAAATAAGATCTTCAAAAAAAAGAATTATAAGAGATAGAAATAATTGTTATACCATTTTATAGAGAGGCTTAGAGACCAAGCCAGTGTCACAAACTTGTAAGTTGATGGAATTTGAACCCAGCTTTGTCTAGCTCCAGAGCTTGCCCTCATAACCTCCTGACCAAAGGCTTACCCAAGTTCCATTAAACAAGTTTGGGAATTTCGAGTGGCCAAATGCTGCAGGCTGTGTCAAAACAGTGGGTGCTTCCTTTAACTGCTGTCATTTTTCAGGCAAAGCTGATCATCTACTGATATGAAAGTGTCACCAGCCTGTCCCCAGGAACTCAGGAAATTTCTAGTAGAAGCTTCTGCTTCACTGTCAATCTTACCTTTTCAGAACTAAACTCCTGGCAGCTTCTGACTAGCTGTCAACCTTAACTTTTTAGAAACAAACAAAACAAACAAACAAAAAAACAAAAAAACTAACAAACTGCCAGAGTGGAAAAGAAACATTTGAGGAAGATCCCCACAGAGATGAATCAGAAAGTGCCAGAAGTGACCAACAATTATCTCTGCCTCATTAAAAAAAATTTTTTTTAAGATTTTATTTATTTATTCATGAGAGACACAGAAAGAGAGAGAGGCAGAGATATAGGCAGAGGGAGAAGCAGGCTCCATGCAGGGAGCCACACATGGGACTCAATCCCAGGACTCCCAGATCACTGCCCTGAGCCAATGGCAGATGCTGAGCCACCCAGGCGTCCCTATCTCAGCCTCACTGTAATGTTGAAATCCCCTTTGAATATTCAACCCAAACCTTTATTAAAGGGCCTGTTTCCCTTGTTTGGAGAGCCAGGGCTTTGGAAGTTATTCCTCATAATCTCCTTATTTGTGCAAATAAAAATGACTCTAAAGATGATGCGTATGGCAACTCCAACTCCACCTGATGTAGTCTCTGTCTATAACTCACCAAAGAGCAGCCCCACTTTGCTCTGGTAACAGAAGGGGCAGAGAAGTTGCCAGAAACTCCATGTTTTTTCCCTTTGGCATCACACACATTGGGCACCCAGGAAATATAATATGTATCTTGGTGATCGGTTGGAAGGAAATCATGAGTAGCAGCCTCTGGCACAGAGAAAACTTAAAGTAAGACTTCTGGCAAAAATGTATGCATGGGTTTTATTTTTCCGCATGGGTATTAATATCACTAAGGTTTTGGAGCTAAATAGCAGAACTATAAAAAGACCAATAGTCAATAAGACAACTAATTTCTCCAAATGTGTTTCAGTTTCCTCAACTGTCAAAAGGGGTCATTAATACCCACTTCATGCTCATTAGGAGGTTTAATGAGATAACATAGACAGTACCAGGCATATGATAGGTGCTCAAGACATTTATTGGAGAGGAAGGGAGACTCCATATCATTTGGAGTATTAACTCTTGTATTTCCTTTATCTCTGTTTTCTCTTCTTTGCCAGAAGAGATTAATAAGGAATGTTAACTTCCAAAGGAGATATCTTTGTCTCGGCTAACATATGTCCAATGGAAATTAAGTTTAGGGATCCCTGGGTGGCGCAGCGGTTTGGCGCCTGCCTTTGGCCCAGGGCGCGATCCTGGAGACCCGGGATCGAATCCCACATCGGGCTCCCAGTGCATGGAGCCTGCTTCTCCCTCTGCCTATGTCTCTGCCTCTCTCTCTCTCTCTCTATCTCTGTGACTATCATAAATAAATAAATAAATAAAATATTTTTAAAAAAGGAAATTAAGTTTAAAAGCCATTTTAACAGAATAAGCCTTAAGACATACATTAGTCACACATTGTGGAGGAATTTGGGTGCTTCAATTCTCTAGATTAAAAGAAAAACAACAAATAGCTTACTTTAAGAGGAAATATTTGGGTTGACAGTGAAGGTGAGTGTCTGTGGTGCCTGTAACCAATCAAGTCTAGGGATAACTTGGAAGAAGAGTAGTTGTTGCTAGAAAATCGGCATGAGAATATCTGGGTGGGAATTCCCCTGGCCCAGATGCTCTGAGTCACCTAAAATGAATTAGTATCATCTTAGTGCTTCATTCTTCCAGCAGGGATGTGTCCATGGAGAACCCCCTGTTGGGTTAGTGGCTGTGTGGCTCACTCAATGTTTATTTCTTCTGTTCACCTTCCCACTAACAACAACTTGATTACTCTTCAAGAGTTAACAGTCCCCATGGAGTAGGACTGGTTCCTTACCCAGAGTTGAGGGGGGTAAGCAATTGTGTTAGTTATGTCCTGCTGTGTAACAAATCACCCCAAAACTCAGTGGCTCAAGGCAATAATAATCATGAGATGCCTGGTTGGCTCAGTCAGAAGAGCACAGAACCTTTGATCTCAGGTCTTGAGTTTGAGTCCCACATTGAGTATGGGGATTACTTTCTAAAGAAAGGAAATTAAGAAAACACGTCTATTTGCCATAGCATCAAAAAGAATAAAAATACTGGGGTGCATGGGTGGCGCAGTTGGTTAAGCATCCAACTCTTGATTTTAGCTCAGGTCATGTTCTCAGGGTTGTGAGATCCAGCCCTGCACAAGGCTCCACACTGGGCATGGAGCCTGCTTAAGATTTTCTCCTTAGGGCATCTGAATGGCACAGTCAGTTAAGTGTCTGACTCTTGATTTCAGCCCAGGTCATGATCTCAGGGTCCTGGGATCAAGCCCACTATTGGGCTTTATGCTCAGCAGGGAATCTGCTTAAGATTCTCTCTTCCTCTCCTTCTGCCCTTCTCCCCGCTCTTGTGCTCCCTCTCTTGCACTCTCTCTCAAATAAATAAATAGATAGATGGATGATAGATAGATAGATAGATAGATAGATAGATAGATAAATACATAAATAAAAAATCAATCTTTTGGGGTAAAAAAAAAAAAAAAGGCAGCAACAACACCTATATGACCTAGCCTAGGAAGTCACAAGGCATCACTTCAGCTGTATTTCTATTGGTCACATAGCCCAGCTTTGGTTTAGTGTAGGAGGGGACTTTATAAGGGCTTGACTATCTGAAGGCAAGATCACTGGTGGCTGTTTCAAAAGCTGGCCACCACATCTACCTAAGATGAGCCTGGCCAATTGGCATTTTCCAAACCCACAGACACAGTGATTTAGTTCAAGAATGGATACATGATCCATACCTATACAACGATCCCTAATTCTGGGATCTTTATTAGAGTCAAAGTGATAGAAAACTCTCTTTCTGATGAGATTGATAGCAGTAAGAAAGAACTAAGCCTAGAGCTGCCAGAGGCCATTACCTCAAACTACAAAGGAAGCAGAACTGGGAAAAGAAATGGTAAGCCGACAGGGGGAGGGCATGAAAGAGCCTGATGATATCATTTGATCCTTGAATCCAAGTGCACCTGAATCCAGATACCCCAGACTTTTCTCATTCTTGTTTCCCCAAGCCTTTTTGAGTTGGGATTCCATTCTATACAACTTCTACATGCCGAGTCCTTCTCATGTCTAGTTCATTAGGTTTTTCTGAAGATTATGATTGACACCCACTGTGACAAGAAGGATGAGGTTGCTTGTTAACTGTTCATACTTGGGAGTTGCTGGCACTATAAATCACTGCATAGTGATGAGAAATCAGCCTGTGGATTGACCAGATACACTTTAGGTATGCGTCAATTGGTATCCTTTAACCACACCAAGTGTGTTCAGGAAAGATATATGGTAAAAAAGAAGTGAGAAATAGATTGGTGATGGAGCCTGAAAACCTAGTTTTTGCTACATTGGGCAACTGTGGACAAGCTTCTTAGCTTTTCTGACCCTCCATTTCTTTATCTGCATAATGGGAATAGTAATACTTGTTCAACCTACTATATTATGTCCACTCAGCAAACATTTATTGAGGATCTATTATGTGAAAGGTACTGTCAACAAAGCAATAACAAACTCAGTTCTAGCTTTCAAGGTTTTTACAGTCTTGTCAGAAGTATGAATAAAACAAGGGGCATCTGGCTGGCTCATTTGGCAGAGCATGCAATTCTTGGTCTTGGGGTTGTAAGTTCGAGCCCTATGTTGGGTGTAGAGAGAACTTGAAAATAAAATCTTGGGCAGCCCAGGTGGCTCAGCGGTTTAGCGCTGCCTTCAGCCCAGGGCATGATCCTGGAGACCCAGGATCAAGTCCCACGTCAGGCTCCCTGCATGGAGCCTGCTTCTTTCTCTGCCTGTGTCTCTGCCTCTGTGTGTGTGTGTGTGTCTTGTTTCTCCCTCTTTCTGTGTCTCTGCCTCTCTCTCTCTCTCTCCCTGTCTCTTGTGAATAAATAAATAAAATCTTTTACAATTTTTTCAAAAAAAAAAAAAGAAAAAGAAAAGAAAATCTTTTTAAAAAAACAAGTATGAATGAAACATGAAATTCAATGTGGTTTAAGATAGATGTACATAGTGTGAGATGTATACATGATTATTTTGAGGTCATAAGGGAGAAACCATCTCAGATGGTGGGATCTGCATGAACTTTGCAAAGAGGACAGTATTTAATCTCAATTTTCAGGGAATGTGGGAACTTGTAGGTTGGAAGAGAATAGCAAGCAAAGAGCATAGTCTGGAAAAGGACCTAGATGTATAAAAAAGAATAGGCTGATCAATAAATTGCAGGTAGACATATATAGCTTGAATCTTGAGGTTTGAGGGTATCCTGAGGGAAGACCAGATTATAAAGGGCTCTGTGGAGCATGCTATGGAGTTTGGACTTTCTCCTGTCAATGATGGGGAAGGCTCTGAAAGGTCTGAGTAGAATTGAATAATTTCACAAATATATTTTATTTTATTATTATTTTTTTTAAAGGCAGAGATTCCTTGATGATCCCTTATTTATTTTTTTTTAATTTTTATTTATTTACGATAGTCACAGAGAGAGAGAGAGAGAGGCACAGACACAGGCAGAGGGAGAAGCAGGCTCCATGCACCGGGAGCCCGACGTGGGATTCGATCCCGGGATTCCAGGATCGCGCCCTGGGCCAAAGGCAGGCGCTAAACCGCTGCGCCACCCGGGGTTCCCCACAAATATATTTTAGAAAGGCAACTTTAGTAGCCTGAAAGTACAGAGAATGAATGGTAGCAAGAATGGAGGCAGGCCTGTACTGCAGTTATCCATTGCTGCAAACACATTACCCCAAAACTTAGCAGCTTACAATGATATATTATTTTTGTGATCTTGTGAATTGGCCAGGCTCAGTTCTTCTATTCAATGTGTTGTCAGCTAAGGCTATCATTTGGTTACATTCAATTAGGTGTTCAACTGAGGGTGGAATATCCAAGACGGTTTCACTCATATGTCTGTCTGGTGTGACTAGAACAGCTGGCAGCTGTTTGGGTCTTTCTTACCAATTGGCCTCTCATTCTTCAGTAGTCTAGTCCAGTGGTTTTCAAGCATGGGTGATTTTCTCCCACAGGGGATGAGTGGAAATGTCCAGAGACATTTTCTGTTTTCACAACTGGGAGCATCTAATAGAGACCAAAGATGCTGCTAAACATCCAACAATGCATCCAATAGCCCACTACCAACAAAGAACTATCTGGCCCAAAACACCAATGGTACCAAGGTTCAGAAACCTTAGTCTTAGTCCAAGTTTCTTCTTCTTCTTCTTCTTCTTCTTCTTCTTCTTCTTCTTCTTCTTCTTCTTCTTCTTCTTCTTTTCTTCTTTTTAAGATTTATTTATTTATTCATGAGGCAGGCAGAGACACAGGCAGTGGGAGAAGCAGGCTCCCCATAGCGAGCCAAATGCAGAACTCAATCCAGGATCATGCCCTGAGCTAAAGGCAGACGCTCAACCACTGAGCCACCCAAGCATCCCTTAGCTCAAACTTCTTTACACAGTGGCTGGTAACCATGGGAATAGCCAGATTTTTTTTGAGGCCTAGGTTCTGGAACTCACATATTATTTCCTCCATATTCTACTGGTCAAAGCAAGCTACAAGGCCAGCTCTGATTCAAGGAGATTGGAACTAGCCCCCCTCTCCCATCCATGTAGATTTTGGGTGGCCATTTTTACAGGCAATCTATCACTAGATAGTGACTATAGGGAGACTGTACAATGAGAGAGATTCGAGTGGGAGATGATAGTGGTTTGAGCTCTGGCAGTAGCAAAGTATCCCAAGGAGAAAGCAAAAAAAATGGCAGTGAAAACTCTTTGTAAAATGTTACATAAAAATACTAATTTCATAATCCACCCTGTCCACAACCAGGAACTGCTGTCCCTAGCAGCTTTCTCTTAAGCCTGGCTTTCTCTCAACAGGCCTCTGCTCCATGACGGTCCAATCCCCCTGCCCTCTGTTGAGTTCATCAAAGCTTCTGCTGACTCAAGAAGAATCTAGAGAATGATCACTGCAGTGAAAGTCTCAAATCAGCCCCCAGGGCCCCTAATAACAAAACATCTGCTTGTCATTCTCCCCTACCCCTCTGGGTTTTAGTGAGAAAACAGTGTTAAATGATGATAATGATAACCAAGCCTCCTGGCTTCCAAGAAGGGAAGCCTAATTTGAAGGCAGCTAATTATCCACTCATTATAATTTACACATAGTGGTTGTCTTGCCTTCTGTCACTGGTCTCAGCAACAGTCGAAAATATGGGAAGAAATATCTGAGTTAATACATTTTAGAAAGAAGAGGGTAGAGCATCTCAAGTCAAAGAAAGAATCATATCAAACACGTAGTCTAAATCTCTTATTTTATGGATAAGGAAACTGAGGCCCAGAGAGGGGAATGGAACTTACCTAGAGTTTCTCTGTAGCTGGTGAGTGGCAGAATGGGCACTGGAACCAAAATTTCTGTGCTGGCTCCAGCCTAAAAGTCCACCCAAGGAGATGAAAGAGTAGCTCCGTCTGCTCCATGCAGCCTGGAGACTCCGCACTCAGACCACCCATCAAAGTGGCAATTGGCATGTCCCGGCTTCTCCATAATCATCAGTGTGGGACGATGGAACCACAGAACCAGAAGGTGGAAATAATTCCTCAAAGGCTGGGACATGGTTTAAGTTGCAGAGGGGGCTGGGGCAGGGAGGTCTTTGCTTCACTTTAAGATTAAACAATTTTTATTTGGTAGCATCTTGTGCTTTTCATACAGCACCTGAGAGTAAGGGGTTTTAGTTACTTGGTGTTGGGAAAGGTTTATACTTTACCATTTTTAACCATTGAACCTGGGGTTTAAAAGCAATGGAAGACTGCCAGCCTTTTAGCTCTCTTAGGGAGAGCATGAAAAAAGAAGTCACTAGAAGATATATGCCTTGATCATCACTAAAAGAGGGAAACTCTCGCCTTCTTATGTTTCTGGGCTGCAGAGATCCCGGAGGATTCCAGAGTGCAGCCAGGTTATAATTATTCCCTGACATACACATTCCTAGCTAGCTCCCTGCACTTCCCTGGTGGAGCGCTGATCACATCTCATCATCTTGTATTTCTTGTGTGATTGCTTAGTCAGTGACCACCTCCCTCATTAGACTATGCATTCTGACAAGTTAGGGACCTCATCTGTTTTCTTTCCCAACCTCATCCCCAGTTCTTAGTTTGGTAACTGGCACTTGATAGAGCTCAATAAATATTTGAGGAAGGAAGGGTGCCTTGCTGGCTGAGTTGGTGGAACAAGTGATTCTTGATCTTGGGGTTGTAAGTTCAAGCCCCACGCTGGGTGCAGAGCTTACTTAAAATGAATCTTTAAAAATATGCATTTGCAGAAGGAATGATTGAATCAAAGCACCAAGATAATCTAGACCAACTCTTTCAATTCCAGGTAAAGAAAATGTGACACAGTGATGGGCTAGGATTACAGAGCATCTAATAGCTCCTTACTGTTTATTCACTTGCTTAGAGTGAGTAGTGCCTGAAACAGGGCTATTTCATGGAAATGCAAAGCTGAGACACTGAGCTCTTTTCCATGCTCTGGACAATTGTAGTCCCTCTCCTTAAGAGAAGACTCCCTTTGAGGCAGGAATTCTAAAGATGGGTCCATAAAAGGGCTCCCAGGATCTATGTATCCCCTGAATCATATGCAGACATACTGGGGATTTTTTTTTTTTTCAGTAGTGAAGCTGCGAGGCTCTTTTCTGATCCTCAAAAGAGCAAGATCCCCAAAATGCTAAGAATCATTCACACCAGCTCTCTGCTAAACCTTTCATCTCCTTCTAGCTGGAAAAGCCACTCCACAGCCCAAGTATCTCTGGTGGCACAAATATGGCTTAGTGTGAGTCTGTGAGGTCAGCAGTGTTCAGGGCTAAGTGGCTAACACAAGAGATCAGAAAAAAAGAAATTTTCCAAATAAGTAAGTAAGTAAGTAAGTAAGTAAGTAAATAAATAAATAAATAAATAAATGCTCAGGGGCACCTCGGTGGCTCAGTGGTTGAGCATTTGCCTTTGGCTCAGGTCATGATCTCGGGGTCCTGGGATTGAGTCCTGCATCAGGTTCCCCTAGGGGAGACTGCTTCTCCCTCTGCCTATGTCTCTGCCTCTCTCTGTGTTTCTCTCATGAATAAATAACTAAAATCTTTTAAAAAAAAAAAGGAAGGAAGGAAGAAAGGAAGAGAGAGAGAGAGAGAAAGAAAGAAAGAAAGAAGAAAGAAAGAAACAAAGAAAGAAAGAAAGAAAAATAAATAAAAAATTAAAAAAAATAAAAAAAGAAAGAAAGAGAAAGAAAGAAAGAAAGAAAGAAGAAAGAAAGAAAGAAAGAAAGAAAGAAAGAAAAATAAATAAAAAAATTAAAAAAATAAAAAAAGAAAGAAAGAGAAAGAAGAAAGAAAGAAAGAAAGAAAGAAAGAAAGAAAGAAAGAAAGAAAGAAAGAAAGAAAGAAAGAAAATGTTTAGCTTCAGTTGGTTGGGGATATTGGGAACGTTTCCCAGAATAGGTGCCAAGATAGCCAAGCTGGGCTATAATGAACCATGAAATTTTGAGAGTCTAGAAACGATATGAGGAAGGGGATAGGGTCTCAAATTCCCTTCTGGTGGCCTCAATGTCTTGATCAACTCCCCAAGTCCAAAAGGAGGATTTGTTTAAAACTGTTTAGTATCAAAAAATGAGGGATCCCTGGGTGGTGCAGTGGTTTGGCGCCTGCCTTTGGCCCAGGGCGCGATCCTGGAAACCCGGGATCGAATCCCACGTCGGGCTCCCGGTGCATGGAGCCTGCTTCTCCCTCCTCCTGTGTCTCTGCCTCTCTCTCTCTCTCACTGTGCGCCTATCATAAATAAATAAAAATTAAAAAAAAAATGAAATGAAATGAAATAAAATACAATAAAATAAAATAAAATAAAATAAACTGTTCAGTTTCAGAGTCATTTTGGTCCAGACACCAGCCTAGCTATAGAATCTCTTTTTCCCCTCTTCCTTTAGAAGGAAACATAGGTTTTTTTTGTGATGACAACCATCACTGGCGGCTCTTTGTCCCCTCTGTTGAATTATTCATCCTGCAAGATGAATTATTAATTTCCAATTTTGTACAGCAAATGCCAGGCAAACAGGTAGAAATGGAGTTGAGACCTTGGGCATGGAGCCACAATCCTCCCCAGGTCCCCTGAAGCACAGGCCACGGAGGCCAGGAAATTATGCAGGAATCTGCAAGGGGCTCACCATGGAATGCACTTGATTGAGAGCAAAGTTTGCACAAGATCATGGTGCCCATGAAATGACTGGGCCCTATTCTCTTCTGGCTCTCAGGCCTCTTGCTTTCCTGGGTCTTAGCTATGGCACTCCTGCCTGGTTCCAGTGCTAGGCTGCATTACATGTCTAGAGTGGGCTCAGCTGCATTTAGCAGAGTGACTTGGGTTTGATTCTATACCTAGAATCCAGGTGGCCCTGCATTATTATTATTAGGCCAGCAGGATTTCTCAACCTCAGCACTATTGGCATTTGGCCCAGATAATTCTTTGTTGGGGACTGTTCTGTGCATTGTAAGATGTTGAGCAGCATTCCTGACCTCTACCCACTCGATGCCAGTGGCACACCTTCCTCTCCTCCTGGTTGTGGCAACCAAAAATATCTCTAGACATTATCAAGTGTTCCCTAGGGTGAAAAATTGCTCCCACTTGAGAGCCACTGGGTTAGTGTTGAGTCTTTTCCCCCCTCATCTATTAAGTGGGACCAGAGTAGTATTTACAAGGGTGCAATACGGTGATCACATGAGATCATAGATGTGATGTCTCAGTTTATTCAGTGTCTCCACCCTGGGACTTATCTGCTACATGAACTGATGCTCTTCTTTTGTGCTTAAGTCCAGGTCTTGGTTAGGATTGTGTTCAGTTGCAAGTAATGGGACATTCACTTTAAACTGACTTGGCAGGGGGATCCCTGCGTGGCTCAGCAGTTTGGCACCTGCCTTTGGCCCAGGGTGAGATCCTGTAGTCCCGGGATCAAGTCCCACGTCGGGCTCCCGGCATGGAGCCTGCTTCTCCCTCCTCCTGTGTCTCTGCCTCTCTCTCTCTATGTCTATCATAAATAGATAAATCTTAAAAAAAAAAATAAAAAAATAAACTGACTTGGCAGTAAAGGGAGAGTAATGGGTTCATATGACTGGAGATCCAGAAGTAAGTTGAGCTCTGGGTTCAATTGATTCAACAACTGGTATATGTCCTCATCCTCAGGAACCAATTCTTTCTGTGTTTTTTTCTCTGCTGTATACAGTGAGGACTGGTCCTGGGACCTCAGGGTCCTTGAATGACCTCTAGCAGCAATTGACACTGTGGCTTTCTTACTCACTTTAGAGTCTGAAAGAACACATCTGTTCATGAATGCCAAGCTGGAGCCCTCAGTGTGTGTGTTAGATGGTTTAAGCCCTTTAAGTCCCACTCATGGAACTTGGTATGGAATCACCTCCTGCAGCATATGTCCCTGTAGATACTCAAATGAAGATCTAAGCATTGGTAGGATCTAGTGACCATTCCTGAACCAATCATTCTAGCTAGAGGGGAGGAACAGAACATGCAGATTGGCTGGATCTGGGACTTGGCCAAACTTTGGAGTTGAGGGTGTGGAGAGGTGGGGAGGTCAGCTTCACCCAATCACAAGGACTGAAAGTGGGGGAAGCTTCCCAATCCCCCAAAAAGGATGCTGCTACCAGAAAAGTGGGAACAGGTGCTAAGCAGGCAAGAATGAAAGCTGTCCACTGCAGGGGGTTAAGAGAAGACCCATAGGTGGTGGGGAGGAGGGGATGTTCGTATATCTGTAGAGTAGAACAAACATCTCTGTGTACTCACTTCAGGTCCTTTGGAGCTTACCAGTGATAGGTGCTCTCAGGTGCAACTTGACAATGCCTCACCTCTCTCACTTCTGCCACATGTGGGGCATGTGGGGAGTACTTGCCGGACTCGGTACTCACCATGTGCAACCTGAAAGTGTGAGATATTAATGTCCCATGAAGCAATCCTTGGCCGATGGGAATGGGAGCTGATGGTTAAATGTTTCCCCACTTTGGTTGGCTGTCAGTAGAGCATGAAACTCTTGATTTCAGAGTTGTACGTTAGAGCCCCACATCGGATGTAAAGATTACTTAAAAATAAAATCTTGGGATGCCTGGGTGGCTCAGTGGTTTGGCACCTGCCTTCACCCCAGGGCATGATCCTGGAGACCCGGGATCGAGTCCCATATCGGTCTTCCTGCATGGAGCCTGCTTCTCTCTCTGCCTAGGTCTCTGCCTCTTTCATGAATAAATAAATAAAATCTTTAAAAATAAAATAAAATCTTTATGGGGTGCCTGCGAGGCTTAGTTAGTTAAGTGTCTGACTCTTGGTCTCAGATCAGGTCTTGATCTCAGGGTCATGAGTTCAAGCCCGACGTTGGGCTCCACACCAGGCACAGAGCCTACTTTAAAAAATAAATAAAATAGGGGCACTTGGGTGGCTCAGTCAGTTAAGCGTCTGCCTTCGGCTCAGGTCATGATCCTGGGGTCCTGGGATTGAGCCTCATGTCAGGCTCCTTGCTCAGTGGGGAACCTGCTTCTCCCTCTCCCTCTGCTGCTCCCCCTGCTTGTGCTCTCTCTGTCAAAGAAAGAAATAAAATCTTTTAAAAATACATAAAACTCATTTTAAAAATTAATTAATTAATTAATTAAAATATTTTAAATGCTCCCACCTTTATTCTTGGAGTAGATGCTCCTGAGACCTATGACTTAAGGCATTTCAAAAGATCCCAAGGAATACTCATGATTCATCCTTGTTCTGGCCCTTGCTCCTTGCCTATCCTTCTCTCTTGCTCTCTGGGGCTACTTCCTAAATAAACTATCCACACAAAAACCTTTATCTCAGGCTCTAATTTTGTAGTAATCCCAGATAAGTCAAAGATTTTAGCTGTTGTAAGATTTAGATTTAGGTCTTTATGCTTTTTAGGCAACATGTGGAAAATTAACAAAAGTGAGAGTTTTATGCCTTTAAATTAGTCCCTGCCTGCTGATTGGAGGCGGTGCTCAGGAGATAATACATTTAGGGACTGGAAGCCAAAGACTCTTGATACCCAGTGAGTCCCAGGCCTTTGCTGGCAGAAGGCAGCAGCCTGACAGCTGGGTGGGCAGGCAGGCAGCAGGAGCAGCCCAAGATGAAACTGCTGCCCTGAAGAGCTGTCAGAGGCTGACTGTAGGCCTTGAGAACTTTATCAAGAGGTTATCAGCCAAACTGGGAAGGATGCCTTGCCTCAGCTGAGACCCTGTGATTCCAGCTGATGTGTCAGGATACTGACAAGTCCCCACCTCCACCCAGACATGAAGTGCTCTTTTTTGGGATGGCCTGCCGGTGACTAGGCACAAAACAAGCCTTTGCAGAGATGGTGAGAGGAAAGGGAGAACCAGCTGTCTCCTTTTCCCTAGGAGCCTTGCCTTTCCACAACTGGCTACAGACATATGTCATAATAGGTCTCTACTTCCTGCTCCCCTGGGTTCAGTTTCCTCCACTGATGCCCACTGACAATCCCTGACACTATTTGGATGAAAGCCTCACTTTCTCAACCCTCTGGCCCTTACCCATACCTACTGTGCCCCTCTCCAGGTAGGGCCCTCACCCCCCCTCTTCTGGGCTCAACCCTTACACTTAGCTACCAATAAGTCCAGCAGGCCCAGAACATCTTACCTTTGCACAATCCCCTACAGAAAACCACAGGAGGGTCAGCAGGACACAAAAGTAGGCCAATTTATACATATTTGGTCATATCTCAGTTTATGGACAGGCATATCAGAGGAATTTGGGACAGGATGAATGGTTACTGATTAGCCCTGATCTGACTGTGCCACATTTTTCAGTGGTGCCTCATGGTAGTTCAAGGGCCTGTGTAGGGTATCCAAGCCTCTTCAACCTTGTCTTAACTTATGTCCCATAGCGTCCTAACAGTGAGATCCACGACCATCCCACAGATGGCCCCACTGCACAGGAGGCATTTCCCACTCTTATTCCCCTATTACTTGGCTTACTTTGAACCTTTTTCAGGTCTCAACTGACTGCCACCTCCTCCAGGAAACCTTCCTTTCTTTCTCAAACTGAGCGAAGTTTCTCGTGTAAGCTCCCAAGCTGCCTAACATACAGCACATTGCCCTGTTTCTATTTATGTGTTTGTTTCTGGCAAAAGACAGTAAATTCCTCAACATTCTGGTACTATCCCTAGTTTACCCATCATTCCCTCAGGGCCAAGCACTGTGCCTGACATAGAGTAGGTGCCAAGTGAGTTTTGTTGAATAAACATGAGAAGACTTCAAAGTGTCTCATCATTTGAGCTGAGGGTTTATTATAGGAAATAAAATTTCAGATTGTTTTGTTTTTAAAAGATTTTATTTAGGGATCCCTGGGTGGCGCAGCGGTTTAGCGCCTGCCTTTGGCCCATGGCGTGATCCTGGAGACCCGGGATCGAATCCCACATCGGGCTCCCGGTGCATGGAGCCTGCTTCTCCCTCTGCCTATGTCTCTGCCTCTCTCTCTCTCTCTTTCTCTCTCTGTGACTATCATAAATAATAAAAAAAAAGATTTTATTTATTTATTTATTCATGAGAGACAGAGACAGAGAGAAAGAGAGACACCGGCAGAGGGAGAAGCAGGCTCCATGCAGGAAGCCCAATGCGGGACTCGATCTCGGGCCTCCAGGATCATGCCCTGAGCCAAAGGCAGACGCTCATGCTGAGCCACCCAGGTGTCCCTCAAGTTTTATATAATATCTAAAAGTAGAAAAATAATTCATGCATCGATATGGAGCATTAATAATATTACAAAGTTATAGGGGCGCTTTGGTGGCTTAGTTGGTTAAGTGTCATCCTTTGGCTCAGGTCATGATCTCAGGGTCCTGGATAGAGCCCCACTTTGGGCTCCTTCTCAGTGGGGAAGTCTGCTTCTCTTTCTCGCTCTGTCCCTCCCCTCTGGCTCGTGTTCTTTCTCTCAAATAAATAAAATCCTTTAAAAAAATTACCAAGTTATATTCATACATTAAATATCTATTTGTATAGACAAATATTTTAAAACTCATATGTCCACAAATCTTAAAAAACTGTTAAAAACTGAAAGTAAATAAACATGCAACAACCTAACAACATAAGCATTGTGTATTTTCCTCCAGTCTTTGCCTTTGGGCAGGCATATTTTCCCCAATTACAGCAAGTGCTATTTCTACCCTTCACTTAACATTACAGCATCAACATTTTTCATCTTGGAATCACACTGCCTTTGGAGCTAAAAGAACTTAAGAAACAGTATCATCCATCTGTTTCATTTTCAAAGAGAGGAACTGAGACCTGGAGCTGTGACTGGCTCGAAGTCACCCAACAAAATGACAACTCTAGTTTCTAAACTTCCTGATGTTTGATGTCATTTTCCTGCCCCATAGCCTTTGAGATTTTCTCAGACACTCTCTGACTTTGGGATCAAAACAGGGAAATACTTTGAAAGGAGGATTCTAAAGCACAGATGGATCAAAATTGGACTTGCATGCAATTGCTTTTTAGGGC
Source organism: Vulpes lagopus (assembly GCF_018345385.1). Classification (NCBI taxonomy): domain Eukaryota; kingdom Metazoa; phylum Chordata; class Mammalia; order Carnivora; family Canidae; genus Vulpes; species Vulpes lagopus. Next base: position 13,770,749 of record NC_054837.1, on the reverse strand, counting down.
TTAATGACAGTTTTTTACTTCTGCTGGAACTCTCGCACACTGCTGGGGGGACGGCAAATTACATTGGTACAACCACTACGGAAAACTTGCTGGGAGTATTTCCCAAAGCTGAACATCCACTTACCATATAATTAAAATTTTTTCTCTTACATACACTCCCATCAGAAATGAGTGTTTGAGGCCACCAAATGACATGTACAGAAAGATTCACAGCAGGGCAGCTGGGTGGCTCAGTGGTTGAGCGTCTGGCTTTGGCTCAGGTTGTGATCCCAGGGTTCTGGAATCAAGTCCCACATTGGGCTCCTTTAAAATCTAAAAAAAGAGGGGATCTCTGGGTGGCTCAGTGGTTGAGCACCTGCCTTTGGCCCAGGGCATGATCCTGGAGACCTGGGATCAAGTCCGCGTTGGGCTCCCTGCATAGAGCCTGCTTCTCCCTCTGCCTGTGTCTCTGCCTCTCTCTCTCTCTCTCTCTCTTTCTCTCTGTCTCTCATGAATAAATAAATAAAATCTTTAAAAAAATCTAAAAAAAGAAAAAAAAAGAGTCATAGCAGCTTTATCCATAGTAACTCAAAATTAGACACGACCCAAATGTCCATCCACAGTAGAATGGAGAAATATTTGCAGTATTGTCATAGAATAAAATATTACACAACAATGAAAACCAATGCAGCTCTACTACGTGTCAAACCATGGATGAATCTCATGGACTTAATATTAAGTGAAAGAAGCCAGACATAAAAGAGGATATGCTGTATGATTCTATTTATATAAAGTTTATTTATTTATTTATTTATTTATTTATTTATTTATTTATTTAAAAAGATTTTATTTGTTTATTCATTAGAGACACAGAGAGAGAAGCAGAGACATAAGCAGAGGGAGAAGCAGGCTCCCCACAGGAAGCCCGATGCGGGACTCGATTCTAGGACCCTGGGATCATGACCTGGGCCAAAGACAGACACTCAACTACTGAGCCATCCAGGTGCCCTTATATAAAGTTTAAAACAGGACAAATTAATTGACAGTGACAAAAAAGTGGTTATAGGGGAGGCTGTTTACTTAGAGGGGTCATGAGGTAGGTTTGGGGGCTGATCACATTCTGTATCTTCATAGAGGGTTTGGTTACATTAGTGATTACATACTTAAAACTTCATTAGGCTGGACACTTAATATGTGTGTATTTTCTGTGTGAAATAAAAATTTAAAAATATATTATGCTTCCCAAACTGGAGCAATCTAAGTAAGGTTATGTCATCTTACTAATGTCTCGTTTTTGTTTTTTGTTTTTAAGATTTTATTTATTCATAAGAGACACAGTGAGAAAGAGGCAGAGACACAGGCAGAGAGAGAAGCAGGCTCCATGCAGGGAGTCTGATGTGGGACATGACCCCAGGACTCCAGGATCACACCCTGGGCTAAAGGCAGGCACTCAACACTGAGCCACCCAGGTGTCCCACTAATGTCCTGTTTTTGAAAATGCACTATAGTTGCATGAGATGTTGTCACTGGGGAAGCTGAGGAAGTACCTAGGACCTCTATGCACTATTTTTGCAACTTCTTGTGAGTTTGTAAGTATTTCAAAATACGAGAGTAAAAAAAAAAAAACTTAAACTTCCTACTTTTATTACAAAATCAGACATTGTAAACATACTACTTTCTAAAAAAACATATTACTTTTTCAATCATACTCCTTCTTACCTTCAACCAAATTTATGGATCAAGTAAATTTATTTTCTTTTCTAAGTAGTTTTAGGCCCTCTTCTCCCTCCTTTTTTTTTTTTTTTTAAATAGGCTCAACTCCCAAAATGGGGCTTAAACTCATGACCCTGAGATCAAGAATCATATGCTACACCATCTGAGCCAGCCAGGTGTCCATCTCCCTTATTTTTGAGAGTCATTGTATCAGGCCAATTTCTCTTTTCTGCCCCTCTGGATCACGCCACTTTGGTGAATGCCTTCCCTTTGATGGCATCTCCACAAGATCTTATCTACTTGCTGAATCCAAGAGTTGGGGAGCCTAGAACTCCTCCTTTCACTCTCCTCACTGCTCCAACCCCTAGTAACCTATGGCCAGGCCTCTAATTTGTAAGTCTGGGTTTACCTGTTTGGAAAATGGGTTGAATAATAGATGCCTACCTCACTGGTGTGTTGAACTTTAATTACTGTTTGCAACATTGCTTAAGACATTGAGATGAAAGGCAGTTTTAAAAGTCCATGTTACTGGCATTAGTAATAAAACCGTGGAATTTGTTTGTGAGTTTGCAAGGTTTTCATAACTGGGAAAGGGGGGAAAAAAGTTCATTTTATGTGGAAAAACCCTGCCCAAAATCCAGCCACAGATCCTGATTGGTTGGTATAAATAGCAAGAACATGTTGTACCTCAAAGAAGTTTGCAAATTTCACATTCTTCCATGCCCCTGAAAAGATAGAACCCACACTTCCAAAGTTAAAAACAAGGAGTTACCTGGGGTTAGAAGGCAGGAAATTCAGGGACCAATTTTTGGCTGAGATCATTCTCAGTTCTTTTCACAATTTACAAGAAAAACTTAAAGCACAAGGCTCTTTATTTTTACTGTCAATACTTTGCTTTTCCTTTTTACATTCTGATCACATTTCTACCAATATAGCAGTTAACAAGGACTCTTAGAAATCTACCATTTTTGTGAGCACTTTATAAGGGGAGGATAGGATCAAATAAAAAGGTAAAACTCACCCCATGTCCTCAGAACCTTGACCATCAAGCCAGAAGATAAATAGGAACGAGTGGCCTATATTTAGAATTTATTTCATGGTGCCCTGTTATTAATAATAACTGCACCCCTTTGGAGTGTCCAAAGCCCTTTGAAATGCTTTACTTCATTTGATCCACTGACAGTGCTAGAATTACAAGCTCTGATTTGAGGGTAAGGAAACTCAGACAGACATGACTTTGCTAAGGCTACACAGCTTGCAAGTCATGGTGTTACTACTTAATTAAACATACTCTTGGGAATTAGAATGGTCTAGAGGAATCTAGTGGAAGGATCTAGTGTTCTTGAGGCACTTGGGTGGCTCAGCTCACTGGGTGTCTGTCTTTGGCTCAGGTCATGATCCTAGGGTCCTGGGACTGAGCCCGGCATGGGACTTCCTGGTTAACAAGGAGCCTGCTTCTCCCTCTCCTGCTCCACATGCTTGTGCTCTCTCTCTCTCTCTCTAGCAAATAAATAAATAAAATCATTAAAAAAAATGATCTAGTGTTCTTTCCACTATACCATTTGCCTGGTTGTTATTCAAAGGATAGCCCTGGCCTTCTGTCTTACATTCAAGCCAGCCTAGCCCAAAGACCAATGCCATGTGGCCTCTAATCTGAGAAAGAAGTCATGTAGAGTTTAAGAGTATGAGTCTTGAACTCAGGCTCTGGATTCATTTCTGGTTCTTAATACTATGTGGATTGGACAAATGACTATCTCTGTTTCCTTATCTGTTACATGGAGATATAATAACAGTGTTTCCTTCTCTCTAGGTTCATGAGAGACAGAGAGAGAGAAAGGCAGAGACACAGGCAAAGGGAGAAGCAGGCCTCCTGCAAGGAGCCCGATATGGGACCTGAACCCAGATCTCAGATCCCGGGATCACGCCCCTATCTGAAGGCAGATGCTCAACAGGTGAGCCACCCAGGCATCCCTACTAGGTTCAGTTAAAAGAGATAATGTATGGAGAACACTTTGCCCAGTGCCTGACATATATAGACCTTTCTAATGGTGAGACCTTAGTAGGCAAATAATGGTAACTGCACCTTCTCCACTGAAAGAAACCGTCTTTGGTCAAGCACTCAAATGAATTGAAAAAGCAAAACCAAAAACACCTATTTTGAGATAATTGTAGATTTACATGCAGTTGTAAGAAATAAGAGCAACAGAGATTCCTTGTGCTCTTCACCCATTTGTCCCTAATGATCAAATCTTTTTTTTTTTTTTAATTTTTTTTATTTATTTATGATAGTCACACACAGAGAGAGAGAGAGAGGCAGAGATACAGGCAGAGGGAGAAGCAGGCTCCATGCACCGGGAGCCTGACGTGGGATTCGATCCCGGGTCTCCAGGATCGCGCCCTGGGCCAAAGGCAGGCGCCAAACCGCTGCGCCACCCAGGGATCCCCTAATGATCAAATCTTAATCTAACTATAGTACAATATTACAATATTACAGCCAGGATATTGATGTTGATACAATCCACCAACCTTATTTGGATTTCACCAGATTCACATGCACTCATTTGTGTGTATGTGTGTGTGCTTACAGTTCTCTGCAATTTTATTACATGTGTAGATTTGTTTGACCACCACCCAATCAAGATACAGAACATTTCTGGGGTGCCTGACTCGCTCAGTTGGAAGACCATGTGATTCTTGATCTTTGAGTTGTGAGTTCACGCCTTGCGTTCCATGTAGGGATTACTTAAATGAATAAATAAACTTAAAAAAAAAAAGATATGGAACACTTCCAACACTTCCATTTCGGGGATTCCTTGGGGGTGCCTGGGTGACTTAGTTGGTTGGGTGACTGCCTTTGGCTCTGGTCATGATCTCAGGGTCCTGGGATTGAGCCCCCCACATGAGGCTCCCTGCTCAGTGGCGAGGCTGCTTCTCCTTCTTCTCCCTCTGTGATCTTTTTCACTCTCTCAAATGAACAAATAAATGAATAAATAAATAATCTTCAAGGATCCCTTGGGTGACACTTCATAGTCATAGTCTCTCCCTTTCTCCTCACTTCCCTAGCCACTAATCTATTCTCCAGGTCTGTAATTTTGCATTTTGTCATTTCAAGAATGTTATATGTATATGTAAAATCATATAGTGTGTAGCCTTTTTCAAGTCGGTTCACTCAACCATAATTCCCTTGAGATCCCATGGAGTTGTTGAATGTTATCAATAGTTTTTTTTTTCCTTTTCATTGCTGAATAGTATTTCCTAGTGTGAATGTATCACAGTTTGTTTTAAATTCATCAGTTAGGGGCAGCCCCGGTGGCGCAGCGGTTTAGCGCCGCCTGCAGCCCAGGGCGTGATCCTGGAGACCCGGAATCGAGTCCCGCATGGGGCTCCCTGAATGGAGCCTGCTGCTCCCTCTGCCTGTGTCTTTGCCTCTCTCTTTGTGTCTCTCATGAATAAATAAATAAAATCTTTAAAAAAATAATAAATTCATCCATTAGGGGCTCCTGGGTGGCACGGTGGTTGAGCATGTGCCTTTGGCTTGGGGCATGATCCCGGTCCAGGGATGGAATCCCGTCAGGCTTCCTGCATGGAGCCTGCTTCTCTCTCTGCCTGTGTCTCTGCCTCTCTCTCTGTGTGTCTCTCATGAATAAGTAAATAAATAAAATCTTAAAAAATTAAATTCATCCATTAAAGGACATTTCATTTGTTTCAGTTTGGGGCTATTACAAAGAAAACTTTGGATGATCATGCACAGTTTGTGTGATTACATAAGTTTTCACTTCTCTAGACTCAATGTTCAAGAGTGCAGTTGCTGGGTATCAGTAAGCATATGCTTGATTTTGTAAGAAACTGATACTTTTTCTCAGAGTAACTCGGCCATTTTATATTCCCACCAGCAATGTACAAGTGATCCAGTTTCTCTGCATCCTCACCAGCATTTGGTGTTCATTATTTTTTATTAGCCATTCTGATACATGTGTAGTTATATCTCATTGTGGTTTCAATTTGCATTTCTCTGCTAATGATGTGGAACCTGTGCTCATTTGCCATCTGTATACTCTCTTCATTGGATGTCTGTTCATGGCTTCTGTCCATTTTCTTTTTTTTTTTCTAAAATTTTATTTATTTATGATAGTCACACACACAGAGAGAGAGAGAGAGAGAGAGAGAGAGAGGCAGAGACACAGGCAGAGGGAGAAGCAGGTTCCATGCACCGGGAGCCCGACGTGGGACTCGATCCCGGGTCTCCAGGATCATGCCCTGGGCCAAAGGCAGGCGCCAAACCGCTGTGCCACCCAGGGATCCCCTTCTGTCCATTTTCTAATGGGATTGTTTGATATTTACTACTGAGTTTGAGTTTTTTGGCAGGAATACAGTTTACGAATGTTCCCTCCCAGTCTGTATACCTTGCCTTTTCATCTTCTTAGCAGGGTCTTTCAAAGAGCACACGTTTTTTGTTTTGACGTGTTTCAACTTCTCAACTTTTCATTTTAGGACTTATGCTTTTAGTGTCAAGACCAAAAACTTTTGCCTAGTTCTAGATCTCAAAGATTTTCTCCCATTTTTTTTTAAAGATTTTATTTATTTATTCATGAGAGACACAGAGAAAGGCAGAGACATGGGCAGAAGGAGAAACTGGATTCCAATGGGGAGCTTGACATGGAATTCAATCCCAGGACCCCAGGATCAAGACCTGAGCCAAAGGCAGATAGATGCTCAACCACTGAGCCACCCAGGTGCCCCTCCCATTTTTTTTCTAAAAGTTTTCTGGTTTTACATTTTACATTTAAGTCCTTGATCCATTTTGAGTTAATTTTTGTATTTGGTATGTGGTTTAGGTGGCTGTTCAATTTTTCTGCCTAGTGATTACCAATTGTTTCAGTCTTTGTTTAAAAGGCTATTTTTTTCCCTGTTGAATTGCTTTTACAAAAATCATTTGGGCATATTTATGTGGGTCTATTTCTGGGCCAAGAGCCCAAAGCAATCTTGACTCAGATATTGAACTTGGACGAACAAAACACAAGAAATCGATCCATGCAAAGATTGAATGAAGAGTAACATGGGATGCATTTATCAGACAACCTAATGCTTTATGTAATTAAATGTGAAACCGTAAGAAATTGACTGTGAGTACCCTGATCTTCAAACACAGGCTCAGGGAAGCGGTCCAAAGCAGCAAGGTATATTGAAACAGGCCTTGACTGTGGGGCCAAGAGACCTGCAATCAGACTTTGAGTTCATCATTTATCACCTGAGAGACATTGAGCAGATAAGTGAGTTAACTCACCAGGAGTGTCACCTTTTGCCTCCTTTATGGAGATCATGTTACCTGCCTCACAGGATTAGTTTGTGAATAAATGAGATGGAGGCCTGGAAAATGGCTACAATGAACTTGGTCCACAATAGCTATGTCAGGGACACATCTGAGGGATGGTTTGGAGGTCTTATCCCATGTTCTCTATCAGCCCTCTCCCAAGCATCTACTCTAAGTAAAAAGTGTGTATGCTATGCAAATATGCCTCACAAACGCAGCATTGAGTCCCTCCCTTCAATTGAGCTACTGTTCTTAAACCATTCTCTTATAGAAATTGCAGAGATTCTGCAGTTCTGTGATATATAGGCTGGGCATCTTTTATCCTGAACATCAGAACTTGGTGGGTTTGTCCTCAGGATTGGCATTCAGGGGTCTCCATTTCAACTTTATCTGGCCACTGACTCACTCTGCAGATGAGATTTATCTTCCTTCTCTGGACATCAGCTTTTCCCTGGAAAGGGGTAGAAACTCGATGCCCACCTCCTAAGGTTGTTTAGGAGGACCAACAAATAACAAAATGGAGATATCTAGTGATAGTTTCATACCTTCCTTGTGTTAAGTACTGTTGAGCAGTAATCAGTAAGCTGTGGCTCAGGCTCCAGTTCTGTCCTCCCTTTTCCCCTCAGCCTGTTTTTGTGTGGCCTGAGAGCTAAGAATGGTTTTCACATTTTGATTTTTTTAATGAGTACATTTATTTATTTGTTTGTTTGTTTATTTGTTTGTTTGTTTATGAAAGAGAGTGAGAGCAGGGGAGGAACAGAGGGAGAGGGACAAGCAGATACTGCACTGAGCATGCAGCCCAATGCAGAGCTCAATCCCACAACCCTGAGATCATGACCTGAGCTGAAATCACTCAACCAGCTGAGCCACCCAGATGCCCCTGTGTTTAAGATTTATTTATTTACTTATTTGAGAGAGAGAGGGAAATCGTGCATGTGAACAGGGGAAAGGGCAGGGGGAGATGGGGAAAGAGAGGCAGACTCCCTGCTGGGCACAGAGCCTGCCTCTGGACTCTATCCTACAACCTCAAGATCATGACCTGAGCCAAAACGAAGAGTTGGACACTAAACCGACTGAGCCACTCAGGCACCGTACATTTTAAGGGACTGTTAAAAGGAAGGAAGGAAGGAAGGAACGAAGGAAGGAAGGAAGGAAGGAAGGAAGGAAGGAAGGAAGGAAGATGCCACAAAGATGTATGTGGTTTGTAAAGCCCAAAATATTTACTATTTGGCCCTTTACAGAAAAAAAAAAAAAAAAAAAACTGGCCCCAGCTATAGAGGATAAAACCAAGAAGGCTCAAAGAAGAGGAGGATGTCATGTACCCTGGTCACACAGCAAGGGAATATTCAAGCTATGTATTCATTTATTCATCCAAAATATGTAGTAATAAAGGAAATTTGTGTATCGGGACTCACAAAATGGAAGTTGCCCCAGTGGCCTGGCCCACATCACAAACCTAAACCTAAGTCAACCCATACTTATTGGAAAAACACTTCAAAACTGTCTAGGAAACCTAACATACACCAATCATAATCCTCCAATTCAGTTTAGGCTAGCTCCCCTTACCTATGTAATAGGACCTGCTAACCTTACCAGGAAATCCCTGACCTACTAGCCAATCATGCCCTATTTTCATGTTGCTGCTTAGAATGTTCTATAAAATATACTCTTGTCCAAAATCCCTTGGGAAGAGTGCTTCAATGTCTGTGAGGCACTGTGCTTTCCCAATCTAAGTATTGTTTCCCCTTGAATAAAGGACATTAAACTCATTACTAAATTGTATTTTTTTTTATCATTCAACAATAGATTGGACTCACTTTCTTTTTTTTTTTTTTTTTAAGATTTTATTTATTTATTCATGAGAGACACACACACAGAGAGGCAGAGACATAGGCAAAGGGAGAAGCAGGCTCCATGCAGGGAGCCTGATGTGGGACTGGATCCTGGGACTCCAGGACCACGCTCTGAGCCGAAGGCAGACACTCAACCGTTGAGCCACCCAGGAGTCCTGGACTCACTTTCTATATAAGAATAACATGCTACAAAAATCATGGGATAATGCAATATTTTTCAAGGTGATTCCCAAGGAGCCCAGATTCCAGGAATTGCCCAGAAACATGTCCTCCACTCAAATGACTCCTGCAAACTGAAAACTCTGTAACTTCCTCTTAGAATGTCACCATGTCTATTAGCATATCAAGGCTCTGAGAAGTTCAACAGCAAAGAAAATAACCTGGTTACCTCATGAACTCAGCATGTCCCCTAATTTATTCAGCTGGGAAACTCTTATTTTTGTTCTATTTATTTTGATGATAGCTATGTAATATCATTCACCAGAAACATTTGGGAAATTCTGAAGTTGTAGGCCAATCACTTGGTTTGAAAGCTGGCCAGGCCATTTCTTTGTTGTAGGAACCTGAGCAAGTCACCCAGAAAGTGAAAGCTCATTTCCACCTACATATACATCTCTGATCCTGTTTCCTGCTTTTAGAACCACACTTCCCACCAAGGCATTTGTTGTCAATCTTCCATGTTTCTCCTTCCATGTTGGCTCAGAGGAGAGGAGGTTTGGGCTTTATTTTTTTCTCTCTTGTTGGGCATAATTCTGTAATTTCCCAGAAAGACTGAGGCCTCCAGATCATACCGGCTGTCCTTTTTTGTCATGTATGTCCTGATGAAGGAGGATGGAGTGGGTCAGGTTCTTAACCTTAAAAAGTCAAGAACATAGGACTCAGGGAGATAGATGGAATTCATACAATAAAATGGATTTGTCAACAGCCAGAGACTTGTTGGAACAAGGTTGATTATTTCCTAGAGGTGCTGATGAAGGAATTCGTAATATTAAAAGAATGCAACCGTTATGGAATTCAGCCTGCACTCTATGATTAACACAGCATTAAATCATAGAACTTCAGCAAGATTCTAGTCTTAGAATGAGTGGTAAGCTTGCCTCACAGAGAGATGCTCAAATAAAACTATAGTTGCTCCAATTGATTGGTCCAATGAATAAATCAGGTCTCTATTGCCTCTGGATCTTTGCATATGCTGTTTCATTCACCAGAGTCATCCTTTCTCTTGACTTTTGTCTGATTAAGTTTTATATTTCTTTCTAGTCTCTGCATCAATGTTTCTTGCCCCCCTCCCATAAGTGTGGAGTAGGTTCCCTACATAACTGCTGCCATAAATCCTGTATCTTCTCCATTAGAGCACTCACCTGGCCTTCTGTTGATTTTGTCTTGCCAGATAGACAGTGAGTCCCAGGAAGGCAGAGCCTGGTTTTCTCTTGTCACTATTGTCACTATTGCATCTATGGAGCTTGGTATGGTATTAGACAAAGGGGGTACGTTTGCAACAAATATGTACATTTGACTGAGTATGTATACTCTTTGAACTCCTTGGCTCTCAGACACACTGGGGAGACTGAGGCAGTTTGGCAGACTTTGTAGAGGTGTGGCAGGGCTTGGAATGGAACTGAGATCCTTTGACACTAGATGTGAGATGCTATTTCATACCCCTCAACCATTTCTTTCTTTCTTTCTTTCTTTCTTTCTTTCTTTCTTTCTTTCTTTCTTTCTTTTAAGATTTTATTTTTAAGTAATCTCTACACCAACTTGGGGTTTGAACTCACGACTCTGAGATCAAGAGTTTCATGCTTTACTGACTGAGCCAGCCAGGTGCCCTGGTACCCTTCAACCACTTCTTAAATAACTTAATTCCTTCCCAACAGAGCTTCCACGGCCTTATTTCAGTCTTTCTTGTCATCGTTGTAGAAGTTAAGGCTGTTTCAGAGAATTATTTTATAACAAATGGGATCTTGGGGCAGAAGAAAATTTATCTCTCAGAGGTTGGAGAAATGTGTGCCTTTGGACCTTGGATTTAAATGAGCCAGCAAATCCCTGCTAATTCTCTTCCCTTGCTGGGTCCCTTCTGCTTCATATTTAGCAAAGGAGAACGCCAGCCTATGTCACCCATGATTTATGCCCTGCTGTTTGCTCTCTTCCCCTAGAACATTAAACACCCTGAGCAGAGGGGGAATAAGAGGTAATCTCAGGATGCCTGGCTGCCAGACGGTGTCTGGGAAGGGCTCTCTGCTCTGGGGGGGCGGAAAGGGAGGAGGTGGAAATGTGAAAAAAAAAGAAAGAAAGAAAAAGAAAAAAGAAAAAGACCTATGGGACTTCCACAAAAAGGAACAAGGGAGTCTCTGTTTGCTTCAACCTCTGCAAAAACCATTGGCCCCTGTGCTGAGAGACTTAGGTGCTTGCTTTACTTGTATACTGAAGTGTTTTCCCTCTGGGTCTCAATTTTCTAGCTGGCTGAGGAGAGTCTGGATGAGCTTGAGCTCCCCACAGCCTCAGGGATCTGGAGCTAGTTGGTGTAGCTGCCTTGTATGGAGCAATGAAGTGGTTAACCATGTGGACTCCAGCTCCACTTCCCACTGGCTGTGTGGCTCTGGGCAAGTTCCTTACCTCTCTCTGGGCCTTCTTCATTGGGTTGCTGGGAACTAAAGCTCCTGGTGGCACTGTCACAGAGCCAGCCCTTAATAAGAGGCAGTTGTTATTGATTGGGGCTGCTATTCCTTATGTGGTCACCAACCTTGGCCTTAGTGTCTCTCTACCTGAGTTCCCTGCTTGGGGCCTGGCTGGTAGGGGCAAGGCGTCCCTGCCAGCATTTGGAAACTCTGGGCAGAAGGGAGGAGGAGCTATTTTCAGTGGATTCTGGTTCTATTTGTGGCTGCGAATTGGCCCAGGCTGTAGGGAAGCTTTGGGTAGAGAAAGCTGGCCACTCTTGTGCCTTACAGGGGAGAGGATAGAGACAGGAGAGGGAGGGAAGAAAGAGGGGAAATGGTGAGAAGAAGGGAAGACCTCCTTTTCCTTCCCAGAGGTCCATGTCCCACCCCCCCAGCCTCTTCTTGTCAATTTTATCTCCTCTATCTTCCCTTAGGGAATTCACGGGTTCAAGGGAAGGGGGGTGGGCAGCTACTGACCTTTCAAAGGTAGATTTAGTTAGTAACACCAAGCAATCCATCAATCCAGGTAACACCCTGTTCCCAACCAACTGCATTGATTTTTCTCAAGCTGGAGTGGGATTTGTATCTCTCAGTGGAATTGCGATGTATTTGTTAAGGCATGAGTGGTGTCTAAACCACCCAATGCCTATATCATTTATCAAAGCGAAGAGGAAGCATTCTCATTTTCCCACTGGACCTCCAGACCTTGCCCCTCCCCCATGTGGCCAAGCAGGTGGCCAAGAGGTTAAGAACTTCTCTGGGCTTCGTGGGGGACAGGCCAGGAAGACATATTTAGAGTCCTTTCCAGCTGCGGTTCTGTCATTCTCTGATGCAATAATCAAACAAGGCGAGGCTGGATCCTTTAATCAGAGGATGGTTGGTAGGATTGGGAGGCTCTGGAGAGGATGACATCTCACCCTGTCATTTTCTGGATGAGAAAACTGAGGCCCTGAGGGTGGAGTCAGGTCAGTGAGTCAGTGGCTCAGCTGGGTCAGGAATCCGGGCTTCCTACCTCCGATTGCAGCAGGCCTCTGTGACACTGGACTACCAGGTACCTTTCCAGGGGAGGAGGATGGGAAGCACGCCTACTGAGCACTACTGCACATGTGTTAACTCGTTTATCCTAAACAATAATTCATTTTCCAGATGAAGTTACCCACATAGTTAGGTAACTCACTGGTGGCAGGTTTGTTTAATTCAAAAACTCAATCACTATTTGAATGTTTCTCAAAGTCCAGTCATTTGGGTACTATCCTCATGAGTTTTTAAAATTTTAAATTAATTAATTAATTTGAGAGAGAATGCATGTGAGCAGGGGAAGGGGCAGAACAGGATGGAGAGGGAGAGGGAGATAATCTCAAGAAGACTCCACGCTGAGCACAGAGCCAGACACAGGGCTCCATCTCATGACTCTGAGATCATGACTTGAGCTGAAACCAAGAGTCTAACCGACTAAGCCATCCAGGCGCCCTGTATCCTAATGAATTTTTGACACAATCAGCTTTGTGCTTATACTTACCTTTTTAAAAAAGAAAATTCAGCTGAATAAATTTGATGATATGATTGGCTTTATTAAGCAATTCATGAATTGGGAAGCAGCCCTTCTAGCAAGGAGAGAGGTACTCAGAGGAACTGTAGAAAATGGAAGGTTTTTATAGGAAGGAGGGTGGAGCAAGGAAATTATTAGCAAATGACTTCATTTTGGGCTTCTTTAACATGTCTTATTTTTCCTTAAGTAAGTTCTTTTTTTTTTTAAGATTTTATTTATTTATTTGACACACACAGAGAGAGAACAGAAGCAGGGAGAGCTGTAGGCAGAGGAAGAGGCAGACTCCATACTAAGTGGGGAACTCAATGTGGGGCTTGATCCCAGGACCCTAGGATCATGACCTGAGCTGAAGGCAGACACCTAACCAACTGAGCCACCCAGGGGCCCCAGTTCATCATTTTATGTAAGTAAATTTAGCCTTGTCCTAAGCAATGATGCCTGTAATAACTGAGTTTGGTTGGCTATATGTTACCAATTACGTATTAAATAACTAAACAAAAAAAATCCAAGTACAGACCAAAAATGCCTTTGAAATTGAGAAATATGGGATGCCTGGGTGGCTCAGTGGTTGAGCATCTGCCTTTGGCTCAGGGTGTGATCCCCGGGTCCTGGAATCGAGTCTCACGTTGGGCTTCCTGCATGGAGCCTGCTTCTCCCTCAGCCTGTGTCTCTGCCTCTCTCTCTGTGTCTCTCATGATAAATAAATAAAATCTAAAAAAAAATTTTTTTTGAGAAATATCAATGAATATACTTGCGATACTCAAACTTACTAGTTTCTTTAAAATCGTTAAGACCCTAAAGAGATTTTGTTTATGTAAGTTACTTATGACAATTGATATTTATCTTGTTAGGAATTAAAACTGACAAGATATTAAACTGTATATTAATTTACAAAAATAGCATGATTTAGGGGTACCTGGCCTGCTCAGTTGGTAGACTGTGCAACTCTTGATCTCAGGGTCATGAGTTTGAACTGTGTATTGGGTATAGAACTTACTTAAAAGATTTTTTTAAATGAATAAACAAAGCACAATTTAAAAAATGATATTGTAAATCCATGACCTGTTGACATAAATATATTTATGAAAAATAACTATTTTTTTTTATAACTATGTTTTCCAAACAAATATTTTAGTGAGAAGAATGGCATTGTTTTACACAGTTGCAGGTCTCATTTTTTTTTTTTTTTTTTTTTTTTTTGCAGGTCTCATTAAAGCTTGACTTAATAGAATAATTCTGCATTCTCATATCTACTACATTCAGTCTCTGGCAATTTGTTTTAGTTGAACTATATGAGGACAATCCAGCCTCATACAATTGAGATAAATGAACACATTCTTTTTTGATATATTTTTTAAATTTTTATTTATTTATGATAGTCACAGAGAGAGAGAGAGAGAGAGAGAGAGGCAGAGACATAGGCAGAGGGAGAAGCAGGCTCCATGCACTGGGAGCCCGACGTGGGATTCGATCCCGCGTCTCCAGGATCGCGCCCTGGGCCAAAGGCAGGCGCCAAACCGCTGCGCCACCCAGGGATCCCTCTTTTTTGATATTACACTAAAATTTGACAAGTGGTAGTTTCTTCAAGTTTAGGTGCATAATTCACATGAATGAATTTTTTCTAGTTACAGTAAAATCTTGCAGTTTGTTTTTATCTATTTATTTATTTATTTGAGAGAGAGGAGGAAGAGCGGGAGAGAGAGCATGAGTGGGGTGAGGGGCAGTGGGAGAAGCAGACTCCCGCTGAGCTGGATGTGGAGCTTGATCCCGGGAGTCTTTGATCATGACCTGAGCTGAAAGCAGACACTCAACCAACTGAGCCAACCTGGTGCCCCTGGTTTATCTGGCATTTTGAATGGAACTTTTATTTATGCATGTGGTATGGTAATATGCATCAGTCATTTGGAAAATACTGGTACACTGGGTTATGCAGCTCTTCCAATTGTTGGTACAGTTCATTAACAATATCAAAAATCCATTTTTGTTAGTTATTACAACCCATCCAAGTAGAAAAGATATTAGGGATTGGGAAGTTGTCACATTCATAGTGGGACTTTCAAATTTTCTAAAATTCTAGTTAATCTCAAATGCTATCATTTGTAATAAATACTAGCAGCTATTTTGCTTGACACGACAACTCATTTCATACATTTTTTTTATTTCATACGTTTTTAAAGAAGACTTTATTTTTAAATAATATCTATACCCAACATGTGGCTTGAGTTTACAACCCTGAGATCACAAGTTGTATGCTTCACTGACCGAGCCAGTCAGGCACCCTTCATTTCATACATTTTTGAGAAAAGTCTGCCAAATCTAAATAATTGCTGTTTGCATGTTGACTACTCTTTCTTTCTTTTTTAAAAGATTTTATTTTTTAGAAATATTTTATTTATATATTAGAGAAAGAGAGAGAGAGAGAGACAGGCAGAGGGAGATGCAGGCTCCATCCAGGGAGCCTGATATGGGACTTGATCCCAGGTCTCCAGGATCACACCCTGGGCTGAAGGCAGTGCTAAACCGCTAAGCCACAGGGGCCGGCCTAAAGATTTTATTTATTTATTCATGAGAGAAAGGGAGAGAGAGTCAGAGGCAGAGGGAGAAGCAGGCTCCCCATGGAGCAGCAAGTCTGATGCAGGACTTGATCCCAGGACTCCAGGATCCCAGCACTGAGCCGAGGGCAGATGCTTAACCAACTGAGCCACCCAGATGCCCCTATTCTTTCAAGTAAGTTAAAAATAGTGGGTTATTTACAGTTCTCCCCCCTTAAAAAAGAGGCTAGTTTAGCTTGTAACTCAAGGAATCATATAAGTGCTTTCCCTTGTAACAACCGTTCTACCTCTACACATAGCAAAAGTGCTTTATGTATTTTATGTAACTCATTAACGAGTATGGGGTTTTATTTTAGAGTTATGAATGTGTTTGGAACTGGATAGAGGTGGTGGTTGTACAACACTGTGAATGTATTAAATGACACAGAATTGGTCAGGGGTGCTGGGCTGGTTGGTAGAGTAACTCTTGATCTTGGGGTTGTGAGTTCAAGCCACATGTTGGCTGTAGAGATTACTTTTAAAAAATGACACGGAATTGATCACTTTATTTTTTAAATTTATTTTTCTCTCTCTCTTTTTTCGAGTAATCTCTATGCCTAAAGTGGGGCTTGACCTCATGTCCTGAGGTCAAGACTTGCATGCACCACCATCTAAGCCAACCAGGCCCCCCACAATTGGTCACTTTAAAATGGTTGATTTTATGTAATGTGAATTTTACTTCAATAAAATGTTTTAAAAAGTGCTTTGTGTAATTTCCATTCATCATGGAGAATATTAAAAAAGATTTGTAATCAAAGGTGTAGAGTTCATAAAATTGGATCTTTTTTTTTACTGCTTTCTCAAAGATATTCTTCGTTTAAAAAAAGATTTTATTTTTAAGTAATCTGTACACTAAAGGTGGGGCTTGAACTTACAACCACAAGATCAAGAGCAGCATGTTGTACTGACTGAGCCAGCCAGATGCCCCATGAGGATATTGTTAAGTGAAACCAGCATTTTGTTTACTACCAGTGCACATAAGTGAGGACTACAATGGCTCCTAATATGGGCGGTACCACTGCCTTGATTTGTGCCAGGAATCCTACCACCACTGCTTTTGCAACACCAGTGCAAATGCCAACATAGTTTAAAAAAAAGGTAAATAGGGATCCCTGGGTGGCGCAGCGGTTTGGCACCTGCCTTTGGCCCAGGGCGCGATCCTGGAGATCCGGGATCGAATCCCACGTCCGGCTCCCGGTGCATGGAGCCTGCTTCTCCCTCTGCCTATGTCTCTGCCTCTCTCTCTCTCTGTGTGTGTGTGTGTGACTATCATAAATAAATAAAAATTAAAAAAAAAAAAGGTAAATAATTTCTTATTATTAAAGTAATTTTGAACCATATAGGTCCCTGAAAGTCTCAGGACTCCCTAGAGACTAGTGAGACAAACTTTGAGGACCACTGCTCTATGCTGAATTGTTGAGCTGACCTACCCCAGCTATCAGAGGTACAGTGTGGTCACTGGAAAATCCCTGGAGATGTTGAATCATATAAACATTGAGTTCAATTGTAATTTCTAGTTGACCCTAGGCAAGTGGTTCCTCAAAATTTTAGCGCCCCCCCCCCCCCCCCCCAGTTACTCCTCTCTGCTGAGTGAGGAGGCCAAGAAGATGCTGGAGTTACAAGAGTTTGGGGATAATCCACATAACAGCTCACTGAAGGGGAAGTGACTTTTATCATTAAGCAGCAGGATCTAGCATTGGAAAGGCTGCATTTGGGACTAGAGGGACTCCTACCTTTCAGGAGCCCTGGTGACCTTAGGAAGCCTTTATCAATCAACCTTTCCATCTGTCTTAGGCTATTTCAAGAGTCCCTGAACAGCTGGAAGAATATTTTCAGCTTTGAAGATAGCAAGGGGGAAAGGAGGCTGAAAGGGTATCAGGAGGAGGGGAGGATGGTCAGGCTGTCAGGCAGGTAGACGGGGGTGCCTCACATGAGAAACAAGGCAGTGAGAAACCCTCACTGAGTCTGGATTGGTTTTCTCTCTCTTTTCTGGACTCACTGCACAAAGTTTAAGGCTTTGTCTTCAGCCAAAGCCCAAGAGGGATCCCAGCCACTGGTTTGGCTTTTCAGAGGTTACCAACATTTTTCAAACTCATTACAAAACCCTTACACACCTCTGTGAGGTGAGCAGAATAGTGATTAGGCCCCCACAGGGCCAATGAGGAAACTGAGGCATAGAAAAGGGAATAAAGAATGAGTACGTGGTAGCGCCAAGGTTCAAATCTTTCTTTAGACCCAAACCAGTTTTCTTTCCATTGTTTTTCTTTTTCAGCCCTTCTCCTTGGAGTGAGTTCTCAAGGCCCTGTGGCAGTTATCTCTCTTTTTTTTAAATTTATATATTATAGTCACAGAGAGAGAGAGAGGGGCAGAGACACAGGCAGAGGGAGAAGCAGGCTCCATGCACTGGGAGCCTGATGTGGGATTTGATCCCGGGTCTCCAGGAACGCACCCTGGGCCAAAGGCAGGTGCTAAACTGCTGCGCCACCCAGGGATCCCCAGTTATCTCTCATTTAAAGAAAATTTACTAAGGTCTGCTTAAGGATAAGCAGGTGGGCAGCAGTGGGTTATCATGTATAGATGAAGTTTAAAAGCATGCTCTTGGGGCCACCTGGGTGGTTCAGTGGTTGAGCACCTGCCTTTGGCTCCCATGGTGATCCCAGGGTCCTAGGATCAGGTTCCCCACAGGAAGCCTGCTTCTCCTTCTGCCTATGTCTTTGCCTCTCTTCCTTTGTCTCTCATGAGTAAATAAATAAAATCTTAAAAAAAAAAATAAAAGCATGCTCTTGGAATCAAATTGTCTGGGTTCAAATTCTGACCTTTATACCACCTCTTGTGTAAAATTGGGTAGAGAAACAATTCCTGCTCATAGAGTTAAGATTACATTAGATATACATGTAAAGCTCTCACATACTGTCAGCACATCCTAAGATTTTTTTTTTTAAGATTTATTTATTTATTTATTTATGATAGACATAGAGAGAAAGAGAGGCAGAGATACAGGAGGAGGGAGAAGCAGGCTCCATGCCGGGAGCCCGATGTGGGACTCGATCCCGGGACTCTAGGATCGCGCCCTGGGCCAAAGGCAGGCACCAAACCGCTGAGCCACCCAGGGATCCCCACATCCTAAGATTCAATCCATGTTAGCTATTATGAGAAGAGACACAAATAGTTACCTCATGGGCACAGAGAAACTCCTTCCACGTCCTATGTACTAGTTGAGGACTCAGTTTAAAATACCTTAACTCCTTCCCCCCCATACCTGAACCCAAGTTAAAAGGCAAATAAGGGTGAATTTTTATTTATTTATTTATTTTGCGGAAAAATTAATCTAACAGGCACCTCTTTCACAGATTGCAGGGGAGCTTTCGCATTGGCTGAATCTTTGCCCCTTGCCAGCTCATTGGAAGCTAGCCAGCCTGTGGCAGGCTGTCCTGGAGTGCTGTGCTAGCTTCAGTCCAATCAGAGGCCACTCAACTATGGGAACCAATCCCTCAGCCTTTGCTCTAGCAGAGGCTCAGGTAGCAGAACAAGTGGCTAGAGGGGAAAACCTGATGGGAGCTTTATTTTATCAGACAATAGGAGAAACAGGTGGGAAACTCGTGTTTTTTTGTTTTTTGGTCATTCATCTATTCTATATACTTACTGTTTCCTCTCTCATTCGGTATAGGCTACAATCCTATAATGAAAAGGGGAAATCAGGACAGTAAAATATAAATAAAAGTAGAAAGTTGAGGTGGGAGAGAAAACCATGCTTAATATGCGCACCTGAAGGCCCAACAGTAGGCTACCACTGAGCTTTAGATTTAGCCTTGGGCTTTTGGGAAGCCAAGGTGAAAAGATACACAATTAGCTGCATAACACTAAGTAATTATCAGAAAGAAAGCATACCTGATTCTGTGGGAGTACAGCAAAATCTTTCCTAACTTTCAACTCTAATGTAACTTTTTATTTGGGATTCTATTTCAGGTGACAATGCATGAAGTGAGCAGTACAGTCCAATGGCTGCCAGCATAATTTTTGTTGTCATTTGGGCTTGAGTTTGAATTTTGATTTAGTGCATTGTAATCTGGCTGCAGTTTATTCATTTGAAAAGTGGAGATAATAGTATCTGCCTATTAAAGCCGTGAAGATTCAATTAGAGGAATTGTGTAACTAAATATTAGCTGTTAATCAAGAAATTTGAGGGTAGCCAGGGTGGCTCAGTCAGTTATCTGCCATCTGCTGAGGTCAGGATCTCCGGGTCCTAGGATCCAGTCCCATCTGGGCTCCCTGTTCAGCAGGGAGTCTGCTTCTCCTCTGCCCTTCCCTCCTGCTCTCTCTCTCAAAAAAATAAAATCTTAAAAAAACAAATTTGTCCGCTACTCACCATGCACAGTTCCAGGTGCTGGGGATAAAGTGATGAACAAAACATGAATTTTATCTTAAAGTAGCTTTTATGTTGTAATGGAATAGAAAGACAATAAACATGAAAGATGGATAAATAATTGCAGGGAGTACTGTGGAAAAAAAAAGACACACAACAAATACACAGATTTCATTTGACTGGGTCTCTTAGCCATTTTCCAGAAAAGTAAAGGGTATAATGTTGAAATGCAACTCTGAAGAGGTTAATCTGTTAGGGCCTAAAATAATTCCATTCTGGTTTGTAGAATTCGTCTGCAGGCTATTGTGGATAGGATACAATTTTTGTTTCAGTGTTTGAAAACTCAAGTTCTTCCTGCTGAGGTTCAGCCGAAGCAGTTTGAAATTGTATTCCGAGAACCTTGAGCTCACCATACCTCTATGCGTTATATTAGATTACTTTTATGCTCACCGTAAGTATTTTACTGGTTGTGTGAGGCTTTGTCTTGCCCAGGGCTATAGGGAAGGGAAAAGTTGCCTCCCCCAAATCTTAGGACCACCGTTGGTTTTCTCTGCCTACGTCCCACCCAGCGCCCAATTCCTTCTCCACCTGAGCTCGGGGCCAGCCTTTCCCGCGGAGGGCGTTCTGGCGCCGCGCGGCCCCGCCCACCAGCTGGGGCGTGGCCGTCGGCCCGGCCCCGCCTCTGCCCCGCCCCCGCCTGCCTGCCTGCCTGCCTCCGTCTCCGCGACCGCGGACTGAGGGCCCGAGCTTGCGCGCGCGCTCCCGCTCGCGGCCCGGCTCGGCGTCGGGGGCGCGCTCTGTGTGGCCGCTGCCGCCATGTTGTTGTGGTTGTGAGAAGGCAGCGGTGGCAGCGGAGGAGCAGCCGGACGAGACGCTCCAGCGGCTCAGGCGCTGCCCCCCGCCGGCCCTGGCTGGGAGCCTAGTGGGGTGGCGGAGGAGGCCGTGCCGTGGCGAGCCTCGCCATGTCCTGCCGCCCGGTAAGAACGTCCCCCCCTCCTCCCGGGGTGAGGAGGGGCCGGAGGAGGGGCCGGCCTCGGCCGCGGCGCAGCGGCTGTCACCCTCTGAGGAGGAGGCGGCCCGCGGGGGGCTGGGGACAGCGTGGCCTGGGGAAGGGTGTCCTGGGCGGCGGCCGCGGCCGCCAGGGGGAGGCGTGGGGAGTGGGAGCGCAGCGGCTGGGCTCGGCCCCGACCCTCGGCGCGGGGGAGGCGGGGTCCCGGGCGGCCATCCCGGGGACCTGGCAGGGATGGGCCCGTGGGGAGAGGGGTGTGAAGTGCCGCCCCTGGAGCGTCCGGAGAAGTGCCCGCGGACCCCGGGAGGTGAGTGAGACCCCCCCCCCCCGCCCCTCGCTCCCGACCGGGTCTGTGGCGAGAGGCGGAGGTCGGGGGCCAGCAGAGCCCCCGGGGCGAGCGGTGCGGGCCCGGGACTTGTGGGAAGGAGGAGTGGCCGACTCTGCAGCAGGGCATCCTCCTGACCTGGTAGTACTTGGGTGGGAAGGATGGTTCGGAGGCGGTTAAGAGCAGGGGACGCTGGTCAAACAGCTCCGCGAAAAAGGATTTCCTAGGTGGAAATTGTGCCGCTTAGGACCCCTGCGATAATTTTGTTGCTTGTACTTTGGGCTGGAAAACTTCCATCGAAATAATGGGGTCAATTTTATGGTCACTTTAATAAACTTCTTTGGGGCCTGATAATCTCGTTTGAGTTTTGTACTTGATGTTCAGTTAGCTGTTGATGTTCAAGTGTCTTCTCCAGTCAGAGGCCTAAATTTTCGACTGATTTAATATCTTGACACCCGCTTTGTTTATCTGACAGAGTCTAATTTTTCACAACGAAAAAAATGTGTGTACTCTTGTAGTTGAGGTTCAACTTCTTTTCTCACAATGTGGACAGTGATGCTATCAAAGGCTTGGGTTGAATTACACGAGATGATTTTTTATGTAAGACGTTTGTGATTTGTACCTGGAGAGGTGACCGGGACTTTCTCCTTTTTAGATTAAAGGCTGTTTCTGTAGAGCCAGAAGCATGGTCTATGTTATTTTTGCTGGAAGACCCAAGTAAGGTGGGTTGGTGACACGCAAAAAGTCTTCCCTTCTAGGGTCTTTGACTTGAGTGGGTAGAAGAGCTTACAGAATGATACAGTTTTGAGTAAGCCCAGTGTAGTATACTAAACTGAATTTGGAGGGTTCTAGGATTTTAGATTGGCTGCCTATGAGGGCCTCTTTCAGCTCTAATTACTTAACTCCCTCATTTTCAGGTGACCCAGAGCAGTTCAAGTGACCAGCAGAGTGGTGCAGCCCCATTTGTAGTTAATAGCAAGTCATAGGAGAACCCATGTTTCTCAACTTGTAGGCCAAGTTCTTTAGTTCAGTGGTTACCTAAATACAGTCATGAGAAATAGTATGGACTGCCTTAAATTCCTGAGCTTCATGTAGAAGGATCTGGTTAATTAAAATCTCTAAGGGTGGGGCCTGGGAATCCATTCTTACGAAGTTCCCTGAATGATTCTGGTCAGCCAGGTCTGTGAACCTGTGAAAGTCAGCTTTAGGTCACCCTTGGTATTCCATAAGGTTCCCATTAATTATGACTTCTGAGAATGCTTTTAATTCTTTATAGAGCTTTAAGAATTTGAGAGGTAGGGAAGAAGGGGAAGCCTGAGAAATTTAAAACTGAAAATTGAGCATATCTTAAAAAATAATGGATTTAGGTAGGGGAATTAGATTTGTTGTTAGAAGTTATTTGTGCAAGTCTTTGGGAACACATTTGATAAAATTAGATGCTGCTTGACTGGACGTATACCTAGAGATATATAAGAGGATCTAGAGGAAAGAAAAGGAGAGGGAGAGGCAAAAAGTCTACTTCTGGCTCACAAAGGGGTCCATGGTAGGTGCTTCATATCAACATTATGCTTGCTCCTAAACCATCTGACTCAGATTTCTAGTAAAGTGAGGGTAGGGTGGGTGGGTTAGCAGTCATCTGAAATGAGGGTTGTGCACCAGGAAGGTTATTGTGGATTGTGAAAAGTTCTTGAAATTTGCCCCAGGCCATGAGGAGTGGTAAAGTCAGTTTTTAAATCTGTTGTAGTTCTGGTTAACACCTTCTGTGGTAAAATGGAATGGTGAATTACCCAAGAAATACTCATGTTGCACCGGGAGTGTGGTAAGGTTTGTTGCAAGTTTGGAAGAATTGGCAGAAAATATTATAGTTATGTAGAGTAGTGAAGGAGTTTGGTAAATACCCTGTCGTTGTCCAGTTTGAGAGCCAGAGGCTGTTTTGTTTTCTTGGATCTCCAGTTTTCTTGGTATCTCCAGTGTCTAGCACAGTTCCCACAGCATATACTGTACTCTCAGGTATTTTTTGAGCAAGTGGGTAGTATTGAGATGTGAAGAAAAATGTGGTTGATAACTTTATTAAAAATTATTAATAAAAGATATTATAGAAGTTATTAAAAGCTACTTTAGGGGGTGCCTGGGTGGCTCAGTTGGTTGAGCGTCTGACTTTGGCTCAGGTCATGATCTCCAGGGCTCCCCACTCAGGAGGGAGTCTGCTTGTTCCTGTGCCCCTCTCTCTGCTTATGCTCGCATGCATGTGCATACCCTCTCTCTCAAATAAAATATTAAAAAAGCTACTTGATACCTCACATTGGCTTAAAGACCCAGGTAGTTTAGAACTTTGGGATTCCTTCAAGAGGTTCTGTATTCCTAGGGGCTCCTGGTTTGCTTAGTTGGTAGAGCATGTGACTCTTGATCTCAAGGTTGTAAGTTTGAGTTCCATGTTCGATATAGAGATTATTTAAAAATAAAATCTTTACAAAATAGAGGCTTTTCTCCTACCCCCCCCCCCCCCCCCGTCATTGTAAACTATCTCCCAGTTTTTGGGTCTTGAATGTGTCTTTTTTTGGGTGTAGTGGGCCTTTTTAGTGACTTTTTGTTAGATGCAGACATGTTTAGAATGATGGGAAACTGTCAATTGGCAGGGATTCTGTGTTAATTGACTATGTCACTACTGTTAGGAATGTTTCTTCTCTGGACCTGTTTTCTGATGTATAAAATTAAAGGCCTGTACTTGTTGAACTCAGGTTTCTTCAGCCTGATTCTGCATGTCTTTTTTTTTTTTTTTAAGAAATATATTTTTATTTTTTTAAAGTAAGCTCTACACTCAACATGGGGCTGAACTCCCAGTCCCAAGATCAAAAGTCACGTGTTCTACTGACAGAGCCAGCCAGACGCTCCTCTGCAAATCTTCAACAATTTGTAATTATGTTATTCAGTATTCATCTTATGTAGGTAGATGCACCTTTTTAATTAAAAAAAAAAAAAGCCCTGAAGGGATGCCTGGGTGGCTCAGCCGTTGAAGGTCTGCCTTAGGCTCAGGGCGTGATCCCAGAGTCCTGGGATCTAGGATCAAGTTGCATGTTGGGCTCTATGCATGGAGCCTATTTCTCCCTCTGCCCATGTCTCGGCCGTCTCTCTCTGTCTCTCATAAGTAAATAAATAAAATCTTAAAAAAAAAAAGCCCTGAACATTTTTGGGTTCTACTCATAGCTTATATAGATTTTAGACATTGTCCAAAAGTGCTCTGGAAATTGAGTGCATGTTGCAAGTATTATGCAGAAACACATGGTTACACTGTTGTAATTCACTTAGTGTTGAAATCAAATGAATTTCACATAAGGAACTTCATAATTTAGTGTGAAGCCACAAGATTAAGAATGGTTTAGGGAAGTTTGTGTAATTTATGTGCCTAGTTGTTTCTTACAGACCACCCAATTCTGTAATTTTTTTTTTTTTAATTCATGAGAGACACAGAGAGAGAGGCAGAGATACAGGCAGAGGGAGACGCAGGCTCCATGCAGGGAGCCTAACCTGGGACTCGATCCTGGGTCTCTAGGATCATGCCTTGGGCCGAAGGTGGCACTAAACAGCTGAGCCACCCAGGCTGCCCCCAATTCTGTAATTTTCTCTGGTGAATTTATAGTAATTTTATAATCAGTGAAACATTCACTTAAGACATAGTATGAGATCAAATCCATACTGGATTGAACTAGAATTCCTAATAATTTTAGAGGCTACCAAAATTAACATTGCTGTTTTTAATTTTTATTTTGATACCAATATTGATAGAATGCTTTAAGTTTAATTTTTTTTAAGATTTTATTTATTCACGAGAGACAGAGAGAGAGAGAAAGAGAGAGAGAGGCAGAGACATAGAGAGAGAAGCAGGATCCATGTAAGGAACCAGACGTCGGACTCGATCCGGGGTCTCCAGGATCACACCCTGGGCTGAAGGCCGCTCTAGACGGCTAAACCACCCAGGCTACCCTCATTTTCATTTTTTTATCTAGAAACTAAAATATATATTTAAAAAATATATTTTAGTTTCTATATTTAAATTTTATATTTATATATAAAATGTATGTTTATTAGGTAAAATCTACACCGAATGTGAGTTTACTTGGTGTAAACTCACGATCCTAGGTATTTTTTTTTAAAGATTTATTTATTTATTTATTTATTTTTATTATTATTTTTTTTATTTATGATAGGCACACAGTGAGAGAGAGAGGCAGAGACATAGGCAGAGGGAGAAGCAGGCTCCATGCACCGGGAGCCTGACGTGGGATTCGATCCTGGGTCTCCAGGATCGCGCCCTGGTCCAAAGGCAGGCGCCAAACCGCTGCGCCACCCAGGGATCCCAGATTTATTTATTTATTTATGATAGACATAGAGAGAGAGAGAGAGGCAGAGACACAGGAGGAGGGAGAAGCAGGCTCCATGCTGGGAGCCCGATGTGGGACTTGATCCCGGGACTCCATGATCGCGCCCTTGGCCCAAGGCAGGTGCTAAACCGCTGAGCCACCCAGGGATCCCACGATCCTAGGTATTGAGTGGCATGCTATACTGACTGAGCCAGCCAGGTGTGCCTAGAAACTTAATATCCACATCATGTTCATATTTATCTCAAATGTTCAAAATGAAAATTGTAGCCTGAGAATGGGTAGACAGGGAAGTCCTGGGTTCAAGCTTAAGTTGTGTTCCTTGTTAGTTGTGTTATTTCTGGCAAGCCACATAATCCCTCTGAGCTTCATTCTCTCATTAATAAAAGGAAGAATAACTTTTTATTTCAGTTTGTCAGGGTGGCTCAAATGGAATGGTATATATGAAAAGCAATCTAAAAATGTAAGAATATGATACTGTATTAGAATCCTATTTTATTTTCTTGGAAGAGTTGGCTTGTGGAGCAGTGGTAAACCTACTTCATGTTGTCAAGTGCAGAATTTACTAATGTCACTAATAAGGCACCAAAAAAGATTACTACTTCCATACTCCGTCTGGAGAAACCTTTCAGCACTTACATCCTGTCTACCAATAGGAATAGTCACAGGGGCACCCAGCTGGGTCAGCAGAAGAGCGTGAAACTCTTGATCTTGGGGCAGTGAATTTGGGCCCTACTTTGGGTGCAGAGAGTACTTAAATATTAAAAACAACAGGGAGTTGTCACAATGCAGCAGGAACTTCAGAGAGGTCTCACAATTTGCACTTGAAATAGATTTGCTAGATTTTACCCATTTTATCATGTTGGAGTGGTAGTAGATGGTGGAATGTGGTAGAAGGAGGTTAGTACATTATGTGTGAAGTTTAGGGCTAAGTTTTCTAAATGCCAAGTGGCAACATCATAGGGCAAAGTTAAGAGTGTGGTGATTTTAAAACATTAAAAGAAATAAGTAATATCAGTATATTGCAAATGGTAAAAGTATTGATTTGAGAAGTCTCTTTTATATGCTTATGTACTGGGTTATAACATAAAATATATATTTTTTCTTGAGTTGTAAAACTTTGAAGTAATTGCTTAGGGATATGATATCTGGGCTTTGCAGTTAGGATGACTAAGATAGTAAGTATAAAACGAAAAACTACAGGGAAATTGTGAAGTTGGGTTAAATTAAAGTTATTTCTGTTAAGGGTAAAATACCTCATTGCTCTGTTATAAATCGTTGATTTGATGAGCCAAGGTAAGACATAATTTTTTTTAACTTTTTAAAAAATATTTAATTTATTTATGAGAGACACACAGAGAGAGGCAGAGACATAGGCAGAGGGAGAAAGCAGACTCCCTGAGGGGATCACTCTGGGATCACGACCTGAGCCAGATGCTCAATCGCTGAACCACCTAGGCATCCCAGCAAGACATAAATATGCTAATATTCTTAAGCACTTTTTTCCCTTAAGTGGACTACTTGGTAGCTACAGAGGTATTGTCTTGGTGCTATTTGAAAACCCCAACTTGGATTTGTCCAGGCCTGGATCTGTTTTGTGCCGATTTGTGTCTCACACAGTACTTAGAATGATTATTCTCTGGGTTCTGAGTTTACTTCTTCAGTAGCTAATGCTTTTAATTTTTTTCTTTTAAGATTTTATTTTGAAGTAATCTCTACACCTAATGTGGGGCTTGAACTCACAACCTGGAGATCAAGAGTTACATGCTTTACTGACTGAGCCAGCCAGGCACCCCAGTAGCTAATGCCTTTATGGAGCTTAGTTCCAGAAGAGAACTATATAAATTCATTTAGTTCTTTAAATTATTCATTGATAAGCTGGCAAACTATAAGGAATTATCGGTATATTGATAAATCCTAACATATTTGGCAAGAATTGGTGTAAAAATAAAATGGCTAATTTAAAATTAAGGTAATTCTTTTTTTTTTTTTGTTCTATATCTATCATTTTTCTAGAAGATAAATCTAATTGTAAATTATGTAGACTGACTCCATAAATCACATGGGGCAAAGTAGTGTTTATAAAGAAGTTTCTGAAGTACTACAGGGCAATAAGAAAGAATTTTAACATAGTCTGATTTTTAATTTCAAAATGAAATTGTTATTTCTGATTGTGAAAGCTACAAGTACATACTCTGTGTGTGTGTGTGTGTGTGTGTGTGTGTACCCTACAAAAAACAAGATTGAGATTACTCAGCAGAATAGAGATAACGCATGGTCCTACTTAGATGTGATTTTTGGTATTATCCTTTTTTCTTATATATTATCTACCAAATACTTCAAAAAGAACAACTTTCCATGTCAAATTGATGTACCGTTAATGGTTATTTAGTGTTGTGATGTGGATACGTAACTTACAACAATTCTCTATTAATTGACATTTTCAATTTTTCTCTTAAAACAGTGCTGTCCTGAACTCCTTTGGACTTTTTAAAGATTTTATTTTTTCATTCATGAGAGACAGAGAGGCAGAGACATAGGCAGAGGGAGAAGCTCCCTGTGGAGAGCCTGTTGGGGAACTTGATCTCAGGACCCCGGGATCACGACCTTGATCCAAAGGCAGATGCTCAACCACTGTGCCACCCAGACATCCAGAGTTTTAAATTTGAACATACTCAAGATATCCTATAGAAGAAATGTCTATTTTAAAGTCTCTCCAACAGGAGAGAAGACGCATTCCATTGAGTGTTGAACTCTTGGTTTGGGCTCAGGTCATCATCTCAGGATGGTGAGATCCAGCCCTGCATCTGGCTCTGTGCTTGGCTCTGGGTCTGTTTGAGATTCTCTTTCCTTCTCCCTGCCCCTTGATGTTTGTGCTCTCTCTCATGTGTTTTCTGTCTCTCTCTAAAATGGATAAATCAATCTTTAGGGACGCCTGGGTGGCTCAGTGGTTGAGCGTTTGCCTTCGGCTCAGGTTGTGATCCCAGAGTTCCCAGAATTTAGTTCCACATCGGGCTCCCTGCAAGGAGCCTGCTTCTCCCTCTGCCTGTGTCTCTGTCTTTCATGAATAAATAAGTAAAATTTTTAAAAATAAAAGCACTTGAGTGGCTCAGTCTGTTAAGTGCCTGCCTTTGGCTCAGATCATGATCTCAGGGTCCTGAGATCCAGCCCTATAGCGGGCTCCCTGCTCAGTGGGGAGTTGGCCTCTCCCTCTGCCCCTCCCTCTGCTCATTATTGATCGCTATCTCAAAAAAATAAATCTTAAAAAAAAAAAGTCCCACAAACAACATATTAGTGTTCAGGTCTGCATGTTCTTGCTAGTGATTTATTATTTTTTGTTGGTGGGAGTTTAAAATAATTTGGGAATAGTTTTCCTTTTTTCAGCATCAGGTCTTAGCTTCTACAGTTTAACTGGAAGTGGTGGTAAAAATGAGAGTGCGGTGATAATACATTAAGCTAGTGGTTTCTAAAATTTTTGATCATCTCAGTGGTAAAAAAGTTTTAGCATTAATCCTCACTCTTAAGTATTTAATTTACAAACAATATAGTAACTGGTTATTTACCTTATAGAAACAAATTTAACAAGGATGAGAATAAAAAATAAAGTTCAAATAGTTTTCTTCTTTACCCCATTGGAGCATTTTGAGTGCTTCTTGAGGCATATTTTACTTTGGATATCTCTGCTTTAGACTTGTAAGATTTAATGTTGGGCCATTATTTATAATTATTTTGGGGGCATTTCCCCTGGTTCTGTAAATGGGTCAGTCTAGTTGGATTATGATGGTCTGTAAAGTGTGCCATGCTTTTGGGAGTCCTATCTGCAATAAAGGCAAACATAAACCTTGTTCAAAGTGTCAGTTTGATACCGTTTGTTATCATTGAGGTGGCTGAATTTGAAGAGGAAAAAATTCTGGGATAGGAAACAGTGTAGTCTGTTTCTCTTAGAAACTATGTAAGTAATCTATTTCTCTTAAAATAGAGATTTCTCTGTTCTTGCTTAGATATGATACTGTGTAGAATATATTTTAATAAGTCTGTGCTTTATGGAAAGTGGTTTGGTTATAACATCCCTGCTTTCTAAGAGCCTGGAGACTGAGGGAAGGGATGAATAATTGCTACTTACTTTCCTTTGTTTGCAGAGTACCACAATTAATCTGTCATTCTAACTCCATTTGGAAGAGCCTGAATCTCTAACTTTTAAAAAAAGCTTTATTGGACTGAAACTCTCCATGATGAATCTTAGATTAAAAAGTAACTTTTTAGATTAAGTTTGAATACATTGCTTTTGATTTATTCCTGCCCCCAACCCTCACCGTAATTTATGAAATCAGGAAATGGTACTTTTTGTATTAGAAAGACGGGTCTCTTTCTCTTCCCATCCTGGGGAACTTAATTTCAGTTATTTCATATGGTTCATTGTCAGAGACAGATAATATTGAGGTCTTCGAGATTATGAAAGAGCTATTTGTGATTATTATTTTTGTCATTTAAAAAAATGAGATGATTTATGTTGAAGGTGGTTGCTGTGTACAGTGTTTTCTTTTTACCTTACATAGCATGATTTCTTTTTTTTTTTTTTCATAGCATGATTTCTAATGTGCTTTTACATCTACCTTCTTAGACCCTCAAGGATTTGAGACATATTTTTTTCTAAGATTTAATTATTTATTCATGAGAGACACACAGAGAGAGGCAGAGACACAGGCAGAGAGAGAAGCAAGCTCCATGCAGGGAGCCCGATGTGGGACTCGATCCCGGGTCTCCAGGATTATGCTCTGGGCTGAAGGCAGATGCCCCAGCCAGTGAGCCACGTAGGCATCCCTTGAGAGCATAATTTAATGAGTGGTGTGATTTCTGTTCCTTTGAGGCTACATGTCTAGTGTTAGATACCATATTTAGAGAGGTAGACTCTTAAGCCCTGCAGAAGGTAGGTACTGATGGCTGTTCTCCCTTACTTCCCAGCACTTATGTACTACCTGGTACAGAGTAAGGTATCAATATCCCTGGACTGTTTAAAACTCTTACATATTTATTTACGCATATAATAAATAAGTTACAGTGTTGTAAAACTAATAGTTACATTTTTCTGTAGTTACATTGTTCTTTCATCTGATGTGCACAGAAAATATTTTTTGTGGGAGAGATCATTAATTTTAATTACATCAGCCTTTCAGATTAAAAAAAATATTTTTCATGCTTTCAGTTATTTTACCTTTTCCTAAGGGTAGTTTTAAGGAAACAAACAAACAAAAAATCAGTCTTGATTTAATTCCTATTACTACATATGTTTCTCCTACTGCCAAGATGTGTGTGTGTGTGAGAGAGAGAGAGAGAGAGAGAGATGTAGTAGGCTGCTACTTAAGAAGGAAACATTAGTTTTTGGGTATACAATGGTTCTTGAAATACGGACTCTGGTTGCCATGGGGTGAATGAAAAGGAGCACATAAAAGTTCTTTCATTTGTCTCCCTCTCTCCAGTTCCATGTGTACATACATGGTTTGCCTTAGAAAACACTGAGGAAAATTAGTCTTCAAAAGAACTAGTATTGTTCTTTTTCTGCTGTACTTAAAATCCTGTTTAGTAAGTTAACTAATAAACTTTTATGAAAGAGACCCTAGAAAGACAGGAATAGAAATATTAATAATGATTGATTTCTGGCTGGTAGAATAGTGTAACTTTTCTGCTTCATATTCTTCTGTAGTTTTCCAATTTTGTATGAGCATGCATTATTAGGAAAAATTGCTATTTTAGAGTACATTTTGATGTCTTTAGTTTTCATTGGGTGTCTTATGAGCGTTTAAGTCATAGTCATCACTGGATAGTTAAGTGGCTCCCGTTCTAAGCAGAGTGCAGTTGTAGGAAGTGGTAGGGGAGAAATGGTGCAAGGTAATTTGAACTTTCTCATTGTAAACTCCACTGAGACTGAGCTTTGATCATATTTAAACACCAGAAGACCTCCATCTAATTTTCTTCTTCCTGATGAGCTGATTGAGAATTATGACTGATGCCTTGAAAAGAAAAATTAGATTCTGTGAACTCTAAACACAGGACTCGGCCTGAATTTCCCAATTCTCCTGCTGACTTGCCATGTAGACTTGAGTAAGTTCTATAGCTGTGTGTGTATTTTAAATATCAAGTGGGATTACAGCATTCAGAGGTGATAGGCTTTTATACATGTAATTTGAATTGGAGGATATTTAGATAAAAATTATGACAGTATAGTCTCATTGGGGTTTGGTGTTAAATTACAGCTGGGAGTTGAGCCACTGTAATTTATGTACTAATCTGGTGATATTTTAGGAAGATCTATGCAATGTATCTTTTAGAGTTTAAGTGATTAGATAGAGCCTGTCAGTTTGTGGTTTTTTTCCCCCCCTGCACATTAAGTTTTGTATTTCTAGGGTAAGGCATTTGTAATTATCTACCCTTTATATATATATATATATATACATATATATATATATATATATTAAGAATAAGTTTAAAGTTGAAGAGCAATCAAGGTAATAAATGTAAGTACTATAAGTTTATGGGGATTTTTACTTAGAAGTTTTATAGTAAAGAATATCAAGCTTGTGAAAAGAAAATACCCTATAGAAGTCTACAAAGCCCCTTTTCTTTTCCTAAATTCCATACCATGTTTCCTTTTTTAAAAGTAAAATTTAGATATTTCAAAAATTCAGAAAAATATAGAGAATAATTTAACAAATGTCATGTACTTAATAGATGTTGATTTAGATTTAATATATGTTGACATTGTTAGATTTCCTGAAAGGTACATTTATGTTTGTTTTTAAAACTTTTTTTTTTTTTTTTTAAATTTTTTTTTTTTTTTTAAATTTATTTATGATAGTCACAGAGAGAGAGAGAGGCAGAGACACAGGCAGAGGGAGGAGAAACAGGCTCCATGCACCGGGAGCCCGACGTGGGATTCGATCCCGGGTCTCCAGGATCGGGCCCTGGGCCAAAAAGGCAGGCGCCAAACCGCTGCGCCACCCAGGGATCCCTGTTTTTAAAACTTAAATATTATACAACTGGAGTCCCTTTTGCTCTTCTCCTAGATCCTGTTTCCATTACTCAGAGGTTGCTTATCTTAGCCCATGCTCTTATGCTCTTCCTGTAGATGTACTTACCTTGTAGTATTACGTGTTTCAGATACATGTGGTACATAAGTATATATATATTGCAGTTTGAAAAGCTTGAAATTTATCTGAATCAATATATATGTATTTACTTCATTTGCTTTAATAGTTATATAGTATTTGGTTGTGTGAACAGAAAAATTTTAGTCCCCTATTTATAGATAGTTGTTTTCAAATAATATATAAATTTAAACATTTCCCTCTAATAGGATCAAACTGTACAGGGTGATCTACAATTGGCTTTTTTCCTCACAATAATGGTGTATTACATCTTACCCTATCACAAAATGTGGATATACCCATTTTTAAGGACTGTATAGTTAATTTTTTTTTCTTTTTAAGTTTAAGTAATCTCTGTACCCAGTATGGGGCTCAAGGTTATGACCCTAAGATCAAGAGTCAGATGCTGCACCAACTGAGCCAGCCCCCTATGTAGTTTTTTTTTTTTTTTTTAAACTTGAGAGACACTACACTTATTTATTCTAGTCCTTTACTAATTGGCATCTAGGGATTTTTTTTTTTTTGGCCTTTTTTATGATCCTCAAAAGTGCTGTCTATAATTGATAGCTTTCTACTTTATACTTTTGAACAATGGTAGGATTACTTCTACAGAAACAGTTCTGCATGGGATGCCTGAGTGGCTCAGTGGTTGAGCATCTGCCTTTGGCTCAGGTTGTGATCCTGGGATCGAGTCCCCCATAAGGCTCCCTGCTCCTCTGCCTTTCTCTCTGTGTTTCTCATGAATACATAAATAAAATCTTAAAAAAAAAAAAAAAGTTCTGCAAAATGAACTCTTGGGGAATAGAATTTCATGAAATATAGATGCTTTTATATTAAAGCTAAACCAATATGTAATATTTGTAACTTTCTTATTCCTGGTCTGTTCATTTAGGTTTGTTCAAAATGGGTGTTATGTATGAGATCCTAAGATGGATAGTTTCCTAATATATAAACTTTTTAAAAAAGAGTTTATTTGACAGAATGAGAAAGGAGAACATGCGCACACAAGCATGTGGAGCAGCAGGCAGAGGGAGAGAGAGAAGCAGGCTCCTTTTTGAGCAGAGAGCCTGACATAGGGCTCTATCCCAGGACCCTGGGGTCATGACCTGAGCTGACTGAGCCACCCAGGCACTCTTAGTTTCCTAATAGAGAAACGAATATATTAAAATGGCATGGTAGAGGGGAGCCTGGCCAGCTCAATATGTAGAGTATGTGACTCTTGATCTCAGAGTTGTGAGTTCGAATCATATATGGGGCATAGAGCCTACTTAAAAAATTGTAAAGTAGACTTGAGGAGGAGTCACAGCTTTATATAGGTAAGGCACATAAATCAGTGTTTGGGGGAATGGTTTTGGTTTTGTAAGCTAGGACAGAATAGAAGATAGAGGATTCAAAGACAAGTTTCTAAAGTATGTTGGCTACAGATTGTTGAAATCAAATCATTAAGGTGTTTGAATATTCTTTTACTCCAAGCCCTTTTGGGCTTTTGAGATCAAAGGCAATTTTGAGAAAGATGTGTCTGGTGGTAGTTGAATAATTGGGAGCAGGAGAAGATTGGAAAATAGTGAAGAATCTGTACTGTACACACAGTTAGTTGATAAGGACCTGAATTAAGGTGGTGGCCAGGTGGTAATTCAGGTGGCTAGATTAAGGTAGAAGATTGCTAGTTGACACCGTAAAGGAAGTAGAAAAACATTTGTGAACTAGTTGAATTGGAGGTAAGCAGCAGTGATTCAAGGTTGATGGGTTTTGGGCCTTGGTGAATAGTGATAGTACAGAAATGTGGAATTGGGAGGAGGAGCTGGTTTTGGAAAAGGACTAAAATGAAATCTTCCACACATTTAACATTGAGGTCGGGGGATATACAGGTAAAAATGTCCTGCAGGAGCTTGGAGGTAGAGAATTTGAGCTGGTAAGAAAGGTAGGTAGGCTCATATGGATGAGATCTTGAATCTAGAAGAGCCAGAGATTAAATATCACATTTGGGGGGGTATGAGACTAAAAAATGAAAACTGTTAAAATTAGGTTAATGAGGCATAGTGGAAGCAGAGGAGAAGAGAGGATTTTCAAATTAAGTGATAATCAGTTAAGTTTCAGTGAAATGAGGGAAGATAAAGGCTGAGGAAATAATTGGATATGGTGATCCATGCTAATCATTGATTATCATTTTCTTAGATTAATTTTATTTTTATTTATTTTTATTTTTTTTCTTAGATTAATTTTAGCATAGTAAAGGGCTAGAGGTGAGTGAGAGATGAGATTGCATATATAGAACAAGTGATGATGGTCAGTAGAACTTCCTCTGATGATCCTTCTGACATTCGATATCTGCACTGTCCAGTACATAATGAGCATTCGAAATTTGGCTAGTTTGACCAAGGAACTAAATTAAAAAAAAATTAAGTTAATTTAAATTTCCTTTTTTAAACTGAAGTATAGTTGACAAATTAGATAGCCATAAATGGCTAGTGGCTGTCATGTTGATAGCACAGATTATGAACTCAATGAAACAGATGTAGATTAAGCGGTAGGAAGAGATCTCAGGATAAAACAGATACATTTAGTTATCTAAACATTTTGTTGCAGTGCTATCAAAACAGTGTCAGAATTAGACATTCTAGACATTGTAGTACAAACCAGATTTTTACATTTTAATTTTTTGTGTTCAGTGTTGGTAATAATTGATAACTCTTTTCAATGTATAAAAGCGACATTAAAGAATGTAATTTTAAGATCGTTATGACCTGAAATCTCTTCATGATTTTTTTTTCCTGTCTTAAAAAAAGTTGCAGTTCAAATTTTACTGGTCAAAGAATAATGCTTATTGAGACATTTTGGGTCTCTGTTATCTCCAACTAAAAGTAACTGAAAATGTCTATCTTAGAAATTTCATTGGGGACTTTAACTATATAGAGCAAATTGATGGTTGATAACCCCCTGATAGAGGTGGTGGGTGGGGGAATAGGTGGTGGGTTTTAAAGAGTGCACTTGAAATAAAAACTTAATTCAGTTTTCAAGCAAAAAAAAAAAAAAGAAATCTCGTTGGGTAAAGAAGGAATACCGCTTATACTTGACTTTAATTTTCTTATTTTTTAAAGGTTTTATTCTTTTTTTTTTTTTTTTTAAAGATTTTATTATTCATGAGAGACACAGAGACCTAGGCAGAGGAGAAGCAGGATCCCTGCAGGGTGCCTAATACGAGACTTATTCCCAGGACCCAAGGGATCACAACCTGGGCCAAAGGCGGACGCTCAACCAGTGAGCCACACAGATGCCCCTATACTTGACTGAGCCACCCAGGCACCCTTTCTTTACCTTTTTCAGTTATGGTATAAAACACACAGAGGAGTGAACAAACAAGTGTATAGCTTAATGGATTTTTTAAATGAATTAAAATGTTTAAAATGAACTTAAAATTTTTTTTTTATGTCATATTTATATTTATTAGAAGGGAATGAGTTGATGGAGGGCTAAAATATTTGGAGAGAACAAAGTTTTGAGAAATTTCACAGCAGCAGATCCTTGTCTTGGTTCTGCCTTCATCTTACTGTCTCTTTTGGGCAACTCATTTAATTTATTTGGGCCTCAGATTTTTCTGTATAACAGACATAATATTTTTTTTTTTAAGATTTATTTATTTATTCATGAGAGACACAGAGAGGTAGGACATAGAAGAGAGGCAGAGGGAGAAGCAGGCTACCTGCAGTGAGCCTGACACGGGACTCAATCCCAGGACTAGGATCATTCCCTGAGCGGAAGGCAGGAGCTCAACCGATGAGCCACTCAGGTGTCCCTAACAGGCATAATACTTAACATTATTTGCAAGTTGACTTGGTGCAGTTCAGGCAAAATTATAGGAACATAGAGTAGTATAACGACACAGATGTTTGGGGCATTGTATTTAGGTTTGTTACCTTACAGGGCAGAATTGTGATATACAAAGGTAAAATGACTTATCTAAGGACACACAGCAGGTGATTATCATTCATTTATGTTAGCTTGAAACTTGCTGAGGCTTACTTAAGTATCTTAGGCACTGTTCTAAATGATTACATGTATATCAATTCATTTAATTGTCTAGAATTATTATTCTTATTTTACTGATGAGAAAATTGAGGCAAAATTAGGTTAAATAACTTGCCCGAGTAGTTGAGTTAAGCCTGAGTTTTTTTTTTTTTTTTAAGATTTTTATTCATTTATTCATGAGAGAGACAGAGAGGCTGAGACACAGGCAGAGGGAGAAGCAGGCTCCATGTAGGAGCCTGACGTGGGTGGGATCACACCCTGAGCCAAAGGCAGATGCTCAACCGATGAGCCACCCAGGCATCCCATTGTTGAGCCTGAGTTCTTAGCCATTTTGTTGTACTGCCTAGTTAGGTGAAAGCGCTTAAAGATTTTAGGCAGATGTTAAGATCTTACAGTAATCTCTTGCAGGTAATTTGAAACGAAATTTTGTTTTTTTGAACCAAAATTAGGAGAGGAAACTCATTTGTTGTGACCATCATTCTGGAAAAGATTGATGTGTGTGTGTGTGTATTTTTGATGTTAATATTTATTGCTTGGGTTTTATTCCCTCCTTGACAAAAAAGCTTTAACACTACTAGGATGTAAATAGTAGGTAGTTTTCTTAAGAGTGTGTGTGTGTCGGGATCCCTGGGTGGCGCAGCGGTTTGGCGCCTGCCTTTGGCCCAGGGCGCAATCCTGGAGACCCGGGATCGAATCCCACCTCGGGCTCCCGGTGCATGGAGCCTGCTTCTCCCTCTGCCTGTGTCTCTGCCTCTCTCTCTCTGTATGACTATCGTAAATAAATAATAAAAAAAAAATTAAAAAAAAAAAAAAAAAAGAGTGTGTGTGTATGTGTATAAAAACTCTACCCCCATCACGTTGGGCTTGAACTCACCATCCCAAGTTAAAGAGTCAACATTCTTTTTTTTTTTTTTTTTTGAAAGAGTCAACATTCTCTACCGACTGAGCCAGCCAGGCACCCTTATAAAACATATATATTTAATTCTAAGGGAGTCTATAACTACAGATATTATTTCAATTTCTAGGCAAAAATATTGATGGAAGGGATTTTTCAAACTGGAGGCAGATTTAGCAAGGTTTAGTGTACTTGCTTTGGTTGTTTAAGCAGCATCTGGTCCTGTTTTCAAAGGAGTAATTAAGATTCTATCATCTCTATGTTTTAGAAAAATTTTACAACTAAGGTGTAATATACATAGAATAAAACGAAAACATGCCCTTTGAGTACAGTTCTGCAAGTTTTGTAAACATATATGATCACAGTGATGGAGATACAGAATAGTCCATCACCTCAAAAAAATTTTCTTGTGGCCATTTCTAGTCCATCTGTTCCCCTACTTCCAGTCTCTGGCAAGTACTGATCTGTTTTGTCATTATAGTTTTGTCTTTTCAAAGAATTCCATATAGTGGCGCCTGAGTGGCTCAGATGATTTAGTGTTTGCCTTTGGCTCAGGTTGCCTTCAGATTCCCCGTCCTGGGATCGGAGCCCTGCATTGGGCTCCCTGCTCAACGGGGAGTCTGTTTCTCCTTCTCCCTTTGCCTCTCTTTCTGCTTGTGCTTTCTCTGTCTCTCTGTCTCTCTCTCTCTCTCAAATGAATAAATTAAAAATCTAAAAAAAGAATTCTGTATAAATGGAATCCATACTGGAATGCAGTATGTAGCTTTTTGAGACTGGCTTCTTTTAATACAGGGCACTTTGACATATCCGTATTTTGTGTATGAGTAATTTTTATTGCTGAGCTACATTTCATTTTATGGGTGTACCAAAGTTTATTCATTACTCATTTGGATTGTTACCAGTTTTTGGTGACCACAAAAAACTGCTATAAAAGCATTTGCATACACAGGCACACATATATGCCCATGTTTTTTTTTTTTTTTAAGATTTTATTTTTAAGTAATCATTATACCCAATGTAGGGCTCAAATTTAAAACCCCAAGATCAGGAGTCATATACTCCACTGACTAAGCCAGCAAAGTGCCCCATGCCCATGTGTTCTTTTTTTTTTAGGTGGGGAGGGGCTGAGGAAGAGGGAGTGAGAATATTAAGCAGACTCCACATCCAGTGCAAAGTGCAAAGCAGGTCTCTATCTCACAACCCTGAGATGATGACCTGAGCCAAAATTAAGAGTTGGACTGAGTCACCCAGGCACTCTTTCCCATGTATTTAATTTTAATGGTTTAAAAAAAAATTGCCTAGAACTTTTGTAACTTTACCCTGGAACCTGAAGAAGCTTATAATTTTTGCAGAACATTGTAAATTGCTAAACTTCATCCCCAAGAAAGCCTACTCTGGAATGAGAATTGTTATATAAATAATCTTGTAAACTGTAAATCATTAGATTTTTCTTTAAGGAAGTAGGCAGACATACTTAGTGGGTAAATTTACTTCTATATTATAAATTTATTTATAAAACTCCTTATTGCATTATTTCATATTTTGTGGTCTTGAATTGTGAATCCTTGACTTTGTTTTGTCCCTCTAAGTAGCAGAATGGTTATGAATTGGTTATGAAAAGTTTATAAGTAAAACATGTTTGCTAGAGTTCCTACTCTATCTCCTCCCCTCTCCCAAGATGACTGGAAGTAGTAATATTGATAGTCATGGTTTCATGTGAACAAGATAGAAAACTTATATTTTGTGGCTTATTATGGTTGATTAGTTTCTTGAATTAAATTATTCTCTTTGTTACTAGGTAGTGAACTTTCTTTTCCTTGCAATATGAGACCAAAAGAGAGAGAGAGATGGGACCTTTTTACCTCAGAAAAGAGATTATGGGCAATTTTGGAAGTTAATGTTTTGAGCTTTCAATTCTGACCCTGCAGAGGACTTAATTTTGTTGTTATTTGTGAGGTAGGCAGGACAAACTGTATTGTTACACTTTACAAGTGAATAAATTGTGCTTCATAGCTGTCAGGATTTGTTTGAAATTGCACTGCTAGTGAATAGTTGAACTAAACTCCGATCTTCCAACATCAAGCTGGATAAGTAAAACGATCTTCCAACATCAAGCTGGATGCTCTTTGCACTGTTGCAGTTTAGCATGGTGAATGGTGAATAAGAGCTCAGGCTTGAGTTTGAATTGTGGTGCCACCACTAGTACCTCTCTTTGATCTTAGGCAAATTCCTTTTTTGTGCCTCAAATTTCTCAATTTTAAAATGAGGACACTGATACTTGGTGCTTTTATGAGGATTTAGCAAGTGCTTATAACCATAGCTAGTCAATAGTAAGAATTCCATATATGCTGGTTGCAATTGTTGCTACTGTTACTATAGCAGTAACAATACTGCCTCTTTTCACAGGGTTCAGTGTTAGAGTTGAAAGAGGATAAATGTAAGATAAAGATAGATGATAGATTTAGATAGAGCCCAGAAGAATAAGTAGCATGGGCAATTAATTTTGACAGAAATATGGGGAGTGTTGCAGTGTGTCTTGCTTTAAGCACAGAAACAATTGGACATCTAAGTACAAATAGGTTAGTTAGGCAGTTAGAGCTGTAGGACAGGGCTGGGGAGGACTATCGGTGCTGGAGGTAAATTTTTTAATCACCATCACAGATGATGTATGGGAAATTTATTTTGCACTAAGATTGATTGATTAATTGATTTCTATTTATTTATTTATTCATGAGAATACACAGAGAGGAGAGAGAGAGAGAGAGGCAGAGACACAGGCAGAGGGCTCCATGCAGGGAGCCCGACGTGGGACTCAATCCCCGGTCCCCAGGATCAGGCCCTCAGCAGAAGGCGGCGCTAAACCGCTGGGCCACCTGGGCTGCCCTGCACTAAGATTTAAACAACACCAAGTTGTTGTCTGTCCTCCATTACATGTGGTTCTTAGAGCTTTGTTACATAAGCAGTAGGAAGCTTACCATACATTTTCCATTTTTAGTGGTTACATAGGATAATACAGATATTCAACATGTATCCTAGTATAAAAGGGAAATACATCTCCTTAAAATAATAATTAGTGAATATTTCTTGAGATCTTTTACCATGTATGTAAAAATCTTAATGGGTAGGGAATTCCGAAGTGTAAATTACAGGATTATGCCTTTTGTTGCTTGGGTCCTTGTATGTAGATAAGATACTTCCTTGGTATAAGGTAATGTTCTTTCAACCATTCTAGGTTGTATGAATTTACTACATTGGGAGGGGATATCTTGCCTTTACTCTAATAATGCTATATAAATTATATATTTTATATATTAGTGTTTTTGAATTTGCAATTATTATTTTTTAAAGATTATTTATTTTTAAAAATTTTTAAATTTTTATTTATTTATGATAGTCACACAGAGCACACACACAGAGAGAGAGGCAGAGACATAGGCAGAGGGAGAAGCAGGCTCCATGCATCGGGAGCCCGACGTGGGATTCGATCCCGGGTCTCCAGGATCGCGCCCTGGGCCAAAGGCAGGTGCCAAACCGCTGCGCCACCCAGGGTTCCCTAAAGATTTATTTAGAGAGAGTGCAGGGGGAGAAGAGTAGAAAGGGATAGGAGGAGAATCCCAAACAGACTCCGCACTGGGCACGGAGCCCAACTCAGGGCTTGATCCCAGGACTCTGAGATCACAGACTGAGCTGAAACCAAGAGACAAATGCTCAGTTGTCTACGCTATCTGGGCACCCCTGAATTTGCAATTATTATTGTATACTTAGATCTTTTCTCCTGTGGATATTAAAGCAACTTTTATGGTTTTTTTATGGGTGCATGTTTTAAATTTATACACTAAAATTCTGCATGAGTGTATTTTACAATTATAAGTCTCTTAAACTTCTGTATGTATTAGCTTTTTTTAAAAGAATCATTATGTATCCTTTTACTGACAAACTTGAAAGGAATTCTGGGCATCTTACAAGTAGATTCATTCTGAACATTCGCTCTCATGTCAGTTTTTAAAGTTCATAGGAAAAATTTTGGTGTTTTCTAAAGAAAATCATACGTGACTATTTATCTTACTTTGTATATCCTGGAAGTGAGTATTATTATTGTCCAACTATTTTCCTCAGAGGTAGGAGGTTTCCCATTCTTGCTCTGTGGAACTGTTTAGTTGTACTGCATATACTATTCCTCTATTGCCAACAGTATTTTACCCTCTCAAAACTAAAAATTACACATTTTGAAAAAATTAATGGGTTCCTCTAAAAAGACTGGAATAGATTTTTTTTCTCTTCAGAAATATTTGATGGATCTTTAGAGAATTCTTGGGTATCTCAAGGTTTAATAACTTGAAAATTCTTCAGCTCATTTACCTGATATGTAAAAGATAAGATGACTTGTCCTTCCTCAAGGGGATAAA
Organism: Vulpes lagopus; assembly: GCF_018345385.1. NCBI lineage: Eukaryota > Metazoa > Chordata > Mammalia > Carnivora > Canidae > Vulpes > Vulpes lagopus. The sequence continues at coordinate 13,728,557 of NC_054837.1, read as the reverse complement.
AACTTTTAAGTGTACCTATTTGCATAAATTCTACTTTAAAATGTTAGGAGATTTTATAGGACATTTTTGGACTCTTGCATGTAAGAGAATTTTTTTTTTAATTTTTATTTTTTAGTATGATTCTGTGAAAACTCCTTTGTATTACTCATCCCTTCTCTTAAAAAACATGTGAGTAGCTTCCTTGGATATGTATCTATGTCCTTTCTTTGATAAACACTTTGAGGGACTCTTTTGAAATTATATTTTGGCCACCATATCAACTCTACAGAAATACGGTTTCACGATTAACTCAACAAAAAGCACATTGGCAGCAGCCCAGAAGCTGACTCACCAAGGAGTAATGATAGACACTTTGAAGGGAATGGCCTATCCCAGGGTCCTATTTCAAAGCTTCATGCTGTGATTACATCAGTGAAAGGCAGCCAAGAAATCTTGCTTGTACTCCTGGGGATAATGGTAGGAAGGCCTTAAGTAGAAGGATGCAAGTAAGATTTTTTTCCTAACAATCTTGTATAACGTGGGGACAGGAAACCAGGTGAGGCATCAGAATAGTGGTGACCTTTGTGGTGTTGCAGTGGCATTTCCTTTTTGGTCCTGGTTGAAAATAGTCTTGTAGTGACGAAGGGTTAACTCAAGGAGCTCAATGCCATATCAGTTTTCTAGAGCTCAGGGAATATACTTAGCTCATTGGTAAGCACAAGTATCATGTTCATGTCAGACACTGTAGCTACTGTTTCCTACTTGAACAGACCAGAAGAAACCAAAGCAAGACCAGAAGCCATTCAGTTTTGAGGAATAGACCCTTTTTGCTTACTAGCATTGCACATTTTAGGAGTAAAAATAGTATAAAGGTAGTCTTGGCTTTAGAATTGTGAAATAAGTACCAATTCTGATTGTTTTTGTGTGTTAGAATGATTGCAGCTCCATTTCTTTTTTTTTTTTTTTTTTGCAGCTCCATTTCTAAATCCAATTCAAAGCCTTAAATTTTTCTAGGTGACAGATTAATCTTCTGTAATCACTACCAAAGATCACTTAATTGTTGACTTTGTGGAAATAGCAGTATATATTTTTCACATTCCTGAAACTAGTCTCTCAGATAAGAAAACACCTTAATAATCTGAAAATATTTTTCAGAGATAAAGCTAAGTGAATATGCCATGGTGATAGATCGACCCATTTTTGATTATTGTAGTACATTCTATTTTTCAGTAAGAATTGTTGCACCTGGTACTTTCCAATGGAATATTATGAAAGATTGCTTTTAAGAATTTGCTACATTCTTTCAAATTAAATATTTAGGAATGAAAAACTGATATTCAAAATGTTGTCATTTCATATGATTTTTCTCCAGAATGTGCTTCTCAAAAGTTGAAAGTGCCCTTTCTTTTTCTTTCTTTTTTAAAATTTATTTTTTTAAGTAGTCTTTATACCAGCATGGGGCTGGAACTCATGACCCTGAGATCAAGAGTCGCATGCTCTTCAGGCTGAGCCAGCCTGGTGCCCCTTAAAGTGTTTTTCTTAAATAAATGTTACTTTGTGATATTTTTGTATAGTTTGAGAATATTAGATATTTTATCCCCTGTGATATATAGGTTTGGTTTCATGACACTGAGAGGAAAAAAAAAAAAACCAAACATAGTTTCTCTTAGTTTATGCTGCTTTTCTGCCTTTTTGGAACGGAATATTTTGACATTGGCCATTTTCTTTTTGAGTTGGCCTTATATGTGCTAGTCCTACTTAGTTTCTTACATGGTTTAAACTTGGATGTGTAAAGTATTTATTAGCTTTATGACTTGGACAAGTTACAAGTTCCTTTTAGCTCTTTGTGCCTTAGTTTCCCCTTTGTAAAATGGGATAATACCTTGTAGGGATGTTTTAAGTGCTCTATGTTGTGTTGGCTATTACAGTTATTATAGATAAGAGCCTTGGCTTCTCCCCACTGCTCACAGTTCTCTTTTTCTGTAGTTTTTTTCAGAGGTATTATGATTCAGGATCTAAATGAATTTTGTCTTTTTTTTTTTTTTAATGAATTTTGTCTTAAGGAATAATAAACATTTGTATTTAATTCTTTATCATAAAAAGCTATAAATTTGCTACTTGTTGAAAAATAATATTACTTTATTCCCTCAGATTGAGCTTTGAAAGATAAGAAATTAGTAGAAAGTGAACCCTTTTCTGTGTCTTAGAGGTACCCAGATACTACTAAATGTAGGTCATTGTTTGAATTGAATTCTCAGTGTACATGCAGTTATGTAGAACAAAACGAGCTTGCATGGGACTGGAAGTACTGGAAAGATAAAACTAGTTGGTAGCAAACTGTGTCAGTTAAACTGAGTGATGAATCAGCAAAGATTTTGGGACTTCTGGGTTTTATTTGTAACACTCAATGCTTTTGAAATGATTAACCTAGAAACAAAGTAATTTAGAACTTAGATATGCCAGAAAATTTGAGATTCCTTTCTATTTCTGCAGAGATTTAGCTCTAGCGTAATCATCTTAACCATTGCGTGGTGATTATGATTGCCCCCAGTATGGGTCTCGTGTTATCCTTTAGTTTCAGATTTGTGCCATCACTGAGTAAATTTTAAAATAAAATCGCTTTGTTTCTTGGTAAACTATCATATGTAAGCCCATTAAATTGAACTTTTCCTTTTTCCCCCCGTCATAGGACTTTCCTGTAACTTTAGGTCAGTGGTTCCATTCCAAGGGTTAGATTTCCTTTTTTTTTCCCCTTATCTTTTGGATTATATTTGGAGAATTATTCTTAGTTTGTGTTCTTAAATAAATTTTTTAGACATCAGGGACTCCCCCAACACTTTATTTTATACACACACACACACACACACACACACACACACACACTAGCAAAAGAAATAGGGTATTCATTGTTTTTGTTTTTTGAGATCTTGCATTTAATTCATGGAGTCAGAATAATTTATAGATAGTCATTGCTTTTAAATTTATTCAGCAAGATATCTTAGTCCTCATTTTCTGGTATCTTAAGGTTGAACATGTGTAGCAGGCCTGGCCAATTTCTTATCTGTTCCTCAGGAGTAGTGATTGGCATTTGACCCAAAGGGCCAAAAGGCATACTTGACTGGTATTGATAAACAGATGACAGGAGCATGCTGTTAATTTTCTTCTGGGCTTGTGAAGCTAGGAAGCTAGCAGGAGGCAGGAGATTGGTCTACAGTGGGAGAGAATGAGGCCAAATGAGTAAAGAGGAGCATGAAATAAAGGGATGGATCTGGTAGCACTGAGCCTTTGAGGCCCTACTGCCTGAAGTTCATTCTTTGTTTTGGTATCCTGTGAGCCAGTCAGTTCTGATTTTGTTAGTTTGGATTTCTTTCACTTAACAATTGAGAGTTCTGATTAATATATCTAGTATTAGTCTAATACTTTTTATACAGTGACTTTCACTTTCTAACTATTTAAAAAGATAGTTTGGACTTCAATCTCATGGTAAATGCTTAATATACATAGATAAACTTAGCCCATAGTGGAATAAAGATAAGTATCTTTCCATTTTCAGAGGGAAATGTGTTTATAATGGATAGAGAATGGATCAGTATTCTTTTCCAGCCACTAATACTTATACAGTGTAGAAGTTTCCTTTAAAGAGATTATCACCATAATAAGTAGAAGAACAGAGATAGGAAGTCAAATTGTAATAATCATTTCGCTGACTAAATATCCCCTTTAGTAGTTTCCTCACAAAGAAGTTATAGTAAGGTTGATGTGGTTGATGAGGTATCTAGAGGAGCTTTCCTGTCTTGCTTTTAAATAAGCTGTTGGCATTATGTTTGTGTTGCAGAATTTGGTTCTTTTGTAATGTGACCCTAATTGCTTGCATGTAACACATTAGGTGAGAATGAAATGTGAGTACTCGAAACTTTCAGAATTGTTGTTTTGGAAACCTTTGATTAATGGGATTAATGGGTAGGAGCTGCAATGAACATGAAGAACTTTAAAATATTCCAGTCCCAAAATACACTTGACCACTGGCAAGAACATGGTAAGCCAAGTATTTGAGATGTCTGTGCTGTACTACCCAACTTTTAGTTTAATCTGTTTTAGCTGGCTTGCCCTGTGTAACTTGAAACTTCCTTTAAGGCTTCACTGTGGGTTAAATGCAGTTCATGGAGCTCCATCAGAAGGGACTTAGTTATAAGATCTCTTGGTCATTTCTAAAGCGTACATTCTGAGTTTAGATTTCAGTGAAATGGTCTGGATCCTCAAACATGGTCCTATTAGTTATTAAGGGTACTTACCTCTAACTGGGATTTAGGAAAAATATTTGCTTTACTCAGAGCACATTTGTATATTTCTGATTTTTTTTTTTTTTTGGCTGCTAAATGGGGAAAAAATTAGCTATTTTGAGGCATAATTTGCACAAAATAAAATTCACTCCTTTATATAGTTGAGTTTTTATAAATGTAAAAGGTCATAAAAACACCCTTATTTGTCACCTCAAAAAGGGAACCCCTTGTGCTTTTCATGGTCACTTCCCTTCTCCCATTCCTATGTCTGGCAGTTACTGATCACTTTCTGTAACCATAGTTTTGCCTTTTTTTTCTAAAATGTCATAAATAGGGACGCCTGGGTGGTTCAGTGGTTGAGCGTCTGCTTTTGGCTGAGAACATGATCCTGGAGTTCCGGGATTGGGATCGAGTCCCTCATCAGGCTCCCTGGGAGGAGCCTGCTTCTCCTTCTGCCTATGTCTCTACCTTTCTCTCTGTCTCTCATGAATAAATAAATAAAATCTTAAAAAAAAAGTCATATAAATAGAATTATATAGTGTGTACTTTTTTGTGTCTGCCCTCTTTCACTTAACCTGATGCTTTGAGATTCATCCCTGTTATTGAAAGTAGTAGTAGGTTCTATTTAATTGCTAAGTAGTATTTCACTGGATATTCACAATTTCTTTATTCACTAGTGGATGGATATTTGGGTTTCTAGTTTTTGGCTGTTATGATAAAGCTGCTATGAATATGTGCACAGAGGTCTTTGTATGGGTGTATGTTTTCATTTCTCTAGGTTAAATACCTAGGGAGGGGAGATTGCAGGGTTGTTATAGTAAACAGATGTTTATAACTTTATAAAAAAACTGCCAGACTATTTTAGCAAGAGGCTATACTGCTTCGCATTCCCACCAGCAGTGTATGAGAATTCCAGGAGCTTAGCATCTTTGTTAGCACTTGGTATTGTCAGTCTTTCTTTTAATTTTAGCCATTCTTGTGGGTCTGTAGTGATACTTTATTGTGGGTTTTTTTTTTTTTAAGTTATTTATTTATTTATTTATGATAGGCACACAGTGAGAGAGAGAGGCAGAGACACAGGCAGAGGGAGAAGCAGGCTCCATGCACCGGGAGCCCGACGTGGGATTCGATCCCGGGTCTCCAGGATCGCGCCCTGGGCCAAAGGCAGGCGCCAAACCGCTGCGCCACCCAGGGATCCCATTATTGTGGTTTTATTTAGTAATTTCCATATGATCATCTTTTTATGTGCTTATTTGCCATTCATTTATTTTCTTCATTGAAGTGTCCTTTCAGATCTTTTGCCCATTTGAAAAATTTTTTGTTTACTGTTAAGTTGCAAGAATTCTTTGTGTGTTCTGGTTATGAGTCCTTGATCACAGGTTTTGCAAAAAACATGTTTCGTAAATATGTTCTTGTAGTTTGTGGCTTGTTTTTTCACTTTCTTAACAGTATCTTTCAAAGATTGAGAAATTTTTATGAAGTTTAAGATACTGGTTTACTTTTTCCTTTAATTATTTAAGGAATCTTCTCTAAATCTAAGTTCACTAATACTTACTTAAATTTTCTTCAGGAATTTTTATAGTTTTATGTTCTACATTTAGGTCTGTGAAACATTTCAAGGTAAAGTCTATTTAATGAATGAGGTAAGGGTTGAGGTTCATCTTTTTGTACATGGTCATCTGAATTTTTCAGTAATCCTTTAGCTGCATCCCGCAAATTGACATACTATGTCCTTTGGTTTAGTTTGAAATATTTTCCAATTTCTTTTTGGCTATGGATTATTTAGATATGTACTGTTTGATTAACAAATACTTGAGTTTGTTTGAGATATTGTTATTGATTTCTAATTTAATATATACCATTGTGATCAGAGAACAGACTATATAAGATTTCAGTCTTTTGAATTTGAGATTTGTGGTAAGGCATATCAAGGTGAATATTCTATGTGTTCTGGGAAAGAAAGTGTATCCTGTAGGTATATATCAATTATTGATATTGATAGTATCATTAGAACCTTTTTTTTTTTTTTTAAAGATTCATTTATTTGAGAGAGTGCTTGAGAGCTGGGAGCTGGGGAGAGCAGAGATAGAGGAAGAGAGAATCTCAAGCAGACTCCTGCTGAGCATGGGTACTGATGTAGGGCTTGATCCTTAGGCTGAAATTACCTGACTTAGCCACCCAGGCTCCTCTTATTTAGAGTCTTTTTATGTACTTAACATATTTCTTTTTTTTTTTTTTGGTCTACTTATTCTATTAGTTACTGAAAAAGGAGTGCTGAAATTTTAAGCTACAATTGGGAATTCAATTCTGTCAGTTTTTACCTTGTGTATTTTGAAGGCCTTTAAAAATAAAAAAAATTTTTAAAAAGATTTTATTTATTTATACATGAGAGACACAAAAGAGAGAAGCAGAGACACAGGCAGAGGAAGAAGCAGGCTCCATGCAGGGAGCCCAATGTGGGATTTGATCCTGGGACTCCAGGATCACTCCCTGGGCCGAAGGCAGGTGCTAAACCGCTGAGCCACCCAGGGATCCCTTAATTTAATTTTTATTTTTTAAAGATTTTATTTATTTATTCATGAGAGACACTGAGAGACCGAGACACAGGCAGAGGGAGAAGCAGGCTCCATGCAGGAAGCCGGACGCCTGGGTCTCCAGGATCACGCCCTGGGCTGAAGGCAGTGCTAAACTGTTGAGCCACCCAGGCTGCCCTGAAGGCCCCCCCCCCCTTTTTTTGAAATTTATTTGAGATAGAGCGAGAGAGAGTGAGCATGAGCTGGGGAGGGGAGGTTGGGTCAGAGGAGAGGGAGAAGCTGACTCTCCACTGAGCAGGGAGTCCGCAGGGAGTCCAACATGGGGCTCAATCATGGACCTAATGATTATGACCTGTGCTGAAGTGACTGAGCCACCCAGGTGCTCCTTGAAGGTCTGATTTTAGTTGCATACATATTTTGGGATTCTTAGGTCTTCTCAGTAAATTTACCCTTTAATCATAAATGACCTGTCCCATTTTTTATCTTGATAATATTTGCTATCTCTAAGACTATTTTGTCTGATACGACTATAGTTCTTTAGCTTTTTTATGACTAGTATTTGCATGGTGTAGCTTTTTCCGTCCTTTTATTTTCAGCCTATGTCTTTATATTTGCAGTGTATTTCTTACAGTTAGCATATAGATTTTTTTTTTTTTAATTTTAAGTAATCTCTACACCCAGTATAGGGCTCATACTCATAAACCCGAGATTAAGAGTCACATGCTCCATCAACTGAGCCAGCCAGGTGCACCTATAGGCCTTGATTTTTAAATTTAGTTTGACAGTCTCTGCCTTTTAATTAGTATCTTTATAAAAATCCATTAACATTTAAGTATTGATACAGTTAAGTGTACCATCTTGCTATTTGTTTTCTATTGTGGGGATCCCTTGGACCTTCAGAATTGGTATAAGATTATTGAGGTATACTTTGATACATAGTGTTACATTAGTTTTAGGTGTAATCTAAGATTATTTTAAACTGACAGTATTTGATATGCAACAGATTCAGAAGCCCTTTTGGAGTTTCTCTTATCTCTCTAAAAAAGAGAAATTTGGGAATGAGGCTTCCATGAATCTCCTTCCCAGAATTTTTATGGCCATAAAGAAGAAAATGGTAAGACCAGTCATCCTTGCATAAACAGACATTATCACAAACTTATTTATCTTCTGTTTATTCCCCTAGAAACCCTTTTGTTCTTCCTATTGGAGCTTTTTCAACTCTTCCCTCTTCTAATAAATTAAGTATATAAGTCCCCATCTTTAGCTGTTTAGAGAGTCACCACTTTTGTGTGTTCATATATATATATGAATAACACCCCCCCCCCCCCGCCATGCCTCCTCCCCATCATTTTCAGGCCTCCAATATTGAACCAAAGAGAGCAGGGGAAAGTTGTTCCTCCCTGACTCTATTCATCTCCTCTATTCTTTTTTTCAAGCTAAAAAAGATTTTTTTAAAAAGATTTTTTATTTATTTATTCATGAGAGACACACAGAGAGGCAGAGACACAGGCAGAGGGAGAAGCATGCAGGGAGCTTGATGCAGGACTCAATCTCGGGGCTCCAGGATCATTCCCTGGGCCGAAGCGAGGTGCTCAATTGCTGAGACACTCGGGTCCCAGAAAAGAATTTTTTAAAAAGTAATCTCTATACCCAACATGAGACTTGACTCATGATCCTGAGTTTGAGTCCCATGGTCCACTGATGGAGCCAGCCAGGTGCCCCCATTTCTCACCTATTCTTAATTTTTTCTTTTCTTGCCATTTTTTTTGAATTAAGTATTTTGTAACATTTATCTCCTATATTAGCATATTAACTGTATTTATTTATTTCCCTAGCTACTGTAGGGTTTACAGTAAACCCTTTTAACTTATCATGGTCTAGGGCAGCCCAGGTGGCTTAGCAGTTTAGCGCCGCCTTCAGCCCAGGGCATGATCCTGGAGACCTGGGATTGTGTCCCACATTGGGCTCCCTGCATGGAACCTGCTTCTCCCTCTGCCTGTGTCTCTGCCTCTCTCTCTGTCTTTCATTAATAAATAAATAACCCAAAAAACAACAAAACTTCTAATGGTCTAGCTTCAAATAATATTATACTACTTGTGTAATATAAGAGTCTTGGGGTGGTATATCTCCATTTTCCCTCATCTTGGTCTTTATGCTATTGTCATACATCTTACTATGAGATATGTTATAGAAGCCATAATTCAGTGTTATATTTGTTTTAAAAAGCTATCTTTTAAAGAGGAAAACGTCTATTTTATATTCAAATTCTTCAAGGCTGGTTTGTATTTAAAGCTTTCTTAGGCTAGGCCAAGAGAGGAGCTTTTGTCCTAGGGTTGGCTAGTTTAGTTAGCCCTGCTAATGCCATTTTATTTGCTCTTGAGTGTTCAGTAAGGTCTCTTTACTCTGGTCAGAATTAGAGGGCTGTAAATTCCAGTGGTAGTTATGTTTATAGTACCCAGGTAGTTGCTCATTTCCCAATGGTTCTTCTTTACCTACCTCCCTGAACTCTCCATCCTATGCATATACAGCTTAGTTTAGTAAAGACACAAGAATGCCCCTTATGTTACAGTTGCCTCAGCCTTCTGAAACTTTTATTTGAATTTCTGTTGGGTTTCAGTTCTGCTTGGATTACCTTGGGGCAAAAAGTTTAGGTAATCAAAGGTCTCAGGTTGTTTGTTTCCCTTTTGTCAGGGATCGCAGTTCTGAGCTGTCTGTGTTGTCCAACATCCAAGAATGTTTCAAGTATTATGTCCAGTGTTCTAGTTGGTTATGGTGGGAGGGCTAATCCCAAACCAGTTACTCCATCAGTAGCTAGACATTATCTTTTAGAAATAGAAGATTCTGCATGATAAAAGCTATTATAATGGGCACCTGGCTGACTCAGTCAGTAGAGCAGATGACTCTTGATGTTGGGGTCCTGAGTACAAGCCCCAGGTTGGATGTAGAGATTACCTTAAAAAATGATTATAACCTTTGACTATATTAATATATTGCAGTTTGCAGGCAACCTTTTACAGTAGCTGTCCTGGCTTAGCCAATATCTATGTTCCAATTATTTATTACAGGATTTTATGTAAATTAAGAAATGTTTAGGGGGATCCCTGGGTGGCGCAGCAGTTTGGCACCTGCCTTTGGCCCAGGGCGCGATCCTGGAGACCCGGGATCGAATCCCACATCAGGCTCCCGGTGCATGGAGCCTGCTTCTCCCTCTGCCTGTGTTTCTGCCTCTCTCTCTCTCTCTATCATAAAAAAAAATTAAAAAAAATAAAAAAAAAGAATGTGCCTCTAAAGCATTCCTATAAAAAAAAAAAAAGAAATGTTTAGCCTTTATAATAGGATTGTAAATAGTACCCTAGATCTACTACTTTACCAGTTGATTCCTAATGCTTACAATTGATAGCTGGCACTGTCTCACTGGCCACTGTAACCACAGTAGTTTGAGCTTAAAGATACAATGTCACTAATTAATTATGGATTCTGTTCTTGTTCTGTAATATATTAACACTTTCAGTAAAGGATTTTGTATTGGCTTCTACAAGCTGGTATTCATTAGAATATGGGAATAATTAAGAGGATTAGCCTTTTAAGAACCTACTTTAACATTAGAAGAGGAAGGATGATTTTAAGTGACTTTTTTCAGATAAAAGGCATTAAATTTTTATATGTATTGCTTAAAGAAAAAATTGTGTGGCTAAAGGTATCTTTTTATAGTCAGGTCATTGTTTAGGATATACTCCTAAACAAATTTAGTTTTGTTTTCTTATTAATGTTATTTTCTTTTCCACTCATCGCCTAAGGAAAAAGAACCTTTATATAAGATTTAAAAATTTGTACTGTACTGTGATGTTTTTTGTTGTTTTGTTTTGTATTTCTTTTGTTTTTAAGAGCAAGAGAGCAAGAGCAGGAGCAGGAGAGGAAGAGAAAGAATCTTAAGCAGGCTCCATGCTCAGCTCAGAGTGGGGGCAGGGCTCTATCTCAGGACCCTGAGATCATGACCTGAGCTGAAATCAAGAATCGGTAGCTCAACTGGCTAAACCACCCAGGTGCCCCTGTATTGGGATTTGTATTAAAAGTTGCAACACATACCTAGTAGAATTTATAATTATAATGTGTAATTTCCATCTAATTTTCACTGAAATTGGGGTGCCTGGTTGGCTCAGTTGGAAGAGCATGCAACTCTTGATCTCAGGGTAATGAGCCTTAAGCCCCACAGTGGGTATAGAAATTACTTAAAAGAATACTTTTCACCAAAATTGGACCATCTTGGTTCACCAGAATGAATTTATTTATTTATTTATTCATTCATTCATTTATTATTTATTTATTTATTTATTTATTTATTTATTTATTTATATTTTTAAAAAGATTTTGTTTATTTAAGAGAGAGAGGCAGAGACATAGGCAGAAGGAGAAGTGCAGGATGCAGGACTTGATCCCAGGACTCTGGGTCCATGACCTGTCCCAAAGGCAGACACTCAACCACTGAGCCACCCAGGTGCCACGTTCACTGGAACCTTTATTTCACTGGAACAAGTCCTTTTGCCAAATTTGGCACCACTTAAAGAATAGTGCTCGCATTTTAAATGACAAAAGGTGTTCAACAATTACCCCTCATTTTATTTTTAAAGAGTTATTTATTTTAGAGCAGGTGGGAGCCTGTGTGTGGTAGGGGAGGAGCACAGGGAGCGAGAATCTCAAGTGGACTTTGCACTGAGCACAGAGACTAATGTGGAGCATGATGTCACAGCTGTGAGATCACAACCTGAGGTGAAATCAAAAGTTGGAAGCTCAACTGACTATGCCACCCAGATGCACCCCCCCATTTTATTGTCATTATTACTACTAGGTAAACAATAGAAGGTTATATAAATATTGTGCATTTGTTTAATACCTGTTGTTTCCTTTTATAGCTTTTATGCCTTAGTAAAAAGTTAATTTATGGATAAATTGATATATTTTGTCCATGATATATATGGATAAGTAAGATCTTTGTATAGCTTGAAGATCTTAGGAGTAAACAGTATTTGCTGATGATTAAATGGGATTTGAATAACTGGTAAAGGATCATTTGACTCAGGGAAGTTGCTTATTTATCTTGAAATTGTGAAGTACTTTTACCTATCTAAAATCATCAAGATGGGGATCCCTGGGTGGCGCAGCGGTTTAGCGCCTGCCTTTGGCTCAGGGTGCGATCCTGGAGACCCGGGATCGAATCCCACGTCGGGCTCCCGGTGCATGGAGCCTGCTTCTCCCTCTGCCTGTGTCTCTGGCTCTCTCTCTCTCTCTCTTTCTCTCTCTCTCTCTGTGACTATCGTAAATAAATAAAAAAAATAAAAATAAAAGAAATAAAATCATCAAGATGTCTTATGTTGCTAATGCAGAAAAGTTTGTTTAATTTAGAAAAGATTAGTAGTTCCTGGTGTTATCTGGCATGAGATCAACTTGGAAATGAAGTGTTAGGAGCATGATCTGTACTTGTGCTGTTGAGAACTTTTTTCTTTTCTTTTTTTTTTTTTTAATTTATGATAGTCACAGAGAGCGAGAGAGAGGCAGAGACACAGGCAGAGGGAGAAGCAGGCTCCATGCACCGGGAGCCCGACGTGGGATTCGATTCCGGGTCTCCAGGATCGCGCCTTGGGCCAAAGGCAGGCGCCAAACCGCTGCGCCACCCAGGGATCCCTGAGAACTTTTTTTGAGAGATATATAGTTCTTATACTAATCTACTAGTGTATGCCAAAATAGGGTTTTACTTTTTATCTTTATTTTTATTTATTTATTTAAAAAATTTTTTTTAAAAATATTTTTTATTCATTTGAATGAGAGAGAGAGCACAAGCTGGGGAGAGGCTGAGGCAAAAGCAGACTCTGAACTGAGTTGGGAGCCCAACATGGGACTGGATTCCAGGACCTAGAAATCATGACCAGAGCCAAAGGCAGATGCTTAACCATCTGAGCCACCCAGGTGCCCAAGGTTTCACTTTTAGATAAATTGGAAAATAAGTCCACAGTGTTAAGCATCACTAAATTGGTTGTATAATTTAAAATAACTTCCATGTATTCTGATTAATTTTGAACTTAAATTTCATTTTGATAGCAGGTAAGAGCTCTCTGAGGTATTTCCTGAACTGCCTTGAAACTTCTTCCTCTTTCAGTTTTACCTGTTTCCTTAATAGGATTTGGCTTAGGTTTATTAATATAATATTTACCAAATGCCACCTATTTACTAGACACCATTATGCCTTAGGCTTTGTGGATGTAGTAGTGAGCAAGATACCTGTGGTCTCTGACTTCATTTTGTAGCCTTCAAGGAAAAGGAGTAGGCATAGGAGCTAGGGAATTATTCATGTATAAGTTGCTTTCTTGAGTTAAGTTGGTAAAATATGCTGAATGGTTATGATAGTCTTCTACTTTCTTTTGGTACATTGGTGTTTTATCAGACTCTGGAAATTCAAAGTGTTAATTTAAATTAATTCTCAAAAAAATTAATTCTCAATTAAAGTGTTAATTTAAAGGGAACATATGTCACGTGTTAAGAGTAAAGGGAATTTGCCACTTGTTGTGGATCCTAAAAGATAGAGGTTCATAATATTGTTTGCTTTTTAGAGTACACATGAAAGATTGTCTCTATGTTTAGTCGAATTATGTCTTTCTTCCCTGCAAGGGACATTTTAGTATCAGTCTAAAATCTAAAATGATAGCTCTCATTGTCATGTCATAGGACTACATAGTTTTACTAGTAATCACTGGGTCATTAATTAAATTTCTTCATTCTGTGCTTCCTGCTTTCTTTTTCCTTGGGAGGAAGAAAGTTTTCTCTAGCCCCCACCTCTTCCTTTTTTTTTTTTAATTTTATTTATTTATTTATTTATTTATTTATTTATTTATTTATTTATTTATTTATGAGAGAGAGAGAGAGAGAGAGGCAGAGACACAGGCAGAGGGAGAAGCAGGCTCCATGCACTGGGAGCCCGACGTGGGATTCGATCCCGGGTCTCCAGGATCGCGCCCTGGGTCAAAGGCAGGTGCCAAACTGCTGCGCCACCCAGGGATTCCCCCCCCCTTCCTTTTTTTTTTTTTTTAAAGATTTTATTTATTTATTCATGATAGTCACAGAGAGAGAGAGAGAGAGAGAGGCAGAGACACAGGCAGAGGGAGAAGCAGGCTCCATGCAGGGAGCCCGATGTGGGATTCGATCCCAGGTCTCCAGGATTGTGCCCTGGGCCAAAGGCAGGCACTAAACCGCTGTGCCGCCCAGGGATCCCCCCCCACCTCTTCCTAATTAATTCTTTAGCATGTGATATTTTTATTTTTTAAGCCAAAAGTGTACATATGTAAAAATGCATTCTGGAGTGCCTGGCTGACTCAGTTGTAGAGCATGAGAGTCTTGATTGAGGTCCTGAGTTCAAGCCCCATCTTAGGTGTGGAGTCTACTTAAAAAATAGTAAATGACGTTCTGTCTTGTTATGGATTTCTCACTGATGTATTTGGCAAAATGGTTTAAACTGCCCAATTTTATATACATTGAAAGCAAACGCTAGTCATGAAGGAAGAAAGGGAAGTTATCTCATAAAGAAGGTAATATAATTAATGTTGTAAAATAGTGCTGTATGCTCCATAAACCGTATGCCTCTTGAAATTTCATAAGTATTTCTGGTTTATTAATTTATATTTACCTTTGGGCATGTTTCTAGTCCTTGTTTTAATCTGTAGGAATAATTTTTCTAGATTAAATTCAACCCAGTATGACTATGTTTGAATGTATTTCATGTATCTAACTTTACTAGGATTTCAGATGATGACTGTATGTGTATTTTTTATTTTTCCTGTGCTTTTATTATTTTTTAAGATTAAGGTAATTTGCTTTAAAACTTTAATCAAAAAAAATAAATAAAACTTTAATCAGATGACTCCGGAACTCGGTTATTCCTTAATAGCTAAAAGAAATCATTAGATCACTCCATAATGTGCTGTTTTAGTGACTCATTTCTGCTAATTTAACTGTTTATAATCAGCCAGAAAAAGAACATTTTGTTGGAGTCTTATTTTTTAAAACTAAGCCCATCAAGAAATCATGCAAGATACAGACTTTAGGAATAGAAGGCACTTAAGTTGAAGTCTGGATATGGGACTTCAGTAAGAAATACCTTGTTAAATTTGTGTATTGTTTGGGTACCTACTGATATTTAGAATATTTGAATGTTGTGTTATATTCATTTGGATATTTATGTTTTGTATCTTTTAACAAAAAGGAAATGGTTGATATTTAAACTTTTTAAATGGTAGGAAAAAAATCTTAGAGGTGAAGGAAATCACGTCAAAAGCAGTATTTGTACATCTATTATGAATAAAGCTTTTTTGTTTTCAGTCTTCTATGTAAATCTCTAGTGGGGCGCCTAGCTGGTGCAGCCAGTTGAACATTTGACTCTTGATCTCAGGGTTGTGAGTTCAAGCCCCACTTTGGGTGTGAAGCATACTTAAAAAAAATCTCTAAAAATCTGTTGTTCAAACTTTGTTATAACGCACAGATATAAGTTGTGTTTGGTCTAAAGATTGATGGTGAACAAATACAAAAACTAAAACTTGTGAATTTTGCTTCTTCTAGTTTTTTTCTTTTGTCTTTTGATATTCTTCTTTGAAGATATACGTAACTTCTTAAGGTTTTATTAAATTTTGTTTATTTTAAAGATTTAAAACATACAGAAACAGACTGGTGAATACAGAGAACAAACTGATGGTTGCTAGAGGGAGGAGGGAGGGAGGATATGCAAAATAGGTGAAAGGGAGTGTGATGTGTACAGGCTTTCATTTACAGAATGAATAAGTCATGGAGGTGGAGTGGGGGGCCTGATTCATCCATGTTATAGCATATGTGAGAATTTCCTTCCTTTTAAAGGATGAGTAATATTCCACTGTACATATGTCATATTTTGTTTATCCCTTAATCCACTGATGGACACTTGGGTTGCTTTCACCTTTTGGCTACTGTAAACAGTGCTATGAACATGGATATATAAATACCTGTCCAGGATGCCTGGGTGGCTCAGCAGTTGAGTGTCTGCCTCTGGCTCAGGGCGTGATCCTGGAGTCCCGGGATCGAGTCCCACATTGGGCTTCCTGCAAGGAGTCTGCTTCTCCCTCTTCCTGTGTCTCTGTCTCTCTCTGTGTGTCTCTCATGAATAAATAAATAAAATCTTTAAAGAAAGAAATAAATACCTGTCCAAGTCCCTACTTTTTATGCTGGATCACATGGTAATTTTATGTTTTAATTTTTTGAGGAATTGCCATACTGTTTGTGGTGGCTGCTCTGTTTTGCATTCCCACCAGCAATGTGTGAGAATCCCAATTTCTCCACATGGTAGCCAACACTTTACTTAAAAAAAAAAAAAGAATAATCTTAATACCTAACATAGGTTCCCAAACCCACAACCCCAAGATGGAGAAGCATGCTCCACTGACTAAGCCAGCCAAGTGCCCCTAAACTTTATTCATTTTGTTTAGAACAGTAGCTATCCTTTTTTTTTCTTTTTAAAGATTTTATCCATTTGAGAGAGAGAGAACAATCAGGGAAGGGGCAGAGGATGAGGGAGAAGTAGGTTCTTCCTGCTGAGCAGGGAGCCCAATTGAGGGGCTTGATCCCAGGACCCTGGGATCATGTACCCAACCAAAGGCAGATGCTTAGCCGACTGAACCACCCAGATGCTCCAACAGTATCTATCCTAATGAGTGTGAAGTAGTATTTCATGCTGGATTTGACTTGCATTTCCCTAGTGCCTAGTGAAGTTGAGCTTTTTATGTGCTTACTGACTTTTTATATGTCTTTTTGCAGTGATGTCTATTTAAGTCTGTATTAGCCTGTGCAGGCTGCCATAATAAATTCCACAGGCTGGGTCGCTTAAACAGCAGAAATTTATTACATTTTCACAGTTCTGGAGGTTGGAAAGTCCAAGGTCAAGGTTCTAGCAGTGTTGAGTTTTCAATGAATGCTCTCCTCTTTGCTTGCAAGGTTACTTTGCCCTTGTATGGCCTTTCCTCTGAGCAGTGATGGAGAGAGCTCTCTGGTGTCTCGTCTTATAAGGATATTAATCTTCTTGGATCAAAGCCTTACTCTTACGATCTCATTTAACCTTAATTACTTCTGTAAAGGCACTTTCTCTAAATATGGTCAGCATTGGATATTAGCCTTCAAATATTTCAGTTTTGAAGGGGATGCTAACATTCAGTTCATAAGGAAATCTTTTATCCATTTTTGAATTTTTTATTGTTAAGTTGTAGATTGATTTTTTTTTTTTTAAGTAGGCTCCAAGCCCAGTGTGGGGCTTGAACTCTTGACCCTGACATCAAAACCAGAGCTGCAATCAAGAGTTAGATGCTTAATTGACTGAACCACCCAGGTGTCACTGTAGTTTTTTTAAATACATTTTCTAGATATTAATCACTTGTCAGATGAGTGGTTTGCAAGTATTTTCTCCCATTTTGTGTATTGCCTTTATACTTTGCATGAAAGATTTTCATTTTGATCGAGTACAATTTAATTTTTTTTTGATTGCTTATACCCTTTGGCGTTACATCTAAGAAATCATGGGGAAATGCAGGGTCATGAAGCTTTCTTCCTGTTTTTTTTTTCTCCTATGTTTTCTTCTAAGAGTTTTATAGTTTTACTTCTTTGATGCATTTTGAGTTAAATTTTGTGTATGGTATGAAATAAATAACCAACTTCATTCTTTTGATGTGGATATTAAGTTTCCCCAGGATCATTTGTTGAAAAGACTGTCTTTTTCCCATTGAATAGCCTTGGTACACTTAGGGGAAATCATTTACCCACTTTTGTGAAGTTTTATTTCTGAGCTCTCTATTCTGATCCATTGGTCTTTATGCTAGTACCACACTGTTTTGATTACTATAGTTTTGTAGTAAATGTTGAAATCAGAAAATGTGAATTCTTCAACATTGTTCATCTTTTTTTTTTTTTTAAAGATTGTTTTGGCTGTTCAGGGTCCTTTTGAAATTCCATATGAATTTTAGGATGAATTTTTCTGTTTCTGTAAAATATATATTGTGGTTTTGATAGAGGTTGAATTGAATCTGTGTTATCACTTAGGTAGTATTGACATCTTCACATATTTATTTTTTAAAAAATATTTATTTATTCATGAGAGACACAGAGGGGGTGGGCAGAGGCAGAGAGGGAGAAGCAGGCTCCCTGAGGGAGCCTGATGTGGGACTTGATCTGGCGATCCCAGGATCATGCCCTGAGCCAAAGGCAGAGGCTCAGCTGCTGAGCCACCCAGGCATCCTGTCATCTTCACAATATTCAGCATTTTAATCCATGAACATGATATTTCATTTATTTGTGTTATCTTTAAAAAATTTTTTTAATAGTTTTTGTTGTTTTTAGCATCTTTTGCTTCCTTGGTTAAATTTATTTTTAAGTATTTTATGCTTTTTCTTTTGGGGTGTTAGAGGGAAGGGAAAGTTATATTTTTTGAAAGATTTTTTTTAAAATTTTTTTTATTTATTTATGATAGTCACACAGGGAGAGAGAGAGAGGCAGAGACACAGGCAGAGGGAGAAGCAGGCTCCATGCACCAGGAGCCTGACGTGGGATTCGATCCCGGGTCTCCAGGATCGCGCCCTGGGCCAAAGGCAGGCGCCAAACCGCTGCGCCACCCAGGGATCCCTGAAAGATTTTATTTATTTGAGAGAGTGAGCACAGTGGAGGAGGAGTGGGGGAGAATGAGAAGCAGACTCCTTACTGAGCAGGGAGCCCGCCCTGGGGTTCTGTCCCAGGACCCCAGGATCATGACCTGAGCCAAAAGCAGTTGCTTAACTGACTGGGCTACTTAGGTACCCTGAGAATCTTTTTTTTTTTTTTTTTTAAGATTTATTAATCTAGAGTGAGAGTGTGGGCCCCTCTACCCATGAGCATGAAGGGCAGGGGCAGAGGGAGAGAGGAGAGAGAATCCCAAGCAGAAACCATGCTAAGGGTGGAGCCCAATTTGGGGCTCAATTCCATGACCCTGAGATCACTATCTGAGCCTAAATCAAGAGTCGGTCCCTTAACCAACTGAGCCACCCAGGTGTCCCAATATTTTATTTTATTTTACTTATTTTAAAGATTTTATTTATTCACAAGAGACACACAGAGAGAGGCAGAAACACAGGCAGAGGGAAAGCAGGTTCCATGCAGGGAGCCTGATGCGAGACTTGATCCTGGGACTCCAGGGTCACGCCCTGGGCCGAAGGCAGGCACTAAACCTCTGAGCCACCCAGGGACTCCTCTTTTATTATTTTTGATGCTATTGTAAATAAAAGTGTTTTCCTGATTTCCTTTTTGGTTTGTTCATTGTTAGCGTATCTTATTTTTTGTTTTTTGGTCTAGGAATAGAATTGCTAGCTTTTCTAGTTTGTAACCAACTGATTATACTGATGTTGTAATTAATTTGGTAGTCTTTTTTTTTTTTTTTTAAGATGCTTATTTTTAAGTAATCTCTACACGAGGCCCAAACCCATGATGCTGAGATAAAGAGTCACACACTCCACTGACTGAACCAGCCAGGTGCCCCTAATTTGGTAGTCTTAAGTAACAGTTTTTAAAAATGTTTGCCATGAAATGATTTGGAAAGTATTTTCCTTTAATTTTTTGTATGCAATTAGTTATTTGTGTATACTATGTTCTGTCTGGATATTGGGGTATTAGCTTGGGAGTGACTAATAAGCCATGGTGATAAATAGAATCAAATTAAGAATAATTGTGAATAATTACAGGCACAAAGTGTTAAATTCTGTGATGGTTAAATTTTTTTTTTTAAGATTTTATTTTACACTCAACATGGGGTTTGCAGTCAGAACCCTATATCAGGAGTTGCGTGGTCTGTTGACTGAGCCAGCCACGCACTCATGGTGGTTAATTTTATATGTCATCTTGATTGGGTCCAGGGGTGTCCAGATTAGATATTTTTTTCTTGTTGTATCTGTGAGGGGGTTTCTTGGTGAGGTTAATATTTGAATAGGTGGACTCAGTAAATTAGATTGCTCTCTCCAATATGGGTAGGCATCATCCTATCTTTTGAGGGCCTAAATAGAGTAAGAAGACAGAATAAGGAGGAATTTGCCTCTTTTTGCCTGCCTGGTTGAACTGGGACATTGCTTTTCCCTTGCCCATGGAATCGGACTTACTCTTTGGCTCCCTTGGTTCTCAGACCTTTGGACTTGGACTGGAATTATACCACTGGTTTTCTTGGGTCTGTAGGTGGCAGAGGGGTTTGTTCGTTCTTTATTTTCTTTTTCTCTTTTCTTTTTAAACATTTTTATTTGTTTATTCATGAGAAATACACAGGGAAGCAGAGACCTAGGCAGAGGGAGAAGCAGGCTCCCTGAAGTGAGCCTGACGAGGGACTCCATCCCAGGATCCCCGGATCACCACCTAAGCCAAAGGCGGACGCTCAACTATTGAGCCACCCAGGCGTCCCCTGATGGGACTTTTCATCCTCAATCCAATGAGCCAATTTCTTTAAAAAAAAAAAAAAAAAAAAAAAATATATATATATATATATGTATGTATATAAATTCTGTTGGTTTTGTTTCTCAGGAGAACTTTGATTAGTATAACTTACATTAAAAAAACTGAAGGAGGGATCCCTGGGTGGCGCAGCGGTTTGGCGCCTGCCTTTGGCCCAGGGCGCCATCCTGGAGACCCGGGATCGAATCCCACGTCGGGCTCCCGGTGAATGGAGCCTGCTTCTCCCTCTGCCTGTGTCTCTGCCTCTCTCTCTCTCTCTCTGTGACTATCATAAATAAATTAAAAAAAAAAACAAAAACTGAAGGAGTAAAAATGAGAGCATACTATATTTTTTTCTTAAAAAAGTCAGCTTTATTTAGATATAATTCATATACCATAAAATTCACTAAAGTGTACAGTTCCATGATTTTAGTATATTCATTGAGTTCCATAGTCACTACACTAATTTCGGAACATTTTCATCATCTCCAAAAGATACCCTTTACTCTTTAGCAGTTATTCTTCTTTCAGTCTCTGGCAACTAGTAGTTCATTTTCTATTTCTGTGTATTTGCTTATTTTGGATATTTTGTAGCCTTCTGTGTCCAACTTCACTTGGCATAATGTTTTAAAGGTTCATCCAAGTTGTAGCAAGTTCTTAATTCCTTTTCATTCCTGAATAATATACCACTGAATAGATAATGCCACATTTTTATTCATCCATCAATGGACATTCGGTTGTTTGCACTTTTTCACTATGAATACTGTTATTATGAATATTTATATGTAGGTTTGGTGTGGACACATTTTCATTTCTTTAGTATATATATATATACTAAACTATATATACACTAATATATATAGTATATATATATAGAAGTGAAATTGCTGAGTCAATATGGTATGGGAACTATATGTTTAAGTTTTTGAAGAGCTGCCAGACTGTTTTTAGTAGTGATTGTACCATTTTACATTTCTAGTATACTTATTAAGGTTTCAATTTCTCTGTATCTTTAATAATACTTATAATTTACTTCTTTGATTTCTAGTCATCCTTAGTGGATTTGAAGTGGTATATCATTGTGGTTTTGATTTACATTTCCATAATGACTAAAGATATTGAGCATCTTTTTATATGCTTATTGACCATTTGTGTATCTTCTTTGGAGAAATGTCTATTTAGATCTTTTGCCCATTCTTTATTTTAAAAATTCTTGTTGTAGTGTTCTTTATATGTTGTGGGTACAAGTCCCATATTAGATATATAATTTGCAAAAAAATTTTTCCCATATCCTGGATTGTCTCTTTTCTTTCCTTTTGTTCTTTACTTTTATTCTCATTTATTTTGTGCTGAATTTATTCTCCCAGGCTGTAAGTTTCCTTGTTTCTTCTGAGATACTTTTTTTCCTGCATCCTCCTCTTCTAGTTTAGGAACAGTCTGCTCTTTTTCAGTAAGGATCATCTCAGTGTGGCAGGGAGAGCTCGTATATGGGTTGTTACTCCCAGCATGAGCTCTGTAAGTTCTGTGTCGAGTCTTCGTGGCTTTTTTCACCTTGATATTTTCAGTGACCAGAGAATCTAAACTCTTGTGGTCAACATCACTCTCTGTAGTTTTAAACATATGTATTAAAAATTCACTCTTCTTGAACCACTGACCCTGTGTCTAACCCCATTATTTGGCCTGGGCACACCTACCAACTCCACCATTATAGTGACAGAGTGGCACATGTTTCTGTAACGTGCCATCTTTCAGATACTTGGTGGCTATTTGGATATGCATATCCTTGATGGCCTGGGCAGTTTCATGACTATTCTTAAAGTGGGCACAAAGGTTTGAGCCTCTTGGTTGGCATACTTTTGTGGGGTTTTCTGGGTCAAACGAATAGTGAACCATTTCAGAGATCATCTAAGGCTGCTTACAGGAAAAGCTGTCTTTTTCCTTTCTTGATGGTATCCTTTGAAGCGTCGATATACTTAATTTGGTAAAGTCCCATTTGCCTATTTTTTCTTCCGTTATTTACAGTTTTGTTTCTTCTTCTTTTTTTTTTTTTTTTAAGATTTTATTTATTTATTCTTGAGAGACACACACACACAGAGAAGCAGAGACACAGGCAGAGGGAGAAGCAGGCTCCATGCAGGGAGCCGGATGTGGGACCAGATCCTGGGTGTCCAGGATCATGCCCCGGCCGAAGGCAAGCGCCAAACTGCTGGGCCACCGGGGCTGCCCTGTACTAAATGAATTATAGTTAAATGAAGTATAGTGGTTATCTGTAGAGTGAATTAAAAAAGTCCAGGATCAAAAATTACAGTTAAAGGAATTTTAGCCTTACCTTTAATGTTTTAATATTTTACAAGGAAAATGTATTCACCTAACTCAAGTACTGATATTTTATTTTGGAAAGCACTAATGCAAATGAGAAACGGATGTATTGTTTTCCTCAAACAGTTTAACCTGAGAAATATTACTATCATTTCACACAAGCTGCTGTGCCTCTATCATGCACCTTATTGCACACTACTTTCAAAAGCCCATCAATACTCAAATTTTCTCTTCTAATAAACTACTACCACTAAGGAAGAGTAACATTACTCTCTAATATTTCTCAAAACCAATTGACAATGAAAAAAGAGCAAAACAAGAATTTTAACCAAAAACTTCAGGGGCACCTGGGTGGCTCTGTTGGTTAAGGGTCCAATTCTTGATTCTGGCTCAAGTCACCATCTCAGGGCCATGAGATCAGCCCCTCATGGGGCTTCACAGTGGTGTGGAGCCCGCTTAAGAAACTCTCTCCCTCTCTGCCTGTGGAGCAGAGGGAGCCCTCTATCACCAAGGAGGAGAAAGACAGGGACCTTCCCTTCTCATGGCCCTAGCTCCCGAGTTTCTCCTGTTACTCCCAAGGCTCGGGCTGGCAAGGAAGGGGCCAGGTCTGCCAAGGAATCCGTGCGGGTAAAGGAAGAGCGGAAGGAGGAGGCCGCTGCTTTTGCTGCCGCCACCACCACCACTGGGCCTCAGGGCCTTCACCTGCTGTTTGAGAGGCCCCGGCCACCCCCTTTTCTGGGCCCTAGTCCCCCAGAGCGCTGCGCTGGCTTTCTGGAGCCAACCTGGTTGGCAGGGCCCTCTCGCCTTGCCAGGCCACCTCTTCTATGAGGCCGGCGAGGAGCTGACTGGACCGGGGCCGTGGCTGGCGCCCGCCTCTATAATCTAGAGCCGGCCCACCCCCTGCTATACAGCCGCTTGGCACCGCCTCCACTGCCTACTGCGGCCCCAGGAACTCCTCACCTTCTCAGCAAGACCCCCCCAGGAGCCCTTTTGGGGGCCCCACCTCCACTTGTGCCCACCCCCAGGTCTAGTTCCCCACCTCGGGCCCCTGGTCCAGCCCGGGCTGACAGGTGAGGGAAGGGGAGGGGCGGGGGCAAAGCTCCATCCCCCTTTCCTTTTGACAAGGTCCTAGAGCTGAGGTTTCAAGCCAGGGCTGGAGGGCAATGGTCATGACCTCACCAGCCACCTCTGAGGTCATGGAACCTGGGAGCGGAAGCCCCAAGCCCCACAAGATCAAGCATCAGATAGACCTTGGGGTCACTGGGAGGGCAGAGGTCACAAGCCTCTAGAAAGAGGGGGTCTCTGTGTGTGTGTGTGCGCGCGCACCTCTGTGCACATGAGAGATGAGAGTGTCATCTCAGATGAGAGTGTCATTTCAGAGGTCATAGCTCATGATCTCCTGAGGTACACCATCGCCCCCTCCAAGGACCCCTAGGCCCTTGGCCTGCCTCCCCAAGGGCTCATTAAGCCAGAGGCCAAAGTGCCCCCCTCCCCTTCACCTACCACCCAAGTCCTCATGCCCTCTCAGGGCTGGGGGAGGAGGGGCTAATGGAAGGGGGGTTCCATGTACATAATTATCTCTCCTTCCACATAGCCCCCCAGACCTTTTGTACATTTTTACAGGGGTGCCCCTCCCAATAATCTCCCTTTCTGGTTAATTAAATCCTCAGACTGGAAAAAAAAATTCATTTAGTACATCCTCCTCCCCTACAGGCTTTTTCCTTCATGCGTTTGTGTATGTATATATACCCCTAACTAATATGACATTCTTTCCGTTTTTCTTTCCTTACTATACTGTATATTTCTCTCTACATTTTATATTTTTTATCAGCAATATGTCTTAGAGACATTTGCTTAAATATTATATAACATTCCATAATATGAACATAATTTTTTGTTCATGTTGTTATTCCTCTGTTGGTAGATACTTAGGTTATTTTAATCTTTTGTTATTACTAGCTGTTGCAGTGAAGGTTTTTTTTTTCTTCCCTTCTCTCTCAATGGGTGACTACTCTGAAGTATTGAGAAACAGATTTGCTGGGTCATATGGTGTACATAGCTATAGTTTTTTTTTTTTTTCCCAAACATAAGCTCTATGCACAATATGGAGCTTGCAACTCTTGACCTCTAGATCGAGAGTTGCTGCTTTACCAACTGAGCCAGTCAGACATCCGTATATTGCTATCGTATATTGCTATAGTTTTAAGACACTAACAAAATTCTCTTCGAAGTAGCTATAATAGGGATGTCTGACTGGCTCAGTGGGTGGAGCATGTGACTCTTGATCTCAGGGTTGTAAGTTCCAAGTCCCAAAGTTGGGTGTAGAGATAATTTAAAAATGAAATCTGTAAAAAAATAAAAAACAACAATTAAAAAGTAGTTGTAACAATTTACTTCTACCCAGAGTGTATGCAAGTAGTCATTTCCATGCTTGTTCCAGTATTTTGAAGTAAATCCTATCTTAATTTTAGCTAATCTAATAGATGGAAGATAGGAAAATAGTTATCTTCTTTTTTTTATTTGTATTTTTCCAATTATAGGTTTAGGTTATTGTAAGATAGCTTTAGAAAAGAGTGCATTTATTATTGTCTGTTATCCATTTATTCAGGCTTGCCCCCCCTCCCCAGACTTGTTATTTTTAAAGGTATCTCTAATGCTTAAAGGGTCTGTATTTTGACTGAAATGCTTAGAGCAGTGAGCAAGTGGTTGAGGAGTTGGAGTGGTATGTGGAGAGTAGAGCTGGTGAGGATCAAGTGACTTTGGGAGTCAACTCAATCAGCTTCCCATACAGATAGCCTTTTAATACTTTTCTTTCAGTTAAATCAATTTCAGTGAGGTTTTTTTCATAACATTTGATTTCCCAAAGATTTTTCAAAGTCTAAATTGTGTATATTTACTTTTTAAGTCTGCTTTAAGATATGATTTATATGCAATAGAATTCACCTAGTATATTTTGACAGACATGGGCTTATAAAATCACCACCCCATTCTGGGTAGAGAATATTTCCATTACTACAGTAAAGGTTCCTAATGCCGTTCAGTCGTCAGGTCTCCCACCTAGCCCCAGCAAACCACTAATCTGATCTCTGTCACTGTAGATTAGTGTTACCTATTATAGACTTAGATATAAATGGCTATTCCCAGACCTTTTCGGTAGACTTCTGAGTTTAGGATATATTCAGTTTATTAAGAAAGTAAACTTAATGAATAATGCTAAAGGTTTTTGGCTAAAAGTTCTTGAATTTCTTTAGAGTTGAGAGCGATTTCTGAATGATGACTTGGCAACTTCACTGTTGAATTAGAAAAAAATCTTGTTTCAGTTTTGCTGTGGAAATACTGACACAATAAGGGTAACAGTACTTGAATCTCTGAAATGAGATATAGCCTAGTGGAAGGAAGATAGCAGTAGCTGATCTACCCCTATCTATTTCCATACTTGTTTCTTAAATGTTAGTTTCATGGTGCTCTTTACCTTTACATATATTGATTTTGGTTTATACTGTCCTGAACGTGTAGACATTGTTTTTGAATAAAGGACAACATCCAAAGTGATAGTGTTTAGTTTTTTTGCCAAAGCTGTATTTTTTTTAAATAGCCTATTCCCATAGTTTCCTCAAAGAAAGGAAAAAACCTCATTATACTTTTGTTTTTATTTTTTTAAGATTTTGTTTATTTGACAGAGCTCATGTAAGTAAGCAGAGCCCCAGAGAGAGGGAGAGGGAGAAGCAGGCTCCCTGTGGAGCAGAGAGCCTGATTGAGGGGGTGGGATGGGTCGGGGCTTGATCCTAGGACCCTGGCATCATGACCTTAGCTGAGGGCAGACGCTTAACCGCTTAACCGACTGAGCCATCCAGGTACCCCCCTCTCTGTGCTTTTTATCTTTTTTTTTCTTAAGATAGGGAGCGGGAGAGAGACCATCTTGAGCAGGCTCCTTGCCCAGCATGAGCCTGACATGGAGCTGGATCTCACCACCCTGAGATCATGACCTGAGTTGAAATCAAGAGTTGGACATTTAACCCACTGAGCCACCCAGGTGCCCCCTTGTTTATCTTTTTAAGCCGACTAAGACTAAAACATAAAACAGTAGAAAGGAGTATGTCTAACCTGATTTCTAGTACTTTTATAAGATCATAATGTTAGATTCATCAAGATTTTTGGGGAACTCCTGATGCTAGCTCTTCTTTCTTCCTTGCATGTTCTACAGTGGTTATTCTTTAAAAACAACAACATCAACGAAACAACCCACTTCAGAGATACACTCATGTTAACCAAGGTTACAGGGATTGGCTATAAATCTGAGTGCCAGTGTAATCTGTGTCATTTTATCCCATTGTGGTTTTGGATTTGAACTGAGAATGTCTTTGTTTTCTGAAAGCACTACTATTTGTTTTAATTTATTATACAGTTGAGAAATAATTGTACAAATAAAAAAGTGTAGTAACCTTAAGCTAAAGCTTGATAACTTTTTACATTTGTGTACACCCATGTAACTATGCTCAGATTAAGATAGGACACTTACAGCTCTCCACTATGGCTTTCTCCTACTCTTTCCCAGTCAGTACATACCCCAAAAAGATAATCACTATTTTGACTTCTATCACTATAGTGCTTTTATTTTTGTTTTTAGTTTCATAGTAAAAGTTCTTTTAATTTAAAAAAAATTAAAAAATATTTTATTTATTCATGAGAGACAGAAACATAGGCAGAGGGAGAAGCAGGCTCCCCGTGGGGACCTCAGGACCCCAGGACCACACCCTGAGCTAAAGGCAGATGCTCAACCACTGAGCCACCCAGGTGTTCCTAAAAATTCTTTTTAAAACGTTTCTTTTTTTGATAAGTTTAATAGCACACCAGAGTAGCATACCTAACCTATTAGTGAAGTTATAATCAGAGGTTGCTTGAAAGGCAGGTGAGCAAGGCTTAATTGTATGATACAGATGATTAATAACATTAATAACTGTGTAATCTTATGCAGCCTTTCTCATGGTCAGAATATACTTTACCTAGGACAAGAGTACAACCTTCTTTTTCGTTTGGATTTTTTTAATCATAAAGAGAATTTAGAATAATTAATGAATGTTCATGTACCTGCCAACTAATTGAATAATAATCTGCCATATTTTTGTCAGATTTAAAAAAAATAATTTTCTGCTTTGATATAATTTCAAACAGTAGAGATTACAGAAATAATATGAGGAATTTACCAATAATTACCCTTCCCCAGTTGTTTATATTTTGTTTCATATGCTTTATAATTCTTTCATTTTTTTTCTGAACTCTTTGAAAGTAAGTTGGAGAAACTGTGCCCCTCTCAAATTTCTTTGAGTATTTTAGAGTTTATTTCCTAAAAGTAAAGTAGGGACATTCTCTTACATAACCATAGAGTAATCCTTTATGGATTTTTTATTTTGAGGATAATCTTATATCTAAGTTCTTGGATACACCTCCAGTTGGCAAGATATTTCACATATTACCTCAGGTTCCTTCTTCTTTTTTTTTTTTTTTTTTTAAGATTTATTTATTCATGAGAGACACACAGAGAGAGAGAGAGAGAGGCAGAGACACAGGCAGAGGGAGAAGCAGGCTCCATGCAGGGAGCCTGATGTGGAACTCCACCCGGGGACTTCAGGACCACGCCCCCCGCCCCCCGCCGAAGGCAGGTGCTAAACTGCTGAGCCACCCAGGCATCCGTCTCTCAGGTTCCTTCTAAAACAGAAGTTTTAGTATGTTTTTAAGCTTAACTAAATGCAAATGTAGCTCATTTTACTTTTGGTCAAGATGTTTTGAAATTTGGAAATTAAAATGCGTCTTGCTAACTTATAATTTAGGCTTATATTTCATTGGGTTTATTGTCACCAGATTTATTATA
This sequence comes from Vulpes lagopus, assembly GCF_018345385.1. Taxonomy (NCBI): domain Eukaryota; kingdom Metazoa; phylum Chordata; class Mammalia; order Carnivora; family Canidae; genus Vulpes; species Vulpes lagopus. The sequence goes on along the minus strand of NC_054837.1, from coordinate 13,700,079 downwards.
TTGCAGTATCTTCACATAGGTTTTGAATTTAGAGGTACTAGTTAGGCTTTACTGTCAGTGTTCCTTGCACAGTAATACTATGAAGTGACAAGATGATACATAAACTCAACAGAGCATTTTTAGTTGTCTCTTATTACTGCATCCCACAGAGATGATACACTACTTGTGCTTGTCTAAGCCACATGCATTCTCCAGCCTGTTTTCCCAATAACAGTATGTGTTTTTAGGGCAGTTGATTTATGGATAAAGGCATTTGTATTGTGCTTACTCTCTATGGAAGTGTGTAAGTTTGCTTGTGAAAATTAAACTCAGTACACTAAAGGTCTTAGTACACATCTCACCAAATGAACAACTATCCTGTCCATGTTACAGTATCTAAAGAATGTGATGGTTTTCTTTGTGTCCTGTTTAGATATTCTGGAGCTCAATTTTTCTCCTGTACATGTAACTTCAGAAGTTTTCTCTGGGGTTTTTTTTTTGCATTTTAGTGTAAAATTTATAATCTCTTTTCCTTATTATCTGAGTTTGAGTACTTTGTAGAATTTGAAAAGATCTTACCACTGTTTTAGAGGAAAACTGCATTCAAGTGATCATGTCACATCATGGTAAGATGTCCATTTCTAGCATGGCAATATACTAGCTTTTTGACCTTGGACAAATTAATTCTTGGGCAGATTACTTAATCCTTGAGAGACTTGCAGTCCTCATTGAAGTAGGGATAAATAGTACCTACCTTAACAATCCTATGATGATTAAATGAGATCAAGTATGAAAAGTACATAGTTCAGTGATAGGCACATGGTTCAGTAAATACTAGTTTTTAAATAGGAAGATAATAGTACTTACTCAGACTTTGGTTTTGTTTAACAAAATATTTTTTAAAAAATATTTTTATTTATTCATGAGAGACACAGAGAGAGATAGAGACATAGGCAGAGGGAGAAGCAGGCTCCCTACAGGAGCCTGAGAGACTTGATCCTGGGACCCCGGGATCACGCCCTGAGCTGAAGGCAGACACTTAACCACTGAGCCACACAGGTGTCCTACAAAATAATATTTAAATATCCATTCAGACAAGTTTTACTAAGCCTATAACATTCTTCTTTCTACATTATTCAAACAGAGCTCTTTGTGCAGTGTTTAACTGTTCTTGTGAATAGAGTAATGGATACTTCTATAATGAAGACTTTTTAATAGTTTTTTTTTTTATGTATATTGGTTTATTTTCCAATAATCCCATGAGATTGTTTGGGTAAGACATTTTATTTCTTTTGAGAGGTCAAGAAACAGATACCTAGAGAGTGTATGGTATAACTAAGTTATTGATCCATAACAGATATTAGTGGAAATAACTAACATGTATGTGATTACTAAGTGCCAGGTACACTTCTAGTTGCTTTTGTGTATTATATCACTTAATCCTTATAATAACACTGTGAGATATTTTTTATTGTCAAAGACATTTTAATAAAAAGAGATCTGCTCAAGATGATAGAACTAATAAATGCTTGAATTAGGTTTTGAGGCAAGGTCAGCCAGACTCTAAAGCTATGCATGAATGCTTAAAAAGCTAACACTCTTTAGAATGCCAGTGTATGTTTTTAATTCTTAAACACAAGTATTCCCCTTGAAGCCTTTGTTTAAAAGAGCAGAAACTGGAGTGACTGTGTAGAGTGAAAGGAGAAATCCTATTCTTCCACTCTGCCACAAGCTGTGGGAAGTAGAATAAAGGAAGAAAAGCAGGAGATCTGGTCTTTAAATATTGACTTTTGCAAAAGAATTTGCCTTTCTGATTAGGTTTGCTGGCTGGTTGAAAAGTCTTTTCTCTTCCTGTACCCTTTTGGGAGAAAAAGCTTAGAAGTTGGAGAAAAAATCAGCTATCTGTTCTGATATTCCTTAGATGGGTTTGCATTCTTCCTGTTCTATAGTCTATATAATTGTAATTTGGAAGGATTAGGTTTAAGAAGAATAAAAGATTCCTTAACTTGTATAGTTTTATTACAGTATTGACCCTAACCCCATAAAATAAATAAATATTTATTTATATATTTGTTTTTTAACTCTGTATTTGGTTATGCTTGGAAACTTTTAGGTAGTTATAGTCTCATTAATATACTGAACACATAGACTGATTGTCTTATCCGGTCAGCTTTTTGCTTCCTTGCCCTTATATTTGTTTTATTGTGCTGGTGCCCATAACAACACACACTTACAGCCCAGTAATGCAGGGCAAATAGCCTTCCTTCCTTCCCTGGAGGCTTTTCCTGTACTAGATGCCAGCTGTGAGGTTGGTAAGCTTGGGAGTTTAATGGAAAACCTGATTTCCTGACTTTTTCTCCTTTAGGTTAGATTGTCTCGGTGCTGAAATAGGTTTTTTTTTTTTTTTTTTTTTTTTTTGAAATAGGTTTAAGAAGTGAGTAGAAAGCATTGCCTGGCGTGAGGATATTAAAAAAATTTTAGCTTTAGAGTGAATGGATTTCTTCCTTTGTTAACATCTCAGAAAGTGTTAATGGGTTTAATGTTACTATTTAATAATAGTCTATAGGAGAACATTATTCAGTGACACCCAAGTTTTCAATGAAATAGCCATTTATTTGCCTTGGCAAATTCTCTGTATTTTCTCATATTCCCCAACACTTGCTTTTCTTTACAGTTCTCCAAGTTGATTTCTTTCTTTTATTACAAAATTTTTTTTTTTTTAATTTTTAAACATTTTTTTTTTTTTTTTAAGTAATCTCTACATCCAGCGTGGGACTTGAACTTACAACCCTGAGATCAAGAGTTGCATGTTCAGGACGACTGGGTGGCTTAGCATTAAGCATCTGCCTTTGGCTCAGGGTGTGATCCTGGAGTCCCAGGATCGAGTCTCACATAGGGCTCCCTGCATGGAGCCTGCTCCTCCCTCTCTCTCTGTGTCTCTCATGAATAAATAAATAAATAAAATCTTAAAAAAAAAAAAAAGTCGCATGTTTCACTGTCTGAGCCAGCCAGGCCCCCAAGTTAATTTCTTTGAATAGAATGTAAAGTTATAATATTAAAAAAATATGGTCCCCTTCATCCTTTCCATTTGGGTTTTAAGATGCTTATGTTTTTGATATTACTCCTGTAGCTAAAAGACTTCCTGGAGAATTTGCTGTGATGTTTGGATTTTAAAGACTTATATTTTACTCCCTTTCCAGAACCTTCTATCAAATACTTATACAGCTGACAAAAGATACTTATTGATAATGGATTAAGCTTCATTATTATATATGTGCCATCTTATTTTCTATGTTCTCTTTCTTGTCATTACTAATATTTTAGCTTTACTGTATTTTGTCTTCATCTGGATCTGGCAGTTTTATTATCCTTATTAGCAAAGTTGAATCTCTTTTCTCAGGAGAATGCTGACATTTTAAATGGCTATAAAAATTAATTGTTTGAGTGCCCACTGAGCATAAAGACATTCTTCAGATTTCCTTTCTTTACCACACACCATTTATCTTTGATCACAGTAGTCTTGAGGCTCAGGAGCAACCTCTTCTCTCCTCTGTGCTTGTCTACTCTTTTCTTTCATAAAACTTTAAAGATTTGTTTTTACATAATACTAGTTTTTAGAATCTAATAAAATTTGGTGAATAATAAAATATATTATTTTGAGTCTCAATGAAGTAAACATCAAATTGCATTTCATAAATGTGTGTTAAATGACCTAAATCTGTGAATGATGGATAAACTTCCCAAAGCTTTGTTCTTTTAGTTGAGGATGCTTCAATAGGTATTGACCTTTCTGAAATCTGAGTCTGATTTGGAAACATATGTGTACTTCTGTCATACTTATGGGGAAAAAAATTTGTGTTGATTTGTGAGCCCACAGTTAAATTTTTCTTGGTCATTGGAGTAATGGTGTTTGAAAAATTTTTTTCCTTTTATCCCACAGATTCCTTGGTTAGAACTGGCTTTATATTTTGCAGGGTTCCTTCAAAAAGAAATGTTAAGAATTTCATAATGATTATAGCAGAACATTAAACCAAGCATGGAGTCATGTGACTTCACAGGTTGCACACCCATGAAGCTGGCCCTGTCCTGGTTAATGTGTTCAGTTCTTCAACAGATAATTTTAATCTTTAAAAAGGTTTATTTATTTCTATGAGAGAGCTTGTGTGAGTGGGAGGAGGAGAAAATATTTAGCGTGGACCACCCTGCCCTCTGAAGTGGGGGCTCAGTCTTAACAACTTATGAGATCATGACCTGATCCAGAACTAAGTGTTGGTTGCTAAACTGACAGCCATCCAGGCACCCTGTTTAATAGATAATTTAGAAAAATTGTGTACATTTTCTAATTTTCATGTATAAGTGTATTGAAGTGTATTTGAAGAAAACATTCTCCATACTTGAATTTAAAATAATATTTAAATTTAAATAAATATTAAATAAATAAAAATTTAAATAAAATTTAAATAATTTAAAAATAATAATTGTTTTATGCTAGTTTTATTTTTTTTAGGATTTTATTTGTTCATGAGGGGGAGAGAGAGAGAGAAAGAGAGAGAGAGAAAGAAAGAAAGAGAGAGGGGCAGAGGGAGAAGCAGGCTCCACACAGGGAGCCTGATGTGGGACTCAATCCCAGGACTCCAGGATCACACCCTGGGCCAAAGGCAGGCACTAAACGCTGAGCCACCCAGGCGTCTCTAGTTTTATTTTCTAACTTAAGGTCTGGTTAAGGGGGCACCTGGGTGGTTGAGCATCCGCCTTTGGCTTAGGTCATGATCCCAGGGTATTGGGATCAAGTCCTGCATCAGGCTTCCCACAGGGAGCCTGCTTCTCCCTCTGTGAATGTCTATGTCTCTACTTCTCTGTGAATAAATAAAATCTTAAAAAAAAAAAAAAAGAAAGAATAGAGTTGGTGACCTCTAGTGGTACATATGATCTAATTGTACAACTTTTTCTGAAAATACTATACCTACTATTTTTGGATGAGGGGAGTTAGAGCCTCTGCGTTAGAATATGATTTTAGGAATTTTTAAAATAGAATTTATATAGTGAAATGCACAGATAGAAGTGTACAGTTTGATTTTTAATAAATGTTTACAACTGTGTAGCCATTCCCTCAATCTTGATATATAACTTTATATTAGAATGTTCTCTCATGGCCCCCTTCTGGTTATTTCCCCTTTTTCTCCCACTCCAAAACCCTGTTTTTGTCAATATAGATTATTCTGTTTTTTTTTTTTTTTTCAGTTAAATGGAATCAAATAGTATTTATTCTTTTGCAGTTTGCTGCTTTGAGTCAGTCTGGTGCTTTTGAGATTCATCCATGTTGCTCATTTTTATTGCTGAGTAGTATTCCATTGAAGAAATGAACCTATACTTTATCTGATCACCTAATACTGGACATTTTGAGTTCATTCTAGTTTTGAGCTCTTATGAATAAATTTGCTCTGAACATTTGTTTGCAAGCCTTCTTGTGATCACCTGTTTTCACTTCTCTTGGGTTAATATCAAGGAGTGGAATTGCTGGATCGTAGAATACATGGGTGTTTAACTTTATAAGCAACTACTAGACTGTTGTCCCAAGTGGTAATGCCAGGTTTGCACTTTCATGACCTATGTATGAGTTCCAGTTATTCAGTATCCTCACATTTGTTCTTGTCTATTTAATTTAGTTATCCTGATGGGTGTGAAAGGGTATCTCATTGTAGTGTTTTCACTTGCATTTCCCTGATGACTGATAATGATCTACATTTTTTATGTGCTTATTGGCCATCAATAATATCTTTGGTAAGGTTTCCATTAAAATCTTTTGTCTAGAAAAGTTTTCTTTTACTGATTTGTGTTTGCTCTTTATATATTTTGGACATGAATTCTTTATCAGATATGTATATATGTATTATTTGTAAATACTTTTCCCACTCTGAATTTGATTTTCTTAATGGTATCTTTAATAAGAGATTTTGACAATTTTTAAAATATTTTTTTTTATTGTGAGGAAAATATACATAACAATTTACCATTTTAACTGTTTTATTTTTTTAAAAGATTTATATGAGAGCATGATCAAGAGTAGGGAGGAGGGGCAGAGAGAGAGGGAGAAGCAGACTCCCTGCTGAGCAAGGAGCCTGATGTGTGGCTCAATCCCAGGACCCTGAGATCATGACCTGAGCTGAAAGCAGACATTTAAGTGACTAAGTCACTTAGGCACCCCCCATTTTAACCATTTTTAAAGTGTACAGATCAGTTGTATCATGTGTATATGTATACATACATATATGTATGTATACAACATGTGTCAGATCACTTTGTCATCATTCCAAACATAATCTCTGTATCTCTCTGTATCTCTCTGTACCATTCCAAAATCTCTCTGTATGAGAGATTTTTAAAAAGTTTATTCATTTTAGAGAGGAAGGGAGGGACAGAGGTAGAGGGAGAGAGAGAAAATCCCAGAGTCCTCACCCAGCAGGGAGCACAATGCAGAGCTCTATCCTATGACCCATGGATATGACAGAGCTGAAATCTAGAGTCCGATGCTCAACTGACTGAGCTACCCAGGTACCCCTGGATATATATATATATATATATATTTTTTTTTTTTTAAGATTTTATTTGTTTATTCATGAGAGACCGAGAGAGAGAGAGAGAGAGAGAGAGAGAGAGAGAGGCAGAGACACAGGCAGAGGGAGAAGCAGGCTCCATGCGGGGAGCCTGACAGGGGACTGGATCCCCGGGTCTCCACGATCAAGCTCTGGGCTGAAGGTGGTGCTAAACTGCTGAGCAACCTGGGCTGCCCTCCCCTGGAGATATTTTTAAAAAGATTTTATTTTTAAGTAATCTCTATACCTATTATGGGGCTCAAATTTATAACCCCAAGATCAAGAGTTACATGCTCTGCCGACTGAGCCAGCCAGGTGCCCCAATAATAAGAGATTTTTTGTATGATTTTTTTTTTTTTTTTTTTTTTAAGAAAGAGAGTGGGGAGGGGCAGAGGGGACCCAAGAGAGAATTTTAAGCTGGCTTTACACTCAGCACAAAGCCATGTGCAGGGCTTGATTTTAGGACCCTGAGATCATGACTTGAGCCAAAATGAAGAGTCCGGCACTTAACCGACTGAACCACCTGGGCACCCCTTTGTATGATGCTTCTTATCAGAGGTCATGAGAATATTTTCTTCTCAAACATTTTTTAAAGATATTTTTGGGCGTGCCTGGCTGGTTCAGTCAGAAGAGCATGTGACTCTTGATCTCAGGGTTGTGAGTTTTAGCTCCACATTGGGTGAGGGATTATTTTTTAAAAATCTTTAAAAAAAGGATTTATATTTTTGCCTTTCATGGTTATATCAGTAGCCCACTTGATGTTGCTTAAAATTCATGAAACGGGCCAATTGCATTTTTTCCCCATGTGGATATCAGTTAACCCAACACACTATTGAAAGGTCAGTCCTTGCCTTACTGTTCTGCATTACCTCGTTTTTCATAAATTAGGTGTTTGTTTATGTATGGATATGTTTCTTGGCTTCCTGTTATGTTCCACTGGTCTTTCACACTTTCTTTAGCTAATGTGGTTTAATCTTGATATTTGTTTTATTACTAAATCTTCCCACCTTGGTTCTTCGCTTTTTCCAAGAGCATTTTAGCTGTTCTCAGACCTTTTATGTTTTTAGAATCTTTTCATCATCTTCTCCAAAACAAAATACACTGTGGTGATATTTTGATTTGGATTGTATTGCTTTTCACTTTTTTTTTTTTTAAGTAATATTTATGGCTACTGTGGGGCTCAGACTCAATGATCCAGAGATCAAGAGTTGTATTCTCTACTGACTGAGCCAGGCTACCTCTCCCCTTGCCTTTTTAAAAAAGATTTATTTATTTAGAGACAGAGCACGCACCCAGAGGGAGAGGAAGAAGCAGGGAGCCCGTCCCAGGGCTTGATCCCAGGATCCTGGGATCATGCCCTGAGCTAAGGCGAACACTTAATCGACTGAGCCACCCAGGCATCTCTCCCCTTTATTTCTAATAATGCTCTCAGGTCTGCTTTATCTTACGTTAGTCCCACACCATTTTTCTCTTTGTTAGTATTTGCATGATAGTTCTTCATTGTCTGTTTTTCAGATTTTCTGTTTCCTCAAATTTCAGTGTGTTTCTAACAGTGTGTGGTTGGCTGTTTAAAAAATTAGAAGTTGGGGCTCCTGGGTGGCTCAGTTAAGTCTCCTACTCTTGATTTTGTCTCTCGTGATCTCAGGGTTATGAGGTGGAGCCCCACGTTGGCTCTATGCTAGGTATGGAGCCTGCTTAAGACTTTCTCTCCCTCCCTCTCTGCCCTACCCTCCCCCCATCCCCCAATTTGGAGGCTGATGGAATGTACAGCTCTGTCTCTTCAGTTTTGGCAAATAGCCCAAGGGCAGAAGCTGACCCAAGTACTGGACTCCTCTCTGAATTTCAGTCTTCTATCTCAGGGAATTTTATTTTGATAATAGCTCACTGTGTTTTTTAGTTTTTGCTTTTAAGAGAATTTTATTAGTTTTTGGTGCTGAAATCAAGGAATGAACTAGCTTTTTTTTTTTTAAGATTTTATTTATTCATGAGAGACAGAGAGAGAGGCAGAGACACAGGCAGAGGGAGAAGCAGGCTGCATGAAGGGAGCCTGATTTGGGACCCAGTCCTGGGACCCCAGAATCATACCCTGGGCCGAAGGCAGGCGCGAAACCGCTGAACCACAAAGGGATCCCTGAACTAGCTTTTTGAGTTGTCTTTAGCACAATTGGTGGTTCGAATTACTCATTGTTGCTGGAAGTGTTTCGTTTTAATAATTTTTATTTTTTCATTTGAGAGAGAGAATGACAGCACAAGCAAGGGGAGAGGGAGAGGGAGAAACAGACTCCCCACTGAGCTGGGAGCCTTATGTGGGACTTGATCCCAGAACCTGGCATGACCTGAGCCGAAGGCAGATGCTCAACAATCTGAGCCACCCAGGTACCCCACTGGAAGTGTTTTAATCTTTATTTGGGTTTTCTGTTTAGGATTCTGAGATAAGATTTTATGTGTTTGGATTCCTTCTGCTTAAAAGTTGGACTTTGTTTACCTAAATAGACTTGGAGGGAGTTGCCTTAGGTTATACAATAGACTGGGGTCAGGGTTGCAATGTGAATTGATGTATTAGAGGTTAAGGTATAACCTTAAGATACACTGTGAAATTTGTTAGTTAAATGCATTTTTGTGACTTAATTTCATCCTGGGATGAAAGCTGCTCTAACTTATGTAATATTACTCCCATTAATTTTGTAGATAACTGACAGAAGGCTTGATCCTTCTGTTGCTAGATTGAGAAGCATTAGCAAAGAAGCAGGAGAAACGTGTAGCAGTGCTGGAATAGAAACAGGGAATGAAGGATCCTGGACAAACTTTGAACCCACTTGAAACTGCCATTTCACCCCAGTGATAATCTGAAACATTGTCTAATTTTTTTTTTTTTTAATCTTAGCTCTTTTCAGAGTTGGGTGTAATTGCAAGATGAAATTAGAATTCTAAAGAATCTTGGATCTGCCCATTGGGTAGTGAAAGGAATAATTTCAAAAATAGGTTGTCAGGACATTGGAGTCAAAAAAATTTAGAAAGTAATTTGGTAGTAACTGATTTGAATGCATGGGAAAGATTAAAAACTAGAGATGTACTAGATAAGCTAGAAGCTAACATTTTGCATCGGGAGGGAGACATGATTAACCTAAATTGTGCGTATGCACCATGGTATAAAGATCACTTGATTTTTCATTTAATACACATTATCCTTGGGAGTCTGTTTTCTCCTTTTTATCTCCTGCTTTCATTCCTCTTTTCTTTTTTGACTGATACAGACACTAGTGAACTGTTGCAAACCTCAGTTGCTTTACGTTAATATATATCCAGATTATTGAGTTCTATCCCTACCTTTCTATTTTTGTTTTTTATTTTATTTTTTTAGTAGTCTGTACACCCAATGTGGGCCTTGAACTCACAACCCTGATATCAAAAGTCACCTGCTCTACTGACTGAGCCAGCCAGGCACTCCCAAATCCAACTTCTTATATGGACGCAGAACATGAACAGGACAGGATGAAGACGCATATGGATACTCTGGGGAAGCAGTAGATTGTTTTCTTTATATGATAGTACAGTGACATACATTGAGGAGCAAGTTCATTGTTAGGATTTTTAACTAATGTGAGCAAGGCAGAATACTTGATGAGCAGTAAAACTCTTGAGTGCTAGCCAGCTGATTGGTTACTTTTCTTTTCTTTTTTTTTTTTTTTTAAGATTTTATTTATTTATTCATGAGAGACACACACAGGGAGAGGCAGAGACACAGGCAGAGGGAGAAGCAGACTCCATGCAGGGAGCCCGATGTGGGACTCGATCCTGGGACTCCAGGATCACACCCTGGGCTGAAGGCGGTGCTAAACCACTGAGCCACCGAGGCTGCTCGACTGGTTACTTTTCTTTTTGATAAAACTTTATTTGCAGTAGATCTATATAAATGCTTTATCACAGAACATAAAAATTAGCTGTAGTTGCCATTTTCAATTGGTATATTTCTGGTTTAGGTTTTTTCATTTTTGAAAATGTTTACTCTTATCTCTGACTGAAATAAACATGTTTAACAGTTACAATGAATGAATTGTTAATTGTACTTATTGCTGAAATCACAACGGTCTTTGAATTATAATAAAAGCAGATTTCGGGGATCCCTGGGTGGCTCAGTGGTTTAGTGTCTGCCTTTGGCCCTGGGTGTAATCCTGGAGACTCAGGATCGAGTCCCACGTCAGGCTCCCTGCATGGAGCCTGCTTCTCCCTCTGCCTGTGTCCCTCTGCCTCTCTCTTTATGCATCTCTCATGAATAAATAAATAAAATCTTTAAAAACAACAAAAAGAAAAAGTCAGATTTCTCCAGAAATCAAAGTTAATACAAGATTCATGTTAATTTATTTCTGGAAATGGATTGTTAAAGTATTATTTGAGAAAATATTTGATGACTTATTATAATATTCATAAAATAGAATATTTTACTTTTCTTCTTTGAAGTTGTAATTTTTAAGTATATTAACATTTTAAATTACTTAGAAATTATCTAATTTGTAATCTTAATGTGACAGAAAAAATATGGTATAGTTTGTATTACCATGCTATGAAAGTTTAATTCAAATGAGTGTTTTTGTCAAGAAGAACTCTTCATTCTCTCTCAAATAAATGAATAAAATCTTAAAAAAATAAAAATAAAAGAAGAAGAAATCTATAAGGGTGCCTGGGTGTCTCAGTCAATTATGCAGCTGCCTTTGGCTCAGGTCATGATCCCAGGATCCTGAGATTGAGCCCCCCTTGGGCTCCCTGCTCAGTGGGAAGTCTGCTTCTCCCCCTCCTCCCGCCCCTCCCCTCTGTTTGTGCTCTCTCTTGTGTGCCTTCTCTCTCTCAAATATAATTTTAAAAAATCTGTAAAACTTTAAAAAGTAAATTTTGTCTATGTAATATCTAATAAGAGTATCTTGTATTCAATTAATATAGGATATAGTAAATGGGATGATTTGTATTTGAGTTACAGTAATGCCCTAATTCTGCCTCTTTAGTTGTTTATAAAAAGAAAACAAGCCTGGCATACATTATTTAATTATGATTTTATTAAGGAAATCAGACTGAATGTGTGAATCATCTGATTTTGTTTTTCAGGACTCTTAGTTGCTGGTGATAAACTGAATTAGAGCTTAAATAAAAGAACATGTAGCTTTATTGGCCATTGGCAGGATACTGGAGCAGTTCATATAATTGAATAACTGTGGCAGCCAGATAGGGGATTTGGAATTGGGGGTACAGTGTCTTAGTTATTCTAGTTTTGTATCTCTCTGAGCTTTGGTGTGATTTCTGTCCAGCTTCTCCTGGCTGTACAGTCCAGAGTCTCTTCTTCCTCTTGGTGTCTCAGCAATATTTTCCACTGTGTCCTTCCACCAAAAGAAGCAGAAATAGTTCCATTTGTTAAGTGGTTAGGACCAAACAACCTAAGTGTTTATTTCCTAACAGTTTAGCTACTTGAAAAATTGATATATATAATTTGAAAGAAAACATTGTAATTTTAATATTTGTGCCTGTTGGGTAGTATACAATTTTCAAACCTTAGAATCAGATTAGATATTCCAGCTTTTATTCCTGTTTGGCACTGACTTTTATATGATACTTGGCTTTTTTATCATAGCAACTTGCTTAAAGCCCCTGTTTCATAAACATTGAAAGGAATGTTTTTTGAGCTAATTTTGAAATTATGAATGACCTCAGATAGTTGTTTGTGTGGTTCACATATGTCAGTTATTTCTGTTTCTCTCAAAAACTTTAAAGTCTCTTTAGTGCCCCTGTGAATATAAAGGTACCCCCAAGGTACCTCAGCACACAGTTTGGAAACCATGATTCTGGAGGAAAGGATTTTTTTAAAAAAACTAATCTTTATGCCCAATGTGGGGCTTGAACTCAGGACCCCAAGATCAGGAGTTACATGTCTACAGATTAAGCCAGCCAACCACAAAAAGAGAAGGATTCAGTTTTTTTTTTCTCTTTGGATCATGTGATTCAGGAGATAGGCTATAATTTGGTCAACCTGGAGAACTCACCCACTCCAATGCTTAGAAAGGGCATAGTATTCCATTGTATGGCTATATCATTTTACCTGTTTACAGTTGTTTAAAAATTACATAGAGGACATAAATTAACATCTGGTGTATCTCTATTTCTATAGCACAGATTCTATTAAGTCTTACCTGACACTTAAAGTATAAAAAAAATTTGGATTTGAAGTATGATCTCTGTGCTTTCATAATTATCTGGGTAATCAAGAATCAAAGACCTAAACTTAAGAGTTTAAACTATAAAACTGTTGGAAGAAAACACAGAGGAAAAGTTTCACGGCATTGCATTTGGATTTGGCAATGATTTCTTGGATCTAACATCAAAAACACAGGCAGCAAAAGAAAAAGATAAATCGAACTAGGTTAAAAACTTAATGTGCATCAAAGTATACTCTTGAGTGAAAAGGCACCCAGAGAATTGGAGAAAATGTTTGCAAACCATATATCTGTTAAAGGATTACTATCCACGATGTATAAAGAAACACAGCTCAACACCAAAAATCAACCCAACTAAAAAATGGGCAGAGACTTAAATAGACATTTCTTCAAAGAAGTTACAGAATTAGTAAGCACATGAAAAGATGCTCAACATCACTAGTGGTTAGGGAAATGCAAATCAAAACCATGGGATATTACTTCACATCCATTAGGATGGCTATTATCAAAAAAGTGGAAATGGGTTGATGAGGATATGGAGAAATTAGAACCCTGGTGTATTGCTGGTGGGAATATAAATGGTACAGCTGTTGAGGGAAAACAGTGTGGTTGTTCCTCCGAAAATTAAACATGGAATTACCATGTGATCTAGCAATTACACTCTTAATTAGATAGATATCTACCCAAAAGAAGTGAAATTGGGGACTAACAGATATTTGTACACCAATATTCATAGCAGCACTATTTACAGTAGCCAAAAGGTAGAAACAATTTAAATGTCTGTCAGTGGATGAATGTATAAACAAAATGTGGTATATACTTACAATGGAGTATTATTCAGCATTAAAAAGGAAGTTGGGGGGGCAGCCCTGGTGGCTCAGCGGTTTATCACCGCCTTCAGCCCAGGGCCTGATCCTGGAGACCTGGGATTGAGTCCCATGTCGGGTTCCCTGCATGGAGCCTGCTTCTCCCTCTGCCTGTGTCTCTGCCTCTCTCTCTCTGTGTCTCTCATGAATAAATAAACAAAATCTTAAAAAAAAAATAAAAAGGAAGTTAGGGATGATGAAAAAGTTCTAGAAATGGATAGTGGTGATGATTGCACAGCAGTGTGAATGTACTTAAGGTTATTTAGTTGTACACTTTAAATAAATGGTTAAAACTGTAGATACTGTGTATATTTTACCACAGAAAAAAGAAAAACTGAAAAAAAAACCCCACTTTAGACATGTACAGTTTGTTTTACTTCAGTTATACCTTAATAAAGTTAAAAAATCTTGGGATATTTGACCCAAAAAATAATTTGTGATGATTTTATTTAAAGATTATGAAATTACAAACTCCATAGCTTTGAAAGTCAGTCCTACAAAGTAATAAGATGCAGACAGGTCTGTGGAACAGACAGAAGCGGTGGATATATTTTAACTTTACAAAAGCTTCTAGTTGTCTCTGGTGGCATCTTCCTCTGTAAGGGATGAAAATATGTCGTATTGCTAAATGGTGCAGAGCAGATTAGAGGTTCCTATTCATTGTTACTGGTGGGTTGCTGTCAGATAAGAGACAACAAATGGTTTTATAAAGAGGTTAGGATTATGCTTTCTACTATATAATGCTGTTAAGTGTGATACAGATGATGAAATGGGGAGTTATGCTCATTAACTTCACAGATGACTTGTCGGCCCTGTCGGCCCCGTGAAGGATGGAATTAGAGTTCAGAATTATCTTGACAAGGGAGTAGAGGTTGTAAAGAATAAAGATTTTTAGGAAGTGTCAAGTAGCATTCTTGCAACAGTGGATGATAAAACACTGATGAAAATCTTTAGTTTGTGGGAAAATGAAACTTAAAGCCATACTGTTCTTTGAAAAATATAGTAGCACATGTAGTATATAAGAAACATATTCTTGGGAAGGGTGGCTCAGCGGTTGAGCATCTGCCTTCGGCTCAAGGCGTGGTCCTGGAGTCCTGGGATTGAGTTCCACATCAGGCTCCTTACATGGAGCCTGCCTCTCCTCCCACTGCCTATGTCTCTCTGCCTCTCTCTGTCTCATGAATAAATAAATAAAAATCTTAAAAAAAAATATTCTCAGTATACAAGGGCTCCTTATTTGGAGTTGCTTTATGAGGACTAGGGTTAGCATCAAATTTTACTATATTTATAAACTTATTGAATGGAGAAGGCACTATTGGCATAGATGTTTTTAATGTAAACTGTGGAGCCAGAATGCTTGGGTTTGAATTCTGGCCTCTTAACTGGTAAAATCTTGGGAAAATTACTTCTCTATATGTCTCTTTTTTTCAACTCTGTGTATGTGTTTTGAGAGAGGGAGGGAGGAGAGGGGCAGAGGAAGAGGGAGAGAATCTTAAGCAGACGTCATGCTCAGCATGAGCCCAAATGCTTGGTGTCATGACCCTGAGATCATGGCCTGAGCTGAAATCAAGAGTCGGGTGCTTAACCAACTGAGCCACCCAGGTGCCCCTCAACTGTTTTTCAAAGTATAATGATCACGACCTTATAGAATTATGGGTTTAATTGACTTAATATGTATAATACTTTTAAAACAGTGCCTGGCATGTAGAGAAGTGCTCAATAAAATTAGTTGCTTAAAACATCTTTTTTTTTTTTTTTAAAGATTTTATTTATTTGAGAGAGAATGGGCAGAGGGGAGGGGCAGAGGGAGAGAGAAAAATTGAGCTGGAAGCTGAATGCCAGGCTCGATCCCAGGACACAGAGATCATGAGCCAAAGGTGGACACTTGACTGACTGAGCCACCCTGGCGTCCCTGCTTAAAATATCCTTAACAATTGGTCTCATTTGGCCTGTTAATATGAGATTATACTATTGACAGTGTTTTCTCTCACCTTTTTTTTAAAAGATATTATTATTTATTCATGAGAGACACAGAGTAGGAGAGAGGCAGAGACATAGGCAGAGAGAGAAGCAGGCTCCATGTGGGGAACCTGATGTGGGACTCGATCCCACGTCTCCAGGATCACACCCTGGGCCAAAGGCAGGTGCCAAACCCAGGCATTCCTCTCTCACCATTCTTACTGTCACTGTAAAAACAAACAAACAAACAAACAAAAAAACCCAACATCATTTAAAAAATTGGTCTTGTTTTTTCTAACCACCATGCCCAATATTGTTACCATTGCTTTCTGGTGCCTAGAATTAACTCTTCACGTGGATGCAGTACCGTTCAGATTCTTTGCCAGTTATCAGAAAGTGTTAAATATATATGACTGAAAAATTATCTCGACTTCAAGTTGGAAGAAACTATGTAGTCTCACCAATTTGTGAAGCTATTTACTCTTCATCTATTCAAGAGAAGTTGAGTAAAGGACAGAAGGAATCCAGTTTTCAGGGAGAGACAAAATTATTACATAAAGAATGGAATGTAAAAAGGACTTTTTAGGGACACCTGGGTGGTTCAGTGGTTTAGCGTCTGCCTTTGGCTCAGGGCATGATCCTGAGGTCCTAGGATCGAATCCCTTATCAGGCTTCCTGCAAGAAGCCTGTTTCTCCTTCTGCCTGTGTCTCTGCCTCTCTCTCTCTGTGTGTCTCATGAATAAATTAAAAAAATATTTTTTTTTGAAAAGGAGTTTTTAGAAATGGCTTGATCATAAGAACTCCTGCTTTTATATGATGGCCTCAAAGAAATCAGAGGATTAAAACCACCTTCCTCTTGTCACTTTTATATTCCATATCCCTGTCTTCAAGCAGTGTTTATCTGTACAAAAACCAGCCTCATTTTATACAAAAGTGGCATTTTTCTCCCCAAAAGTGGCATTTTTATTAATACCAGTTTAGGACTAATAACTGCAGCTATTACTAAGTTCCTAGTTCCTTCAAGAAGTCTTTATGTGTTAGTCAAATGACAGTATACTATTAATTATCATGTTTTACCTATTTTCTTTTTTTTTTTTTTTAACCTATTTTCACTTTGATTGGAACATGAAAGCAGAAAGCATGTTAGTTTTCCCGTGATTGTCATGAGAATTATCACATATAACTATTTTTAATTGCTTACAAGAAAATTTTTTATAATCTATCCCAAAACCCTTAAGGGGAACTAAAATATTCTTTCATTGACTAATCAAAACATTTTGAGTAGCTCTTGAGGGAACTTGCAGACTATGTGTGTTTTCATAGTGGAGAAAGGGAAGGAGAGGTATTTGGGGAGAGGGAGAAGTGGAATTGGATGAAAGAGAATAAATGTTAAATAATGTGTACCTACAAAAATGCAGTAAAAGTTTAGTGGCTTAAATATTAGATGAAGTCTGATGATCTGATTGGTAGAAAAGAGGGCAGCCTGTGTATAGAAAACAAACAATGGCAAGGAATTTGGAATGAACATAGAATGTCCTAGAGGGGAAGAGTAAGATCCTCATTTGAGGGAGACCTGGTTGTTTGAGAGGGAAGGGCCTGCCTCATTTTGGAGAAAGGGCTTGTTGTTGAGAGGGCTGCTCGAGCTCTTGACAAATATAGGGATAGTATCCTGAGAGTTCATTGATAATGTGTAGAGAATAGTGGTTAATGTTGCTTGGCTCACTCAGTTAAGTGATTTCTTCTTTTTCCTAAGTCTCCAATGCCTATAACTAGAATTTTTGCTTTAGCAAAATCACATACTTTAAAATTTTGAACTTTGAAGGTTTATAATGCATATTGGAAACTTATAAACCAGTTTAAGGGCTTATTCTATATGAAAACAGGCAGGTTAGAACTGTTGCATTTATAGTAAGAACTAGAAAGGTTCTAGTTTTAAATGGTTTTTAAATGGACGTGAGGTTTTAAATGGACGTGAGTGTGCTTGAAACATTTATTTAATGGGTAGGTATACAGAAGGCCATGGTTAATTTCTTGTATCTACCTAAATTGTTTTTTTTTTTTAATTCAGAAAGTAATTATTGAGCATGTTTCTCATCCTTGTCAGAATTAGTTTTCATGTGATTTGAAGATACTAGCACAGTAACTCTCTTCTAATGTTACCTCCACTTTACAGATGAGGAAACTTCGTGAACTTCCCAAACTGATGCAAGTAAGTTTAGAGTCAAAATTCACCTCCAAAACAGTTTGATTCCAGAACCTATAATCTTCCTTAATAAGCTATATTGTAGTGCCTCTCATTAACGCATAGTGTAAGGCCCTTAGGTTCTGTTGTTGAGTAGGAAAATGACCTTAGAGAAAAATAATAGTCTGCCTAGTAGAACAGAATGAAATGTAAATAATTATAATGAAACTTAGTATTATAAAATAGAGCTATATTGAAAGTGCATATGGACTCTGCAGGGAAGCTTTCACAGTGAAAGCTTTGTTTTCAAGGGAGAATTAAAGGATACATAGTATTTACCCAAATAGATAAAGCCTTATGAGTGTAAATCAGCAGAGGTAATAGCAGTGACAAAAGATCATGCGTGGAAAATTTAAAGTCAGCTTCAAGTTGTTCATTCTGGATATAAATGTCGTAGGGCATATTTTCTTTGAGCAGGGATGTTTTTAGTGACACTTCTATTGATGGGATTGTATATGCCAGGTGATGTTAAAAGAGTAACTGACCAGAACCAATTCTATTGTAACTTCAGTTGTAACTTATTCTTAGATAATTAAGGTCTAAATTAATTCAAATGTATGAGCATCAGTTAGCTAGACCATATGGTGGTGATACTGGTGGTATGGAGTGGAAAGATGGAAATTGAGCATTTCAGGGAAAGCAATAGGAATTGCTGTCAGATCTTGTTACTGGAAATATCAAATGATTGCTAGCCTTGAAATCCTAGGCCTACCAAGATTTCCAATGGAGTATGAAGAAGGAATGTTAGGGGGGAGAGGATGGAAACTGATTTTGTTAATGATATGTAGAGTTAGCATATGTACTACAATGACAGTCCAGAAGAAACCCTGTACCCTCTGGTACTCCTAGTAATTGCATTTGGGATTGGGGAAGATGCCAAAACTCTCTGGTGGTAGCAGAAACCTTAAAGAAAGAGGTTTATCATTTGTCTGGGGGAAGGACTAGATACAATTGGATGCGGCCCTGGTCAGGTCTGCTTATGAATGATTTCAGACTTAATGTATTGAATAGATAAGTCTTGTGAAGAAAAAATGAGAGACTAAAACAGCTTGAAGAAAGATAGTTATGAATTTCTATATTTGAAGGATTTTTAATAGCATACAGTACTGTATTACCTAGACCTCTCATTAATAGATTACCTACATGATTTTTTTTTTTTTTTTTGTATCTGAATGCTAAATGGGAATGCATCTTAAAATCAGTGGCATGTTGGAGTTTTTTTCCTTAGTGGTTTGTAAATTTAATAGTGTGCTTTGAATTTGATGGCATCTGAGTCAATAAAATGCAGAATGTTCTTTTCAGTGCTCATTAGCATAAATACAGGGTTTTGTTCTGTTTTGTTTTGTTTTTTTAAAGGTATTTGTGTTCCATTTAAGTCATCTCAGGTACTGCCAATGGTCTGTATACCACACGATGGAAACACTGGTAATTGAAAATAAAGCTATGCTATAGAATGTAGGGTTTAGATTAAATATTGAGGCTGTAAATCATACAGAAAAAAAAATGTAAGCTCTTTCTAAGGTCTTTTATTTCTTTGTATTTTAGCATATGTAGTGTTCTGATTGAGAACAGTAGTATGGGGGGGGCACCTGGGTGGCTCTGTCAGTTGAGTTTGCCTTTGGCTTGGGTCATGATCCCAGAGTCCTGGAATCAAGACCCAACTTAGGCTCTCTGCTCAGTGGGGAGCCTGCTTCTCCCTCTCCTCTGTTTCTCTCCCTGCTTGTGCATGCTCTCTCTCTGTCAAATAAATAAAAGCATAAAAAAAACCCAAACGGGTGTCTTGGTGGCTCAATTGGTTGGGTGTCTGCCTTGGGCTTAGATCATGATCCTAGGGTCCTGGGATGGAGCCCCGTATCAGGCTCCCTGCTTGGGGCGGGGGGGGGGCTGCTTCTCCCTCTCCCTCTCTCTGCTTGTGCTCTCTCTCTGTCAAATAAATATATAAAATCTTTAAGAAAACAAAAACAGTAGTACACAATGTGTTGTTCAGTCATAGGCCTGCTGTTGTTTACCAGAGAGGTGGTTAAATGCATTATTTTTTCTGCCTCTTCGAGACATTAGTTCCTCAGACAAACTATTTTCAGATTGAAAAATGCAAGAAACTTATGAGTGGTATTGATTGACCTTAGAGGTGTGATGTTATTCTTAATAGTTATGATTACATGGTTATTAGAAACTTGAGAATTTGAATTGTCTGTGTAGATTGATTTTTTCATACTGAATTGAATAGTACTTAAGTTTGTGATGTATAAACAATATACTTGGAATACTCCATAATTTGTACAGAATAGGTTTAGATTAGGCTGTGTGTTTGAGAAATTTTTTATCTTGTTTTAGAGAATATTTTACCAATATTTTATTTTATTTTTTATTTTATTTTTAAAGATTTATTTATTTATTTATTTATTTATTTATTTATTTATTGAGACACACACACACACACACACACACACACACACACAGAGGCGCAGAGACACAGGCAGAGGGAGAAGCAGGCTCCATGCAGGGAACCTGACGTGGGACTTGATCCGGATCCCAGATGGCCAGGATCACACCCCAGGCTGCAGGCGGTGCTAAACCCTTGCGCCACCTGGGCTGCTCCAATATTTTATTTAAAAAAATTTTACCGATATTTTAATGTTTAGTATGAATAGTAATTTAAGCCAGTATGCTTTTTTATTACCCTTGCTCTCCTTTAATGGGTTAAAAGCAAAATGATAGCTTAAGAATTTTTTTATTTTTATTTTTTTATTTTTTTAAAATTTTTATTTATTTATGATAGTCACACACACAGAGAGAGAGAGGCAGAGACACAGGCAGAGGGAGAAGCAGGCTCCATGCACCGGGAGCCCGATGTGGGATTCGATCCCGGGTCTCCAGGATCGCGCCCTGGGCCAAAGGCAGGCGCCAAACCACTGTGCCACCCAGGGATCCCGAGAATTTTTTTAAATTCAAAATTTAGTTTTTGTCTTCATTATGAATCCATGACTTGAGGTTTGGGAGTGGTTATTTAAATATAGTTATTTAAAAACAAAAAGGGAGAAGTCTCTTTTACTTCACAGCTTATTTCTTATTAGCCCTGGTTTAACGTAGTACCTTTGCCTTCCTTTTCTTTAAAGCATGTTGATGAATTCTACTTCTTGACTTTAGCTGGAAAAGTTTTTTTTCCCTCCTTGTATATATTTAGGTGGTAATCACATGTTTCTCTCTGTTTACATGAGATAGATGTTACTAATTTAAAAGAGTGAGTCTTTTGTATGGTCTAAAAGATGGTCTTTTTGTTTTTAATTAGCTGGATTTGGACAGTTTTTAATTGTGAATATGGCAACTAAAAATTCAAATCTGTTTTTTCATTAAGTGTATGCATAAAAGATGGATTTGCATTTTCATTCAGGTTTCTATTCCTTGTCCATATTTATTTATTCATTCATTCATTCATTTAATTATTATTTTTTAAAGATTTTTATTCTTGAGAGAGACAGTGAGTGAGTCCGAGACACAGGCAGAGGGAGAAGCAGGCTCCATCCTGGGAGCCCGACGTGGGACTCGATTCTGGGTCCCCAGGATCATGCCCCGGGCTGAAGGCAGGCACTAAACCGCTGAGCCACCCGGGCTGCCCCTCCTTGTCCATTTTTTAGAAAATATTTTATTTATTAGAGAGTGTGAGAGAGCATGATCCAGGGGGAGGGGCAGAGGGAGAGGGCAAACCAGACTCCCCACTGAGCATGGAGCCCACCGCAGGGCTCCATCCCAGTGTCCTGAGATCATGACCTGAACCAAAGGCAGACCCTTAACTGCTTGAGCCACACAGGCACCCCTGGCTCCTTATTTTGATGTTTCTTACTCTGCATAAAACTGAGTGGAGAGAACCAGAAGCTTGGACAGTCTGTTTACAGACTGGGAGAGGAACATTCCTAAATATTATATTAATATACTAATGAGCAATATGCAGATAGCTGGGTTTGGGACACTGATAGGTATTTTTTGGAAGAATGTAGTTTACTTTCACTTTTCCTAGAATTGGTGTTAAACGTCTTAAGTACTTTGGCAAAACAGAAAAATCATGCTCATTTCTACAGGGGCACACTATTGAGTTCCCATGGTAAACTGACCTTCAAATTAAGTTTTCTTTCTAGAAAAGAAACCCCTTATGCAGCTGTGAGTGGGGAGGGTTGTTGTAAAAAGGGTGGGGTTCGGAGATTCTATTTTTGTTCCTTTAGGGCAGGGTCCTGGAGCAAAGCAAATTAGAATAAGCAGTGTAAATCTGCAGGTTTCAAAATGACACTGATGTGTTAAATTTTGCCTAGTTTTTTAGTTGCCTTTTAAAAAAATTACATTTTTGGTTTTTGCTACCTCATTTGATTAGTTTTCTTTTTCTATTGAGTACATAAGAAATAGGAGTTCATAATTTAAACTTCTAAAAACTTTTTGAGACCCTATTATAAAACTCTTTGTCTTCATAGGGATTGGTCATTTAGGGGTTTTGTCCCAAAAAATGCAGTTAAAGTTTTATTCTTTGGACAGTAGGAAGCAGGGACAGAGTCTACAACTCATGGTAAGAGATAATCATACTAAATACCTTAAGGGGGAACATTATAATTAGGAAAATGTAAATTTCCATGATGAGCTATGGATTTCTGGAGTAGGAATGTTTTTTCTTTCTTTTTCTATTTCTTTTTATTATTTTTTTTTAAAGATTTTACTTGAGAGGCAGCATGAGCAGAGGAACAGAGGGAGAAGGAGAAGCAGAATCTCCACTGAGTGGGGAGTCCAACATGGGGCTTGATCCTAGGGCCCCTAGAGTCATGACCTGAGCCAAAGGCAGAGGATGCTTAACGCTTAACCGACTAAGCTACCCACAGGTGCCCCTCTTTTTTTTTTTTAATAGAATGTTGACTTCCGCATTGCCTTTGAGAGCTCTGATTTGGGGCAGGGTAGGGGAGAAGAAAGGAGGGATGCAAGGGGAAACAAAGTTTACTTCCTTCTTCTTTATCACAGGTTAACTGGGAGCAAGGAGCAGGGCATTAATATGAGTGTGCAGGAATTTACTTTATGTCAAATTCCCAAAGATAGACCTCAGAACTAGTCAAAGAAGCAAAAGTCAGGAAACACTTTTCCAACATTGAAGCTAGTCTTTCTGATCTTTCCATAGTGATTATAAATATTGAACCTACCCTCTGGTACTTAAATAAAATGATCTACTTGGCTTTAAAAGTTCAGTTAATTTCTAGTGATTTGAATACTTGGATTATTTATCCTCTTTTCTTAAGCTCCCAGACTTAAGTATTTCTTCTATTTTCTGTTAAATTTAAGGGTTTTTTTTTTCTTTCTTAAGAGATAGGGAATGTTTCACTTAAGATGATGAACTTAAATACTGCCTTATAAAATTAGATTGTGTTTTATTATTTTTTTAAAGATTTTATTTATTTGAGAGAGAGATAGCAACAGAGAGCACAAGTGAGGGAGAAGCAGGCCCCCCACCTAGCAGAGAGCCCTATGGATCATGACCTGAGCCAAAGGCAGATGCTTAACCTACTGAGCCACCTAGGCGCCCCTAAAATTAGATTTTAAATTCTTGATTTCAGTAGTAAAATGATGCCTACCATGTGATGTCCCATGGAGACCAAGTCAGAAAATTGTGTTACAAATTACACATAGAAATTCCTTACAATCCTATTAATAATTTATCTGAGTAGTATGAAGTGAATGTGTTCTGTTGTAGAAGTGATTATAAAGAGCAAGTCAGAACACTAAATCTTCACATTTTTAAAAAGAAAGATTTTATTTATTTATTTATTTATTTATTTATTTATTTATTTATTTATTTGACAGAGCACAAGCAGGGGGGGAGCAGCAGGCAGAGAGAGAGAGAGAGAGAGAGGAAGAAGCAGGTTCCCTGCTGAGCAAGAAGTGGGATATGGGGCTTGATCCCAGGACATTGGGATCATGACCAGAGCCAAAGGGAGACGCTTAATTTACTGAGCCATCCAGGCACCCCAAATCTTTACATTCTTTTTTTTTTTCAATTTTTATTTATTTATGATAGTCACACAGAGAGAGCGAGAGAGGCAGAGACATAGGCAGAGGGAGAAGCAGGCCCCATGCACCGGGAGCCCGACGTGGGATTCGATCCCGGGTCTCCAGGATCGTGCCCTGGGCCAAAGGCAGGCGCCAAACCACTGCGCCACCCAGGGATCCCAAATCTTTACATTCTTAAAATTATAATTGTTCCCCCTTTTAGAAGATTGTATGTGATTCACCGTTTTTTTTTTTTTTTAAGGTATATTTATTTAGAGAATGCTGCAAATGTGAGTTGGGGACAGGACAGAGGGAGAGGACCTTCAAGCAGACTCTTACTGAACACCGAACTGAAGTGGGGCCTGATCTCAAGACCCATGAGATCATGACCTGAGCCGAAGCCAAGAGTTGGTCGCTTATCTGACTGAGCCACCCAGGTGCCACTGTGATCCATGGTTTTATTTATTTATTTATTTATTTATTTATTTATTTATTATTTTCCATGGTTTTAATCTTTGCTGGTCACCATCAGAAAATATCTTTACCAAGACATCATACACGATTTATGTACCCCTGCCCCTCCTTTCTTCCCCTGTTGTGTAAGGATTAAGTTTAAAAGGAAGATACTTGTACGTTAAATGATTTTAAAAGGTACAAATAAGGGATTCCTGGGTGGTTCAGTCCTCAGTTGGTTAAGCTCTGCCTTAGGCTCAGATCATGATCCCAGGGTTGGGTGGATCGAGCTTCAAGTTTGGCTCCCTAGTCAGCGTGGAGTCTGCTTTCCCTTTCCTTCTGCCACTTCCCCTGCTTGTGCTCTCACTTTCTCTGTCAAATAAATAAAATATTTTTAAAAAGGTATAAATTTGGCAGCCCGGGTAGCTCAGTGGTTTAGCGCCGCCTTCAGCCCGGGGCCTGATCATGGAGGCCCCGGGATCGAGTCCCACATCGTGCTCCTGCATGGAGCCTGCTTCTCCGTCTGTGTCTCTGCCTCTCTCTCTCTCTCCCTCTCTGTGCCTCAAATGAATAAATAAATAAATAAAAATCTTAAAAAAAAAAGGTATTAAATCAAATTTGCTAAAATCGGCTTGATCACAGTTAATCTTTTCTGAGAACATGGTTGTGGCTTCCTTTTGCCTACTTGAGATGGGAAAAGCAGTAACATCCATCTGAAGTGCAGCTAAACTTTGATGTCTAAGAATGCTAGAGCACAATTACTTTGCTTTTGGTCTCTCACATTCTGGGGTTCCCTTTTGGGAAAGCAGCTGTCAGTGTTTCAGCCACTTAAATGCCAACAGATGATCTTAAGTATTGATCACCAACCCAACTGTTTGAAATTCTGTGTATTGCAGAGCTTCCTTTGAGAAATGTATTCAGAGTTTTATCCCACCTTTAACCCCACCCAAACAACCATATATATACATATATACATGTACATATATATATATAGAATATAAAATGAACTATACTGTGTACCACTAGTGTAGTGACAGATTATACAAGATTGATCTTTGGTGGTTATATATTGAAACAAAGCTTTTTTTAAATTATTTTGAACATTATCTTAAGTGTTGCTTGTTCAAGAGACTTACTATCAGCGAAAGGCTCTTTGATACAGAAATGTAATTATAACGTGGGGTAAGTGATAGTTCTGGAACTTACTGCATTTTTGTTTTTCAAGGAGAAGATAGTTGTTTTTTGGTTAGGAAATGATAATATTTTAGCTGCTTATCTGTGCTCTACAGCTGGCAGAGGAATGCACACGGATCATGAATTTGCGTCTGGATCCTGCAAAACTCACAGACATTAGTGTTTCCAAAAGAGGTAGAAAAGACATATAGAGTCTTTCTCATCATCTTGTTTAGAGATTTCACTGAATGAGATCACTGATTCAAATTTATATTTATTTTTCCTTTTTCAAAGCATGGACCTAATAGGTATGGGAGAAAAGTCACACTGTGGGCATGCAGCCATGTGAGAATATTACAGTTGACACTAGAATTGCAGCTCCTTTAAGGATAGGAACTTTGTTTTGTTGACTGCTGCATCATTCCTAGTGCCTAGAATAGTGCCTACCACCTCTAAATATTTATCAAATAAATGAACCTCTACCACAGTGAACTTGTCATGATAGGTGAATGCAGCCATGCTTTTTGAACTCTGTTTTATTTATAGTTGACTTCAGCAGCAAAGGTTTTAGAAAACCTGAGGTTTGAACTTCTATTCAAGGAGTAAGACCAAACCACAGTAATTTTACTCAGCCGATAAATAAAATACTCAGCTGATAAATCATATCCCCACATGGAATAATTCCACCCAGCATGCCACAGAGTCCTAGTTTGGGAAGGTCATCTATCAGATATCTGAAAGGTTTTTAGGCATAAATGAGGAAACATGAAGAAACCGAAAAGCTTGCTTAAAGTAGTGGCAGTTGAACTTAAAATTTAACGTCTCTGAATTGTTTTATATTGCCTCCACACTCAAATTTTGCTCTGAATCTGTTTCTTAATATGCAGTGCATGTGTAAGAAAAGGCATTTCTTCTACATACAGTGAAAATAAAAGATTCCTCTAAATTATTCAGTGTTGCCTTCTTAAAGTTTTGAATTCTTAATTACCTTGCATTTGAAAGTGAGCTAGGACTATGTAAAACAGTCCATTGTCCTTTTAAAGTTAAAATGTACACTAGACAAAAAAGGGCTGCCACCTGTGTTTAGCCTCCTCCACCCAACATTTTAAAATGCCTGGCCTGAGTCTTAGTTTTCCTCATGAATTGATTCAATCTGATTAGTGTTTGTAGTTTGAATTATTTTATTATACAAATGGCCCAAATTCTCTTTGCCTTGTTGAAGCCGGTATGGTACTTATTTGAATATATTCGGTATATATTTAGGGTAGCCCAAACCTAATTGCTCTTACTCTGTGAGGTATGTGTATATATGACTGTATCATGGGATACCTCCTGCTCTCATTGGAAGGTAGCTTATGGCACCAGAGAGCTTCTTTCAGACTTACCTTTGCATGGCCTTTATCTAGCAAATAGTCCTAAGAGGTGTGGGCAGTTTTTTGTTGTTGTTGTTGACAGTGTTTCACAATGACATCCTTGTTTCCAGCCAAGTAGTTTGTGGTTATTGGTAAGAAGAGTCATTGCCAGTATTGAAGCAGAGCTGCCTGAACTTTTTTTGTTCAAACTGCCTGTTGTTTGGTCCATCTCTTGGAACTTTACACCTGTGAAAACTTTACACAAACGTTTCTGTATTGATGGACTTCTCATATGTTTGACAGAATAAATCATCAAGTAATTTAAAACATGTCAAATGATTTTTATAGTAGATACAGTGATTTCCTTGAATTCAATTTAGCACCTTGAATTAAGTCAATTCATTATTACCCCTAGGCTTGACCTGTCTCTTGAATTTAATCCCTCCCACCCCCCTACTTGCTGGGTATATGTCTCCTTAACATTGCTTCCTTGGAGCTACCTTTCATTTTTTAAAACCATTTTATTTACTTTTAAGTAATCTCTGTACCCAATATGGGACTCAAGCTCATGACCCTGAGATCAAGAGTTACATGCTTTTCTAACGGACCCAGCTAGGAGTCCTACCTTTCATTTTTTAATGATAATGTCCTTTGTCCACTCACCACAAGACATAAGATTTTGCAGTTATCTTTGACACTTGCTCAGACTCTTTTTCCCCCCCATTTCTAATCAATTACTAAAAATTAATGCTTTTACTCGCTTTGATGTCTTCCTCTGCATTTTCGCTACAGTTGAGATATTAGGCTGTTAGCATTTCATATCTGAACTACTAGTCCAGGAATATCCTAACTCAGTTTTCCCCTCTAGACCATTCTACATGTTCCTTGCTACTGTTTAACACCACCACTTTCATGTTATTATTTTCCTACTTATAAAGCTCTTGATTTCACACCATTGAATAAATCTGACTCCTTAGCCTGCTATTGAAGGCCTACCGTTGTGTCCTGCCTCTCTAGTCTTCTCTTCTTGAACACTCTCTTGATGTTCTGATCTCTATTTCTCAAAAATGCCCCATTTTCTTCCTACTGTGGTATTCATAGCCGTTCTCTCTTGAATTATTCGGGTCCTTTCCTTCTCTTTATTTAGGTCCCATCCAGTCTATAAAACCTGGTTGAAATTCTTCATCTGCTGGGAAGTCTCCCTTCACTGTCCCTTCTCTGAACTCTGAGCACATGCATGTCATTGGATGGTTAACCTTGTAGTACTCTGATACTTTCTGAGTTACAGTGAGCTATGTTTTATCATTTTTCGTTTGTAATACTTTTTAAGGGAAATGTATCTTCACATACATTATGTTTTGATTTTTTTTCTTGAAGATAGAGACTGGGCATATCTTATTTTTACCAAATGATTCATTATTATTTTAAAGTAAAAATCATAGATAATATATACCTACTGATATAACTTAAAAGGAATAAAAACTAATATGTATTTCAGGATTCAAGTGCTCAGCAAAAATTATAGTCTAGTAAGAAAAGGTCCTGCAGATTTACAGACCTCCAAATTTTCTTCTGTATTGTGTTGTACCTTTTAAATATATTAAGACTGGGGCACCTGGGTTGCTCAGTGGTTGAGCATCTGCATTTGGCTCGGGTTGTGATTGTAGGCTCCTGGGATCAGTCCTGCTCAGGCTTCCCACAGGGAGCCTGCTTTTCCCTCTGCCTGTGTTTCTGCCTCTCTCTATATACCTCTTATGAATGAATGAATGAATGAATGAATGAATAAATAAAATAAAACTCTGTAAGACTAAACTTGATACTTAATACAGTTTGTATCTCAAGTTGTAAATTATGAATAGCTTTATTTCCAATATAGTAGGTGGTTAATATGGCCCCTGAGTTATAAAATTTAAATGAAAAGTTACTGGGAGACAAAAATTCTACTTGTAAAATGGTTAAAAACACTTTGTTATTGCATATTTAGCCTACTTTTATGGTTCTTTTATTTTTTTTATTTTTTAATTTTTTTTACTTTTATGGTTCTTAGTGAAAAAATTTTTTCTGAAAGTTATGGATATAATATGCTATATTAACTCCTTAATTTTAGGATTTTAATATTTAATACAGTTTTATTTATGTGACTTCATGTCATGTAATAGCCTAAAAGAATGAGTTGTCTACAAATACTGAGAGAAATCATAACAGAGGAATCAGGTTCTAGAGCACTTGGGTGACTCAGTTGGTGCTCCATGAGGAGTCTACTTGAGATTCTCTTTTTCTCTCTCTCTGCAACCCCCCCCCCCCCTTTTTGCTCTTGCTCTCAAATAAATACATCTTTGAAAAAATCAAAGACCCAAATCTGGTCAATTGGATCTTTTATCTATCTGTAAATGTCAGATTGTTGCATAGTTATGACAAGAATTCTTTGTGTTTAGATCATACTTTTCTGCCCGATTTTTTCCCTTACACATAAAAGATCCCTTGGTAGAAGCCAGTTGTACAAAATATCTTATGTTACCAAGTCCAAGTCTAGATCTCTGATCTTTGTTTTTTAAAGTACTGGTTCATATAGTGGCAGAGGCTTAGTTGAGAAACTATCAGAAATGATGATTGATTGAGAAAAACTCTTAAATAGGAGTATGTGTGGGTTCCTGGAAAGTTCTTTCTGTTCTGTAGTTTCTAAAGGCATGGTGAGGCCTGACTAGGCATTTTGGACAATTAAACATTCTAAAATCTGTTGTTGACTAAATAGTCAACATTGTAACAATTTAAAAAATAATATATCAAGTCACAGCATTTTGACTCATAAAGTCTTGTGGGGAAATCTAAGTGGCTTAACTTGATTCTTAGGATATTTATAAACTACTGGTTTTTCTTTTGCAGATTATCTTGTGAAACCTTCTAATAGAGAAAGTTCTTGGGACAAACTTCACTTGGTAAGTTTGCTGTATTCTTCCCCACCCCTTGCCAACCCCCATGCTGTTTTGAGTAGCAAAAACTAATTTATAAATAATTTGTGGGGGTTCTGTTTGTCTACGTACATAATTATTTAGATGAGTTTTTATATGTTCACTTTAATGTTAAATCTCTAAATATGTTTTTTTTAAACTAGGGCTCAAAAAAAAAAATAAACTAGGGCTCAATGCAGATTTTTTTTTCCATATACAATTTGCCATAATAAAGTATACTGTACTTGAAAACTTGTATTTGGGGCAGCCTGGGTGGCTCAGTGGTTTAGCGCCGTCTTCAGCCCAGGGCCTGATCCTGGAGTCCCAGGATCGAGTCCCACGTCAGGCTCCCTGCATGGAGCTTGCTTCTCCCTCTGCTTGTGTCTCTGCCTCTCTCTCTCTCTCTCTCTGTCTCTCATGAATAAATAAATTAAATCTTCAAAACAAACAAACAAACAAACAAATAAATAAATAAATAAATAAATAAATGTCGAGTCCCACGTCAGGCTCCCTGCATGGAGCTTGCTTTTCCCTCTGCTTGTGTCTCTGCCTCTCTCTCTCTCTCTCTCTCTCATGAATAAATAAATTAAATCTTTAAAATAAACAAACAAACAAACTTGTATTTAAGTTGAGATTAAATGAGGACGCCTGGGTCGCTTGTCTGACTTTGGCTCGGGTTGTGACCC
Organism: Vulpes lagopus; assembly: GCF_018345385.1. Lineage (NCBI taxonomy): Eukaryota > Metazoa > Chordata > Mammalia > Carnivora > Canidae > Vulpes > Vulpes lagopus. The sequence goes on along the minus strand of NC_054837.1, from coordinate 13,669,616 downwards.
TGGAGTCCTGGGGTCGAGTCCCACGTAGGGCTCCCTTCATGGAGCCTGCTTCTACCTTTGCATATGTCTCTGCCTCTCTCTGTATCTTTCATGAATAAATAAAATACAATCTTTAGAAAAAATGAGTTATAGCCCCAATATTTTGGTTAGAATAGACCGTTCTTAACATGGAATTCATTTATTTATTTATTTATTTATTTAAATTTTTATTTATTTATGATAGTCACACACAGAGAGAGAGAGAGAGGCAGAGACACAGGCAGAGGGAGAAGCAGGCTCCATGCACCGGGAGCCTGATGTGGGATTCGATCCCGGGTCTCCAGGATCGCGCCCTGGGCCAAAGGCGCCAAACCGCTGCGCCACCCAGGGATCCCCAACATGGAATTCTTTTAAATTGAAACTTGATTCTTGTTTTGGGCTTCCTTAAATTGTTATGTATCTATATAAAAAGGCCTCATCACTAGACTTAGTGGTACTAATGTGACATTTAAGTAGAAAAGTTTTAAAAATTTAATTCCATCTCCAGTGTGGTTATTAATCACTGTTCTTCTTTTCATAGACTTGTATGTATCTGTGACTGCTTCAGCCTTTATTACTGCCTCTTGTTTCTATCATTTAAGAAATTATAATCTAAAAAAAAAAAAATTATAATCTAATTTTATTGAAAAGAGAAGTTGTTGCTTTAGTTTTAACTTTCTAGATCCACATCAATACCTTATTCTGCAATGTTTACCATGACATTGCTTCCAGAATAAGGATCAGGCTCATTAGCGTGGTATTTTAAGTTCTTGAAGTGGGCTTTTTTTTTTTTTTTAAAAGATTTTATTTATTCATGAGAGATGCGGAGGCAGAGACATAGGCAGGAGAAGCAGGTTCCCTGCAGAGAGCTTGATGCAGGACTCAATCCCCCAGGATTACTCAGTGACCCAGGATTACGACCTGAGCCAAGGGCAGATGCTCAATCACTGAGCCACCCAGGCATCCCAACAAGTGGACTTTAAACATAGCCCCTTCAACTAATCACCCATTTCTCCCGTACACCTAGGACATCTTTTGCTGTAGCCACACTGACCTACTTTCCCTTGAGGACTTTCCAATATGCCTTCTTTGGGGTCTCATTCTTTGCTTGTGCCATTCCTGTTTCCTCTGCCTCAATAGCTCAGAATCTGACTGGTTCAACTATTAAAAAGCTCAGTTGTTCTAAAAAGCCTTCCGTGGGTACCAGACCAGAATCTATTTTTCTGTCTTTTGCATCCTCATGGAGTTCTGTTTACACTCTGCCTTACTAGTTACCTGTTTGTTGTCCTCACAAAATAGTGAACACCTTGAAGGCAAAACCTATGCTCATATTTGAATTTCAGGTCACACAGATGTTTCCAGAGTCCTGGGATACAGGACTTCTCACTATAATTTGATTTTAAGTAGGACTTTTGTTTGTGGTGTGTATAGGTATGTGTTTGATGAGAATAAGGGGAAAGAATAGATCCTGTGCCATCTCTTTAATTTAGGAAATTATTTAGTTTTTAATTTAGTAGAGATCAGGGTACTGTTTTTTTCCTTTTTTCTGTATAATGAAGGATTTATATGATATATGTAATCTGTGACCTTATAGTCTGAGTAGCTCAGTATCTTACTTGGTTGAGTTTCTGTTTGTGAGTGTAAGTTTTAGTTATTGAGAAAGAAATTGGGTAATTCCTCTTTTACAGGTGCCTGAAAGATGAGATACTTTGTTCACTAGGAAGATTGATATTTTCTTTCTCAGAAGTCACATCTATGGGATGGTACTAATGATGGAGCCCAGAGAAGCCTGCAGATCCTAGTGTCCAAATTCTCATGCATATCTTAAGAGCAATCATTTGACTCTGATGCTTAGAATAAGAATCATATCCTTCATTTGGCCCAGTGGGCCCATATTAGACCTTTAAAGAAAGAAATGTAATCCTAATGCGTTATTTGACTCTGCAGGTTTAATTTTTACATTGGCATAATAATGTAAATGTATATTGATTTTTAATTTTAGAAACATTGACTTGAGATAAGACATCTAAGACCTGTATTTGCAAAACAATGAATTAAAGTGTTAACATTTTTTGAAAGTGTTACATTCTCATCTTAAGAAACTTGGTCTAGGTTTGGAGGGAAAGATGGCAGATTATGAAATTAATTTTGATGCCAGGAAACATTATTTGAATTAGTGTAACATGGGTCCCAGATTGAGAGAGACCAAAGAGATAGGATAACTAGATTCATTCACTATGTGATCCTAGACTGGATCCTTTATTGAGGGAAAAAATTATTGTGAGGGATAAAATTGGTTAAGTTGACCAAATTGGAATATCAAAGGTAGATTAATGTACTATATCAATGTTAAGCTTTCTAAATTTCAAATCTAGTACTGTGATTATGAGATTATTTTTGTTCTTAATAGGTATATACTGAAGTAGTAAGGAGTACAGAGGCATGGTGTATACAACTCTTATTTATTTTTTAAAAAATAATTTATTTCTAATTTTAAAGAGAGAGCAGGGTGGGAGGGGCAGAGGGACAGAGAATCTTAAGCAGACCCAGTGTGCTGAGTGTAGAGTCCAATGCAGGGCTAAGTCTCAGGACCCTGAGATCTGACCAAGATGCTTAACTGACTGAACCACCAAGTGCCACTACAATTCTCCTTTAAAAAAAAAAAAAGATTTTATTTATTCATTTGAGAGAGAGAGAGAATATGAGAGGAGAGGAGAGGGAGAAGCAAACTCCCCATTGAGCAGAGACCACCAACATGGGGCTCGATCACAGGACCCTGAGATTATGACCTGGTCTGAAGGCAGCCATCTGAGCCACCCAGGTTGCCCTACAGCTCTCTTTTAAATGGTTCAAAAATAATAATTAACTGTTAATAATTAATTAATAATTAACCCAACGTGTTTGTGTGTATGTGTGTATTTTAAAAATAGGGCAGTGGTGGAAACTATCCTATCCAAATTCTCTGTATGTAACGGAATATCTTAGTTAATGATATAAAAGGTGCTTATTTCTATATGCTAGTAACTATACTAAGGACACCTATGCATTATTTTTTAACCCTTGCAATTCTTTTATGCAATTGTTAATTTTCATTTATAGATGAAGAAACAGAGGCTCAGAGATATTTTTTTTTTTTTTGAGGCTCAGAGATATTAACATACCTAACCCAGCTCTCAAGGTCATAGAGTTAGTAATATTGCAGACTCAGAACTCATATCTCATTTGCCTGTAGAGCCATTGCTCTATACCTCTTACTATTTTTTAATTAATTAATTATAGAGAATGGGAGTGGGGGAAGAGGCAGAAGGGGAGAGAGAAAATCCTCAAGCAGACTTCCCATAGGGTGCAGAGCCTGACGTGGGGCTTGATCTCAGGACCCTGAGATCTCAGGACCCTGAGATCATGACCTGAGCCAAAGTCAAGAGTCTGACACTTAACTAAGCCACCCAGGTATACCCCTACATCTCTTGTTGTTTTTTAAACTGAGGTCATTATCCTCACACTCTGCCTTAGGTTAAGTGAAAACCTTTTATGCAATATTGAGTTTCACTTTATTTTATTTATTTATTTATGATTTTATTTATGTATTCATTAGAGACACACAGAGAGAGAGGCAGAGACACAGACAGAAGGAGAACTATTTATTTAGAGATTTTATTTATGTATTCATTAGAGACACAGAAAGAGAGAGAGAGAGGCAGAGACACAGACAGAGGGAGAAGCAGGCTCCATACAGGAAGCCTGATGTGAGACTCGATCTCGGGACTCCAGGGTCACGCCCTGGGCCGAGGGCAGGCACTAAACTTCTGAGCCACCCAGGGATCCCCTGAGTTTCTTTTTAAAAAAAACTTTGAGTGGCACCTGTGTGGCTCAGTGGTTGAGAATCTGCCTTTGGCTCAGGTCGTGATCTCAGGGTCCTGGGATCGAGTCCTGCATCAGGCTCCCTGCAGGGAGCCTGCTTCATCCTCTGCCTATGTCTCTGCCTCTCTTTGTATGTTTCTCCTGAATAAATAAAACCTTTAAAAAAAATCTTTAAAAATATTTTAAAGATTTTTTAAAAATTTAAAAAACTTTGTAAAATTTATTTTCCTAATTACAAATGTAAAGTAATTCTAAAAGTATAAAAACTAAAAGTCCCCATTCTTACTTCTCTTTCTTAGAAGGGTAACTTTATCAATGATAAAAATTCCTGTATGATTTTTCTGTGCATGTGAACATGCTTTGGAATTAGTACAAATAATGCTTATGCATATTTTTATTTTAACCTTTTAAATTACAGAACATTGGGCAGCCCCGGTGGTGCAGCGGTTTAGCGCCGCCTGCAGCCCAGGGCGTGATCTGGAGACCCGAGGATCGAGTCCCACGTCAGGCTCTCTGCATGGAGCCTGCTTGTGTCTCTGCCTCTCTCTCTCTCTGTCTCCCTGCATCTCTATGAATAAATAAATAAAATCTTTAAAAAAAAAATAACAGAACATTAACACTTCTACCAAGTTGCAGTGGAAATTAGTCTTTAGAGACTATACTATAGATGCTTAGAATGCTCGTTGCTGCTGGATTTGTCCCATAACTTTTTTACTCTAAGATTATTTTTAGTGTTTTATGAAGTTTGATTATATGTACAGTCTTTACATTTTTAAAAATTCTTTTTATTTTTTAAAGGATTTTATTTTTAAGTAATCTCTACACCCAATGTGAGGCTTGAACCCGTAATCCTGAGATTAAGAGTTGCATGCTCCATCAACCGAGCCAGCCAGGCACCCCTAATTACATTTTTTAAAATTGAGCTACAATTTATATCACATGAAACTTAACTTTTAAACTATACATATATATTTCAGTACTTTTGCAAAGGCATTGTGGATTTTGGATTTAACTAGTGGAAATTGGCTGGGTGATATTTAACTTGTTCTTGGCTGACTCTGGTCAGGTCTGCAGGTCCATATATATGTAGTTCTTTAATTAGAATATGGCCAGGTTAGGGGGAAAATTGCCAATTTTGTCCTTTTTTTTTTCTTTGTTTTCTTTTTAAAGATCCAGGTGTAAAAGAAAGAAAAGCCTTGCCAGACACTGAAGAAGGGACGGGGATTTCTCCTCCTAATCTGGGCCTCCTGTCATGGTAAGTGAAAAGAAATCACAAGAAAACTGGAATTGAACTTTATCCTGAAATGAAGTGGAACACTAAATGGGGCCATACATTTTTGTTTTTGTAAATCATTTTACTTTTCTTTTCTTGAACTCTCTTCTTGTTACCTTTCTTTTATTGTTTACTTAATAATGAATTAGAACAGTTTATTTTTATATAATCCTGTGGATTAGATATTGTCTCTTACTTTTCAGTCAGGTAATAAGTGGAGTAAAGACTAAAATTCATTGTTCTTGGATTTTAGATTTTCTTTCTTTCTTTCTTTCTTTCTTTCTTTCTTTCTTTCTTTCTTTCTTTCTTCCTTCCTTCCTTCCTTCCTTCCTTCCTTCCTTCCTTCCTTCCTTCTTCCTTCTTTTCTTTTCTTTTCTTTTCTTTTTTCTTTTCTTCTTTCTTTCATTCATGAGAGACAGAAAGAGAGAGAGAGAGAGAGAGAGAGAGAGAGCCAGAGACACAGGCAGAGGGAGAAACAGGCTCCATGCAGGGAGCCCAATGTGGGACTTGATCCCAGGTCCCCAGGATAACGCCCTGGGCTGAAGGCGGCGCTAAACCGCTGAACCACCTGGGCTGCCTGGATTTTAGATTTCTTAATCCTTTTCTAGGAAGCAAGATGACATGAAAACTGTGTGTGTTTGGTGTGTTCGTAGAAGAATTGTGATGTGGTCATACACATATTCTTTAGGATTTCACCTTTCTGGATAGAAATAAATCCCTGCCTTTGCATTTTGGTCTATTTAAGGCACTGTTTTTATCCCAACAAAGGTGAAGCAGTTTTGCACACTCCCTACCTACATCTTTCACTGAAAAGAGCACATAATGGACATTTCAGTGACTTGTGGGCCATTTAGGGCCCAGTCCAAGCAGAGAAGATGGAGCAATGATCCAACCACATTTCTATCAATTCTGAGAATATGTAAACAGTGCTTCAAGGCTTAAAAAAGAAATGGTGTCCTGTAACATTGTCCTGCTTCTACCTTGTTTTGTTTCCTAGATCCAAATTCTGTTTCATTCTGGTGCACAAAGAAAGAATTGAAAAGGCCATGTTAATTTCAAGCTTCATTAAGGATATGGGTGGAAAATGCTTTTCAAAATTAAAAACAAACTAAAACACAACAGAAAAACTATCTGTGCAGAAATGTCATACTGAAAGAAGGAGAGAAGTAATTGCTTTCATTTTGAAGCTAGGCCAATTTTTTCTTAGGCTATAACAACTTTTTGATATATCCTATATCTGAACATTGATGAACTTCTAATATTATTTTTCTAGACTACATTTTATTTTATTGGTTTTCCTGTAGAGTTTTTAATGAATTGAAAAAGTGTTTGCTTAATATTTGTATGTAATGAATACCAGTGCTAATGAATAATAACAGGCTTATATTTATAAAAGCAGCTCTATTCTGTACTGAGGGGCTTTTATTGTATACCATGTAGCTAGCAACATGGTCCTCGTCCTGGTGCTGTTGGGGTCTCCATTGGTGCCCTGCAGATACTCTTCTGGTGCATTCTTGAGATTCTTTTGTGTGTTATAGTTGGGGAGCAGTATGGCCATGTGTCTTTTTTTTTTTTCCCCAATTTCTCATAAAGTAACATAACAAGTTTTTATAAATACTCATTGATAATTCTACCACCAAAACCCATGACTGTATTCCTTTCTCTCTGGTTCATGTCTATATGTATACTTTATGTAGTTGGAATTAAAGCATAATTAAATTTCTATTTTGCTTATTTCACTAAAAGAATTAAACATTTTTTTCCATGTTGATTCGTTGGATTCCTAATGTTCATTTTACTAGCTATATAACATTTTGCAAGTTGCTGAACCATCGATTTAATTAATGTTAATTAATTGATATATTCTGTTTCAGCATTTTGGTCATATATGCTTAATCCTTATTTTTTGTATAGAACATTCAGGAGTACTGAATTGTCTGTCTTTTCAAAATATTAATTAATTAATTATTTTTCAAAAAAGATTTTATTTATTTATTTATTCATGAGAGACATACAAAGAGAGGCAGAGACACAGGTAGAGGGAGAACCAGGCTCCCCATAGGGAGCCTGATGCAGTACTTGATCCCAGGACCTTGGGATCACACCCTGAGCTGAAGGCAGATGCTCAACCACTGAGCTACCAAGGTGTCCCTCTTTTTTTATATATATTTTATTTCTTTATTTGACAGAGAAGGAACACAGGCAGGTGGAGTGGCAGGTAGAGGCAGAGGAAGAAGGGAACCTGATGTGGGACTTGATCTCAGGACTCTGGAGTCATGACCTGAGCTAAAGGCAGATGCTTAACTGACTGAGCCACCCAGGCAACACAAATTTTCTTTTTAAAAACGCAAACCTCTGTATTAATTTGAATAACATCTCTCTCTTATGCTTGTAAAGATTCTTAAATAAGATTAAAGTCTTTTTTGTGAGGTTAAGCAGTAGGAGAATACATTTTCATGTTTTATTATGGAAATCTCAAGCTTATACAAAGAGAATAGTTCAGTGAACCCTCATACTCATCAGTCCACCGTAGTAATCACTAATTCGTGGCTGTACTTGTTTCTTCTGATTTCCTCACGGTCAACTCTTGGTTTATTTTGAAATAAATCCCAAGCACTGTATCAAGAGAAATTTATATATATTTTTTGAGAAATTTATTTTTATTTTTATTTTTTTTTAATTTTTTTTTTTTTAATTTATTTATGATAGGAACACAGTGAGAGAGAGAGAGGCAGAGACACAGGCAGAGGGAGAAGCAGGCTCCATGCAACGGGAGCCCGATGTGGGATTCGATCCCGGATCTCCAGGATCGCGCCCTGGGCCAAAGGCAGGTGCCAAACCGCTGCGCCACCCAGGGATCCCAAGAAATTTATATTTTTGATAGCTTTCAATACCAGTCTTAAGAATAATGACTGGAATTGACAATGAGACTGAGAATTATTTTCATTTTTACATTTTGTCAAGTATTCGTACACATATTTTACTCTGAGCAGGCATTTTTTTTTTTTATCCTGGAACACTGTATATGAATTAGGTTAATAGGCATTTTGACTTCTCGGCAGTTTCTGCTTCCTGTGTTCTTTAAATATTTATTTGTGATGTTGACTTCCCCTTGGAGGCATGGACTACCTCTCTTACCTGCATAAAAGTAGATAGCATAAACTAGCTTGAACTGTGATACTAGTCCCTTTTCAAGATTTTGTAGGTAGCCCCACTGACCTTAGGGAACTGGTAGAGACTAAGAAGTGTCAGATTCCACAATGCCTGGTGTTCCTCAGCAATACCAGGAAATCGACCATGTGGAATACATGCTCCCTAATACTAATGAATTACTACTTGCAGCCTGGGAGAAATTCTGCAAGCCTCTTAGGGGGCCAAGACTTGCCAGTTTGTTTCTTCCTTTTTGTCTCCTTCCTCTTATCAACCATCTCAAGTTTGACCTCCTTTTTCACCCATCAAACTTAAAAACTAAAATAAAGTAGGCAATTAATTCAATTTATATGTTAGCCAAGTAATGTTTTTTGAAATACTATTCGTCAAGGATGTCAGTGAGTAGCTTGTCCTAATGTTAATTTAGTCCTTGTTGATTAAATGCATTTTATGTACAAGGGGAAAAATCAGCTCTAAAGGTAATGTGAATTGAGATAGTCTTTTAAAAAGAGCACTTATTTTATTTGACTATGAAAAATTATTACTTCACATCTTGTCTTGCTCAGTTCTCTGTTTTCTTTTGTTCAAATTAATTCATTCCATTTTCAGTTTTCACTGGCTACTTCGGTTATATATGTTGGCATGGATTAGCACCCAAGTGAATGTGCCAGCAAAATAGATTTGTAATGGCTTCTCATTTTTGGTTTTGTTTTTAGCTTGCTACATTATTTTAATTCTGTGCTTTTTAAAGGTTAGTAAAAACTTGGTTTGGTAATCACTTGAAGAAATAAGTGCCTCTGTAAAATGATCTTCAAGAGAATAAAACTTTAGGCCTATATATTTGAGTTTAAAAAGTTTAATGTGATGCTGAGGAGGCATGTTTACAATATACTTTTATGTAATAATTTTTTTTAAGATTTATTTATTTTAGAAAACCAGAGGAGGGACAGAGGGAGAGAGAGAGAATCTTAAGCAGACTAAGTGCGGAGTCCCAGGCAGGGCTCCCATCTCGTAACCCCCAGATTACAACCTGTGCTGAAATCAAGAGTCAGATGCTTAACTGACTGAGACACCCAGGCGCCCCTTTTATGTAATAATTTTTTTTTTTTAATTTTTATTTATTTATGATAGTCACACAGAGAGAGAGAGAGAGAGAGGCAGAGACACAGGCAGAGGGAGAAGCAGGCTCCATGCACCGGGAGCCTGACGTGGGATTCGATCCCGGGTCTCCAGGATCGCGCCCTGGGCCAAAGGCAGGCGCCAAACCGTTGCGCCACCCAGGGATCCCTTATGTAATAATTTTTAAAAGCATTCCCCCTCATAGTGCTTCCTGCTTCTCCCCTGTTAATTTATGAGAAAAATCTTCTAAATTCAAGATTCCTCGTATCTTTTCTCTTAGTTCTCAGTGTAAATGCTCAGTGTTCTTTGAGTCAAGAGCTACCTCTTAAGAATGGAAATAGAATTGGTTAAAAAGAAAAATAAAGGTAACACATAGAAAAATGAATTCCTTTCACATATGACTATGTCCCTTGTTATATCTTCACTCAGTGATTGACCTTGGAGGAAATGACTGAAGAGGGATAAAATGGAACAGATTGACACAGAACTCTTCATCTAGCAAATTATAGGAGCAGAGCCTTTTTTTACAAACCTTTGTATACCCCAAGTAATTATATTTTTAGAGGCTTTGAGCCACACAATATCAACCTTACTAAAATATACCGTCTTAGATTTTTTTGTTGTTATAAGAAACTGAGTAGATTTTTGTACTTTTGCTTTTATAATTATTCATCAGCTGTAATTTCTGAATTCATCATGGTGAATACCTCACAGCCCTAAGGATGTGACTCTATTAACATAGGATTTGTTTTCAAATATAATGACTTTATTTAATGATGAGTGATGTTTTGTAAGTATTTTTTGGATTTCATGAAGCATTTATACAGTTTTATTTTTAGAACTCAAAGTCACTAATTTCTTTCTGTATTTTAAATATCAAACATTTAAAAGGCTCTTAAAATTCTTGTGCCTCAAAATAAAGTGGCTCCTTAGAAGGGGATGAAATGGGCCTAGTCAGCCAGTAGCCAAGAGACTGGTTTTATAATGCTAGATGGGTGAGGGATTGTTATTCAATCTTTGTATGGCTTTTCTTGTCACAGATTAGCACTAGGAGGATAGTTTTAGAGAACGTCTGACCTCAGATGAAATCACTTGAATGGTATTTAGGTTTTGCAGTGTAGTAGATAGAGCAACAGTTCTCCAAGTCTTTGCTTTGAGGATCCCTTCTTACATTCCTTACTTAGGACCCCAGAGAGATTTTGTTTATATGGGGTATGTCTGTCTATACTTACTGTATTAGAAATTAAATCTCAGAAGTCTTTTTTTTTTTTTTTTTCTCAGAAGTCTTTAAAATGTTCTGTGTTTGTTTAAAAATAACAGTAATTGGGATGCGTGGCTGGCTCAGTTGGTAGAGTGTGCAGACCTTGATCTTAGGGTTGGAAGTTTAAGCCCCATGTTGAGTATAGCAATTACTTAAAAATAAAATCTTAAAAAAGTAATAATAACCAACTAAATGTTAATGTAAATCACATTTTTTATGAAAAATAACTTTTTCCTCATCCAGAAATAGTGTAAACAGTGGTGTTATTTTAAAATTTTTACAAATTTCTTTAATATTTTGCTTAGTAGATGATAGCAAGATCATCATATCTACTTCTGCATTTAATTTGTTAAAATATGTTGCTGAAAAAAATGTTGTTGAAATATGTGAAATAAATCCAGCCTCACACAAATATGTAGTTAGAAGCATATTTTCCATCTGGAAGATATTATGTATATTTTTCTGTTATGCCAAAACTTGAGAGGTAATACTTGTGTTTTTTTTATTTATTTTATTTTTTTATTTTTATTTATTTATGATAGTCACAGAGAGATAGAGAGAGAGGCAGAGACACAGGCAGAGGGAGAAGCAGGCTCCATGCACCGGGAGCCCGACGTGGGATTCGATCCCGGGTCTCCAGGATCGCGCCCTGGGCCAAAGGCAGGCGCCAAACCGCTACGCCACCCAGGGATCCCTAATACTTGTGTTTTATTTATTTTTTTTGACAAGTAAGATTTCTTTAAAGGTTGCAATGTGGAATCTGAAACCATATCAGTGAACTTTTTATATTGTATTAGATTTTTTTTTTTTTTTTTTTTTTTTAAGATTTTATTTAAGGGAACACCTGGGTGGCTCAGAGGTTAAGCATCTGCCTTTGGCTCAGGGCATGATCCTGTGGTGGTCCTGGGATTGAATCCCACAATGAACAATGAACTCTCTGCATGTAGCCTGCATCTCCCTCTTCTTCTGTCTCTGCCTCTCTCTCTCTCTCTCTGTATCTCTCATGAATAAATAAAATCTTTTTAAAATATAGACATATTTTTTCGTATAACTTATTTTATTTTTAATTTTTTAAAATTAAATGCTAAGCTTGGAGCCCAACTTGGCTCTAGGATTAAGACCTGAACTGAGATCAAGAGTTGGATGCTTAAACCAACTGAGTCACCCAGGTGCCCCTATAATTTCTTCTAAAAACCACATTTGCTAGTATTGCCACTGATTTCATCAGAGAAGGCTGCTTATGGGACGCCTGGGTGGCTCAGGGGTTGAGCGCCTTTCTTTGGCCCAGGATGTGATCCTGGAGACTTAGGATCGAGTCCCACGTCGGGCTCCCTGCATGGAGCCTGCTTCTCTCTCTCTCTGCCTGTGTCTCTGCCTCTCTCTCTCTGTGTCTCTCATGAATAAATAAATAAAATCTTTATTTTTTTAAAAAAGGAAAAGGCTGGGATCCCTGGGTGGCGCAGCGGTTTGGCGCCTGCCTTTGGCCCAGGGCGCGATCCTGGAGACCCGGGATCGAATCCCACGTCGGGCTCCCGGTGCATGGAGCCTGCTTCTCCCTCTGCCTGTGTCTCTGCCTCTCTCTCTATCTCTCTGTGACTATCATAAATAAATTAAAATTTAAAAAAAAAAAAAAAGGAAAAGGCTGCTTAAATATTGGGAAGCTGTGAAGTTCTTTATTTTAGTAGATGATAGGTTTCCCAAGAATCAAATTTTCACATAAAAGCATCTTATCAGGGACACCTGGGTGGCTCAGCAGTTGAGCATCTGCCTTCGGCTCAGGGCTTGATCCCGTGATCCTGGAGTTACAGGATTGAGTCCCATATTGGGCTACCTGCAGGGAGCCTGCTTCCCCCTCTGCCTATGTCTCTGTCTTTCTCCATGTGTCTCTAATGAATAAATAAATAAAATTTTTTTTTAAAAAAAGGGACTTTATTGTTAACAATTAATAATTGCATTTGGAGGGAAAAATCGGCCAGCTTAAGCCTGAATTATAGTTTGTCAGTTGTTCTTTCAATTAAAATGGCATTTAAGGAAAAAACTAGGTAGTTCAGCTTCTAACTAAAACAATTGCACAAATGCTTTACCTTGAGACAACCATAAGTCATTATGTGTCAGAAGTGTTTCATGGGGATCCCTGGGTGGTGCAGCGGTTTGGCGCCTGCCTTTGGCCCAGGGCGCGATCCTGGAGACCCGGGATCGAATCCCACGTCGGGCTCCCGGTGCATGGAGCCTGCTTCTCCCTCTGCCTGTGTCTCTGCCTCTCTCTCTATCTCTCTGTGACTATCATAAATAAATTAAAAAGAAAAAAAAATTATAAGAAGTGTTTCATGTTATTTCCTGTATAAAAAAGACTTCACTGAAGTGTCAAGATTTAATAAAATTTCATCTTTTTCCCCCCTGCTTTATCAAGGACATTTTAAGTGAAATTGGTGTCATTGATTATACTAACGTGCCAATACTTTATCTACTAAGTCTTTTTGTACTGTTAGTACAAATGTCAGTACAGTGAAAAAAAAGCAGCTAATGTCTTAGTACTAATGTGGAGATGGTTTTGACCACATAGAGCCCCTAAAAGGGTCTCGAATATGTAGACCTTACTTTGAGAGCCACATTAGTAGTGTTACTGTTTTATGGTTAAGATTGCTATTAGGTAGAACCTTAAGTGGTTTTTATAGCTAGGATTTATAGGTAGAATGTTATTTATAAGTAGGATTTATTTTTTCCTGTGAGGAGATTTAAAGAATTGCTGGAATTGTGTTAAGCAGTACATGTAGAACTGTTCACTAACTAGTGGTTATAAATCTTAGTGCTGTCAGAAGAACATGATAAGTCTTTTGCTCTGGTAAAATGTGCTATATAAAGCAAATTGTATAATAATTTACAGTCAGTTTTTCCAATAGACTGCTTTTCTTCTATCTTCCTAAATCATAAAAATTCATAATCTAAAGACTACTTTTTAAATACACATTATAATTAGTTCAAGTGCCATTTGATTGGAATGTAGTGCTCTTTTTGAAATTGTCTTAATAGAAATCTATTTTTGTAATATGGAAGATTTTTTTTTTAAGATTTTATTTATTTATTCATCAGAGATACACAGAGAGAGGCAGAGACACAGGCAGAGGGAGAAGCAGGCTCCATGCACCGGGAGCCCGACGTGGGATTCGAACCTGGGTCTCCAGGATCGCGCCCTGGGCCAAAGGCAGGCGCTAAACCGCTGTGCCACCCAGGGATCCCCAATATGGAAGATTAAACTAGGGACAGTGGTCCCTAGTTTAGGAACTGAGGAATTCAGTTCCTAAACTTAAATTTTTTTAAAAAAAGATTTTATTTATTTATTCATGAGAGACACAGAGAGAGAGAGAGAAGCAGAGGAGAGAAGCAGAGGGGAGAAGCAGGCTCCCCAGAGGGAGCTCACTGTGGGACTCAATTCCAGGACCCCAGGATCACAACCTGAGCCAAAGGCAGACACTCAACCACTGAGTCACCCAGGTCCTCCTAAACTTAAATTTTTAAAGAAATTTTTCCATTATGGAAATTTCACATCTAGCCAAAGTAGACACAGTAGTTTAGTAAACCCCTTCTTTACCCAATTTCCTCAGTTACCCTCCTGGATTATCCATTTTATTTGTTTCCCACTCATTTCCTTTCTACCCTTCCCCCTCCAATTATTTTGAAGCAAACTGTAGATATGTCATTTTATTCTTTTTTTTTTTTTTTTTTTTAAGATTTTATTTGTTTATTCACGAGAGACACAGAGAGGGAGGCAGAGACACAGGCAGAGGGAGAAGAAGGAGAAGGCTCCATGTAGGGAACCGGACGTGGGACTCGATCCCAGGTCTTCAGGATCAGGCCCTGGGCTAAAGGTGGTGCTAAACCGCTGAGCCATCCCAGCCGCCCAACATCATTTTATTCTTAAATAATTAAGGATATAGATTTTAAAAATCAAGAATTTACGGTTATAACTTAAAGAGAAAAAACTATGTTGGTTTCTCTTACAAGTAATATACTAATAACTTACTAGTAAAAATGTTCTTAACCTCTTAGACTTTTTTTTTTTTTGCATCCATGTATTCTCTGACTAGAAACACATATATTGGATTGTAACACTTTGGTGATTAATATTTTTTCCTTAATCTTTCTGCCTGTTTACTTTGGTAACTGGACTCTCAGTTGTGATTATGCTACTCGACATGGCAGAAAAATCATATATGGACTACTATATGCTATGGGAGCTTTGAAATTATTTAAAGGTTTTGGGGTTTTCCAGGATGAAGAGACTGGACACAGCCTTGAGTGCATCCAGGCCAATCAGATTTTTCCCAGGAAGCAGCTGATCCGGGAGGATGAGAATCTTCAGGTAATTACAGGCCATTTTGATTATAAACGAAGTATTTAGCATCATAGTAACAGTGTAGCAGACCTAGTGGATTGAAGTATGCACTGATAGTTTTGTTTTTTCCTAAATATGCAAGCTGGAGAGTATCTTTTTAGAAAGACGTATTTCCTGAGAATATGTTGTTTGAGATGATCATCTCTATGGCATTCCTTCAGTAGTCTAGATTTTGAATACCCAGGTATATTTGAATTATGTAGATATAAACTATCCTTTTTTAGGTCCTGTTTTTATATATTGTATTTTTGAGTGACAGGTTTTATCATCCATTTGTCCAGCCTGTGCTGGACAAAGACTTGCTTTACTGCTTTAGAACTCTGAAAGGTTTTTTCTTCCATTTTGAAGGTTCCTTTTCTTGAACTTCATGGAGAAAGCACAGAGTATGTGGGCCGTGCTGAGGATGCCATCATTGCCCTTTCTAATTATAGACTTCACATCAAGTTCAAGGAGTCTCTTGTTAATGTAAGTGATTGCCAACTCTTTTCCCACTAGAGTAGATGGAGAAAGGAAGTAAAAAAACTTATTAATGTTCTCAAAGAGAGGAGTGTTACACAGAATTGGATATGAAAACACTGTGTGCTCCGCTTTTCTTTAATTTAGCACTGGGGACACTAGGTTAACAAGCAACTCTTATGCTTGATTTAAAATGATACACATAGTTGTCATCTGAATTGTCCATTGTTTAGTAACATTGAACGATTTGTACTAGGTAATGGTGTATCATTAAAACTTATAAGGGTACAAAGGCTGGATAGGCTTTTATTCTTCAGTCTTTAGTAGTTACCAACTGCCTCAGTTGAGATAATTTCCGGGACCTTAATGTCAAATGGTGAAATGTACTTTGAGCTCCCTGTAGACTCTCATTACAGGATGAAGTTAATGCTAATGGCTTCTTAGTGGCTTAGTGGAATAAGCATGGATATGTTAAATACAATGTTTATTTGCATAATGGATTATATTACTGAAGAAAAGGGAGACTCTCCATTCTCAAGAGCGCATTTACCCCTTTCAGTTATGAGGGTACTCTTAGTGAACTGGTTCTTCATTGCCCTGCCATCATTAGTAGTTTTCAATGAATGTGCCTTTCACCACAAAGATAGGAAAAGTTCATGTAGTTCCATCAAATGAATGCCTTCTTCCTTTTTCATTTGCTAGTATTGCAGCTTTCTTTCTGCGCTTTGGTTGTATAGCACAGAGAAATGTTTTATGACATTTTATAAAAGTTCAGGACTCTAATTCAGACTTCACATGGTGTGTTTTGGGGTTTGGGATTCTTTGAAATCTGTTACTTAAGTTTATTTAACTCAGTGGTCCAGAAGTTATCCAACTCCTTTGTCAAATTCTTTACATTGGTCAAAATGCCATTTTGTTTGTAATTGGCATTCAGTATTTATGTAGTATTTATTATTATGCTTTGTAGTTAAGCATTTATATCCAGGAGATACTGTGGCCCGAATTCCTCCTGGCATTTAGATTTGAGCTATGATATCTGTAATAGCTGATAGACACATTGGATTCATCAAGGAAAGAGGCACGCTATGCATTCATACCATAGAGCAGGCACTGTGTTCAGAAGGGCCCATTTGATATTGGATGGTCACAATAGGAGGGAATGGGATAAAAACTATAAAACCCTGGCAACCAGAAATTGCTTCCTCATTACTGTAGAAGTAAAGGCAGTAATAATTAGTAGAATCACCCAGTTTAATTTTGTTTAAATTCTGTATATATGATCAGAATTAATTAAATTGCATGTGGGGATGATATAGTTTCATATTACTGTATTTTCCATATTGTCTCCTATTTCTCAACCTAATTGGTTTAGAGCCAGGTATTTCAGAGGATGTTTTTAGATCTACTTGGGAATAGGGTCTGTTGGAGAGAAAACATGGATTTGATCATGTACTCAACCAGCCTGAAGCCTTTCAGTGTTTCTTTACTACTTCTAAGATGAAATTACTTAGCATGGTATCAAGCTTAGTTGTATGATCTTGGTCTCTGCTAGCTTTTCTGTCAGTGTCTCTTTTCCCCCTTCTTCTGCCTTTATATAATTAGTAAAACCACCCTCCTTGAAGTAATTCAGCTACACCTCACACCTCTGAGTTCTCTCTCTTCTCTCCTGCCTGGGGAATTTCTCTTCATGAGTCAAAACCCAGTTTAGGTGGTAACTTTTATGAAGCCTTTCTCCATTCCCTCCCTGACAATTTGTTACCCTTGCCTCTGGCTTCTTCAGTATTCAAACACACCTTTACAGCATTTATGGGATGTGTTACAATTTTGTGGTTACTCATCTTTGTATTATCAGAGTCTAGCAGGTTCCTGGTGCTATGGTATTCAGTAAATATTAAGTGAATTTAAGTCAATAAGAGTTTGAAATGGATATTAGACCATTTTGGCTTAAAGGTCACTTAAAAACAAATCTGCTTGACTAGGACTGTTGTTTCTAATGGTAGCTGTATGAGTAGGCTGTTTACTGCCAATTGTTGATCCCCATTGTGATTGAGGTATGGTGCTTAAGAAGACTTACCACTGTTCTTAATGACCCATTTCTTCAACTAAAAGTGTTTTCTCAGCATTATAACCCTCTAAGGCATAGAGCCTGCAGGTCAAGTAAAAGTCCCAAGATAATGGCTTTGCTCACAGAAATGATTGTGGAAAAGTATTTTGGTATTGCGGCGACCTTAAACATTTGAAATCAAGAGAGACTAGGATTTCTTCCTACAAATAAATTAATCACAGCACATTTAGTGCTAAGGCTTGTAAACCTGTGATTATTCCAGAAACAATGGCTCTTCTTGCAGTAGGTCCAGGGTGGAGATCAGAAAGTTGGTGGTGTCGTCCCTCCTCCTTTCCATCCTTCCTTCCTTCCCTCAGCGGATAAGTATTTCAGTAAAATACATGAGATCAAGGGACTCCCCTTTAAAGGTTATAATAACTAAAACACATTTCAACCACCGAAGCCCAAATGTTCCCATTTATATTGTGGCTTGCTCTGGTTTGCATCATTTTGTGTGCTTTTAAGTCAACATGTTTAGCACTTGAGAAAATGACTTACCATCAGATTTTAAATAGCTACCTGATATCATATATTCTCTTTTAATTTTACAGCACATTGAATAAAAAATGTCCGTAGATATAGATACCATAACATCATTATTTAAACATATTCGCTGGGTATCAGGTTTCTAAGTCCTAGAATAAAGAACATCTGTAGGAGAATATATTTGTAGCATTTAAGGTTGAATTGCTCCCATTCTGTGCTTTTCCCAAACTGTATTTTTACATGTGTACAGGTATATTTCTTTGCTCAGCTCATTTATAAACAAGTAAGTGTTCAAGTGGAATTCATGAGAATTTAAAACAATTTTTGTTGTGTAATTCAATAGACTGCCTCTCAATCTGCTGCTTCTGAAATCCCAGTAAGTAGCATGAGAATCCTGGGTGGTTTTTGCACCTGCGCTTTGGAACAAGTTGGTTTTGACTGTCAGATGCTTACCTTGCAAAGCAGCAGAATTTGTCTTCTCTGCATGAGTCCCTTTCCTCTTACTAGACAAAGTGCTACTGGTATATAATGATGACAACAATTTGTGGAGTGAGGAAAAAACCCCACAGTTCATACATAAACAAAAGGAATTGTGATCTTCACAAAATGTAAAGTGAATTTCAATTAGGAATAATTTGTAAAATTAACATTAGTATTTAAAAGGACATTAGAACTTTTGTTTCCAGGCTGGTCTATTAATGCTTCTTAGGAAAAATGTGGAAATGTAGTAGCTGCAAACACTTTCCTTAGCTTTTTTTTTTTTTTTACATTTTTTAGTTGTCTAACTGTAGTACGGCAAAAATCTTTATTCCCCAAGCATCAGAAGGAGGTTATTGTTAACCCTTCATGCACTTTGGCCACAGCATTCATATGCCAGCAGAGGTTTCTGAGGTCTCTGAATCAGTGCTTGAAGAGCAGTTTGTAAATGTAAAAGGTGAGCAATAAAGAGTTTGGGTCTTTAACCTGTGACGGTCTATTTCTGACTTTTTATATGAGATTTAGGGCCTAGATAATCCACAGTTTATTACAGATTTTAGGTTTAGATTCATAATTTACACTGTTACTACCATTTTTACTTAAACTGTATGTGCAGGATTGGTATTTTCCATTCAGGTTCTATAAAGTGCACTGTTTATAAAAGGTAGAAATTCTCCCACTTTTAAATTCTGATGCTTGAAAATAATGCACATGTGCATGTGCGCACGTACAAACACCCTGAATGAATTAAAGTAAACGTATTAGGGTATGCTGACATAAAATTCCCTCGGAGTGAGACAGTACTATGGATCTTTAGTACTGTGCATGTCTATTAAAAATTTTAACTGCTGCTCTCTGCTTTTTTGGATTGATGCTCTTATGAATTTTGGTGTCCATGATATAACTGTTGGCCTTTGGAGGAATTAATAGCTCTGAGTGTGTCTGATGCATTGTTTTGAGCATGAGTTTGGTGGAGATTATAAGAGGAAAATCACTGTAAAGGAAGTTAGAATTATCTGGCAGGTACAAGGTAGAGGAGAAAGGAGCAAAAAGAAAATGAGTTGCTACAAAACTGAATCAGTGGGCTAGGGAGGATTTGAATGTGACTTTAGATTTCTTCCTACTCTTCCATGGGTAGAACTGTCCATAAGGAATCTGGTTTAAAATTCTATTTTTCTCTTAAAGGTCCCTGGTGGAGAGGCCAGTTAGTCTTGAGAGAAAAACTAAAGTACAGCTCATACAGAAAGGAGAGGCAATCTTAGAGGAAGAAAGAAAGGTGCATTATTATAATCGAAGGAGCCTAGGCTAGAAGACAGACATGGATTCTGATCCTGTCTTTGCTAGAAACTTAGAGTGTAGAGGCTTAACCTCCCTGGGCTATAAAATGGCCTGGATTCAATGGTATAGATTGCAGATGATCTATAATTGTTTGCTAATGGGGTTGAATATTGGATGTGTCTGGTTACAAAAATGGTAAGGGATCCTCTTGATATGTGAGGAAAATTGAGAAACATAAAGCAGTGGAGTAGGTCTTAAAAAAAGTAGAGAAACTTAGTGCGTTTTGGTTGGGTGCAGAAGAGAAAAAGAAGGCCTGTTCTGCCTTTTTGGAAGAGGAGGCAGTCTGTGGAGGGAACACTGAAGAGAATGTTAGGGTAGAAAGGAGAAGAAAAGAGGGAGTTCATTTGATATAAAATCAGGTATTTCTCTCTTATATGTCTCTTTTTTTTTATTGCTGCATATTAAACTTTCCTGCATGTGATGATTTGCATGAGCATTAACATCTGCTGTTTTTCATATCTATGACCTGAGTACACATGGTTGTTTCTGGTGACTTGCTAGTAGAATCTGCATACTAGCATCCGGTATTTTTATCCTTCTTTCTTAAATATGTGATGTTAAAATGTGTGAATATTAGCATATCAGATACGTTTTAGGTAGCAAATACTTTGCATGCTCTGAGATGTTTCATTATTCTGGAAGTCTGGACACAGGCCCTTGGGGTCTAATCCAACAGAAGGGGATATAAAGCTTATCTGTTCTTTGTAGCAGAAGTAGCACAGGCTCCTTCACTCCTTGGAGGAGCTGCTAATACCATTAGTTGGTTTTCAAATTTCATAGTTATAAGGAAGGTGATTGAATGGGACCTGGGATGCAGGGGACTTCTGAGAGAGCAGCCTCTCCATGTGGATTACCTCACTCCACTCTAGACTCTTCTATTCCTCTGCCTGAGACTTCTATGTTGTGACCATTTGATGTTTGGAAAACATAAGGAGACTTGAGAACTGGTCCGAGGAAGTCAGGAAGCAGGCAGAATTTTAGTTGGTAAAATTTTAGAAAATTGAAAATAGAATTCAGGTCTCTTAATTGTCAGTTTTGCACCCACTTTTGGGAAGGGAGGGAGAACGGGGGGGGTACATTAAAACAAAACAAAAAAATAGCAAAACGATATGAGAGTCTGTTACAGCACATCAGAGGACTGGCCTGCAAACAAATCAGTGTCCTCTTCCACTCTCCATCTTTTTTTTTTTTTTTTTTTAAGATTTTATTTATTTGAGAGAGAGAGAGGACAAGCTGGGGGAGAGGAGAAGCAGACTCCCCCCGGAGCAGGAAGCCCAACACAGGGCTCCATCCCAGACCCTGGGATCATGACCTGAGCCAAAGGCAGACTCTTACTCAACTGAGCCACCCAGGTGCCCCCATCTCCATCTTTTTAATCGACTACTCTTCCTTTACAATTTATCTCTACTGATTGATATATATTGTTGTTTTTTCCTTCTGAGATGTACAGGTCTTGAAAGAATTTTTAGCTGTATCAGCTGCAGTTTTTCACAGCACCTTGTGGTTAGGGACTGAACACGGCCAAAGTTCCTTTTTTCTCTGAACACAGTCAAGAAATCTTCACTTATTCCCAGTCCTATTACAAGTATAAGGGAATTTTGTAGATTATAGACTTAGAACTAAACAAGAAGGCTTTGGTCCTGAAGTAGAAACTCCCAGTCATTATTTTACTTTCTTTTCTTATTTAATCCCTGCCCCAGTTTCTTTTTCTTGTCCCAGACATCTAGCATTGGCTTCTTTTTAATTCTCATGTCATTGTTCTGAGAGTTCTCGGCTGACTTGCAACTGCATGATGGGGCAAGGTTTGCAGGAATCCTGTTTGTGAAACTGGCTCAGATAATATGATGGCCACCATGTGTAGGCAGCACTCTCTTGTTTCTGTCTTGGAGACTGCCTGCCTCTTGCCATGCTAACTATGAATGGTTGGAATGTTACTTGCAATTCCCAGAGCCATGTTTTGCCTGGGCATGATACAAAATAAGAGACGGTGTTCTACCCCTTCTGTAAGGAATGAGTGTATCTACAATTATCTTACCAGGCTCACTTGAGAAATTTTGGAAATTGCTGTTTGAAACCAGGGGTTGAGTCAAGGTGAATTGAGCCAAGAGGGGGAAGATTCTCATGTCAACTTAAGGATTTGTCACCCTGTTCAAATGCTTCCCCTATCTGCCTCCCTTCCCTTTTCCCAGCCCTCTTCCATTGTTGTCCTGCTTCTGTGTTCAGTAGAGTCTGCTCACCAGATTGGCAGTGGGAGAACCATTCCAGCTTGTTCATACCTCAAGTCCCACTTGGCAAACAGGGATCCTCCTGTCTTTGAAGCAAATTAGACCTAGCTAGTTTTAGCTTTGACCACCATGTGGCCTGCTCCCTCCTCTTTGATGCTTATGAGTCTTCTCTACTGAGCACAGAGCCTGACAAGCGGCCGTGTCTTTTCTGTAGCTTGCAGGCAGCTTAGATCTCCAGTCTTTTTCAGGATGCTCCTTTGCTGACACAAAGCCACAAACCTACTTAGTCATTTGGGGCAAATAAGTGTAGTCCTACTGTCACCTTGATCTGTACTTCTCCGTAAACAAGACAAGATTACCATTCTGCTTCCCTTCAGCTCCTTTGTCATTGCAAATCACAGCTAGCTGTAGAGTGTAAAGTAGTACTTGGAGAGATTGAGTTTGATACTTGAGAGATGACATATTTCCCTGTTTTTCCAGAGGTGGTGCCTCCTCTTCATTGCTTGTCTTCATACTCAAACATGACTTGAGGCTGTTGATTTAGAGGGTAAGGAAGGGAAATGCTAATTCACTCAGTAGTAAATCACTTGAATACTACTTTATTTGATCCAGATAAATTTGCAGTTCTTTTTGCTGCTTTCCCCTATAGAGCTTTTGAATCTTTCTTATTGGACCCATTGAAAGAACTGCAGGATCAATGCCTTCTTGACTAAGGGGACTTCATCTTTTTTAATTGCAGGTTCCATTACAGCTTATAGAAAGTGTTGAATGCCGAGATATATTTCAGCTTCATTTGACATGCAAAGACTGCAAAGTTATCAGGTATGTGACATGTTTTTGCTGATGTTTAGTGTGGAAAATACATGTTTTTAGAAGAATGGACCCATGGTTGGTGACAAAAAAACAGCTTTTGAGGGTCAACCTTGTTAGGAATATTTTCTAAGTAGTTAGTGCCTGGAATATTTCATCTTTAGGCTACTTTGCTATTTGAAAAGTGATTTAAAACTTTATTTGGAAGTAATTTCAAATTTACAAAAGTGCAGTAATTAATATATTACAAAGAACATCAATATTGTTAATATTTTACCCCATTTGCTTTCCGTTGTTTGCAGTGTGTGTGTGTGTGTGTGTGTGTGTGTGTGTTTAAAGGGTTCTTTTTCTGAACGATTTGAAAGTAAGTTATGTAATCTTGGCTTTTCACTCTGAAATACTTTGGTGTGCATTCCTAGGAATAGGGATATTTTCTTACGTAACTATAGTATCATTATCAACTTCACAACTTTACACTCATAATACTTTTATCCATGTTCTAGTTTTGTCACTTGACCTAATAATGCCCTTCATACCATTCCTCTCACCACCACCACCCCCATCTTGTTCAGGACAGGATCCATGCAAGGTCAGGTATTACATTTAGTTGCTATGATTCTGTAGCCTTCTTTTCATTCTGTTTCATTTCATTTTTATTTTTTCTTTTCCTTTTAAAGATTTTATTTATTTATTCATGAGAGCACAGAGAAAGAGGCAGAGACATAGGCAGAGGGAGAAGCAGGCTCTCCATGAGGAGCCTGATTCAGGACTTGATCCCAAGACCCTGGGAAAAAGAGCTGACTAAGCCAAAGGCATACACTCAGCCATTGCTGAGCCACCCAGGTGACCTTGTAGCCTTCTTTTAATCAACATATTTTGAACCACTTTTGTCTTTTATGACATTCACATTTTGAAGAATATAATCTTTTATTTTAGTTGAATGTTTCTCATTTTGTGTCTATAAAGTGTTTCCTCATGGTTAAATTGAGGTTGTATATTCTCAGCTGCAGTACTATATGTGTGAGATTGTGTTCCTCTCAGGGTACTCTATTACATCTGGAGGCAAGCAGTGTCCATCTGTCCCTTATTGGTGATATTAATTTTGATAATTCTTGTCAAGATGTCACCTGCTTTCTGTATAATTTCTACATTTTCTCCCTTGCAACTAATGAACAGTCTATGGGAGGCACTTTAAGACAATGAAAATATCTTGCTTCTCATCAAGTTTCTCCATTGATTTAACATCCATTACGGTTTTTATCTGATGTAATCTTTACCATTACAGTTTTTATCGGATGCAATCCTTACTATAGTGGTTGCAAAATGATGCCTATGAAATGTGTTTTTAAATTTAGTAGCTCTAGAAATTCTAGATTCCCCAAGTTTTTACTTTATCTCTTTGAATAATTTTGGAGTGCCAGTTAACACCATATGTTGGCATAATGATGAGCCATATTGATTGGGATGAGGGAGAGGTTTAAGTGACCCCCCTTGGTTTTCACGTAAATTAGTTGCCTTTTAGCCATTGAGATTTGGCTTGCTTTTGGTAGATACTAACTACAACTCATATTTAAAAAGCGTATTTAATTACTCCATTTTAAAAACATTTGAAAAGGTGAAGTATTTTTTGCCCTAATTGAATCTAATATGTGTCTAAAATTGCAATTCATAATAGAGTTGTTTGTTCTCTATATGGTCATAGCTGAAAGTTTCAATGTAATGTGTCTTATTTTGGATCTGTAGTTGCTGATTTATTCTAATTGCTGACTAGACAGATTTTGAAATTATTATCTAACTGGCTGAAGGTTATGCTGTGATTTATTTTTGAGCTTGGCCTGATATGTCATATCAAAACAAAATGAACTTCTCCTAATGTATTTCTTGACAGCTTTTTTAAAGCTTTGGTGGAAGATGTAGAAGGAAACCTATTCATGGAAGAGAAGATTGCTGTTTTACTTTAATAATTACCATTAAGTAGTCTCAGTAGTGATTTCATCAGCCTAAAAGGTTTTCCACATGCCCATTTTTTCCCTTTTTGACATTTTGTACCATTGGCTAAAATTTGTTGGACTTCTTATTATAAATGATAAACATAAAAATTTCCATCTCTAATGCTTCCTTGACTGTAGTTGTCACTGCACCAGGAGGTAGCTTCCCTTAGTTCCATTGTCAACTGCCTTCTAATTACATCCGTACTTATTTGGCTTTACAAAGGTGTCAGTTCTCAACCTTTGAGCAATGTCAAGAGTGGCTCAAGAGACTGAACAATGCAATCCGACCACCTGCGAAAATAGAAGATCTCTTCTCATTTGCATACCACGCTTGGTGCATGGAGGTCTATGCCAGTGAAAAAGAACAACATGGAGACCTGTGCAGACCAGGTAGACTCTTCTAAAATGTGCAGACGGTGGCTTTATTGAACTACTGTTTGAAGTACCCTTAACATGAAATGGGACTCCTAAGCATACATGTATTCATTCAGTGTATATTTTATGGAGCACATAACATGTGCCCATCATTCTTCTAAGCTTACAAAACATGTGTCCTGCCTTTTGAGGGAAGAGAAGAAAACTAGATTTGGCATCATCAACTGAGCCTAAAAAAACTTTACTGAGGTTTAATGGGAATTGTAAGAAGCCTAATGGAAGGGAGCCATGAGTGTTGCACATTTGGGAAGACTTCACATCCAAAGTGGCTTTTGAGTAGGCTTTGAAGGTAGAATAAAGAAGAATTCATTGATTAGAGGAAGGAGGAAAATGTTAACACAAGTTGCATGAACAAAGGTCCAGAGGTATGTGAAGGTAGGACACAGAATAGTGGCATACAAAATGGCCTTTCCCTATCTTCTTATTTTCAAGTCAGAGATTTCCTATTATCACCCCTGTCATCTCATAGGTGATAAAACAGAGGTCTAGAGAGGCCAGGTAACTCGCCTCAGGACAGAAAAACTGAGCCTGTGCTGGAGCTCAGGCCTCCTGATTTCCCAGCAGATCTTTGTTCCACTTTGTCTTTCTCCCTCAGATATGGCTTGGATCAAGTTCATGTTATTTCTTCACATATAGTTGCCTGTAAACTTTTGCTGCCACAAATAAAATTTTGCTGGTCCAACACTCAGTCTTTAGTATGGCCAGCCTGGAAGCAAAGTCTTGAATTTCTAAGCAGTGAAAAGTTGTGAGTCTCACAGCAGTAAGCTGTGAGCAGCTTACTCTTAGGACTCTTTTCTTTAAACCTCAGTTTTTAATCCTGAGTTTTCTATCTTAACCATTCTGCCGTGGGTCGTTTTAAACATTTGAGACTAATTTAGCTTTCTTGCATCACTTTGTTTCCTGACTCATTCACTGGTTGAAAGTTTTAGTTCATAATTAAAATATAACATAAGCATCATCTTATTTTTAAAGATGCTTTGATATATACTTTTGTTTAACTCATGATCTCATCAAGCAGACAGGATAGCCTTTGTGTCTCTGTTTTGGGAGACAAAAAAGTAGAATTCAGAGGTAAAGCCTGTTGCCAAGTCCTACTGCCAGTCAGTGACAGAGCTAAGACTTAACCCCAGTTCTTAGCTATTGAGAATTGACTGTGTGGGGTGCTGTGGATACAGAGATGAAAAATAGGCACTGCCCTTTTGGAGCTACAAGGAAAGCCTCAGGAATCCAAGCTACCTATGAGCCTGGTCAGGCCAGTGAAACCCAGAGAAAGCCACAAGAGTCCACACCATCCTTGATAGCATATGAGAATGTGCTTAAACTGTCTCTGACTTCACTTCTTCATTCATTGCATCTTTCTTTTTCCTTCTTTATTGAGATGACATTGTATTTTGTTTTTGTTGTTGTTATGGCTCTTTTCAGGGCTTTTTTCCCCCAAGGTAAAGTTTACAGTGAAATGCATAAATCTTACATGTATTTTTGCTGAATTTTTAGTGTGTCTTACTAAATTTTTAGTCTCTTACTAAATTTTTTTTTTTTTCTTTTTTTCTTTTAAAGAGTAGGAAGACATCCGACAAGCTTTGCCATGGATTGGTGTCAGCTAAACTACTTGCAAAGATTTTCTTTCTTTTAAAGATTTTATTTTGGGGGCACCTGGGTGACTCCGTCAGTTAAGGGTCACACTCTTGGTTTTTGGCTCAGGTCATGATCTCAGGGTTGTGAGATGGAGCCCTGCAGGGAGCTCTTGCCTGGGCATGGAGTGTAAGATTCTCTCTCTCGGCTCACCCCATCTCCCTCTCTTAAAAGAAAAAAAAAATTATCTTTTTCACTAGTGTAACTAGAAGTTTTATTTTTGAGTAATCCCTACACCCAACATGGGGCTCGAATTCACAACCCCAGAGACTGGGAATCCCGTGCTCCATCAACTGCTCCATCATTTCCTAAGATAATGAAGTTAGTGAGTTATATCTTGCTGCATGATGTTATATAAGAACTTCACTTGTTTAAGACTCCTAACTCTAAAGGGCATTTCCCCAGTTTTAGGTTGGTTAGTCAACAAGGCTTGCCTATTCTCCTATCCTGTTTTCTCACAACTGCAGACTGAAGAAAATTCCTCATCTCCTTAGGTGATTCCTTATTTCCTTGATAAAATAAGTTTCTTTTGGATTTGAGCCATCTCTTAGGATATTGCTGAGCAGGTCAGAACTTCACTCTTTTAGTTATAGATGGCTTTTTCTTGAGCTGGGATGACTTTGGTCCCTAGATCCTTCTCTTCCTAATACCTGTTACTCTTTGACTATCAGAATATGTCCAGATGTCAATAATGTTCTCTGTCTTTTCATTCATTTGTGATGCATGGAGATGTTTAGGGGGTAGAGTACTCATTTAAGAACTAGGGAACCTGAATTCAACCCCATACTTTATCATTTAACTCAAAAAATGATATTGGGCAAGACATTTGTCTTCTCTGTACTTTAGTTTTCTTTGTTCCTCAAACTGAGACATTCCTGTTCTTTCTGCCCAAGCTGATCTGGGTATCCTGAAGATTAAATGTTATTGCTGGAGAGTTCAATTTGGTAAATATTTGAGTGCTTCCTATGTGCCATGCTTGTCAGAACATTTTGGAAATTGTGAATATATAAGGTGATGCCATTGTAACTGATTGGTTGGAGCTTAACTCTGAGTAACAGTTGTATTTTGTTTCTTCCTAATATGTCACAAATCCACACTGAAGTTAACCTGTCACCACTTATATGGTATCTTATTGTACTTCAGTGGCTTGATTTGAGTGTGTGTGTAGATATGGCTTTTTGCTTTTTATATATTTTCACTGTGGAGTACCACAAATGCTGTGGTAGCATTTTAAAGCCAGTCAACCTGGTTCTTCTGTCTCCACTCAATATTGTTGAGGGTTATGGTGGCTACAGCATTACTCACCAAATATGAGCATACCAGACAACCACATTGTTGTAAGTCATCTTTAGGGTGAGACAACACTTGAGATATTTCAAAGTGATGCCTTTGTATAATCTGCTCCAACGTATGAGATCATAAGCATAGACTCTAAAGGTTTGGAGTTAGTTTAGTCTTTTAGCGGTTAATAAAGCCTTTTATGGATTGGTTTCTGCCTAGTTTGCTAAGAGTAGAATGTGTACGGAAGGAAGGGAATGGGAAAATTGCATCATTACTTTGTATTCATATAAATCTTAGTTTCTGACTGTTGATGCTGTCATAGTTAAGTCAGCCACATTTTGGCCATAGTTCTGAGTCTTTTTTTTTTTTTTTAATTTTTATTTATTTATGATAGTCACAGAGAGAGAGAGAGAGAGAGAGGCAGAGACATAGGCAGAGGGAGAAGCAGGCTCCATGCACCGGGAGCCCGACGTGGGATTCGATCCTGGGTCTCCAGGATCGCGCCCTGGGCCAAAGGCAGGCGCTAAACCGCTGCGCCACCCAGGGATCCCAGTTCTGAGTCTTAATCTGCTTTGGAAAAAGTCTCAATATTGCTGTTGTTATTGGAGTCACCTGTGAAACTTGAAAAAGTCTTTGTGAAACCCTTGACTCCACTCTTAGACCCATTTCAAATTCTAAAAAAAGGAATGGACTGAAAGCTTAAAGCTTCTCTGTCATGTGCTCAGTTTTCTTCTCTTCATTGTAGTTGCCTTCTTGGTGATCATTCTGTACTTCAGCATCTAACAGGAGTTCTAACAAATGACTGCACAATTCAGTTGTTAGTTTAGTATATCAGGCCCATGTCTCTGACCTCTCTTCTGTGAAAGGCCCATTGAGCACATCTTGTTTAAACCACAAAGAACATAGGACTTTAGGTCTTAAAACTGGTGTGCAGCTGCCTATTTAGTATAAAGTAAAAGCCCTTACCAGCAGAGTCTGTCTTAGGAGTTTGAATGAAGTCCATTAAATATACATTTTGATGACTCTACTGGGATCTTTGTTCACAGAAAAGAGTGATTGAGGGCTGGTTCTCACCTTCTCTGACTCTGGTGCAGTTCTTCTTCCTCATATCCTGGATAGAGAATTGGCTCTTTTTTCAGAACTTTAGGCTGGACTTGAATATCAACATGGGTTTGAATGCACAGAATCACCCAGGGAGCTAGGCTTTTATGGGGGGAGGGGTTTAGACTGACTATTGACACTGGTTATGATAGAGGGGCTCATTGCTTTAAAAAGGTCCTCATTTCTACTAAAATAAAAATTGCTGGACTGTTTGCATTTGTTGTAAAAGAAATATTAAACATTAAAAAAGGATACATCCTCACTTGGGGATGGGGGAAGGGCAGGCAAGAGGGTTGAAATGGAAATATAAAGCCAGACAAAAAACTTATAACCATAATATTTTAAATGGGATATTATAGGATATCTAATACTGGATCAGTGGAAACCTAAGAATTCTTAGAGGGAAATTCTTAAGGGAAATCAGCAAATAGATGTGCTTAGCATTGACTTTTCTAGCTAAATAAACATAAGGGAACTTCTAACATAATTTGGCAAAAGCCAATTGAATTACTCATGTATTCAAGGTCTACTTCTAGATTTTTTTTTAAGCATTGCTTTTCAAACTAAGTTATTGTCCACTTGTGGGTCATGAAATCAAAAGTTTTCAGGAATGAAATACAAAATGAAATGAAAATATCAAAATGCATCACACATAGTAAGGGTGGGTAGTTTTGTGAAACTCTTAAAAATAAACTTGTATTGAATTATGTAAAACCTAATTCTTATTGTGGGTTGTGATGGTCATTTTCAAAGTTAGGAAGTCTCTATCTTAGAAGATACATAGGTGATTAAAACTCCCTTGTTTTCAAGGAACTTGGTGACATATTTTATGCTTGCTACACAGTATATATTTCTTTGTGTGTAGCTCAGAATTTCATGCTCCTGATAGTGATTCTAAGCATTTCTTTGGGCAAATTGCTGCTGCTGATGGTGATTTGTCAGTGATTATTTTAAAATTAGAGGGACCTTTTAGGGTATCTGTGTGTTTATGCTAAGATTGGAGGTACTAATGTTAAGTCATTAATTAAAGTACTTTTACCTTTTGCAAAGACTTGGAGCTCTATCACAGGTGGGAAAAATCTCATTAATTAATGAATTATCATAGTTTTTTAGTTTTTAGATAGCAATTTAAAAAATGAAGGATTCTTTAATATTCTTGATGGTCACTATTACTTGCAGTTTGTAGACAGATGGCCACCCCATTTCAGATAGCTTTTTTCCTATTTGAAAGCCTACATCACTTCTAAAACTTTTCCAAAATGGGATGTATTCAGCTGATTATTTCTTCCTGCATCTCTGCACCTCATCTTTTTATAACTCTCCTTCAGGAAACCTATAATACCTAGTTTAAGCTCAAGAAAAGCAGTTTAAATGGGAAGTAGTTTTGTGGAATTGTCCTTCATTTGAGTAATTGCGGTTTCCTATTCTGAAGCTCCTTTCCCAGGGAGAGCAAAGCTTTATACTTTGATCACCAAAGCAGTTTGCTTTATGCTTGTATTTGTTATTGTAGTTTCTCCCAGCCCCCACCAGCATTTATTTTACAGCCTGTAACACTACATATTAGAGATAATGCTTAGTGGTTTTTTATTTGTTTTACTGCCCTAGGACTCTGTGTTTTCAAGGAAGAACGTTATTTCAGATTTAATGACTTTTATGTTAGGTTCACTTACGCCTTTGTTGCTTGCTGTCTTTAGGAAGAGAAAGCCAATTTCATTAGCAGATGTAGGCGGGTTTTACTTGTTTGGGTGAATGTTACAAATGCTTAGCACTTTACTTAGTAGCATTGTGTTTTCTGAGGTTCTTGGGTACTGGCAGTTACAATTTTGTGATCTCTTATCTGCAGTTCTGTAACCTGTGAGACTCTGAAAATCAAAAGATTTTTATTTGGTGGCTTGATATGATCTGAGCTGACATGAAGCTATTTGTTGCTTTACTTATTCCATTTAGTGTGAACTATCCATGCATTTTACTGTAGAAAATATTAATGTTTGATTAGTAGACTCTGTTGAGAGCATTAATCTAATACTATAGTACATATACCATCTTAAACTCCAGAAAACTCAAGTTTTGAAATTTGGCCCATAAGGTTTCTGATGAGGAGTCGGAGATTTCAATTACTACTATTCTTAGTGAACTTGTTGATTTTATTTTTTAGGTATACTGTGAGTGTGGAAAAGGAGAGTAGTCCGTATAATGAGGACTGGGTTTTGGGACTAGACAAACATGCCTTAGTAAGCTCAGTCTCAGTTTTATCCTTTGTGAAATGAACTTGGTAATAACCATTCTGAGCTGGTAGTAGTGATTAAATGAGATAACATAATTCTTGATCAAAATTCCAAGATGTAGGAACAACCAAGTGTTCATCAGTAGATGAATGGATAAGAAGGATGTGGCATATGTATACATACACACACACACACACACACACACACACACAGGAGTATTATTGAGTCATAAAAAAATTTACCATTCGTGAAAACATGGAAGGAATCTAGAGGTTATTATGCTAAGTGAAATAAGGCAAATACCATAGGATTTCACTTATATGTAGAATCTAAAAATGAACAAACAAAAAAATAGATACAGACTCAATCAGATACAGAGAACATATTGGTGGTTGCCAAAGGGGAGGGAGGTTGGGGATAGGGAAAATAGGTGAAGGAGATTAAGAAGTACAAGCTTCAAGTAAAAAATATGTCACAAGAATATAAAGTACAGCATAGGGAATATAGTCAGTACTATTGTAATAACTTTGTGTGGTGACAGATGGTACCTGCACTTATGGTGAGCATTTCATAATGTATGCAGTTGTCAAATCACTATGTCATATGCCTGAAACTAACATAATTGTATCAGCTATATTTCAGTTAAAAATTTCCTCATTCCTTTATATAGTTTTATCCTGACAGGGACTTTTTAAACTAAAACTAAATATATGTTATTTTATTTATGTAACTGAGCCAGGGTAGCTATACTTTTATTCTGCCTGTTTTGCATAAATGATATTCATTTCTTTCCTTTTGCTGTCCTTGCCCCCTAGGGGAGCATGTAACGTCAAGGTTTAAAAACGAAGTGGAGCGGATGGGTTTTGATATGAACAATGCCTGGAGAATTTCCAACATCAATGAGAAGTACAAGTGAGTTGTATGGGTGCCTGTGGACCGTGTTTCACAGCCAATGCCTTTGCAAAAATGTCAATTCTCATGTGGCAGAATATTTGAACTTACACATTTTCTTTCAATGGAATTTTATTAAAACTAACTGCACAGTCTTCAAAGTACTTCTTGAGCCTTCTGTTCCCATTGCTGGACACTGGGAGTGGAAAGTGATGCTTCATAGGATTCTAGAACCTTCCTTTCTATCCCCTCCATGCCTCTGTTCTTCTTGGTGTGTGCATTTTCTAGACAATGTTGTGTTCACATGTAGGCAGGCAGTGTCCATTGGTCTCATCACCACTTGATGTCACATGGGAGATAGAATCAGTGATCTCACAAACCAGTGATAAAACACTTAGAAGCTAGTTTTTATGACTAATTTTACTCCAGAATCTATGAAATAGGCATAAGTAGTATTCTGTTCTTTCTAACATCATAGCTATGACCATTTAATCATTAAATATTAATATAATCATTATTAAATATTTCCCATTACTTTTTTCCTTAGAAGGTGTAAGTACTTTGGTGTGGGGGCAGACAGTTAACTAGTATGATTTTGGTGGTCTGGATTGCTATAAAACAAAACAAAATTGTTCAGGAGATTTAAATTAGTATTTTTCCTCCTCTTAAGATTCCCTCTAGCAGTTGGAGACATTAATCATTATGTTTTTTGAACTCCCTCATATTACAATAACCATTTTCCTGGTGTATTTGTGAGTAGCCATCAGCATTTCATTTTTCATTGGAAAAAACTATAGCTGGTCACTGTATGTAGCTCTTAACATGGACCTTGGTCAAGGAATTAAAAACCTGGGGTGTTGTGAAGAAACAGGAGCTATAGACCTGTCATTCCTTGACCTGTTCTCAGTCATAAGTCAAAGCAGAGAATGGAGGTGGAGACTGGAGGAGAGAGAGGCCTCTGAGACCCTGAGACTGCCACAGACTTTACTTATGTGTAACCCTCCTTTCCTATGCTGGAAAACTGCTTATCTACATGTAAGCAGCTAGTATTTGCTTAAGAAGTGACTACTATGTACTGTAACACTTAAAAAACGAATATAATGATCAGAATATTGGGTGAAGTCAGAAAACTGAGTTAAGCTAAGCTAGTTGAAAAAAAGTTTGAGTTCAAAAGCCATTTGGTTTTCAAAATCCCGATTCAATATGGGTTTTGAAAATTAACTTTTGTCTTTGAGTCCGCTATCTACTCAGAACCAATCATCAGGACATTGGAAAGTTCTTTCTACTACAAAGAAGGAGAGTTAAATTTATTCTTAAGTTTTAAACAAGATAAAAGAAATAAGACAAAAGAACAAGACTCATGGTTAACATATTAACTATGGTCACAGTGTCCCAGGTTATTTTTAGGAATTCGTGGGTCTTAAGTTTATAGAGCTACTCTTGGTCGTAGATATTCTCCTGGTTCAGTGGCTTTTAAATTCCTGATATTTAATCTTCTGGAAATTGAGAACACGATGAAGATATTTAGTGCAGAATGATCAAAACCCCCAATTCCTAAGCTACTTTGTGTTTTCCGCCTCTTCCCCTAGTGCATTAGGTAGGCTAGGGCCAGAGGACGGTGGCGCAGGAGAAGGAGGAATTTGTGTATTTTAGGATTTGGATTAAAGGTCTTGCCTTCACTGTTGAAAAATATTGAGATACCCATAGAGAGACACTGTCCTGTAGGTAAAAACACCTATCAGAAAAAAACCCTGCGTTTTGGGGCACCAGCTTGACTAGCATGTAGCTACTGGCTTCCTCCCTAATGAAAACAACTTCCTCCCCACCCTCCATATAATTCTGATGTATGTTTTATAGAAATTATGATTAACAGCTTACTCACATTACTAACTTGGACTAGTGGGACTGTGATTGTGTATACAAATGTCCTGACTTATGGTACTGCTTATACATACCTATGCCTGCACCTGTTACCTATAATTAGGACCCATCAAATAATATGTTAGTAATTCTATAAGGTCTCTAGAAACCTGAAATTGTCGGCTCTTGTCCTTCTTCACATGTTTCTCTTTGGAAGCCTGAAAGAGTAAGGGGGTCTGGTAGAGATGACAGACTTCTGCTTTTATAGTTGAACTGTGTACTTTTGTCTAGTTAAGAAATTACCTGTATGTTTGTTAAAACAAAGTTACATGAAGTAACTGCCTGTAGACTCCTTTTAATCACTGATGTTAAGATCACCAAACTCCCAAAGGCAGAGTCTAAAGATAGTATCACATGGTATGTACATAAGCACCTAAGGCAGCTAGTTCTGCTGAGTAGGCCAAGACTTAACTAAAGCTCTTTATTGCCTTTTAACTGGCTCTGGGGTAGTTTGATCAACATCCTTATGTTGACTCACATAGTGTCTCTCCCTCTTTTCCCACCCTGTCTTCTTCCCCTACTCTCTTTTTCTCACCTTCCCTGTTAGGCTGTGTGGTAGCTATCCACAGGAGCTCATAGTGCCTGCCTGGATCACCGACAAAGAACTAGAGAGTGTAGCAAGCTTCAGGTCCTGGAAGCGCATCCCTGCTGTCGTTTACAGGTAAGTAAGCCTGGCAGGGCCCAGCCCGGTTGGTGCTACTGCCACTGCATATGGTTTGCTGCTCTGCTGCTGCTAACCTGGGAGGAAGGGAAGGGTTCAGAGAACTTCCCAGGCAATTATGTGCTTCCTTATTGTTAAAGCCCACTCTCCAGTGATGCACCAGTCCTTACCACATCCAGAACACTTGCTGATGGTTCAAGTGATAAGAAAAATTTGATAAGTCGCCAGTCTTGCTATTTTAAGATCCTTCTGACATTTTTTAAAAAAGTTTATTTATTCGTGAGAGACACAGAGAGTGAGGCAGAGACCTAGGCAGAGGGAGAAGTAGGCTCCCTGTGGGGAGCCTGATGCTGAACTCGATCCCAGGACCCTAGGATCATGACCTGAGCCAAAGGCAGACATTCAACCGCTGAGCCACTCAGGCATCCCTCCTTCCAACATTCTATGGGAAGATAATGTATTACTACATTTCACTTCCATTTTGGCCTTTGAATTGAGAGAGAGGAGTTCCAGAAAGTGAGAGTTGAGTCATTTGTGATTGTCTCTGTGGTTGAAACTTTGACACATAAAGGGCTCTGTTTTGAGAGAGAGCATTTAGAATGCTAGGGCTTGGCTAGATAAAAGATCTTAGAGATCAAAGGCATGAGAACTAAGGGAGGCAAGTTCTAGAAGAGGATGGTGGCATGGTGGCAAGCACAAGTTTTTGGAGTCCAGGTCTTTTCACTGATACTCCTTGCTGAGACACCTTGAATAAATTCCCTAACTTCGGCTTGTTCCTAATTAGTAAAATAGGAATGATGTTCTACTTTACAGGTATGCTGTGCCAACTGAATGAATCTGTAAACACTAGGCTTCTCTAAGCGGTACATGGAGTAGGTTGTATTCCTGGGGGCTGCTTTTTACAATTCATTGAATAGCTCACTTCTTAAGGACTCATGTTAGGATTTAAAGAAGTCATTCCCTCTTATTTTGAAACTGTTTCAGATGTCATCTCTATATAATGTTTACATTCTCCATTTCATTTTTCCAGCTTACAGACTTTTTGGGCTTTCCTTGAATTTGGGCCAAACCAGTGGGGCTTAGTTAGAGATTTTTATGCCAGGAAGCATTCCATTGAAATATTGAGGATAGTAGGAAGGGATTTATCTCCTTGTGGAATTTCCACTGAGGTAACCAGCTTGTTCATTTAGTCCACTGACGGCAAATTCTGATGGCCATCCTGAATAGAGAGAGATGAAAAAGTGTTTGTTTCTGGCCCAGGGAATCCATTAAGTTTTCAATCTCAATTTTCATCACTGTTGTTTTCAGACACCCCTAGAAAAGTAGGTCACCAAATTTACCTATCACTCAAGTGGCAAGGATGACACAGGAATTAGAGAGCAGGGAAAGCTGAAAGGATTTGCGTCTTATCAGTGATCGGCCCAGCTCAAATAGGGAAAGCAGCCAGCTGCTGCTCTGTGGCCAACAGCTGTGTTAGATCAGCCCTGGCATTTTGTAGGGTTTGTAGGGATTTTTTTTTGTAGACTTTGAGCATAGGGAGGATGGACTATCCTTTTCAAAGTATGGGACTTTAGGTGAATTCTCCTTGTTGGTTGAGAAGTCTCGTTAAGTACAAGTTGAAGAAAAACTTCTTAGAATAAACAGGGGAAACCTTTTTTCCCTTTTAAAATTTATTCTAGAGGGCATGAGCCATGAGGTTTTTTTTTTTTTCCCTAGCCCTTCTTAGGGACCATAGTGTATAAATAAATGAAATTTTTATTTCCAGTTTCTCCAAGGAAATCTGCTCTCAGAGGATTACAAATGAAAGTTCTTGGCATAGGGACACCTGGTGGCTCAGCCATTGAGTGTCTGCCTTTGGCTCACAGCATTATCCCAGAGTTCCGGGATGGGGTCCCACATCGGGCTTCCTGCATGAAGCCTGTTTCTCTGTCTGCCTATGTCTCTGTCTCTCTCTGTGTCTCTCATGAATAAATAAATAAAATCTTAAAAAAAGAAAGAAAAGAAAGGAAGATCGATCGATCGATCCTTGGCATAAAAAAGAAGAAAGTTTTTGGTATAGTCTACACAAAATCAGATAGGCTTTCTAGGAACTCGCCTCTGTTTTGGAACATGTATCTTGTATCTCTGAGCCCCAAACTGCATTGTTAAATTATTAGGGAGCTTTGTAAAGGATATGTTGAAGAATATTTTGGGGATAGTCTGCCATTCTCTGCTTTGCCAGCCCAGGTGGCAAAATGCTTCTGAATCTAGCATACATTTACTGAATTTAATTGTCTATAGACTACAGTAATGATTCCTGAGGTTGCTAGCAGCAGTTATTTGACAGCACCACACTGAACTAGCATCCGATTAGTGTTTTTTTTCCTACTGTAATGAGAGAGTGTTTAATTGGACTTATCATTGAAGACAGAGATTACTCTAACACAGCAAGATAGTACAGAGGGCATCCATCTGTAGTGCAAATTACAGCAACCCCCTTTGTGCATTGAGTAGTCATTAGATATTTCTTGTCCTTTAGGGAGCTTGCCTAATACTAACTTTAGGATATTTTAAACATTTACATGTTTCTATATAAAATTGAAGCTTTTAGTATTCAGGGGGGGACTCATCCATTGGACATCTTAATTTTTATAACTTTTTCCTGGTTTTGTTTGTTAAAATGGTAGAAATGCTCTTTAGTGATTTTTAGCTGTGTTGTTTTAGTTCTTGATCATGCAATCTAAAGTATTTTGGAAGACTGCAGAAAACTGCTTATTGCAACAGCTCAGTTGGAATATAGCTGTTAAAATGCCATGACCCTTTAAACCCAAGATCCAAGCTGAAGAGTGCCATCTTCTGTTCCTCTTGGGCACTGCTGAGAAGCATTGCGGAGAAAGAGGATGCTCAGGAAAGATCCTGCCAGCCTCTTTTGTAAAGGTTGACATCAGTCAGCTCCGTTGTTTTCCAATGCATACTATATATGCTAGTAGGCATTTTAGGAATTAGGTTTTATTTACAGTTGGGCTCCATTCAGCAGGTGAGCCAACTGAGCATGTTCACAAGTGCTTTCCATTACCTGTCTGTCTCTGTCTGGGAGGATGTAAAAATTGCAGGCAAATGGATGGTTCCAGTGGAATATGGTTCTTGCTGAATTTCATTGATTGCTGGTGAGCTTTAGGATTAAAAGCAAATTTTTTTCTCACATTGTTCCTTGAAGATGACAAATAGATTCAATAATATGTTTTATTTACATCTGTCTCACACATATGTTATATGTTGTATGAATGTATGTACTAAGATTTTTTGTTTTAAAGATTATATTACTTTGAGAGAGAACACGTGAAGTGGGGGAAGAGCAGAGGGAGAGGGACAAGCAGACGTTGTGCAGAGTGTGGAGCCCTGTGTAAGGCTCCATCACAGGACCCCGAGATCATGACCTGAGCCAATACCAAGAGTTGGATGCTTCACAGAGTCACCCAGGCACCCCCTGAATTTACATTTCATTTTATTTCGCTCATTTATTTTAAAATATTTTTTAATTACTCTTGAGAGACACAGAGAAGCAGAGACACAGGCAGAGGGAGCAGCAGGCTTCTTGTGGGAAGCCTGATGTGGGATTCGATCTTGGGACTCCAGGATCATACCCTGAGCTGAAGGCAGTCACTCAACCACTGAGCCACCCAGGCATCCCTGTATGTACATTTTAGTGGGAGATAGAACATGGACACTTCCTCTCTGGGAGATAAAATTGGGGGCATTTAAAATTTTTGTTTACTGACTTCTTACTCTGATAATTTAGTTTTATAATGAAACGATTACTTTTATAACTTTTTAAAAACTTAGTGATTGTCACATATAGTTCAGCCTTTTAATGTGTACAGTTTGGTGATTTTTAAAAAAAATATATTCACAGGGTTGTGCAACCATCATTACAATCCATTTTAGTACATTTTGTACCACCTCAGAAGAGACCCCTGACCCATTAGTAGTCACTCCCTATTGCCTCCTCAATCCTCCTAGCCTCAGGGCACTAGTAATCTACTTTGTTTCTGCAGACCTGCCCAATCTGGACGCTTCTAATAAATGGAATCATACACTATGTGGCCTTTTGTGACTGGCTCTTCATTTAGCATAACATACTCCAAGCTCATCCATGTAGGATTTATTGGAACTTTATACCTCCTGATTGCCAAATACTACTTTTATTACTTTTTAATTGCTAAAATTGCCTACCTAAATTCCTAACTAGGAAAAGACTGGGTTTTAGTATCATCTTAAAGTAGACTTTTGAGGAAAATTTGTGGTCTTTAACTTTTTAAAAAGGACCTATAAAAGAAATAAAAAATAAAAAATGATCAGAATATGGCTTATTGAGGTTTTATGCTGTTCATTTTAAGAGCTTAAGGAAAGGTAGCTGGTGCATTGAGCTATCTGCCTATAGTAAGAGCAGTTTGTGAGTCACGAAGTCTCAGGGGATTTTGTAGAGTAGTCCACTGTGGGCCAGGTAAGTGTTTGAGTCCCAAAGGTGATACCTTTGGAAAGAACTTTGGGACTTTGAAAAGAATCCCCAAGCCAACCATAAGTGCACAGTTGCTGTAGTGGCCCCTCAGAAGTTATTGTGAAAACAAATTTTTCTGTGACAGCATCTGTTATGCCAGGATATTCGGGTACAGTATTAAAAAGGAGAGATTAATGTTTCATTATTGAGTGCAGAATTGGTGTAGTATTTGTAGATTACTTGTCACCTGATTTTCCAAAAGTAAATTTAAAGATTTAGATGTTTACTTTATGAATATTAGCTTTTTTAAAGAGCATACGCTTATCATTTTGTTGGTAATTCTACAAAGGTCTATCAATTGGTACGATTTTTTAGAAAGATCCAGATAGGTTTTGTTCTTTATTCTTGTTGCTATAGAAGATTTCTGCCCTGAGGAGACTTGAAGCTAACCCATCACTTACCTGTATTCAGGCCCTTCATTAAGACATTTAAAATCTACTATCTTACTTTTTGTGTGAGCTTAGAGCTTTGAAATGGGGCCACTGAGATGGATGCAATTGTTGTGTCTTGTTCTTTGCACAGGCACCAGAGTAATGGAGCTGTCATTGCCCGCTGTGGACAGCCAGAAGTCAGCTGGTGGGGCTGGCGAAATGCTGATGATGAGCACCTGGTGCAGTCAGTAGCCAAAGCTTGTGCCTCTGACTCCCGATCTAGTGGCAGCAAGCTGTCGACTAGGAACAGTTCTCGAGACTTTCCCAATGCGGGAGACCTTTCTGATGTGGAGTTTGGTAAGATGCTTCCTGGGCCCAATGGCAGCAAGTTTTTAGAGTATTTGTGAGAACTTTTTCTTGAAATGGCCTTTTCCTTGTAAGACAGAGAATTTGTTTCATAGGAGAGAGAGGGTGAAGCTTAAATTAATGGGATTATTTGAGGAATCATAGGTCTTGACAGAGAACCAGAAGACTGTTTTAGACCTGGTTTAAGAGGGTTAGTGTGTTGGTGGTCTTTCTTGTCATTGTGACAGAATGGGGTATATATGATAGGGGATCTGGAGTGTCTCCAGACCATGGCAAGAGACATGAGGCTTCCTTAAAAGACTATACATGTAGACACGAGATAAAGGAGACTGTAGGCAAAATGGAAGATAAAGAGAGAAGTTCTGTGTATCAAGGATTCTGGTTGGGGGGGGGGGGTTCACTTAATTGAGGGATTTTGCTTTTTGTTTGGTACTGTAATAGGTGTCTTTGGTTCTTATTTTGCACAATTCTGGGAGAAATGGATTCATTTAGTTTTTCATCCCCGCTCCTGATGTTCCTAGATTCTTCTCTGTCAAATGCTTCAGGAGCGGAAAGTTTAGCCATCCAACCACAGAAGCTTTTGATCTTGGATGCACGCTCCTATGCAGCAGCTGTGGCGAACCGAGCCAAAGGAGGAGGCTGTGAATGCCCAGGTGAGGTATATGGTGCTTTGTCCCCTGACACTGTTATCGTGAGTCCAACCCATGCCCAATGTGGTCTTAGTTCTCAATTTGAAATGAATGGCAAAGCTGTTTAGATTCTTCCCTGAAAAGTAGTTTCTTTTCAGGGAAGAAATGGAGGAGGAGGTGCGGTAAAACCAAAAAATCTTCCTTCCCAACCTTTAGGTGATAGTGTGTTGGTGGTCTTTCTTGTCATTGTGACAGAATGGAGTATATGATAGGGGTGATAAAGTAAATTCTCCCTTTAATAAGGCTTGTTCACATTTGGAAGCTGCTGCTTTAGTGGCTTCAATATCCCAACCTTCTAAAAGCTTTTTGTTGTGTTTGACAGTCGGTTTACTCATCACTGACCTCACAGAAAATTCCCCACATGGCTTCTACTTAGAAAACTTGAGGTGGAAATTGAAGCAGTAAATTTAGAACTCTAGCAGTGCACCTTTGTCCTGACCTATAGCAGCCCTACAGTTTGAATGCTGACTTTGTCCAGGGAGGGGCCCCTTTAGTGCTAGGTGTGTGCTGATGGAGCGGGTAGAGGCTCCACACTCCTCCTTCAGAGGCCACCTCAACCGTAAGTTAAAAGAGGTGGTACAGAGGCCAAATGTGAATGCACAAAGCGCACTGTCCTGCCAGATTCTTTTCAAGAGAGTCCAGAGCTGTAAATTTTGGCCCAAGAAGTCATCCTGAGGTGAGGAAGGCTATAGATCTTTTTCTTAAAAAATAAGGGCTTCTGTTTATGTCCATATCTTCACAAATCTAAATTTCCTTTTTGCAAAAACAGCTAAAATTCAAGCAATGTTTTTCCTCTCATAAAAGGACTGTACTAATAGGCATCAAAACATTGCAGTTTCATTAGTCAGCAGCTATAATGGACTTGCTTTATAGCCTGTTTGCTGCTTTTAAATTTGGCCATGTGGGCTTCAAATTCAACATATTTTTGTTCTCTTTATTGTTATTCTCTGCAGAGTATTACCCGAACTGTGAAGTCGTGTTTATGGGGATGGCAAATATTCATTCAATTAGGAGGAGTTTTCAGTCTCTTCGGTTGCTATGCACACAGATGCCAGATCCGGGAAAGTAAGACATTGGCCTTAGCTTTAATTTTGCTTTGGCTTTTTTTTTTTTTTAAATGAGTTTGGAAAGGTGTCTTTTTTTCTCTTTCCTGGTA
Organism: Vulpes lagopus; assembly: GCF_018345385.1. Classification (NCBI taxonomy): domain Eukaryota; kingdom Metazoa; phylum Chordata; class Mammalia; order Carnivora; family Canidae; genus Vulpes; species Vulpes lagopus. Next base: position 13,627,389 of record NC_054837.1, on the reverse strand, counting down.
CACTTCAGCTTTACTTTCAGTCCCCGCGGGCATTCTTCTTTCTGTGTTAGGAGCACAGCAGCACAAAAGATGCTGAGAGAAAAATCTAGCCCTTGGAAATGTTAAAGATGTAGGGCACAAACCCACCTCAGTCTTCAGAAGCACTGCCTTCTTGTTTTTCCTGGGACCTCTTCTTTCTCTTCTACATAGTTTTTGGCTCATTTTTAATCCTGTGGTTTCTGATATCCTGTAGTAATACCTGCTGTGAACTGGGTGGGATATTTTACCTTGAGGAGTCAAAATGTATTCATCATGTTGCAAACAAGGATTAAACTTTCTTTAAACTTGCCATTTGGTGAATTCCTTTTGCATCTGCTTCTGATTCCTAGACTACCCCTCTTATTTATTAAGGATATTACCAGATTCTTATTGCTTATTAAAAATGAATGTTTGCATTTGCAGTGAAATAGGTGAACTAACACCCACCTCCCTTCAAGGGAACTGGTTGAATACAAGATAGATTAGCAGGACTGCTCTGTAAAACAAATATGGACAGATAAATATATAAAAGCCCCTGTTTTACTATTTCAGGAAGCCAGAAATGGTGCTAGAGAAGACAGAATTTTCCCTTTTCTGATGTTTGTGCTGGAGCCCATAGCTATTTCCCTGGGTTCTGTTCAGTAGTTCTGATCACATCAAATTTTGTGGAATTCCTTGATTTATTCAATCAAATGGCTGCCTGAACCACCTGTACTAACTCCTGGTAGTAAATGATTAGATTCATCACAGTTGGAATCAGCCCAAAGGGTGAAGCAGTTGTCTTTGGGAGAAAAAGCCTGACCAAAGAAATGAGCTTGCTGCTCTGCTTTGGAGATGAGCAACTTGTATCTGCTACATATTTATAGAAACCAGCACGTAGTGCTCTCTTCCCCAGAGATAGGTCATAGAAAGAGCCTGGCTGAGGTCTCAGAAGATCTGCCACTAATTGTGTGACTTTGGCCAAGTTGCTTAATTATTATGGGTATCAGTATGGTATCAGTTTTCCTGTTTTTAAAATGATGAAAGGGATAGAATCAGTACCACCTGATCTCAAATATTTTCCATATATTAAAATTCTTTTCTTTTTTAAAAGATTTTATTTATTTGTTTGATAGCACAAGCAGCAGGAGCAGCAGGCAGAGGGAGAGGGAGAAGCAGGCTTCCTACTGAGATCATGACTTGAGCTGAAGGCAGATGCTTAACCAACTAAGCCACCCAGGCACCCCTAGAATTCTTTCTTAAAAAGCCTTAGAAAGCTCTTTTTAAAATCTAGAGTCAGAAAGATGCAATTGGTCCTCACCTGGTCCGTATGAAAGTGTGGGGATTTTATTAAGGAAAAGGGTGATGTTTTGCCTGTAATTGGCAGCAAGTCATTAGGCACTACTTCTTTGAGGGTAAAAAGAAGCCCTGGTAGTGGTGAGATCAGCTATACGCAAGCCTCTCAACCCTTGTTTGAGGCCGTGGAACTACAAATCTGATCACATTTTGGAGAAATCAGAGCTTGTGGTATTGCGTGTAGGGAGTAGAATTCATGACAGGGCACAAGAACCAAATGTCAACATAGTTAAAAACCAAGTGTGATATGCTTATGATTACTTCCAAGGGGTAATTCTTGAGATCTGATACTTTCTGAAGGTCTTTATGAAAAAAGGTTCTTCTAGATCCCTGCTGAATCCAGTCTCTGTTAGGTCCCATAACACCATGTAGCCATTAGTATACTAATTTGTGAGAGTCTTGAGTCATTAGTTTGGGCTCACCCAGTTTCAGTCAATAGAAATTCTTTTTTTATTTTTTAATTTATTTTATTTTATTTTATTTTATTTTATTTTATTTTATTTTATTTTATTTTATTTAAGAAATTCTTTAAATTTTATTTATTAGATCACACAAGCAGCGGGAGAGGCAGACAGAGGAAGAGGGAAAAGCAGGCTCCCCTGAGCAGGGAGCCCTGATGTGGGGCTCAATCCCAGGACCCTGGGACCATGACCTGACTGAAGGCAGATACTTAGCTGTCTGAGCCACCCAGGCGCCCCAGTCAATAGAAATTCAAGACTTTGGTGGCAGGTGTTAGAGTGGGGAGCAGGTGCTATTGTTTGCACTGTTCATCTGGCTTACATCTCCTTATAGATACGTCTGTATGTGTGTTTTCTATACCTTTTTTTTTTTTTTTTTTTTGAGAACTTGTTGGGCATAGTTGCTGATCATTAAATGTAAGTACTTTCTGTTTTACAATATCAGAAGTGGCTTAATTTCCTTCAGAAGACTCCAGAAAGAACTGCATTTCTTGAGGCACTTGGGTGTCTCAGTTAAGTGTCTTCCTTCAGTTCAAGTCATGATCTCAGGGTCCTAGGATCGAGCCTCACATCGGGCTCTCTGCTCAGTGGGGAGCCTGCTTCTTCTCCCTCTTCCTGTGCCTGCTGCTCTGGCTACTTGTATGTGCACACTGTCAAATAAATCAATCTTAAAAAAAAAAAAAACCCTACTTTTCTTATACTGGGTATGTAACTACCACAGACTGAGAAATATTAATTTTCAGAAACTAGGCATAAGATTTCTGTAACAAAAATTCTATTACTGTCCTATCTCTAAAGCTGTCATCTATTGTATAGTAGGGCTTGAGCCTCTCATCTTTGTACATGCTTCATAAGGACAGATTTGTTTGTATTGGCAGTGTTTTATTTGGAGGGAAAGATCTTTGGCAATTGCTTTTTAATTTCACAGGTATTTGGCATGATGCAGTAAATCATAAAAATCAAATTTCCTTATCCCCTTCTGTTTTTATTTTTATAGTTGGCTCTCAGCCCTTGAAAGCACTAAGTGGCTCCATCACCTGTCTGTGCTTCTGAAGTCGGCACTTCTGGTAGTGCACGCTGTGGATCGTGATCAGCGGCCAGTACTAGCGCACTGTTCAGATGGCTGGGATCGCACCCCCCAGATTGTGGCATTGGCTAAGCTCTTGCTGGATCCATATTACCGAACCATAGAGGTAGGTGCATCCAAAGAGTAGGATTTGGTACTTCGTTATGAGTGGGAGAAACCTTGGAGGGCTTTATGATCAGTTTTATCGTAGTGGTTAGGTCTAAAGAAAGTGAAATTTGTATTAAAACTGTTGCTCCTATACCTTGAGCTAAAATGTGGCAGTGCCTCCTTCGGTTCCTATGCCTCTTAAAAAGTAGCAGATTGTGAATCACAAGGTATTGAGAATACAGTCATATTTTCCTTTGCAGTCTATGTACTTGGAAAAGCTTTGGCTACCCCAGGAAAATGGGGCTACTATAGAAGGATCTTGGCATGCTTGCTTATTATGATAATGGGTCCAGATATCACTTCAGTGTTCAATGGAGAAAGAGCCCTACTCTGAAAGAACCACGTTAAAGATATAAGAAAAACCATAAAGGTGCCCTAAAATACATATAAATCTGGAGTAGGGAAAGATGTTAGAAACAAGACTGTAAGTATAACATGAAATATAGAAATCAAAAAATAAAAAATTTAGAAAAAATGTGGCTTTTATGCTGTGTTGTGAATTGGAAGAGTCTAAAAGTTTAGACTCAAAAAAGGCTTAGATAAATGCTTAGTACCCTTTTGATGACTATGGAATGGAGTTGAGGGAAGTGGGAAATTGCCCTAAGCATGTGTTCCATGGAGCCTTTGGCTATGGGGCTGGGTCAGGGTCTCCTTTTGGGCTTACTGGGAGTTTGTTTAAAGGGATTATTGTTGTTAGTCCTGACAGGCTCAGAACTGTCATATCTTCTCCATAGACAAGTACACATGATCTCTTCTGGGTGTTTCCCTGCAGGGTTTCCAGGTCCTTGTGGAGATGGAGTGGCTGGATTTTGGCCACAAGTTTGCCGACCGGTGTGGTCATGGGGAGAACTCCGATGATCTGAATGAGCGCTGCCCAGTGTTTCTGCAGTGGCTTGACTGCGTTCATCAGCTTCAGAGGCAATTTCCTTGCTCTTTTGAGTTCAATGAAGCATTCCTTGTGAGTTTGGGCTTGTAATTCTTCATCTTGGGGACCTTCGAAAATTATGGGGGGTGTCAACGCAAATGTTTGTGGGCTAGTTTTCACCTGAAACTATGCATTCTTTTTAGAATTTAATGAGAAGCCATTCTTTCTCCCAGTAATAATTAAAAACAGTAAGAAGTGTGTGTTTATTCACTGAATCCAGGTGTGTTAGCTTTGCATAAAGTCTTTTGAGTTGTTTTAGACTTAACTTTTAAAATAGATGATAGAGGGGCACCTGGGTGGCTCAGTCAGTTAAGGGTCTGTCTGCCTTTGGCTCAAGTTGTGATCTAGGATCCTGGGATTGAGCCCCACATTAGGCTCTCTGCTCAACAAGGAATCTGCTTCTCCTTCTCCCTCTGCCACTGCCCCAGTTTGCTCTAATAAATAAATAAAGTCTTTTTAAAATTTAAAACAATAAAATAGATGATAGAAGTCCTGACTACTTAGAGAAATTAATGTGAGTGTCTGGCTGGCTCAGTCAGTGGAGCATGTGACTCTTGATCTCAGGGTTATAAATTCTAGCCTCCTGATGAGTATAGAGATTACTTAAAATAGAGAAGTAACAGAATATCCTCTGCTCCCTCAATCCGTTTGCCACCCCACCCCCCACTTGTTGTCCCTTATCCTTTGACAGAGGACTCACTGTCCTTGCCCTGTTCCAGCCCCTCCCTCCATTGCTGCACTGGCCCCCACTGCCTCTCTGCTCAGTTGCATGGTGCCAGCATTTCTCCTCTCTGCCTTTTGCATTGGTGTATTTCCCTCTCTACCACATCGTTGCCATTAATACACAGACATGGTGTAGTGCCTTTTATCCCCTCAAAACCGTTTATCAGCTTTGCATCTCTTGCCAACTATTAGTCTCACTTCCTGTATCTCCTCTCTTCACAGCAGAGCTCCTCAAGTCTTCTGCATTTACTGTCTCAAATTCCTTTTTTCACATTCTTGCTCTAAAACCCAATCCAGTCAGGTCCAGAGCTGTGACTTCCATGTTGCTAATCCAGTGATCTGCTTTCAGTCTTGATCTTGTTAAATTTTTTTTTAATTGAGGCATAATTGACACTATAACATGCTAGTTTCAGGTATACAACACAGTTATTCTAAATTTGTGTATTTTGAAATAATCACAATCAGTAGCTAACATCCATTACCACACAATTTTTTTGTGAGGAGAACTTTTAAGAGCTACTCTCTTAGCAACTTTCAAATATGCACTAGAGTATTATTAACTGTAGCCACCTTCCTGTATATTACATCCCTAGGGCTTAATTTTATAACTGGAAGTTTGTATCTTTGTCTTCATCTTACTCTTTGGTACTGTTTAATCACACCTTTCTTTTTCTTTTTCTTTTTTAAATATGGAAAGCTTCACATATTTGCATGTCATCTTTGCACAGGGGCCATGCTAATCTTTTCTGTATCGTTCCAATTTTAGTATATGTGCTGCCGAAGCAAGCACAATCATACCTTTCTTGACACCTATTCTTCAGTTGACTGCCAACACACACTTTGCCTTATTTCTTCTCTGTCTCACTAGCTGGTCCTTTCTGTCTCCCGTTCGTCCATATTTTCTCAGTGCTGAATGTTTGAATGCTCCAGGACTCAGCCCCCAAGGCGCTTCTATAGCTTACTGCCTCTCTGAGGATTTCATCTAGTCCATTGCTATTCATGATTCCCATCTTTATAATTATGTCTTCAGCTTAGATCTCTCCATTTAACTCCAGACTCACATACCCAACTGTGACTACTCAGTATCTCCACGTGGATGTCCTAATGGTATTTCACATTGAACATTTTAACATGTTCGAAACTTGGTTCCTGATTTCCACATCTTCCCATCCCCAAATCTGATCTTCTAGAAGTCTTCAGCCTCACCAGGTGGCAACTCAGTCTTTCCATTTATTTAGGGCAGAAACTTGCATGCTTAATTCTCCTTTCTCTTTCATACTCCACGTTTTATTCTCTCAGCAGATTCTGCAGCTTTACTTCTAAAATCTATCTAAAACCTGGTTACTGGAGTGTCTCGGTGGCTCACTTGGTAAAGTGTCTGCCTTCAGCTTAGGTTGTGTCCTGGGACTGAGGCCCACATTGGGCTCCCTGCTCAGCGGGGAGCCTGCTTCTCCCATTCCCCCTGATGCTTCCCCTCCCCTTGCTGCTCCCCCTGCTTGTGCTCTTGTGTGCTCTGTCAAGTAAATAAAATCTTTAAAAATTAAAAAAAAAAAAAAACAAACCTGATTACTTCTTGCTGTCTTCTACTATTCCCACACTGGTCCAAGTTACCACCATTTTCTGACCCAATTCTGGAGAGTCAGCCCACCAACTCGAGGGATCCCTTTGTTTACTTTAGAAAGAGAGAGCCACACAAGCAGGGGGAGGGCCAGTAGGAGAGGGAGAGAATCTCAAGCAGACTCCCTGCTGAGCACATCATTGATAAGCACTGAGCCTGACATGGGGCTCAGTCTCACTACCCCAAGATCACGACCTGAGCCAAAATCAAGAGCCCACAGCTTAACTAACTGACCCACCCAGGCGCCTCTAGAGGAATCCTTCTAAAACATAATTCAGACCATGTCATTCCTCTGCTCAAGAACCTCCAATGACTCCATTTCACACAGAGTAAAAATCAGTCATTAAAATGGCCTGCAGAGCTGTCCTAGACATTACTTGTCTAGATTCATTTCCTATCATTGCCCTCCTTCTGCAATGTCCTTCAGTTACACTAGCCTACTTCTCTTTCTTGGAAGTTGTAAGCACTTGCTCAGTCAAGACCATTGTGCTGGCTGTTGCCTTTGCCTGGAGCATTTCCCCCTGAGATACCCTCTTAACTTGCTTTCTCACTTCTCCTGCTGCCCTGTATGTGCCCTGTCCCTCTCACCCTGCCTTAATTGTGGTCCACAGCATGGTCACCCCTCCCCTACAACTGGAACCAGCTCCATCAGGGCGGGATAGGTGTCTGATTATTGTTGCCTATCCAGGCCCCATAGAAATGTCTGGGGTATGTCAGATGCTCAGGAATGATTTGTTGAGTGAAAAGTTGTTGAGAAGTGCGTTCTCAAAATGAATGAATGAATGAATGAATGAATGAATGAATGAATGAATAAATAAATAAATAAATAAATAAATAAATAAATAAATAAGAAGTGCGTTCTCAGTTCAGACTTGAGTTGCACACTGACCTGCTTCTGTACCCAGGTGATATGATATCTGTCCTCTGGGGTGTGCCTATTAACTTAGGACTTTCCAGACTGGTTACCAGGGAGGCCTAAGAGGAGAGAGGGTGCCAGCAATCTCTCTTTGCTCTTTTGACTCAGGAATTCTATGGTTGAGGTTGGCGCTCAGGGATTGGTGTGGTGAGGAGGCAGCTCTTGGTGTGGCTTACTTGGTTCCCCCCATCCTTACGGATCTGAGGTGCTCTTAGGGATGTTGGGGAAGGGGGTGCTCAGTGGGGCTACCCTTCCCCCAGAGACGCTATTGCTTTATTTTGGACTCCCACAGGTGAAACTGGTGCAACATACCTATTCCTGCCTGTTTGGAACATTCCTGTGCAACAACGCCAAGGAGAGAGGAGAAAAGCATACTCAGGAGCGGACATGTTCTGTGTGGTCACTGCTTCGGGCAGGCAACAAGGCTTTCAAAAACCTACTGTATTCCTCTCAGTCAGAAGCCGTATGTATCCTTCAGCCTTTCCTCTCTGATCAGCAGAAGGAGTTTGGGGGTGGTGATATATGGGTGCCTTTGTCAGTAGAGACTGTTTTCTCAAAGGCATCTCTGTTGTCTCTAGGTGGGTTGGTTCCATTTTTTTTCCATCTGTCCCAAAAAAGGCTTATTTCCAGGTGCTTCTCTGACCTGTTTCTGCCCACTCTTTGCTCAGGGTGGTTTGATTTGATATACATCTTTATTTTGCCACTCCAGACACAAATCTTTTCTGGCATCTCTGTCAGAGCTTAACTCACTCTTAGCATATTCTAACAAGTGGAAGGGGAACCTAAATTGTCCGCTAGATGTGCCTCATAGCTCAGAAGGAGCTGCCACCAGGCCCCTGGCACCCTTCCAGTGTCATCAGGTGATGATAGGTACTGCAGCTCCTGCAGAAAAGTGTGTATGACATTAGCATGTGTGTCCGTGTGATTTTTCTGCTCACGTGGAGAACTAGCAGGCCCTTTAAGACTTTGTTCTTTTTTTTTTTTTTTAAGATTTTATTTATTTATTCATGAGAGACATAGAGAGAGAGAGGCAGAGACACAGGCAGAGGGAAAGCAGGCTCCATGCAGGAAGCCTGACATGGGACTCGATCCCAGGTCTTCAGAATCCCACCCTGGGCTGAAGGCAGCACTAAACCGCTGAGCCACTCAGGCTGCACAAGACTTTGTTCTTCAAAGGAACACCTTCTGTTACACAGAGGACAGGAGACATGCACATCTGTGTTGTTCCTTTTGTCAAAAATGCATATTAAATTCTAAAGTCAAAAGGAGGCTAATTAGAGGTTATATTGCTTTGCTGGACTGGTAATATGCTTCTATTTAAGTAGTCAAAGGAAAGATTTACACTAACTGCTTCTCTTTTCACTCTGCCTGTTGGAGAAGTCACAATACAGGAAGAAAATTCCCTTCTTTTCACATAATTAAAATGATCCTATAGGACAGGTTTGACAGTGTCTTCTGAAGCCACATTATTATACCAAGAAACAGTCACCATCTATTGGAGTGACTCACTTTCATATGCAGTAAAAGCAATAAATTAAGTTGATTTGAAAATCAGTCATTTGATAAAGGGGACCTAAGAAATAATGAGAAATAGATGTAAAAACTCCTCTTGGATTTTCATACCCACAAGAGGTGGGAAATGGCAGGTGGTACAAGACCTGGTGAATGTTCCAGCTTGGTGATTACATTTGACCCTCATTTCTAAAGACTTGTTGGGACTTACTTAAACCTATATCCTCACTGCTCTCTTCTCAGGTGCTGTATCCTGTGTGTCACGTGCGTAACCTGATGCTGTGGAGTGCAGTGTACTTGCCTTGCCCATCCCCGTCTACCCCCGTGGATGACAGCTGTGCGCCATATCCAGCACCTGGCACTAGCCCTGATGATCCGCCCCTGAGCCGGTGAGCCCAGAGGGTTGATACCAAGGCCTGGAGTCCTACCTGGGTGTACTTCTGTGTAGACTCATCCAGGCATAGTTAGAGATCATGATATTATCTGGCTCCACACATCTTGCTTAGATCTCTGAAGTCTTCTCAGGGAAAGTATAAGGGTTTCAGGCTACAAGGCCATTAAGAGCCTCATTTCCTGAAGGGCATTGGGCCTTGTCACTATATTGTTTTTTGCTGCACGCACCGAGCAGCTTCTCAGTGATGGAGTAAACCTCTGAGTTCCTTGTGACCCTCTGGCTTGAGTTTCAGCCACTGCACTGTACTCCTTCCTGTCTTTCTGCTAAAAGGCAGATGCCATCAGATGATAGAAAGTTTGGCTTTGCCACTTGAGAATTAAGTTTATTGAATTCAGGCTGCTAAATAAATTAATGTATTATTTACATTAATAGCAGAAAAATCAGCAGTGCTACTTTGCTTTGTCAATAGTTGAGAAACAGAGCAGCATCATGAATGTTTTTTTAAAATAGCATTTGCTATTAGTTTATCTGTGTGAGCACGGGGTTGAGCAGGGTGAGTGGAGGATAAGAAGAAATTTGCAGACTAGAAGAAGGGCTTTGCTGGGACTTTGCTTTTCCATCTGTCTCAGCCTCACTTTAGAGATGCCATAGATCCTTGAATAACTATGGACCCAATTATGAAACAACTGCCTTTTAAAATCAGTTGTCTCCTGCTTTCATCTGAACAGCCTCACATTCTCATTCCCTCAAACTCCTTTTGTTTAGGCTACCAAAGACTAGATCATTTGACAATCTGACTACAGCTTGTGACAACACAGTGCCTCTAGCCAGCCGGCGCAGCAGTGACCCAAGTCTGAATGAGAAGTGGCAGGAGCACCGGCGCTCCCTGGAATTGAGCAGCCTGGCTGGTCCCGGGGAGGAGCCTCTTGATCCTGACAGCCTGGGGAAGCCAACCAAAGTGCTGGGCGGTGCTGAGTTGTCTGTAGCAGCTGGAGTGGCCGAGGGGCAGATGGAGAACATTTTGCAAGAGGCCACCAAAGAGGAGAGCGGGATAGAGGAGCCTGCCCAGAGGGGGAGCACTGAGATGCAGGAGGTCAAAGAGGAGGCTCTCTTAGAAAAGGGGAAGACCCCTGAGGGCTCAGCCATTGTCCTTCCTCAAGAACCAGAACTGGGTGATGCTCCTCTGGCGAACCATCCTGGCACTAACCTTTCTGGATTCTCACAGGGTATTCCTGAGCAGCAGGGTGGGCACAGTGTTCTCCCTGGTTCTTTCCAGGGAGAGGATGCCCAGGAGGTCCCTGTGGAACAGTTCCGAATAGCTATCACAGAGGAAAGAGAGGAGGCATTTCTTCCAATCCCAGTAGATACAAAAGTTGGCTATGATACCTCACAGTCAAGTTCTCTGCTGCCCTCCCAAGTCCCAGTTGAGGCCAGAGGACCAAGCACGGACAGTTCAATGGACATGTTAATAGAAGATCAAGTCAAGTCAGAGAGTGGGCCCGAAGGCCATCATAGACCTTGCCTGGTAAACAGTGGCTGGTTCAGTGGCAAGGACATGCTTCCTCAAGCCACAGAGCCCCAGCCTTCAGAGAAGAGCCTAGCTGAGAGACCCCAAGTGGGATCTGTGGTACATAGGACTTCCCCTGGCAGCACCCACAGCCCAACGCATTCTCCTTGTGCCTTGCCTTTAGCTGAATGTAAAGAGGGGCTTGTGTGCAATGGTGCCCCAGAGACTGAAAATAAGGCTTTAGAGCAATCCCCAGGGCTTAGCACCCTCCAGAAGCACCCCACCCCCAACGGGCACTGCACCAATGGGGAGGCTGGTAGGAGCAAGGACTCACTGAGCCGCCAGCTGTCTGCTACAAGCTGTAACTCTGCCCACTTACACTCAAGGAACTTGCACCACAAGTGGCTGCACAGCCACTCGGGGAGGCCATCTACAACGGGCAGCCCCGACCAGCCTTCGCGCAGCCACCTGGACGACGATGGCATGCCTGTGTACACGGACACCATCCAACAGCGCCTGCGTCAGATTGAGTCAGGCCACCAGCAGGAAGTGGAGACCTTGAAGAAACAAGTGCAGGAGCTCAGGAGTCGCCTGGAGAGCCAGTACCTGACCAGCTCCCTACGTTTCAATGGGGACTTTGGGGATGAAGTGGTGAGTAGACCACGGTGCCTCGATAGCTGCCCAAGGAGAGGGCACACTGAGGCTGGACGCTCTTTGTGCCCAGTGCACAGTGATTGGCACAGATTTCTAAAAGAATTGTTAAGGTCCAGAGTAGTCCTGTTGAGAGGCTGGAGATCAGCCTCAGCCATGTGAATGGCAGTGTGCCTGTTATTTCCTGCCTTGCTTACTTGCCACAGGTGTCCTGTTTAGGTAGTTAGGATAAGGAAGAGAGGATCACGTTTTAAGGAAGGGCATGAACTCCTGGGCAGAATGACATTAGTAGGGCAACGTCAAATTGTAATGCCTGTCCTCCCCAGTAACTAGTAAACTGGGCTCCCTCTCCATCCTTCCCTTCCCCCCGCCACTGCCCCTAAACACAAGCTGTAGCTATGAAGATTTAGTTTAACAGATGTTTGTACCTGTCCTGTGGTGGGTGATGGCAGTAGAAAATGGGGAGAAGGGATTAGTTTCTGGCACTGTGGAGGAGTTAGCATTGATGGGGCCTGGAAGTGGTACTATGTGATGGGGAGTTTCTAAGGGAGGTGCTCTCCTCACTGGCTGGATCTGACTTGATGTGTTCAAGTACAAGCGTGAGCCTGGCTCTGAAGCAGTCAGCGTACATTAAAGGCGGGCTCATCCAATGACTTTCAATTCAAACTGACTTCTCAGTGTTTCCTTCATACTAATGATGGTTTCTCATTTTCCCAAAGAGTCCTTCAGAGAGGGGATCCCTGGGTGGCGCAGCGGTTTGGCGCCTGCCTTTGGCCCCGGGCGCGATCCTGGAGACCCGGGATCGAATCCCACGTCGGGCTCCCGGTGCATGGAGCCTGCTTCTCCCTCTGCCTGTGTCTCTGCCTCTCTCTCTCTCTCTCTCTGTGACTATCATAAATAAATAAAAATTAAAAAAAAAAAAGAGTCCTTCAGAGAAAGGAGGACATGCCCAAAGCACTCAGTTTCAGCACGCAGATGTAAGTGGCAGGGTCAGATTAATGGACTCATTGGAGCAGCTGACACTGAGTTCACACTCCATCCTGATCACTTCTGTCCCCCTCACTTCCTTTAACCCAAGGCCCATCTTTCCACTGCAGAGTCACCGCGCACAGCCTTAGACCTGTGTATCTCTCTTCCACCTAAGTCCAGCCCGGTCTCTGCACCTGCTCAGCCCATTTCTTGATGCCGGATGTGCCTACAGATCTGGCAGGCCCACCCAGAGTCCCCGGTGCTCCCTTCCTTACCAAGCCAGGTTCATTCTGTTCAGCTCTGTTTGTTTGCCAACAGACTTCAATCCCCGACTCGGAAAGCAATCTGGATCAGAACTGTTTGTCTCGCTGCAGCACAGAGATTTTCTCTGAAGCCAGCTGGGAGCAGGTGGATAAACAGGACACGGAGGTACAGGCTCAGCCCCTGTTCTGAGTGCCGTCCATGCAACTGTTTTATGGTTCTTCTCCACCCCTATCCCTGTCCCGTACCCCTGGCTAAGGAAAAACCTCATAGCACACTTAGCCTTGAGCCTCTGTGAATCCCCATCAAGCCTAGAATTTCTGACCCAGGGAGACTCAGCAAGCTGGTCCTCTCTCCACCTTGTCTCTGTTAACTAGAGCCTTGCCATAGTGACCCAGGGTGCTGCTGCTTGATACTTTATCTCAGGGGAGTTTGGAGTCCCCTCTAGGGAAACGATTTGGACGCCTTTCTTGTACTGCTGACATCAACCTGTTGGGCTGGTGCCACCAGAGCCAATATGGTCCTTGTGACTGTTGCTGCCCCCAGCATGGCTCTGTGGCTCCAGCTGGATGGCCCATCTCCTGTCACTAACCTGGCCCCATCTCTTTTACAGATGACCCGTTGGCTACCTGACCACCTGGCTGCCCACTGCTATGCATGCGACAGCGCCTTCTGGCTCGCCAGCAGGAAGCACCACTGCAGGTGCCATTTGGGGGGTTTGGTGGGGTGGGCCAGGGTTTGGAGGCTGAGATTTGGCCCACAGAGCCTGCAGCTTGGAGAAATGTGGGTGTCTGGCTGGCAGTGTCCCATTTGAGGCAGATCCTGGGGTCTACAAGGCTCCAGCTTATCTTTTTGTGCCTCTAAAATTGGTGTTTGCCCTTGGTGTCTTTTTCCAATTCAGAGTGATCATGACTAAATTTTAAAGTGTGCAAATCATGTCCCCTTGTGTCTGTTTTGCTTCCTGGATTAGCAGAGCAACAGCCACCACCCAAATTACCATTTCTTATTCCTAGAATACCATTTCTTCCCGTTCAGAATGGCTGCAATGAGCAAAAGCTTTCTTGCTGTGGGCAGGGAACTTCATTTTCCTACTCCTTACCCTGCTCCCTGACCCTAAACTTTTCCTTGTGCCAGTAGTGAGGAGACCTAGCTGTGGGAAACTAGTAGGGACAGCTGAGGACATGACATAGTCTTCAATCCTTAAGGCTTGTGACTTCTTTCTTCTTGATTGGGGTAGTTAGTTGCTAGGGATGCTTTGCCCCAGCTGAGGTGGCAACTATATAGATATGTTCAGTGTTCTTGGGACAGGAATTTTATCTGAATCCTGACCATAGCTCACCCAGAGGAGTGAACCCAGGTAGAAAATGGTAGAACCAGGTAGAAAACCCACCTCTTTGTCTAGTAATGATGCTTCTAGGACTGTATATCTCCCTACCCTGCACCCCAAGCCCAAATGTCTTTGGTTGGCTTCTCCTCTGAGCTCTCTTTCCCCTCCTTGCAGGGACACTGACCGTGTTGATCAAACGTGGTGAGCATTTGCAACAACCTGTCTGTGATGTCTGCACATCTATAATAACTTCTCCACACTAACGCTGCCATTTCCCCTTCTCTGCACTCATTGGGATGAAGCCCGGGGCTAGGAGTGCAGGCAGGCAGGTGGGCTTGGGGGAAAACCAAAGCAGCCAGCTGAGGAGACTATTAGGGCTGAGTCAGGCTGCAACTATACACTCCCCTCCTGACCACGTAGGTCAGCTCAGCCATCTTGGCTTGTGCCTGAGAAGCAGTGCTTCAGCAGGGGCTGGTCTTGTGGCATAGCCAGTTGGGTTTTCAGAGCTATTTCTTGTGGGTTATTCCTTCATTGGGATGCTAGAATGATGCTTCATGATCTCCAAGTCAGAGAGCATTGCCTTTAAAAACAAAAAAAACCAAAAAAAACCCCAAAGAGACCAGGACTGAACAGAGGTGGTCTTTCCAGAGAACTGTTTTACATGGAAGACTTTAGTGGAGGGTTCCACTTAGGGTCTATCAGGACTCCCTGAAAGAAGCCAGATAGAAGAGCTTACCTGATCCAGTTTGTATCAGGATGAACTCCAGCAGATAGGTTAAATAGATGGGAACATTCAAAAGTAGATTTAGGTGATATTTCTGTGTAACCGTAGGTTCTTGCCAATTCATGCTTTCCAGAAACATGAAGTGCTTACTGCGTTCTAGAAGATGAAGTTGTGTGTGTTTTAGTTCTGTCCTTCCATTCCCCCATGTCTAGCCTTTCCTTTTTGTGTGGTGTGGGTTTTTTTTGTTGTTGTTGTTTGTTTTTTTATGTCCCCAAAGGGTATTTAGTATTCTCTTCTCTGTGTACAGGTGGTTCTTAATTCAGCAGGGGGTTTGTATTCTGAGGAGCATAAATGAAAAGGTAGTGAGTGATACAGGCTGAGGAAGAGGATTTCGCTTCAGCTGCTTTCCCCAAGTCTTTGGTATGTCAGGTTCCTTGAAGACTCCCATTCTTGGGTTTATTGAGGTTGATTTGTACTTTAGGGCCTAACAAAGTGGGGTTGTAAGGTGGGCAGAAACTTACCCTCTGCCAGTTCTTTTCCTTTCAGTGGTGAAGGGCAGCTGTTTGGATGTATGTACCTGTCCTGCATGGACACAGAGCCAGGCTTTCAAGTGGAGGAGGTGAAGGGAGGCTTGGGGCCTGGTACAGTCAGGCCTTCAGGTGGAGCTCTGATAGTCCCTGATAGTTGCATGGGGGCAGGGGAATGAGCCATAATTGACTGACACCTATCTAATAAGGGGGCTGTTTGTGCACGTGTGTTCATCTGTACTCTTGTCCTTTCACCCTGAGCATGTGTCACTGGTTGCTTGTCTTCTGGCTTTGCATGCTGGCAGCAGGGCAGTTCTAGATGGCAATAGTCTGTTCTCCATGTTGCTGCCTCCGAGCCTCTGGAAAAGTAGCCAGTTGGACAAGGCCCCTCCCTCCCCAGCTAGGCTAGGTAGTTTGTCTCAGCTGAGGGGCTCGGAGGTAGTTCCATTGGACTCTGGCCTCTCTGTGACCACAGGCTACACAGAGGCCAGTGCCCAGGTGAGTTTGGCCAACTGGGTTTTTCTGGGCCAAGAGTTAGCCAGTGATCTAGCAGCTGCTCCTGCCTTGGGCCCTTTTGTTCTCCTTGGATCTCTCTTGAGCAGCATCCTCTTGTATACCTGGTAACCTTGAGCCATAATGGTGAGGCAGCCAAGTGTCCTTGTCCCTAAAGTCACAGTGGTGTGCAACTCTACTAGGCAGGGATGCCCCACACACACACTTGGCTTATTCCTGGGCTAGACAAATGAAATGGTTCACTCTTGGAGGAGTCTCCAGCACATCCGAATTACATATAACAAAGTTCTGTCTTCTAAAGTTGGTTTCCCCACACCATACCTGCTACTGAAACTAACTGTGTTTTGTTTATTCTTTTCATCTCAAGGAATTGTGGGAATGTGTTCTGCTCCAGTTGTTGTAATCAGAAGGTTCCAGTTCCCAGCCAGCAGCTCTTTGAACCCAGTCGAGTATGCAAGTCTTGCTATAGCAGCCTACATCCCACAAGCTCCAGCATTGACCTTGAACTGGACAAGCCCATTGCTGCCACTTCAAACTGAAGCTCAGTGACCTGGGGCGAGCAGAGGCCAAGCTGCTGTTCCTCTGACAGGCCCACACAGCCTGGGCAGACCGAGAGGCCCGTGCACTTTGGAATGGGGGCATGGAACCAACCACCTGTGCAGAGTGACAGAAATTTGGGATGTACCACTGGATTGTAGATTGATTCCCCCTCCTTTTTTTTCCTCTCCCTTCTCCATCTTCCCTTTGCCTCCAAAAAAGAAAGAAGTCCCCTGGTTATCTTAATTTTTTTTTTTTTTTAAATGGAAGACCAGAGGTTGCCAGGCCCCCTGTAACTGTAACTGTTGAGCCGCCTGCTGTCCTGTGATGCTGAGGGTTAGCTTGGTTCCTTAGGATGGGAGGAGACTGGTCAGAGTCAGGAGTTGGAGGCCTGAGATATAGTGAATGGGGAAGCAAACCAGGGCTGATGTTTTTGACTATTCCTCGTGCCACTGCCACATCAGAACTGAATGGAAAAACCTTTGCTGCTGAGGAGGCTGAAGCATCTTCCCTCGGAGCAGTGCCCCGAATGCCCTCTACCTCCTGAGAGGAGCCCGGCCAGTCTCACCTCGCAGATAAATGGGATCAACATTTGGAGGGAAGGGCACATAATAAACAGAACTCTTCCAGGCCCCCCCTTTGAGGAAGGAAGGTGTTTGATCCTCTGAGGCAAGTGAGAGGGCCTGGGGATGGGGGTGCCAGCATGTTCTCTCTTGCATGGGATTTTATTTTTAACTTGTCCCTAGATAGTCTAGGGTTCCCTTCACTGTCATACGTATGCCTCCCTCGGCCAGATTGTGTAGCACTTCCCACCCTCAGGCATAAGAGTGCAGACTGGCCAGAGTGCAGTGTCCTGCTGCCGTGGCCAAGGCCAAAGCCTGCCCTGAGCCCGGGCACACCTGGAAGCCCCTTCTGGGGCCTGGTCCCCCAAACAATCTCTCTTCCTTGACCAGCACAGGGAAATCCAGACTCAGGGTTCCAAAAATTTCCCATTCCCAAACCAAACAAATCATGGATCTCCCCCTTAAGGGGTAGAATCAGCCTTTGAGAGTGCAAGCCTCTGGAAAAGGGAGCATGTCCCATACAATCAGCCTTCCTCCTCCTTCCCTTCTTGGGGTAGTGGGAAGGGCCCATCAGTCCCCCTGCCCTGCCGCTGTGCTGCTGGCCAGCAGTGAGGGGCCACTTGGTGACTCTGCAGGGTTCTTTAGAAAAGTGACACAGCCCGTAGGAGATTTGGGGCACCTTTCCTCAGTAAGCTTTGATGTGGTCCAAAAAGAGCCTTAAATCAAGAATATTTGTGAGTGAGTGTGGGGAAGGGTGGAGAGGAGTTTAGGTTTGTGCTTTGTAATCTTGGCATCCATGTTTTGTGCCTGCCCTCCCTCTTGGGGAAGGGCCATGCTTGGCTCTGCTAAAAGCTGCTAACTGGTAATGGTGGATTGTGGTGAGCAGATGGAGGTGAGGCCAGGGAACCCTCTGATCCTTTGGAAGCAATTCTCTGGCCAAGGAAAGTTGTGTCTCAGGAAGGTGGCTCCTGTGTGTGCCTGGGTGTGGTTACGACGTGGCCCAGAGCCTACCCTGGAGCTGTCAGTCCAGGCAAAGCCAAGAGCATCTGAGCACGTCTCTGACTTCCCAGTGGCAGCAGGTTGCTCGGAGTTTGAATTTAGTGAAACAGGGTGTAGTTCTTCTCCGCACTCTGTGTGGTCTGGCCGTGCAGGTAGGGAGAAGTCAGTCAGTCTAATTAAAGATTGTGCAGTTCCTAGTGACAGGTGCCAAGAGGTGATGATACGGGTTTCTTGGGTCTGATGTACAGTGTGAATAAATGCTTGCAGCTCTTAGCCCTTTTCGATCAATGAAGCACTTTTTTATTAATATTTTTCTTTGTATGTAAAGGAGGAACCGTAACTCTCCGTAGCTGTACATATAATAACCCTTTTCTCCTAAAGAGGAGTCAGTGAGTGCTCCTATATTTTTCATTTTTTGTCAAAGCAAGAAGTAAATACTTTAGAACTGTTAAATATATAAATAAAGTGAATAAAGTTTAGTGTTCCGCATGGTAGCATTTGCTAACACGTTCTAATTCTTTGCCCTGTGGTTTGTTCCCTCTTCATCCCTTTTCCCTCTTACACAGCAGCAGCGTGAGGTGATACCGGGAAACTGAACTTTGGTAAGGATAACTGCAGCTTTCTGTTCTACTCGGGATCTTGGCAAGGTGGTGTACTACAATGCCCAGGCACTGAAACACATTTTCCTTGATGGTTTTGCCCCTAACATCTCTAAAGCTAAAAAGGCAAAGCAATCAGGCATCTTAACAATTAGGGGTTTTTCTTCGTCCAAAGAACTGAGCACCCATAGTAAATATAGTAAATAAAACTACCTCTGGCTTCTAGGCTTCCCCCAAACCCCTCGCCCTGGGGAGCATCAGTTGCATCTGCAGCCGTGGTTAAGCACAGAGGTCAGCATGCGGTAGAGCTCATGCTTTAGAGCTCAGAAGATGTTGGGGCAGGGGGAGGTGGCTGGAAGTGCTCTGTCTATTGTTCTTGGATGGTAGCATGTGGGTAGGCAGGGAGACCCTGGAAGTAGAAGCGGAAATGGATACGATTGGATTATGTGCCTAAGTGGAGTTTCCTTCCTCCCTCCACACAGAGCACCAAACCTCTGTTCTGTAGACCTGCAACTAGCCAAGCAAGACCATAGTTTCTAGTCACTTCTTGACTAGTTCTTGTTCTTCATGGAGGTGTATTTTCTTTCCCCTGCATCACTATTGGGCATCCTTCTCATCCCGCAGGTCTGTGGGAGAGCTACATGATATAGTTCCTCCCTAGAGAAGGGTGGTACTGAGTAGTACCCAGCCCTGGGGCCTCCAGTCCAGCATCTCTGGTGAGTTGACTAGGCTCTAAAGAGTGACCTGTCCAGAGCCTCCCTGAGGGCCTCAACCCTGAGGTAGGCTTTCCAGGGTCACCTTCTGGATGTACTGTCTGCCTAACATATATAAAGTACATAAAGAACTCAGCTGATTCTAGTCTGAAGGCTGCAAGTGTGATCTAGCAGGTGTTTGAGAAATAGCTTGTTCTCTGGGAGAAGGTGCCACTTCAGCAGCTATCAGGGAGGCCAGACTGTATTCAGACCAATTTGTAAAAATGATTGTCATAGCCAACGTGTATCTACACACAGCGCCTTACTGTTCTAAAGTCTAATGTTTAGCCCTCTGCCAGGTAAAAACGCTAGCAGAACTTAGCAAGGCTGGCAGGGGCCCGTAGATGGGAAGCTGCTGGGGGCAGAAGATGAGCCAGCATAGTATGCTGGGGAGACCTGCACAGTGTGGGTCTGAGGGAAGGAACTGCTGTGGGAGAGGTCTGTGTGCAGAGAAAGGTGGTTGTCCAAGGGCAAGGCCAGTTTTCTTTAGGCCCCCACACGGAGGCATTTGGTGTGAAGCAATGGGTACGAACAGTGGCCTTGAGCTGCCAGGATGTCCTCCTTACCTGAACTTTATCCTGGCACTTTCTTAATACTTCCCTTCTTTCTTTACTTTGGCCTTATTCCCAGTCTAAAAAATGATAGGGCTGCCTTAATCCACTGGGAGTTTTCTAGTGAAGATGTACAGAAATTTTTTTCTTTATTTTGTTGATATGCTCACTGTTGATTTCTATGTTAGCAAAGCATATTCTAAGACTTAAAAAGGTACTGTGGCAGATTTGAAGGAGAATGAACAAGATGGTGCCAGAAGATCTGTTAAACAATATCCAGCTATCGAATGTACTGAAATGGGAATCAAGGGTATACCCTCGAATAAGATCACAGGCTATTGAGAAGACTGATCTACTTTGGCTTCTGTGCATGAAGCTAGGAGGCTCCATGTTTGCTGAAGTTAACTCTACCCCTGACTTTGTATTGATCTTTTAAGAATGAGGGCTGATTTGAAGCTGTTGTAGGATTTCATTTAGCTAGTGCCTGTTCGAGTGACCTGGCCCCAGGGCTGCAGCTGTTCCCTACCCTGAATTCGTAGGGGACAGACTAACAGCACAGTGAAAAATGGGCTGTAGATTGTGGGACAGTGACTGACTCTCTGTTTGGAGTTCTGAATAACATGGCAAGAATCCCAGGTGTTTAATACCTAGTCACATTTTCTAAGGACATTTGTTCTAAGTTGAGGTTATTGACAAGTATCTCGAGGGCTGGCATAGAATATGTGAGAGGGCTCTAGCAGTAGGAGGTGGCCTCTGCCTTGTAAGCCTCTGCCTCTTACAACACAAGGCCTGCTGTCTGTCCCCGGCGTGTAACCCTTTTTCCTTTCCTCCATATGCAGAGTTCACTGCTGCACATTTTGCAGAATTAGCAGTTGCCTCCCCTGTCGAACAGGCCTCTTCTGAGCTGGGCCTGTGTTCTGAGGCTTAAGGGGAAGAAGGTCCCCCTGACATGGGAATCACTAGGTTTTTAAATGTTGCTGTTGTATTTTATTTACTACTTCTGTTCTTTTCTAGCGTACCTGAATTGGGTCACCTTTTCTTACAGTGCTCCTAGCAGTTGCATTTCAGTTGCATTTTCAAGTGAAATTTTTACATTGGTATTTAAGATTGGCCTTTAACTGTTTCCCGATTGGTTTATAAGTTTTTTTTTTTTTTAAATGCAAACGTAACCTGTGAGGCTCTTATGCTGTTTAAGAAACATGCTGTGTGTTGCTGCAGACAGTAGTGCTTGCCTATTGTAACAGCGTTGATTTTGCTGTGGTCTCAGTGACCCTGTAAATGAAATAAATGTGTCCTCTTCACTCACAAACAGTTGTTTAGCCCCTGGATTGTGGTTGCCACCGTGTGGTTCTCTAGTCAGTGCCAGGGATGAGGCAGCTCAGCCCTAGTTGGTCTAGGAGAGGGAGGGGCCTGGCCAGGAAGGGGCAGCTGGGCTCTCTGTTTCAGAGGCAGGGGACTTGAAATCCTGACCCCTAGATGTGGAAGGGACCTTCAATCATCTAGTTTCTTCGTGGTTTTCATGCTATTTTGTGAGGTCTTTGGGGGTGGTGGGGGTGTGGTCCTCAGGCCCATTCAGTATTAGACTTCTAAATAAAATATGATTTGAAGAAAGGTTTTGGTGCTTAAAATAAAAATCTGAAAATGACTGATTTAATCCAAATTCCTGGTTTTTTTGTTGAGGGAAATGAACCCTCAGGGAGCCGCAAAGACTTACCCATGGTTGTCAATGAATTAACAGCAGACCTTGAATAAGAAACACTCTCCCCAACTCCACCTGCACCATCTCCCAGTGCTCTTGGGCTTCCAGAAGACAACTTTAGATAAATATTTATGTTAACCTGATTCTCTTTGAGTTAAGCCAGAAATATTAGAGAAGAGCTTAGTAATTGCTACCAAAAAGGCTTAAACTATGAGCCTGCCTCATCCTCCTAACCCAAATCAAACAGTTTTGAAATTATAATCATTGTTTTTTAGCCTTTCAAATATATGTTACTAGCATGAATTGTCTGAGTTCAAGTAATAACATTGTCTTAACTCAGTGCGGTGTGAGAGCATTTTTACTACAAATAGGTTAGTTGTGAACTGTCTCAGCCTCCCAATTTATTTCTGAGTTTGACAAAGAAAAAAATCCTTATCATATATAGGTAAGTGGTTGCAAATGGTAATAGTCACAGCTTGTCTGCAATCTCTGGTTACTGACAAGTGAAGTAGATGCTTGAAAAGAAAGGATTAATAGAAGAATATTCAACACCTTCTTTCAATCCTTATCCTCTGTGTATCAGAAAGAAACACCCAAAGGTTGTAAATAAGCACTCCTTATTCTGCAGTGAGAGCCACTAGCATGGAGTTACAGCCGGGCATGGCGACCCAGCACCAGGCTAGTGCCCTCTACCATGCCCACCCTGAGACGCACAGCTGTGGAGGCCTTACAGAGAGCTTTCAGGCAGTCTAAGCTAGTGTGTGTTTTACATTTGAGTATGCATATTAGAGCTGGGTTTTATTTAATATTTAAGATATTTGAAGCGTTTGTTTGCAGAGAACCCCTAAAGCACTGCCACAGAAGCCAGTTTCAAAACCACTAATTTGGTGAGAGAACCTGAGTTTCCGAGCCCACAGACCTAGGTTTGGAATCCCAGTCTTGCAGCACCAGCTGAGTTGCCTGTGGGTGAGTGAGAAACAGCATTTCCTCATCTAGAGCAGAGCACTTGCCAGAAGAGGGGGTGAAGGTGGTTGCTTAGTAAATGTTCCCTTCCCCACTGTTCATGGGATGAGATGGCATTTGTCTCTGGCTGCTGGCAGATACTCAATGTCTGGTAGACATTCTGTTTCACCATGTATTAAGTCTAGAAGACAACTGGCCCCACCCCAGGTCTTCCACCTTATAAAGGTAAAATTTTGACCTTGAAGCATTCTGATCTGAGTTTTACAAGAAATCGCAAATGTATCACTACTCAAAGACTTTAAAGTTCGTATATATATTTTATTAAAGCATTAAAATTTTCTAATGGATGCAGCTGCACTGATGCATTAAAACTATATAAAAGCAATGGAGGGGGGGCTGAGAGAAAGAAAACTGCTTGTTGGGGTTGAGGTGGCATCTAAGAATTCCTGAGCCCTGTGGAGACTGATATGGCCTCACTTTGCAGAGATTTCTGACTCAAGACAACTGTAAGATGCAGGCCAGCTGTCCAGGCTGAGGAGCAGAGGAGACAGAGCCAGGTGGCATTTAACCTCTGCAGTGCAAGTGTATGAGGCAGAGGTCTGGCCCCAGGTTGTGTTGCTCTATCTGGCAAGAGAGCCTCCATGAGGACCCTAGAGCCCAAGGTTGGAAAATGAAGCAAAGATCTTGTGTTCATATGATTCTCCCTGGCATCTAAGGAGCCCAGGGTAGCTGAATATATTTAAGGCTTTGTCACCCACGTTAAACCAGATGAGTGTTAGTTGTAAATGGTTCCCCTGCTATACTTTGCCATTTGGAAAGTCAATCCCTAGACTGACAGTTCTTCCAAGTCACCAGAAGGTGCTGTGACCAGCTAGCATACATTCTTTACTGGGGCGGCTCCCACTCTTGAAGTCCCCATCATCCCTTGGGACAGGACAACCTCCGTGCTCTGGCAACTCTGGGTATGATTCTTTCATCTGACTTGATAAACCCGTTGCTGCCTCAGAGGCTCCTCCTGCCCCTGAGACATTCTCAGATGTCCCTGAGTACTAGCCATGCACTCCAGCCCCAGCCCCAGCGCCTTACCTCTGGAAACATTTCCCCAGGAGGCAGCCTCCTGCTGGCTGTTAACACCTCTGCAGTTAGCCTGCAGGGGCTTTGTCTCCCAGTCCTTTCCCTGCTTCCTAAGTAGTGGTATTCCTGAAGGTCAGTTCTCTGCCCTCCTTTCATGCAGACTTCCTTAGAGACTTCTAAATCAAAGTATTTAGAAAGGAGACCTTTTATTAACCACAGTTCCCTGTGAGTCCTTCAGGGAGGGAGCAAAGGCCATCTTCCCCCCAGGAGCCTGGGGAAACTGCTAGAGCATCAGGTATTCCCACTAAAAACTGTTTTCAAGGTCGTGCCTTGTTTACAGGCCCTCCACTCAACCCCCCCCCAACCTCCCCCCTACCCCCCCCCACCCCCGTGCAGCTCTGAGGCCTTAACTCAGGGACTGTCTCCTAGGCCTGAGGGCTCTGCTAACCCAAACTTGTCAAAAGGAGGGCCAAAGGGAACAGCCTGCAGCACCTGGCCTTGCTTTTTGTCCTCTGCTCTGGTGGTTCCTTACCAACCAGTCAGTGCTTGGAGCTGGGGTGAACATTGGTGCCAATTTGCCCTTCCTCCTCCACTCCCAAGTAAGTTAACCTCTTGGCAGCCACCTTCTCTGGGACTGGGAAAGCTCCATCATGCATTCTGGTTTTGAAGCTCAGTTTTAGAAAGTTTCGAACCATATCAGACAGGAATAAACCAGAGCACCCAACACCACCTTACACAGCTTCTGTATGCTACTTGAGGGAATGCCAGAGGAGTGGCAACAGGGACCTCTGCCTCTCCTTAACAGGGCATCCATCCCCTGATCACCCTTGACAGTCTCCTGCCCTCCACCCAGCCCTGCCCTCCCGAGCACTCCAGACTTGGAGATGACTGCCAATGTCTGAAAAGCCCAGACAGAGCTGAGGACAACAGCCTGGGTATCTGAGGTCATCTAGTCACCGTCATTGCTGGGGACCCTCACTATGGGTCTTTGCTTCCAACAGCTCTGTATATACTAGGACTCATTCATTTAACAAGTAGTTGAGGGTTGTGGGTCTGCACAGGCTTCACTGGTGACTCAACCATGCATAACCACCCCCACCATCCCATGAGATGATGACATGGCATTTCTGTCTTGGCACTGTTTGCCTTAGGAGTGTGCCGTCTGTTAGGGAAGATGAGGCAGATAAAAATAAATTAAAAGGTGCTCATTATCCAAAAAGAACTGAGACTTGAAAAAGTCTGAGTCAACCTACTTAAAATGAAGACTAGAGTTACATATAATAAGCAATGGAAAAGGTTTGGTTGGATTTCTTGCAAAATGAATACTAAAACTAGTATCTCGGGGCGCCTGGGTGGCTCAGTAGTTGAGCATCTGCCTTTGGCTCAGGGTGTGATCCCGGAGTCCCACATCGGGCTCCCCTCAGGGGGCCTGCTTCTCCCTCAGCCTTTGTCTCTGCCTCACTCTCATGAATAAATAAATCTTGGGCAGCCCCGGTGGCGCAGGGGTTTGGCGCTGCCTGCAGCCCGGGGTATGATCCTGGAGACCCAGGTTTGAGTCCCATGTCGGGCTCCCTGCATGGAGCCTGCTTCTCCCTCTGCCTCTCTATGAATAAATAAAAACAAAATCTTAAAAAAAAAAATCTTAGAAAAATATCAAAGTACAACTGCAACTATGGGCTAATTCTTAGAACAAAATTGTATTTCCCTCCTAAAATTATATGATTGTATAACAGGACACCATTTCCCTGGGGCAGTCATTTCTGCTAAAGTTTGTCAAGGAGTTCTTCAGTTTTCCTGAAAGCCTCTTAATCTGTTAATTCTCTGATACTCAAATCACCCCACTGAAGTACCTCACTGGTTCTTTGAAGCTCTTCATTTGTTAATGGACCTAACCTTCAACTTCTCACTTGCCAATGACTGCAATCATTTGAGTGGTTTCCCACCAATATTTCCGTGACTTTATGACAGTCTACATTCTAAAACTTAAATTGTACTCTGGCACCATTTCATTATATTGTCACTGTCAGAAGTTCACGACTTCTCACAATTGTTAAGTAGGAGATGAGAGAGATGGACTATGGTGGGGGGAAGGGGAGGATGTTAAGCAGGGAGATGTTTAAAAACACAACAGGCCCCAAATGGAGTCACCTGTGCTAAGCCTAAGCCCCATGTCAGCAAATCCCTGTTTGCTAACTAACCTAATTGCACCTCTGGCTCCCCAGGCAGAACCTTTAACCAGTTGGCTTGGAATTACCTCGGCAGCACTGGTGAGAAAATCCACTTGATAGACCCCTTCCAATTCTGTTAGGCCATCTTCCTGAAATAATGCATTCCTTACTAGTCATTCCCCTTTCCCACCCCATTTCTGCTTTTTAAAAACCTTGCATTTTGTACAGCCCTTCAGAGCTTTCTATTGCTGGATGGGATGCTCCCCAACTCATGAGTCATTGAATTAAAGCCAACTTGATCTTTGAAGTTACTCAGCTGAATTTTTGTTGTTTAACAATGTCTAAGTGGAAAGTAATTTTTTAAATGCTCAGTTGTTTACAGAATACTTTTCATGTCTGATGACTTTAGCTTTCCTCTACAACTTTAGAGGACCACTTAGATATGACTCAAAGGAGGAAGAAAACCCATCAACATGTCTGACCAGAGAGCCGGGTCTGAAGGGGCAGCCCTGATGTCAACCAATGTCAATACTGGGTCAGCATGGGCTGAGGCAGGAGGGCAGGTCTGGGGAACTGAGCTAGGGTGCGTGTGATAGCAAATGAAATACTTGTTAAAAGAAGCCAGGAAGTATATTTCAGATTAAACAAACACTGGTCTCAATTCTAGAATTATTTGGGGTTTCTGAACAGAGAGCTGACCAAGATGATAATAATTAAGATTTATTATGGGTCAGACACTGTTTAAGTATTTCAATTAACACATTTAATTCTATCCACCTGGCAAGGTCAGTACTATTATATCCTCAATTGAAAATAAGGCAACTGAGCCAGCATTGCTGAAAGACCCTGGCCCAAGGTCACACAGCAAATAAGCACCAGAACCATGGTTTGGGGCTGGGCCCTTTGCCTCCAGAGACCACATTCCCAGCCACTGCCCTACTCAGTCTCTCCTTAATCAGAGCCAGCTGGGAGTGGGTGGTAGGAGGATGAAGCAGTGGAAAGAACAGTAAGAGGCCATGTGCATGATAAAAGGCCTAAATGGGGCACCTGGGTGGCTCAGTTAGTTATCATCTGCCTTGGCTCAAGTCAGGTCAGGAACCCAGGGTTGTGGGATTGAGCCCCCACACTGGGCTCCCTACTCAGAAAGGAGCCTGCTTTTCCCTCTCCCTCTGCTGCTCCCTCTGCTTGTGCTCTCTTTCAAATAAGATCTTAAAAAAAAAAAAAAAAAAAGGCCTAAATCAGAGTAGAGAAGGCTCAGGAGTAATTCCAAAGACACCCTTTAATACTAGTGCTATTACACTGGATTTACAAAGGACTGTTCATTTCTAAAATCTAGAATCTTATTACATACAAAGCAGTCCATGTTGCAAGAAGGAATTAGCTACTTATTAAAATTTACTAAATTTCTTAAGAGGAGCTTCCTCAACTGTAAGACTTCCACCTCTAGCACAGAGACAAATCAGCATTTAAGATCACTGGCAGCACACCGACTCCATCACAGGTCACAACTCTTAGCTTGAAGAAGCTACAGTCAGGTGTCTGTCTGGGTGTGTGTAGTCCCAGGCTGCCCTGACCCAGATACTGTGGAACCTGTGTTCTGGCCCCTTAAGTTCTTATTTAAGGGTGTCACTTTGACCGCTCCACTCTGCTTTAGTTTTTCATCTCATTATGGGGATGTTCGTCCAATCAATCCACAAGGCTGTTACTGTTCCATGAGAAAACAGATCATGTTTTACAAATCTAGTTGCCCTGCCCAAATGTCTACTCTGACCGACTCTCCACACCTTACCAGCTTTCCAGGGTTGTCCAAAGTTGGAGGAGGCAGGAATCCTGAATGTTTTCCATGCAGCCTGCCCTGCTCCAAGGCAATGGCATATCTCCTCTGCCAAAGAGAGGAGAGGTCAGGTCTTTCCAGTGTCTTGGTAGAGACTCCTGGCCATGTCTAGCCAGGAGATCCCCAACATGAACTACCTCATATTCAGCAACTATGGTTAGGAGTGTTGCCAGGGACAAGTTTTCTGGCTAGGGTGGAAACTCTTCCCTGGGCTTCTGGGAGTCTCAAAGAGATGGGCTCCATGGGGCAACCTCACTCCCAGGAGAGGTGAGGGCTGGGTGAGCAGTCAGTAGTGCTGGCTGGGCCCTTTCCTTTAGGACTCTGGCTGCTTTATATATTTATATACTCCTGTGTTGGGTACATATTTACAATGGTTATATCTTGCTGGATTGATCCCTTTATCATTATGTAAAGCCCTTCTTTGTCTCTTTTTACAGTCTTTGATTTAAAGCCTATTTTATTGGATACAGATATTGCTACCATAGCTTTTTGTTTGCATCTGCATAGAATATATTTTTCCATCTCTAAATTTTCAGTCTGTGTCTTTAGGTCTGAAGTGAGTTCTGGTAGGCAGCACATAGAAAGGCTTTCAGGTTTTGTTTTGCTTTTTCATCCATTCCATCACCCTATGTCTTTTGATGGAAGACATCTTTTGATGGAAGCATTTAGTCCATTTACATTTAAAGTATTTTCTGATAGGTATGTTTATTAGCATTTTGTTCATTGTTTTCTGGTTGTTTTTGTAATTCTCCTGTTTCATTCTTCTCTTGCTCTCTTCCCTTGTGATTGGATAACTTTTTAGTGTTATGTTTGGATTCCTTTCTCTTTAGTTTTTTTGTGTACTTATGATAGATTTTTGGTTTGTGGTTACCATGAAGTTCATATATAACATCCAGTGTATGTACTCTAAGTTGATAGCCACTTAAGGTTGAACACATTCTAAAAGCATTACATTTTTACTTCTCCCTCCACATTTAGTTTTTGATGTCATATTTTATGTTTTTATTTTGTGTATCCTTAATTATAAATATAGTTGATTCTCTTTAAGATTTTATTAATTATTTTGAGGGAGAGGGAGAAAAACAGACTCCCCACTGAGCACAGAGCCCAAAGTGGAGCTCAATCTCATAACCCTGAGATCATGACCTGAGCCAAAATCAAGAGCTAGACCCTTGACTGACTGAGCCACCCAGGTGCCTCTAAATATAGTTATTTTACTACTTTTGTCTGTTAACCTCATACTAGCTTTATATATGGTTGGCTCACACTATCTTTACTATATGTTTGCTTTTGCCAGTGAGATTTTTTTTCTTTCATAATTTTCTTTTAGTTATGGCCTTTTCCACTTAAAGAAGTCCCTTTAACATTTTCTGTAAGGTCAATTTACTAGTGGTGAACTCCTTTAACTTTTGTCTAAGAAACTCATTATCTTTACTTCAATTCTGAATGATAAGCTTCCTGGGTATTCTTGGTTGTAGGTTTTTTCCATTCAGCACTTTGAATACATCTTGCCATTGCCTTCTGACCTGCAAAATGTCTGCTGAAAAATCAGCTGATAATCTTTTGGGCATTCCTTTGTATGTAACTAGTTGCTTCCCTCTTGCTGCTGTTAAGATTGTCTCTGTATCTTTAATTTTGGACATTTTAATCATTATTTGTCTTGGTGTAAACTTCTTTGGGTTCATCTTCTTTGGGGCTCTCTGTGCCTCCTGGACCTAGAGGTCTGTTTCCTTCCCCAGGGAAGTTTTTGGCTAATATTTCTTCAAATAAGTTTTCTGCCCCTTTCCTTTCTCTCTCTCTCTTCTGGGACCCCTATAATGTGAATGTGATTATGTTTGATTTTATTATCTTCATTTTTAAAACTTTTTTCTGGGGCGGCTGGGTGGCTCAGTTGCTTGAACATCTGACTCTTGATTTCAGCTTAGGTCATGATCTCAGGGGTCTTGAGAATGAGCCCCACGTTGGGCTCCATGCTCAGTGCAGAGTCTGCTGAAGATTCTCCCTCCCCTTCTGCTTGTCCCCCCCACTCTCTTTCTCAAGAAAATCTTTTAAAAAATTTATTTTCTTTTGGCTGTTAAGCTTGGATGACATCTACTACCCTGTCTTCCAGACTGTCAATCCATTCTTTTGCATTATCTAATCCACTGTGGATTCCCTCTAGTGGATTTTTCACTTTAGTTGTTGTATTCTTTAACTCTGATTTTTAAGAAGAAATTTTTTACCTCTTTATTAAAGTTCTCACCATGTTCATCCATTCTTCTCACAAGTTCAATGAGCACTTTTATCACCACTGCTTTGAATTCTATCAGATAGATTGCTTATCTCTAGTTGACTTAGTTTTTTTCCTGAGGTTTTGTTTTGTTCTTTCATTTGGAACATCACCCTCTGTTTTGCCTGACTCGGTTTCTTTACCTTTTTTTTTTTTTTTTTTTTTTAAGATTTTATTTATTTCAGAGGGAGGGAGAGAGTGAAAGAGAACATGTGCACAAGCAGGTGAAGAGGCAGAGAAGAAGGAGAAACAGACTCATTGCTGAGCAGGGAGCCAGACGTGGTGCCCAATCCCAGGACTCCAGGATCATGACCTGAACCAAAGGCAGACACATAACTGACTGAGTCACCCCAGGACCCTCTTTTTTTTTTTTTTTTTTAGATTTTATTTAGTTATTTGAGAAAGCAGGCATGAGTGAGGGAGAGGGAGAGAGATAAGCAAACCCCACACAGAGTGTGGAGTCTGAGGCTGAGCTTGATCCCATGACCCCAAGATCATGACCTGAGATGAAATAAAGAGTTGGATGCTCAACTGACTAAGCCACCCAAGCAACCCACTCTCTCTGTTTGTTTCTATTATTAGGTAAATCAGCTACGTCTCCTGGTCTTAAAGGAGTAGCACGTAGAAGCCATTCTGTGGGGCCCAGAAGTGCAATACCCTGGTTACTAGACCACACATTCCAGAGTTGTCTTGTGTGGGTTGCATGTGCCCTCCTGTAGTGGCTGGGCTGCAACTATTGCAAGCATGCTAGTGGGCAGGCAGGGCTGGCCCAGGGCCTGGCTGGCTGCAATGCCCTGCTGTGGTTGCTGCCAGGTGCACTGATGTGCAGGACTTGACCCCAGTGTGGCTGGATGCAAGGCCCAGCTGTGGTTGTTGTGAATGCACTGGTAAGTGGTGCCACAGTCTCCCCATCCCCTGCCTCCCCAGGCAGGAGCTGCTTCAGGAGGGTGCTGGTCTGGCTGAGGCTACCCACTGGGTGGGACAGGGTTGTAGCCACTTGGTAGTGGGGAGCACCAGTCCTAGTCAGGACTGCCTGCCAGGACAGGAGCTATTAAGGCAGGAGGGTACTGGTCCTGGCCGAGGCTGCCCATTTGGTATGGCAGGGCAGGGCAGGAGCTGCTTTCAAGGGATGTCTACCAGGGGAGGTCTGCAAGGGACTTCCAGGGCAAGGTGAGCAGTGCTAGCAAGGTGAAGAGTGTCAGAACTAGCACCTACTAGCATCAGGCCAGCTAGGCAGAGGGAGGGAAAGAAAAGTGGTGCTCGCTAGTGCTTCTGTTCTCAGAAAAAGTCCCTACAGATCCTTGCTCTTCCAACACACACCCTAAAATTAATTAGTCAGGGGTACCTGGCTGGCTTAGTAGGTAGAGCATGAGATTCTTGATCTGAGGGTTATGAGTTTGAGCTCCATGTGTGGTATAGAGTTTACTTAAAATAAAAAATTTAGTTAAGATTTTATTTATTCAAGAGAGACAGGATGAGCAGGGGGGAGGGGCAGAGAGAGAGAGAGAGAGAGAGAGAGAGAGAGAGAAGCAGATTCCCTACTAAACAGGGGGCCTGAAGCAGAGCTCGATCCCAGGACCCCAAAATCACAACCCGAGTTGAAGGCAGAGGCTTAACCGACTGAGCCACCCAGGTGCCCCTAAAAAATTCATTTTGTTTTGTTTAAAGATTTTATTTATTCATTCGAGGGAGAGGGAGACAGAGAGAGAGAGAGCCCATGCAAGCATAAGCTGGGTGGAGGTGCAAAGGGAGAGGGAGAAGCAGACTCCCTGCTGAGCAGGGAGCCTGATGTGGGGCTCAATCCCAGGACCCTGAGATCATGACCTGAGCCAAAGGCAGAGAGGCTTAACCAACTGAGCCACCCATTCTCTCCTAAATAAAAAAATTTTAAAAATTAGTCAATAAATGTTCTTCTCATACGACACAGGCACTTTTCAAATGGCTGCCTCTGTGCTGAGTCTCAGTTTGTGCATGGGCCCTTTAAAAGTGGAGTCTCCATTTCCTACCACCCTCTGGTTCTCCTGGAGTTTAGCCCTGCTGATTGTCAAAGCTCCTTAAGTTAGCCACCACTGATTTTTTTAAAGCCAGATGTTATGGGGGTTCCTCTTCCCAGTGCAGATCTCCACAGCCAGGGGTGCCTGATGGTGGGAGGGCAGAGTTTGAACCCCTCATTTCTGAGGGAAGATTTCTGTGCCTGTGATATCCCTCCCACTGGTGATTCACTATACCAGGGGTCTGGATTCCGACCAGGACATGTCTTTGCCACTTCTATCCTTCTCCATGTGGCTTTTTATTTATATCTTTAGCCGTGGAAGAGCTGTTCTGCTAGTCTTCAGATCATTTTCAATAGAGTTGTTCTATATATAGGTGCAGCCTTGGTGTGTCCACGGGAGCAGGTAAGCTCAGGATCCTCCTACTCCACCATCTTGATCCAGTCCCTAGATTTCTTTTTTTTTTTCCCCCTAGATTTGTTTCTTATAGAAGAGATCTGCTATGATGAATCACCCCCAGTGCCCTTAAGTTTAACTTAAATCTAGTAGGATACTCTTGGTCTCTTATTTGTTGATGTAATGTGGTCACCTATCCTCTTACTTACAGTTAGTGGAGAACATTATGGGGATCCCAAGCCTGGGAACGTTTGATTATGTATGAGGATACCAGTCAAATAACAAAATATGACTTTCCACTCCATGTCAGGCCTCTCATTAGGCAGAATAAAACAGAATCCTTAGCCTAATGGAAAGGACAGTTGAAAGAAGACAGATAAGTTTGATGAATGTTGCAGAACAGTCTGCACTTCTGGGAAACTATACGGAGTCTGGCAAGTCAAGAGAGAAAGGGACCTAAGGAATTAATGTTTAAACTAAGGCCTGAAGGAGGCACCTGGATGGCTCAGTCATTTAAGTGTCTCCCTACAGCTCAGGTCATGATCCCAGGGTCCTGGTATTGAGCCAGGCATCAGACTCCTTTTCCCTTTCCCTCTGCCACTCCCCCTGCTTGTGTTCTCTCTCCCTCTCTCTCTCTCTCTCTCTCTCTCTCTCTCTCAAATAAATAAATAAATAAATAAAGTTTTAAAAAGTAAACTAAGGCCTGAAGGATGAGGGAAAGAAAAGGAAGGTTGCTGATTCATCAATTACATACTGTATGCTAAGCCACTTGATTCATTTCATTTAGTTCTGACAGCAGCCCTTTAAGATAGGTATTATTGTCCCCATTCTTCAGATGAGGAAACTGAGGCTCACAAAGCTGAAGAGACCTATCCGAGTCATGTTAACTACATGTGGCAGAATGAAGACTTTAATTGTAGTCAGCATGATTTAAAAGCCAATCTAGGGGATCCCTGGGTGGCGCAGAGGTTTAGTGCCTGCCTTTGGCCCAGGGCGCGATCCTGGAGACCCCGGATCGAGTCCCACATCAGGCTCCCTGCATGGAGCCTGCTTCTCCCTCAGCCTGTGTCTCTGCCTCTCTCTCTCTGTGTGACTATCATAAATAAATAAAAAAAATTAAAAAACTGTTTAAAAAAAAAAAGCCAATCTAGTTATAAGGCTATTGTCATAGTCATGGCCAGAAGAGATAATGGCATCACTGGATATAGAGAGAAGTGGATGTGTAGACTCAAGAGGGACAATGCAAGTAGGACTGATGGGATTCAGTAAGTGGTGTTGAGATAAAGAAGGGGGAAATCAAAGATGACTCCTGGTTTCTGCCTTGATCAACTGGGTGAATAGTGATCCACCCAGTTGGATCATCTACGAAAATGGAGAACAGGGAGAAGTTTAGAGGGAAAGAATCATTCATCTAAATTTGATATATTCCACTTCAATTAAAAAAAATTGGTTGATTAAATGAAAACAAAACATGGAGAGTTCCATGCCTAGAAATTCCTTCTCATGCCTCCTTGATTCTAGTGTCCTCTATACCCATTCATCACCCCTTCCTTCTGATGTCCTAAGGTACCCTGATTCTTTTCTGATTCTTGGTCCCTCTGATATCCAAACTCTAAGCAG
The DNA here is from genome assembly GCF_018345385.1 of Vulpes lagopus. Classification (NCBI taxonomy): domain Eukaryota; kingdom Metazoa; phylum Chordata; class Mammalia; order Carnivora; family Canidae; genus Vulpes; species Vulpes lagopus. Next base: position 13,593,762 of record NC_054837.1, on the reverse strand, counting down.
ATCATGACTGAGGATCACCAAGAGAATGTTGTCCTTGGTTACACCATTCACTCTCACAGAAGTGGCCCTATGGCTGTCCTATGCTTTTGCCTGATCTTTTGTGACACTTCCTTCTCTACTGAGGTTTTGCCAGGGAGGAGCTGCTCATGTGGCTGAACATCTTCAGGCAAAGCCCCCTCATCATCCTAGCACTCAAACCATTCTGTGTGAGCAGCCTCTGCCTCCCCATACTCAGAAAGGCCTGCCCCTGCTTTAATGGTCTTCTGTTGTGGCCTTAAAATTCCTGTACTTAATGAAGGGCCCACATGTTCATTTTTGTACTGGCTCCCACATATTATGTAGCTGCTTCTGTCTGTACATCTGCATCATCATGATGGGAGACAGGGAGTGGCATCCTTTCCTATCTTTGGGAATGAGCCTCATTTCCAACCAGGAAGACAAACTGCTTTTTTTTTTAATTTTTTTTTTATTTGAGAGAGAGAGAGAGCTTGAGCAGGAGGAGGGGCAGAGGGAGAGGGAGAAGCAGACTCCTCGCTGAGCAGGGAGGCCCACGCAGGACTCGATCCCAGGACCGTGAGATCATGACCTGAGCTGAACGCAGACACTTAACTGACTGAGCCACCCGGGCACGCTAGGAAGACCCACTGCTTTAAATCAGAGGGAGATAGAGGGGGAAAAAAACCTGACTTGTTTCTATGAAATACATGTTTATGTGCAGTTTTATGTTTCTTCCTGGGTAATAATTTAGGAGGGAATCTTGGGAACAGAATACAGAAATAACAAATTATGGGCTATTGAGTGTGGTTAATTAGTTCTTTATAGCTTAGGCAGAGGCATGGCTGAGTTGCTCTGGCATACAGTTACAGGTAGGGACATGGGCCTGTTTAAATACAACTTAGGGTCTCTCAGGAGGTGGAGGGAAGAGCAACTGTGCAATCCCATCCTGGCTTTCAAAACTGAAACCTCCACCAAGGCCTCTCCTCCAGTCAGATTATGTTCTCTCACAAGCCTAATCACTCAGTAATTAGGGACCCTTTACCTGAGATCCCCTCGGCTCTGCAAGTGTGGAGGCAGTCTATGTGCTACTCTCTGGGCAGCATGCAGCAGCCTCTGGGCTGTAACTGATACTTGTGCCCAAGAAGTCTCCAAGTTGGTATCATCTGCCACTCAGGCTCCAAACAGCTGCAAGTCCTTGCTCACTTCAGTAAACAGGTATAAACAAACAAACAAACAAAAAAAAAAACAAAAAAACAAAACAAAAAAACCCTGAACCAAAAAAGTTGCTTAGATTCCTTGCTAAATAGGATGGAGAAATGCTCTGCTGCCTATTACCATAGCCCTTTGCATCCTGATGAGCTAATGCATGAAGCACTATGACCACTGTGGAAAGTCTTCCACTGTTGCTTACTGACAGTAGTCGTATCAAAGACTCAATAGGCACAGAATAGAGAAAATATAATCTGCCATGAAATTCCTTGTTCCATAGCCAATATCAATTCAAACTGGTTGTCAAAGGCTTTTAGAATGTACTAGATTATCCCATTTGATCATATAAATTCTGTCCTCAGGAAGCTTAGCTGACATCCCTTGATTCACAAAAAATTTTGATTTCCTTAGTCTGATATCTGTGTGCTTCCTATTCTGACATCAACTGGCCTTTCCAGCTTTAGCTCCCCAGAGCCTGCATCCCAGCCACACCAAATTATTCTTTACCCCTACATACTTTCTCCTTCTTTTATTCTTATCTTTTATTCTTATCTGTCTCTTTCCCTCAACTTTTACATTTTTGTTTGTTGAGTGCCTACCCTTGCTAGGTCCGAGGAATACAAAAGGAGGAAAGCAGGGCGAGTCCCTAGCCTTGGGGCCTTATAGTCTTAGTGAATCCATGAATTATGCAAACCTTCATGGCAAAGTTTAAGGGCTATGGAGGAATGGAAAGGGGGCTCCAAGGGCCCACATCAGGGGATTGGTCTGGTCTGAGCATTAGGAAAACTTTCTTAAAGAAAATGATTTTATTTTTTTTTAAAGATTTCATTTCTTTATCTGAGGGGGCAGGGTGAGCAAGTGTGCACAAACATGTGAACAGGGGAGAGGCAGAGGAAAAGAATCCCAAGCAGACTCTGTGCTGAGAGCAGAGCCCAACACAGGGCTCAATCTCACAACCTCAGGATCATGTCCTGAGCTGAGGTCAAGAGTTCCCTGGTTGGCTTTCAATAAAAGACCAACCCTTCAAGCCCCCAGTGGCAACCCTGTCAGTAACCCCTCTCACTCCTGAGAGCTTTTTCTGTATCCTTGCTTAATAAACTTCTATCACTTTACTCACTCTCCTTTGTTCACAAGATTCATTCTTCAACTCCATAAGACATCAGAGTTGTTTTTATAAAGAAGCTTCTGGAAGGGATGCAGGGCACTTGCCAGGCGATCAGATGAGAAGGGAAGGGAGTGCAATAAAGAAAAGTGTTTGAGTTGTAGAGAGGGGAGAGGCTAGACCTCTGTCTTGCACAGTGGGAAGGACAGTGGTGTCATCTAGTGGGGTCTGTGTGTCCTGGGAAAGTCTGGTGGCTCATTTTGAAGAAAGCTCTCTGAATGTTGTGCTTAAAGAGATGTTTGGGCTGAAATTGGATGTGTGACAATCGAGGCAGAGTGATGGCATTGGAACAGTGGATGGGAAGGAGCTTGCCCAGCCAGATAGAAGAGGAGGCCAAGAACTAACCTAAAGACCAGGGAGAATAAATAGAGCTGGCAAAGAGGATCAAAAAAGAAAGAATGAGGATGTGGTGTCAAAAGAACAGGGAAGAGAGTACAAAGGACTAGCCCCAAAGGGCAAGTGAGCCTCACAAAGGGGAAAAGAATGTCAAAAAGAAGAGTAAATTCGAAGTCCAGAAGGCAGAGCACAGGTGTCCCTGGAGCTAGAGCTTCAGGTGCAGGTGGGACTAGAAGGTGGCTGGGGGAGAGGTGGCAGAGGAGGCCTGGAGGCCAGTGGAGCTGGATCAAGTGGGGACTCCGTAAGGAGTTTGGATGCCATTCTGAGCGACAGTAAAGGGTTGTTAAAGGTTTGATTTTGTTTGCCTTTTTATTATTATTTTTTTATTGTTAAAGATTGTACTTATTTATTTAAGAGAGAGGGTAAGTGAGAGAGAGAGAATATGAGAGCACGAGCAGGGTTAGGGGCAGAGGGAGATGGAGCGACTCTCCGCTGGGCGGGGAGCCCAACCCAGAACCCCATCCCAGGACCCTGGGATCATGACCTGAACTGAAGGCAAATGCTTAACCAGCTGAGCCACCCAGGCACCCAGTTTGTGTTCTTAATTAGAAACAAAATGCATGCTCCTTGTAAATAAAATAAGAACCACTCTCCACCAAAACAAACTCTGGATCACCAAAGAAATATATATATTAACAATTCAAAGTTCCTTCTGCTAAATCCCACTCCTCAGCTAGCACTTTGTTGTTATCATTCCAGACTTTCTGCCATTCACAAATATCCTTAGTTTTGTGAAAACAGGATCATGCTACATATAATTTTTGCAACTTCCCTTACACAATCAGCGGTAATGTGGGGTTTCCTTCTGGGTGGATACAAGAAGATGTGCCCCACTGGTCCCAATGGCTGCACAGTACTCCACAGCCTGGATATACCCTTGGTTACTATTGCTGTATAACAAACTGCCACAAAATTAGCAGGTTAAATGATACAAAGTTGTTACCTCACAGTTTCCGTGGGTCAGGAGTCTGGCACAGAGTGGCTGGTTCTCTGCTCAGGGTCTCCCCAGGGCTGTCCTCTCATCTGAGACTTAGAGTCCTCTTCCAACCTCTTTCACATTGTTGGCAGAATTAACTTCTTTGCAGTTTCAGGACTCGAGTTTGTTTCCTTGCTGGCTGTCAGTCAGGGTCACTCAAGAGCCTCGAAGCTTCCTTCATTCCTTACCATGTGATCCCCTCCATCTCCAAAGCCAGTAACAAATGCACCTCATGCTTCACACTTCTTTTAGGAAGAGCTGCGTCCTTTTCAGGACCCACCTGATTAGGTCAGGGCCACTCAAGATAACCTCTCTTTCTGAAGGTCAGCTGTGCCATCTGACAACCAAATTATGAAAATAGAATCCATCCCAACCCAAGTTTCACCCATACTCCAGGGTGGGGTCACTGGGGCTTCATCATAGAATTCTGCCAACCACAATACCATACAATCGCCTTCTAATATATGGACAGGTAAATTGTTTCCCATATTTTGCTTTCTGCAAACAACTACAATTATAGTTTTTGCATATGTTTTGTATGCTTTGTAAATGTTTTTGTTGGGTTTTAAAACGTGACATTTCTGGGTTGAGCAAATCACATAATTTTTTAAAAATGTGCATAGATTTATGTAAGAGAAATGAATTAAGAGAATTAAGCCCTTTGGGGCTTAATGTGTATCAGTCCTTTTAAAAATAAACTCCACTTGGACTAATTTTCTACAGTCTACTTTTTATGTGTGATTTCTCATGATGTTTAAAACTAACTTTTTATTTTAAAAAGTTTTAGATTTACGGAAAAAGTGAGCAGAAAGCACAGAATTTCCATGTACCCTGCACCTAGTTTCCCTATTACTAATATCTTATATTATACTTAAGTAACGACAGTCCCAACTTTATTCAAATTTCCTTAGTTTTTCTCTAATCTCCTTTTTCTGTCCCAAGATCCCATGGAGGATAGCACCTTACATTTTATTCATCACATCTCCTTAGGTTCTTCTTGGCTTGTTTCTTAGACTTTCCTTGTTTTTGATGACTCTGACAGGTTTGAGGTACTAGTCAGGTATTTTGTAGAATGCCCCTCAGGATTTGTCTGATGTTTTTCTCAGGCTTAGACTAGGGTTTTTAAAGAGAAAGCACAGAAATAAAGTGCCATTTTCATCACAGTCACTCAAGGGTACATACTTTCAACATGTCATTATTGATGTTGGCCTTGACCACCTGGCTGAGGTAGTGTTTGTCAAGTTTCTCCACTGCAAAATGACTCTTTTTTCCCTTTCCATACTTCCAATGTTGGAAGGAAGTCACTATGTGAAGCCCACACCTACAGAGCAGGAAGTTATGGTCTACCCCACTGAGAGCAAAGTATTTACATAAATTATAAAGAGTTCTGTATAGGGGATTTGTCTATTCTCCTCTTTTTTTTTATTTATACAATCACTGATTAATAGAAGTATGGACGCATGCATATTTACACTTTGGATTATACTCCTTTAAGGCTGAAATAAGGATTCTGCTTGGATACTATTAGGCTTTTGCACTGATGAATAATAATATTTCTACATGTGACAACCTCTACAGTTTCTTTGACATTCTATGGTGTAGTATAAAAAAATTTTTTTAGGGCAGCCCGGGTGGTTCAGCAGTTTAGAGCTGCCTTTGGCTCAGGGCGTGATGCTGGAGACCCGGGATTGAGTCCCACGTCGGGCTCCCTGCATGGAGCCTGCTTCTCCCTCTGCCTGTGTCTCTGCCTCTTTGTGTGTGTGTGTGTCTCTCATGAATGAATAAATAAAAAATCTGTAAAAAATTTTTATTCATTTGAGAAAGAGTAAGAGCACGAGTGGCAGGGGGTGGCAGGTGAGGGTGAGGGAGAAGCAGATTGCCCTCTGATCAAGGACCCTGACCTGGGGCTCAATCCCAGGACCCCAGGATCATGACCTGTTTTGAAGGCAGACACTTAATCAACCGAGCCACCGAGGCACCCCAGTATATACTAACCCACGTGTATGTGTGTGTCTCTGTGTGTGTATGACATGTATAAATATTTATACTATAAAAATCACACATAAATATTACTACATTCAACCATCTCTATATTGTTTTTAATATTCCTTTGGTTTAGTATATTTTTTTTTTTAAATTTTTTTTTTTTTTAATTTTATTTATTTTATGATAGGCACACAGTGAGAGAGAGAGAAGCAGAGACATAGGCAGAGGGAGAAGCAGGCTCCATGCACCGGGAGCCCGACGTGGGATTCGATCCCGGGTCTCCAGGATCGTGCCCCGGGCCAAAGGCAGGCGCCAAACCGCTGCGCCACCCAGGGATCCCTCCTTTGGTTTAGTATAAAATGTTATAATTCTGTTAGCAAATTTAGTTCCCTAAGTGACTACAGTTCCTTTCTGAGACAAAGTATACATTATCATCCATCACTGTGTAAGTCTAGCAGTATCCAAACGTGCAATTAACCATATGTTGGCCCTAAAGGTCTAGTATGTGGTTTGACTTTGTGGAAGAAAAGTCTTCCCTGTTTTACAGGACCCCTATATTTCTTCCTTTTTCTACCCTGAGAGAGAGCCACTTAGCATAAGTCATAGAAATATGTGCTGGGAGCTACCAGTATCAGAAACATTAAGAGAAAGGTTTTTTGGTCCAGCACATGGTCTACTCTGAAGAACTGAGGCCCCAGGATTGTTTCTACAGTCCAGAGTAGACCAGAAACCCAGGGTGGGATGGGACAGACATGGACAGAGAAAGGGGAAGGCAACCTGGAAAAGAAATGGGTATCCAGGAATCCTCTGAAGGTGACTCTAGAGACAGACCAAAAAGTAACCAAATGGGGAAGTGAAGAAACAGTTTTACCATGAGCAGGGATCCATAAGTGCTGGAGAACGCTTTTTCTTTCTGGTGATGAACAGTTCCTTCTAGATGTGACAGGGCAACATGGCAGAGTTACAATTCCATTCTGCAGTATCTTGGATAATGAACCTCCAACTGTGTCTAAAAGTAGGATTTTTGACATAAAAGAACAATTTCTTCAGTTTTCAGGGTTTTTATCTGGGTTTCTTTCAGAGACTTTTAGCACTTATATTTATCCTCTAAAAAAGACAAACCCAACCCATTAAATGCCAGTATAAAGATTTCAGTAAAGGTGAATGAAGACCAATTGTACTGGTTTAGGAATAAAACAAAATAAGTAAAACCCTTCTTTTCATGACTATAGGCTAATCTGACAGTATCTTTAACCACTTTAGTGATTTTCCTTTTAATAACCTTTTTTTTTTTTTGCTACAGAAACAGTGTATATCATCTTAAAGTTTTGTAACACCAATAAACAAAATGAAGAAAATGAAAATTACGCATAATTCCAAGATCCAGAAACAATCATTATTTATATTTTTGAATAGCCTTTTTTCCCCTGTGGACATATACATAAATATAATTAATTAAAATTGAATCATGTTTTATATAATGTTTAGTATGAAACCTGCTCTCTCACATCTAGCACTATATTATGAATATCTATGCTCACTTGGACTTGCCTTTCTCCAGTATGAAGAAGCTGGATCTAAACATGGAAGGTACATGGATTGAATTCTTATTTTTAATAGGCATTGCCAAACCATCCTCCAAGAAGCTGTGCTGTATAATATTCCCACCAATAATGTATGCACATTTCCTCTCATTAATATCAGCTAATGATTTTAAATCTTTCATTTGGAGAGATGGAAAAAAGGTAATCTCACTGGTGTTTTAATCTAGATTTGTTTTATTACTTGCCCCTTCCCACCTTCTAAGACCATTATCCTTTCTTTGCTTAGTTTTGGTTTCTTCCACATACTGAACTGATTGCCTCCAGAAAAATTTCTACTTACTTTTTTATTCATCCTTTGACAGATCTAACTATAAATAATCTGCATCTATATTCATAAAGGATATTGGTCTATAGGTGTCTTTTTCTATAATGTCTTCATCAGGTCTTTATAACAGGTAATACTGGCCTCACAAAATGAATTTGGAAGTGTTACCTTCTTCACTCTCTGATAAAATTTGCATAAGAGGGACATCTGGGTTGCTCAGCAGTTAAGCGTGTCTGCCTTTGGCTCAGGTGTGATCCTGGAGTACCGGGATTGGGTCTTGCATCAGGCTTCCTGCATGGAGCCTGCTTCTCCCTCTGCCTGTGTCTCTGTCTCTCTGTGTCTCTCATGAATAAATAAAATCTTTAAAAATTTTTTTTTGCATAAGAGCAGTGTAACTTCTTGTTCAAAATTTTGCTAGAAATTATCAGTAATGACTGCTTTTTATTTCTGGTATTTGTATTCTATAACTGAGGTTTCCTTCCTTGGTCCATCAAGCTGGAGCTTAACAGTTTGGTTATTCTTTTTACAAAGGACCAATTTATAGCTTTGATAATTTTCTCTCTGGTTTGTTTTCTCTATATTAATTTCTGTCATTTTCTCTTTTCTGCTTATCTTGGATTTGCTTCCTTTTTTAGTTTCTTAGGCCATTGATATTAAGCCTTTCTTATTTTTCAACATAGCCATTTCCCCAGCTTTACTGAGATATAATAAATATATAACATTGTGTAGCTTCAAGGTGTACAATGTGTTGACTTGATACACTCATATGCCGCAAAATGATTATCACTACATTAGCCAACACCTTCATTACCTCACATAATCACCATTTTTTTGTGATGAGAAAATTTAATATCTACTCTCTTAGCAACTTTTAAGTTTATAATCGAGTATTAATTATAATTACCATGCTGTACATTGGATCCCAAAACTTTATTCATCTTATAACTGGAAGTTTATACATTTTGACAAACATCTCCCCATTTCCTCCACCGCCCCCCCAACCCCTGGCAGCCACCATTATACTCTTCTGTTTTTATGAGTTTGGCTTTTTTAGATTCCACATATAAGTGATATTATATTTGTCTTTCCCTGTCTGACTTATTTCACTTTGTATAATGTCCTTTAAAAGCCCACCCATGTTGGGGCTTCTGGGTGGCTCAGTTGGCTAAGAATCCAACTCTTGGTTTTCGCTCAGGTCATCATCTCATGGGTCCTGGGATTGAGCCCTATGCTGGGCTCTGTGCTCAGAATGGAGTCTGCTTGGAGATTCTCTCCCTCTACTCATCCCCTCTCTTTCTCTCTGTCTCAAATAAGTAAATTAAATCTTTAAAAAAAGTCCATCCATGTTGTCATAAATGACAGAATTTTCTTCTTTCTCATGGTTGAACAATATTCTATGCGTGTGTGTATATATACACACACAGACACACACACACACCACATGTTATCTGTTTATCCATCAATAGACACTTGGGTTTTTCCATTATCTTGCTATTGTGAGTCATGCTGCAGTGAACATGGAAGTGCAGATATCTCTTCCAAGATCCTTATTTCATTTCCTTTTGATACATACCTCAAAGTGGGATTGCTGGATCATATCATACTTCTAATTTTTTTTTTTTAGGAAACTCCATACTGTTTTCCACAGTGGTTGAATCAATTTACATTCCCACCAACAGTGCACAAGGGTTCCCTTTTCTCCACATACTTGCCAACACTTGATATTTCATCTTTTTGATGACAGCCATTCTAACAAGTGTGCAGTGATAGTTTAGTTTAGATTTGCATTTATCTGATGATTAGGGTTGTTGAACATCTTTTCATGTTCATGTTGGCCATTTGAATGTCTTCTTTACAAAAATATTTATTCAAATCCCTGATCATTTTTAAAGTTGGAAAAAACACACAAAGTGGTTTTTTTTTTTGTGTATGTGCTATTGAATTGTTTATACGTTTTGGATACTAACCTTTATCAGACACATTTGCAAATATTTTTTCCCATTTTATAGGTTGCCTTTTCATTTTGTTGATTGTTTCTTTTGCTATACAGAAAGTTTTTAGTTTGATGTAGTCTCACTTATTTTTACCCTTGTTGTGTTTTTGGTGTCATATCCCCCCCCCAAAAAAAAAATCATTGCCAAGACTATTATCATGGGCTAGTCAAGACTAGCCCCTATATTTTCTTCTGGAAGTTTTATGGTTTCAGACCTTATGTTTATGTCTTTAATCCATTTTGACTTAATTTTTATGAGTGATTAAGAGAGGGGTCCAATTTCATTCTCCAGTTTTCTCAATACCATTTATTAAAGAGACTATCCTTTCCCCATTAAGTATCCTTGGCTCCCTTGTCAAATATCAGTTGACTACATATAAGAGTTTATTTCTGGGCTCTCAATTCTGATCCATGGGACTATGTTTCTATTTTTATACCACTACCATGGTGTTTTGATCACTACAGCTTTGTAGTATAATTTGAAATCAGGAATTGTGATTTTTAGGATTGCTTCTATTTCTGTGAAAATTACCATTGGAATTTTGATAGAGATTTCATTGAATCTATAGATGGCTTTGTGTAATATGAACATTTTAACCATATTAACTCTATGAACATGGGATATCTCCCATTTATTTGTGTCTACTTAAATTTCTTTCATTGAAGCCTTACGGTGTTCAGTGTATAGATCTTTCACCTCCTTGGTCTAATCTATTCCTAAGTATTTTATTGTTTTTGATGCTATTGTGAATAGGATTGTTTCCTTTTACAGACATTTCAGTGTTAGTGTATAGAAACACAACTGATTTCTGCATGCTGATTTTGTATATTTCAACTTTACTGAATTCATTGATTACTTCTAATAGATTTTTGGTGGAATTTTTGGAATTTTCTATATAAGATTAGATCATCTGCAAACAAAGACAATTTTACTTCTTCCTTTCAAATTTGTGTTTATTTTTTATTTCTTTACTTTGCCTGATTACTCTGGCTAGGACTTCTAGTATTATGTCAGATAGGAATGGGAAGTGTGGACACCACTGTATTGTTCTTGTAGAAAAAAAAGAAGCTTTCAACATTTGACCACTGAGTATGATGTTAGTTGTGGGTTTATCATATGTGGCCTTTATTATGTTGAGGCATGTTCCTTCTATACCCAGTTGGTTGAGGGGTTTTATGATGAAAAATGTATTTTGTCACATGCTTTTTTCTGCATCTAGGAGATGATCAATTGTCTAAGAGTATTCTCTAGGGGCTCTCGGACTGCAGCCAAGTGTAGCTAGAGCTAGTTCACAGGCTGCTGCAAGGTACAAGGCCAGGACTGAGGTTTATATACGTATTACCTAATGTACAGATGGGCAGGACTCCTCCCAGGTCCTTTGGTGTACAGTGCTGGATCCCATATCTCCCATAAAGGCATTTTTTTCCATGGATGGATGCTGAATTAGTGTTGGGAGGATGTACGAAAATGAAGGACATCTTATTTCACCATGATGCCAATGTCACTCCCCTATATATTTAATAATATATTTTACCTCATTTGACACTGATAAATGATATGATCTATGTGACTCACAATTGACTAGAGACTCTGATTGGTTTCTCTTAGCTTTACACCCTCCTAGATCTGTTCAGGCATACCACTGCCCTTTATCCCAGACTTATTTCCTTCTTACAACTTCTTATATGGCATACCAGATTGATCTGTTCTTAGGAATAGGCCAAGCTACCTCTCTGTGTTCTCTAAAGTGGCTGCTCTTTCTAAACCAAAAGCTCTACAAAAGCAGATATTACATGTAACATTATTCTATAGATTAAATTCCTTAGGGGAGCGTGGCTGGCTCAGTCAGTAGAACAAGCAAGTCTCAATCTTAGAGTTGTCAAGCCCCATGTTGGGTGCAGAGATTACTTTAAAAAATTAAAAATTAAAAACAAATTCTTATATCTGCACAAGCCCATGAAGATCCCCCCCTCTTAAAGATTTACTTATCTATGTCAGAGAGAAAGAGAGCAAGTACGAATTAGAGGAAGGGCAGGAGAGAATCTTCAAGCAGGCTCTCCATTGAGTGTGGAGCCCGATGCAGGGCTTGATCCCATAGCCCATGAAATCATGACCCAAGCTGAAACCAAGAGTTGGACACTTAACTGACTGAGCCACCCAGGTGCCCCAAGGCCCTTCCTTTTGCCTTGTTACTAATGACTTATTACTGTTATATATAATCTTCCTGTTTCATACCTGGAGAGCCCTCATTATTCACTGATCCACTAATTCTTGGTGTGCCTACTTGTGTTTTAGCAGTGTCAAACTAAAGGATCAAGATATCTTCCAAACAAAAAGAATTATCTCCTTCTGTTGGATCTAGGCCCTAAGGCATTCTCCTGCTCACCGATGAACTCAAGGATATTTTCCTATGTTTATTGGTCATTGTGAATTGGTCATTTTTATTCTTATCTTTGCCCATTTTTATTGGGTTGTCTTAGTTTTATTGGATCATTAAAAATAATATATTGGAGTTACTCCTTATTAAGTATAATGTAATCCCAGGCTGTCACTTGTTTAAACTTTATTTTTTTAATGGTATCTTCATCAGTTACTAAGGTATTGTTTTTAGCCTTAAACCCATCCTTCTGCATTCTACTCTGCAATGCTGGGACTGATATTCTGCAAAACTACAGCTCTCTTTTTAGCCAGCTGGCTTCCTGACAAATCCCACCAATAGCACTAGAGAGAGACAAGAATACAAGAGTAGGGAAAAGGGAATTGCTCCTTCCTGATTTGCCTGCTACTTCTGTCAGTGTTGCTCTAGGATTGGTTCTTTACCATGAAGGTAGCACTCAGTTCCAGTTTCCAAGCTCGTGTAGCAATCTCAGAATGAGACTTATTACATCTCTTTAAAAAATTACTTTAAAAAATTAAAAATTAAAAACAGCCAGGTAATACTCTGTGATAGACAGTAGAATATCAAAGATCTCCATGTCCTAATCACTGGAAGTGTTCAATATAGTATCTTACAGTGCAAAAAGGAATTTGTGGATATGATTAAGTTAAAAACCTTGAGATGGGAGATTATTCTGAATAACCTGGATAGGTGGGCCCAATGTAATCACAAGCGTCCTTTAAAAGGGGAGGAGGAGGCAGAAAGGTCGGTGTCATAGTGGTGTTATGTATGAAGGATACAAATGGCTACTGCTGGCTTTGAAAATGAAGGAAGGAGTCATAAACCAATGTGGGCATCCTTTAGAAGCTGGAAAAAACAAGGAAATGGATTCTTCCAGTGAGTCTCCAGAAAGCAATATGGCCCTGCTGACATCTTGATTATTTTGCTTAGTGAGATCAATGTCAATCTGTGTTAAACTTCTAACCTATACAACAGTAAGAGAATAAATCTGTTTTAGCCATGAAATTTGTGGCAATTTCTGGTGATTTGTTACAATAGCAATAGAAAACTAATACATACTCTAACATCAGAGGTCTAGGTTCCAGCTCTTGTTGGGACCTCTTCCAAGCTTCTAGGTACCCATAACTCCAAACTCTTCCCTTGTTTTCCCAGCTCTATGGATGGTAGCTGTTTCCTGTGGGCACTATTTCCATAACACTTCAGGGTTTCCCCTCTGCCTTTTGAGACTTTCATACTTTTTTAATGAACCACCTGGAATGAGTTCTTCCTGTTAAAATAATTAGTATGGTTGCTGTTTTTCTGACTGATCCAGTATCTACTACAAAGCTTTGCTACTTTTATTATAATCACATCTCTTAGAATTTTCCTCCTTTATGCCTTCCAGGTTTTGTGATTTACCAAAGAATTTCTCTATTGCAAGATTTTTTTAATTTCATTTTTTCCAATTATATATATAGGTATGGCTCTATATTTTATACTCCCCTTTGAGCAAGGAGCCGGGTGTGGGGCTTGATCCCAGGATAGTGGGATCATGACCTGAGCCAAAGGCAGACGCTTAAACAGTTGAACCACCCAGGCACCCTAACTTTTTTTTTAAGATTATTTATTTATTTATTTATTTATTTATTTATTTATTTATTTATTATTTATTTGAGAGACAGAGTGGGTTGGGGGATGGGCAGAGGGAGAGGGAGAGAAGCCCAAGCAGACTCTGTACTGAGCACAGAGCTGGACTAGGGCTTGAACTCATGACCCTGAGATAATGACCTGAGCTGAAACCAAAAGTAAGATGCTTAACCGACTGCACCACCTAGGTGCCCCGGGGCCCATTCTTGATTTCGGCTTACATCATGGTCTCTGGGTCTTGGGATTGAGCCCTGAGCTGGGTTCCATCTTTAACAGGGAGTCTGCTTCAGGATTCTCTTTCTCCTTCTGCCCCACTTCCTGCTCACTTGGCTGTCTCTAAAATAAATAAATATATCTTAAAAGAAGTCCCTCTGTTGTTTTTTGTAAATCTGTCAATGATTTTTGAAAAAAAATTTCTTTATCAACTTAATGAAGTTTCTTTCTATTCCCTAAGGGCACCAAGTTCTAATCTGGTTGCACCATTAATCACTGGCTTTGAGGATGACATGGTCCCCGCTGGACCTTAGTTTCTTTATCCACTATGTGCTGGGCACCATTATCTCACAAAACAAAGTAAGTGTTAATATTTGTCATCACTGAAGTGCTTTACATAGAGGAATGCGATGGTTAGATCTGTGCTTCAGAAAAATCATTCAGGCTGCAGTATGAAAAATGGTTGGCTCTTTCTTCTCATCCATATTTGTCAAGAATTTTACCAATCTTTTAAAGGCCAGTTCAAATTTTCCTTCTTCCACGAGTCTCCTCTCTATCATACCCAACTTCTTAGTCAGAATTCTCTTATTTCTCCCCATAAAACCCAGAGCTACTTAGTGCAAGTGTCAAAAGGCAGGCCACCCCAAATGGGCTACTTTGGCATGAGTTACTTTGAGTTAAAAAGTGATCAAAAGCCAGCAGGTTCAGGAAAAGCTCTTTACCTCCCCCCTCAAACTGCGTAAAAAGAATTTAGATCAAGGACCTGCTGCTCCAGGAAGAGAGATAGGCTATTATCATAGGTAACTACATTATTAAATGAACTAGGACTGGCAGACTGAGAGGAACCCAGTAAGGCCTATTTGATAAAAGTCCTCTACATCCCATTGTTTACCAGTGGCCCAGCAACCATTTGTTTACCAAACATTTACTCTTTTTCATCTTCCTGCAAATTACATTCCTTCCCTTTGAAGTCCCAGACCCCTATCCCTTTATCCTTAGTTCAGAATGACATATATACTTCATTCTGCCTGATTGTCTTGGAGTTTTATATTTGGGTAAATTCCTGGTATATATGAAATTAAATTTGATTTTCTCCTGTAACCTATCTCATATCAATTTGTTTTTTAGTCCAGCTAGGACAATGAAGGGCAGAGGAAATTCTTTCTCTTGGATAAATGCAAACCCCTTGAAATTTGGAATCAGGTTTTCATCCTCACATGCTCCACAGGGATAGGTCTATAGGAGGACTTAATAAATAAATGTGCAATTATCCATGTACTACAAAACCATTTTAGTAGGACAAAGAAGGAATAAGTGAGCCACTCAATACTTGTTTGGGATTCAAGCCTTCTTTTGATACGGAGTTTATCCTCAAGCTTCAAGATTAAGCACTGCAGGAGTGTTTTCCCCTAGCTCTGAAAGGTTCCAACCTGCCTGGAGTGCTGATGTTGAAGTGATCATCTGGGAAACAGGTCCTGAGGCCAGTCTGGTTTATTGTCACAGGCTTTAATAATAACCTGCAAGTCTGAAGCCTGAGAGCTTCCTTTTCACCTTGCACAATACACTGAGAGCTTTGCCTTCAATGGACTATTGATAGATGGGAATAAGTGACAATGACCTGTTCTTCTCTTTCCTTCTGGAAGTTTTACCCATTAAATTTATTTTTCCAAGATCTATGTAATTCAGTATTAAGGAAATAAAATGATTGTACTGACAACACTTTGCTGCCTGAAGATCAGTTCTCCTGTTTCATAATTTAAAATGACTTCTAGGAAAAAAGTCATATATACAAAATATCCATTATTATCTAAGAAAAGACTATAAATTTTCTATGACTTCTACAGTGTAACGAACAAGGGGCCTAAGTAATCCAGAGATTTCCTAAATAATTTTATTTTTTATTTATTTTAAAGTTATTTATTTATTTATTTATTTGAGACAGAGAGAGAGGCAGAGACACAGGCAGAGGGAGAAGCAGGCTCCATGCAGGGAGCCCGATGCAGGACTTGATCCCAGGTCTCCAGGATCCCGCCCTGGGCTGAAGGCGGCATTAAACCACTGAGTCACCGGGGCTGCCCGCAAATAATTTTAGAAAAAGATTTTGCTAGGTATTTAAAAAATTATTCTCAGGGTTGCTAGCATGGCTCTGTTGATTAAACATCTGCCTTCTGCTTAGGTCATGATCCCAGGATCTTGGGATCAAGCCCAGGTCTAACTCCCTGCTCAGTAGAGAGGCTGCTACTCTCTCCCAGTGCACCCCCCGCCCCACCCGCAACACACACACTGCTTATGGTCTCTCTCACTCTCTCAAATAAATAAATAAAATCTTGGGACGCCTGGGTGCTCAGTGGTTGAGCATTTGCCTTTGGCTCAGGGCGTGATCCTGGGATCTGGGATTAAGTCCCACATTGGGCTCCCTGCATGGAGCCTGCTTCTCCCTCTGCCTATGTCTCTGCTTCTCTCTCTGTGTGTCTATCGTGAATAAATAAATAAAATTTAAAAAATTTTAATAAATAAATAATAAAAGATTATTCTGAAAACAAGCTACTGACTCTGGGAGCATGGTGAGTGTGGTGAGCAGTCTCTCTGAGTGTGGTAATCAGACGGACTGAGGAGGGCCTTGAAATAACTCTCTGGGGTGATAGTAGTATTTTATAATTCAACGTAGAATACCTATGTGAATATGTCTGTCAAAATTCACCAGAGAGTGAAATCACAATTTGTCCACTTCACTGGACATGATTTTTTTTTTTAATTAACAGAAGTCCTTGTCTTCTACAGACAATTCTCATTCTCCTGACCTAATTTTTTTAAAGACTTAATTAAAAAAAAAAATTTTTTAAATTTAGAGTGGTTTTAGGTTCACAGCAAAACTGAGAGGAAGGCACAGAGATTTCCCAAACATCATTTGCCCTTGCACATGCACAGCCTTCCCTATTATCAATATCACTCACCTGAGTGGTACATTTGTAATAACTGATGAACCTAATATTGATACATGATAAACACTGAAAGTCTATGGTTTACATTAGGGTTCACTCTTGGTTTTGTAAATTCTATGGGCTTGGACAAATGTATAATGATGTGTATTTACCATAATAGTATCATATAGAATGTTTCCACTACTCTAAAAATCCTCTGTGCTCTACCTATTATTCACCATGCTGCTCCCACCCCATCCCCCACTCACCCCTTTGGCAAATGTTTCACTGTCCTCATAGTTTTGCCATATAGTTGAAATCATACAATATGAAGCTTTTTTTAGTTTGGCTTCTTTCACTTAATAGTATGCATTTAAGTTTCCCCATGTCTTTTCATGGCTTGATAGCTCATTTCCTTTTAGTGCTGAATAATATTCCATTGTTTGGATATACTACAATTCATTTAACCATTCACCTACTAAAGGGCATCTTGGTTGCTTCCAAGTTTTGGCAATTATGAATAAAGCTGCCGTAAACATCTGTGTGCAGGTTTTCATGTGGATATAAGTTTTCAAGTCTTTGGGTACATTGTATATGAATTTTACCTTTAAAAAAACCCTATAAGGGCAGTCCCGGTGGCGCAGCGGTTTAGCGCCGCCTGCAGCCCAGGGTGTGGTCCTGGAGACCGGGGATCGAGTCCCACATCAGGCTTCCTGCATGGAGCCTGCTTCTCCCTCTGTCTGTCTGTCTCTCTCTGTGTCATTCATGAATAAATAAATAAAATCTTTAAAAAAAAAAAAGCCCTATAAGCAAATATTACGCTCTAGTTAAATATATGCATGAAATGTTAAGGGGTGAGGTGTATTTATTATGTCTGCAAATTACTTTGAAATGCATCAAAAAATAAGATGATTTATGAAATGGATAGAGAGATTGATAAGTAGATATATATGTAATAATGCAACTATAGTAACATTAATTATAAAATCTAGGTGTAAGTTTATGGGTATTTGTTATAAAATTCTTTCAACTTTCTAATATGTTTGAAATTTTTCATAATAAAATTTAGAAAAAATTCTGAAGTATAATGTCTCACTCCCTCACATTAGATGCATTTCAGAAAGTCAGCAGTATCTTGCTAACAGTCATCTGGCTGTATCCAGCAGCTCTAAACTGTAACTAAAAACACATAAGAAAGCAAGGGAGTGCCAAGTTAAGGTCCTTAATGAAGCACTTACTCTGGAAAGGACAGTGATGTGAACTGGTATGAGACAGCTATGGTTATTCAGTCACTGCCCCAAGGTGCTTCCCATACAGTCCCAGGGTGACCTGTTAGTTGAAAGATGAAACAGTCTCATTCTAGAAGCAAATTATGATGATAACTATGCTGAGGGTGGAGTAATTAAGGTTACCTTGAAATGGAGCTCAGCTCCTGCCATGCTCATGTGTTCCAGTGTTTTCATCTACCTGGCTATTGGAATATGGCCTCCACACAGAGGGGCGGGGCAGAGAGGAAAAAAAATGATCTCATCTCCATAGCTATTGAACCTAGAAAATGTAGGGGAGGCAGGGGACAGAACTGTGAAATGAGAAAGATACTAATGAAGCTGTATAATAAGTAGTAGCTAAAATGAACCCCATTCTAAACTTGGATGTTTCACTTCTTGTCTAGCAACATGCTAAAGAGGCAGCATAGGTGGCCAGGTCAGAGCAGCGGCTCCTAATGTATAGTGAATGGGGCACTCCAGGGGCTCTGAGACTCAGAGGATCATGAGGTCAAAACTATTATTATAAGCTGTGATTTGTCTTTCTACTCATTTTCTCCTATATGTGTACAGCAGTTTCTAAAAGGCTGCATACATGATATTTTAACAAATTAGTTGCAGAAGCAGCTTTGAGAATCCATCCAGCTATCTTCTTTAAGCCAGACATTAAAGAAAGTTGCAAAGATGTAAAACAATGTCACCCCTATAACTTTTTTGTTTTAGAAAATAGTCATTTTTATAAAGACACTTTTAATATGTAATGTGTTATTATTTTTAAATGAGTTAATATCTAAAATTGCTCCATTTCAATTTCTAATATGGTAAGATATTATAGATATAATTCACATAAACCAAGGCTCTTGGGTGTCCACAGTAAATTTTTTTTTTTATTTAAAATTATTTTTGGGGCACTTGGCTGGCTCAGTTGTAGAGTGCAACTCTTGATCTCAGGGTTGTGAGTTCAAAGCCCCATGTTGGGTGTAGAGATTACTTAAAATAAAAATCTAAAAAAAAAAAAAAAAAAAAAAAGAGGGGCTCCTGATTGGCTCAGTCAGTTAAGTGCCTGACTTCAACTCAGGTCATGATTTGAGGGTCCTGGAATTGAGCCTGGGTGGAGCGCCACACTCAGCAGAGGGTCTGCTTGTCCCTCTTCCCCTGCTCCTCCCCCCCTAGTAATGTGCATGTGCTTTCTCCAATAAATAAATAAGATCTTTAAAAAATTAAAAATAAAATATTTTTTTACTAAGGTATAATTTATATACACAAAACACACAAATATTAGACATGCAGCTTAATTTTTACATACATATATATCATGTAACTTCCACCTAGTTCAGGATATAGGCCATTTCCATCACATTGGAAGGACTCCTTGTTCCTCATTTAATCAATACCTATTTCACCAGAGGTAACCATTATTCTGATTTCTATCATCATATGAATGGAATCATATAGTATGTATCTTTTGTGACTTGCTTTTTCCTTTCAGCATAGTGTTTTTGAGATTCATACATATCATTCTCTGTATTAACAGTCTGTTCATTTTTATTATTGATGGTAGTAGTCCAGCAATATTCCAGCAGTATTCCAGGGCACATACGAACTACTTTTCTTGACCATATGCCTGCCTGTGGAATTGTTGGATCCTACAATACATTTATGTTTGGAATTATAAAAAAATTGCCAAATAATAACGTATGAGAGTTCCAGCTATTCCATATCCTCAGCAACATTGGATAATGACTGTTTAACTTGTTTTTACCCATTCTACTGAATGTGTTACTGTGGTTTTAATTTGCATTTCTTTGATATTATTCTGAATACCTTTAAATATGTTAATAGGCCACTTGAATATCCTTTCATGAACTGCTTGTTCAAATCTTTTGCTAATTTTAAAAACAAATGTCTTATTTATTGATTTATAGTTCTTCATATATTCTGTATTTGAGTTCTTCAGTCTATTTATTTTCTTAATGATATCATTTGATGATCAGATGTTCTTAATTTTAATTAAGTCCAATGTATCAATTTTCCGTTTTTAGTTTAGTTTAATTTTGTGACTAGATTAAGAAATCTTTACCAATCCCAAGATCAGGAAAATATTCTTCTATGCTTTTATTTGGAAGTTGAATGTTTTAGTTTTTTAATTTAATCTATGATATACTTGAATAAGAAATTTTGTGTATAGTTTGAGAGTCAGGCTTCATTTTTCTCCATATACATCCAGCTGTTACAACATCATTCACCTATGTAATTACACTGGCACCTCTCATAAAAATCAAGAGAGTACACATCTATGGATCTATTTATATACTATTCTGTTCCAGTAGTGTATTCGACTCTCCCTCTTCCAAAACTACAGCTTTATAGTAAATTTTGAAATATGCTAGTTACGTCCTCCAAGTTTGTTTGAAAACCAGTAACTTTTTACTTAAAAAATCTTTTTCTTTACCAAGATTTCTTGAGTATTCTAGGTCCTGGTGTGTCCAGATACATTTAGCTCAATGATTTTTCAGAATAAAGGGGTCCTAGCCAAAAAGTTTGAGAGCTATTAAAGATGGGCTCAAAACTATAAAACATTAAAAGACAAAAAGGAAAAGATCTGACTCTGTGTTAGGCAAAGTCTTCTTAGGGGATAAAAACAGAAACCATTAAAAACATTGATAAATTGTCTCTAAAAGAGAGAGTATTCATCAAAAATACTTTCAGGAAAATGAAAAGACAAAATACAGACTGGGAAATAATAATAGCAAAACACATTTAGGATAAAGGACTTGTATCCAGAACATTGTAAAGAATACTCGTAATTCCATAAAAAGAAGACAAACTGCCCAATTAAAAAATGTATAATATATTTGAGCTACACCAAAGTAGATATAAAAATGGCAAATAAGCATAAGATGCTCAGCATTACCAGTCATTAGGGAAATAGGAACTAAAAGCACAACGAGTTACCATTGTATACCTAGTAAATGGCTAAAATTTTAAAAGATTGAAATATTAAGTGGTGGTGAGGATAAATAACAACTGAAAATCTCATACTTTAGTAGAAATGCAAAATGGCAAAATCATTTGGAAAACCAGTAGGCAATTTCATATAAATATACTCATACCATGTAACACAGCAATCCTGCTTTTAGGTATTTACTCAAGAGAAACAAAAACATATGTCCATACAATCACCTGAACACAAATGTTAACAGCAGCTTAATTCACATAATAGCCCCCAACTGAAAACAATCCAAATGTCCAACAATTGGTGAAAAGAAAAACAAATTGTGGTATATCCATACAATGGAATATTACTAGGTAATAAAAAGGAACAAACTACTGATACATGCAACAATATGGATCACAAAAGCACTGTGATAGGTGAAAAAAAGAAAAAGAAAGAAAAGAAAAGGCAAACACAAAAGAATACATATCATATAATTTCATTTATATGACATTTTGGAAAAGGCAGAATTAAAGGAATAGAAAACAAATCAGTGATTGCCAGGGGCAAGGGATGGGGAGGGTGAAGAGACTTTCCTGAAAAGTAGCATGAGGAAAAGCTTCAGGGTGAAGGAAATGTTTTGTATCTTGATGTGGTAAACATGTGTCAAAACTCACCGAACCAGGATGCCTGGGTGGCTCAGCAGTTGAGTGTCTGCCTTCAACCGAGGGCATGATCCCGCAGTCCTGGGATCAAGTCCCACATCAGGCTCCCTGCATGGAGCCTGCTTCTCCCTCTGTCTGTGTCTCTGCCTCTCTCTGTGTGTGTGTCTCACATGAATAAATAAAACAAAACAAAACAAAAAACCTTACCAAACCATATAGTTATAGTGAATTTTATTGTATATGGATTATACTTCAACAAATCTAACTTTTAAAAATAATTTAATTTCAACAATTAAAACAAAACACAAAAAAGTATTCCCTTTAAGTATAATCTGATACAGAATGCAAAGAATAAGATACAGAATATGTTGGGTGAGGTAAACTGGAAGCAATAAGAAGGAAAAGAATATCTCCTATATGCATGATTTCTACCACTTAGATTTAGAAGGCTGGAGAGGGCCATGCTAAGGTTTAAGCCCAAGGCATGATCTTACTTATCTATGAGTTTTTGTACTTCCTTGCCCTTAGCAAATGATAGGCATCCATTAAACATTTGTTGAAATGAACTTGCTTGGTGCTGAGAGACATGTGGCCTTATTGCAGCAGTGGGTATGACAGATTGGCTAGCTCAACAGGAATTTTCCCCAGGACCCTCTCAGTTTCAAAAATGCACGAGAAGGATGCACTGAACTCAGAAAAAGCTGTTACACTCATGGTTATGGTTTATTACAGTGAAAAGACACAGATTAGAATCAACAAAAGAAAGACACGTAAGGCCAAGTTTAGGAGAAACCAGGAGCAAGCTTCTAGCTGTACTCTGCCAGTTTCACAGATAGCACTTAATTCTCCCAACAATGGTGTGTGACACACATGCAAAGTGTTGCCAATCATGGTAGCTCACCTAAGCCTTGATGTCTAGAATTTTTACTGGGAGTTAGTCACATAGGCATGCCTCACTTAACCTTAACTAACAGTATCCAGCCCCACATAGGTCAAACTGATATAGTGTGACCCAGGGTTTCAGGTACACAGAAAAAAGTGTTCATCATAAGTCACATTGTTAACATGATCTATCTGGTCAAACTGATACAATGTGACCCAAGGCTTTAGGCATACAAAAGCACTCTTACTAGGCAGGATATTCCAAAAGCTCAGAGATTATATTCCAAGAGCTGGTGAAAGGCCAGTCCTTTCTTTAGAATGTGTAGGACTGGAATAATGCATACCTGCTGTGTTAATACTCAGGGGATGGACTATATCAAGATTTTAAAATCAGAGTTCATGAATAGGACTGATGAATATACATACAACTCTCCCAAAATTTGTATTTTGTATTTTATATATATGTATTCTTTTCCTAGAGGGACATTTCAGTTTTTATCAGATCACCAAAGATCCCACAACTCAAAAAAGTGCTGACATCACTCCAGCATCTGGAGTGATGTCAGCAAGATGGTGGAATAGGAAGCCCCAGATCTTGTTCCCCCACAGAGACACTGACTTAACAATAATTTATGGTCCAGAAAGCCTTTCCGAGAACTACAGAAACTAGTTAAAAAGTGACAGTACACCAGGCAAGCACAAAGCCAAGAACAGTTGCACTGAAGTGGATAAGAAAAAGCCATTACATTTCACTGACAATAGCCCTTACTCCAAGCCAGTATAGCATGGTGTGATCAAGAGAAAACACCCAATTTACAGCTTCTTCTTTGGGAGGTAAAGGGATGAGTAGAATATGTGTTCAATATTCTGGCTTTTGAGGGTTTGCCTGTGGGACTGGTTTCTGTCTTGCCTGACTTAGAATGCTGATAGGGATCTGGCATACTCTGGATGCCTGAAGCCACTAAGGACAAAGGAGAACTCAGTGACTTATTGCAGCAAAAGAGTACCTGCAGTACCACAGAAAGATATCAGAGAGAACTTAAATGGCTGAAAAAGAAAGCAACAAATCTCTCTAATTGGGAAATTGCATGTGTAAACTCAAAGAATATGCATCCCCAGAAAAGGCTTGTAAAGCCCCTGGAGTCTCTACCTGAGCTGATTGGTGAAGTTCTTCCCTGTATAAAACAAGTCCAAAAGACTAGGTTGTTGTTTTTCAAATGCTCAAATCTTAGCAAAAAATTTACAAGACATATAAAGAAACAGGAAGTGTGGCCTAATCAGTGGAACAAAATAAGTCTCCTGAAGCCAACCTAAAACAATGGAGATCTATTAATTACCTGACAAAGAATTCAAAACAAAATATTAAGGAACTCAATGAGTTACAAGAGAACACAGATAACTAAATGAAGTCCGAAAAGTAATAAACAAAGTGAGAATATCAACAAAGAAATGCAAAGTACAAAAAAGAACCAAATTCTGGAGCAAAAGAATAACAAAAAATTCATTAAAGGAGTTTAACATTAAACATGATCAAGTAGAAGAAAGAATCAGTGAATTTGGAGATAAATCACTTGAAATTGAGTCAGGAACTTTCTTTCTTTTCTTTCTTTCTTTCTTTCTTTCTTTCTTTCTTTCTTTCTTTCTTTCTTTCTTTCTTTCTTTCTTTCTTAATTGAAGGGGGAAAAGAAAGTAAAAAGAACCTAAGGGACTTATGGAATACCACTAAACAGGGTAATATATGCATTATGGTAGTCCTAAAAGGGAAAAGTTGAGGGAAGAGCAGAGTTTATTCTAAGAAATAATGACAGAAACTTCCCAAATCTGAAGAAGGAACTGTACATGCAAATTTATGAAGCTCAAAGGACTCCAACAAAGATGAACTCAAAGAGGTCCACACATAGAAATGTAACCAAACTGTCCAAAGTCAAAGACTAGTAGGAGAAAATCTTGAATGCAGCAAGAGAAAAATCATGAACAAGGAAGTTCACATAAGAGTATCAGCAGATTTCTCAACAGAAGACCTGCAGCCCAGAAGGGTGTGGAAAGATATATTCAAAGTACTGAAAGAGACGGACACTGAGGGGGGCACTTGACAGGATGAGTACTGGGTGTTATACTATATGTTGGCAAATCGAACTCCAATAAAATAAAAAGTACTGGAAGAAAACAACTGTCAAATAAGAATATTATATCTGAAAACTCTCCTTCAAAAGTGTAGGAATAAGAAAAAAATTCCCAGATAAATAAAAACTAAGAAAATTCATCACCACTAGATCTGCCTTATAAGAAATTCTAAAGGGAGGGGCACCTGGGTGGCTCAGTCAGTTAAATATCCAACTCTTAGTTTTGGCTCTTACAACTGTGAGATCAAGCACCATATTGGGGTCCATGCTTAGCATGGAGTTGGCTTAGGATTTTCTCCATCTCCTTCAGCCCCTTACCAAACTTGTGCTCTCTCTCTCTCTCTTAAATAACTAAATCTTTTTAAAAAAGGAAATACTAAAGGGAGTTCTTCCAGTTGAAACAAAATGATGTGAGACAGCAAAATAAAAACACAAAAATATAAAATTCTCTGGTAAAGGTAAATATACAGACAAATACAAAATCCTGTAATACTGTAATGGGGATGTGTACTCACTTTTAATTCTGGTACATAATTTAAAAGGTAAAAGTATAAAATATCACTGTAACTACAAAACTGTTAATGGGCATAAAACAGAAAAAGACATAATTGATGATATAAAAAACAGAACAGGGAAGGAGATAAAGGAAGAGAGCTCTTGTACATGATTGTAGTAATTAGTTTAAAATATACTGTTATAAGATGACCTATACAATCCCCAAGGTTACCACAAAGAAAACACCTACAGAAGATACACAAAAGAAAATGAGACAGGAGTCAAAGAATATCACTACAAAAAAATTAATGAAATACAAGAGAAGGCAGCAAAAGAAGAAAAGCGAGACAAATAATTACAAGGTATGTAGAAGACAAGTAGGGATGCATGAGTGGCTCAGTTGGTTAAGCACTGGACTCTTGATTTTGCCTCACATCATGAGATCAAGCCCTGTGGTTGGGCTCTGGGCTCATTGTGGAGTCTACTTTAGATTCTCTCCCTCTCCCTTTGCCTCTGCCCCTCCCCTGGCTCAGCATGCATGCACATGTGGTCTCTCTCAATAAATAAATAAAATCTTAAAGAAGACAATTAAATACATGACCATAAATCCTTCCCCATCAGTAATTATTTAAATATAAATGGATCAAATTCCCCAATCAAAAGATATAGCATAATTGAATGGATAAATTAAAGACAAAATAAAACAAAAAATAAGATCCAACAAAAGATTCACTTGAGATATAAGGACACAGACAGACCAAAAGTGAAAGGATGGAAAAATATATTTCATGAAAATGGTAACCAAAAGAGAGCAGGTCTGGCTACACTTATATTAGACAAAATAGATTTTAAATAAAAAACTGTCATAAGAGACAAAGAAAGACATTATATAGTGATATTGGAGCAATTCATCAGGAAGATATGACAGTTACAAATATAGATACACTTAACACCAAAGCACTCAAACATATGAAGGAAAATTGATGAAACTGATGAGAAAACCAGACAATAACATAAAAGTAGGGGACCTCAACATCCCACTTTCAATATTGGATGGAGTGACCAGATAGGAGATCAACAAAGAGACAGATGGCCTTGAATGACACAATGGACTAATTGGACCTAACAGACATACAGAAAACTTTATCAAAAAACAGCAGTTACACTTTCTTTTCAAGACCATATGGAACATATTTCATGATAAATCACAAAACAAGGCCACAAAACAAGTTTTAAAAAATTTAAGAAGACTGAAATTATACCAAGTATCATATCTGACCCCAATGGAATGAACTAGAAATCAACAACAAGGGGATCCCTAGGTGGCTCAGCGGTGTGGCGCCTGCCTTGGGTCCAGCTATGATCCTGGAGTCCCGGGATCGAGTACCACATCAGGCTCCCTGCATGGAGCCTGCTTCTCCCCCTGCTTCTCTCTGTGTGTGTCTATCATGAATAAATAAATAAAGTCTTTAAGAAAAATAAATAAAGAAATCAACAGCAAAAGGAAAACTGGAAAATTCACAAATATGTGGAAATTAAACAAAAACACTTGAACAACCAATGGGTCAAAGAAAAATCACAAGGGAAATCAGAAAATATCCTGAGACAAATGAAAACAAAAAAGGTTAAAAATTTGATAAATAATTAAATGATTACAAGAATGGTCAAATACAAAAGAAAGAACATAAGATTTATAATATATTGATCTAGGTTTGAATCTCCAACTTTACCCCTTACCAGCCCTGTGGCCTTAAACATTTTAAGCTCTCAGCAATTCCATTTCCTAAACTATTTACAATGGGATAATCATGGGGCACCTGGCTGGCTTAGTTGGTGGAGTGTGTGACTTTTGGTCTTGGAGTTTGAGCCCCATATTGGGTGTAGAGATTACTTAAAATCTTTAAAAATAAATAAATAAAATGGGATAATCATAATTCATAAAGCTGTTGTAGGATCAAATAAAATATTAAGTAGGACCTTATAATGTAGAAAGCTGGATATAACACTATTCTTTGCCCTCTTTGTTGCCTACATTGGCACTCAGTGTTACCCTAGTTATTGCACTGCTCAGGTGCTCCAGGTCATATGTTTCAGCTTTAAAACATCACTTCTGACCCACAAGGCCTGTTTTAATATGGTTGTTAAAGTTTATAGTACAAAAAGGAGGACATAAAGCATTAAGCCTAGATTATAATATGTGATTAACTCCTGGTTTTGCATTACTATGTAGTCTGGTCAGGTCTATAAACTTTTAGTTAGGCCTTTCCTCATTAGTGAAATGGTAGAATCAATCTGTGCCTTGCCTATCTCTGCAGGTGGTTGTGCTGTCTGAGAACATTTATGGGAAAGCATGCTTAAAACATGATTATAATTGGGGCGACTGGGTGGCTTATTCAGTTGAGGGTCCAACTCTTGGCTTTGGTTCAGGTCATGACCTCAGGGTTGTGAGACTGAGCCCCACATCAGGATCAGATCTCAGCATGAAGTCTGCTTGTCCCTCTCCCTCTACTCCTCCCTCCTTCCTCACGTTTTCTCCCTCTGTCTCAAATAAATAAAATCTTTTTAAAATAAAATAATTTTTAAAAAGCCCTAAAAATGATAGAAAATTTTGTAAAAAATATATCAGAAATACACCTAGTGCACAAGGATTAACTTTTTTTTTTTTTAAAGAGATAAGAGAAGTGGAGTAGAAGGAGAGACAGAATCCCAAGCAGGCTTCATGCCCAAGATGGAGCTCAATGCAGGGATTGATATCACAACCCTGAGATCATGACCTGAGCTGAAATCAAGAGTCAGATTCTTAACCAACTGTGTCACCCAGATGTGCCACCCCCCTTCACCCACTAACAAGGATTAACTTTAAATAGACATCTTCAAAGAGAATATAAGTTGGTTTCTTCAGTAAAGACCAGCGTCACTAAGAAGTTCAAAGACACAGTGACAGCATTACTGAGAATGTTTCATAAGACTAGTTTCTTATGATAAATAAATCTTAAAAAAATAAAATTATTTGAGAGGCAAAGAAAGAGCACAAGTGAGGGGTATTGAAATGGAAACAGAATCTTAAGTGGACTCCACACTGAGCACAGAACCTAGCGTGGGGCCAGATCTCAAAATCCTGAGATCAGGATCTGAAACAAAACCAATAATTGGATGCCCAACCAACTCTACTACTCAGGTGCCCCTAATTTTACATTTCTTAACTGAGAAATCTTTTATATTTCTTACCCATTACCATTTTAAGACTTTAATACTCTCAGACTCCTAGATTACACTTAACCTTCTCACTCTGAAGAGATGAACTT
The DNA here is from genome assembly GCF_018345385.1 of Vulpes lagopus. Classification (NCBI taxonomy): domain Eukaryota; kingdom Metazoa; phylum Chordata; class Mammalia; order Carnivora; family Canidae; genus Vulpes; species Vulpes lagopus. The sequence continues at coordinate 13,565,345 of NC_054837.1, read as the reverse complement.
TGAAAAAGAAAGAAAATTTTTATGTTCTCTCTTACGTGTCTTCTATCATTTGAACTCTATCTATACATCCCTAGGACCTTCCATAATGTCTCAAAGGATAAATCCCCCCAACCCATTCCTATGTCAGATATTCCTGAACTAATTCTCTCCCTCTTCCTCTAGGACTTTATGCTACAAGTCACTCCCCAAACCATCCTATTGGCAGTCACTCTTTTGCCACAAGATTCTTCCCATTTACAAATATGTCTTATCCAACCTAATCATCCTTGAATGTTTTTTGGAAAAATTTTACTTGGTTAGGGAAAAGACAATGATTAAACCATATTTAGAAAGAAAACCAGTAGTGGAGTAGTTTAAATCAGAAAGATGGTGAACTATAAATGAGTTGTTCAGTTTAGATGTTTTTTACAGTAATCAAGGTAAGAAATAACTGGGACCTGAGCTACAGAGGTGCCATAAGACTGAAAGGAGGGAATAATAATAATTTAAAAATGCAATTAAAATGGACAGACTTTGGCACATGACTGAATGTGGGACAGAGGGACAGAAGAATAAAATAAAATAGTTTTAGAGCAGAGACTTCTATAGTCACACATACCAAAGAATATAGATTTTATAGAATTAGTTTAGGAAGGTCACTAAATAAACAAGTAGTAACAACAAACTCTAATGGGAGGGGAGCTGGTTGCCACACTTAAAATTACTTAAAATGTCTACTTTTCACTCAAAATTGCAAGACATGAAAAGGAAAAAGAATTATGACCCTTATATACACACAAAGCAGTCAACAAAAACTGTTCCTGAGGAAGCCCAGGCATTGTACTAGACAGACTTTGAATCAGCTCATAAAATGGTTCAAAGAACTAAAGAAAACTATAAACTAAAGAACTAAAGGGAAGTATGAGAATGTTTTCTTACCATATGGAGAATATCAATGAAGGGATAGAAATTTTATATACACACATATAGTCTCTCTCTCTCTCTCTCTCTCTCTCTCTCTCTCTCACATACACACACACACCCCAAATAGAATTCTGAAGTTAAAAAGTAAATAGCTGACATGAAAAGTTTACTAGAGGGCTCAACAGCATTTGAGCTGAGAGAAGAATCAATGAACATAAAAACATATCACTTGAGGTTATCTGGCTGACCACCAAAAAAATAAATCAATAAACAGAACCTAAGAGTACTGTGGCACACTTAAAGTATACTAATATATGCATAATGGGAGTCCCAGAAGGGGAAGAAAAAGAGAAAAAAGTATTCAAAGAAATAATGGCTGAAAAAGTCTCAAATTTAATGACAAACATGACATCTACACATCCCAGAAGCTCAACAAATTCCAAATAGGCTAATTTCAAAGAGATCTATGCTTAGACACCTCAAAATCAAACTACTGGTAGACAGAGACAAAGAGAGAATCTTTTTTTTAAAAAAGATTTATTTATTTGTTCATGAGAGACAGACTGAGAGAGAGAGGCACAGACACAGGCAGAGGGAAAAGCAGACTCCCCACAGGTAGCCCGATGCAGGACGCAATCCTGGATCCCGGGATCACGTCCTGAGCTGAAGGCAAGTGCCCAACTGCTGAGCTACCCAGGCGTCCCACCCCACTTTCAATAATAAACAGAACTAGACAGAAGATCAACAAGGAAAAAGAAGACCCAAACAACACTAGAAACTAACTAGATTTAAGAGATATCTAAAGAACACTCTGCTCAAAACAACACAACACACATTCTTCCCAAGGGCACATGGAACATTCTCCAGAATAGACAGTATGTTAGGTCATAACACAACTGTCAATAAACTTAAAAGGATTGAAATTACAGGAAGTATGTCCTCTGACTATAACAGAATAAGAAATAAATAACCAAAAGGAAATATGAGAAATTCACAAATATGTGGCAATCACACACACTCCAGAATAACCAATAGGTCAAAGAAGAAATCACTAGGTAAATTAGGAAATATTTTGAGGTTAATGAAAATAAAAACACAATGTACCAAAATTTATGGGATGCAACTAAAAGCACAGAGGAAAATTTACAACTGTGCTATATTAAAAAGACCTCAAATCAGTGACTTAAACTTACACCTTAAGAAAATAGAAAAAGTGCAAACCAAACCTAAAGCAAGCAAAAGGAAGAAAATACATATTAGAGCAGAAATAAATGAAATAGCAGAAAACAATAGAAAGAAAATAAATGGAATAAAAAGTTGGTTTGTTGGGATGCCTGGGTGACTCAGCAGTTGAGCCTCTGCCTGTAGCTTAGTTCATGATCCTGGGGTCTGGGGATTGAGTCCTGCATCAGGCTCCCTGTGAGGAGCTTGCTTCTCATTCTGCCTCTCTCTTTATGAATAAATTAAAATCTGACTGAGCCAGCCAGGCGCCCCCAAAGATTTTATTTTTAAGTTATCTACAATAAATTAAAATCTAAAAAAAAAAAAGTTGGTTCTTTGAAGAGATCCACAAAATTGACAAATCAATTAGGAAGGCCAAGGAAAAAAAAGAGGTAAGACTCAAATTACTAAAATTGAAATGAAAGAGGGATATTATTAGCAATCTTACAGAAAGAATAAAATAAAATAAATAAGAAAGAATTATAAGATAATTTTATAAACAAATGTATGCCAGTAAATCAGATAACCTAAATGAAAAAAAGATCTATTAAGACCCAAACTACTAAAACTGACCCAAGAAGAAAAAAGAAATCTGAATAGGCCTATAACAAGCAAAAAATTCAGAAAACTTCCCAAAAGAAAAGCTCAGAACCAGGTGGCTTCACTGGTAAAGTGTACTGAACACACAAAGAGGAGTTCACAAACTCTTACAAAAATATAAAAGAGGAGAGAACATTTCCTAGTATTTTTTAAAATTAAAAAAAAAAGAACATTACAGATTGATATTCCTTATGAAGATGAAAAAGTCCTTAAAATGTACTGACAACCTGAAATCAACAACATATAAGGATTATACATCATGGCCAAATGGAATTTATCCCAGGATTGCAAAGTTGTTTCAATATATGAAAATCAATCAATTTAATATACATCATATTAAAAGCCTAAAAAACAAAAACTACATGATCATCTCAAGATACATTTAAAAAGCATCTGACAAAACTCAACAATCTCTCATGATGAAAACATTCAAATAGAATAAAAGGAAATTTCATTAACCTGATAAAGGGCATCTATGGTAAACCCCAGTGAGCATTATACTTGATGGTGAAAGACTGGATGTGTTCCTCTAAGATCAAGGCAACACAAAGATGTCCACCCTTGACCATTCTATTTAGTACCAGAGGTGGGGTACCTGGGTGGCTTAGTTGGTTAAATTAAGTGTCTGTCTTCAGCTCAGGTCATGATCTCAGGGATCTGGGATTCAGCTCCGTGTGGGGTTCCCCACTCAGCAGAGAGTCTGCTTCTCCCTCTCCCTTTGCACCTCCCCCTGCCATGCTCAATCTCTATCAAGTAAATAAATAAAATCTTTAAAAAACCTACCAACTAACAATAAAAATCAGTACTGGAGGCTACATCCAGGCATTATGCAAGCAAACAAAATAAAAGGCACCCAGATTAAGAATAAGCAAAATTATCTCTATTTGCAGATTATATAGTCTTTATATAAAAAGCCACAAAAAAAATCTGAGAATTAATAAGCCAGTTCAGCATGGTTCCAGGACACAAGATGAATACATAAAAGCTAATTATATCTCTATACACTAGTAGTGAAAAATAGGCAAATAAAACTCAGAAAACAATTCCACTTACATTAACATTGTTATAAACTGAATTGTGTTTCCCCCAAATCATATATTAAAGTCCTAACCTCCAATCTATTTGGAGATGAGGACTTTAAGGAAATAATTAAGGTTAAATGAGGTCAAGGGTTAGGCTCTAATATAATAGGACTAGTGTACTTAAAAGAAAAAAAGAGACACTAGAGATTGACCTCTCTCTACACAGGCAAAGAGGAAAGGCCACATGAAGAAATAGAGAGAGGGTGGCCCTGATGGCACCTTGACCTTGGTCTTCTGGTCTTCAGAATTGCGAAAAAATACATTTCTGTTATTTAAACCACCCAGTCTGTGGTTCTTCTGTTATGGCAGCCCAAGCAGGTGAATAGAAGCATCAAAAAGAATAAAAAACCAAGGAATAAATTTAACCAAAGAAGTTCAAGACCTGTGCATCAAAAACTATTAACATCATTGAAAGAAACTGAAGATCTAAATAAGTGGAAAGATATCCTTGTTCATGGATTAAAATGTCAATATTCCTCAATCAACAGATTCAATGCAATCCCTATCAAAATCCCAGTTATCTTTTGTGCAGGAATTGACAATTGATCCTAAAATCAATGCAAGGAACCCAGAATAGTCAAAACAATCTTGAAAAAGAATGAAGTTGGAAGGTTCACTCTTCCCTGATTTCAAAACTTATCACAAGGCTACAGTAATTAGGACAGTGTGGTAGTGGAAAAAGAGCAGATATATATATATCAATGGAATGAACATGTGAGCACATAATATAAACCCTCACAATTATGGTCAATTATTTTTTTTTGTCAATTAATTTTTGACAAAGATGACAAGAAAATTCAATGGGAGACAGAATAGTCCTTTCAACAAATTATGCTTGGATAAGTGGATATTCACATACAAAAGAAGTGAAGTTAGATCCCTACCTCACATTATATATGAAAATTAACTCAAAATAGGCTGAAGATATAAATATAAGTATAAAATTCTTAGTAAAAAGCACTGGCTTAAATCTTTGTAACTTAGATGGAAATAGTTTCTTACATAGGACAACAAAAGCAAAAAAAAAAAAAAGGACAACAAAAGCACAGGCAACAAAAAAACAAATAAATCAAAACCTTTTGTGTGTTTAAGGACATCAAGAAACTGAAGACAACCCAGCGAATATAAGAAAATATTTCAAAATCATATATCTGATGAAAGACTTGTATCCAGAATATATAAAGAACACTTACAACTCTACAATAAAAAACACAAATAACCGAATTTTAAAGTGGGCATAGGATTAGATGTTTCTCCAAAGAAGAAATACAAATGGCCAGCAAGCACATGAAAAGATACTCACCACCATTAGTCATTAAAGAATTGTGAATAAAAACCACAATGACATATCATTTCATATCCATTAGGGTAGCTATAAAAGAAAAAATGAGTTGGGGGAGGGGTGAGGGTGGAAATGACAAAGCAAGGATGTGAAGAAATCAGAATCCTCATACACTGCTGATGGGAATGTAAAATGGTGCAGCTGCTTTGGAAACAGTTTGGCAGTTCCTCAAAATTTAAACACAGAGTTACTATACAATCCAGCAATTCCACTCCTGTGTGTATACACATGAATTGACTATAACACTATATTAGTTTCAGGTGGATAATATAGTGATTTGACATTTCTATATATTACAAAATGCTTACCATGGTAAGTATAATTACCATCTGTCACCATACAAAGTTATTATAATATTTTTGACTATATACTGCACTTTACATTCTTGTGACATATTTATTACTGGAAATTTCTACCTCTTAATCCTCTTTACTTACTTCACTTCACCCATTCCCCAACCTTCTTTCCCTCTGGCAACTACCAGTTTACTTTCTGTATTTATGAATCTGCTTCAATTTTGCTTTGTTTATTTATTCATTTATAAATTCCACATGTAAGTGAAATCACACAATATTTGTCTTTCTTGGATTTATTTCACTTGGCATAATATTCTCTAGATTCATCCATGTTGTTGCAAATGGTAAGATTTTATTCTTTTGGTAGATGAGAGGGGATGATGGCAACAGAATAGGAAGATCCTAGGCTCACCCTGTCCCACAAATACAATTAAGATAATGATGAAATCATCCAAAGTAGTCCAGAGATTGATTTGAAGACTGGGAGAACTCCCCAACTAAAGGTAGAGAAGAGGCCACATTGAAGAGAGTAGAAAGTGCAGGGACATGGCTTGGGAGAGAAATGAACTGTGGCCACTGTGGTTCGGAGGGAGCTGTGGTTAATGAGAAGGGTGAGAGATAGACTAGCACACAGGGAAGTGCACAGGGAAAATAAATCCCCATAGCAATTGGCTTGCAAAGTGAGAGGGCCCAAATTTAGTGAGTGCTAAAGCCTCTGCTTAAAGGCTGGAGTTTTTCTGTATGTTGGTAAATTGAACACCAATAAAAATTAATAAAAAAAAAAAAAAAAGGCTGGAGTTTGAAAGGTCAGTGTGCTTAGCTCTGGGAGAACTCAGAGGACATTGGGGCTGCTCTGGGAGAAAAGGCAGGGCAAACAGCCCACAGACATACAGCATACAAACAATGATCTGAAAGGCACTGGGGGCACAGAGAGGGAAGGTTAGTTGCTCACCTTGGAGCATGTCCTAAAGGCAGCATTCACAGAGAGACCCCTCTAGTAACAAAGGAACTGGCCAGTGTCATTTCCCTTCCCCTCCCCTTGGCATAAGCACAGGACCATCTATTGGATCCAGCACAGCAGACACAGCCTATCTAATTTGCTTGCAAGCCCCACACCTCCCATGCTCCAGAAGAACCACCCTTCCTAGTCACATTTGCCTCAGTCCCAGTGCAGGAATTCCCCTCCCCAAGAAGTCCAGCCAAAACTCCTGCCAACACCATGTCTCTCGACCCTGGCAGTGGCAGTAGTGATGAGTCTCATTTCACAAGCAGACCAGGAGCATAGTTAGTTAAAAGATACTACACTCAGACCAGGGACCAAACACTGCCTACAACAGGCAAAGAGAGCCTCTGCAGATGACTGGCCTGAAGGATACAGTGCCCAGGACACAACAGCAGAGCATGTGCAGCAGAGATCAGAGACACTCCTGGAAGTGCCAAGTACTGGGGAATAGGAAAAACTACACTGCAGGATCTCTTCTTCATAGAGCCATTATCCTCAAGAATAGAAGACGGAGCTGACTTTTCTAACACAGAAACAGGCATAAATATTTAGATAAAATGAGAAGACAGAGGAATTTGTCCCAAATGAAACAGGACAAGGCCATGGCTAGAGATCTAAGTGAAACAAATATAAGTAACATGCCTGATGGAAAATTTAAAGCAATGATCACAAGGACACTCACTGTAGGTGAGAAAAGAATGGAGAATGTTAGTGAGACCACTAACACAGAGGTAAAGAATAACATAGCAAAGATAAGGAGCTCAATAAATGAAATGAGAAACATGATTGATGGAAGACTGGAAGAAGTAGAGAAACAAATTAATGACATAGAAGACACAGTAATGGAAAGCAATCAAGCTGAACAAAAGAGAGAAAAAAGAATTATGCAAAACAAGAATAGACTTAGGGAACTCAATGACTCCATCAAACATAATAACATTCAAATTATAGAAGTCCCAGAAGAAGAGAGAGAAAAGGAGGTAGAAAATTTATTTGAAGAAACAATAACTGAAAATGTCCCTAATTTGGGGGAAGAAACAGATATCCAGGGGGCACTTGGGTAGCTCATTGGTTGAGCATCTGCCTTTGGCTCCTGTCATGATCCTGAGGTCCTGGGATCAAGTCTCACACCAAGCTCCCCAGAGGGTGTTTGCTTCTTCCACTGCCTATGGCTCTGCCTCTTTGTGTCTCTCATGAATAAATAAATAAAATCTTAAAAAAAAAAAAAAGAAATAAAAGAAACAGATATCCAGATTCAGGAGGAACAGAGAACCTCCAACAAAATGAAAAGCAAATCCAAACCAAAACATATCGTAATTAAAACATTTCTTTTTCTAAAGATTTTATTTATTTATTCATGACAGAGAGAGACAGAGAGGCAGAGACACAGGCAAAGGGAGAAGCAGGCTCCATACATGTAGGGAGCCCAACGTGGGACTCGATCCCAGGTCTCCAGGATCGTACCCCAAGCCAAAGGCAGCACTAAACCGCTGAGCCACCGGGGCTGCCCAACATATCATAATTAAAATGGCAAAATATAGTGATAAAGAAAAAACAGTAAAAGCAGCAAGACAAAAGAGGACCGTTATATACAAAGGAACCTCCATAAGGCCATCAATGGATTTTTCAGCAGAAGCTTCCCAAGCCATAAAGGTGTGGTATTATAAATTCAAAGTGCTGAAAGGGAGAAACATGTAGCCAAGAATATCCAGCAAGGCTATCATTTAGAATAGAAGGAGAGATAAAGGATTTCCCAGACAAAAACTAAAGGAGTTCATGACCACTAAACCAGCTCTGTAAGAAATATTAAAGAGGATGCTATGAGTAGAAAGACCAAAAATGACAGTATGAGGGTAGGAAACACAAAAGTAGTAAAAAGAAATATTTCTGTAAAAAAAAATCACTCAAAGAACTCACAAAATAAAAGGATGTAAAATGGAACATAATATATCTAAAATGTGAGGACAGGAGTGAAGAATAGGTTCAAACTTAAACGACTATCAACTTAATACAGACTACTAGATGCAAAATATATATACAAACCTAATGGTAACCACAAATCAAAAACCACTAAAAAATATGCAAAGAATTAAGAGAAGGAAATCTAAATAGATCACTAAAGAAAACCAGCAACCATAAAAAAGAAGATATGAGAGAATCAGAACATCTTTAGAAACAACTACAAAACAAGTAATAAAATGGCAGTAAATACATATCTATCAATAATTACTTTGAATGTAAATGAACTAAATATTCCAATCAAAATACATAGAGCGACAGAATATATTAAAAAAAGAAAGAAAAACAAGACCCATCTATATGCTGCCTACAAGAGACTCATTGTAGACCTAAAGACACTGGCAGATTGAAAGTAAAGGGAATGGAGAAACATTTATCACACAAATGGATGTCAAAAGAAAGCTGGAGTAGCAATACTTACATTGGACAAAGTAGACTTTAAAACAAACACTGTAACAAAAGATGAAAAAGGGCACTATGTCATAAGTAAGGGGACAATCCAACAAAAAGATATAACAATTATAAATATTTATGCACCCAAAGTGGGAGCACTCAAATACATGAAATAGTTCATAACAAACATAAAGGAACTAACTGATAATAATGCAGCAATAGTAGAGAACTTTAATACCCCCACATATATCAATAGGCAGATCACCTAAACAGAAAATCAACAAGAAAACAATAGCTTTGAATGACACACTAGACCAGATAGATTTAACAGATATATTTGGAATTTTCCATCATAAAACACCAGAATACACATTCTTTTCAAGTGCACACAAAACATTTCTAGAATAGATCACATATTAGGCCACAAAACAGGCCTCAACAAATTCAAAAACACTGAAGTCATATCATACATCTTTTCTGACTAAATACAATGAAACTAGAAGTCAACCACAAGAAAAAAATCTAGAGCTTTTCATAATATTCTTTTATTGTTTGTATGGGGGTTAAATAGTATGCTACTAAACAACTAATGAGTCATCCAGGAAATAAATACATGGAGGTTAAATAACATGCTACTAAACAACTAATGGGTCACCCAGGAAATTAAAAAAGAAATAAAAAGTACATGGAAACAAATGAGAGTGAAAATACAACAGTTCAGAAGCTGTGGGACACAACAAAATAAGTTCTAATACAGGACTAACTCAGGAAGTTAAATAAATAAACAATGTAATCTTATACCTAAAGGAGCCAGAAAAGAATAGCATATAAAACCAACAGAAGGAAGAACATAATAAATCAGAGCAAAAATACATGATATAGAAACAAAAAATACACTAAAAATACAATGAAACCAGGAGCTGGTTCTTCCAAAAAACCAAATAAATAAATAAAATTGATAAACCTCTAGGCAGACTTACCAAGAAAAAGAAGAGGAAGGACCCAAATAAATAAAATCACAAACAAGAGAGGAGAAATAATAGCATACTCCACAGAAATACAAACAATTGTAAGAGAATGTTATGAAAAGCTATATGCCAACAAACTGGACAACCCAGAAGAAATTGAAAATTCCTAGAAGGAATGTCTGGGTGGCTCAGTGGTTGAGCATCTGCCTTTGGCTCAGGGCATGATCCCGGGGTTGAGGGATCAAGTCCTGAATCGGGGTCCCTGTGAGGAGCCTGCCTCTCCCTCTGCCTGTGTCTCTGCCTCTCTTTCTGTGTCTCTTCTGAATAAATAAATTCCTAGAAACATATAACCTACCAAAACCTAGGTAGTAAGGAATAGAAAATTTGAACAGACTGATTACTGGCAAAAAAAAAAACTTACTTTCTTTCTTTCTTTCTTTCTTTCTTTCTTTCTTTCTTTCTTTCTTTCTTTTTCTTTCTTTTCTTTCTTTTTTTTTCTTTCTTTTCTTTCTTTTCTTTCTCTCTTTCTCTCTTTCTTTTAATGAGAGACACAGAGGCAGAGACATAGGCAGGGGGAGAAGCAGGCTCCCAAAGCAGGACTTGATCCCGGGACATCCCGGGATCACACCCTGAACACTCAACCACTGAGCCACCCAGGCTCAGTGAAAGAAACTGAGTCAATAATTAAAAAAACTCCCAGCAAACAAAAGTCCAGGATCAGACAATTTCACAAGTGAATTCTACCAAACATTTAAAGAAGAGTTAATATCTATGCTTCTCAAATTATCCCAAAAAAATAGAAAAGGAAGGAAAACTTCCATATTCATTTTATGAAGCCAGCATTACCCTGATAACAAAACCAGATAAAGAGACCATAAAGAGAACACAGGCCAATATCTCTGATGGACATAGATGCAAAATTCCTCAATAAAATATTAGCAAACCAAATCCAACAATACATTAAAAAAATCATTCAAAAAAAGAAGAAAAAGCATTCACCACAATCAAGTGGGATTTATTCCTGGATTACAAGGGTGGTTCAATATTCACAAATTAATCAATATGATACACCACATCAATAAGAGAAAGAATAAGGACCATATGATATTTCAATAGATACAGAAAAAGCATTTGACAAAGTACAAGATCCATTCATGATAAAAATCCTCACCAAAGTAGATTTAGAAAGCACATACTTCAACATAATAAAAGCCATATATGAAAAACATACAGATAACATTATTTTTAATAGGGAAAAACTAAGAGTCTTTCCTTGAAGGTGAGGAACAAAGCAAGATGTCCACTCTCACTTTTATTCATCATAGTACTGAAAGTCCTAACCTCAGCAATTAGACAACAAAAAGAAATAAAAGGTATCCAAATCAGTAAGAGAGAAGTAAAACTTTCACTATTTGTAGATGACATGATACCATACATAAAAACCCAAAAGACTCCACCAAAAAATTGCTAGAACTGATACACAAATCCAGTAAAGTCAAGGATACAAAATTAATGTACAGAAATCTGTTGCATTTCTATATCCCAATAATGAAGCAGCAGAAAGAGAAATTAAGGACTCAATCTCATTTACAACTGCACCAAAAATAATAAGATACCTAGGAATAAATCTAACCAAAGAGGTGAAAGACCTGTACTCTGAAAAGTATAAAACACTGATGAAAGAGATTGAAGACAACAAAGAAATGGAAAGACATTCCACGCTCATGGATTAGAAGAAATAGTTAAAGTGTCATATTACCCAAAGCAATCAACAGATTTAATGAAATTCCTATCAAATTACAAACAGCATTTTTCATAGAACTAAAACAAAAAAAAATCCCAAGTTTGTATGGAACCACAAAAGACCCCAAGTAGCCAAAGCAATCTTTAAAAAGAAAAGCAAAGCTAGAGGCATCACAATTCTAGACTTCAAGTTATATTACAAAGGTATAGTAATCAAAACAATATGGTACGGTATACAGACACATAGGTCAATGGAACAAAACAGAAAAATCCAGAAATAAACCCACAATTATACGGTCAATTAATCTTTGACAAAGCAGGAAGCAATATCCAATGGAAAAAAAGATGGTCTCTTCAACAAATAGTGTTGGGAAAACTGGACGGCAACATGCAAAAGAATGTTGCTTTCTTATCTCACACAGAAAAGTAAATTCAAAATGGATTAAAGACCTAAATGTGAGACCTGAAACCATAAAAATCCTAGAAAAGAGCACAGGCGGTAATTTCTGTGAAATCTGCCATAGTAACTTTTTTCTAGATAGGCCTGCAAAGGGAAACAAAAGCAAAAATAAACTACTAGGATTATACCAAAATATAAAGGTTCTGCACATCGAAGAAAACAATCAACAAAACTAAAAAGCAACCTACAGGGGAAACTGGGTGGCTCAGTCGATTGAGCAGCTGGCTCTTGATTCTAGCTCATGTTATGATCTCAGCTCCAAGCTCAGCAAGGAGCCTGCTTGAGATTCTCTCCCTCTGCCCCTCCCCTTGCTTTTGTGCTCTCTCTCTAAAATAAATAAATAAATCTTAAAATAAAACAAAAGGCAACATATAGAATGGGAGAAGATATTTGCAAACAACATATCTGATAAAGGGTTAGAATCCAAAATATATAAAGAACTAAAACTCAATACCCAAAAAACAATTAATCCAATTTAAAAATGGGCAGAAGACATGAACAAACATTGTGCCAAAGAAGACATCTAGATGGTCAAAAAATACATGAAAAGATGTTCATCATAATTTCCCATCAGGGAAATGAAAATCAAAACTACGATATCACCTCACACCTGTCAGAATGGATAAAATCAACAACACAAGAAACAAAGGTGTTGGAAAGGATGTGGAGAAAAACTAACCCTTTTACACTCTTGGTGGGAATGCAAACTGGTGCAGCTACAGTGGAAAACATTATGGAGGGTCCTCAAAAGTTAAAAATAGAACTACCCTATCATCCAGCAATTGCACAATTGAGTATTTGCCAAAAACAAAACAAAAAAAACAAAACAAACAAAAAAACAAAAAAACCCCACTAATTAAAAGCATACATACACTTTTGTTTATTGCAGCATTATTTACAAACTATGGGAGTAACCCAAATGTCCATTGATAGATGAACAGATAAAGATGTGGTATATGTATACAATGGAATATTTTTTTCCTACTCTTCTACTTTTGTTTTTTTTTATTGGAGTTCAATTTGCCAACATATAGCATATCACCCAGTGCTCATCCCGTCAAGTGCCCCCCTCAGTGTCCGTCACCCAGTCACCCCAACCCCCCGCCCACATCCCTTTCCACTATCCCTTGTTCGTTTCCCAGAGTTAGGAGTCTCTCATGTTCTGTCATCCTCACTAATATTTTCACTCATTTTCTCTCCTTTCCCCTTTATTCCCTTTCACTATTTTTTATATTTCCCAAATGAATGAGACCATATAATGTTTGTCCTTCTCCGTTTGACTTATTTCACTCAGCATAATACTTTACAGTTCCACCCACGTTGAAGCAAATGGTGGGTATTTGTTGTTTCTAATGGCTGAGTAATATGATGGAATATTATTCAGTCATAAGAAAGAATGAAATCTTGCCATTTGCAACCACATGGATGAAGCTAGAGAGTATAATGTTAATAAGTCGGTCAGAGAAAGACAAATACCACATGATTTCACTCATTTGTGAAATTTAAGAAACAAAACAAATGAGCAAAGGGGGAAAAAGAGAGAAAGAAAGAGAGAGAAACCATGAAACAGATTCTTAACTACAGAGAACAAACATGGTTACCAGAGGGAAGGTGGGGTCATAGGTGAAATAGGTGACAGGGATTAAGGAGTGCACTTGTCGTGATGAGCACTGGGTAATTAAAATGAAAACTCTAGGGATCCCTGGGTGGCTCAGCGGTTTAGCGCCTGCCTTTGGCCCAGGGCATGATCCTGGGTCCCAGGATCGAGTCCTGAGTCGGGCTCCCAGCATGGAGCCTGCTTCTCCCTCCTCCCGTGTCTTCCTCTCTCTCTCTGTGTCTATCATGAATAAATAAATAAATCTTTTTAAAAAATGAAAACTATTTTTAAAAAATGATTTTATTTGAGAGAACGTGCAAGAGAGCCCATGAGCAGGGGGTGGGAAGGGGCAGAGAGACAGGGACAGGCAGATTCCCTGCTGAGCAGGGAGCCTGACATAGGGCTTGATCCCAGGACCCTGGGATCATGACCTGAGCCAAAGGCGGACACTTAACTGAATGAGCTCCCCAGGTGCCACTAAAATAAAAACTTTTTAAAAAGTATTTTTTTATCCTTTTTTCCACATCCTTACCAACACTTATTGACTTGTCTTTTTGATAATCACCACTCTGACCCATGTGAGGTGATATTTCCTTATGATTTAGATTTGCCTTTCCCTGATGATTGGAGATGTTGAGCATCTTTTCATGTGTTTCATGGCCACCTGTATATTTTCTTTGGGAAAATGTATATTCAGGAGGATTATTCTTAATAGCCAGAAAGTGGTAACAAGTCAAATGTCCATCAACTGATGAATAGGTAAATAAATAGGTAAATAAATACAATGGACTATTATTCAGTCATAAAAAGAAATGTACTGATACGTGTTATAACATGAATATCATATTTTAACTTTTATACTAGATGAAAGAAGCCAGACACAAAAAGCTATATATTATGTGATTCTATTTATGTGAAATATCCAGAATAGTCAAATCCAGAGAGGAAAAAAGTAGATTAACAGTTGACAGAGTTTGAGGAGGGAGAAATGGGGAGTGACTGCTGAACATGGGGTTTCTTCTTTTTTTTATTTTTATTTTTTTATTTTTTTTTATTTTTTTTCATGGGGTTTCTTCTTGAGGTGATAAAAATATTCTGGAATTAGTGGTGATGATTATATCGCTTTATACTAAAAACGACTGATCTGTACACTTTAAAGTGGTGAATTTTATGTATATGTAAATAAAACGCACATTTAAAAAAAGAGGATGCTTTCCTGTATGTATACTATATTTGATTAAAAATTTTAAAAAATATAATGATTTCAAATCAGGATAAAGGGATAATACTAACAACAAAAATAGGAAATTTGCAATGCATCTTTTGAAAGATCAACTCCATTATGCATAATTTGAACACATCCAGTATATCACTAAGATATTTGGGATTTTTTTCGACAACATACGTGCATTCATTCAATGTGTGTTTACTGAACATGTCCTATGTCCAGGCAGTCTTCAACAAATAAAGAGGGAGAGATGTCCACAGATTATTGATAAGGTTATATTTTGAATTCTCCCAATGCACCTTACTATAGTAAATCTTTCTGTGCTGTGCACTAATGTGACCGATGTTAATGTAGCCCCTGGCACATTTGAAAATATGGCTTTCACAGCAATCTGGCTTTCTGGAATAGTTTCCTTAGGTGTAAGTCATAGAAAATCTCTAAATGATGTCGTCTAGAAATTCTTTCTCCTTTCGATCTTTAAAAGCTAAGTAGGTGGGTGTCTGGGTGGCTTAGTTGGTTAAGCATCTGCCTTTGGCTCAGGTCATGATCCCAGGGTCCTCAGATTGAGCCCTGCATTGGGCTTCCTGCTCAAATGGGAGTCCGCTTCTCCTTCTCCCTCTGCCTGCTGCTCCCCCTGCTTGTGTGAACGCTCTTCCTTTCTGTGTCAAATGAATAAATAATATACATATATACATATATATTTTAAAGTTAAAAAAAAAGCCAGGTAGGTAATTTTCCTATAATACCTTATTTACTTTCCAGTTGTTAAACCTTTTTCTTGGCAGAAAGGAATTGCTTTTTGTTTCTTTAATGAGGGAGATGTTAGAAGAGCCTGCCCTGGGTGCACCTGGCTAGCTCAGTCAAGTTAGTAAAGCACGTGACTCTTGATCTCAGAGTCATGAGTTTGAGCCCCATGTTGGGTGTAGGGATTACTTTAAAAATAAATAAATAATAAATAAATAATTATTTTTAAAAAATAGAAGCCTGCCTCAGATGCCTTATATTTGCATTCACTTTGCACTAAGATTATAAGTATTCTGAATCTTAAATTAAGGACCTTCTCAACCAGAGGTCATTAATAATTACACATTTCATTTATCAGTGGGTTGGTATAAACTAAAGGAAGAAAAAAAGTCTCTCATAAGGCTGAGACTGCACTGGGGTCTCATAGGAGTTCTAAACAATGTTTTTTTTTTTTTTTGGTTACTGTCATTTTCCAAGCATCGAAATGTGTAGAAAGTAAAGGGCTTCAACATATAGGCTGTCAGTACTGTGGTAAATTTTGAACATCACCTCATCTCAGATCTCTGTGCAGATGTACCATTGCTAAATCATGGAAAGATAGTCTAAAATCAATTTCATTTGAAACCTTTTCTATTAAATGATAAACATTAGGAGGCATAACATCATTTTACATGTCACCAAAACTTCAGAGTCAGCAGAAAAGAGAACCAAGTAGCCAAATGAAAATTTCTATAACGTTTCAGAATTATTACCTTCCTTGACATCATGTCTTAGGGCACTCAAGCAGGCAGGAGCCTGTCACTTACAGCCCCTGTCATTTCCTGTTCCAGTTCATTAAACCATGCTTTCCCCAGAAATACACAATCCACATGATTCTTCTGCCAGTCAGAAAAGATCAAAAGATGCAGAAATCGATATGCAACTCTGAATGGGCAGGAAGGCCATAATAAATTGCCACCTACACATGGAATTATATTTTGTAGAATGACAGTGTGTGGGCAGAAGCAGCACAAGCTTATGTTAAGACCTTATAGTTGGGCTTATTTTATATTGACAGGCTTACTGCATACTGACTGGCTTCTCTTTGGCTGCCAAAAAATGAATCACATTCAAAGGCTAAAGCCCAGTCAGCGATCCTTTCTCTTTGCCTTTCTCTCTAAAAGATTACCCTTTAGTAATAGAGACTGGGTGGCTCAGTTCCTTGAGCACCTGATTCCTGGTTTCGGCTAGGGCCATGATCTCAGGGTCTTGAGATCAAGCCCTGCGTGGGCTCTGCACTCAGCAGAGCTGGAGATTCTCTCTCTCTCCCTCTCCCTGTTGTGTCCCTCCTCCAACCCCATTCCTCCACCCCCCAGGTGCATGCACACAGGATCTCTCTCAAATAAATAAACAAATATTTAAAAAAATTAATTTAAAAATAAAAAATAATTACACTAATTAATTGACCTAATATAGCCAGTTTCACATAGAGGCCTGATTCAAAACATCAGTTTTCTAAATCATTTTGTCTCTCTTCTGAGTGATACTTAAGATTCTAGGATTCCAGAATCACATTCATAAACATACTTATCAATACCACTGCTTCCCCCTCCCCCAAATATGTCACATGGTTAGTACATGCCCCAGTCAAAACCAGAATAAAATTACACTCTAATGTGGAAATGACAGCTTGAAATAATGCAGCTGGCACCCTCCTCTTAACCATGAATGAGAGACATTTGGGATTGCTAAGACAACATTTAGCTTTCAGAAGCATGCTGCTACCAGGAATGGAAAGAAAGGATCTTACACCTTCTTTTTTTCCCTAGTTCTAAAGTGGTGGGCAAAATGCCTACTTCTATTGGTTTGAAGTTGTCTAGCCATTGCCAAAGAATGAGCAAAGCAAATTATATACACATGCTCTCCTCCTAAAATGCTACCTCCTTTGTGAAGCTGTCTTGATTCATTATTTAGAATTTATATGGGATGCCTGGGTGGCTCAGTGGTTGAGAAGCTGCCTTTGACTTGGGGCATGATCCTGGGGTTCCAGGATCGAGTCCCACATCAGGCTTCCCTTCCTGCGTGGAGCCAGTTTCTCCTTCTGTCTATGTCTCTGTGTCTCTCATGAAAAAATAAATAAAATCTTTAAAAAAAAGAATTCATAGCTTTCTTCTCTATGTTCTGTCTTATAATTTATACCTCCATTAATATTTGCATTAATATTTTCTATGAGTAATGTGTTTACTCTTAATAAACTGTAAACTTCCACAGCTCGGAGACCAAATTATTATCTCTCTGGTCCCCAAAATGCCAAGCAGAGTGCTTTAGAAATGGCAGGTGCAAAATAAATGCTTGATGAATAAATATGGTGGTGTTAGCTTTATGATGTCTAGAAGTTATGATTTTAAGAGTTCTAATAAAAGTTGAAGATAGGGTAAAGAAGCCACCCTTCTTTTCTCTGTATTTGTATCATGACTGTGTACACTAAAGATGGAAATGCATCTAGAGATGTTCTCTTGAAAATATATATTATAGGGGCACCTGGGTGGCTCAGTGGTTGAGCATCTGCTTTGGCTCAGGTCGTGATCCCAGGGTCCTGGCATTGAGTTCTGCATCAGGCTCCCTGTAGGGAGCCTGCTTCTCCCTCTGCCTATGTCTCTGCTTCTCTCTTGGTGTCTCTCATGAATAAATAAACAAAATCTTTTTAAAAAAATACATTTTATATTCGATATGTCTATTTTTGACAACCTTTGAGTAAACCATCTTTCAGAGAAGACTTCCAAGCATAAACTGAACTTGATGGGGAAAATTCCAGTCAGACAAATGGTTATCTACTTCCCGTGATGAAGAGTGGCGTTAGATGTTGCAGAAAAAAACTGCAAAATCCTAACAGCTGAGAGCATGATGCTGCAAGGCTCTACTAACCAGGTGCTGCCTAATATGAATTGATCTAGAAGAGAAAAAGAAGGAACCCTGAATTTAACTGAGAAGGAAAAATGGTCTTTAGTTCTCAAAAAAACAAGAGTTTAACTAGAGACTGATTAATGAGGAGAGGCAACTATTACAGTACCACAGAGTAAAAGTACACAGTACTTTACACAGTACTTTACAAGTACACAGAGTAAAAGGAAACGTGTCTAAAGAGAGAAAGGTAATGAAAGTCACCTAAATAAAAGTCCCCTCCCCCACTCTATTTTAATTTGTTTTGCATGTTATTTTACTACTGGATACAGGGTTTGGTCAAACTTTAACAACTGCTTATTTGGAAATTTCTACACAATGATCAATTTCTCCCACTATGTACATCTTTTCCATCCAAAACAAATAGGATACTTTGCTCTGACAGGGACAATTTCCAGTCTCTTATTGAAAGGTACAAGGAAAGATGGGTAATTGTTTGAATATCTTACAGAATTTTTGAGTTCTTTAGGCCATAATCCCTTGAGGTAGATTTAATCAAAAGATGAAAAGTACAAGCTCAAAAGCTTTTAGTTGACAAGAAACAAGTCTTTGGCTTCGGATTTTTGTATTTAAGTTGTAAATCAGCTTCACAGAAAAGTAATCAGAAACTACACTGGTCAGAGATTGGAAAGAAGCATTGAAATGAAAGGTACAACCATGGGTTGTACTTGTGACCTGGTCTCTTAACAAGTGTGGTGATCTTGCATGAATTACTTAAAACTCTCATCTGTAAAGTAAGGGACTAGACTGATAATTTCTAAAGCCCCCGTGGGGCTATCGATTTTTAATCGTCTAATATTGTTCCTTAAGTCATAGATTGGTTCATTCAACTATATGAATACCTTCAATGAACATAATAAAGGACAGTTTCTGCCCTCAAGGAGTGTATAAGTCATGGGAAAAGTGAAGTCTCTACCCATAGCTTCTAGGTGCTCATTCATCCACTCAAATTCTAAACAAAGGTCACAAGGAGCTCAACAAGAATGAGAATGGAAAGGAGAAGGAGAAACTCCACAAAAGCTCTTAGAGGAAAAAAAGAGTATTGTCTCAGTCCACCAAGGTTTATTGAGTGAACCCTGTCTGCTAGGCACTGTGTTGTGTGTTGAGCTATAGGGATCCTGGAGTGACCCAGACAGATCAGGCCTCTAATAAAGCTTACTTGCATTCTCCGTGGTGAAGAAAAACAGATTAAGAAATAAATGAAATCCAGATTGTGATAAATTTTAGGAAGGAACAATGGTAATGAGACAATAACTGTGTGTGTGTGTGGGGGGGGGTGAGATGAACTTTCATTAGCATAAGGTAGAGGAAGAAGGCTCTTTGGAGACAGTGAAGCTGAGACGAGGGCAGATGAGAATGACAGAACAGAGGGACTAGTTGTCCCTCCATTGGGAAGTGGGTAAATACTGACGCCGAAAGGGCTGGAGCAGAGAGACCATCTGCCAGGCTGGAGCTTACAGAGCAATTTCTTCTGGAAAGTTCAGGATTAAAGTAGTTCTCAACCAAGGGTGGTTTTGTCCCTCAGGGGACACTTGACTACATCTGGAGACATTCTGGGTTGTCACAAATTGGCAGGGAGAAGAATGACCGCGGAGGTTTAGAAACCCTGAACTAAAGAACTATCGCAGCCCAATTCATGGTTTTAGCCATTTCATTATGTTATTAACTCATGTTTTTACCAGCTTGGATCTTTTTTTCCTTTACTGCAGAAACAGAAAGTAAAACAGGTGTCCAGAGGTCCCATGCTTCATCCGCTCCCAAAGAAATCCCATCGCAGAGGTTCAAGGGGGACTCCACAAACCTTCGAGAAACTCCACAAGGCAGTGGAATACGTCTGAACGCGCGACGACAAATCGATGTTGAAAATAACGCAAAGTTGGATCGATCGATGCCAGGGAAGAAGTGAAGATGCCTCAAGGGGTGACACCTCTGTCGCTGGACCGCTAGCTCCCGCTGCCGGCTTCTGTGAGGACACCCGTACTCCAAGCACCTAGGCTCTAGAGGCTTCTCCCCGACACCGCCCTAAGCTGGTCTCACGCCTCTCTGTCGGGGTCCCCGTCCCAGGCTCGCATTCAGCCCGCGGTCCTTCCGGCTCTAACCCGGCCCCGCCCCATTGACCCCAAGTCCCTCTGGGCCCGCCAGGACCTCCGCGCCGCCGCCTCACCTGGGACAGCAGGCGTCTCCTCAGCGAGCTCCATGGGAGACTGTCCTCGACGTACCGGTTGCCCAGGTGCAGCGGCCCCGCGCGGAAGGACCCGTCGGGGTCCGTGGGCGGCGCCGCGAGCCCAGGGCGGGTCCCTCAGGCCCGGGAGCGCGGGGCCGGCCCTCAGAAGGGCAAGAAAGTCGGCAGCAGGGACACGGCGCCGGCGACGGGAGGCCGTGTGGCCTGAGAACCAGCGGGAAGGAGGCCCGCCCCAGAGGACGCCGGCGCTGAGGGGGCCGAGCCCGTCAGGGGTCGGTTAGCGGCCGCTCACCCCTTTTTGCATATTCATGAAGCCGAACGAGGCAGACCGCCCAGGCAAGCCTTGGAGAGATCATGAATTATTCATGAGGCAGCGTCTCGCCCCGCCCCCAAAGGACCTTATTGACTATTCATAAGCCTAAGCGGGTTTGGGCCGGAAACAGCCGTTGGGTACTCACCCTCTTGAGAGAGGCGTCGACAGCTGAAGTGAGGGCTGTCCAGATGCAAGGTTTCCGGAGAAAGACAGTGCTTGAGCATCGTCAGTTTTCCTAAGGTTAGGTTAAATTTTTTTTTCTTTTCCTTTTCTTTTTCCTTGAGGCTTTAAGTTTGATTTGAAGGTATTTCGCAGAGGCCCGAGGTTCTCTGAGGAGAAGCGGGAAGGCTGGCACTGAGGAAGAAGACTGAGGGAAGCTTCTAGATTAACACCCCACCCTTCCCTCTACTCTCGCCCTCAGCGCTCGAGTTTTGAAAAATTTCACGTACAGCAGGAAGGGAGGACGAAAAAAAAAAAAAAGAGTGGGGAGAATTTTTCTGCGAACACCCGCATTCCCGCTATCAAGGTAGCTCTTGAATTCAGATTTCAGTGGAAAGAAGCAATGAGTCTTGGTGAGGAAGCGGCAGCGGTAGTTAGCGAGTGGCCCAGCACTGGGGTCAGGCCAACGACGTCTGTGTATTGCTGGGGTTTGGGAATGGAGCTTTGGGGTGACGTTGGGTAGGTCGGGTTTTCGCCAGCCATGGAGGTGTTCCACCAGGATCCATGCGTGGCGCAGAGCAAGAGGTGACAGAGGTGGGGATGGGTCCCCACGGAGTCATCTTGGCTCCTTTGCCACCTTTTCCAGGACGTGCCGTTTAATCTCTGTGGACTTTAGGTCCCCGAACAGTACAAGGGCGAAAGTGTCTTGAAACGCAAGATTAGCCAATCACCGACATGTGTTCAGATGTGCAGAGCATGGGACGGAGTGTTTTCACTTCACTTGGCTGGTGAAAACAAAGATAAAGTTCGGTCCTTGTCCCTAAAAGAGTTTTTTATTTAATTAGGCTGATAGTCTCATATCTCCCCCATTGGATCATCAATCTCTTGAGATGTGAGTGGTATTTTACATCTTTGCAATCCTACATGATGTCTGGTACATTGTAGTCACCCAGTAAAGTTAGAATGAATGAATAATTGACGTAGCCTGAAGAAGATATTAAAAAACCAAAAGAGCATGAACAAATATCCGATTAATATAGTGGAAAACCATTTACTCTGAGTGAGCGTGGAAAAGGGGAATTATCAGAGCCAAATGGAATTTGTTAAAATGGTGAATAATAATTTATGGAAGCAAACTCTGTGAAGCCTCTGAATAACTGGGTGACCTCTGAAAAACTAAGTTATTTTGTTGGACTTCATTTTCCTCTTCTTTATAGTTTTACATTTTACATTTAAATCCATGACCCATTTTGAATTATATTTGTGTGCAGTGTGAGATTTAGACTGAGAGTTTTTGTTTGTTTGGTTTGGGGCGGGGGTTGTTTTTGCGTTTTGCCTACAGATATCCTGTTGTTCCAATACCATTTGTTGAAGAGACTATCCTTCCTCCACTAAATGACTTTCCTTTTCTTTAAAATAAAGGGATTAGATTATCTTTAGAGGACATGTCCTTTCCCTTCCAAATCTATGATGTTGAGCCCATTTATGTCAAAATGTACTTCCTTTGTGTAAAGCCATCCTTCCTATCAGGCAAGAAAGCTCATCTAGTTGTATTTTAGAATTCAGCTATTAGATATTGTTCATTTGATATAAAGGGAATTTTCTTGTTAAAAAAATGGTTTTGGAAGATTGGGAAAGATGGGTGGAAATCATTAGGAAATCAACTGTTATTGTCTTTGTGCAAACATGATAAAAGTGGTTTTTACTTCACTCAGAATGGCCAAAGTGGGGGGGGGGGGCAAGAAGTGGCTTAGGCTTTAATATACTGAGCAATAGCTGGTTAATCATTATTTAAATCTTGGATTCATTCGTAAAAGGGTAAAATAGTAAGCAATTGTATCAATATTTTAAATAGGGCAGTTGAGATGTAAGTCAAGAGGTTAGCCTAGTATGAGTCTTTTTATCTGAGAAAGTACATCTTGCCCTCTCAAGATCATAATTCTTGTCACAGAGTGAATATATCAAGTATAAGAGTGAATGATATTGATGCCCTGTGACATTTCAGATATTTGTGGGTCAAATATGCAAGCAAATATATAACTGAAAGACATTTGAAAGTTAGAGTTTTGTTCATAAAATCCATAATTATTATGAAATCTCTCCTAGGCTTTTAGATAATGAATTAGAACAAGATGATTAAAAAACATCAGAATTATTCTCTTCGAGTGCATGATCTGTAGTGTCATACCTCCTGGGGCTGTCAGCTTGTGAGCTTTCAAAATTAAGCAGAGTTTGTACTTGAATAGGAGACTTCCACAAAACACCTGCTCAAAGAGAAAATAACAGTAGCAAAGGAATAATTAGAGGTTGAAAAGAGCCTGGCTATTAAAAAAAATCATTTAGATATGTTTTGCCTTTCTAAAGCAAGCTCATTCTAGAACAACAGAAAAAGACACTACTGTATTTAGAAGTAAGCAAGCAAGCTCCACAACTAGGAAAGCAGTGGTAGTGCATCATTTTAAATGGAATGCAAGCAAAAAGGAATTTCATTTTAGGGAGTCATTGTAGAAAAACTCCTAAATTGTGAGTAAAATTTTCTTAAGTTTTATTCTCAGTCTGCCAGTAAGTGTTTGTTTGACCCTGAGTAAGTGAGTTGATTTCTCTGGACCTTGATTTCCTCATCTAGAAAATTAGATGTTTGGACTGGATGACATTTAAAGTTCCTCCTATCTCTAATATTCTGTAATTCTTTTCTAGATACTTAATTCTTTCTCGTTCTTGTAGTACTTCTCTATTGACCCAGCAAATATTTATTGAGCATCTATTTTGTTCCAATACTGGAACAGTGCTGAGGTGCTGAGGATTCAAGAATGAGCTGAACCAGACATAAAAGGTGACATATTACATGATTTCATTTATATGAAATGTCCAGAATAGGCAAATCCATAGAGATGAAACATAGATTAGTGGTTGCAAGGGGCAAGGGGGAGGGGAGAGTGGGGAGTGATTGGTAATGGGCATGGAGTTTCTTTTTGGGAAAACAAGAATCTTCTGGAATTAGTAGTGATGGTTGCAAAACTATGATATACTAAAACCCATTAAATTGTACCTTTAAGGAAACCTTTAAAAAACAAAGAATGAGCTAGACAGACACAACTTTACTTTCATGTTAGCTTACAGTGGGGTGGGATGGATACATAAATGTAACCGTGATACTGTATATATTACAATGGGCACATAATCCAACTTGGTGGTGGTGGTCAATCAGGGAATAGTTCCTTGAGAACACTATACTAAGCCAGATCTAAGAAATAAGTAGGAATTGAGAATGGAGGAGAAGGTTTCAGGGAGAAGGAATATTACAAAAGCCTGAAAACTGAAGAGAATATGGTTTAGGGTAACTAATGTTAGTAAGAATAGTAAGAATACTGATGCATAAAATTGTGATGGAAAATGGTGAGAGATGGGACTAAGGAGGCATGAGCGAGATATTGAAGCCATGGTAAGGAGTTTGGATTTTATCCTGAGGGCAGTGGGGAGCCTTTGAAGAATTTCAATCTATGGAGTTACATAATCATGTTTGCAATTTAAAAAGAAAACTCAAAAAAAAAAAAAAAAAAAAAAGAAAAGAAAACTCAGACTGCAATACAAGGGAGAGAATGGAGAAGGACAGGATCAGTGACAAGCAGACTGGTGGTTATAGCAGTCCAGGCAAAAGATGAGGCTAATCTCATCTAAAGCAGAGATAACAATAACATGTGTAAAGTGAGGAATGGACACATTTGATAAATTTCTTTTTTTAATGATTTCATTCATTTATTTATGAGAGACACAGAGAGAAAGGCAGAGACATAGGCAAAGGGAGAAGCAGACTTCCTGTGGGAAGCCTGATAAGGGACTCGATCCCAGGATGCTGGGATCACAAACTGAGCCAAAGGCAGATGCTCAACCACTGAGCCACCCAGGGGCCCCAATATTTGATAAGTATTAAGGAGACTGGATGTGGAAGTGAGGCAGGGTTAAGGTTGAGTTATAGTTTTTAGGCATGAGCAATTAGGTATTTGATATAATTCACTGAGCTAGGGAACAGAAACAGGATTTTGGGGGAAAATAACTGACATTTAGGTGTGTTGGGAACATCAAAGTGAAACTGTCTTATAGAGGTATAGATCTCTAACTCCCCATAGAGATCTGGACTCCTGACATATAAGAATTATTAGAATAGATATAGTAATTGAAACAATGGGACTGTATTTGTTCATCCAGGGAGTATGTTTAGAAGTAAGGGGGGGAAATGGAGCTCCTGAGCACCACACACTAAGAAATGGGTGAGGGAAAAGTCTGAAGTAGATGATGAGAAGGAACAACTGGAAGGCTGGAAGAAAACTAGAAGTTCAAATACTAACATAAGATTTTTAAAAATAAACATGCTTTGTTACTTATAATGAAATATTTGTCAGACAGTGTTCCAAGTGCCCTATAAGTAATGACTCATTTAGTCCTCAGAACAGATCTATGAAGCAGTTACTATTACTATCCTTATTTTACAGATGGGGACACTGAGGCACACAACTTGCTCAAGATGAAATGGCAAGTTAATTGCAGACTAAAATTTGATTGTAGGCAGTGTGGCTCCAGAAGAGTGTGTGTACTTAACCATTATACTATGTATGCTCTCCAGATGAACACATGCTCAGATAAACACTATAAGAGCCCTGAGAAGTTGGATTTATTGTCTTTATTTTATAAAAAGGAAACTGAGGCCCAGGATGACTATGTGATTTAACCAAGTCACAGAGCTACTAAGTAGTTGAACAGAATTTGGATCTAGATTCCTTAACTCCAAAGCCTCTTTCTACTACATTGTACTGTTGGTTCTTTCTCTCTTTATACACACACACACACACACACACACACACACACACACACACACACATATATATAATTTAACTTTACTTACTTTATAAATGTTAATTCCTCAAGTATTTACCAAATGCTAATAGCGACTAGCTTTGAATTCTTTTTCAAAAGCAAGTGCCCTGATTGTCTCAGAGTTTTCAGTGATAGTATCAGATTAATCCAGGTTATCTGTACATTCCAATATAGATGTAATAATGCATTATATTCTAATTGGCTGATGCTTTTTTTCAGGGCTTGATTCTCTAGAAATGCCATCAGAATGTCTTACCATCATAGAAAAAAAATTTTCAAAGTTTATTTATTTAAGTAATCTCTATACCCAGTGTGGGACTTGAACTTACAACCCCAAGATCAAAAGCTACATGCTCCACTGACTGAGTCATCCAGGCACCCCATAGAGAAATTGAAAAAAAATTAATGTAGTGGGGCCCCTAAGTGGCTGCTGGTTAAAGGCCCAGCCCTTGATCTCAGCTCAGGTCTTGATCTTGGAGTCTTGATTTCAGAGTCATGAGTTCAAGTCCTGTGTTAGGCTCCACATTGGACATAGAACCGATTTTAAAAAAAGAAATCAATGTAGAAATCTAAAAATTCTTCTTATTGTGATATATTGTCTCTAAGGCTAATAACTACCCCAGTAGGGAGTCGTTTACATGGTTTAATGGGCCAGAGCTCAAGTTTGGACTCTTGTAGTTACATATTTTGCTCATTTTATTTCTTCAAGTTTTAAGGGAAGCAATTGATGTGTTGAGTCAGATTTGAAGGTTATACACAGAAATGAAGGCTATATTCTGAAGTCAACAAAAGATATCTTGGAATCTTTAAGGACTGAAGAACTATTAGGTGGTTTTCAGTATCCTATAAGATATTGTAGAAGAGTGTCCCCTAGTGCTACTCTGAAGAAGTAATTTGAGAGAAATTAAATACTGCTTGTTTATAATCTCTATCACCATCTTGTGGCAGTGTCCTCAAATAATTCTGCCTTCTTTTATTTGCAAAATCAACCAGGATCTTGCATTAACCTATACACCAAAAAAGGTCACAGGCTATCCTGGGTGATCCAGAATGGAATTACTTTAAATGGGCTATTTTATAAATATCTTGGTCAGAATTCCATAAAATGTTGAAAAGAAGCCCCAGTAAATTAAATTAAGGACTTAGGGGAAAAAAGGGAAATTTGCTTCTTTTTTTAAGCTAGTGAAGCAATAGGAGTGAAAAACTAGCTGTATCTTTTTACAATTTAAAGTCCTTCTGTTTTAATTTTTTATTTGTTTATAGTAAATTCTACCCCTAATGTGGGGACTCAAACCTGTGATCCCAAGATCAAGAGTCACATGCTCTACCCACTAAGCCAGCCAGGTGCCCCAAAACCAGATGTATTTTTAATGTTAATGTTTTTTATGGTGTTAAAATACACATAATACAAAATTTACCGCTTCACCCATTCTCAAGTATATAATTCAGTGCCACTAAGTGCATTCATGGTGTTATACAACCATCACCCCATCCATTCCTAGAAAATTTTCATTATCCTGAACAAAAACTGTGTACTTTTTAAAAACCCGATTTTTTCCACCCTTCAGCTCTTTGTAACCTCTATTCTTTCCATCCCTATGACGTTGACTACTTTGGGTACCTCTACTTCATATAAGTGAAATCAGGCAATATTTGTTCTTTTGCGTCTGGCTTATTTTACTTAGCATAATGTTTTCAAGGTTCATCCATGTTGTAGCATGTATCAGAATGTCATTCCTTTTTAAGGCTTCTGTATATCATTGTATTTACCACATTTTAAAAAACCCATTCAACTGTTGGTAGACATTTGGGTTGTTTCCACCTTTTAGATATTTTAAACAATACTGCTGTGAACATTAGTGTACAAGTATCTGAATTCCTGCTTTCAGTTCTTTGGAGTATATACCTAGAAGTGGAATTGTTGGATAGTATGGTAATTCTGTTTAACTTTTTCAGGAACTGCCATACTGTTTTTTATAGCAGCTGTATGATTCCCACCACAATGCACAAGGGTTCCTATTTCCCCACATCTTCACCAACATTATTATTTTCCATTTTGGGGGGATAGCCATCCTAATGGGTATGAAGTGTAAACTTCTACTTTTGAGTTACCTTTGAAAACCAATAACAGGGGCACCTGGGTGGCTCAATGGTTGAGCATCTGCCTTTGGCTCAGGTCATGATCCTGGGATCCTGGGATCCTGGGATGGGTCCAGCATCAGGCTCCCTGCAGGGAACCTGCTTCTCCCTCTGCTTATGTCTCTGCCTCTCTCTGTGTGTCTCTCATGAATAAATAAATAAAATATTTTTTAAAAAGAAAGAAAGAAAACTAATAACTCATAAAGTTAATTCAAGAAATGTTTTGAGCCCCTGCTATATACAGAACACAGTTGCACTCTAAGGAAATAACAAGGATGAATAAAATATATTGTATCTTTAGGTGATTTACAATTTATTCTTCTCCTTCAAATGTATGTGGGAACAAGCAAATCAACTTAAATTCTCACTGGGTGGTTGAAAAAACTAATCCAGAGATTTTATGCCAAATTTATGGAAAATGAGTAGTGGAGATAAAAATGTTTATTAAACTAATTTTCCAAAGAATACAGTCAAATGCTAATTATGTAGTTCTTTAGAAAATTCACAACAAATATTATGTCAGGCAAAGTCTAATTTTTTCCCCACCCCCACAGGTCTGACTTGTTAAAAGAATCCTGGTACATTACTACAATGGCCACTGCTCAGCTCTCTCACTCTATCAAAATTCATAAGGCATCTAAGGTAATTACTAAGAATTAAAAGAAAATCAATAACTATTTAGTGAGTTCAGAATCATGACTTTAATCTTTGGTGTTTTTTTAAAATAGCAGTTTTGTCAGTTAATTGGCACATATTTTATCAGAATATGTCTACATTTTAACTGCCTAATCGACTGAGGATGTTCAAGAAATTAGAATACATTCCTACAAAGTAACTTAATGGATGCTTGTTTCATGTTTATGTGTTTAGGTTTTCTAGAGTAAAAGAAATCAGAAACAAAAAAGATGTTTAAAGAGAATGATTTCTTGTTAGACATTTACTATCAAGCAATTAGGAAATTTCTGATATGCACTGTGATGTAATTATAAGGACGGAGGAGAGGGGAACACCTGGTGGCTCAGTGGTTGAGCATCTGTCTTCCACTCAAGGTGTTATCCCAGGATCTGGGATCAAGTCTGGCATTGGGCTCCCCACAGGGAGCCTGCTTCTCACTCTCCCTTTGCCTATGTTTCTGCCTCTCTCTCTGTGTGTCTCTCATGGATAAATAAATAAAATCTTTAAAAAAAAAAACAAACTGAGGAGAGAACACTGACAGGAACTTGGAGGCTGGGCCCCTGGAGAGCACGCCAGAGTCAAGCAACCCTCCTGAGTTCATAAGGGCAGGTGTATCTTGCCCCATGACATTCATTAATGAATCATTCACTTATTAATTGAGATCTCAAAATTCTATAATATATATACATACATATGTGTGTATGTGTGTGTATATATAAATACTATACACACACACACACATATATATAATGGTGTTATTCTCTGAGAGAATAAAATAAATCTTTATCTTCTAGTTTAGAATCTGATAAGGGAAATGGGATTTAGAGGAGTTAAGCCAATACACAAAGCAGTATATGTATTACACATATGTGAAAAAGAGTAAAGCAATATAAATTACGTGAATTTAGAGACTTTATATAGACTTGAATGGTTTGTGTATTACTCATGAAGGAAATGTGACTTAAGATAGACTTTGAATAATAAAAAGGATTTGAATAGAGGAGAGAGAAGAGAATTCTATGAGGAAAAACTATCAATATGCTTTGGCTCAAAATGAAAAATGATCATGGTATATTTTAGAGAATAATGAAGAACCCATCCTTACTGGAGTTGAGAGACATCATGTTGGACAGAAGTAGGAAACAAAATTGAATGGGAACTTTGGAAACAAATTAATATGGATCGTAAAAGCCAAGCTGAGGAATTTATACTTTATTTTTCAATCAGTGGACAGTGGGTTTGATCAGGAACGTGAATAAAATTGTTTTAGGAATATTCAGCTGTAGTAAAAAAGGACAAGATTCAAGTTGAAGAAGAGTTAGTGCAGAGAGAAAGCAGTCATCTTTCTGGGTCAAATTCAATATACTCACTGGATTCCTGATCTGATTTGATTTCCTAAGTGGGCTTCTTTCCTGGAGCAGCGGGGAGAATGCTGAACTGGGTATATGAATTGCAATCAGCTTGGGTGTTATTTTTCTTACTGTAAATTAGCAAATTAACTTTTGATATAAACAGATCCTTGTAGTTTGGACTGCAGGAACTACTTTTCCCAGTAAATTTTAAGTGACTGTATGATTTTTCTATTTAATACTTAAAGCAATAATAATAACAATTATAGAAGTTAACATTTATTTCAGACTTACATGTACTGGGCACTGTGCCAAGGGCTTTATATTATTATTTCAATTAAGCCTCACATTAAGGAGGATGCTGAAGTACAGAGAAGTAAAGTAACTTGTCTTAGGTAGTGTAACTTGACAGCTAAGCTGTCAAACATCACTTATATCATTAGCACACTATATTGTTAAAATAACTTATAATAATATTTTCTATTATCAAGTCATAGTATTTTTATGTATTAGACTTTTACAAAAACATTGATGATCACCCTTAAAGTATTAGATCAGTTGAGCTAAAGTATTAGATCAGTTGAGCTAAGAAAAAAAAAATCCCTGGAGTAGAAAAATAATAGAACTCTAGAGGGATTTTCCAACTATTGATCTTCATTACTACAAATGGCCTTTTAGAGTCTATATTAAAAATAAATGTCTTTATACTTTCAGGTTATTTAATTTTACAAATGGTTATTACTCTAGTACCGCCTCTGAGTTTTGGCAAGTTTTCAATTAATTATTATATATGCATGCCATGCCAGCTATTACCCAATTACTCAAAAGAACCTTAATTTCTCAGGATCTGTGGGTACAAAAAACAATTTTCTATAAAATTTTACATGCACATGCATATACACATGCACACGACATTCACACCTAATTCTCCTTCAGCTTCAATTTTTCCTACATCTACTATAGCTTAACATTCCTAAAACAATTACTTTACTCACTCACCTGATCAAACTGAGTTTCCATTGATTGCAGAATAAAGCATAAATTCCTTAACCTGGCTTTTAAGATCCATACTGATTTGTCTTCCAATTTCCTTTCATAGATGCAAGAGTAATAATTTTATTATATATTTTTAACAACTGAATATGATATAGTTTGATCATTCATTGCGACTATATGTATACCAAAGAAGAACAAAGCTTATATAGCAAAATCATGACTAGAATGTCTTTGGAATACAGATATAGAAAGCTTTTTTAGGGGGTGCTTGGGTGGTTTGATCAGTTAAGCATCCGATTCTTGGTTTCAGCTCAGGTCATGACCTTAGGGTCCTGAGATTGAACCCTGTGTCAGGTCTGCTTGAGATTCTGTCTTTCCCTCTTCCTCTGCCCCTCTCCCCTCAAATAAATAAATCCTTTTTAAAAAAATATTTTATTTATTTATTCATGAGAGACACACAGAGAGAGAGGCAGAGACACAGGCAGAGGGAGAAGCAGGCTCCATGCAGGAAGCCCGATGTGGGACTCGATCCTAGGACCCTTGACACCCCAAGTCAAAGGTGGACACTCAAGTGCTGAGCCACCCAGGCATCCCAATAAATAAATCTTAAAAAAAAAGCTTTTTGGGGGGCACATGGCTGACTCAGTTGGAAGAGCATTTAACTCTTGATCTTGAGGTCATGAGGTCGAGCCCTACATTGAGTGTAGAGATTACATAAATACATTAAAAGAAAGACAGAAAAGCTTTTGGTCATAATTGGTGAATTACTGAAAACTACATATGAAACTAATGATGTACTATATGTTGGCTAATGGAATTTAAATTTAAAAAAGTGTTATGCTAAAAAAAGAAGAAAAAAAAAGCTTTTGGGAGTTCTTCATTAAAGGCATATTTGTGGGTCATACCTGCCTCTAAGTAACAGAATTATTAAAATTTCAACAATGGAAACTGTGTAGTATAGTAAAAAAGACCTCTGAATTTGACTAAAATAATCAGAGACTTAACCATCCTGACTTCTGACAGCATAAAAGTAGTAGTTTCACCTACTTTTGTATTTTATATAAGTGAAATCAGTAGTAATATTTTTTATCTGGTTTATTTTGCTCAGATTTATGTGTGAGAGTCATCAGTATTGTTAAGAACAGTTATAAAAAAAAAGAACAGTTGTAGATCATTCTCATATCTGTATAGTATTCCATTATGGGGATATATTACAATTTGTTTATTCATTCTTTTGTTATTGGGCATTTGGATAGTTTCCATTTGGGGTCCGTTACAAATAAAGCTGTTATAAACGTTCTTTGGTGAGCATATGTATGTATATCTGTCAGGTGTATACCTATGAGTGAAATATGGATCATAGAATATGTGTATCTTTAGCTTTAGTGGATACCACTAAGCATATTTTCCAAAGAGGTTGTACCCATTTAGTATGCTCCTGTAAACAGTATTTAATAAAAGTTTTGACTGATTCACATTTTTATCAACATTTGATATTTTCTGATTTTTAAAAATATTAGCTGTTTTGTTAGGTATGTAGTGTTCTTGTGGTTTTATTTTATTTTTTTAAATATCAGGGAGAAGCTATTCTTTTTTTTTTAAAAAAAAGATCTTATTTATTTGTTCATAAGAGACAGAGAGAGAGAGAGAGAGAGAGGCAGAGACATAGGCAGAAGGAAAAGCAGGCTCCCTGCAGGGAGCCTGATGTGGACTCGATCCTAGGACTCTGGAATCAAAGGCAGATGCTCAACAACTGAGCCACCCAGGTGCCCCTCATTGTGGTGTTAGTGTGCATGTCCCTAACAAAGTTTGAGCACTGTTTTTTTAGGGCAAGGGAGGGGCAGAGAGAGAGAGAGAGAGAGACAAAAAGAGAGAGAGAGAGAGACACTCCAGATCCAGCATGAAGCCTGACACAGGGCTCGATCTCACAATCCTTGAGATCATGACCTGATCTGAAATCAAGCATCGGATACTAACCCACCTGAGCCACCTTGGCACCCCATTTGAGCACTGTTTATTGGCCATTTGGATATCCTGTTTTGTGGAGTGTCTATTCAAGTCTTTTATCCATATTTTTCTTTTTGAGTGTCTATTTTTTTCTTAGTGAATTTTAGGAATTCTTCGTATATCCTGGATATGAGTCCTTTGCAGATGCAAGTATTGAGAATTCTACTCTGAAGCGAGTTGCTTCTTTGAAAGCAAAAGAAGATTTTTAAAAGATTATTAATATAATCTAATTCATCGATATTTGGAAAATACTTTAAAATTAAAATGTATTGACACAATACCAGCTGGAGTTCATGAGACATATTTTGTGTTTAAATTTTTTTTTTTAAAGACATGGGGGATTTTATTTTTTATTTTATTTTTTTAATTTTTTATTTATTTATGATAGTCACACATTGAGAGAGAAAGAGAGGCGGAGACATAGGCAGAGGGAGAAGCAGGCTCCATGCACCAGGAGCCCGATGTGGGATTCGATCCCAGGTCTCCAGGATCTAGTCCCGGGCCAAAGGCAGGCGCTAAACCGCTGCACCACCCAGGGATCCCTTGTGTTTAAATTAAATAAGAAAGCAAAAAGCAGTCTCAGACTAACTGTGCAAAAATGATCAAAATTTTATTTTTATACATGTACACAGTAAATACTGAATGTGACAAACATGTTGAAATGGTAACTCAAGATGCAGAACAAACTCTCAGCAAATATTCTGTATTGTATTTAGTAGACATATTTTAAAAGATGTATTTATTCATTTTAAAGAAAAAGGGAGCAGAATGGGGAGGGACAGATGGAGAGGGAGAGAGAATCCCAAGCAGATTCCGCATGGATCCCTATACTGGGACTTGATCCCATGACCCTGAGACCACAACTAGAGCCAAAGCCAAAAGTTTGACACTCACCTGACTGTGCCACCCAGGTGCCTCTAGACAATTCTTATATACTGAACTAAAATTCATGCATCTGTCACTGTCTTATGACATTCCTAATATGGCATATGATTTCTTAGGGCAGACCTTCCAATCATTTAAGAATAACTATAAATTTTTCAATATATCATACACACATTATAAAATTTAGAAGGAAACTATTGTTAACATCCATATATTTTGTAGAAAGTTATCTGACATTTTACAGAACCTTAGTATTCTACAGAACTCTAGCTTCAGCAAAGCACAAAAGTATGGAGATACATGGTAGTAGAATAGTAAATGAATAGTGGTTCCACATAGCTAGAGTGAGGTGCATAGAAAGGATAGGGAGTAGGGGCAGAGAAGAGGGGGTGGCAGATGTGGCAAAAGAGCTAGGCAAGGATAAGACTTTGATAGTTCGCAAATCCAATACTGATACTTGAACTCTATCCTGCATGAACACTGGTCATGTTGTAATACAATTTGTATTTTTAAAGTTAATAATGATGGTGATACGAAGGACAAGAATGAATGAGAGTTGTTGGCAGGGAGATCAGGGACCACAGCAGTAATAAAGGGAAGAAATGAGTATGCCCTGAGTCAAGGCAGTGGCAGTGAGAAGGGAAAGGAAAATATACATTTGAGGATTCCTTAAGAGAGAATTATAGGATTTAGTGATTGGAAATGGGATATGAAGGAAAAAGAGAAGCCAAAGATCCCCTTATTTTTAGCCTGAATGATTGGAATGGAAGCTGATTGATTTGTCTGACAATAAAATTTGGGATCAAGTGTCAATTAAAGATGATTGAGATAAACTGAGTATGAGCGGTCTACAAAGTGGTCTAGATACAGATGTTCACAGAACAGAAACATAGAAGTGGAGCTCAGAACAGAAAAGAAGACTTGAAGTCTCCTCTGTGTAGGCTATAGCCAAAGCAGTTAGACTAGATGAGATTACCCAAAAAGCAAGAACTATGCAAAGAGAAAAGGACTAAAGATAGAATTTAAAGGGCAGAAAAAACTGGAAGAAATAAAAGAGACTGAGATAGATATGGAGGGATGGATGAAAAATCAAAAGAAGACAGTGGTTATAGCAGCTGAAAGAGAAGAGGGAAGGTTTGGGCAGAAGTGTCAAACACTGCAGAGAAGTTACACAGTAGGAAGGACAGAAGAGATCAAAGATAGGATGTACCTGATAACTTTGGAGAGAATAGTATAGAATGGAGAGTATAAAAGACAGATTGCATTGTATTCTGAGGAGTGTGTGAAAGGGAAGGAGATTACGTAAAAAAAAAAAAGCAGGGCGGGGGAGAAGATGATAGTAATATTCCAATTTTGCCTCAAACCCATGGATCATCGTGAAATAAATTATATTAGTTTTGAATTACTTGGGTAACTTTCCCTACCTTTCTGCTCTGCTTTGCCTATGGATATCAAATTTAATGCAATTTTTCAAAGCTGTGTTTCCTTTTGATTACCTTTAAAAGTATCAGATTTGAAAAAAAAAAAAAAAGTATCAGATTTGAAGTCTTGAAAAATCTTTCTATCCTGTCTGTGGTAATGGCATGATGGCTGAATATATTAAAGAATACTAATCTTTTTCATCTTTTTTTTCCCCCAGGAAACAGTTTTTCCATCCCAAATCACTAATGAGCATGAGTCATTGATAATGGTGAAGAAGCTTTTTGCTACTTCTATCTCATGTATAACATATCTAAGAGGCCTGTTTCCAGAGAGCTCTTATGGAGAACGCCATTTGGATGGTAAAGTTTAACTAAGTGGTTACCTTGGCTGTTGCAGTCCTTTCCTCTACTTGGCAGGAATAAACCTTTCCTTTCTCACAGAGTGTGCTAATTCCAAGTCATGGCTTGTTCTTCAAGATCAATTTGCTAATTCATTTTCCATTTTAATTTCAGTATGTTTAGTGGTTTTACTTATAGGAATCATTAGTTCCTGGCTAGATACCAAATGACAGACTGAGAAGAAAAGAAATCTGTATAGACAAGCCCAGTAATTCTTAACCATACCTATAAAAGCAACAGCCAGATAAAAATCTATTTGGGTGGCTGTAGATTTGCGCTATTTTGTGCCTCAGTTGAGTTTGTTCTTTGAGGTATACTTTGGCACTGAGGCAGTTTAATGGAGTCAGGTGAAAAACTCTTCTTCCTGTTAACACATACAAATATGCTGAAAGAAAAGCATATTCGTGCCAAACCCATTTGTCGATTTGCATGATTATTCTAATCAGTTCCTTTCTTTTCTCAATTGCCAGGTCTCCTAACTTTACTCCTTTTTATTTCTTGTGTCTTACACTGATGATCTTATTTCCTAATATTACAAATTGTTTTGGCTCCTTTCCTTTTCTTGTACTGAAAGAAAAAAAAATGTACCTAGGACTCTTCAATTTTTTAGAATCTTATCATTAGCCTAAAAAGCTGGATTGTGGTAACTTCAGAAAATCTTGCTGATTTGTCACTAAAATAGGAACTATCATTTGGGAAAATAAATGTAGAGACCTATAAGTTTCCTTGTAAGATCTTATTTTTCAAAATCTAACTTTACTTTAAATTCCTCACATCTGTATTTAATGATATACCTTGGTCTCATTCCAATTGAATTTTCTTAGCATTTCATCCCCTATACTAGCATCAATGAAATGCATGTATGCTGTAAATCCAAACGCATGACGTTTTCAGTCATGACAACTTCATTTGTATTATGTCTTCTTTTGGTCTATAGAATATAAATCTGTAATAGTGAATACGTTTATAGGTAGCACTTGGTTGCATTTCTCCTTGTTTGGAACAGAATTGGAAAAAACTGGAAAAAGATATGTTTGGGGTAACTAATTAAGGGCTTATTATGTGCCCATCACTACCCTAGGCATGGTGCGGGGGGGGGGGGGGGGGGGGGGAGGTGGATGTTAAAAAAAATTCAACTAAGTATATTTGAAGATCTAATTGGTTTTATTCAATGATTCATCAATAGTGCAGCAACCAATCTAGCAAAAAGAAAGGAGCTCTGAGGAGCATTACAAATTGATAGACTGTTATAGGCAGAAACAGAGTGGGACAAGGAAGTCATTAGTAAAAGAAGAGAAAGGTTTATTTCAGGCAAGGTCACCTTCCTTGGGTGGGGGGGAAGGGTGGGGCCCTACCATGCTGATTACCTCACTAGTATTGATCAGAAAATACCAGATTGACTGGTTAAAGATTACATTCCTGCAATTAAGTCTTGATTTGCTCCTTTTGGGGAACAAGTGACTCAATTTTAGGCCGGCCCTTCCTTCTTCTTTCCTTCTTTCCTTCTTTCCTTTCTTCTTTCCTTCCTTCCTTCCTTCCTTCCTTCCTTCCTTCCTTCCTTCCTTCCTTCCTTCCAATAAAGGTAATACTATTACTTATAGCTTTATTTTTTGTGATAGTTTTAGTAGAAGTTATAGGTCTCCCTCTCAGTGTTTGGTCTTAAAGTAACATACATCATAAAAATGCTCAGTACTCCTATGTCACTCTCCTTTTGGTGATCTCTAAATATTATACCAACATGTGGTAATTTTCATGTACCTCAACAGAGGTAGAGGAACATCAGTTTTAGGATAGGAAAACAATATTAAAAGGTGAAGTAATATGCAAAGTCATATGTGAATCAGTGATCAATTTGGACTGATCTAAGCCAAAACTCTTTAAATATGATTTTCCTGTTCTCTAACTATAGTAAGGTAGTTGAATTTCAGTTGGAAATTAATATTTGAGAATAATCCATGGGAAAAATCTTATCTTTATTTTCATTTAGAGGGGAGAGAAATATGAGAGAACTAATTTGAGATTAAGGTACATGTTTTAAATTGGTTAATGGAGATGGTCTCAATAGTCCCTTATGACTACTTGGAATTTAACAGAAGCAGAGAAGTGACAACAAGTCAGTTGTGTTGCATTGTAGAAGGGGAGACTGCTAGACTATGATCAAAATTAGACTAAGCTAGTTTTCAACATAGGATTTATTTTTAAAGTAGGTATTTAGAGATTCAAAATGTTTTTATAAGTTATAAAATTAAGATATATAAATAAAGTAGTTAAAGGAAATACCCTTGTTTAGCATGGACAATTTTAGTACAGTAATCATTTAGTAGAGGAAAATAGCCTGTGTTTCTATTTTTGTAGACCTCAGTTTAAAAATCCTTCGAGAAGATAAAAAATGTCCTGGGTCACTGCATATTATCAAATGGTAAGTAACTGAAATTCCACAAAAGTTGAACAACATTATTTTTGTCATGGCTGAAATTACCCATAAGACTTTATTTGAGGGATCCCTGGGTGGCTCAGCAATTAAACGCCTGCCTTCGGCCCAGGGCATGATTCTGGAGTCCTGGGATTGAGTCCCATGTCGGGCTCCTTGCAGGGAGCCTGCTTCTCCCTCTACCTGTGTCTCTGTCTCTGTCTCTGTCTCTCTCTCTCTCTCTCTGTGTGTGTGTGTCTCTCATGAGTAAATAAATAAAATCTAAAAAAAAAAAAAAGACTTTATTTGGTAAGATCATTTCCTTAAACCCTTCCTTTCTTATTTTCTTTCCTTCCTTCCTTCTTTTTTTCACAATTTCCTGGAAATTTAAAACAATTATTCAATCTAATTTTAAGATACTGACTTAGTTTTGTTTTTGAAGAAAATGAATTGCATAAAGAAAAATAATTGTATTCTTGAAACAAATATAGCATTGTATGTCACCTTCAATAACAAAAATTTAAAAAAAAGAAAAATATCCATCAAAATTTGATTACTCCTCATAT
The DNA here is from genome assembly GCF_018345385.1 of Vulpes lagopus. Taxonomy (NCBI): domain Eukaryota; kingdom Metazoa; phylum Chordata; class Mammalia; order Carnivora; family Canidae; genus Vulpes; species Vulpes lagopus. Next base: position 13,526,433 of record NC_054837.1, on the reverse strand, counting down.
GCATGTCAGTATCCTAAACATTATGGCAGACAAAAAGGAATGTAAGATGGGGTTCTCTACCTTAAAATTGTTTACCTATTACCTGTAAAGATCTAACAACATATTAAATGACACTGGGAGATTTCAAAAAAGCTCAAATGGGAAAGGTAAAATGATTACCTACTTAATGTACTTAAAAACAAAAATTATAAATCAGTTCTGTACTTGGAATTTTTTTGGCTTTTACATCTGGCCCAAATTGACATCAAACATTTATTTCTTGACAGGATCCAAGGTTGTTTTGATGCTTTGGAAAAGAAATACGTAAGAATGTTTTTAAATTTACACCATAATTAAAGACTTACCTTTTATACCTTAAAAAAAAGTTTAGCTTTTATTTTGTTGTTGTGTATTAACAGCGCACTAGTGCCTACATTTGCATTTATGAAAGTTTCTTTTTATGTCTTTGCTGTCTTGTTGATGTCTTGGTTTCATCGATTAGAAAGGAAACCTTCATTTTTCTCTTTTACATACTCATATCTTTTTGACCACAGAATTTCCTCTGAAGTCACTGGAAAAGATCCAGAGGATGTGGGACAGGGGAGACAAGAATCTGGCATTTAGCACATTGAACATGTTCAAAATAGTTGTGATTCAGTTCACAGATATGAAAGGAAAAAACGGACTTGAATAATTAGTTTTTATTCTATTTTAATTATTTTATTAACTATGTTTGGTTCATGTATATAACCTGTTCCCTCAAATAGCTAGTATTGTACCTTGGATTTTTAAAAATGCAGCTTGAATTTTAAGTGCATTAGATCTTTCTTGCTGCCCAAGACAGCTATGAAGGGTGTAAAAATTAGAGGCTCTAGTCCTAGTTGAAGAGACAAAATGTATATAAGTGAACTTTCTACCACTGTTTCCCTCTTCCTTCCCATCCAAATCTTCTTTTAAATTCTTCTCAATTTGGGGCAGTCCTGGTGGCTCAGTGGTTGACACCGCCTGCAGCCTGGGTTGTGATCCTGGAGACCCCGGATTGAGTCCCACGTTGGGCTCCCTGCATGGAGCCTGCTTCTCCCTCTGCCTGTGTCTCTGCCCCTCTCTGTGTCTATGAATAAATAAATAAAATCTTTAAAAATAAATAAATAAATTCTTCTCAATTCATATTCCCTTAAGAAATTTTGAGGTGAATAAGCCTTATCTTGGATTATTTAGTTGCACTCATACATTTCCTTTTACAATAAACAGTTATTTTTTTTTATAATTCATTCAACACTGACCTGGGAAACTGAGAGATACAAAATTAAAACAGATATGGGTTGTGCACACAAGGATCTAGACCATGGCAGAAGATAAATGATATTTATATGCATGGCTGATAAACACTGGCCCGGCTGTGCCTGTTATTAAGTTATTGAAATACTTTATATCAGGTGATAAATAGCTGTTTTGCGAGGACCCTTAGTGACCTCCACCATTGTCTCCCCCTCACCTCACCGTTGTCTCGTTTGGGATCTCCCTAGTCCTATCCATAATCTAGCAACCAAAGGGTTAGCATCTGGCCCAGAGGAGCTTCCAGGAACCCAGCAACCAAAGCTAAGTTGGCATCCTTTCTGATTGGCCAGTACCTGTGCCATATTGGGCTGTTAAATACTGATTTTTTTTTCCACATCAGTTTGATATTTTTACATAAAAATGTAAAAATTTTTACATTTTTATATCAAAATATCAGATATTTTGACTATAGCTCTATCACAAATATAAATACCCGTAATACTCATTAGAAATATATACACGCTAAAGAAAAGATACTGATTGTGTGCAATACAAGTGTGGAAAAGGAGAGGTTGTATTTCGCAAGGAACATGAGGGAAATCTTTGGGAGAAAATGGCTTTTGAACTTTGAAGGCCCTTAGTATTTGGACAGGTTTAAATGGAGAAAGTCATCACCAGCATACAAACGCTACTCATTCATTCTCCTTCATCCATTCATTTAGCAACATTTATTGAGCATCCATCATTGAGAGGCAGTGCAAAATAGTTAAGAGCACAAGTTTTGGAGTCAGTCTAAAGGGAATCCCAGTTCTGGATTTAACACCTGTGTAATCTTGGGCAAGTACTTACCTCTTGGTACCTTAGTTGCTTTATATACAAAGTGGGGATAATAACAGAACTTACCTCTTAGGGTTTTTTGAGAATTAAATGAACTAATCTAAAGCACTGATTTTCAAATGTTAGTTTGCATTGGAATCCCCTGGAGGACTTGTTAAAACACACATTGTCAGGCCCCACCCCAAAATCTCTCATGTGAGACTTTTCCATTTCAGATAAATTCCAGGTGATATTGAGACTGCTGGTCTAGGGACCATACTTTGAGAACCACTGGTCTAAAATGTTTAGAACAATGTCTAGCATATAATAAACACTATGTAAATGTTAACTCTTTTCCCCTTTCCTCCCTGTCTCCCTCCCTCCCTTCTACCCTCTCTTTGTCTCTACTTTTGTTCTTTCCCTCCTTTCTCCTCTCCTTCCTTCGTTCTCTTCCTTCCTCTCTTCATTTTTTATTTGATCTGTAACAGACATTGTACCTAAATACTGGATGAGATAAAAATGAGGGAAAGGTGTGATCCCTCCACTCAAGGAGTGTCATTTCTTAAATAATTACAATGTTACATGTGCTAAAATAGCAATGTGATGTAAAAAAGATTATCTACCTAGTTTGATGGATTTATTTTACTGAAATGACTACCTGTATGACTGAATTAATTAAATTTACTGTGTTGGGAGATTAAATGACAACACCTTAGATGGATGACTTAGCCTCTTAGTGGTATTTATATTTGTTTTTCAGTTGTTAGTCTCTTGATTTCCTACTAGGAAACAATAAATGTGTTAAAAATAGTTTGAGTAAAGTCAAATTGGAGTATCTAAAATGTTCTTCAGTAGAAGATGATGATTATTTCAAGTGAAATTTTGGGAGATTTTACCCTCTTTCCTTTGTAATTCATATTATGCTCAAATTCTTTAAACATGCATGCATTTTTAGATTGTTATAAAGAAGAGACTATATTGTACAAAGCCTCCTAATCTGTCTCTTACTCCCATTTTCAGTCCCCTACCATTCCAACTCACTATCCACACTACATTCTTTCAGAAATCTAATAATATCAATCTGTTGCCTGAAAATATTCCAGGGCTTCTAAAATAAAGTTGAGAGTCCTTCACAGAGAACCTGTATGATCTAGTTTCTACCTGCCTTTCTAAATGTCATCGCGCTCACTATTGCTAGCCATTTTAAAGCCACACAAGGATCTAGGACATGCCAAGTGCCTTTTCCCTTTATATGGGTTGTTGCTTTTGCCTGCAAAATTGTCTTCCCTGTCCATACCATTTACATGGCTAGCTCCAATTTATCCTTCAGGTCTCACCCTAAATATCCTTCAGGTCTCAGCCTACTTTCTTAGAGAGGTCTTCCTGGAACACACACCTCTACCCCAGCTTAGATTGTCATTTTGTTTCATGTTCTCAAGTGCCCTGTGCTACTTTGTCATAGCAATTAACACAATTGTAATTATGTACCTATCTGTTTGCTTTTTTTTTGTTTTTGTTTTCTCTCCTGTTGGTCTTCATGTTCCCTGAGATCGGGGGCCATGTCTATTTTTGAATGAATGAATGAATGAATGAATGAACTATTAGTCATATAATATAAATTAGAGTTTTACTGTGTAGTCTTAAAATCAATTGTATGCAGTAACGAAAATAGCCACACAGTGTCACTAAAGTTTTAGTCCTTTGGGTGAGAAAGGTGAATAATTTGATATAAAATTATGGATTGGGACCTTTAAAATTTTTTATTTATATATTTAGTTTTAAAATTTTAACTAGGTTTCATGACCACCGTGGAGCTTGAACTCATGACCTTGAGATTAAGAGTCATATGCTCTAACAACTGAGCCAGCCAGGCACCTCTGGTCCAGAAATTTTCTAATTTGTATTCCAGTTTTAAAATTTTTATCAGAGGCTAGATTATATCTCTATATATTGGATTACTTTTTCAAGCAGAGAGAATCTGTTTATATTAATATGTATGTAGGTAGGGCAAGGGTTTCGTAGACTTATCAGACTTTAAAATTTTTGTTTTTCTAGAATAGTTTTAAAAGACACGATTTTTTGGAGATACTGGTGGCATATTTAATGTTTAGTAATAATGAATTATTTTGTATATCTTTTGCCTCCCAAACTAAAATATAACTTATAGAAAGTACATATATATGTATGTATGCATGTATGTATTTTTTTTGCATTGCTCTTCTCCAGCAGAACTCTGTGTATGTAAATTTATACTCAAATGAAGGGTGAATTAGTATCCCTTTTTCAGATCTTCTACCCAAATCTTTGGAACCTCTTTGAAATCATGTTTTAATTAGCCTTTATTTGAAATAACAGTAATATCAGTAGAAGTATATAATAACAGTGGTTTTCTTTTCTCTTGAAGCTACACATGGCAGTACTTACAGTAAGTACACATTTAAAGACCAAACCAGGGATCCCTGGGTGGCGCAGCAGTTTGGCGCCTGCCTTTGGCCCAGGGCGCGATCCTGGAGACTCGGGATCGAATCCCACGTCAGGCTCCCGGTGCATGGAGCCTGCTTCTCCCTCTGCCTATGTCTCTGCCTCTCTCTCTCTCTCACTGTGTGCCTATCATAAATAAATAAAATAAAATTAAAAAAAAAAAAAAAAAAAAAAAAAAAAAGACCAAACCAATGTCTCTATTGTCTTTTGGCAGGTAAAACATTAAAATAGTACTATCCCCACTTCTCCCTAAATTTATCTGTCCTATGACATTTTAGAATAAAAAAATATAATTTATCAGAAGTTTTTTTTCATAATAAATTTATTTTTTATTGGTGTTCAATTTGCCAACATACAGAATAACACCCAGTGCTCATCCCGTCAAGTGCCCACCTCTGTGCCTGTCACCCATTCACCCCCACTCCCCGCCCTCCTCCCCTTCCACCACCCCTAGTTCGTTTCCCAGAGTTAGGAGTCCTTATGTTCTGTCTCCCTTTCTGATATTTCCTACCCATTTCTTCTCCCTTCCCATCTATTCCCTTTCACTATTATTTATATTCCCCAAATGAATGAGACCATATAATGTTTGTCCTTCTCCGATTGACTTATTTCGCTCAGCATGATACCCTCCAGTTCCATCCACATTGAAGCAAATGGTGGGTGTTTGTCATTTCTAATGGCTGAGTAATATCAGAAGTTTTAATGAAAGATCACAAATTATGTATTTCTTAGGTATATTACAATACATGGGAAAATATATAAGGATATACTGTTTGCTTCATATATTGGCTATCAGGATTTCATTTTTTAAAAATTACAGCCTCGGGGTTTTTTTGTTTTTGTGGTTGTATAGACTTTTTTTGAAGTCTTGTGTGCTTCTGAGTATAACATGGTATATATAGTTAAGAATAGAAAGAAAATGAGAAGATAACATGGAGAGTCTTAAATATTTGATTTATTTAAACATTTTTAAACCATAACAAATTATCTTGAAATATGTATATCTCAGTCCTCAATTAATAGAGCACAAATTGAACTCTTCACATAGAAAATATATTCTGTGAGGAGTAATCTAGTAAGTTTCAGAAATTGAATGTTATTTATTTCTCCTTAAACAGCTTTACACAAATCCCAAGGAACCTGAGGTAAGAATACATTGAGAGGGGATTTTATTTTAAATGTGTTTACCTGAATTGAGCCTACTGATTATGTTACTAGATTACTATATGAGCAAAGTAACTCATCATGAACTCTGTCAGTATGTTTTGTTATAAACCATCAATTCTTTATTATGAAATTTTAAAAACTACTTAGGGATGTTGAAAAAACTTTAAAAAAAACATAGAGGAGCCTATTCCCTAACATGTTAAAATTAAAAATCTCTGTGTGTATAAAAACCACATTTTATTATTTATTTTAACTGATTTTGAATCCTTTCTGTTTGTGGCCTTTTGGAAAATATGGCATAATTCTAAACTTTTCTCTTTTTTGCCAAATAAATTCTTTCCTATTTGACCTTTTTATAGAGTTTCAGATCTTTACTCCTTCTCTCTCTTAATTTCTTCCCTATTGAATCCTACTCATCTTCTAGGCCAACTTATGTCCAAATCTCCCAAGAAAGCTTCTTGGCCTATACTGTTCACACTAATTTCTTCCTTCTCTAAATTCCTTTTCCAACAGGACCCCACAATATAACACTCTCTGTTGATTTATGTAGATTAACTTATGTCTTCAACCAGATTTTGAATTCTTGAGGACAAGTGTCTTGTCTTGTTTTCTGTCTCCCTGAGTGAATATCATAGTCCTGGACATATACTAGTTATTTGTACTACTTTGAATGGCAGCTGTGGTTGTACTGGCAGCTGTTATTTGTACTACTTTGAATGGCACAGATATGGAGGGAAAAGCTCTTTGTTCTTTCTTTTCATTCTATTCTCTTTATTTTCTTCCTAGCTTTCTTTCCTTTTTCTTTTTCCTTTTTCTTTGCTTTCAATTTTTCTTCTTAAGTCTATGACTTTAGCCTAACTGGTGGTATTCAAGACAAATTAAGCATTTTTAGCCTTTAATATCCTTTCTTGGGTAGATTATAAATAACTGTTTGAGCAGGGTAGAGGAAAACTGGTACATGCAGGTGGGTAAAAATTCCTCAATGCTTGACTACTCCTTTTTATCTTTGTGTCTTGTTTAGTTTCAAAATGCTTTTTTTTTTTTTACCTTGAAGGTTTGAGGGGAAGTTCCCCAAATTAAAACTTTCTGATAAATCATTAATAAATCCATCACTTTATTAATGCAATGAATTATTTTGTTTTCTTTCTTATGCATATAAAACTCCTAATCTGAGACTGATGCTTTTGAGGTAGTGAAATGTTGAGCAGATTGGGCTTAACTACAGAAAACTCTTGGGTGGAGGGTGTGTGTGTGAGGGGGTGCTGTTAAATGAGCTTTGATGCAGGCAAAGTAATAAAGTTAGAAAACAAAAGCTTATATTATGAAGTGTTGAGCTATCATTTATAACCCAGAAAAAATATTTTGAATGCTTACAGATTGTTCCATATAGCAGTGATCCATAACTTCTATGTGTTCATGGCACACTTTTGATTGCTAGAAATTTTAGTGGCATGTTTGAAGATATTAAAAGATCAAAAGAACACCAAACCAAGTCAGTGATAAGTACAATATAATTATGGGATAGCAATGTTCATAATGCCTAAAAGTATCCTTAGGATTGCACTATTTTATAGTTGATATGTAGCATTAAGTCACCGGTACAACCACTTACCTCTCTAATCTCATTCTTTTATATAATTACAAAACAACTTTCTCATGTAAACACAGTCTTTCTTTGTCGTTTATCTGATATTGTGCTATGTTTCTTGACTCGTATCTTTTGAAGTATATCCTTCCCTAAACAAAACTGAACAATAGCAATATTATTAATATATACCTGAAGCAGAAATATATTTTACGTATAGATTAAAACTTGTAGCAATCTTGTGAAGATTCTTTAACTGTACAATAGTTGCACACCTCCATCTTAAATCAAATAAGTGTGCTTACCCATTTCAGGGGCCAATGGAGTTTTGGGCATTGCACAAAGCTGTGGTATTTCCATACTAGAAGTTTTGTTTTGGTTGCTCCATTTCATGACAGAGATGAACTGACAAAAGTAACTGAAGTAGTAAAGAGGGGTAGTGTAGCTTTCCTACAGATACACTCTATAACATGTGTGGAGGGTATTAATAAATTGTGTAAACCAAAATGTAAATATGTTAAGGAAAGGTTTGTAGGATGAAATCCTAATTGAGTGTGAACTCTTTCCCAGCTGAATATTTATTTATTCAGCAAATATTAATTGGTTTCCCTCTGTCTGCCTAGCACTGCTCAAGCTATAAAAACACAGGAATTAATGGGATAGACAAGGTCCCGGCTCTCTGGAAGCTTACATTCTTATATCCTCAAGGGAGGATAAACAATAAACAAAATTTGTATTAGATAGTCCTCCTGCTATGAAGAAAATAAAAGAAAGGTAGTGTGCTGGAGAGTGCCGAGGCAGGGAAGGGGGAGGAGGGATTAGTGTGCAGCCTATGGAAGGCCTTCAGAGCTAAGCCTGAAGGGCTAGAGGAGTCCGTTTATGCAGGTCTGTGAGAGACAATGGCATATGACTAGCAGAATAGCACAATAGTTAACATTGTAGGTGCTAGGATCAAATCCCAGCTCTAACATTTACTAGCTTCATGTATAATTATGATAAGGATACCTACTTAAGAGTATTGACTACATAAGAATGAATAGATGTAGAGCATTTAGGAAGTGCCCAAATATTATCATCATCAACTGGAGATAGCATGTTCCAGAGTATAGCTGTGCAAAGGCCCTAAGCTAGCAAGGCATCTTGTATGTTCATAGACAGAAAGGGTGCCCTGAGCCTGGAGCTTAGTGGGTAGCAGGGAAAGAAGCAGAAGTGTAAGATCTCATGAGCTAAGGTAATTTTTGGATTTTATTCTAAGGGCAATGGGAACTGTTGGGATGTTTTAAGCGAAGGAGTGACATAGTCTGATTTGTATTTTCAAAAGCACTTTTTAGCTATAGAGCAGAGAATGAATTACTGGAGGAATAGTTTGTAAGCAAGGAGATCAGATGAAAAGAGATAGTGGTAGTTTGGAAGGGTGATAATAATGGATGGACTTGGGATAGGCTTTGGAGATGGGCCTGGATGGTCTTGCCAATGGATTGGAATGTAGAGGAGGAAAGGCTATATATGTTGCTATTGCTTTGGTATCTGTGAATATATTCAGTATGAGTAACAGAAACCGTCGCTGAGTGGTTTAAAGGCCCCTCTTTATTAGGCAACACATTAATCTGAAAAGCAGAAAATGTTTTATGCAATGTTAAGAAGAGATGAATGTCTGCTGTAAATATCTTCTGTCATAATTGGAGTTAGATTGAAGTTATAACGGATTAGCATTTTGTGTAAAACAATTACAAACCTAACTCTCTTATGAATTGCTTCAGGGACCAAATAATGTGTTAATAAAATGATCAGCTACTAAAGGATCTACTTTTGTTATAATTAAAAAAAAAAAAAGCTCAGAGCATAGAGAAGCTAGATTTTGTTGTGAAACATGGGCAGAAAAAAAAAAAAAAAAGAAACATGGGCAGGCAGGAAGAGTAGGCATCATTTGTTTGGCAGGGCAATTACACCCAGCATGAGTGAAGGAGAGGTTAAGTGTGTATCTTGCCTGTCCTGGACGAACCTGTTGCAGTAGGCACCTCTAGCATCACATACTTCCTCTACTCTACTCACAAAGCAGCTTTCTAAATTTTGTTTGATTTCCCAAGTAGATTGTTTTGCTAGAAAAATATTTTTTTTAATTAAGTCCACTATGAATCAGTTGTCTTAGAGTTTAAGCAGCACAAGCCAGTTTACCCAGGATCTGATTACCTGTGATTAAGTTGTTTGCTAAGGTTTTAAGATCAGCAGAGCTGGGGGAACAAGTCTTAGAGTAGAGAAAAGTAACAGAAACACTAAAACTTTCTGATCAATCTAACCTCCTCATTCCCACAGTGTCAAAGACCGAATATTGAAACAGATGAATAAAGGGCATTTTTTGTGTTTGGACTTAAACTTATACCTTTTACCTGTCTTTCAGACCTTCTCCAGATCTGTGGACAAACTATACAATGTATCTGGGCCAAACATTTGCTCCAACTACAAGACAATCATTTTATTTGACATAGAGTATGTCTCTCATGAAGATATGTGTCCCTCTTTATTTCTAGCTTTCTTAACAGTTAGGAGAGCAAATAGCAGTGATCTCAAAGTTTTAAGGGCAGGATCAAAAAAATGAGACCTGATGTCATAGATCCTGGTTCCTTTTTGAATTTTTCTAGTTTTCTTGTTGCCATTCAGGTCTTCCCTGAATTACTGGAGCAGCCGCTTAATTGCTCTCATGGTTTCTACTTCTTCTTCTGCAGTATTAAAATAGCCAGGGTGATCTTAAAAACATGCAAATTACTCCCATGCTTAAAACACTTCAGCATATTTCTAGTTTACTTAGATTAAAATCCAAATCCCTTATCATGGCCAATAAAGCTTCACATCCTCATCTCCCACACTGTCTTACTTGCTTACTCATTGCCAGCCACTTGGCTTCCTCTTTGACCCTGAAGGATGCTTATTTTCCTACCTTAGAACTTTGTGTTGCTGTTACCTCTGCCCAGGATACTCCATCCTCCTCCAGATCTGCACATGACCCCTTTTGTCACTGAAGCTCAGCTTAAGCATTATCCCTTCAGGGAGGCCTCCTTGGCACTTCCAAACCAAATCAGCACTCTCCCTTCTTTTCTCTATCACAGCTTTTGTTTCATATTTTTCACAGCACTTACTACTATCTGAAATTATTTTATTATTTGTTGACTGTTTCTCTCCTCTGGCTATATATTCCAAATAACAGGGATCTTTTTTGTCATGTTCACCACTTTGACTCCAGTGCCCAACACAAAGCAGACATTTGATAAACATCTGTTACATGGTTTCTCAACTGGTTTCACTGTCACTTACCTATGCCTGGTCAGATACTTGACTCTGCGTCTTAGTTTCTCTAGCTATGATACAGTAACAACAGAATTTGTCTTCTAACTCCTATTTGGCATGGAGAAGAAAAATTAAGTTATCTTTATATCTGGAAATATTACTCCTGAATAGTGTTGTGCTGTGAATCCAAAAGGTATGTAGGTAGTATAGTAGGTATACAATAAAAATATTCTTCACCTATTACCAGATAAGGTTCTGGATTTCCTTTTTGTAAGTGATTTCTTTCTCTGTTCCCTTTGATATTTCTAGAAGGTGACTGAGATATACCAGTTCAAATTCAAATACACAAAAGAAGGAGCCACAATGGATTTTGACAGGTAGAATCTAATTGTTTAATGAACATGAGAAATAGGACTGAGGTAAACATAGCTTCTTGAAGCCATAGATAGATCTTATATTTCCTTTGTAACTTCCCCACACTAATCCTACAAAAACTCTATTAATAATAATAATAGAAATAATTGTTTAAATTTCTGAAATCCATGGATGAAGTGGTGGGAGTAGAGTCTTCCTTTGCTTCTTTTCCTCTTTTTCTCATAGGTGATGTTAGTGGGGTCTAAAGGTAGTTAAGCTTAGTGGTTAAGAGTTCCAATTCCTAAGGCAGAGAGATCTATCTTGGAATACTCTATTGTTTGTCTAATTTTGGACAGATTACTTGACCTCCCTAAATATTAGTATTCTCATCTGCACAGTGGAATTAATGATATTTACATCCTATAGTTGCTGTGGCTGTTAAATTACAATACATATACAAAGCTTTGTCCATGCCTGGCGTATATTAAAAAGCCAGTAAATGGTACCTGGTGGTAATGGTGGTGATGGTAGTGGTCCTTGGAGGTTATGGTGGTTGGTGGATATTACTGCAGTAGAAATTATATTAATGAGGCTGTCTTCATGGTGTTGATTGAAGAACTCCTAAGATTCTATGTAGACACTAACCCAAAGTTTCTCTATTGCTATGCCAAGATATTAATCTCTGTCCTCAGTATAGCCAGATGGGATCTAGAGTAGATGAAAATCCTGAACTGTTTTGCCTATAAATGCATTCTCATCTATTATCCAAGTATGTCATACAAATGTGATTTTCTATATGTGTCCCTGTATGGAAAAGATTGGAAAGCACTACATTTTCTTATCAAGTTTAAAATGCCAAGTTTTAGGTGTACTAACAGGTTAAAGAGCAAATACAAGGTATTTGCTTAAAAAGGTCCCCAGTACAGGTAGAGATGTCTTATTGAAGAGCAACATTTATTCCCATCCTAGTAACTTTTGAATTCAGATAGATGTAAGTTTTGCTTGATGAGAGGGAATAGAAGTAGAGGGGATGGATGGTGGTGAAGAGTCCTGGGTAGTAGAGGCTCTAAGTTGAAAGAATGAGTGCCCATGAAAGGAACAAATCTGAGGAGAAATGTGACCTAATTCTCAGTTTTCTGCTATTAGCTCTATTGTATCATTTACTGCAAGTTTGAGGATTTCTCTTTGAGATTCACTTCCTTAATCATCCTCTCATTTGTAAAACTTACAGACAGCACTAAGATGTGCAGAGGAAGTAAGTTCTAGGAATGAGAATTAAAATATTAATCATCATAAACTAGCATTTATATAGCATTGTATAGATTGTACAGCACTTTTCATAGATATTCTCCCACATTAAACAGTTGCCTTTTACTCTCCAAAATTTAAATGTAAGTACTACCGGCAATCAGATTAATCTTTTGTTATGAAGGCACATATGCCAAGTGGAGAGCAGTAAAACAGAAATAGCCAAATCTTTCAGCTACTGAGGAGGAGAGAAGGTAATACATATTACTAATTTCCTAGAAACCAAAGATAGACATTTATTTAAATGATCAGTCATACAAAATTACCGTATCATTTCTTCCATAGTGAAGATAATTTCCCTTTTAAAATAGTGCAAGGGAGTCTTGAGTATGATTTTACATGGATGTGATTTTATGAATCTGATATATACTGAGAGATCCCATAAGCTAAAATGCTATAGTCCTTCACTCTAGTTACCTATTTCAAATTGGTTAACAAGACTTTGTTGTTCAAAATAAAAAAAGGAGCAAATATATTCACCTAATAATGCCTATTTTATGAATTCACATTTCTTCCAGTAGCTCAGTTACTTAAGATTATTTTTCACTATTGAGTGCCTTCTATGTGAAAGGCATTGTGCAAATATATTGCACTGATAGTCCTTCCTAGAAGCAACTCAGATATAAGACCAATTTAGGAAGAAAATTTTGGAGAGAAATAAAAAATATTTAGAGTTAGAAGGTAATTTGGTTCGACTTGTATATTCATTCATTAATCCCATAAGTATTTATTGAGTGTTTACTGTAGCTAGCACCAAAAAGTACTGTGGACATGAAATATAGAACCATGTGTAATCTAGAGGGGCCATATAAACCATTATAAACAGGAATAATGTATAGGAATTATCAGGGAAAACTTCCTTGAGGTGAGGATGAATTCAAGAGTCAGGAAAAGAAGTGGGAAAAGCACAATGCAAGCAAACAAAATGAACTCATATACAAATACCTGTGGATGAGAAGAACTGGGTAGTATATGCAGATGAGGTTAGAGGTGAGGGTGTGACTGGTCAGGAAGGGCATTGTATGCATGCCATTATTTAATTTGATTGAAAGGTAATTGGTATAAAAGAAGAATTCTTTTTTAAAGATTTTGTTTATTCATGAGAGAGAGAGAGAGAGAGGCAGGCAGAGACACAGGCAGAGGGAGAAGCAAGCTCCATGCAGGGAGCCTGATGTGGGACTTGACCCCAAGACTAAAAGAATTTAAAGCAAGAGAGTAACAGAGCAGATTTTCCTATGAGGGAGGTATATTACTGCAACAGTGGCATAGAGAATGTTATTGCAGTGTGGACAAGAAGAAAAGTAAGAATAGATAACCATTGTTGCAATCCCAGTAAGAGGAAGGGATATCTTTGACAGATAACTAGACAGCAGAAAGGCCCAGAGTTGATGACTGATTTTCAAATAGAAAATCTGGGAAGATATAGAAGTGTGTATAAGCTTATCTCACAAGTGAGGTAACTGACCTAGAGTATTTAAATGACACAGGTCATTCAGTTAGTTAGCAGCAGACCCAAAATTAGATGTCAAGTCTCCTAATTCCAAATCCATTGTTCCCACTATTATGGCATGTGGTTATTTGTAACTTAAATTTCTAAAACTTCAAGTCATATTTAAAATGACTTAAGGGAGGATGAGCACTGAGTGTTATGCTGTATGTTGGCAAATTGAACTCCAATAAAAAATATACAAAAAATTAAAATGACTTAAGGGAACTTGCTATTTAAGAAATCCATTGTATATAAATTGCAAAAAGTATAATCACTGATCTAATTTACATTCTAAAAATGGCCTCCAGTGTTGTGATATTTATATTTATTTGATCATATGGTAAAGAGTTTTGTTCTTTTTGAAATAGATTTTCAATATTACATATGATTGAAAGTATGCTGTTTTTCTATGTGGTTATAGCAGTAGTGCAAGCTTTGAAAGTGGGACAAACAGTGAAGATATTAAGAAAGCCAGTATTCTACTGATCCGTAAATTATATATACTGATGCAGAACCTTGGACCCCTTCCTAATGATGTTATACTTACTATGAAACTCCACTACTATAATGCAGGTAGGTGGAGACCTCTAGTTAAATTCCTTAAGTATCAAAATAATATTTTATATAGAGAAATTTTGTAAGCATCTGAAAGAGATATTTGTTGCTACACATGAAAGACTAATTTGATTTCTTCTATTGAAACTCACAATTTTCTTGGTTTTCTGCCCTTTCCATTTTGCAGTGACTCCACATGATTACCAACCCCCTGGTTTTAAAGAAGGGGTAAACTCACACCTCCTGCTGTTCGAGGGGGAGCCTGTTAACCTGCAAGTGGGATTGGTCTCCACTGGTTTTCATAGCATGAAAGTAAAAGTCACAACTGAGGTCACCAGAGTGTCTGATTTGGAGAACAATCTCTTTCAGGAGAACAGCACTACCGAGATTGCTCATCAGGGTCTAGACTTCGATGAGGAAGAAGAGGAATGCAACAATCACGTAAGGCAAAGCTGTAGCGAATCTCCATTGATTGCTTCAGTTAAGCTAACATTTTGAATTCCTATACAGGTTATATCACAGTGACAGTCCAGTGGAGTGTGCCAGGTATAAAAAACTAAAACAAAACTAGCCTCTGCCCTCAGGTAGTCTTTATTGTAAAAAAAAAAAATACTGTCTTCAATAAGGGAATATACTTTGTCAGTTGAAATTGTCCAATAACTAGTAGAAAAAAAAAGACTTTCCAATATACTTCTTTTATGAATTTAGAAAATTTGGGATTTTCTTTTTCTCATTTATAGATAACATTTTGAGGATTTAAAAGATATTCTAGGTGTTTATTCTTACTCACTGGAAGTATAAATAAGTTCTTGATTACTGGGATAATTGAGTGAGGGGAGGTTGGGGGAGAAAAAAAGTTACGGATAAACTTAAGTCAGAGTGAAAACAGAATGATAGTCAGTTGTTTGTTATGAGGAAAGAGAGACAAGCTCCAGGGAAAGCCAGAGGGCTGGGGGGTTTGGAGCCACTAGAGCCAGATGGATAGGGCTCTGAGCCCTTTACTTTCCTACTTCCTTCAGTAGAGACTTGGAGTTGAGTACTTACCAGGGCCTCCTGTGCCCTAGTAAATCCTACCCTGTCATCTGTATAACAAAGTTTACTGTATGTCAACATTGTATTAAAAGGGTTCTGAGTTAGACATAAAAATTTTTCAGGCTGCTTAATGGGAAGCGATGCTATAAAATCTTAGCAGGAGCTATTTTCAAATTAGGATGCTAATTTATTTGCTTGAGATCATTTGAGTCCTACTTAAAGAGATGACTGTAGTAAATAACTTCTGAAGATTCTTTCTGGGTCTTTAAATCTGTGTTATATTTAATATATTGAAGAGAAGTCTTAATATAAATAATATAACCAAACAGGATTTTTTTTTCCTTCTTCACAATGTATTTTCACAATGTCACACATGCTGATGGCTTTAGAATTTGATGCAACTTTCTTCTGATTCTGTTCTAGGAAGCTGTAGCTAACATAGGCTGGTTTAAAAAAATTAAAGGTTAAGAAAAGAATGGGCCTGTTTCAACTGGATTTTTATCTTTTTAAAATTAAGAATTTCTCTTTTACCAATGGAAATGATGGGACACCTGGGTAGCTCAATGGTTGAGCATTTGCCTTTGGCTGAGGGCGTGATCCCAGGATCTGGGATCGAGTCCCACATCGGGCTCCCTACAGGGAGCCTGCTTCTCCCTCTGCCTGTGTCTCTACCTCTCTCTATCTCTCATGAATAAATAAATCAATCTTTAAAAAAAGGAAATGAGGGGATCCCTGGGTGGCGCAGCGGTTTGGCGCCTGCCTTTGGCCCAGGGCGCGGTCCTGGAGACCCGGGATCGAGTCCCATGTCGGGCTCCCGGTGCATGGAGCCTGCTTCTCCCTCCGCCTTTATCTCTGCCTTGTCTCTGCCTCTCTCTCTATATATGACTATCATAAATAAATAAAAAATAAAAAAAAAAAGAAATTACTTAAAAAAAGGAAATGAAAGTGGACAACTTGAGAATGAATAATTCATTTGATAGATTAAATAAGGACCCTGGCATCATGACCTGAGCCAAAAGCAGATGCTTAACTGACTGAGCCACTCAGGTGCTCCTTATTTTTTATTTCATAGATTTAGAATCATGGAGTATGAGCCATTTGTTCACTCAACATTACGTTGTGAGATTTATCCGTATTCTTGCATGTTGTTGTAGTCCACTTTCACTATTCATTCCTCTAGTGTTGATGGGCATTTGGATAATTTTCTAGTTTTGACTATTATGAATAGTACTGCTCTGAACATTCTGCACATCTGTTTCAATGAATTATGTACACATTTATGGTGGGAATAGAACTGCTAAGGGTAGATTTGCTGGGTCAAGGATATGTGTACATTTAGTTTTAATAGGTATTACAAAACAATTTCAAGCTCCGGAGAAAGCCAGAGGGCTGGGGGGTTTGGAGCCACTGGAGCTATATTATACTCCCATTAGCAATGTATGAGAGTTATAGTTGCTCTACATCCTTACCAAACCTTGGCATTTTCTATCTTTTTAATTTTAGATATTCCAATGAATGTGTAATTTTATGTCACTATGGTTTTAATTTGCAGTTACCTAATGACTAATGAAGATGAGCATCTTTTCCTATGTTTATTGGCCATATTGGATATACTTTTTTTTCAAAATTTTATTTATTTATTCATGAGAGACACACAGAGAGAGGCAGAGACATAGGCAGAGGGAGAAGCAGGCTTCCCCCGGGGAACCCGATGTGGGACTCAATCCTAGGACCCCAGGATCATGACCTGAGCTGAAGGTGGATGCTCAACCACTGAGCCACGCAGGTGTCCACATTATGTTGGTGTTGTAACCATAATTTTATCAAACAGCTTGACCAGGAATGTTTTCAGCTTCTTTGTTCTCACTTCTCAACCCTTTGGTTACCATTTCCATCTGTTTTGCCTTTGAAGTATTTCTTAAGTTTGGCCTTACTGCCATTGCACTGATTTGGTCTGTCATCGTTTCTTTGTGAATGACAACTTAGTCTCTTTACTGAGTCTCCTTGATATCACCATTGCCTATTTAATCTGTCCTCTGGAGTACCAGAGAATGAGAGTACTAAAACTATGATAACCATTTTCAAATATTTCAAATTCATTTATTTTATGTAATTTCAAAGGACAGAGGGAGAGGTAGGGAATGAAAATCATAGGGAGTAGTTAGAGGAGGTTGATTTTGGCTCAATAGAAGGAAGAACTTTCTCTTAAAAAATTTGAAAGCAGTATTATGACGACATTAAAATAATTTAAAAAGCAATGCAAATCTTCCAACTTTCCTATCATCCTATTGACAATGTTTTCATTTTGATATGTTCAATCACCTCCAGTCTTTTTCCACAGATATACATATTTGTATATGGCTTTAATCATGGTCTATATATATTTATTTATATACATATATGTACATTTGTTTTACTTTTATACTTAACATTAATGTTAACTTTATAAATATGTTCCTCCTTAATCTTCACATTTTTAATTTTAGTGATCTTTTGCTTTATTTAGTTTTGTGTTTTACTCTGCTCTTTCCCTACTTTTAGACATTTGTGCTCTCTCTGTCTAAAATAAGTAAGTAAGTAATAAATAAATTAAAACCCATTTAGGCTAATTCCTTATTTTGCTATTAAGATAAATACTTTTGTGTGTATGACAGAATTGTTGTTTTCTAAGGATATAATAACAGGAGTGAATTGTACAGAGCCTAAAACTTTGTATAGCCCTTGAGTGAGTATTACTGAATTATTTTCCAGAAGCTTGCTAGCTTTTCTACCTCCTCGGGATGGATTTTCTGACAATGACAACTGTTTAATAAATCTGGCTGTCTTGAGAAAAGTGAATTCCTTGTCACTAGCTGTGTTAAAGTACAGATATATACTGTGTTCAAGATAGAGTATAGATGATTGTCTCCAGGATGTTGCAAGAGAAAATCATGATTTAGGGGAAAATTTGAAATAGTTTGACCTCTGAGATCCCTTCCATGCTGAGATTCTCTGGGATATTTTTAAAATTCCTATAAAGAATAATGCCTTGCTAAGCACTGTGAGAAAAACAAAGACATACAACATATAGTTTCTGCATTTGGGAACTCTGGCTGAAGAGACAGTACTTATATAATATAATGAGAAATAATAGTGGAGAGTATATGAATGATAGAAATAATATTAACTAACAAGAGAGCATTGTTCTCAGGGTTTCACATGTATTATCACTTTTAATTTTCCCAGCTATTTTATGAAGTAGATTCTATTATTATCCTGATTTTATAAATAAGGAACACAGACTTAGAGGAATTAGCCCAAGACTACATACACAGTGAATAAGTACCAGGGCCAGAATTCAGATTAAGGCGATTGGATTCCAAAGCCTGTGTTACTATAATACAGAAATAAGGATAGATTGGCACTATGTGGGAAGGTTTCATTGAATTGGTGATTTTATGGATGAATTCTATTTCGACTGGCAGAGATTAAGGCAGAGGATGTTCCAAGCAAGTTGGAAAGTACAGTATAGTACAGAACTTCTGTCTCAAAAAAAAAAAAAAAAAGAACTTCTGTCTCCTTCTGTCTCTATGACTTGTAATTCCAATACTGAATTTTCCATACCTTTCCTTATATTCTGTGTCTTTGTTACAATCTCTACACTTGATAATCTCTAACTCAAAGTTAAAAAAAAACTTTTCTAAATAAAATTTTCTATTAAAATAGAAAGTCTACAAAATCTTGATCAAACAGCTTATACTGCTTTTTTACCAGTGATCTGTAGGAAAGAAACAATTTAACATATCATATTACTGTGAGACTATTATAAGATTAAAAAAAAAAGATTTTAATCCAATTTTCTTTTTCAGGTTATTCCTTATCTCAGTCACAGAAAGAGAAGTATAAAAACATTTCACCCATAGTTAAAATTATTCAGTATTTGTACTATTCATTTTTTGGTATGATCCTTAAGATCCAAGAAATGGGGATCCCTGGGTGGCGCAGCGGTTTAGTGCCTGCCTTTGGCCCAGGGCGCGATCCTGGAGACCCGGGATCGAATCCCACATCAGGGTCCCGGTGCATGGAGCCTGCTTCTCCCACTGCCTGTGTCTCTGCCTCTCTCTCTCTCTCTCTGTGATTATCATAAATAAATGAAAATTAAAAAAAAAAGATCCAAGAAATGATGTAAAAGTGAGATTATAATTTGAAAATAAGTTCAAAAACAATAAAAGCACACAGATTTGAAATTTGAAAATTTCAAATTTCTGCAACACCTTCAGGACAGGTCTTCGTTCCTAATAGGGATGGTTTGGGCTTAAGACTTAACTAGTAAGGCCACACAAACACAATGGCACTTCAAAGTCTGGGAAGTTGGGCCTGTTGTCTGTTGTGTTCATTGGACAGATAGCAATAGACCTATATGCCAGAGACCCCTGGACAGGCTGCTTTAAAGAAGCCACTATATAGTGACAATCAATACATATTCTGGAATTGGATGTGAAATCTTATTTAAATTTTATGCTAAGCTGAAATACTAAGGGGAAAGTACTTTCTAATAGAGATAATTAACTCAAGCTCCTTAAAAGACTGGTAATTATTGACATATACAGACAACTATAAGAATGAAGGACTGATGTTGCCCATATCTACTTTAGAAACTGATGGTTCCAGCTTATTAAACCATTATAGCTGTTTTGGGATTCAATTTTTTATCAGGTTTTTAGATAGGGGTTCATATGCCATAATTTTCTAATTTTCTGAACTCCTTAAGAGTCTGTACCTCTATGTTAGAAAAAGTTGCTAGATATTCTACACATCTTTTCTAGTGCTTTCTTTGTACCTAGTAATCTTGATCCAGCATGGTATGTTTTCTCATCTGTGGCACATTTATTTAACTGATACATGAATAATTCACACAAAATGATGTTTTTTGAGGATAAGCTAAAGGCAGGATTTTTTTTTAATGTAACAGCCATAAATATTTCTCTTTTTCTCTTAAAGATTTATTCATTCATTTAAGAGAGAGAGCATGCACACAAGCAGGGGGAGGGACATAGGGAGAGGGAGAGAATCCTCAAGTAGACTTCCTGCTGAGTGTGGAGCCTGACTCAGGGCTCTATCCCAGGACCCTGAGACCATGACCTGAGCTATAACCAAGAGTCTGATGCTTAACCGACCATGCCACCTAGGCACCCCCAGCCAACCAGTATTTCTTAAAAACCAATTCAATAGTTTATCATTTTGTCTAGGTACATGAACATTTTTGGATGCATTTTTCTTCCCTGTGTTTTTTTTTTTTTTTTTTTATGATAGTCACAGAGAGAGAGAGAGAGAGAGGCAGAGACACAGGCGGAGGGAGAAGCAGGCTCCATGCACCGGGAGCCCGACGTGGGATTCGATCCCGGGTCTCCAGGATCGCGCCCTGGGCCAAAGGCAGGCGCCAAACCGCTGCGCCACCCAGGGATCCCTCTTCCCTGTGTTAAACCCGTTTTTCACCCTTTTGTGCTAACACATTTGATTAGTGCAAATGATTTGTTTTTTGAGAAATTATAATGTAAATACATTCTAAGGTACCAAAGTATGCAGTCCCATTTAAGTGTGGACTAGAAAGATTTTCTGAATTCCTTAGAATTGCTTTGTATTCCAGCTAATGGATTGAAACAAGAGCCTTTTCATTTAGAACCTATTTTCTCCTACTAAACTCTGAACTGAAGTTTTGCATTTTTGAAGCATAGTCTGATGATTTTCATAGCATCACATTTCATGAAACATATATGCTTTGTTTGATACAATGTAGTGTTGGCAAGGATATCTTAGATTCTTGGAAGTGGAATTGATTATTGAAAACGTTAAAAAGGCCACATTATCTACAGAAAATATTCAGACTTAAAAACCACACATTATTCCCTTCATGGAGCTATAGTCCTTTCCACAAGTTTCCTTTGTCGAATAGGAAAATTTTTTCAATTAATTTTTGTTTTGCTTTATAGAATGTAATTGCTATCCTCTGTTAACCATGCAAAGAAATTCAAAGTTGGTTGAATTTCCCACAGTCTTTTAGGTCATTTCTTTTTTTATATGAATCATTCTATAACATCTTAGAGAGATATTTCTAGTGGGAAAAGCCACACTGGTGATCTGTGTATGTTTCACTTATGTAAAGATATAGAGTGTATTGATATTTATTATAGCAGAAGAAAAGTTGAGCATAGTGAATAACCTTAGGTAGGAACATTCTGGATGTACTATTATTAAGTCTTAGCATTAAAATAAATAAGTTTTGTTTAAAAAAAAACAAGAGTAAGACTGAGAATGTTCTGTTTGCTTAAAAAGATACCTGTAATAGTCTGAAAGAATACAATGTTATCATTATACTACAACTATTAAACTAAAACTAATATTAGGTTTTATTTAAATTAGAATTTCTTTTCTCTTCCCGTAAGTGGCCTCAGGTGATCACTGAAAATGGTTTGTTGTTCACTTGACCCAGAAAACCCTACAAAATCATGCAAATCAAGAGGTTCAAATCTTTGTGTTCACTTTAAGAACACAAGTGAAACTGCCCAGGCCATCAAGGGTATGCATATTCAAAAAGCCACTAAGTATCTGAAAGATGTCACTTGACAGGAGCAGTGTGTGCCATTCTTTCACTACAATGGTAGAATTGGTAGATGTGCCCAGGTCAAACAGTGGAGCTGGACACAGGGTTGGTGACCCAAAAAGAGTGCTGAATTTTTGCTACACATGCTTAAAAATGCAGAGAGTAATACTGAATTTAAAGGGTTTAGATGTAGATTCTCTGGTCATTGAACATATCCAGGTGAACAAAGCCCCCAAGATTTGGTAAAGAATTTATAGGGCTTATGTTCAGATTAACCCATACATGAGCTATCCCTGCCACCTTGATATGATCTTTACTGAAAAAGAGCAGATTGTTTCTAAACCAGAAGAGGTTGCACAGATGAAAAAGATATCCTAGAAGAAACTGAAAAAACAAATACTATGGCCAGTCGTAAATTCCACATAAAATAAATAAATGCAAATAAAAGTTTTAAAAAATTAGAATTTTTAAGTGAAGACTTTGTGGAGGTTTAGTCGATTGCATATTGGAAAAAATACAATGATAATGTTACTTAATTATCTAGAATTATATTTAGCTGTTGGGTTTTTCTAATACTTCCTAAATATGCTTCTAGTTTTCCATTTGAGGCTAAATTGTCTATTGATAAACAGATGAGATTATGATTTAAACAAATCCAGGCATCATAGGGAGAATAATTATTTTAGCATTTATGTTAGGATCTCAAAACTGAGATCTAAGACTTCAGAAGACTGGTACTTCAGAGTGGTAAAGAAGAACTAGAAATAGGGGCACCTGGGTGGTGTAGTTGATTGGAGCATCCAACTCTTGGTTTTGGCTCAGGTAGTGATCTCAGGATTGTTGAGATAGAACCTGGAGTCCCCTGCTCGGTGCAGTGTCTGCTTCGGATTCTCTTTTCCTCTCCATCTGCCCCCTCTGGCTTGTGCTCTCTCTCAAATAAGTAAATCTTAAGAAAAGGAGAAGAAGAACTAGAAAAAAGTTATATATATACTTTATGGAGCCACAATCTCAAATTTGCTTCTTCCTGCATGATGGAGGGATCCTCCTTTGATAACCAAATTTAAAATAAGAGGAAACTTTGTAGCTAATGGCACTATTTTGATATTTAAACAAGTCTACATTAAGCTCATTATGAAGAAAGTTAAAATATTCTAAAATATTCTTATTGTAAGTTATCAACATTTATTCAGTGAACAAATTTATATTGAAGCCTATCACACATCAATCATTGTACATAGGTAGTGCACACAAACAGGGCAAATCCCTGATTCAAAACTGCTTAGGAAAAATAACACATAAATAGCTGTCATATAAATATGAATATCACCATTTATTAAGTGCCTACAAAGGGATATATATATATATATAACTTCAGTTAATCCCAACAACTTTGCATAACATTTTATAAGTGAAGAAATGGAAGTACATAGACATTAAATAGCATGTCCAAGATTGCCTGACTACAAACCGTCAGAATCAGTATTTGAATCTAGTTGGCTTCAAAGCTCATACTCAATCCATTAAAACTTTTTTTCCCAAGATTTATTTATTTTAGAGAAAGAGAACAGGGGGAGGGACAGAGGAAAGGGAGAGAATCTCAAGCAGACTCCCACTGAGGGTGATGGAACCTGACCTGAGGCTCCATCTCATGATTCTGAGATCATGACCTGAGCCGAAACCAAGAGTCACTCAGGTGTCTCTAAATCCATTAAATCTTATATTCATTCATAAAAGGGAGAATGTGAAAAATCCCACAGGACAGCAAAAATCCAATAAAATGATCCAATTCCACTTTTAGTCCTGAAGGAATAATGTCAATAGACTTGTCTTGGCTTAAACAACTAGGAAACTGGGGACAAAACAGAAGCAGCTGTTATCAGACAACAGAAAGTATAGAACTATGATCCTTGAGAGAAGAAAAACAGGGTGAGCTTTAAAATTGGCCTGACTTTCTGTCAGAAGGTACTTTCAGGATCACCGCCACAATTGAGGAGAACCTAAGCAGAAATGGCAGTCTTGTGGAGTTGAAGAAACAGAGATTGGAGTTGGAGGAAGCTAAAGCAAGTTGGGGACAGAACGTCAGAAGGATGGGACCTATAAAGAGAAAGAACTCCAGAAACTCGTATAGGGATCCCCTGAGTCTTTGGTTGAATAGTTAGCTTCTCAAGTGTGGTTAGAAATTCTCTAAGGTTGGACAAAGAAAACTGTTGGGGAGTTTTCTCCCCAGGTGTAAACAACAATTAGTAGAGCTGTCACAGTGGTAGGAAATGTTCACAAAATTACCAGTTACATGGAACATCCCTGTTGAAAACCTGGAACATTCAGTAGGGACTCCAGAACGATTATACCTTAGCAGTGGAACTAAACCAATTCTTTAATGAAGGCCTCCAAATTTAATTTTAAAAGCTTGAAAACAAACCTTGAAAGAATCAAGCTTATTTGCCTGCCAAAACAAAATTCAACACTTTTTTTTAAAGATTTATTTATTTGAGTGAGTGAGTGTGTGTGTGTGTGTGTGTGTGTGTGTGTGAGAGAGAGAGAGAGAGAGAGAGAGAGAGAGAGAGAGAGAGTGAGTGGGGACAGGGGCAGAAGGAGAGAATCTAGAAGCAGACTACCACACTGAGTATGGAACCTAATCTCACAACCCCTGAGGCCATAACCTGAGCTGAAACTAAGAGTTGAACACTTAACTGACTGTACCACCCAGGAGCCCCCCAAATTCAAAACTTATTAGAGGAAGACAACTAAGTCCAAACACTGAACTGTGTAAAATTCTTACTGTTCAGAATCCAGTAAAACTTTATTGACTTGTAAAGCAGAAGGAAACATATCTTTTTAAAGTAGTATCTATGCCCAGTGTGGGACTTGAACTCATGATGCTAAAATCAAGCCTTGCATGCTTTACGGACTGAGCCAGCCAGGGCCCCAGAAAACTGACCTATAACCAAAGAAAATTAGTAGAAGAAGACCCAGATATGTCAGAAATGATAAAATTAGTATTAAAATAGCTATTATACCAAATGCAATGATAACCAATGTTTGCACAAAAACATGTATACAAATGTTTACAGTGGCTTTATTTGTAATCTCCAAAAACTAGACAATCCAAATGTTCCTTAATGGAAGGATGGATGAACTTAAAAAGAAACAAGTTGTTAAAACATGTGACAATGTGGGTCAATTGCAAATACATTTTGCTAAGTGAAAGAAGCCAGAATCAGAAAACTACAGTCTATACTACATATAGAATGAATGGATGGATGGATGAACTTAAAAAGAAACAAGTTGTTAAAACATGTGACAATGTGGGTCAATTGCAAATACATTTTGCTAAGTGAAAGAAGCCAGAATCAGAAAACTACAGTCTATACTACATATAGAATGATACATATGATTCTAAAAACACATTTTTCTTTCTTTAACGGCTTTGTTGAGATATAATTAATATACTATGCAATTTGCCCATTTCAAGTATATAATTGAATGGTCTTTAGTATATAGAGTTGTGCAGCCATTGCCATGGTCAGTCTTAGAACATTTTCATCACTTCAAAAGAAACCCCACATGCTTTAATTATAACCTCCATATTTCCCCATTTCTCCTCTCCTCTCAGTCCTAAGCAATCATTAATCTATTTTCTGACTCTATAGATTTGCCTTTCCTGGATATTTCATATAAATGGAGTCATACAATGTGTAGTTTTTTTGTGACTGGCTTCTTTCACTTAGCATTATGGTTCATCTATATTTTAGCCTATATAAATACTTCATTCCTTTTTGCGGCTGAATAATATTCCATTGTATGGATATACCACATATTGTGTCCATTCATCAGTGATGGATATTTGAGTTGTTTCTACCTTTTGACTGTTATGAATAATGCTACTATAAACATTCATATACAAATTCTTTTTTTTGAAGATTTTATCCATCCATTCATTCATGAAAGACATATACAGAGAGAGGCAGAGACACAGGCAGAAGGAGAAGCAGGCTCCATGCAGGAATCCTGATGTGGGACTTGATCCCAGATCCCGGGATCACACCCTGAGCTAAAGGCAGTTGCTCAACTGCTGAGCAACCCAGGCGTCCCCATATACAAGTTCTTTTTGAACACCTGTTTTCAATTCTCTTGGGTATATAACTAGGCATGCCATTGCTAGGTTATATGGTAGCTCTATGTTTAATTACGTGAAGAATTCCAAAACTGTCTTAATAAAGTGGCTGCATCATTTTACATTCCCACAGTAGTGTATGAGTTCCAGTTTTTCCCATATTTTTACCAACATTTATCATCTTACTTTTTTATTCTAACCATTCTAGTGGGTATGAAGTAAGTGGTATATTATGTTAGTTTTGATTTGCATTTTTCTGATGACAGATGTCAAGCATGCTTTCATGTGCTTATTGTCCATTTATATACCTTCCATGGAAAAATGTTTATTCAGCTCTTTTGCCCACCTTAAACTTAGGTTGTTTGGTTTTCTATTGTTGAGGTTAAGAATTCTTTATTTTTTCTGGGTCTGATTTCTTATCAGGTATATGATTTGCAAATATTTTCTCCCATTCTATGGGTTGTATTTTCACTTTCTTGATGGTGTTATTTAAAGCACAAATGGCTTTCAATTTTGATCCGTTTAATGGATCCATTTAATTTGGATCCATTAGCCATTTTTCTTTTGTTGCTTACACTTTGTTTGTGTATTTGTGTATTCTAAGAATTAATTGCCAACTCTAAGGTCATGAAGATTTATATGCCTCTATTTTCATGTTAGAGTTTTTTTATTTTAGTTCTTACATTTAGATCTTTGATTCAAGTTAATTTTTATGGACAGTATGAAGTAATGATCTGACATTCTTTTGTATGTAGATATCCATTTGTTCCAACAACATTTATTCGAAAGATGATTCTTTCCTTCTGAAATGGCTCTAGTGCTCTTGTCAAAGATCATTTTGACCATAGACACAAGGGTTTACTTTTGGACTCCCAATTATATTTCATTAGTCTATATGGCTTTCTTTGTGCCATTACCATAATGTCTTGATTACCATTGTTTTGTAGTAAGTTATCAATTAAGTATGAGTCCTACTTCATTCTTTTTCAAGATTGTTTTGGGTATTGAGTTCTTTGAAATTTCCTATGAATTTTAGAATTGTTTAAATTTTCAAATCAGAAATTTGTCAGTTTCTACAAAGAAGTCAGCTGGAATTCATAGAATGCATTGAATCTCTAGATCAATTTAGGGATTATTGACATACTAAGCTATTCTTGATCCATGAACATGGGATATTTTCCCATTTATTTAGATTTCCTTTGATTTCTTTCAGCCATATGTTATAGTCTTCAGAGCATAAGTTGTATTTTGCTAAATTTATTCCTAAGTATTTTATTATTTTGATGCTATTGTGCATGTAATTAATTTTTTAAATTTCATTTTTGGATTGTTCATTACAAGTGTATAGAAATGCAATGAATTTTGTATATTGGTTTTGTATCCTGCAATCTTGCTATGGTGGTTAATTTTATATCAAGGGTATTTGGAGGGTGTTTTAATAAGATTAACATTTAGATACATGAACTTTGAGTAAAGCAGATAGGCGTTCATAATGTGAGTCTGCCTCATCCAATCAGGTCAAGGCCTGAATAGAACAAAAAGACCATCCTCCCCAAGGAAGGAGGAATTCTCCCACAGACTGTCTTTAGACTTCATCTGTACCAAGGGCTCTCCTGGGTCTGCAGATTGCTGGCCTTCTGACTAGAACTACTTCATTAGTTCTTCTGGATGTCAAGACTGCCAGCCTACAGGGCAGATTCTAGATTTGCCAGATGGACTCCATAATCATCTGAGCCAACTCCTTATAATAAATCTATATACATATATACATCCTATTCTGTTTCTCTGGAGAACTCCTGAGTAATATATTCAGTAAATTTGTTAGTTCTAATAGTAATGAATTCCTTAGGGTTTCCTATATATAAGACCATGGTATGCAAATAGATACACTTTTACTTCTTTTCTTTAGGATTTTATTTATTTATTTGAAAGGGGGAGGGCCAGAAGGAGAGAGAGGGAGAGAATATCTCAAACAGACTCTGCACTGAGCACAGAGCCCAATGTGGGGCTTGATTCCACGACCCTGAGATCATGACCTAAGGTGAAATCAAGAGTTAGATACCTAACTGACTGAGCCACCCAGGAACCCCTACTTCTCCCTTTCTTACCTGAATACCTTTAATATATTTTCTTTATCTAATTTCCCTGGCTAGAATTTCTATTACAGTGTTGAATAGATGAGATCAGAGTGGACGTTCTTGTTTTATTCCTGATCTTAAAGGTGAGGCATCCAGTCTTTCACCATTAGGTATGTTTATTGACTATGATATTTTTGTAGATGTCCTGTACTGCATTACTTCCCTTCTATTCTTAGTTTCCTGAGTGTTTTTTTCAATCATAAAAAAAACTGTTGGATTTTGTTAAGTGCTTTTTATGCATCTATTGATGCGAATTATGTGATTTTTGTTTTTTATTCTTTTGATATGATATATTGCATAATTTTCAGATATTATGGTTGATCTTAGCCAAAAGGCCAAGAAGTGGTTATTAATTGATTTTCAGATATTTTTTTTTAATTTTTATTTATTTATGATAGTCACAGAGAGAGAGAGAGGCAGAGACACAGGCGGAGCGGAGAAGCAGGCTCCATGCACCGGGAGCCCGATGTGGGATTCGATCCCAGGTCTCCAGGATCGCGCCCTGGGCCAAAGGCAGGCGCCAAACCGCTGCGCCACCCAGGGATCCCTGATTTTCAGATATTAAACTAAGCTTGCATTTCTAGGAAAGATTCCACTTGGTTACAGGACATATTTTATGTTCCTGGATTTGGTGTGCTGTTATTTTGTTGAAGACTTTTATGTTCATATGTATAAGAGATATTAGTCTGTAGTTTTCTTGTGATGTCTTTTTCTGTTTTGGTATCACAGTAACATTGGCCTCATAGAATGAATTTGGAAGTGTTCACTCCTGTTTTTTTGGAGGAGTTTGTGAAGAGCTGGTATTCTTCTTTAAATGTTTGGTAGAATTCAGTGGTGAGGCTATCTGGGGCTGGGCTTTTCTTTGTGGATAGATTTTCTTTTCTTTTCTTTTCTTTTCTTTTCTTTTCTTTTCTTTTCTCGTCTTTTCTTTTCTTCTCTCTGCTGTTAATTCAATCTCTTCACATGTTATAGACTTACTCAGATTTTCTATCTCTTCATGAGTCAGTTTTGGTAGTTTGTGTCTAGGAATTTCCCTTTAATCTAAATTATCTGATTTATTGATATATAACTGTTCCTAGTATTCCTTTATACTTTTCATATTTTGGTAAAGTTTATAGTAATGTTAACTCTTTTATTTCAGGTCTAATAATTTGCATCTTCTGTTTTGTTTTGTTTTCTTGGATAATGATTTGTCAAATCTGTTGATCTTTCAAAGAACCAGCTTTTGACTTCACCAACTTTCTCTATTATTTTTGTATTCTCCATTTCATAAGTTTGCAACATAATTTATATTATTTCTTTTCTTCTGTTTTAGATTAAATTTACACTTTTTTTAGTGTCTTACGGTGGAAATTTAGGTTATTTGAAATCTCTCTTCTTTCTTAATACAGGCATTTATACCTCTACAATTCCCTCTAAGCACTGTTCTAGTAGTGTTATGTTTTGTTGTGTTCCTGTTTTCACTTTTATTCATCTTGAAGCATTTTCTGATTTCCCTTTTGATTTCTTCTTTGATGCATTGGTTATTTAGGAACATGTTGTTTAATTTCTACATATTTGTGAATTTCCTCAATTCTATTCTGTTACTGATTTCAAATTTTATTCCATTGTGGGCAGAGAACATACTTTCTTTTATTTTTTATTATTTTAAATGTATTGAGGTTTGTTTTATGCTTTAACATATGGTCTGTGCTGGAGAATGTTCCATGTGCACTTGAGAAGAATGTATATTCTGCTGTTATTGGGTATAGTGTTCTATAGATATATTAGGCCTAGTTGGTTTATACTGTTGTTCAGATCTTTTATTTCCTTGTTAATGTTCTGCCTAGTTGTCCTCTTCATTATTGTAATTGGAGTGTTGAGGTCTCCAACTGTTGTTCTTGAATTGCCTATTTCTCCCTTCATTTCTATCAATTTTTGCTTCATGTAATTTTGTGTTCTATTATTAGGTATATATGCTTATAAGCATTTTATCTTCTTGTTGAATTGGCCCTTTTATCACTGTAGAATGTCCCTCATTATCTCCATTAACAAGTTTAATCCATTCATATTAAAGTTGTTATTGATAGAGTTTGATTTATGACTGCCATTTTACTTTTTGTTTTCCATGTATTTTAGTGTTTTTATTCCTCTGTTCCTCTATTTATTTTTTCCTCTGTTCCTCCTTTACTTTCTTTTGCATTGAGTGGATATTTTTAATGAAGCATATACATTTCTTTAGTGTTGTTTTTCTTTTACTATAAATATATATTTTTTATGGGTTGCTTTGGGGCTTATCATATACATCTTAACTCATCGAAATAATTTTTAGGTTTATGCTAGTTTAATTCCAGGGAGATGTAGCAATGTTATTTCTATATAGTTCTGTTCCCGACCCCCAACGCCCTGTTTATGTGGTATTATTATTATGCATAATACATCTATTAATGTTACAAACCCAATAATATATTGCTATAATTACTACTTTGTCATCTGTAGTCATTTCCTTAACCCAGTGCAGCTTTGCTCTCACTCACCTGCTTTATGTTAATATTGCCAAATATACTACATTTCTTTATGTTATAGGTTGGAAGAATACATTACATACATATTTTATGCAATTAGTTTTAAAATCAGTTAGGAGAAAAAAAATCAGTTAGGAGAAAAATATGCCTTTATGCTGCTTTTTATTTATTATTTTTATACTGTTATTTATTTATTTATTTATTTATTTAATCTCTCAACCCAACAAGGGGCTTGAACTCACAACCCCAGAATCAAGAGCTGCACACTACACTGACTGAGCCAGCAAGACACCCCTATACTACCTTTTATAATTATATAATTACCAATACCATTTCATTGTCCTTTGTGTTTTCATGGCAATTTAAATTACCATCTGGAGTCACTTGCTTTCAACCTGAAGCATTTTCTTAGTATTTCTTGTAAGATGGATCTGTTAACAACAAATTCTCTCATTTTTTGTTGATCTGGGAATGTTTCATATATACACATATAAGGTTTTGCTTGATATAGGATTCTTTGTTGACAGTTTTTCTTTGAACAGTTTGATTATGTTATCCTATTGCCTAACTGGCCTCCATTCTTTCTTTCTTTTTTTTTTTAAAGATTTTATTTATTTATTCATAGAGACAGAGAGAGAGAGAGAGAGAGAGAGAGAGAGAGAGAGAGAGAGACAGGCAGAGGGAGAAGCAGGCTCCATGTAGGGAGCCCGACATGGGACTCAATCCCCGGTCTCCAGGATCACACCCTGGGCTGCAGGCGGCGCTAAACCGCTGCGCCACCGGGGCTGCCCGGCCTCCATTATTTCTGCTGAGAAGTTAGCTGTTAGGCTTATTGGGGTTCCCTTGCAAGTAATAAATTGTTTTCTTTTGTTGCTATTAAGATTTTTGCCTTGTTTTTGGCTTTTAGCATTTTTATTTTGGTGTTTCTATTTGTGGTTTTCTTTGCACCTATCTTACTTGTAGTTTGTTGAACTTCTTAAATGTATACATTAGTGTTTTTCAATAAATTTGAGCTAGTTTTCAGTCATTATTTCTTTAGATATTTCTTTCTTGCTCTTCTCTCATCGTACTTCCGTTATGTGTATATTGGTACACTTAATGGTGTCCCACATTTCTCTGAGGCTATTGTATTCTCTCTTTATTTCTTTATTCCTTCCTTCCTTCCTTTTTTTATAGGGGTAGATTCCCAGAGGGAATTTTCCTATTTTTTTTAAAAGTCTTGATTTATTTATTTGAGAGAGAGCAAGCATGAGTGGGAGATGGGGAAGAGGGAGAGAGAGAAGAGAAGTAGACTCCTCACTGAGCATGGAGCTGGACGCGAGGCTTGATCCCAGGAACCTGAGATCAAGACTTGAGCCAAAGGCAGAGGCTTAACCTACTGAGCCACCCAGGTGCCCCTCTTCTTATTTTTATTTATTCTTTTTTCTCCTGGTTTTTGGATTGGATAATTTTTATCTATCTGTCTTCAGGTTTGATAAATCTTTCTTCTGTCAATTCAGATCTATTGCTGAACCTCTCTAGTGAATTTTCCATTTCAGTTCTGTTGAACTCCAGAATTTCCATTCAGCACTATTTATAATTTCTATCTTTTTATTGATATGCTTTATTGGATGTGACATTGTCATCACATTTTCCTTTATTTCTTTAATGATGATTTCCTTTACTTCTTCTTTTTTTTTTTTAAGATCTTATTTATTTATTCATGAGAGACACACAGAGAGAGAGAGAGAGGTAGAGACACAGGCAGAGGGAGAAGCCGGCTCCATGCAGGGAGCCTGACGTGGGACTCGATCCCGGGTCTCCAGGATCACACCCCGGGCTGCAGGCGGCGCCAAACTGCTGCGTCACCGGGGCTGCCTTCCTTTACTTCTTTAATAATATATATATAAAGGATATTTTGAAGTCCTTGTCTGTTAAATTTGATATGATTGCTTTCACAGGTATTATCTGATACCTGCTTTTTTCCCCCCAGCGTATGGGTCATATCTTCCTATTTCTTTGAATGTCCCATAATTTTTTTTTAAAAAACCGACAATTTAGATAATGTAGCAACTCTGGTTCTGGCTCTTTCCTTGCCTTCTGTTTCTTGTTATTGTTATTTTTTCATTTGGTGACTGGCTGGTTTATTTTAGTGAAATCTACTTCTCCCCTGTAGTATTAAGCTTCTGATGTTGCTATCAGCCTTGTGTATACCCATAATCACCTTGATGGTTTTGTCGGGGTTTTCTTTGTCTCTTTCCCTGACCTCAACCAGCTGTTAAACTCAGTCATTTGCTGCTGATTGTTTTCAATAGTGTTCTGGGCATAAACTGCTCTAGAGACTAGTCCAATCAAATTTAGGCTCCTTTGAAAGGAGTTCCTGAACTTAGTGTTTGAGGTTTGTTCTGGTTTTAGGAGGCTTCCTTCCACCTATCTCTTTTTTATATTCTCTCCTGCAAACCAGTCAGCCTATAGTTTATCTCCAAGGAATCTACCAATATCCTCTCAATTTCCTTTCAACATAACTTCCAATGTATTTAAGAGTGCCCTTTGCCTTCCATTTCTCTACATTCTTTTGCAAACAAAGTCACTTTCCTTGGGAAAAGCTTAGGACCTATCTGTTTTATGTCCTGCTTCTGCCCCCTAGTAAAATCTCTAAGTTACAGCTCTGGAGCTGGGAGTGGGGACAATGGCTTACATCTCTCTGAGTGACAGTGCTGCTTTAGGAGCTAAGTGCTAGGTGGAGGTGAGGCATTAGACTCAGATCGTCTCATTTTGTCTTTCCCAGTTTGGGACCACTGTCTTATGAGTCAGGGCAAGAGTGATTGGGTCCTTCACAGTCTTAGCAGTACTGCACCCAAATTAGAGCCTCTGTCTCACAATTGAGGCCAGGTAGAAGAAAGGCACCCTCAACTCTTGATCATACTGACATAGAATTTAGTCTCAGCAATATATAGACAGGGCCAGGATGAGAAATGTGGATGTTTAGACCCTCTCATGAAGATAGTCCTCAGAGTGAGATGTGAGGGAGACAGAGCCAAGTGTACTTGGCTATACCAGCCTGAAGTGTAGTGAAGCAGAGTGGAGTCTTACTGAGCTGGGAGGGTGGAGAGAGTAGTTTTGGTTCAAATACCACAGACTTCTTCTTACCAAATTTTAGTGAATTTTCTTGAATAGAAGTTTCTTCATTTGCTGTATGTCTTTGGGACCATTCCATAGACTTTATTTTTTTTAAGATTTATTTATTTATTTTAGAGAGAGAAAGAGAGAGCACAAGAGCATAAGTGGGAGGGGCAGAGGGTGAGGGAGAGAGAATCTCAAGCACACTCCATGCTCAGCCGATGTGGGGCTTGATTCCAGGACCCTAAGATCAAAACCCTGAGCCAAAACCAAAAGTTGGACACTCAACATAGCCACCCAGGCACCCTCAGAGACCTTAATTTTTTTATTTTTTTATTTTTTTTTTGAGACCTTAATTTTTAAAAAATAGTTTCATCAATTTTTCTGGGAAGCAGGTTTATGGAGCTCCTCATACTGATATGCTAGAAGTTGATCTCTCTTACAATGATCTTACAAAGGCAAAAAAATTATTTTGGGACGCCTGGGTGGCTCAGCAGTTGAACATCTGCTTTCGGCTCAGGACATGATCCCAGCATTCTGGGATCGAGTCCTGCATCAGGCTCCCCACAGGAAGCCTGCTTCTCCCTCTGCCTATGTTCTATGCCTCTCTCTCTGTGTCTCTCATGAATAAATAAATAAAATCTTTTTAAAAATTAGCTTTTAAATATATATATTTATATTATTTATTTATAAATATATACATATAATTATATATATATAATTCGTTGCTCTAGACAAAGAAAACAGGTTAGTAGGTTCCAGAGCTAGGTGTGAGGTTTGGCTACAAAGGGGCATAGTGGGGTTTTGGTGGTAATGGAGCTATTTTTTAATTTTATTGTGCATATGTTTGTTAAAATTCACAGAACTATACACTAAAATGGATAGTTTTTACCACATATAAGTTATATCTCAATAAAACAAATGAGGAAAAGCTATGATAAATAATAAATATGTCAGTGATTTAAAGAAAAACATGAATATAATGAGAAAAATGAAAAGTGTTTTAAAAGTGGGGACAGGGGCACCTGGGTGGCTCAATCAGCTAAGCATCTGCCTTCAGCTCAAGTCATGATCCCAGGGTCCTGGGATCAAGTCTCATGTTGGGCTCCCTGCTCAGCTGGAAGACTGCTTCTCTCCCTCTGTCTGCTGCTCCCCCTGCTTGTGCTTGTGCGCTCTCTCTATGTCAAATAAATAAATACATTTAAAAATAAAATAAAAGTGGGGACAAATAGACTATAGAATTTAGAATACTATGCTTGAAAATTTTAAATATCATTAGTGGGTTTAACAGCAGATTAGAATCTATGAAAGAATAGATCAGTGAACTTAAAAAATATCTAAACTGAAACATAAAGGCAAAACCCCAATTAAAACAAAATAGTGCCTCAGTGACTTATGGGACAATATCAAACAGTCTAATCTAATATGTAATTGGAATCCCCAAAAGTCAAGTGGAGGTTTGAAAATATAATGACCATAAATTTTACAAATTTGATGAGTTATAAACACACTTTTAGCAGAAAGAATGCAGGCCATAAGTCAATGAAATAACATCTTTTAAGTTCATAAAAGGCGAAAAGCTTTCCACCTAGAATCTATAACCAGCAAAATATCCTTTGAAAATTAAAGTGAAATGGGGCACCTGGGTGGCTCAGTGGTTGAGCATCTGCCTTTGGCTCATGATCGTGATCTGGGGGTCCTGGGATGGAGTCCTGCATCAGGCTATCTGCAGGGAGCCTGCTTCTCCCTCTGCCTATGTCTCTTCCTCTCTCTGTGTGTCTCTCATGAATAAAATAGAATCTTTTTTAAAAATTAAAGCAAAATAAAGACATTTTTAAGCAAAAAAAGGAAAGAAAAGAAGGAAAGAAAGCTAACAGAATTTGTTGTCAATAGACCAGTACTACAAGAAATAGTAAAGTAAAAAAAAAAAAAAAAAAAAAAGAAATAGTAAAGTAAAAAAAAAAAAAAAAAAAAAAAGAAATAGTAAAGTAATTCTGTTAAGTCAGAAATGCATTTTATAAACTCTTAAATCATTAAAAAGTAGTAAAACTCAGTCAGTAGATAAAATGAAAATTTTTAAATGAAATATTCCTTTAAATGCTGAATCCAAGGCATAGCAAGAGAAAAAGAACTAAAAAGAGATGAGACAAATAGAAACAAATAGAAAAGCGGTAGACTTAAAACCAATCACATAGATAGTTTAACTAAAAGTAAGAGATCTGAGCACTTCAATTAAAGGCAGAGACTGTCAAATGAATACACATATGCTATTTACAAGAAACATACTTTATATATAAAGAACCAGATAACTTAAAAGTAAAATGATGAAAAAAGATATACCACACAATGGCTATTTGCTTTTGGTTTTGGTTTTTAAAAGATTTTACCTATTTATTTGAGAGAGAAAGAGAGAAAGCATGAGAGAGTGAGCATGAGTGGGAGGAGGGGCAGAAGGACAGGGAAAAGCAGACTCCCTGCAGAGCAGGGAGCCCCAATGAAGGTCTCCATCCTAGGACCCTGGGATCATGAGCTGAGCCAAAGGCAGACACTTGTCAACTGAGCCACCCAGGTGCTGCTATACAAAGAAAGACTACTTGTAAGAAAGCTGCAATGACAATATTATCAGACAAGGCAGATTTTAGGATAAGGAATATTATCAGAGATAATCACAAAATAATGAGTGTATCTTAAATGTATATACAGTTAATAACAGAATTTGAAAATACATGAATCAAAACCTGACAGAACTAAAGGAGAAATCAACAATTATAGTTGATGATTTCAGCACTCCTCAATAATAGTGCAAACAGAAAATCAGTAATGATATAGAAGAATCAATACACCATCAATTTGACCTCATTAACCTTATAAAAACACTCCAACAAATAACTACAGAATATATATTCTTTTCAAGTGTTTGTAGAATAAAATTAGACCATATTCTGTCATAAAATATGTTTCACTAACTTTGAAAGGACTGTAGTAATAAAGTAGTTCTCTGACTACAGTGGAACTATATTAAAAATCGATAACAACACATCTAGAAAATATACAAACATTTGGAAAATATTAATAAATTTGACAAAACTCTAATTAACTGACTAAGAAGTAAAGAGAGAAGACACAGATTACCAATATCAAGCATGAGGGATTGATACTGCTACCAATTCCACAGACATTAAAAAAATTAATAAAGGAATACTATGAAACCTGTATTTTGATAGTTTTAAAACTTAAATAAAATAAACACATTCATTGAAAGACACAAATTACCAAATTACCTTGACATATGTAGAAATAGATAAACTGAATGTACTTATTGCTTAAAGAAATTGAAGTCACTACTAAAACCCTTCATATAAAGGAAACTTCAGGCTAGAGGGTTTTATTGGTGAATTCTATTAAACAACTAAGGAAGAAATAATGCTAATCTTAAATTCTATGATAACA
Source organism: Vulpes lagopus (assembly GCF_018345385.1). Classification (NCBI taxonomy): domain Eukaryota; kingdom Metazoa; phylum Chordata; class Mammalia; order Carnivora; family Canidae; genus Vulpes; species Vulpes lagopus. The sequence goes on along the minus strand of NC_054837.1, from coordinate 13,489,222 downwards.
TAAAGGAGAAGTCTTCAAACTCCTCTTATGAGGCCAGCATTATCCTAATACTAAAACCAGACAAAGACATTACAAGAATAGAAAACTGTGGATTAACCAATATCCCTCATGACTGTTAATGCAAATTCCATAGCAAGATATTAGCAAATCAAACAATATGTGGAAAAGATAATGTATCATAACTAAATGAGGTTTATCCCAGGAATGCAAGGTTGGTTTAAGATTTAAGAATCAATGTAACTTATATGGTCTCATTCATTTGGGCAATATAAAAAATAGTGAAAGGGAATAAAGGGGAAAGGAAAAAAAATGAGTGGGAAATATCAGAAAGGGAGATAGAACATGAAAGACTCCTAACTGGGAAACGAACTAGGGGTGGTGGAAGGGGAGGTGAGCGGGGGTGGGGGTGGGGGTGACTGGGTAACAGGCACTGAGGTGGGCACTTGACAGGATGAGCACTGGGTGTTATTCTATATGTTGGCAAATTGAACATCAATAAAAAATAAATTTATAAAAAAAAAGAATCAATGTAACTTACCATATTAACATAATAGAGGAGAAAAATTACATGATCACCTATAGATGCAGAAAAAGTGTTTAACAAAAGTGAATACTCATTTGTAATTTTTAAAAAAGAAACTTCTAGAAAATAAGGAATAGAAAAGAACTTCCTTGACTTTACAAAAGACATTTACAAAGAACCTAAAGGCAACATCATACTTAATAGTGAAAGACTAAACACTTTGCACCTAAAATAGAGAATAAAACAATATCAACTCTTACCACTTTTTAAAAATATTTTATTTATTTAGTCATGAGAGATACACACACACACACACACACACACACACAGAGAGAGAGAGAGAGAGAGAGAGAGAGAGAGAGAGGCAGAGACATAGGCAGAGGGAGAACCAAGCTCCATGCAGGGAGCCCACAGTGGGACTTGATCCCGGGACTCCAGGATCATGCCCTGAGAGGAAGGCAGACACTCCACCACTGAGCCACCCAAGCGTCCCTCTTACCACTTCCATTGTACTTATACTAGAGGTCCTAGTCAGTGAATTAAGGTAAGAATAAGAAATAAGGGGATCCCTGGGTGGCGCAGCGGTTTGGCGCCTGCCTTTGGCCCAGGGCGCGATCCTGGAGACCCGGGATCGAATCCCACGTCGGGCTCCCGGTGCATGGAGCCCGCTTCTCCCTCTGCCTGTGTCTCTGCTTCTCTCTCTCTCACTGTGTGCCTATCATAAATGAATAAAATTAAAAAAAAAAATTAAAAAAAAATAAAAATAAAAAATAAAAAGAATAAGAAATAAAAGGCATACATATTGGAATGGAAGAAATAAAACTGAATTTCTTTGAAAATGACATGATTGCATACATAGAAAATCCTAAGAAATATACAAGAAACAAACTGCCAGGATTAATAATATGAATTTAGCAAGGTCACAGGATATAGGGTCAATACATAGAAATCCATTTTATTGCTATAAAACATGTAAAACAGAATAAAATTAGAGAAGTTACTCTATCAGATAATAAGACTGTAAAACTATACTAAACAAATAAGATGACATTGTGGTGAAGATAAACATATAAATCAATGGACTAGAATGCAGAGTTCAGAATATACCCACAGAAATCTTATCTTTGTAAGATAAATATAAAAAATATCAAGAACATATTTGATATTTTTACAAAGACACTAAGGTAGAAGTCTTTTCAACAAATGATACTAGAACACTCGATATCCATATAGGAAAAATGAACCTTAATCCTTACCTCTTACCACATACAAGATTAACTCAAAATAGACCTAAATGTAAGAACTGAAACTGTAAAAATTCTAGAAGGAAACAAAATTTTCAGCAAATATTTCTCAGTTCCCTAAAAGCACTAATCATAAAAGGAAAAAAAAAAGTTGACAAATTGAACTTTATCAAAATTAAAAACTTTTCTTCCAGAAACGTTGTTAACAAAATGATAATGCAAACTAAAACTGGGAAAAAAATTCTGAGTACTACCTCTGACAAAGAACTTGTATTCAGAATATGTAATTTTTATAAATACAGATTATATGTATACAGATTATTTGCAACTCTGTAATAAGAAGACAACCCCATTTAAAAAAATATTCCAAGAATTTGAACACTTCACAAGAAAATGTGCCAATGGCCAAATAAATGCATGAAAAGGTGCTCAATATCATTAGTCATCAAGGAAATGCAAATTAAAACCAGAATGAGATATCAGCACACATTCACTAAAATAACTAAAAATCGACAATACCAAGTATTGTCAAACATGTAAAGATTTTGGAATTTTCATATATTGCTGATGGGTGTAAAATGGTACAACCACTTTGGAGAATGTTTTACTCACTTTCTTATGAAGTTAAGCCTATACTTAACTATATGGAGCAGCAATTTCACTCCTAGTTATTTACCCAAGAGAAATGAAAACATGTAATAGCAAAAGGACTTATACGCAAATGTTCGTAGTAGCTATTCATAATAGCTACAAACTAGAAACAACCCAAATGCTCATTTTCAGATCAAGGGATTAGCAAATTGTGTGTACCTTTGTACAACGAATTATTATTAGCAACAAGAGGGAACAAACAATGGGTACTTGCAAAACTGTGAGTGAATTTTTAAAAATTAGAAAATTCAGATTAGAGTAAATGCTGTATAATTTCAATTACATGAAATTTTAGAAGCAAAACTAATCTAAAAGGATAGGAAACAAATTGGTTTTTGCCTAGGAGTCAGAGTTGGGTGGGGATTAATGCAAAAAGGCATAAGGAAACTTTAGGGTAATGAAACATTCTCCATCTTGATCATGGTGGTGGTTGCAAAGGTATATACGTTTATCAAAGCTCACAAAAATGTACACGTGAAATAGATGCAATCGTGTATATAATAGTGTGTAAATTTTGCTTCATTACAGTTAAATTTTGAAAAGCAGTGATCATAGTGTTAATCATTAAAGTCCTATTGATAATTGTCCCAAATTGGAAACAACCTAAATGTCTCTTCATAAAGGATTGGTTCAATAAATTTTGGTAAACCAATAATAAAATGAAGCACTATGTAGCCATTTAGAATATATGAGAGAAATGGAATTATTGATCTGGAGAAAATATCTGTATTTTTGTAAAAGAATGTAAAATAAAACAAGACACCTTTTGGGAGACTTAAATAGTTTGAGTTATGTCAATAATTTGTGTTTATATTATTATAACTATATAATCTATATAGAGCTGAGTTATGTATTATTAGTAAGCCATGATTGCATTTCCTTTCTTGCATAAGTTTTTGTTTACCCTGCAGTTGATAATTGTTTTTCATTTACTTAGTTTTCTCTATTCTTCTCATTCTCCTGGAATCTCCCTTCACCAGTTTCTGGAGAATTCTTTGCTTTTCCTGTATTAGAGCTCCTATTTGTTTGTTTTTAAGTAATCTATATTCCCAAAATGAGTCTCAAACTCACCACCCTGAGATCAAGAGTTGCATGCATTCTCTACCTATTGAACCAGCCAGGTATCCCAGAACTCCTGTTTCTTATTCTTGGTTTGCTCCCTCATTTTTGTGGAGTGTATCCTGTGGTAACTTTCTTAGAGAGGGGTGATGGGAAATAAGTTTTTGAGATCATACATACCCTAAAAATATCATTATTCTACCCTTATGTTTGATTGAGGGTTTGGCTGGCAATAAAAATCTAGGAAGACATTTATTTTTAATAAGAATTTTCGGGCATTATTCCTTTGTCTCTTAGTTTCTGGTGTTGCTGTTAAGAATTTCCAAGCCATTCTGATTCCGACTTTTTGGTATTATATCTGTTTTCTCCCTGTCTGGAAGATTTTTCCTCAGGTTTCTGAAATTTTATAATGTACCCTGATGTAGGACTATTTTCATTATTTGTGCTTGTCACTCAGTGGTCCATTTGAATCTGATAATTTGGATACTTCTTCAGTTTGGGAAATTTTCTTGAATTATTTCCATGATGAAAATTATGTCTCCTCAAATTTCTCTATTCTTTCTTTCTGGATCTCTTAATATTTAGATAGTGGACCTCCTATACAGCTACTCTATTTTTAAAAAATGTTTTCTCTCCAATTGTTTGTATCTTTTGCTTTTGTTCTACTCTTATGAATAACTCAATATAATCCTACTCTTTTATTGAGTTTTCATTTATACTACTATTTGTTTCCAAGAGCCTCTTGTTGTTGTTTTCTGAATGTTCCTTTTATACCATTCTGTTCGTGTTTGTGCTCAAAGAATTGTCTCTTGTCTCAGAGGATATTTATTATCTCTAAATAGATTTCTTCTCTCTGTATTTCTGTTTGTTTCCTCTGTTTGCTTGCCATTTCCTCCTCTACTCCAATCCATCTCCTCTACCTCTCTCTCCTCAGAAGTCTGAAGATGGCTGGTAGTTCTAGTTCCTTGGTTGTCTGCTCATATTTAAGAGTGGAAGGACTAGAAAGCCCTGAGCTTATTATAGATGATTGTGACTGTGGCCTTCACTATAGAATGATCTGGTCAGGACTTTGAGGGAATTCTTAATATCTATATTTAAATTTTTTTCTTAAAAAAATAAAATAAAATAAAAAATAAAAAAATAAAAATTTTTCTTCCTGAGGCCCCTGGGTGTTTCAGTTAGTTAAGTGTCTGCCTTTGGGTTGGGTCATGATCCCAGGGCTCTGCTCAGTGGGAAGTCTGCTTCTCTCTCTCCCTCTGCCCTTCCTCTTGTGCTCTCTCTCTCTCTCTCTCTCTTGCTCATTCTCTCTCTTAAATAAATAGAATCATTAAAAGAAATAAAAATAATAATTTTTCCTCTTGGTCAGTTTCCTCAGAATCAATGTTAGCCACCAGTATTTTGGGAGCCAAATAGAGACAGAGTCTCTGCATACTTAATTCCCTAGAATCTTTCCTTGGGTGCTTTTATCTCACTATCCAAAGACTATCACCATCTCCAGAGAATAAACTTAGGATTTTATACCCTAGTGGGCAAGTGGCAACTGTTTGGTTCTGCAAAGTTGAGGAAGGTATCTGATTTCAACTGCTTCATACTTAAAGTTGAACTTATTTTAGCTCCTCTACCCATCCTCTTACTCTCTCTTCCAAAAGTATGTGATGCTGGAAAGTCCTTAGACTAATGTTCATTTGAGTGGTCCTTGGTTTGCTTCACTGCTGATTTAAGTTACCAGATATGTTAGTTACTTCTCATATATCTGCTTTCCAGCTTCCAAAATTTCAATGCTTCTTTCTTCCCTCTTATTCTTTCTGTCATTTGGGGTTTCTTCTCTTTTGGGGTTTAGGAAACTAAATAAATGTGTATGTCAGTCTACCACATCTACCAGTAAATACATTTCTAAAAAATAAATATGCCAAGAATTAGTTTAAAGGACATGCAATGCATTTTCTTTAAGTATTTTCTTTATTCTGAAGACTAAAGATAATATTAATTGCTTTATAAAGTAATTCTGAGAATTGGTGAAGTATTGCCTAACAATTTAAATATAAAAAACACTTCATAATACTATAAAAATACTACAAAATCATATTTAAAGAATTTAAGTCTAAACCATCTCAGGAAAAGAATATAACTCCTAGTCTTCCAGTTGGAAATAAGTACCTCAGCTGCGTAGAAGGCCACTGGATATAATAATGATATCTGAAAATATTTGCATGTTTTAAAACTTCTCACTCTTGCTATATCTTCTCAGAGCTTGTCAGAATATTGTAGTCTCAATTTAGGAAAAAGAAAGTATTGGTAGAAGGTAGTCTAAAAGCCCATAAAGATACTTCCTATTAATTTACAAGCACACACAAAAAGATCAAATTCTTCCCCCTTGGTTTTGGATGCTTTGTGTCATAATCCCTGATTTTGTTCAAAAGGAAGACTAAGTTCTCAGGGGAGGAGGAAAATTTAAGTGAAGTTGTTCTAAACATTACATTAAAAAAGCCTTTACATGATCCTAATTACCCTCCTAGTTAATATGCTGTTTCCTTCCTTTCCTTGCCAGATTTCTCACAAGATTCTTTCTTTCTTTCTTTCTTTCTTTCTTTCTTTCTTTCTTTCTTTCTTTCTTTCTTTCTTTCTTTCTCTCTTTCTTTCTTTCTTTCTTTCTCTTTCTTTCTTTCTTTTTCTTTCTTTCTTTCTTTCTCTCTCTCTCTCTTTCTCTTTCTTTCTTTCTTTCTTTCTTTCTTTCTTTCTTTCTTTTCCTTTCCTTTCCTTTCCTTTCCTTTCCTTTCCTTTCCTTTCCTTTCCTTTCCTTTCCTTCCCTTTCCTTTCCTTTCCTTTCCTTTCCTTTCCTTTCCAAGATTTTACTTATTTTAGAGAGAGAGAGAGAGCACATGAGCATGAGTGGGGGATGGTGCAAAGGGAGAGAAAAAGAGAGAGTATCAGACTCTGTACTGAGTGCAGAGCCTAATCTCACAACCCTGATATCATAACCTGAGCTGAAATCAAGAGTTGGACACTTGACCGGCTGAGTCACCCAGGCACACCTCACAAGATGCTTTCCATTTACTGCACCCTCCTCTGCTCTTTGGCTCAGAAAGCTGGTCACTTCACTCATCTTCAGTTTCCTAATAACTACTCTCTTCAGAATAAACAGCAACTTTTGAATGAATAGATCTCACAATCTTTACTCCTTTTTTAATTCTTCTTGACCTATTTTATGATGTTAGCTATACTATTTTTAAATGTTCCTTCTTATTTCTATGATATTATTCTGTTCTCATTCTCTTTCCAGCTGTGTGACCTGTCATCCACTTCTCTGTCACTTTTGTTCCTCCCTCCACCTCTGATTGTGGGCAAGCTCCAACAACTCCAATGTCTTTGACCATATACTTTTCAAGCTCTACATACTTTCCTTTGGAGGATTCATCCCATCTCGGCTTCAAGCATCCCATGCACGTTGTTAACTCCCAAATGGCTTATCTTGAGGCCTCTTGCCCCAGAGCTCTGGTTCTATATATTTAACTTGCTTTTGGGAATTTCCACTTTGATGTTCCACCAGCATGTCGAATCTAGTGTGCTCATCTTTTTATTCACTACTGCTCTCCCCTTTTCACACCCAGAACGAGTTTTCCTACCCAGTTTCCCTGCCTTTCAGCATCAGCTTTATTCTCTCAATGTCTTAAGTTCAGAATCTTGAAATCATTCTCTTTATTCAGTCAGTTATCAAAAGCTCCCCAAGCCTTCCCTTTTCAGTCTGATTTTACTGCCAAAACTTGAGTCCAGGCCTTCTTCCTCCTGCATTTGAATTACTGCCATAGCCTCCTGCACTATCCCTCATACCACTACCAGCCTGATCTTCTTTAAATATAACCTTTATCATATCATTTCCCTAATTAAAATATATCATAACTTCTATTTTCTACGTCAAGTTTAAACACCTCTACCTGGCTTTCAGGTTACAAATGATCTGGCTCCATGTTACCTGTCTTATTTCCCACTATTACCCAACATGTTCCCCTTCCTTGAGTTAGGTCAGTTTTCTCACTGTGAAGAACAAGCCAAGTTCATTTTTGCCTCCATATCTTAACAAATATACTTTTCTGTTGCCTGGAGTGCCTTATTCTTTCCATTGACCCAAATCATATCCGTCTTGTGAGAGAACTGTCCATGTTTGCTCTGTTCACTTCCCTGGTTTCTGTTCTCTTTAATACATTTTAACCAGGCATTCTTCCCCACTATTCCTCAATTCATATTATTTTCCTATTATTAGTCACTTCCTTAGTTAACGACATCATCATTATTTACCTAGTTGGTGTAACTAAGACCATAGCAGCCATCCTTGGCCCTTCTCCCTTATAACCCACATCTAGTCCATCAGCAAGTCCAGTGAGCTCTCCTTTCAGAATATATTTCAAATTGTACCACTTCTCACTTACCTCATTGCTACCAATCTAGCTCAAGTAAATAGTATCCATGCAGTGTCTACCTGTTTTCATTTTTGCCCTTGCGCAGTTTGACACAAAGCATCCAGAATCTTAAAGATATGAATCTGTTTATGTCACTTCACTTTCTGTGGTCTTCAAGGTGATACCTGATCTGCTCTGCCCCAAGGCACCATCTTTAGCTCCTGCCAGTTTCCCCTCACTCCTTTGTCTCTAGCTTCTTTGGATTTCTTTCTATTTTGAGAACAAGCCAAGCTCACTAACACCTCACTAACATGTGGACACATTTCAAAATAATCACTAGATAAGTTTGAGCAGAATAAATGTCTTTAGTTTCCACATTTATATGTATATAATTTATATAAATATATTTTATATGCAAAATGTTTATCAACAGGAAAAAAAACAAGAAAACATGCAGTCTTTTCTCTAAAATAGTCTTTTGTATAAATTTGTTTATTTTGAAGCAACCTCTAATTTACACAAAAGCCGTAAGTACAAAACAAATGATTTCCTAAACCAGTTGCTTTATCACTTCTGAAACACTATAGTATGCAATTCCTAGAAACATGGACGTTCTCCTACATAATTATAATACAACCATGAAAATCAGGAAATTAATTCTGATACATTACTATTATCCAACCCTCAAAGTCCATTCAAGTTTTGCCAATTGTCCTAATAATGTCAATGATAGCAAAAGGATCCAGGTTATATCACATGTTGTATTAGTTGTTAAATTTCTTTAGCTTCCTTTAGCTTAGAGCTGTTCCTCAGTCTTTTCTTGATTTTCATGACCTTGACATGTCTTTGTGTGTGTGTATTTGTTTTGTTTTTATTGAAGGATAGTTGACACACAATATTATATTAATTTCAGGTGTATAACATACAATTCAACAAGTCTATACATTGTGCTACTTGACATGTTTTTATAGAATGGACCAGTTATTTTGTAGAATGTCCTTCAGTTTGGGTTTGTCTGATATTTCCTCATGATTAGATTCAGGGTCTGAATCTTTTTCAAGAATACTGCAGAAGTGGTGCTGAGTACTTATTGTTTCCTATCAAATGGCACACGATTTTGATCTGTCCATTATTGATGGATGTTTATTTTGGTCACTTGATTAAAGTGGTTTCTACCAAGCTTCTCTCTTCTGTAGTTATCTTCCTCCCTTTGTAATTTTAAGTAGTTTGTAGGGAAGTTCTTTGAAACTGTGTAAATCATCCTGTTTCTTACCGAACTTCTTATTCATTATTTATTTATATCAGTAGAGACTCATGCGTGCCTATTTTATCCATTACTTAAGTATTGTTACTTATTTTGATATTCTTGTTGTCTCAGATTTTGCCAGTGGGAGCCCCTTCAAGTTGGCTTCAGTATTCTTTGAAATATCCCCTCAATTCTTTGAGTTCTTCCTTACATTCTGGTACATCAACTTGTTTCAGGCTCATCTTCTATTTTTCCCTGTTCCATCCCTGGAATCAGCCATTTCTACAAGGACACCTGGTTTTTTATTGATTTCTTTTAGTAGCCAAGACATGGGCTCTCTCAGTGGATGAGCTAGAAAATATGTATATGAACACATGCACACACACACATACACATATATCTATATTTATGTCTCTATATGGAAATCCATGAGTTCACACATATACTGCCAATTCCAATCCAAAGCTATAGAAATCATTCTAGTTTTCTCACTTTCCATATTTGTAATTTCTTCTTCATTAGTGAGAAACCTGGCTTCCATTATGCTTAACATACTTTATTAGTCCCCTCAAATGTAACCAAACTCCCATCCTCCTCAGTTTCCCCTGCACACATATAGATAACAATCTTACCCCTGAGGGCTCTGCCCCTCCTTCCTGGGGTCTTTTTCCCAAGTAGATGCAATGTCCTCTTCACCCTGCTCAGGGTGCCTATCTTGCTCTGTTATACCTAACAGTGGTGTTAACACTGAACTGTTCATCAAGGGATGGGAAGAAGAACTAAGGTCAATATTTTATTTAGAAAATGCCTTCTAGTTAGTGTAGATTTGACTACAAATCTAGGGAAGGCTATAACATTTTTGTTCCCTTTCCCCTAACAAGGCATATATTATCAATATTAATGAGTTTGAAATACCATAGCAATTAGAAGTCAAATTCATTTCTTAAAGAACACCCAACCTAGATCAATGTAAAACAAAACATCCCCATTAAAAATTTTTTTTTCTTTTCATCTTTTGTTCAAATGTTTTGGCTTATGGACACAGCCTCAGAATCACTATTAAGCACTAATGGTTATAATAAATTCATGAACCTCATGTTTTGAAGATAGTGGTTTCTGATGCCAAAGGCCCTTGAATGAAAATTAATCTTTTAAAACTGAAAAATGCAAATATTTCATCACAATTACATTGCTGTCATTCAGTTATACCACAAGACTTTGCAAGGCAACGTCTACATTGAATTGATTGTCCTTTGAAACTTTACTGAAACTTCTTCAAGATTGCCCCTGATAACCATTTCACAGAGATGAAGCGGTGATGAGGAGTTAGGATATTGCCATCAAAGAGATTACAAGCCCTGGAGACTAAAATGTTCCCAGGACAAAAATACCCAAGTTTGCCTCCAAATCCTTTAAAGATATAAACTAACCATTCCAAGAAGTAGCTTTCTCATTCCTACTCTTATTCCAAATTTTCGTTGTCTGAGAAAGGCGAATTTAGCCTTTCTTCTAAATCAAGATATGATATGACTGCACTTTTGTTTAATTCTAAGTCAAAACATTCCCAAACTCCCACTGCATTCCTGAGAAGCCCTAAATGCTGTTGAAGTGCTCTCATGGCCATGTCTCATTCCTTTAGAGAGCCAAGTACTCTCCATCTGTAACTTCTCCGAGGCTGTGAAAAGAGAACACAGCCTGCATGAGTGCTCTGACCAGGTGGGTCAGATTAGCTTTACAGTCCACTTACGAGGAAGCTAACAAGGCTCCTCTGTAGGTGTTTCAGTACACCTTACAAAATTGCTGATGACCTCATGAGCCAAAGAAAGCAGGTCTCACATTGTGGACTAAGCCTAAATATTAATACTACTTTATATTTATGTAGTGTCTTTTTTCCAAGGAGCTCCAACCTCTTTACAGACATTATGTCATTAATCCTCAAAGCATCACTGTTCATACATGGCAAATATTACCCCCCTCCCTTTTTTTACTGTGATGGAAACTTGCAAGTCAGTGATGGAACCCAGCACCCTAGTTCTGAGTCTTTGCACTATATACCATGAAAACCAGATGAATAATTTTTCAAGCTTATTCATTGCTTCTTGGGTGGGATTTGAGAAGATGTCTGTTTGTATGCATTTCAATTTTCAGTGTCTCTAGGTTCTGTGTTCCTCTTTTCCTTCTTCATTTTAAGTTAAGCATTTTCAAGCATATGTAGTTCATCTTCCACTGTTGCGTTTACAGGAATACCAGAAGTTTATAGCTGAAATTTTAAATGAAAGGCTTTGTTATCAAATATGTAATCTGGCTTATCTCAGAGATACTTTATACTTTTCATACCCTAAGATAAGTTAGATTTTAAAAAGTCCCTTGGGCAGCTCAGGGCACATTTCATTTATAGCAACCACATATTCACCAAAATCAGGTAATATTCAACTAGATACAGCCAGTTTGTAATGAGTGATTAACATGTACCAGACAGGGTGCCAAACATTTTCAAATACTTGATCTTATTTTACATATGTAATATTCCATGAGAACTTGTTAGATTAAGTCTTATGGGTATGGAAACACTTTCTTAGAGTAGGGAAAGAAAAAAAGACACTAATAGAAATATGGCCTCAGCTGCTTTATCCCCCAAAAAAGAGCTCAATTAATTCTAATTCCCTTAGTGGAAATCCCCAACATAAATATTTCCGCAAAAAAGGGAACATGTGGCTAAATTCTAAAAACCACCAGGAATTAGCTCAATACCCACGAACTTAAAAAAAATAACTTAGAAAATTGGTTCCTGCATACTCAACAATTAATGCAAAGCACAAAAAGAACAAAACACAGCCATGTCTACTGATGATAAATATTTCTTGATTTCACTTAGACACTTCCTAATCAGGAATATTAGAATCAGGGATCCCTGGGTGGCTCAGCGGTTTAGCGCCTGCCTTCAGCCGGGCGCGTGATCCTGGAGTCCCCGGATCAGGTCCCATGTTGGGCTCCCTGTATGGAGCCTGCTTCTCCCTCTGCCTGTGTCTTGTCTCTGCCTCTCTCTCTGTGTGTCTCATGAATAAATAAATAAAATCTTTTTTTTAAAAAAAGGAATATTAGAATCAGGAATTAGGGACAACAGTGGCATAACTTTAAACACAAAAATCAATTTCACACCTTATCATATTTTTCTTTTTCTTTTTTTTAAGATTTTATATATTTATTCATGAGAGACACACAGAGAGAGGCAGAGACACAGGCAGAGGGAGAAGCAGGCTCCATGCAGAAAGCCCGATGTGGGACTCGATCCCAGCTCTCCAGGATCACGCCCTGGGCTGAAGTCGGCACCAAACCGCTGAGCCACCTGGGCTGCCCTACATCTTATCTTTTATATCACCTGCTGTCGTGTTGTTTTCCAAATTGGTGGTTGTCTGTACGTTACTGAATTAGATAATGGCACTGAAAAGAAAGATATGGGGGGAAAAATCAGAAAAATTCTTCTTAAATAAGGAGAAACTTTCAACTTTTACTCATTATTTTCTGAAAGCCTCAGAGTAAAAATGTGCCAGATGCCTTGCAACAATAATACTATTCCATTCTAAATAATATTCTAAATAAATGGTGTTTAATTTGAAACTGAGCAGCCCTTACCCTATCATGGAAAATCTTTATAGGTTGGAAAATATGTACAGTATGTCATACTTTTGGTATATAATTTAGCCATATTTTAATTTAGCCATATTTTGTAGCATAGCTACACTGCAGTTTATACTCAACAACCTTTGGTTTTTAAGAAATACATTCATAACATTCTAAATGTTTGTTTTTTCTTGTCATAGGAAATGTTAGCTAAAAGGAATACCCTAACTCAAGTAAAAATTTAGTGATGGGGAAATTTAGAAAGTGGTAGTCAAAAAACTGATGTTTGTCCTAGCAGGGTTGCCATGCATAGTTATGTTGATTGTGTACTGCACAATCCCAGGGATACCTAAAACATAGACACACTGTAGGTGAGCAGTTCCTGGCACCCCTTATTACTAAAGATTTTGAAAATGTTTGTGTGTTTTTCTCTGGTTCACAACTAAAAAACAGTTGTAAGCTTCAGTGCAATTTTTATTAATATTCCTTACATTTTTGCATGTGTGCAAGGTTTTAAACTTAGTTTTCCCTCTCCATATTGGTTCCAAAAGACTTCCCTGCTGACTGAGCTGCAGCATACTGGTCTGGCATTCTCCCAGCCCTAGGTTTTCCTGAGTCAGGGAAAATGTGTGCAGTTTGAGAGAAAGCTTGTCAGACGTGTTCAACCAGCCATGGGCTAATTTATGAAGTCCTTCCCCCTATTCTTCTTTTCCCTCTACATTCCTATAGCATACTGCTTGTACCTTTATTTAGACCTTACTTCATCCTAGCTGTGTTAGATGTTGGTTAGGGTTCATTGTTTACACATCTGTGTTCCTCACTACCTTGAAACACTGCTGTCCATCCCTATTGTGCCTTCCTGTTGCTCCCATCACCACTGCAACACTTAGCATGATGGTATCTTGAATCTCTGCTTTCCTGACCCTCCTCCTTTACCCCTCCAGTCTTTGGTTCTCTTTCATTTCCTTTAGTCAGGAGGAAATCATGTGATGTCTACATGGGAAAGATAACTGGAGGCAATAGGAAGAAAAACCCACCTTTATATGATACGAGACCAGGAGTGACCCTGCAGATAGGTCTGTTGTATGGTCAGAACCCTCCACTTCCTCATGTACTCATACTGTGGACAGGCCTGGTCCAGTTTTAATAAAACAATTAGAAGAGAGTGATATTGGGAATTTTATAAGAGTTTAGTGGTGCAGTAGATTTCAAAATGAAAACAGTTTCTGGGAGGGTGTATAAGAAACTGAGAACAACGGTTGCCTTCTGGGGAGAATTGAGTGGTTCAGGTATGGCAAGGACAGTCTCACTGTCTGCCTTTATTTTACCTTTTAAACTTCTTACTATATGACTGTATTAGTTATTATTATAGAAATATAAAACCAAATACATGGAAGCAGGCAATTATATAACTAGATGTAAACTAAACTGATACCTTAGAAAATTCTGAGAAGATTCAATATGTTAAAAAAATAAAAGATCAGAAAGAGAGATATTATTTTTATTTTGTTTAGAAACTGAAAATGTTTCACCATTTACTAGAAAAGTAAAATAAAAAATTAAGTTTGGGGGTGTCTGGCTGGTTCAGTTAGTGGAACATGTGACTCGATCTCAGTGTTGGAAGTTTGCACCCCACATAGGGTGTAGAGATTACTTAAAAATTTAAAACAACTTAAGTTTAGGTGTTTGCCCTTCATGTAAAACTTATCTTTCCTCTCACCCAACTAGTTCTCTTTTGAGGTTTTCTTTTTCTTTTTTCTTTTTCCCTTCGAGTGAACTCAGGGCCAATTTAAAGTGAAAATATGACTTCTGAGTGAATGTATCGTTGCCATTCTGCCTCCAGCTTGTATGGAAGAGCTATTGGAGGTTGGGAGCAGAGCCCCTACATGCCATCTACTTTACCCTCTCCTTCCTGCCAGAAAGATTAGGCAGTTATGAACTAAGATTTGGATATCACACCTACAGATATCTTCCATTTGAGACACTCTTCATACCAGAGTGGTCTTTTTCTGTTCATTTTATGGGACCTATCTCTACAATCATTTCTGTACTTACAGTTATACTATGTTCCTTTCAACACCTGCTAAAACACTTTATAGAGACTCAGATTCAAGCAGCTGACCTGTATAGCAAATCTATAAGAAGCAAGGTATCACATTTCCAATTCTGTTTCTATTATCTCTTCATCTCTTTTTTGAAGAATCAGCAAACCCATGTCAAGTTTAGTACATCTAATAACACCATCATGCCATTGCCTGTAGGTTTTCTTCTACATGCCAAAAACCAAGAAACAGCTTTTTCATTTTTATAATTACTTCAAGTATGTGCTTGAGTGTGTTTATATGTATGTGTTTAAGTAAACTCTACCTCCAGCGTGGGGTTCAAACTCATGACCCTGAAATTAAGAGTTGCATGCTCTACCTACTGAGCCAGTGAGGCACCCCTGTTTATGTGTGTTTTATATGTCTGCCTTTGGCTACCACAGAATTAATAGTTAATTACTCAGGCATTTGAAAATAGGAAAGTAACTGACATTCTTCTATTGAAAATATCTAATACTATTTTAGAATATTTTATAATTTATAAAGGTAAGCCAGATAAACTTGAAGTTTTTTAATGTTCTTTTTAAATTTTTAATAATGCACTTTATTTATTAATATACCCAAAATATTATAATTCTACCATGTAATAAATATGAAAAATTATGAAGATTATGTTTACACTCTTTATTTTCTATGCGGTCTGTTTTATGTTCCTTTATTACCTTTCTAGTTTACAAACAAAAATAGTTTCACAATTAAACTTTTATCATATTGAAATTAAGGAAAGCAAAAAGAATATTAAGCATGTTGATTATAAACATATCAAGTAAAAAATTTTTAACAGAATTAATAAGCAAATTAATATGGAACTTCATATTTTTAATATAACTTTATATAAGTTGCACATGAATATGTTCTCACAGATAATTCAAAAACTACCCATAAAGATATCCCATACTTTAACTTTGCATTTAAAATGCACACACACACGTGCACGTGCATGCACAACACACGCACAAAATGTGCTGTCCAGTATGATAGCCACTAGCTACATGGGGCTATTAAGTACTTAAAATGTGGCTAATTTGAGTTGAGATGTGCTGTAAGTGTAAAATATATACTGGATTGTGAAGACATAGTGTAAAATGGAAAGAATGTAAAGTATCTCAATAATTTTTACATTGATTACATATTGAAATAATATTTTTGGTATGCTGGATTAAATAAAAGCAATGATTGCAATTCTTTTTTTTTAAAGATTTTATTTATTCATGAGAGACACAGAGAGAGAGAGACAGAGACATAGGAAGAGGGAAAAGCAGGCTCCCTGCAAGGAGCCCAATATGGGACTTGATCCCCGATCCTGGGATTATGCCCTCAGCCGAAGGCATATACTCAACTGCTGAGCCACCGAGGAGTCCCAATGATTACAATTCTTAATTTCGCATTTCTTTTCACTTTGTGTTGATTTTTTCCTTTTTCCTTTTAAAAATATATTTACTAGAAAATTTGAAGTTTTATGTGGCTTGTATTTGTGTCTTAAATTCTTTTCCTTTTTTGTTTTTTAAGTTTATTTATTAATTTTTAAAGATTTATTTTTATCAGAGAGAGAGCACAGAGTGGGTAGTGGGAGAGGGAGAGAGAATCTGAGGCCGACTCCCCACTGAGCATGGAGCCTGATGTGGGGCTTGATCTCATGACCTTGAGATCATGACCTGAGCCAACATCAAGAGTTGATGCTTAACTAACTGAGCTACCCAGGTGCCCCAGTTTACTTATTTTTTATTGTAATCTCTACACCCAATATGGGGCTCGAACTCATGATCTTGAGATCAGGAGTCTCATGCCTCTCTGTCTGAGCCTGCAAGTTGCCCCCATTCTTTTTCTTTTGAACAGTACTATATATATATATATATATATATATATATATATATATATACACATATATACACATATATGTGTGCATATATTTGATTTTTGGACATTAAAAAAACAATGGGATACTGTCTTTTTCTGAAACTTGCTTTTTTCTCTTAACATATGTCTTGGAGATTTTTTCTATTTTAGTGTACATAGATTAACCTCACTCTTTTTAACTACTGCATAGCATTCCTTAATAGTAAAGATCTGGTTTATTTCGATTATCTGCTATTACTGGAACACTTAAATTGTTTTTGCTTTTCCTTGGGAACATTATTTTAGGTAATGTCTCCCTGTGAAGGCACATGGAAAACATTTCTCCAGCATAGTTGCCTGGGGTTCAGAGGATATGTCATTTGAAGTTTTTGTAGATCATTCAGATTGTCCTTTTCAGAGATACTACCTCCACAAGAAATAGTTTTTCCTTTATAGTTTCATCTTTTTTTTTTTCCAAATACGTATTTATTTATTTGAGAGAGAGAAAGAGAAAGAGAGTGCATGCATGTGTGCAGATGAGCAGGGGAAAGGGACAGAGGGAGAGAATCTTCAAGCAGACTCCCCACTGAGCATGGAGCCTGATGTGGGGTTTTATTCCATGACCCATGAGATCAGAACCTGAACCAAAACTAAAAGCTAGACACTCAACTGAGCGAACCACCTAAATAATCTTTTTAAAAATTATCTTTAAGAAAAAAAATGCCACCTTTTGGGAAGCCTTGGGTGGCTCAGCGGTTGAGTACCTGCCCCTGGCTCAGGGCATGATCCGTGGTCTCAGGATCATGTCCCACATCAGGCTTCCTGCCTAGGGCCTGCTTCTCCCTCTGCCTGCATCTCTGCCTTTCTCTCTGTGTCTTTCATGAATAAAAAAATAAAATCTTAAAAGAAAAAGAAAAGAAAAATACCACTTTTTAAAATTGTAGTAAAACATATATAACATAAAATTTATTTATAATTTTACCTATTTTTATTTTGAAAGATTTTATTCATTTATTTGACAGAGATAGAGCACAAATGGGGAGCAGCAGGCAGGGGGAGAGGGAGAAGCAGGCTGCCCTCTGAGCGGAGAGCCCAACATGGGGCTCGATCCCAGGACTCTGGGACCATGACCCAAACTGAAGGCAGATGCTTAACTGACTGAACCACTCAGGAGTCCCCATTTTAACTATTTTTAATGTACAGTTCAATAGCATTAAGTTCATTCCCATTGTTTTAGAACCATCACTACCATCAGTCTCCAGAACTTTTTCATCTTCCCAAACTGAAGCTTCATATCTATTAAATAACTCCCTATGTCTCCCTAGCCCCTGGTAACCACCATTCTACTTTCTGCCTTTATAAATTCGACTAGGTACCTCATATAAGTGAAGTCATACAATAGTTATTCTCTTGTATCTGGGCTTATTTCACTTAGCTTAGTATCCTCAAGGTTCATACATGTTGTAGCATGTGTCAGAATTTCCTTCAATTTTATGACTAAATAATGTTACATTATCTGTGTATGCTGCATTTTGTTTACCAACTCATCCACTGATGGACATTTGGGTTGCTTCTACATTTTGCCTATTGTGAATTATGCTGCTATTGACATGGGTGTACAAATAGCTGTTTAAGTTTCTGCTTTTGGTTCTTTTAGATATGTACCTAGAAGTGGAATTGCTGGATCATATGGTAATTC
Source organism: Vulpes lagopus (assembly GCF_018345385.1). Lineage (NCBI taxonomy): Eukaryota > Metazoa > Chordata > Mammalia > Carnivora > Canidae > Vulpes > Vulpes lagopus. Next base: position 13,470,847 of record NC_054837.1, on the reverse strand, counting down.
TATCTTTAATTTTATCAGGAATTGCCATACTATTTTCTCTCTTTTTAATTTTTTTATTTATTTGAGAGAGAGAGAGAGAGAAAGTGAGAGAGAACACAAGAAGGAGGAAGGAAGAAGCAGACTCCTCGCTGAGTAGGGAGCCCCATGTGGGACTCGATCCCAGGGCCCTGAAATCATAACCTGAGCTGAAGGCAGATGCTTAACCAATTGAGCCACTGAGGCACCCCTTTTCTTTTTTTTTAATTTTTATTTATTTATGATAGTCACAGAGAGAGAGAGAGAGGCAGAGACACAGGCAGAGGGAGAAGCAGGCTCCATGCACCGGGAGCCCGACGTGGGATTCGATCCCGGGATTCCAGGATCGCGCCCTGGGCCAAAGGCAGGCGCTAAACCGCTGCGCCACCCAGGGATCCCTCTTTTTTTTTTTTTTTTAAGATTTTATTTATTTATATGTAAGAGAGAGAGAAGGAGAGGGGGGAGGGGCAGAGGGAGAGAGACAAGCAGACTCCCCACTGAGCGCAGAGTCTGGTAGGTGGAGGCTTTATCCCAGGACCCTGAGATCATGACCTGAGCCAAAGTCAGATGTTCAACCAACTGAGCCACCCAGGCACCCCCATACCATTTTCCATAGTAGCTATACCATTCTACATTTTCGCCAGCAACACTAAGAGTTCCCAGTTTCTCCATGTCATCCCCAATACTTTTTTTGCTTTTTTTTTCTTTAAGATTTTTTTATTTATTTGAGAGAGAGAGCATGAGCAGGGGTGGAGAGGGAGGTTTGGTGAGGGTCAGATGAGAGGGAAAAGCACACTCCCTGCTGAGGAGAGAGCCTGATGCAGGGCTTGATCCCAGGACCCTGTGATCATGACCTGAGCCGAAGGCAAACACTTAACCAACTGAGCCACCCAGGCACCCATCCAATACTTTAATTTTCTGTTCGGTCCTTAAAAAAATAATAGCCATCCTAATGGGTATGAAGTAGTATCTCATTGTGGGTGTTTTTTTTTTTTTTTAAATTCATGAGAGACACATAGAGAGAGAGGCAGAGACATAGAAACAGGTTCCCTGAAGGGGAGCCTGATGTGGGACTAGATCCCAGGTGCTCTCATTGTGGATTTGACCCTAATAATTAGTGATGTTGAGAATCTTTTCATTTGCTTCTTGGCCATTTGTGTATCTTCTTTGGAGAAATGCTTATTCAAGTCCTTTGCCCAGTTTTTAATCAGGTTGTTGTTTTGTTGTTGTTGAATTGTAGAAGCTCTTTATATATTCTGGATATTAATCTCTTATCAGATATAATTATTTGCAAATATTTTCTCTTATTTCATGGGTTATATATCCACTTTTGATAGTATTATTTGATGGACAATTTTAATTTTGATAAAGTCCAATTTATTTTTTCTTCTGTTCCTTCTGTTTTGGTGTCATATCTAAGAAATTCTTGCCAAATCCAATGTCATGAGCTTCCCCTCATGTTTTTTTCTGTGAGTTTTGTGGGTTTAGCTCTTATGTTTAGATGTTCAATACTTTTTTTTTTAGCTTTTCTTTTTTTAAAAAAAAAGATTTTTGGTGTGTGTGTGTTTTAAGATATTTTATTTATTTATGAGAGAGTGCACAAAGGGTGGGGAACGGCAGAGGGAGAAGAAGAAGCAGACTCCCTGCTGAGCAGGGAACTGAAGCCCAACTTCACTCAGGGCTTGATCCCAGGACTCCAGGATCACGACTTGAGCTGAAGGCAGATGCTTAGCCAACTGAGCCACCCAGGCACCTTATTTATTTATTTATTTATTTATTTTTAAAGTAAACTCTATGCCCATCATAGGATTTGAACTCACAACCCCGAGATCAAGAGCTACATGTTCTACTGATTGAGCCATCCAGATGCCCCTTTTCAATCCATTTTGAGTAATTTTTGTATGTGGTGTAAGGATCCAACTTCATTAGTTTACATGCAGATATTCAATTTTCTCAACACCATTTGTTGAAAGACTTTCTTTTCCCCATGAATGCTCTGGACACCCTTGTTGAAAATCATTTGGTCAAGTGTATTTCTGGTCTCTCCATTCTATTCCTTGGCCTATCTGTCTTTACACCAGTACAACATGTTTTGATTGCTGTAGCTTTGTAATAAGTTTTGAAATTCAAAGTGTGAGTATCCAAAGGCCTCCCAAATTTGTTTTTCTTTTCAAGATAGTTTTGGTATTTTGCGAAGCTTTGAAATTCCATTGAATTTATGAATGGATTTTCTATTTCTGCCCAAAAAAAGTCACTAGGATTTTCACAGTGATTGTTCCCAATCTGTAAATATCTTTGTGTAGTATTGACATCTTAACAATATTGAAATCTCCAATTAAGACACATGGGATGTCTTTCCATGGTTTTATTATTTTATATCTTGCTTGAAAAGGTCTTTCCAATGCTGAAGTTATAAGCAAAATTTTCTATATTTTCTTCTAATAAGTTTATAGCTTTGCTTTTTACTTTTTCCTTCTTAAATTAGCTGGGGTTTTTTTTTTCCCGTTGTGAGAATGTTTTCCCATTGTATTAATACTACTTAAATTTTCTGCCCTTTCCTGCTAATTTGAATGCCACTTTTATCTAAAAGTAAAGCCTCATATGTACATAGGTTTGTTTTCTGACTTGCTGTTCTATTTCACTTTTCCATATGTCTACTCCTATATTACTGCTGTCATGTGTTAATTACTCTAACTTTGTATTATGTTTTGTTATCTGGTAGGGCAACTCCTTTCCCCTCGGAGTTCTTTTATTTTTTTATTTTTTAAGATTTCCTATACATTTTCTCCTCTAGGTGACTATTAGAATCAGCCTACTAAGTTCCAACAAACATACTACTGGAATTTTGACTGGGATTACACTGACTTGATAAAATAATCTTGGGAAAATCGACATTTTTACATTTTGCTTCTGTATTCCTATTGTCACCATGGTCCCAAGGAAACTTTCTGTTTGCTTAGATTATATCCAGATTGCCACTATAAAGCAATTGTGTCCTACAGAACTTTCTGTGATGATGAAAATGTTCTGTATCAGTTATGTGTAATGTGGGTACTGAACACTTGAAATGTGGCTAATACAATTAAGAAGTTGAATTTTAAATTTTATTTAATTTTGATTAATTTAAATTTAGATGGTCACATGCGGCTAATGGCTACTGTAATAGTGCAGCTTTAGGCTATATGAACAACTATGTAATTGAACACTTTCATAGATAGTAGAGGTAGGTAGCAAAAGAGCTATTGACACCTATTGTGTGAAAGACACTGACGAAGGCATTGCAGTGTAATATTGCAGAGCCTAAAACTGTAATTTTAATACAAATGAATTCCTAAAGAACTTAAACCCAAATCCATGTAAAGGAAAAATTGTTTACAAACATTTACGTGGTCAGAAAAACACAATTACAAAAACATGATGTGGAGATTTGCTCAAGAAAGAAAGGTCATAGCATATTAAAGGAGTTAGGAAAGTCTGTGGATGAAATACTTTTAGAGATTGACCTTGAAGGAATTATTCAAACTTTAAAAGAGAATAAGTCATAGAAGATTTCTGTTTTCTGAAGTGCAGGAAATAGTGAAGAGGGAAAAGAATGAGGTGTGTTTGGAGAATGTAACTATTAGTTTCATAGGACTGCTATAACAAATTACCACAAATTTTATGGCCTAAAACATTACAAATCTATTCTTTCACTAGAGGCCAGAAGTCCAAAATCAGTGTCAGTGGCTGACATCAAGGTGTAGGCACATTCAAATTCCTTCTGCAGACTCTAGGGGAAATTCTGTTCTTTGCCTCTTTTCAGTTTCTGGTAGCTGCTGGCATTCCTTGGCTTATGCCCATATCACTCCAGTCTCTGCTTAGGAGGTCGTGTTGTTGTCTTTGTGTTCAAGTTTCTCTCTGCTTCTCTCTTATAAGGATACATGTGATTATATGTAGAGTCTACCTGGATAATCCAGGATAACCTCTCTATCTCAAAATCATTAATCATATCTGCAAAGATCTGCCCCCCCTTTTGGCCATATAAAATAATGTTCATAGGTTCTAAGGATTAGGACATGGACATATATTGGCAGCTCATTTTTCAGCCTCCTAATCCAACCCACCAACAATCCAGTTTTGCTAGAGTAGAGGATGCCTGTGGCAGTAGGAATGGCAACAGCTGTCAGTCACTGAATGACTTGTATATGTGTGGTGCTGCATCTGTGCTATTCCATTTACTCATTACAAGAATTCTGTGTAGGCATTAGATGAGAGAAGAATCTAAGGTGATTATATTTTCCACCATTGATGACTGGGAAATGGTGATTAATAGAAATTGAAAAGTTATGAGGAAAAATTGGTTACAAAGGAAAAAAATGAATTCAGCTTTGGCTGTCTTTACTTTAAGGTCCTGTTAGGTTATGCCCAAAAAGAGTCAACCCCAGGAGAAGACTAAGAACTCTGAATAGAGATCTCCTGCAATTTCCGACTTTTGTTTTCCCCTTTAGGATGAAGAAATAAATTGTAAGGAGCACTAAATTCGAAATCAGGAGACCTGGGTTCAAGACTTCGACTTAATAACTGTGCGAACTGATTAAGTCATTTCACTTCTCTGAGCTTCAGTTTCCACATCTGTAAAAGAGGAATAAAAACCCCTCCCTGCACTCACACAGTTATTTGTAAGGAATAAATGAGATCATATTTGTGATGCTCTTAGTGCAATATATGGTCTATTGTAAGCATCCAAATGTTTGTAAAAAGCAAAATTATTAATATGTCAAACAAATATTTTAATTTTGAAGTTATATATCTTATAGCTATCCAGATCTTAGCAACAGTTTATATTAGCTTTAAATGTCTCTTTATTGGCTGCCTTTCTCATTGTTCAAACTTTCAACACTTAAGTATCTTAAGCACCACCCAAGACCAATTCCCTCCCTAAGTGGATGACCTAAATTCTACTTTGTAGAAATAATTATGACCATCAAATATGAATCATTCAACTTCCTGTTCCTATATTTAAAAATATACTCTATCTATATCCACTTTTACTTCCTCCCAGACCTCAAGTAATATCCCATCTTTTGTCCAAAGTAATATATCTTTCTGTATGTCCTCTTGATGCCGTTTCCTCCACCCTGAGCTCCAAGTCGCGTAATAAGTACCCTGGTGGACATCTTCATTTGGATATCTCACTCCCAATTCAGAATCTCAAAAACAGTCAATTATTTCTCCATCCATCCTCCCCACAATGTTCCCACCACTCACCCCGGACCTTCCTCTATTTCTTATCTTGTCAATGCCATTACCAGAAACTTGGATAATTTTTGTCATTTTTTACTCATTTATTTGCTATCCCTGTATTCATTTCAGTGAATGGTTAAGTCATGTTAGGATTTGGATTCAGGCGTTCATTCTCTCTGTCCTCAGCCCTCTGTCTTATTAGTCCTCTCCTCTCTGACTTCACTGTTGCTCTTATTATTGCTCAGATCAATTATCTTCTGAAGTAGCCTCATTGCTTTTTGTCTCATCTCATTCCTGTCCAGTGTACCCTTTACTGTCATAAGGATCTGTCTAAAACAAATCTGCTTTTAGAATCTTTCCATAACATTCCAATACAGTACAAAGTCCAAACTTCATGCACTCATCCTTTGTCACTCATTCTCCTATCCAAGTACCAGGCACAACTCTGCTTAGTTTCTGAGATCAGACAAGATTGGGCGCATTCAGGGAAGTCTGACCATAGAAAGTCCAAAGTTCAGAGAAGGACATTGTCTGATCCAGCCCACCACACTATCCCCTTTCTATTAGTCCCACTGAACTATTCCCAATTCTCCGTAGGTATTCTGCTTTCTAATCCTGTGCCTGTGCTCCTTTTGTCTAGAATGTTCTCCTGGCAACTTCAATTTCTTTTTTATTTTTAATTTTTATTTTACTTTTTTTTGGGGGGGGCATTCTGAAATCTTTTTTTTATTTATTTATTTTTTTGTTAACTTTTTAAATTTATTTATGATAGTCACAGAGAGAGAGAGAGAGGCAGAGACATAGGCAGAGGGAGAAGCAGGCTCCATGCACTGGGAGCCCAACGTGGGACTCGATCCCGGGTCTCCAGGATTGTGCCCTGGGCCAAAGGCAGGCGCTAAACTGCTGCGCCACCCAGGGATCCCTGAAATCTTTTTTTTTAAATTGGAGTTCAATTTGCCAACATAGAGCATAATACCCAGTGCTCATCCCATCAAGTGCCCCCCTCAGTGCCCATCACCCAGTCACCCCCACCCCCCACCCACCTCCCTTTCACCACCCCTTGTTCGTTTCCCAAAGTTAGGAGTCTCTCATGTTCTCTCTCCCTTTCTGATATTTCCCACTCATTTTTTCTCCTTTCCCCTTTAGTCCCTTTCATTATTTTTTATATTCCCCAAATGAATGAGACCATATAATGTTTGTCCTTCTCCGATTGACTTATTTCACTCAGCATAATACCCTCCAGTTCCATCCACGTCGAAGCAAATGGTGGGTATTTGTCATTTCTAATGGCTGAGTAATATTCCATTGCAACTTCAATTTCTAATGCCATTTGCCTGGTGAACGTCTGCTCATCTTGCACTATTTAGTGCAAACTTTACATCCCCTTTGAAGCCTCATCAGGCTTCCTCAGGACGAGCTAATAAGATCTTCCTAGAACCTCTGGTGTACCTTATACATGACTGTCATTTCATCTGTAATCAGTTTGTTTCTCCCTACCAGACCCACATACTTGGAGTGTGCCTTGAGCAGCTTTGTATTTTTAGTGCTTAGCACAATATCTGGCACAGAGAAGGTGCCCCCAAAGTTTTGTTGAATAACTGAATTAATTCTAGAGCTCTTAAAGCTATATGATGCTTTAGAACATATGGAGAAAAGAAGAATTGATGTAATAATAACTTTTGGAGATTAATGGAAACACATGGTTATGACTCTAAGGAGAATACATATTTACCTCCTAAATAGCCATGGTCCAGAACCCTGGTGATAAATTTCAGGAAGTCAAGAAAGCAAATGAATGGGCAAACCCTTCATAAGCCCCAGTAAAACATGAGACATTTTCCAATATAAAAGAGAGCTCCCAGATCTGCTGGAGTTGGAGGGAAGAATTTCTTACTGCTCATTCATCTCAGTGTTAACCTGAGCTACATTTATTCTAATAGTATTTATTTTGTAATCACTGTTGATTTATCTTTCATTGTGCCAAAAAAAAAGATAAATATTAAGAAAGAGGAACCAAAACTAACATCACAGCTATAACTTATTTATAGGGGCACACACCCTCTCTGAACCATAAAATTTCTTGATCTGGGAACTTCCAAATCCAAAGATTCCATGCTTAACACTTGATTATAAATCTATACTGGTAAAGACTAGTTTTCTAAAGGGAAAACATTTTGTCAGATATGACCTGACAAATAATTTTAAAGTAAGCAAAATTCACTGCACTCTCATCTCACCCCAGGCACATAAAGTACTTACAGTATTTCCTGCTTGCCTGGGGCTGCCTCCTCCTCCTTGGCTCCCCACACAGATCTACCTCCTAATGCAAAGTACTGTACCCTGAACTGCTCTTTCTATATTGAAACTTATCTGTCTGCTTTCCAAAGCCTATCAAGGCCTGCTTTCAGCAGGCTGCCACTCGGAGACTGTTTGATGAGTTAATTTACACTAACATCATATTGAGTAATAATTCCAGGGGAATTTATATTTTTAACAGGAATATATTGGATAAATAACACTTAACCCTAAGAGCCAATCTAATAAAGGGATATTTCTCACTGTCTCATATATCTTGCATGTTTTTTCATGATTCAGTGTCTTTAACATGCTGAACCTTCTGCCTATAATGACCTTTCTTACCCCACTCCCTCACCATCTCCAGACTGGTGAACTCTTACTCATTATTTAAGACCCAGCTCAGTGTCCCTCTTTTGCTAAGAAGGCTTTTCTACATTTCCCAGGCTGAATTGGTTACTCCCTCTTATTATTATTTTTTTAAGAGATAGGGATGGGTAGAGGAAGAAGAAGAGAATCATAAGCAGGCTCCATACCTGCCACAGAGCCCAACATGGGGCTTGATCTTAAAACCCTGAGATCTTGACCTGAGCTGAAATCAAGAGTCAGATGCTTAACCAACTGAGCCATCCGGGTGCCCTCCTCCTTCTTGACTTTTTTTTTTTTATGTTTTATTTATTTATTTGAGAGAGAGAGGGAGGTAGAGACACAGGCAGAGGGAGAAGCAGGCTCCATGCAGGGAGCCCAACATGGGACTCGATCCTGGGTCTCCAGGATCACACCCCAGGATGCAGGTGGTACTAAACCACTGTGCCACCAGGGCTGCCCCTCCTTCTTGACCTTTATAAAATGTTGTATACTTGCTGTCTCGATTTCTTTTATTTTTATGTACTTTTCAAGTGACTTCAAGGTGACTTCTGCCCCCACGAATTCAATGCACTTAATAACCTCCATGCGGTTAAATCAAGTGGATATATTTCTGTCTCCATCTTTCTTGACCTCTCAGCAACTGACACTACTGACCACCACCATTATCTCTTTTAGTTTCTCCACTCCTTCTTAGAACTCTCTTCCCTTGGCCTTTATTCTTCTTTTATATCTCTTCCTTAATCTCCTTTGTTGGTTTATGTTCCACCTAATCTAAATGTTAGAGTTCCTTAAGGCTATGTCTTGGCCCTTTTCCTTCTCATGTTCTGATCTCTCAATAAGCAAACTCTTCCCCACCCCTGGCATTAATTAGCTTCCATATGCTGATGACTCTCAATTTTACATCCTCATCCCAGACCTCTTTCCTGGGCTCCAGACTTCCATATATAGCTGCCTATTCAATATGTCCACTTGGGGTTTCACATGTGCTTCAAATTTAGCAAGTTCAAAACTTCCATTGTTCTTTACCTAAGAGAACAATACCTTCATCCTTGAAGTTAGATAACTAGAAGCTGGGAGTCACTATTGACCTGCCTACCTGTTCTTTACTGTCATATCCAGTTGGCCATCCTTCTGACTTTACCTTCTAAATTTTTTTTCTCAGTATTGACTTCTCTTTATCTGCACTGTCACCCAAGTTATCACCAGACTACTACAACAGTGTGACTCATCACCCTGTGTCCACTTGTTGCTTCCAGTACCTTTCTACACTGCAGGCAGAGTACTCTTTGAAGAGTACTTCATCCATTTATTCATTGAGAAATATCTGTTGACCTCCCACTATGTGTAAGTCATGACCAAGACAGGCATGTCCCTGATCTCCTGGAGCTCTATTAAGAACTTATGATTGGGGGACCCTTACCTAAAGGTAGGGAACATTTCTTTGAGGAAATAATTTTTCACCTGAATCTAAAGAATGAGTATTAACTTACTAGGCAAAGAGATTGAGGAGAAAGAGCATTTTAGGTAGAAGGAACATCATGCACAAAGGTCTAGAATCAGGAAGAAATCAGCTATGAGAAAACTGAGAGAGAGTGACAGGTCAAGTGAGGAGGTAAGGGTGGTATTGCTGGGCAGAGCCAGGCTTTGGGGGGGGGTGGTGGTGGTTCTAACAGAGGTATTCATGGGCTTGGTAGCCCCCTCAAGCAGCCTGCCACAGTGGATGAGTGTGTGAGTTGCAGGTGTGAACATTCTGAGGAAAGAGGACATAGCCTTCATCAGGGTCTTATAGCCAACGTGTGACACCTCTCCCTCCCTAGAAATGTAAGGAATCACTAATGGTATATGGAAAAGCCAAAGTATCGACTTTGGACTTTGTCCTAAAAACAGTGAAATGTCTTTGGAAATTATTAGGCCAAAAAAGTAACATGGCTGAATTGTCAAATCCACACAGCAGGGATTTTTATTTCCTTTGCTTACTAATGTGTCCCAAGCACCTACAACAGAACCATGCACAGAGCTGACAGTCAAGAAATAATTGCTGGATGAATGAATGTCTGTTGTGGCTCTTTTCTATTATGTTGTATTGCATTATGTTATACTAATGTGTTTAAGGCCTCTTCCTATAATACTTGATCCCTGAAAATGACTGTGTTTTATTCATCTTTATATCACTAGAGATATGGTCTGAGTGCCTAGCACAGTGCCTGGCTTAAATTCAGCTTCAAAATGCACTCATTCATTCAGCCAGTAATTTAAGAGCACCTACCAGGTGCCAGGAACTGGGACTACAAAGATAACTAAGATATTGTGGCTAACCGAAATGGGTTTATCTCTGGATGAGGAGACTAGTAAGTAGGCCTTATAATACCATGTAGTAAATGCCACAAAAGGGGTCAGAACAGAACACAGCCCTAGAGATGTCATGAAGGCCAGTAGGCAGAGGAAACTCCAGGGCTGACCCTGGGCCTGGTGAGGAAGGGAGAAGCAGAGCATATGAGTGGGCATTAAGGGCAAAGTCCAGAGGGAAGTGTGCAGGGCCCTTTTGGAGATCTGCAAACTTCAGGGCTTTTTCCAGATGTACTCCTGAGGCTTTATTGGTAAGTGGATCATAGTAGCCTCTTGTTAATCTATATAAAGGAACACTCTAAAGGCTAGCTGTTTAAAATATAATATGACGTGCATTAGAAATCACTTGATGATCATCCATTGTTGCTCACATCACACAGGTAATCTGTCTAGACTGCCTGATCACGGGCCCTTTGCTTGCCTGGTTGGCTTTGGCATCAAATATGCAAACTCAGCCATTTGGAATACACCCCAAAATGTTTGTATGGATAAATTTGTTTGTTTATATAGTTCATATAGATTATTCATCTATGTTAGAAAGTGTCCCTTGACTGATCACATACTTGCTTTTGAACCCACTAGTTTCCCATAAACCTTTGAGAGTTCCCAGGCTTCACCGGTTACCTTGAGATTGTATACATTATTAAAGATGTTTTGATTAACTCATTGCAATAAACTTACAGTTCTTAAACTTGTAATAAAACTCTGGTTTACTTTTGAGTCAAGAAGACAGAGAAAACAAAACTACTAAACCATCAGACCAACTTGTCGTTTGAGGATTTGTACATCCATCTTCCTTTCTTCTTTTTTTTTCATCTCCCCTTTTTTTTTTTAAGATTTATTTATTTATTAGAGAGAGAGAGAGGCAGAGACACAGACAGAGGGAGAAGCAGGCTCCATGCCGGGAGCCCAATGCGGAACTTGATCCCGGGACTCCAGGATCGCGCCCTGGGCCAAAGGCAGGTGCTAAACCGCTGAGCCACCCAGGGATCCAGGGATCCCTTTCATCTCCCTTTCTTCTCAGTATACCCAGACTTGATCGAAGTGAGGGAAATTTCATTTGAACAGAAACCGTGCCCAAGCAACATTTCTAGAAAAACTGAATTTTACCAAGTGCTTTTCTTACAGTCACACTGTAACAAATTCATCTCCTAGATAAAGAAATTGGTTTTTGTGCTTGGTTTTATGGTGCTATTTCTTTTCCTTTAGAACAAACCATTTCAAACTTTTACATATCTAAGCCAAACAGTTATTTGATGAACAGTTCTATTTATTTTCTCAGAGTTTCAGTATTCTCTCTATATAATCGATGTCTTAGTTTAAGCCAAAGAGAATTTGTGGTTTCTGAGATCTGAAATTCAAATGCATTTTAAAATAAAAGAAAAATAGTGATTAAATTAGGTGTCTGTAGATCCAGTCTTTGGTACTTAAGTACTTTATTGACATTTCCACTATTTTGTAGTAGTAACATATCAATAGTAACAATAACCTGTATCTATAACAGAAAAAAAGGGTAATGTTGGAAACTTTACTAGATATCCTGACCAGCCTTGCTTAAAAATATCTATTTTATTCCATTTTCCTACCAAAGAAAGAACAGAGGATATTGAAAACCCTTTCCTCCCATCTAGTGGCTGGAAAATATAAAAACTCTATGTGTTTCTTGGAATTTTAGGCATTAGGGATTGTCTGACAGATTATAATACAACCATTTGTTTACTTAGTTAAGCAAAAATAAATTTAAAAATCTTTACCAAAGCTGAGCCCAATGGGAAAATATATATATCTATGATGATTCACTAACTCTCCTTTAATCAATAACATAAACTTCTCTTCAAGCAGAAAGAAGAGCCATGGTCCTTCCTAATTCATTAATCTGAACATATGATAGAAAGGATAAGGCCGTATATTTCTGATAACTGAAATTGGGACCTCAATTATATTTGTTTCTAAAGCAATCAGAGCCCTAGATCTCTCCTGACCCTTAATTGCTCCTTATTGGCCCCATACCTTGACAACTCTTCCCTTAAGAGTTGAATGTCCTGAATGAAGAGAGCCAAAAAAACTGTCCCTGAAACTGTCTGCCTCCAGGGGACCTTAGCTCCTGAAACTTGGAATATGAGACTCTGATACTAGCAGCAGGGCCTCTATGTAGGGCCAAACCAGCCCACAGAAAGCAGGTTTGGATCCGTTATGCAGCTAGAGGGATTAATGCTTGGTCTACCTGTCTTGTATATGCCTTGTGCAGACGTCAAAACCTCTCCTGAATTGTGCCTCTCTGGTGATTCTCACAGATTCAAAGAATGAATTTCGCGTACAGTCAGCAAAGTTCTGAGAGCTCCAGGAAGAAGAGGAAGGTCAGCGAACCAGTGAAAGCCTTCATCCCTGACAGAAAATGAAAGTTAGATGCCCTCGCTGCATTTATTCTAAAATAATTTTATTTTGCAACAAACATGCATGAAGTATCTTAATTAGGAAAGTAAGTTCCAAAAAAAAAAAAAAAAAAAAAGGAAGGAAAGTAAGTTCCTATCACCAAAACCTTTTACTAAATTTGTTGCTCAACATTTTTAGTCAGTTTACTAAGTGCTAAATTACTGGGTAGGACATGGGTTCACTTTGCCATAAGGAAACAAGGTCACCAGGGCTGCCTTGGGATAGCATTACTTCAAGGCTGAGTTAGAGACGAGACACCCTTTATATTTGTAAAAGAACCACAGCAGCTATTTTGAAAAGAAATAAGCTGTTGTTCTCAAAGGAAGGAGGATTTTCTTTGCATAACTAAACTCCCCAGGTATTTAGTCTACTGTGAAATGTTGTAACTTGTTGTAACCCGTATACTGGAATCCCTCTATAGCTTTATTAGAATTCCCACAGAATTACATAGGATATGTGGTGGTGCTTATGCAGGTGTGATTTTTTTATGTTAGCTTCAATCACGAGATTGATCAGCTAAGTGTTGAACCAAAATGTACTCTCCCTGTAAAGTTTCTCAAATCTGGCCCTACGTCCTGCTCTCTTGGCCACCTGAGACAAGCAATAGGCTGCAGTGCAGGAGCCTGGCTCCCTTCTTAAGGCCCCCATTGAATGCTTCCCAACAAACACTTCAGTTTATCATTCTGTTACCTGCAGATGATGTTATTAGTTCCCTTCATATTCTGGGAGAATTTTGATAGACTTGATGATTATTATTAGATGAACAATAAATTACTTAAAAGTGTTTTATTATTTAATAACATGGAATTTAATAATTTAATGTAAATGGATAGGACCAATAGGTTAAATGTTGAATGTATGTGCTTTCCAGTTGAATAAAACCCAAGACACAAAGTATTTTTTTACTCATATTTTTTTTTCTTTACTTAGTTTGGTGTTTCTACAAATGTAGTAAGGATAATTGCACCTGGAATGCTTATTACAATACAGATTACTGGGCCTGTTTCATTTCTTCTAAATCAAAATTTCAGGGGGTGGGGTCCTGTGGAGAATTCTCAGGATTCTAAAGCACACAAAAGAACCCTGGACCTCTGACACAGACTAAGAGGAGAGCCTCTGGGGCCAGACATGTACTTTAGCCAGGAGAAGGCTGCGGGTTATCATAACAGAGAGGAAAATCTGAGAAAGCCTGCCTGTCCACACTACCCTTTTCCAGACTCTCATCCAGGGCCTGCCAGGGAGGAGCATTTTCCCCTCTCCCAGCATGATAAATATACTCATATAGGCTTACTCTGCCATTGCAAGGAGGAGGGAAAGGTATTGGGTTTATTATATCCTTGATAGAATTGTAGCCTGAGTCACTGCAATTTCTTTTAAGAGAATCATATAAAGAGATTAGCTGTCTAGTAGAGGGATTAAGTTTATTTTGTGTCTCTCCAGAGAGTAGATCTAAGACCAAATTGGTGAAAGCTACAGGAGGTCAATCTGGCTTGGTATAAGGAGGAGCTTTTTAACTCCACAAGTTGCCAGAATTTTGAAATGGGCTGCTTCTCAGGTAGTGAGCATACCTCCACTATAAGTGTTTAAATGCAAAGGAGCTTCACAAAGACTCTAGGAGTCCTTGACTCAAAACAAATTAGCAATTAGTCAATCTGGATTTCAGGAGAAACGATTTTGTTTAAAAGGGGAATTTGGCTCTCAATTTATATTTATAATTTTCATAACTTAGCCTAAGATCTTTTAGGTCAAAGTCTAGAATCTGAATTTGTCTAGAAAATGTCTATAGTGATTTTATTGTCTCTATTAACACCCTTCCTCCCCCAGAGGAGCAGTCTTTTATCAATGCCAGTAGGTGGAATGTGTATGTCCTGTGTGTTTGTGTGTGTGTGTTGCCAGGCCTGTGCCCTTGGCTGGGCACGGGCACACAGAAGGAGATTTATTATAAGAGGACTTGAGGGCACCTGGCTGGCTCAGTTGGAAGAACATGTAACTCTTGATCTTGGGGTCGTGAGTTCAAGCCCCATGTTGAATATAGAGATTACTTAAAAATAAAATCTTAAAAAAAAAAAAAAAGAGGATCTGAGAACCATGTAAATATGAAGTAGCCAGTTTTACACAGCAGAACTCATATATGCAACCACCTATCAAGATTGGAGGATATTCAATTCTATTTATTGAATGATTTATTGGGAGGAAAAATCTTTAGTCTATTCATTTCTGGCTTTAGATAGTAATGGAATGAGTAAACAAGTTCATCAAGGAGCTGGAACTTCAGTGAAAAGAATGAAAACCTAGACCCCGAGCTGGGGAGTCGGGACTGTATCACACTAGCCATCCCCTTACCCTGACTGTGCTTGGTTCATCAGCATGCTTACAAAGACTAGATGACGACAGCTTGGAAACTGGGACATTGTTAAATTAAAAGTGATGCAGGGGAAATTTGATTTCTGCTGTTTGGGGTTTTTCTGTCTTTACAGAAAATTGGTTTAGCTGGAAAGAGATGGGGTTAAGCTCACTATTGCTGCTAGCCTTTGAAGCCAGGCACTGAAACCGCACCTTCATTTCCCCTCTTGCAGGTCCCTCTGGTGTCTGGTTCTTTCATTCTCCAGCTCACTTCTGCCAGGAAGAGGCTGGAAATGTTCATCAGTGTCAATGCTGCATTTATACAAGTTCAAAGTTGTGTATGTGTTTTAAAAATAACTATTAGAGCCAGTTTCAGTGTATCTTAGAATTGTCAATTTGTGGTTGCAAATCCAATAGTATTGGATGTTTAGAGATTTCCACAGATTCTTAGAGTACAAATAATTCTCTGTGATAATCATCACATTCAGAAGGACAATCTAGATGATAAAACAAGGCTTAACATACTGCTTGTAAAAGCTAAGGCAAGGTCCTCTATACTGTAGGAATCTAGATTCTACACAAGTGGGAAAATGCCTTTGGTTATCCCAAACATATCCTCTCTTTTTCTTTTTTTAATATTTATTTATTTGAGAGAGACAGCATGAGTGGGAGGGGCAGAGGGAAAGGGAGGGAGAAACCCAAGCAGATTCCATGTTGAGTGTCGAGCCAGACATAGGGCCAGATCTCACAACCTGAAGATCACAACCTAAGCTGAAACCAAGAGCCAGATGCTTCACTGACTGCACCACCCAGGCACCCCGGAAATGTATCCTCTTTAGAAATTATTAGTTTGCATTTTTTTAAAGGCAGTATTTTAACTATTATTGTCTGTTGTGTAATGAGGCCCTGGCTGAGACTTGCTATGCAATTTGCAGTTTCTGTAGAGGATGAGAGCATCCTTGATGGCCTTAATTAATAGACTCTTGGGTCATGCAATGGAAAAGCCAAGATCCTATCCAGAAATGGAGAGGCTTGAGATACTCATCTGCTCGTGTAAATTCCCCTTGGGTGCCTCTGCAAATAAGGTGTTATCTTCTGGGAGTGTCACAGCTGTTGAAACTGATTTTTGTAAGAGGTGGTGGGCTCTCAAGAACTATTAGCTGGCCCTGTGGGAGGTGGTAGGTAAACGGACCCTATAACCTAGCTGGAAATTGCATGTGAGACTTGCTCGGTAGGAGTTCCTGGGGAAAAGTCTCATTAAACATTTCAGTCTGGTCTTAATTATGCCAGGCAGTTCAGCAGTATGGGGGTTTCCTCATGTCAGGGGTCGGGAAGCAGGCTGACTGAGGTAGTCAGAAACATCTCAGACAGACTGATGGAACATGGAACATTCCTTGGGGTCTGAAATACTTGGGGACAGAAACCCAGTGAAAGAGTGGACTTTGGGGGATCACTATTTGGGTATTGCAGAACTCCTTAGAGCTGCAGAAGTCTCAGACCTCTGAGTTCCATTTGGATGATTACTGATTAGCATTGGGGTAAGCAGGCAAAGTTAAGTCTTCATCTTCCTTTTCTCAAAGTTATATAGGAAAAGCCCGGACTGCTGGCTTCAAAACCAGACTGCCTTTTTCTAGACAAGTTATTTCACCTTCTTGCCTTCAGATTACTCAATCTGTAACATGTAGATAATGATGGGACCTACCTAGTGACCCTGTTGTGAGGATTAAGCAAAGTAATGAAAGCTAACTGCCCAGCATGCATACAGACAGTGCTTAACAGGTGTTCACCATTTTTGCTATTTTTTAACTCTTGGCATGTCCCCTCCCTTAGTCTCAGAAGCTCGTGATCACTGTGCTGATTTTTGCCCACCTGGAGAATCTGCATCAACACTCCTTCCAAACCTGTGCTAGCAATTGAACCATGCTCCCAATTGCCTCTGTTCTCAACACCTTCCCTGGTCCTTTCTCCAGATTCAAACTACATTTTTCTTGATTTTTTTCCCCATTAGAGAGCATAAGCAGAGGGGAGAGGCAGAGATAAAAGCAGACTTCCCACTGAGCAGGGAGTCCGATGTGGGGCTCAATCCCAGGACCCTGAGCCAAAGGCAGATGCTTAACCAACTGGGCCACCAGGCACCCTGAAACTACCTTTTTCTGAAGACAGTTTGATGGCAGGGAAGCATCAGATTAGGTTTAATGTGCTGCCCTCCCACATTTGCATTTTAAAACAGAAACTTGTTAACAAGAAAAATGAATCTCACCTAGGGAATGCGATCTGAGAACAGACTGAATAAACAGAGAAGAAAGTCTAAGGAGAACTTTGTAGCTGTTTTCAAATATATACGGGGGGGGGGGGGGGTCGTGACATGCAGGGAACCACAGATACAACACAGACCCGGTGGGAAGAAGTGCAGGGAGGCAGATTTGGGCTCGTCATATTGAAGAATTTCTACCCTATGCTTTAACAAAGTGCCTGACACATGGAAGGCAATCAACATTTTAATGTTTTTGTTAAGAATTAAAGATGTTAGCTGGTGACTGCCTCTGGCTGTGATGAGTTCCTCATCACTAGAGGTGTTCAAGCCAAGTAGACTAGGATGTTGTCCCTTTGGATAAGAATTGAATTTCAATGAACACCGAGATCTCTTCCAGCTGTAAAATTCTATGATGCTTTTATTTTTAATTTTTAAAAAATATTTATTGATTTGGGAGAGGGAGACAGAGAGATCAGGGAGAAGGGCAAAGTGAGAGGGACTGAGAGAATCCCCAACAGACTCCCCATTGAGTACAGATCCTGAGATCCTGACCTGAGCCGAAACCAAGAATCAGCTGCTCAAATTACTGAGCCACTCAGTAGCCCCATTACATTTCTCTTAATGGTAGAATTTCAACTTTGGAGCAAAGGGACATTTTAGAAATCCTTTCCCCAAAAAGCATAAAGTGGTTAAAACTGAGGGTTCTGGGGTTAGACATTGCCTAGGTTCAAACCCTGATCAACCTGGTTACTAGTTGTGAGACTCTGGGCAAGTTATTTGTTCCCTCTGTACTTCAATTTACTCATTTAGGAAATGGGGGCAATAAGAATGTCTTCATCACAAAGTTATTATGAGATATAATTGAGTTAATACAGGCAAAGGGCTTAGAAGAATGCCTGGCACATGGAAAATTAATGCCCACTACTTGTTTGTTATGAGGTATTACCTGATACCCTTGCTACTCTCCAGCTTTTTATTTTTTTATTTAAAGATTTTACTTATTGATTCATGAGAGACACACACACACACAGAGAGATGCAGAGACAACACAGGCAGAGGGAAAAGCAGGCTCCATGCAGGGAGCCCAATGAGGGACATGATCCCAGGACTCCAGGATCATGCCCTGGGCCAAAGGCAGGCACTAAACTGCTGAGCCACTCAGAGATCCCATCTCTCCAGCGTTTTATGTCTTTTCAGTATGTGGAAGGAGATCCTTTGTAACATAATTGACCCTGACCTGGTTTTTTCCTAAATCATATGCCAGCCATGACCACTGTAATTAACCAGTGCACTTTCTATCTCCTATAAGCAAGCTATAAAGCTAACCAAGCAGACAAGGCCTGTGACGCACTGTTTATGAAGGATCCTGCTGATGAAACACCAATGATGGCCATGGACACGTTAACTCTGCTATATGCCTGGCAAGTGGTAGGTGCCCAGTAAATATTTGTTGAATGAATAGATGAACTTGGCAGGGTTCTTATTATTTCCTACATTTTATTTATTTATTTTTGATTAGGTAATATATCCACATGATTTAAAATTCAAAAGGAACAAAGGGCTATATAATGAAAAACATCTCTCCCACCCTGTCCCCAGCCACCTACTTCCCCCTCCTGGAAGGGTAACTAACATAACCACATTCTCATATATCTTTCCAGACCTATTTTAGGCATAAATAAGTAAACATACTAGCATATGCACATTCATTTCTTTCCTCTCATTCTAAAACAAATGGCTACATACACCGTTCTAGGCCTGTGTACTGAAGAGGCCCCAAAGAGGGGGTGAGCATGGGCACGTCAAGGAGGGATTAGAAAAAAGAGCTCAGAGAAGGAAAAGTAACCAGGAGACTTTTGCATTAACCCAGATGCAGAGTGATTAGGGCTTGGACTAGCACATTAAAAAGGGTTTGTCAGGGAAAGAATTGTCTGGGTTTTTTTTTTTTTAACCTTACCCCAGGGTAACCGCCACCACAATCAAGATATAGAGCATTTTTTGTCACTCCCAGAAGTTCCCTCCTGTCCTTTTTGGCTAGTGCCCCTCCCTGGGCCCACACACCCACTCCTCTGCTTTGTCAGAGTTTTTTAGCTTCTGTGTTTCGGCCTACATGGCATGGTGGGACCTCCACTCAGCAGAACTAATCACCATATTAGTCAACATTGGGGGTGCTTACTCTGGGCCAGACACTCTACTAAGCACCTACATAGGCTCATTCATTTAATCCTCTCCAAAACCAAATGTGGTAGGTACTGCTGTTATCTTGATTTCAGAGGAGATACCTAAGACACACAGAACTTAAACCACTTGCACAAGGTCACACAACTAGTAAATAGCAGAGACAGAATTTTGAACCCAAAGCAATCTGCTTCCAGAGACTGTATGTGAAAATAATCAAGAAAATATTCAAACTCCAAAAGAAGGACTTCATTCCTATTTCACAAGATCAAAGGAGAGGAAAAAAATCCTTTGTAGGTTAATATAAAACGGATTTGTCTAGCAGCCTTCAAGTGTGCTTTAAATGACTAGCAGCCTTTTCTCATAGGCATAGGCAGGCAGTGGACAGACTTTCATTCTCCTGCTTTCAGTGCTCACCAGCAATGCTGCTTTCTTCTAAGAAATTATAACATTTAGAACTACTTCTTTATGTTAAAGAACTGGTGTGGTCAGGGCATTACTGAGAATGACAACTATCTCTGCCTATCTATGAGTCCCAGAATATGCTTGTCATTCTGAAACCGCAAGGAATGTGGTTAAGTCCCTTGGCCACATCTCTCAACAAAGATTTATCTGTTTCACTGTTGCCTCCAAAGAGCTTTTCTCCTGGACTAAGATGTTAATTCCTAGCGATGTCTACTAATGGGCCTTCCCTAAGGAGGAGCCTATTAAAGAAATTAATTGCACTGCAGGTTCAGAAACTCGCCAGCATAATGAAATGGCTCCCCAGCTGTAACAGTATGAGAAAGAAGCCGCTGAACTAAATCATAATGGAGACAAGTTCCTATAAAGTGAGAGGCAAGTTTGCTAAGATAACTGTATACCCTCAGAGAAATAGGGTGGTGGAAATATTAATAATGAAGCCAATTTTCACTCACTGATGGGGTTTTATTAAATACAGATCATATTTTTCCAAACATTTCAAAATTTTTATTACTGCTTCTACTTCTTGTTTGAAGCCTATGTTTGCCACTTATTAACATTGCCGACTAACCCTACCATGCAATTTTAATGTGTTTAATAAGAAAATAGTTATCTTCAGTCAGCATAGAATAAAAGAGAATGGGCTTAGGATGAAATCAGTGTGATTTGAATTTGAGAGAAGTTGGTAGAATTATCTTTCTTAGAAGTCTGGATTGGTTTCAGTGTAGTGTGCCTAAAGTCTGGGGAATAATTAGATGACTCTCTGGTCTTTTATTCCTCTGTATGGTCCATCTCCCACTGTCTAAATCTCCAGAAATAATACCAGAAGAAAAAGATAATGGCAAATTAACTATAGTGATAGGGATTGTGCTTGTTATTGCTAAATCACCAAGTCATTGGTTTCTAGGTTAATTGGGGAAGGTGTTGCAAGGTAGGATAATGTGGGGAATTTACTAGAGATTTGTTAGTCAAATTATAAATTTTAATCTTGGTTCTTCCTTTATTTCTAGACAAGGTGTTTATCTTCTTTCTTCCTCCGTTTCATTAGCTGCAAAATGTGGAGGGTGACCCACCTAGGGTTTTTAACAACCATGAAGCAGAAGCAGTGGGTGGGGACAGTCTATTCTAAATCTGGTATGGTGCCTGGAATCCCTCTGCTTGGGCTTTGGGCTAGCTTGGAGGAGGGATGGAGAGCTTCCTTGGAGGGCCAGCTCATTCATCAGTGGTTCTAGAAAGAACCTAATCCTCAAGAGCCAAGGGAGACCGGACCAGTTCTCTGGCCCCTCCTCCCGACACTGAGATTATTATGGAGCAAAAACAAGATTCCTCTGAACATAATCTATGGTTAGCTGAAACATGGTATTCCATCAGAATGAATTCAGCCTTAATTAAGGATGGGGCTCAGGGGAAAGTTGTGTTTGTTTGTTTTTTTTAATTAAGGTAACTCACAGTTATAGAATACATAGAATAGCCCTTTGCATGCTATGAGCTCTTTAAGAAAGTATGATGATGACACACTGTGTAAAGTAACTTTGAAAACTTAGAGGTTGTAGGATGATAAAACACCTTTCACTACCTTGCTATTGCTTGGGTTTTAAGTGTTTCTTAGAATGGTAAGCTACATCAAATCTAACCTAGTTCTAGCTAAAAGGCTAACAGTTCTGATGGAAACTGTTAAACCAGCTCTGTAACCAAAAAGAGAAACAGCTTAAAACTGCCAGGTATCAGTATTATTGTAATATTCCCTTTATCAAAAACCTATAACTGAAATTTATAGGTAAGAATTTACAGTAAGCAGCAGGCACTTGGAAACTTGTCAGTTAAGGTTTCCCATTATATAAGAACTTCTGTTGTAAGCCTTTTAACCCTCCAAAGTCAGAAATTTAAAAAAAATAACTTTCACAATTAGTTTCTAAGGAAATTATATAAATGTCATGATACTAAGAGAAAAGCTTTAGATTGTCATTTCCAATAGGACATCACCTCCTAAAGAAAAAAACAATCTCTTTTCTTCTGGTGTGTGTGGGGCAGAATAATATATAAATAACAATCAAAATCTGTATTCTTAATAAATTTCTAAAGAAGATAGTTGACTAAGTTACTTAAAAGTGACTTCATTTCCTGCTGTTCCCCCAACCTCCTCAAAATTGAGAATACAACAAATATTTGCATAGGTTTATTATTCACATTTAATCATGAATAATTCACTTTATACAGACAGCTGGGTAAACAAGAGATTTGGAGTTTCCTTTTTCTAGACTATTTTTCCCTTGGCTGAAAGGAAACAGCATCCGTGTGGTTTTATAGGATTTTTGGTACCATCTTGTCCTCCCGTCCCCTGGCAGGAGGCACCCTCTGTTTTGTGCTTCTTTCTTTCCAGTTTATTTCTATCAGTTCTTGAGTTATACCTCACCAGCACATTTTTTATTACAAAGTAAAAATGAGCTCAATCACTCAGTTCTTTAGTCTATAAGACAACATGTATAAGTTTATGGATTTGTTTTTGTGTAGATACTCTTGATGTTGGAAAAAAATCCTTCCCACCTTGGAACAAGGTGGAACTCATTCCACCTTGTCATTATATCCTTCAAAAATTTTCTCCTATCAGTCATTAACAATTTCACAATTATTTGACTATCTACCACAAAGCCGGTTCTCATTTCCCTCTGCTCCTCCCAGGCCTACATGAGGAAGTGTAGCACGTATCACTGAACACAGGTTTACCCACAACATTTCGTCCTGAGCAAGGGGGCAGAACTTACCAAAGGTCAAGGATCCTTCCAGTTCTGTGAATGTCGTGAATCAAACTATGATAGTATAACTTGTGGTTTGGGAGAGAAGTAGGTTTGCTATAATTCAGTTATGACCAAATGAGGGGGGGTGGTCATGGTATACCCTTGGGAAATCCCTGCTCTTTGTCATGACCTGGCAAATAACTTTAAGAATTTTAGCTACCCATCAAATGTCATGTATCCATCCTCACTATATTAGTTGAGGACAAACATAAGCATAGAGATACATGCATCCTCAATTCAGCAACACTTATTGCCATAGGATTGCCATAGGAATATGCCCAATAATATTCCAGAGAAAATTAACCACAATTTGACTAAATTAAAAATTACTGTTTTCTTCATTTAACAAATACTTGAATAGTGCTAGACATTTTCTAAGTACTTTGTACATATTAACTCTTTAATTCTCATAACAAGCCTATGAGAGGAATATGAAGCACAGAGAAGTTAAGTAATTTGCTTAATGTCACCACAAGAAGTGGTAAAGCCACCATTTGAACCAGGCAGTCTGGCTCCAAAGTCTGTGCTTTTAACAAAACACCATGCTCTACTATAAAAAATGTTTATG
Source organism: Vulpes lagopus (assembly GCF_018345385.1). Classification (NCBI taxonomy): domain Eukaryota; kingdom Metazoa; phylum Chordata; class Mammalia; order Carnivora; family Canidae; genus Vulpes; species Vulpes lagopus. Next base: position 13,447,566 of record NC_054837.1, on the reverse strand, counting down.
GTAGAAAGTTTGAAAAATTAAGGCAAATATGAGGAAGAAAAAATTACCCATAGTCCCACTAGCCATTATAGCCTTATAGTGTGTTTCCTTTGTGTGTGTGTGTGTGTGTGTGTCTGTGTATACAAAAGCATTGAATTTAGTGGAATCTCTCTTTTCAGTTAGCTCTACCTTGTGAACATTCTCCCACAGAAAGATATTAATTTGATTGAACATTCAATTTTCATAGTCTCTTTTGTAAAAACCAGCCCAGCCAAGTCTGGAAGCATTTACTACGATTGGTGGGGTGGGGGCTGCTGATTTAGTAGATGTATTATTTCCCCAAGCTCAAAGAGCTTTGCTGAAAATGGACTCAGCATGATTTCTTTTAAGAGACCTGAAAAAAAGTATTGTAGCCTAGAAACATAGCGTGACTTTTCCCATGAAAGCACTTTATGTTGTCTCTATTTCGTATTGTTCAGTTTTCTTAGGGGCGGGGTGGGGGCTGGTGAGTCTTGGTGCAAAGAAAAATGTAGGCTAGTCAACAGGAAACCTGAAGTCCTTGATTCGGCACAGTGGCCTCTAATCATACCCTGGTATGGCTGCTTTCTCTTTCTTTGATAAGGGTTGCAAAAATAATAATAATAAATGTTTTAAAAACCCCATTTACCTTGTAAACTAAACTATTATTATATGCTAAGATATTAAAGAGCAGTCGCTGAAGCCAAGACAGTAGTGGTCATTGCCATGGTCAACTACAGCTTTTGGCCAAGTCACATGCCATCCTGTTAATAGCCAGAGAGGTAAACAGCACAGATATGTGCTGACCTAACCTCAAAACCTCTCAGGAACACAAGGAAATTGGCTTGAAAAGACTGTTTCTCTCTTTTCCTCGTTAATTGAGTTTCTAGCTCTAATTAAAGAGGCAGAAACAGAAAACAGTATTCAAAAGGGAAAGTCAAAGAATAACTCCCATCTCTGAAAAAAAAACAAGTCCATCACATTAGAAACATAGTTGCACCACTCCTCACTCTTTCCTTGAGCTGTGTTACCCATTTGCAGGTGAGAAAGTGGAGAGAGGGGCCAAGGGCCAAACTTTTCAAAGGACCTTTTCTGGGAATTTTTAAATTTCTTTTTTAAGATTTTAAATTTATTATTATTTTTTTTCAGTTCAACTGAGAATCATTCTTTCATTTACTTATTTATTATTTTATTTTTTTAGAGAGTGAGAGAGAGAGAAGGGGGAGCAGAGGAAGGGAGAGAGAGAATCTAAAGCAGACTCCATGCCCAGCATGGAGCCCAACATGGAGCCCCATTTCACAACCTCAAGATTACGATCTGAGCTGAAATCAAGAGTCAGATGCTTAACGGACTGAGCCACCCAGGCACCCCCAGGATTTTTTTTTATAATTTTTTAAAATTTTTTTAAAATTTATTTATGAGGGATCCCTGGGTGGCGCAGCGGTTTGGCGCCTGCCTTTGGCCCGGGGCGCGATCCTGGAGACCCGGGATCGAATCCCACGTCGGTCTCCCAGTGCATGGAGCCTGTTTCTCCCTCTGCCTGTCTCTGCCTCTCTCTCTCTCTCTGTGACTATCATGAATAAATAAATAAAATCTTAAAAAAAAAATGTTTAAAAAAATAAATAAATAAATAAATAAAATTTATTTATGATAGTCACACAGAGAGAGAGAGAGAGAGGCAGAGACATAGGCAGAGGGAGAAGCAGGCCCCATGCACCGGGAGCCCGACATGGGACTCTATCCCGGGTCTCCAGGATCACGCCCTGGGCCAAAGACAGGCGCTAAACCGCTGCGCCACCCAGGGATCCCTTTTTTTAATAATTTTTTATTGGAGTTCGATTTAACAACATATCGTGTAACACCCAGTACTCATCCCGTCAAGTGCCCACCTCAGTGCCTGTCACCCAGTCACCCCATCCTCCTGCCCACCTCCCCTTCCACTACCCCTTGTTCGTTTCCCAGAGTTAGGAGTCTCTCATGTTCTGTCACCTTCTCTGATTTTTCCCACTCGTTTTCTCTCCTTTCCCCTATAATCCCTTTCACTATTTTCTATATTCCCTGTATGAGTGAAACCATGTAATGTGTGTCCTTTTCTGATTGACTTACTTCACTCAGCACAATACCGTCCAGTTCTATCCATGTTGAAGCAAATGGTGGGTATTCATTGTTTCTAATGGCTGAGTAATATTCCATCGTATGCATAGACCACATCTTCTTTATCCATTCATCTTTTGATAGACACCAAGGCTCCTTCCACAGTTTGGCTATTGTGGACATTGCTGCTATAAACATCGGGGTGCAGGTGTCCTGGTGTTTCACTGCATCTGTATCTTTGGGGTAAATCCCCAGTAGTGTAATTGCTGGTTGTAGGGCAGATCTATTTTTAACTCTTTGGGAACCTCCACACAGTTTTCCAGAGTGGCTGTACCAGTGCACATTACCACCAACAGTGTAAGAGGGTTCCCCTTTCTCCGCATCCTCTCCAACATTTGTTGTTTTCTGCCTTGTTAATTTTCACCATTCTCACTGGTGTTAGGTGGTATCTCATTGTGGTTTTGATTTGTATTTCCCTGATGGCCAGTGATGTGAAGCATTTTCTCGTGTGTTTGGCCATGTGTATGTCTTCTTTGGTGAAATTTCTGTTCATGTCTGTTGCCCATTTCATGATTGGACTGTTTGTTTCTTTGCTGTTGAGTTTAATAAGTTCTTTATAGATCTTGGATACTAGCCCTTTATCTGATAGGTCATTTGCAAATATCTTCTCCCATTCTGTAGGTTGTCTCTTAGTTTAGTGGACTGTATCCTTTGCTGTGTGGAAGCTTTTTATCTTGATTAAGTCCCAATAGTTCATTTTTGCTTTTGTTTCCCTTGCCTTCATAGATGTATCTTGCAAGAACTTGCTGTGGCCAAGTTCAAAAAGGGTGTTGCCTGTGTTCTCCTTTAGGACTCTGATGGATTCTTGTCTCACATTTAGATCTTTCATCCATTTTGAGTTTATCTTTGTGTATGGTGAAAGAGAGTGGTCCAGTTTCATTTCTTCTGCATGTGGCTGTCCAATTTTCCCAGCACCATTTCTTGAAGAGACTGTCCTTTTTCCAGTGGATAGTCTTTCCTGCTTTGTCGAATATTAGTTGACCACAGAGTTGAGGGCCCATTTGTGGGTTCCCTATTCTGTTCCACTGATCTATGTGTCTATTTTTGTGCCAGTACCACACTGTCTTGATGATCACAGCTTTGTAGTACAGCTTGAAATCTGGCATTGTGATGCCCCCGGCTCTGGTTTTCTTTTTCAATATTTCTCTGGCTATTTGGGGTCTTTTCTGATTTCACACAAATCTTAAGATTATTTGTTCCAACTCTCTGAAGAAAGTCCATGGTATTTTGATAGGGATTGCACTGAATGTGTAAATCCCCTGGGTAGCATAGTCTTTTTCACAATATTAATTCTTCCAATCCATGAACATGGAATATTTTTCCATCTCTTTGTGTCTTCCTCAATTTATTTCAGAAGTGTTCTGTAGTTTTTAGGGTATAGATCCTTTACCTCTTTGGTTAGGTTTATTCCTAGGTATCTTATGCTTTTGGGTGCAATTGTAAATGAGATTGACTCCTTAATTTCTCTTTCTTCAGCCTCATTGTTAGTGTATAGAAATACCACTGATTTCTGGGCATTGATTTTGTATCCTGCCACGCTACCAAATTGCCATATGAGTTCTAGCAATCTTGGGGTGGAGTCTTTTGGGTTTTCTATGTACAGTATCATGTCATCCCCCAGGATTTTTTTTATTTTTAAGTAATATCTACATCCAATATGGGGCTTGAACTCATGACCCTGAGATCAAGAGTCCCATGCTCCACCAACTGAGCCAGCCAGGCACCCCTGGGAATTACTTATGTATGTACATAAATTTCCACAATAAGTACCTTCTGGAGTTAGCAAGCCACTGAGTTGCTCTGTCAAGCTTCCTGTCCAATGTTCTAACTTGAGTTGTGCTACCAGAAAATCAGGTGTATGTCAATTGCTAAGTAAAACTTGGCTTTTATTTTTGAAACCTGAACTCTATAACTTGATCCCCTAAATCCACTGCATCCCCTTTTTTCCCTTTATAATTACCTTTTACTCACAATCACCAGTCCTAGGTCCTCTGGGAGCTACTGCAGATAGAAGCTGTTTGAAATTTAAGATGCAATCCCAGGCAGACAAATAGATAAAATGAAATTTTTCTTTGACCTAAAACTAAGGTCAAATCTGTATTCTCTTTCTTTCTCTTGTGAGTGTTTTGAAAACTAGTTCTACTTCTTTCTGTCAGAGTCTTCTAGTCGCAGAGGAACGACAAGGTATCCGGACAGGGAACCGATCAGCTCTTCCAACCAACAACCTTGTCACCACTTCTCTCAGATTGACAGAGACTCCTTCAAGGGAGGGGTTGAAGATCTGGGGAAAAGTGTGTGGCAAAGACCAGACTATAATAACTATGATTCAGGATGGTATAGAACTCACCTTTACCTAGGATTTACAAAATGCTTCTAACGTTTCACAATTGTGTCATGGGGTGGATAGGGACCATTCTACCCAGCCCAGAGAGGTTGTATTGACTGCCCCAAATCTGGGTCTGAGTACAGTGACATATGCACTTGGCCTTACTCTCCCCTTCCCTTTAGTGTCCCTCATCCACACCTTCTCCAACTCTCCTGTAGCACCATATGCCACATTCAAAGGCTATCTCTCCAAGGCATATGGATCTGTTAAAATTATCTTGTTAAATAGTGTTTGGTTTTGGTGTCCCTCTACCCTGTCTGAAGGCTTCTCTCCTGAAACCCCCTTTGCCCCCATACCTCCCATTCTCCCAGGACTCCCCAAGATAACAGTATGCCCAGGCCTGTTCTGGATAACCACTCATGCCTGGAACCTAGACCTCTTCTCCCACAATTAACCTCACTCTGTGTCTCATGAGGAGGCAGTTTGTGCTGAGACACTAAGAGCTGGCACTGGCCTAACAGTCTATTACCAACACCCGCCCCCCAACTCCTCTAGACCATTTGATGGCTCTCTGAGCTTGGACAAGTATGTGAGCTGCTAAAGCAGATTTCAGGGTGTCCTGGTTACTGCAGTGGTCTTACCTTGCCCTAGATGTGATCCTAGCCACACATTCTCCACCCTGGCTGAAATTATCTTTCCAGAGTACCAAAATGACCAGAGTTATCCCCTGCTTAAACTCTCCAGCAGCACCACAGAGCCTGAGTCAAGTCCAGCCTCCCTGGCATGGTCTGTGAATCCTGCATGCTCTGGCTCTGTTCACTTCACCAGTGCTCACCACCCATGCTCAGTGCCAGGTGTGTGTCATGCTCTCATCTACCTTGAGGCCATTGACCACGCTGTTCTCTCTTCCCTCTCTAATTTCTATCCATCCCCTTCATTCTTTAGTTTAAGTGTCATTTCCTCCAGGAAGTCTTCCTGAGTGAGTCAGAGATGCCTTCCTCTGTGGCCCTCTCCTGTCCTTCCACCCATCCTAGCACCTAGAACACAGCATAACTCCTCAATTGCCCATAAGCTCCTTTGGGGCCTGAACTATTACAGGTCCCTGGCCCCACTCCTGACTCAGGGCAGGCAAGAAAGCAGTGAATGAATATTCCTGGCACCTTTCCTAAAACACATAAAGTGCTCAATTATTTTTTCAAGCATGTGACTCTTACTTGAAAGTATTTTCGTTTCAAACTCCCCACCCTCTTCTTTGCATTTAAACATTCCTCCTAGGGATCCCTGGGTGGCGCAGCGGTTTGGTGCCTGCCTTTGGCCCAGGGCGCGATCCTGGAGACCCGGGATCGAATCCCACGTCGGGCTCCCGGTGCATGGAGCCTGCTTCTCCCTCTGCCTGTGTCTCTGCCTCTCTCTCTCTCTCTCTCTCTCTATCATGAATAAATAAATAAAATCTTTAAAAAAAAAAAAAAAAAAAACATTCCTCCTGCTTTCAATTCCTTATTCCAAATAATAACTTTGGGATTTTTAAAAAAGATTTTATTTATTTACTCATGAGAGACACAGAGAGAGAGGCAGAGACATAGGCAGAGGGAGAAGCAGGCTCCCGGCAGTGAGCCTAATGCGGGACTTGACCCCAGGACCCCCGGATCATGACCTGAGCCAAAGGCAGACACTCAACCACTGAGCCACCCAGGCGTCCCATAACCTTGGGCTATTAAGTCTTTTTTTTTTTTTAATAATAAATTTATTTTATTTTATTTTATTTTTAATTTTTATTTATTTATGATAGTCACAGAGAGATAGAGAAAGAGGCAGAGACACAGGCAGAGGGAGAAGCAGGCTCCATGCACCGGGAGCCCGACGTGGGACTCGATCCCGGGTCTCCAGGATCGCGCCCTGGGCCAAAGGCAGGCGCCAAACCGCTGCGCCACCCAGGGATCCCATAAATTTATTTTTTATTGGTGTTCAATACATACAGAATAACACCCAGTGCTCATCCCGTCAAGTGCCCACCTCAGTGCCTGCCACCCAGTCACCTCCACCCCCTGCCCTCCTCCCCTTCCACCACCCCTAGTTCATTTCCCAGAGTTAGGAGTCTTCCATGTTCTGTCTCCCTTTCTGATATTTCCCACTTATTTTTTTTCTCCCTTCCCCTTTATTCCCTTTCACTATTATTTATATTCCCCAAATGAATTGGGCTATTAAGTCTTACCAACAGGTGCAGTATTTTTTAATCCAAAGGGGAGAAACGGAGACTCAGATAATAATGATACCATAAGATAAATTAGAATTAATACTTTTATGGCATACTCATACAAACATCCCAATTAATTCTTATAATACTATTTTATTGGATTCGTATTTTACAGGACATATTAATTATATAATTGCAAGTGGCAGAAACCACCCTTTGTTAGCTTAAACCAAAAAAAAAGCAGAAAGAAACTTTTAAAAAATATTTATTTATTTATTTATTTATTTATTTATTTATTTATTTGAGAAAGAGAGAGCATGTGCATCGGGCAGGGAGCAGAGAGGGAGGGGCAAAGAATCTCAGGTGGACTCTGCACTGAGCATAGAGCCTGATGTGGGGTGGTGGAGCCTAATGTGGGACACAGAGCCTGATGCAGGGCTTGATCTCAGAACCCTGAGATCATGACCTGAGCTGAAGCTAAGAGTTGGATGCTTAACCAACTGAGCCAACCAGTTACCCCAAGCAGAAAGGAATTTGTAACCCAGCAGGGTGTCTCATGGAACCCAAGGCTCAGAGTCAGTCATTACAAAGTCTTTGAGGTTTTTGTTTCTGCTTCTTTCCACACTTGAAACTCATTCTTCTTTCTATTCATTATGCCTTTTTGATACCTAGTCCATTGGCCAAGATGGTTGCCCATGGCTCCAAGATCAACAGTCACAGGCCCAGCTACCTGAGGGGGCTGATAGACTGTCTTTGAACCCATGCACAGGCCCTCAAGGGAGATGCTCTGGTGGCCCAGCTGAGTCAGGTCAGGGAGTAACCACAGTGACAGAGCAGGGTGGCAGTTGCACTGCACAGGTGCCCATTCTTCTGACCCTGTGGTGATGAAACGATCTGGGAAAGGAGGGAAATGTCCAGAGAAAGGAGTCCCCTACAAGAACGTTAAGGGACTTGTCTGAGAGCAAAGGAATCCCAGGTGAAGCCAAGATGAGAGTAGGAGTCAAGCACCAACTTTGCCCAGAGATCTCCAATCATGTTTTACAATTAAGAATTAGAGGGATCCCTGGGTGGCGCAGCGGTTTGGCGCCTGCCTTTGGCCCAGGGCGCGATCCTGGAGACCCGGGATCGAGTCCCACATCGGGCTCCCGGTACATGGAGCCTGCTTCTCCCTCTGCCTGTGTCTCTGCCTCTCTCTCTCTGTGACTATCATAAATAAATAAAAATTAAAAAAAAAAAGAATTAGAAATATTGGGACACCTGGGTGGCTCAGTGGTTGGGTGTCTGCCTTTGGCTCAGGGCGTGATCCCGGAGTCCTGGGATCAAGTCCCATATCAGGCTTGTTGCGTGGCACCTGCTTCCCCTGTCTCTGCCTCTCTCTGTGTCTCTCATGAATAAATAAATAAAATCTTTTTTAAAAAAAGAATTAGAAATATTGGGATTAGGTACAGTTATGACATATTGACCAAAATATGCATTTTATAGTGCCCAGGTAGTACTAAATTTACAGAAATGGCCTGATGGCAGCTTGGCAGGAAGAACATCCAAATCTCTATGGAAACCTTTTGCCAGATCTTAAAGTTAAATTAAAGCAAGCTTATGTTAAATCCCCAAAAAGAGAATCCAAAATCAATTAGTTTGTAAAACAGTCATGTTTAAAACCCAATGATAATTTCAAAAATGTAGTAATTTTGAGATTCATTTAATTTCAGTAGAAGTGGTTTTTAATATAGGTCTTGCTGGTTTTAAATTTGCTTTTAAGAATTCTGTAGACTCTTAGAGGCAAAAGAGATAAAGCAAGTAGGGACAGGGACCCTGAGTCCTGCCTTTGAATTTCCCCTTCACTCTGGGCCTCACACCCATCTATTTGGGAGTCTCCGTTGTCCCTCTACAAAACCGTGGCATTCTTCTGCATGGGTGCAGCCCAGTTTGAAAAATATGTGATCTAGCCTAGATGAGAGAATGAGGCCCAGAGCACTGGTTCTCAAACTTCAATATATGAAAATACCTGGGAGCTTTTTTAGAGATGCAGATTCCCAGGCTCTGCCCTCAGAGACAGAGTCAAGGAGTCTGTGACCTTTCTAGGTAGCCCAGCTGGTTATAACACAGGGGCTTCTCCAACTCATTTTAGCAGTAGCCATCTGTCCAAGGTCATTAGTGGTAAAGCTGGATCTAGGGCCCAGGGTTCCTGATGTCCAGTTCAGTGCTTTTCCTACCGTATTTCACTGACTCTTCAAGCTCCCAATTGTTAAAATACAAACTTCACTACTTTAAAATACCAAAATCAATCAATGATGAATGAATAAACAAAATTTGGTGCACACAAGAGAATATCATGTAGCCTTAAAAAGGAGGGAAATTCTGACACATGCTATAACATGGATGAACCCTGAGGACATTAAGTGAAATAAGCTAGTCACAAAAGGACAAATAGTATATGATTACACTTACATAAGGTACTTATTGTAGTCAAATCATAGAGGCAGACAATGGAATGGTGGTGGTTACCAGGAGCTGAGGGAAGGGGGGAATGGGGAGTTGATGGTTTTTTTTATAAAGATTTATTTACGTATTATTATAAAGGAGGGGAGGGGCAGAGGAAGAGAGAATCAAGCTGACTGCCTGCTGAGTGCAGAGACTGACATGGGGCTTGCTCTCATGACCCTGAGATCACAGCCTGAGCCGAAATCAAGAGTCAGATGCTTAACTGACTGATGCCCTGAGTTGATGTTTAATGGATACAAAGTTTTAGTTCAGGAAGATGAAAAAGTTTTGGAGGGTGGTGGTCATGGTTGCACAACAGTGTGAATGTACTTATTGCCACAGAACTGTACACTTAAAAATAGTTAAAATAGTAAATCTTGTGTTATATATATTTTACCACAATTAAAAAAAACACAATCAAATTTTCCCTTGCATGTAAGTAGATTTTATTTACTATTTTGTAGATGAGAAGACATATTTAGAAATCATCTGGCTCCTGGTTATGGGTTATAGGCAGAGAGTTCACTCAACTCTTCTAACTGTATGCCTTTGCCCATTCCCACCCCCCAAAAAATGGTTCTCTCTTGTGGTCATTCCCATGGTACCACCTTTTGAGTCTCTGCATCACTACGTGTTCATGGCTCAGCCTAACACCTGCTAAGAGAGTAATGAGGCAGCATTCTCTAGTAAAGCTTGAGGTGCTCACCCCAGAGGGAAAGAAGAGCAGAAGGAAATGAGAAAAGGAAAAGTGAAGCTGGAAATAAACTCTGGAAATAGTGAATGAGGACCTAAAAATACAGGGAATGAGAGCTGGGAAAGTATTAAGGTGGGAAACTTTAATGTGGCACCTTTTTTAGAAGAGCTGTAGCATTGGAATTTCCTAGAAATATGGATGGACACGTTTGAAGACAGTGAAGCACTGAATGGAAGCCTGGAAACCAGGCTTCCTTCTAATTTCTGAAATGTCCCATCACTAAGTTATAAGAAAGAAAGCTGGGGCGCTTGGGTGGCTCAGTTGGTTGAGCATCTGATGCTTGATTTTAGCTCATGTCATGATTTTGGTGTCATGAAATGGAGCCCCACGTGGGGAAGTCCCCACTCAGTGGGGAGTCTGATTGAGATTCTCTCTCTCCCTCTTCTGTTATCACTCCCCCAGCTTGTGCTCTCTTTCTCTCAAATAAATAAAATCTTAAGAAAAGAAAGAAAGAAAGAAAGAAAGAAAGAAAGAAAGAAAGAAAGAAAGAAAGAAAAAGAAAAAGCTAGAAAGCTAGAGCAGGCAAGAAGGTACACATAAGTTCTTGGTCATAGCTGGGAACACAAATTCTTAGCTGAAAGAAGGGGCATGAATTACCATGAGCAAGAAAGGGGAGCAAGAAGAGAGCAAAAAATCAGGAGTCAGTGCTAGCCTTTGAGACTGACATTGTGAAGAGTTGTCTTGCTCTGCTCAGCGAAGAAGTTTATCTGGTAGTTGTAAGTTCATGGTTTTGGGCAATTGTCCAAACATTTGGGGAAGTTACTCATGAAGAAGAAGCCAACTCCAGACAGCTCGTTGGGAAATGTGGAGAGTCAGTGCCTGGGTGGCTTTCATGCTAATCCAGGATTTATTAAAGCTCAGAAAGCAAGCAGCAGAGAGGGTTTTCATGAAGAGCCAGAGTCATCGGCATTTTGATAGAAAGGTTTTTCCCTCTGGTCTGAAGGAGGTGGCAGGTCCCAGGAGACTGAGAAGTGGAGGGGGCTTCATTTGTTTTTTGAGTGCTGTGGCAGGTCCAAGGGACTCCATCAATAGCAGAACTATTCCCTTCTGAGCCCCCGCCCCTCCAGCGTACAGAGTTTTCAATTGCAGTTGGGAGAAATTGGACTCCATGATCTAATAGAGCTAAGTTTTTCCTCTCAAATATGGTATGATGTGACATCAGCATCTCTGCCAGATTCTGTTGCTACCCAAGGGAAGTTAAATGCAGGTGGACTGCATTTGTAGCATTGATTTATTCTTTCAAAGTTATATGAAAATTAAGTCATTTTAAATCTACCAAGGTAGTTAAAGAAGCCCCACTTGAAATCTTTTATAAATCTAATAAAATTATTTAATTTTGAAAATTTTTGCTTGTAGCTCTGAATTTTGATTTGTCTCCTTTGTTGATAGAACATCCAGAATGTTGTAAATGCTGTAGTTCAGATTAATCATCTGTCGCTCTCCATCTAGATTTCCCAGAATGTTTTATCAAACAGATTTATTTCCTTTAGTGTGAAAAATTTAGTAATTCTACAGCTTCCTTGGAACTTTATAATATTTTACCATATTTTTCTTAAAAAAAAAAAACCTTAAAAATTTTCCAAACACACTAGGAGATCACATCATCTGACCCTTGAACACAGCTTGGGTTGAAGTTTTAATAAAGGGCTAGCTCCTGGGCATAAGTGGATGGTGATTTTCAGTGGTCAGCTCAATCCACATGCCTTACTGGGAGAGGATTCCATGCAGGGCACAGGCTGGACAACAGGACAGGAAGGCCTACACTGTTCAAGTCAGCCCAAGCAGTAGCACCAAGCCCTGAGGAGAGATGGGGTCTACAAATATCACAGGAACTCAGGACATAGACAAGCCTGCAATGAGAGGGTGACTTTCCAGCTAGATCTTGAGAGAGATACTCAAGAGTTTGGATACTCAAAAGTTAGGAAGAGCATTTCCTACCAGGAGAAGCAAAGGAGAAACTGCTCAGAGGCATGAGGGATGGAGGAGCATTTGGGGACGGAGGATTCACCAATGTGACATGGTTTCCAGAAAGGAGAGGAGGGTAAATTCTGGAAAAGTTTCAGAAAAAATTATGAAATAAAGGTTTGTAAACATTTATGAGAGAACAATAATTGTCAGGAGTCACCGAGCATGGATTCATTAAGAACTAGTCATTTCCTGTTTTTTATAAGGTTACTAGACTGGTAAACTAGAGGATGTAGTCAAGGGGGATTCTTGTGATTGGTTGGAAGTTTTAATGGTCCTGTTCAGGAGTAGAACAGAAGGCCCTGAATCCTACCATGCATATCATTTCAGTGGGGTATCTGACATAGCCAGGTGCAATGAGATTCTTGGTGAGAGTGTGGTTTGTATGACTAAACATTTATCCCCAAAGAGAGGGAGGGCAGACTCCAGTACTGGCTGGAGCTCCATGTTGGGCCCATTTCTTTTTTCCATCTTGATCATTGTTTGCCAATGATGTAAGCAAACTTACAGCATGAATCTATTAGAGTTTCTGATAATATAAAATTGGAAGGGAAAAATAAATGTATCCATGGGTATACCTAAAAAGATATTTTTCAGCTAGAATAGTGAACAAAAGCAGCTAAAATACAATAGATATAAATGCAAAATACTATAAGTAGGGTCAAAAAATCAACTACTCCAGAAGCAGATGGAGAAATATATCTCTGCAACAGTCAATATGAAAGAGACCTTTTAGTTTACCATGATATGACCTAACAGGGTGATGCATTTGTTGAAAAACACAACTTAGTAGACATATAGTGTCTATATGTTCCTGAATTCAACAAATGCTTGTTTAACTCTGCCTCCCCCCATGTGTGTCAGGTTCACGTTGGGCAGGGAACACTGGAGAACAAGACAAGCAGAGTGCCTGCCCTCGGGTGGCCTATAGTTTACTAGCAGAGGACACAAACACACAAAATATCACAACTTGTGACAGAGTCCTGGAGAGACACAAATAAAGGTCAGAAAGAGGGTGATGGGGGACCCCCTTTTCCTAAGGTGGTCATGGCAGGTCTCTTTGAAGAAGTGGCAGTCAAGCTGAGGCCATGTCAAGGGAAGGAAAAGCAGGGAGGAAGAACATGCCAGGCAGGATGAGGAGTACACTGACCCTGAGTGCAGGAGGAATTCCATGTGTTCTGGGAACTGAAAGATCAATGAGGCTTGTCCATATTTGCGGTCACTGACATCCATTGTCACATTCTTCCACGGTGATTGGGTACACACAATGAGCTGTGCGGCTGTACTACATTTCCCAGGGTCCCTTGAAGTTGCACATGGCCATGGGACTGAGTTCTTGCTAGTGGAATGCTAACAAATGGTCTGTGTTGGGAGCTGGTGCCCAAAAGAGGTGTGTACACAACCCTGCCCCAGCCCCATGCTCTTTTTGTCTCTTCCTGGCTGCATCCAGGACCTAGCAGCAGCCAGCTTGGACAGGAACACCCCATGAAATAGCAGAGCCCCAGTTGGAAGGGATCTGAATCCCTGGATGACTGCAGAAAGCAGGATGCTTGCTAACCTGGACACCTCGGACAGTTTCTTGAGAGAGAAAAACTGTCCTATACTCTTTAAGCCATTGAGTTATTGCCACACCTCTTACCTATACCTAATTATTACAGAAACAAAGGATGTACTAGCCCCACCATCCAGTTCACCTTTAGATACTGCATTTAGTTCAAGGGGTCACTTTTTATTTTTTTTATTTTTTTTATTTTTTTTATTTTTTTTTATTTTTTTTTTTTTTAAGGGGTCACTTTTTAAAGAAGACATTGGCCATTTGAAGCATATCCAAAGAAAGTAAGAACCATGACATTTAGGAATCAGAAAACCAAGTCAATGAAAATCTGTTAAAATGCTGTGGTTGTTTAGTCTGAAAAAGGGATTTCTCAGGGTGACATGATTGATGGCCATCTTTAAACATTGAGGAAGAAGAATGAGGCTGAATTGTGGTGGCTTCTCTTGGACCTATGGGCAGTAGGGATTTATGATCCAGCAGATTTTAAGTCAACATTGAAGAGAAGCTTCTAATGATGAGGGATTATTAGAAAATTCCAGATTGCTTTGAGTGTCAACAACTTCTCTCCCAACTGTTTCCAAGCAGAGCCTGGCTGCCTAGTTGTAAGGAGATATTTACAGAGGCAGTTCTGGCATTGTTATAGACATTTTAGTGAGTTCTAGGATTTCTGGATTTCTGGATTAACTAATGCAATCCCAGGTCATAATGGGATTGAATATCAGTTTGGATTGAATCCTGGAGGGAAGGGGACTCTTGAAGCTTTCTGAGTAGATCAACACGATGAAAGCAAGAAATAGCTTTGGCCAACATCGGGGGAGAAATCCTGATTATCACAGCCTGTGTTGGTCATTTGGTGCTTGCCTTCCCTGAAGCAGTAGTGATTTAAGGAAAGCCAAGAGTAAAGAATATTGATTTTCTTTACTTTATCCTTGAGATAATCCAAAAAATATTTTGGGGCTAGCATTTTTTTTAAAACTTATCTTCCAAGATGAGTGATCTTTTATAGTTCAAGGAACTCAAAGAACTTTACACCCTAGTCTCATTCAGGCTTGTCACATATCTGAACTGCTATGTCAGGGGCAAGACTGTCAAATCTCCTCTCTCAGATAAGGAGAAGGCCTCACAAAGAAGGCCAGTGTGTTGTTCAAGATCACAGCAATGAGTCAGTGGCAGGGCAGACTTCTTGACCAAGGTCTGCCACACTGCCTGGAGCCCATACTAAGGGGTACCCTCAACTAGGAATGTCTTCCACGTACCAGTAAAACCAATTCGAACCAGCAGTCTCTCCAGAGTTGGAAATTACCTGAGATGCTTCAGTGTCAATCGATTTCACTTTGCAGGACAAATGAGGAGGGTGAGGCTCCCCACAAGGCCACCCAGGCAAAGGCCTAGTTATGACTTGAACCTGGTTCTTGGGTTCCTGGCACCAGATCTTACCATCCCACCTACCCAGACAATGGTGGGCTCAGGAACACCCCACATGCAATTACCTGGAAACATTGGGGCCATCAACATTAGCTCCACTGTCTGGAAATGTAAAGGCTTATATTGGCTTTGGCCACCAAAGAGAGGAAACATTCTGCAATCCTTGAAATCTCACAGCTGAGGGGGGGTGGGGAGAATTGTTTGAGCCTTGTAACTACAAAGTCAAAAGGGAAAACATGTGTTTCACATTTGTCTTGGGATGGGAAAGAAAAACTTTTCCTTTCACTTAATCTCGGTTTAAACAAACAGAGAGACAGCCCTTTTTGTAAACTCACCGAACGTCAAATATTATTCACTAGCATGGCATCAGTTTACTAAGCCACTACAGAGGCACTTTCCTCACGTAATCCCCTCGCTTAGAAGACACTTCAGCTTGAAGCGGGGCAACTAAAATAATACATGTTTCCTCTGATGAATTGGACAAGAGTCAGCCGATGGAGTCAGGTTTCCAAATCTATAACCTCCTGGTTTCAGCCAGAGACCCGAGGCAATCCGACTTCAGTCATGACTCAGGATTTTGGGAGTGAAAGCAAGCACGTCAAGTGATGTAAGAAAATTCCCCCACTCCCCCATCCCACTGGCCTCCTCCTCCCCAGGGAATTCAGGCTGAGCGCACTGGGGGGAGGGGCTGCCGAGTCACTGGGTGCCCAGTTGCCCAGCACGCCTCCTATCACCCTGGCAGTGGCCAGCGTCAGCACTTGACAAAGGAAGTACTCAGTTACAATTACCTTCCTGTTGGCCTGCGAGCTCAGATAATTGCTTTGCGATGTGTGTGAGAGAACCTCATAAAGTAAACCAAGAAAACAGAAGGGCCAGGTCTGGGCTAAGGGGAAGTGTCAAGTGGGGGAGGCTCGTGATGCAAGCCTACCTTTGAAGTCACTTTGTTTGTGAAAAGTCTGCTGTGCTCTCTCTTAAGGAAACTCCACTGGAATGAGGTTTCAGTGCATGTGGGGTTTAGGGCTATTGTTTTTGGCTCTGATTTTCACCTCAAGCCCTAGCTAGGACATGTATAAATCCCATAACAACAGCCTGACATGAAATTGCTCACCCTCTCATAGCATCAGGGGACTTTTACTCAGGCGGATTTTGAATGCCTCATTGTTCAATAGGACAGGAAGTTTACTCTCAATGTAAATGAGGAATCTTTTTTTTTTTTTTTCTCCTTGCGTCCTTGGAAGATTTTTTCACAGAGGCCTGCCTTGTCATCATCCCTAGTCTAGCTCCTTCCATGACAGCAGCTGCAGCCTGGCAGTGCTGTCCAGGTTCCTCCTCTGAGGAGGGGGTCTTCTTAGAACCAGAGTTTTAGGATTTTTCCCTGGTGGTGACATGGGGCAGTGATCTAAGGGACACCTAGGAACAGGGAAGAGTTGGGTCTTTGGAAAAGGGTTGGGCTTCTTTTCCCAGTTTCTTCAATTCTAATCTTGACCTAGGTTTATTTCTTATACAACAGAGGGAAGCCCCATCCCCAAACCTTATGAGGAGTTTCTTCTTTAGGATACATCACATGCTGACCAGCTCACATTTGGAACATCGAGCTAGGACTCTGATATCAACTAATTGGCATCAGCAAGTAGATGCTTAATCCAGAATCCTGACCCTACCCTCCGGTGGAGCAAATTCCAGAGAAGGATAGAAACTTATAGAAAAAGCATTGCAGCCTCCCCAATCTCCTGACATATTCTGTGGACAAATTCCTAAAAAGTCACAAGAAGAACCTTCTCAACCTTTTTGCTGATGCCCCCAGTCAAGAGACTGGTCAAGAGCGACACTCTCAAAAGAAGGGGTTCACAGACATACATACTTTTAGTCAGAGGAAACCACATAAGGATGATGAAGAGGTAAATGACAGGGACACTGACCTTGTAGGATGAGTAAGCCTGAGGTTGGTTGCTTCTGTTATCTCCAGAATCTTTTCTTTTCTATATATCTGAAAAGAAATCAGCTTTTCTACTAAAAAAAATAAAAGCTTAAAAAAAGAATAAAAAAGTCAAGCATTGTTCATAAGCCCTAGAGATCAGTCTGAAATCAAAATATCATTGAAATTGTCTTCCACATCTTCATCATCAACACATACCCCCCCACTGCCCAGAGTCATGATGATACAGGACAGCATACGTGCCGAAGATTTTTTTGTTGTTTAAAATTGCAGTATTGACCAGGGCTTTCCCATGTGTGTGTGTGTGTGTGTGTGTGTGTGTGTGTGTGTGTGTGTTTGTGCACATGTGTGTGTTTTTATTTGCACCAGGTCAAGTACCATTAAGCAAGAAATAGCAACATCACTCCTGGCTGGGACTCTGCTCTCAGACCTGCTTTCACATAAGAAACCCTGCAGAGATTTGTCTACAATACAGGAAAGCTTGTGTGTCTCCCCCAGAGATTCTGATTTAATTGGGCTGGGCTGGGATCTGGACACATTCCTACATCCATTACAGTCCAGGGTCACCATCCACTGAACTAGTCCAGCCCCTAACACAGCCTCCCTACACTGGCTCCCAAGGCCCACAGTCACCAGCTCCTAGGACAACATTCCTCTGCTCTGGCATTTGTTTCCTCTCCCTGGTGCTAACTCTGGCTTCACCCTAGGTTTCAGCATCTGGGATCTGGCCTCCTCTGTGACCATCGCCGTGGCAAAACTGTTCTCCCCAAAACGTCTTCAAGTATAAATCAGTGTTCTAAGTTACTCCTTCACACTCAATAAAAATGACTGTATTTGTAACACATCTGGTCATCCTTATGTAATGAGCTGAGGAACACCTAGCAGTAGTTAGTGACACCCGACCTCAAGGGCCCATGGCAAATCCATCCCGTGTAAGGCACCATTAACGACGTGTCAAGAATCTCGGGGCCCAGAGCCCAGCCCAGAGCTTGGCACCTCATGGATGCTCAGCAAACTTCTGATGAAACTAAGAATGTTAAGTCTGCAAAATCAGGGTGCTTCCCCAACCAAATCTGGTTCTGGAAATTCAAATGACTGAACTGAGAAGATGTCTGGGTGATTACAAAACCCCCTCTCTGGGAACACAGTGACATTTGGAAATGCCAAGGAAACACAGCAGGTACCAGCAGATATCCCTGCATGCACCTTATGCTCCCTGCCTGCCCTGCCTTGAAAGCTCTACCTTAGAACAGCATTTCATGCCATTGCAAACCCAGAACTCAGGGGGATCCTTTCCACTGAGAAAGCAACCGAGTTGATGGGGTTATAACCTACTCCTCTGGCTGGTGATGATGCTCCATGTTGTAGATTGTCAATGGTAGACACAGGAACGTACTTCAATTTGCGTAAGCACCCAGGTGTCTCAAATCCTCCAGAGTTGCTATTTTGTCTTCTTTGGGTCCTATCTTGCCCATCACACCCCACTTGGGACCCATTTCCGGAAGGAGGTAATAGACATTGAGGCAGCATCTCTTAGTTTGTGGTACTATTTTGCATCATACTCATATTTTTAGTTACTAGTATGTTGAATTTCTGCTAGGACAGGCCTCTCCCAACCCCGCCTCATCTGTTTTTTTTCAAATTGCCTTTGCCATTTTCTCTCATTCATTCAATGTAGATTTGTTTATTTTTGAAATCAATGACTCCTCTGGGGTTTTAATTGGAATTACAGTGAATCAGCAAATTAATTTGAGGCTAACGAGTTTTTCTAAATTGAATTTCCCCATTTAGCAACACCTATTTTATTTACATATCTTTTAAAATTTCCCAGCAAAATTGTGTCATATTCTTCACTGGAATCCCATACGGGTATATTGAGAAGTGGTTTATGGCTTCAGGTAATACTGTGACAAGGGTTCTTGGTAGCTTACTGGTATATACGGATGCCTTGACTTTTGTGTATTTATCTTGTGTCCAGTCATTTTTCTAAATATTTTTGTTATTGATTCCAGTAGTTTTTATCTGGTCCCTTTAAATTTTTTAAGGGTGCAACCATGGAGTTACAAAGGATGATGTTTTGTATTGTTATATGAATCAAGGGGTAGTAGTCTAGTATATCAGTGGGCTGCTGGGGCTGCTGAAACAAAGTGCCACAAAGTAGGTGGCTTTAAACAACAGAAATGTATATTCTCACAGTTCTGAAATCCAGAAGTATGAAATAAAAATGTCAGTAGGATTGGTTTCTCCTGGAGACTCTGAGGGAGAATCTGTCGCCACCTCTCTTTAGCTTTCCCTAGTTGTCAGGGATCCTTGGCAATCCCTATATCACTCATCCTCTACTTGTGTTTTCATATGGCCTTCTCCCCCATGAGTGTGTCTGTTTATCTCCAAATGTCTTTCTTTGTAAGGATATTAGCCATTGGATTTAATCTCTAATCCAGTATGGCCTCATCTCAACTTGATAACATCTGCAAAGACTCTGTCTCCAAAGAAAATTACATTTACAGGTACCAGGTTAGGGCTTCAACATATCTTTTTGAGGGGACACAATTCTGCAACGTCCAATGTGCTTGTCTCTGACCAGGTTACTTCTAGAGTGTTGGGTCCAATTCACGAACCATATTTCAAGATGTCCATTGAAAATACTGCTCATGACCTGTATGATGTAAGGGATGGTTATTGCTACATTCAGCTTGAATCCAGGAGGCACTGAGAAGGGCATAATGTCTGCCTTCACTCAGTTCCAGGGCCTTTGTGGTACACATAATCTGTGTTGTTCCAGAGGGTGACATTCAGAAGGAAGCAAATTTTGGCTCTATATCATTTGACTCAAAGATGCAATGGATCTTTGAATTAAGGCCATCTGCCAGGGGCTATCTGCAGCAGTAACAAGTTACATCATCCTTCACCCATCTGACAAATATGTATTGAGGCCTAGCATGTGCCAGGCAGCAGGCACTGGGCCAGAGAGTAGGGCAGTGACAGGTTCCAGAGAGACACAGGCGTTGCCCTCAGGACGCTTACAGTCTAGTGGCCCCAGAAGGGCCTAGGCAAGCTAGGTGTGTGCACCACTCAAGGTGTTATGAAGGAGATTTTCTTTGGAGAGAGTGTGGCTGGATGACCACTATGTTCCCTCAGAGCTAAGGCACTGTGGTCTTTATGATCCCTGAGGCAAACTGTAAAGGAAAGCAGAGGTTTGGGGTGGGAGTGTGGGGGTGAAATGAATTTATGAACAAAAGGGAAAAAGGGTTAGATGAACCCAGAGGGGCTTTCCCGGGCAGGACACTTGCAGGAAAGCAGGCTCCCCTGCACCATTATGTATGTCTACCCACAGAACTTTATCTATCTAGGCTCTTCTACCTCCCATTACAACATCCTCAGCCTTACATCGCCCACCCTGAGGAGCAGACGCTCAACAAACAAACAGCCCAGACCCACCATGGCTGCTCTGGCTGGGGCCACCTCAGTGGGGAAACCAAATCCCTTTCCCCAATCTCAGCAGACAAAACAGCCTGGGCCCTAGGTGTTTCCCCTTCTGCCGGGGACACCCAGCCAGGGAAAGCAAAGCAAGAAACTCTAAATCAAGTGTTTTCAGCAGAACCAGGCCCGGGGGTGGAAGGGAGAGGCCTCCTCTCTCAGCGGCTGCTCCTCCTTAATGAGCCAAAACAAAGCCAGTGCCAGGGAAGTTAATCTTACCCTGAGATAGGGGGAGCCACGCCCTGAGGTGGAGAGAGAGCGGGCCCAGGGCACCACAGGCCCAGGAAGCTGAGTCTGTGAGTCCTACCTCGCCAAGGTAAACCCGGGTCTGTGATACCCAGGAGAGAGAAACCCCATCTTTGCCTGATTGCTGCCCTTTGACCACGTGACAAGATAAATACATTTTTTAAAAAGATCTGTCATCAGTGCTGGGAAACGCCTGGTACTCAACACCAGAGAGGTCTCACAAGACGAAGAATCCATCTGGTCGTGATCAGTGTTCCCACCCCCACCATCCATCCCCTCCCCGTCTCCCCATGCGTGCACACGTCTTCACATGTGAATGTGCATGCACATGTGGGCACAGACTTTTACATTTATGCACACATGGGCACATCCACACCCATATTCGTACATTTGCCCTAAGCTTTACCCTTCCACACACACATCCCCACACATGTCCTCACACATGTATATATATGTATTTACATGAGTGTGCCTGCATTTACCCTCACACACGAGAATGCACACATGCACCCTTACATACAAATATGTGCATGCACACACTTCCTCATGCAAAGCACACATGCCCTCACATATATTCTCACACATATGTGTATCTCACACAGCCTTACACACACACACAGACACACACATACACACTCTCTCTCAATCCCCTGGCATGTATGCATATATGCATGTACATACACACTCTTACACATAAGTGCACCTCATATGTGAAACCACATGTGAGTACACATTTTCACACATGTCCTCATACACATGTACCCATGGAATCAAGCACATATGTGCATCCTCACACACTCATTCTTTCGCAGACACATTCCCTCACACATGGATATATAGCCTTACAGACACATACACACACAAACCCCTATTTTGCTGATGCTTCTCCAGGAATTGATTTAACCCTCTCCTCTGTGATAAGACAAAGCCAATGACTTCCTTACTGGGCCAGATTGCAGTTTGAAACCCACAGCCTGGTCCCTAGGTCAGCAGATGATTGGTCACAGAGGCCCAGGCTGTGTGGGCATGCTCCCACCATCCATCTGCCATGGAAAGAGTTGGTCTTTAGAGTAGGGGCCATGTGGTTCTCTCAGTGACCTTGGACAAGTTATATAGCTTCTCTGAGTCTAAGATTCTCATTAAAAAAAAAAAAAAATCAGGAAGCTGTATCACCTACTTCACGGGGTTGGGAAGATGGACATGAAGTGGCCATTCAGTGTAGGTGTTCAGGAGAAAGCTCCAGCCTTTTTGCTGCCCTGGGTTATTGCCACCATTTCTCAGGGTTTGGGGCACGTGCAAGACAGGACTAATGAAATCCAAGTGCAGAATACAAAAGGCAGTTCACATTGTTGCTGGAAAAGGAATATTTTATAAGATATCCAGCTGTCTGGCCAAAACATGGCCAAGGATCTTCTGAGAAAGGGACTGTGGGCAGGCAATTTAGAAAGCAAGGAGAAAGACGCCGTTTCTCATCTCTAAAGCTGTGGTAGCCAGCTGGGGAAAAGCAGAGGGGAGAGAAGCCGCAGGAAAGGAGATCCAGAGAAACAGAACCTGAAAGAACTCCACGGGCTGCTGCCTGAAACATCTGGAAACACGCTAATGGGCATAGCGCAAACGCAGCGCCAAGCCATCTCTTGGCACGAGCTCTGAGAGCTGCCTGAGGGAGCTGGAGCAGACACTGTGGGACTTTTCTCCTGAGTTCCTGTAGCTTCCTCCTCAAGCTGGCGTGGTGCGGTGGCTGCAACATGGAAACGTGGCCTGCCTTCTCTTCCCACCCACCAACACCGGGCCTTGGGATGTCGCTGGTTAAGGTGGACAGCTCGTTGAAGATGAACAGGCCGGTGCTTCTGGGGGAAAAAAAATATATAATTTTGTGAGTGCCGGGCACTGTGCGGAGTCCTGCACATGCATCAGCCCAATCCTTACACTAAGTCTGGAGGGGGCGATGGTGTGAAAGGGGTGTCCCTTTTACAGATAGGATAACCACTCAGAGAGGGTGGGAGCCGGGCCGAGGTCACAGAGCCACCCAGGAGACAGGGTGAGATTTGAACCCAGAGCCCGTTTGTCTTCTAACACCTTCCCCACCCCTCCACCCCCGCCCCGGCCTTGCCCCCGCGCTCTCCTGCCGAAGAGGAGTAAGTGTTCATCTTCCCAGCTCTCCCCCACACTCAGGGCCCGACCCCCTGGGACCCGACTGCGGAAATGGATGACCTCAGCCAGCCGCCCCGGCTCACAGACAGCGGGAAACGAGGGGCCCTGTGTCCTGTCCTCCTTCCCGGACTCCACTCTCCCCACAGCCCCAGGACGGAGCTGGAGCTGGGGAAGCCCTGGGAGCCGACTCCCGGGAGGACGGCGGGGTGATGCCCGCGCCACTGCTTCCCGCTTCTGAGAAACGCTCTGGCATCAGAGTGGAGGGGGAGGCGAGAGGAATTTGGCGGAGATCTGGAGGCTGCCGTGGGGGCCCAAGAGGTGGCTGCCTGGTCAGGGGCTGTCAGCCCTGAGCGCGGCCCAGCTGGCTCCCGGGGGCGTGGCCGCGGCCGGGGACTCAGCGCAGGAGGCAGGGACACTTCCGCGTGCCCTTCGGCGGCCTTTGCCCGCAGGGAAGCGACTCGCGTCATCGCACCAGAACCGAAGCGCGACGTGCGCGCAGACTCCTCACCGTCGTTGTGGTTGCGCAACTCCGTGGCCGGACCGCGCTCGGGGTCTTGCCCGCATTCCCTTGCTCCGTCGTGCCCACTGTGCTCTGGAATCAGCGAGGACCACCCCCGCCTCCACGTTCCCACGCGGGGACACACAGGCTGCGAGGCTGCTGAGGTTGCAGAGGTGATAAGCGGGAGCCAGACCTCCAATCCCGGCCTCCAAGGCCCCAGCCCCCGCCGCCAGGCCACCACGCTGCACCTGCTCCACCTCCTGGCACCTCAGGTGACACCCGAACATCAGTCAAGCGGGACCGGCCGGGATCCCGGCCATCTCGACCCCCACCCCGCCACTTTCTCCTCCGATTGGGGACGTCGGCAGGGGCAGAGTGCCAGGAGATTCCACCCGTCGTCCCCTCGTGCTGGCCTTGCTCACCCACGGATGAGTCAGCTGGAATTCCTGGACATCCCAGGCTCACCAGCGGTACCAGGAGCTGTCAGGAGGCAGGAATGCACGGAATGCGGCTCCCTGCGCTCCGCCTGCACCCCCCACCCCTGCTCCCCAGGCCGAACCCACAGAGAGGCTTGGAAGGTGAATGACATAGTGTTTGTCAAGGGTTTGGGACGACAGGTGCATTGGAAGACGAAGACAAAGACCGATTCTTTTCTGGGGCTGCCGGCACAGTTTCCCATCCCTCCCACGCACGTCCGCGTTCCCGGCCCGGATGCTCCGTGCCCCAGGCTCCGGTGAAGGGCAAGAAACCACTGATTAGGCAGCAAGAAGAAAAAAATGTCCTGGCTCGTGAAAGATGGGATGCTCAACCTCTTTGCCCAACTCTGACCGGGCCTTGCGACTCCAACGTCCTGATTTTGTCACTTGCCTGCTTAGATGCCTTTGTGAGAGCTACAGGGATTTTTTCCTGCACTTTCTCTGTGTGGGGGGTCTGTCCAGGCCCTGGGTAGAGAGCCCAGAATCAGGTGGTGACCCTCCTTCTCCTCTGGGAGCTTTCCCTCTTGAGATGGGGGGGGGGGGATTCAGATAACAAACAGGTGTGCAGCCGCAGAAAGCAGTCAAGCCAATGAAGGAAACCAACCAGGGCAAGGATGGAAATGGGGAGGGGGACACTTTATAATGTAATGCAACCCTCAGAGCTGTGTACTGCCAAATGTGTCACCGGCCCCACCGCCTTCCCCACCCGTCCTTCCCTTTTTCCTCCCACCTTTGCAGGGAGGTGTGCTTCCCTGGCCCATGGAGCCCTTCTCACCCACTTGCCACTTTGCCCTGTGGATATTGGATCACTTTCTCTCTCCCCCTCGCTCATGAGCCCCTTCAGGGCAGGAAGCATAGTTGTTTCACACACCCGCACTGTGTGGGAATTCCCTCTGACACACGTGCCCCAGAACATTTTATTTTGGTGCCAGGTACTGGGGAAATGCATAATAAATATTTCTTTAGGGAACAGGCATCCCCAGACGCTGGCTGCCTGTGGAAGATTGGGAGGAGGTGGGGGTCTGAGCAAAGAAACTGATTCAGGAACACTCGCTGCCTGGGAGCCAGCCTGGAGCCTCATGGATTCAGAAAGTCACAGCAGCCGCATGCTGCTTAGGAAGGAGGAAGGGTTGAGGGGAACAACTGTTTCATCAGCCCCTCTTCCACAAGTTCGGCCCCACAGATGTTGCCCTGATTACCTATCAAAATGAGCAAATGCCAGAATTCACCCAAGGCCTTGCTGACGCAGGGCACTGGAGAGAAAGAAACCGCTGGGCTGATTATCTTGGCTTTATCCGCCACATCTGGTCTAGCTCAGCATCTCTGCTTTCCATCTTTAAAGAGATGGTTGCAGAGTTCGAGAATCTCAGAGCAGCAGAGGCCTAAGAAGACCTCACATCTGACCCCCTCCCTTTGTAGATAAGGGCCATGTCACTAGGAGAGGCTGTGACTCACCCACGGCCACACAGCTGGTGGGAGACCCAGCTGGGACCATCCCGTGGCTCTCCCCTCCCAGGCCGGAGCTTTTCCCGGTTTTCCAAGCTGCCTCTTAGACCTCGCCAAGTCATTTCCACATTCTCCTCCCTCGGCTGGCCGGCGAGCCATTAGTAAGAGAAGCTGGCCATGGTCCTTTCTCATTCCCTCCCCACCACTTCACCAAAAAGGAAAGAGATTCCGTTCCAGAACCAAACATGGATTTTTTTTTTTTTCTCATCATCTGCTGTATTGTACTATCCATTCCAGGCTCTCCTCCAGGGGTGCAGCTCCCTGCCTTCACATGATGCCATAAAAGAATGTCATCCACCTTCCTCTCATCCCTGAGAACAAGAGGCCATTTCTTGGCTGGGCAATCAAGCCACCGTGAGTGCTGAGGAGAAGGAGGGATGCCGTGTGCCCCTCAGCCAAGGACTCCCTTGGGAGAGCAGATGCCCCCAAGGCATCACAACCCCATGTCCTGAGTCCCTCTCTTGAGGCTGTCTCCTCTCGCCCAAGCTAGGTAGAGCGTCTCTCTGGAAGGTGCTTCATATCCTTTCTGGAATGGAGGATTGCCCATACCCACTCCATTTTTTAAAACTGATGGAGAAATTAAGTTTCAGAGAGGCTAAGTTACCTGCCCATGGTCACCCAGCTAGTGAGTGGCAGAGTCAGAATTTGAGCTCAGGTCTAACCCCAAAACCCGTCTCTTCCCTATGTGCCTCAAAGGAGCTGGATGCATCTCAAGATACCCCTGCACATGTGCTCAGAAATAGTGTCCCCAGCCTTCCTGAGTGCCTGAAGTGCACCTCATTGGAGTCATTGCCCAGTGACTCCAGTCATGGATGGCCAAGAAAGGTCAGAGATGGGTAGAAGGAAGGTATACAAGAAATCCCTCAGCAAAGGTTTGACTACGGCAGGACTGACCTAAGTGTGACAGCAAGGCCTAGGGACTCAGGGTTGGGAGGAGGGAAGGGAAACTGCCAGGGGGGCCCAGAGGCTGGTAGAGCAGGGTGTGAGAGCAGCACCAGCCAGAGGAGGGAGAGCCCCCCTCAAAACCCCACAGGGCCGCTCCGGGGCAGGGACTGGTTTTGGGGTGGAAGGGCCCAGCGTGACTAGGAGGCATTAGTCAGCAGTGGTGGTTTATGAAAGGAGGGATTGTCCTGAGCCTCCTTACTCACCGGGCCGATTGGGTCGTCCCCAGAGCCCGGGAGCAGAGCTGGTATCAGAGGGGACCGGGAACTCGGCGCCGCTCACTGCCCAGGTTGAATGGCCAGGGCATCAGGGGCGGAGCGTGGGGGCCTGTGAGTCACAGCCCTCGGCTGGCAGGCTGAGTGTCTTCATTGTCCACCCGGCCGTGGGACACTGGGCCCAGAGCCCTGACGGGGGGCCTGACTCCCTCCTCTTATGTTAGAGGAAGCCAGGGCTGATTCACCAGGGGTGCCTGCCCTCAGTTATCACTCTGCCAACCTGCTGCCCCCCATCAGAAATTCAGAGTTGGAGCAGACCCCTCATTCCCGGGCAGACCCCCTTGTTCACCCACCCATTTCTTCTTCAATCATTCACACGCTCTTTTTGTGGTTGGGGGTTTTCTTTTCCCTAATTTTTATTTTTTCCATTTGTGAAAGTCGTATATTGAATGTTATCCAACCTTAAAAACAAATCCTCACCTGTGCTACAAAGGGACGAACCCTGAAGACACCATGCCCAGTGAAATAGGTATATGCTTGAATGAGCCCACTTCCACGAAGCACCTAGGATAGTCAAAATCAATAGGGACAGAAAATAGAATAGGAGTTGCCAGGGGCTGGCGGATGGCAGAGAGGAGGCATGGGGAGTCAGCGTTTGATGGTGCAGTTCGAGTTTGGGAAGACGAAAAAGTTCCGGAGATGGACGGTGGTGATGGTTGCACAGCAATGTGAAGGTACTTAATGCCACTGAACGGTACAGTTAAAAATGACTAAAATGGGAAATTCCATATTTAGCATATTTTATCACAAGAAATACAACCAGGAACACCTGGGTGGCTCAGTGGTTGAGCGTCTGCCTTTGGCCCAAGGCGTGATCCCGGGGTCCTGGGATCAAAGCCCTCATCAGGCTCCCTGCAGGGAACTTGCCTCTCCCTCTGCCTATGTCTCTGCCTCTGTGTGTGTGTGTGTGTGTGTGTGTGTGTGTGTGTGTGTGTGTCATTAACAAATAAAACCTTAAAATTTTTTTAAATTAAAATAAAAGAAACACAATCAAAAAAGTAATCTGTTGTTCAAACAATACATAAAAGTAAGAGATAACTAGATGTCTGCACTGTTTTTAGCAGTTTGGAATATTTCAAACCTTTTTATATTCCTGCACAATCATGTGTATGTGTGGGAAGAAGTTCCCCGAGGTAGGAGGGGAACACAGTCCCCAGGGGCCAACTACGTTCCTGGTCTCTCTCTCTTTGAAGAATAATGTCACATCTCCGTCTCACAAACCCTAGTAGCCCCTCAGGGCCAGGCAGCAAGGCCACGGCAAGATCACAGCATTGACAACACCATCATCCAGGGAGAGGTTAGCCTTGTCTAGCTTGGAGCTAAGCCTCATGCGCATGAACCCACTTCATCCTTATACCAGTGCCACAAGGAAGGCCCACTTTATGCCCACCCCAAAGCCTGTTCCATACATGAAGACTCAGAGGCAAAAACAAAACAAAACAAAACAAAACAAAACAACAAAAACAAAAAAACAAACAAAAAAACAAAACAAAACCAAAAACTCAGTGGCTTTGGGAATGAGGGAGTACCAGGTCCCATTGCTAGAAGGAGGCTGGAAGAGTGCTTGTCCTGCTGGACTCAGAGGCGCCCCGGCTGCCTCGTGCCCCCCTCCTTGAGCAGAATGATCGTTTATAGGGCACTTGCTCACTCTGCAGTATTCCCCAGAGGGACAGGACTCCTGGAGTTTTGTCCACTGTTTGGACCTCCTCAAGCCCTGGAACACAGTAGGTGTTCAACAAATATTTGCAGAGAGAATAGTTCCCATTCATGTCTCCGTTTGATCTTCCCCCCCACACCCCTGTGAGGTAGCAAGTTAGGAAACAGGATTGCTGCTGGTGTTAGTCATCTGGCTAGTGGGCGAAATGGAGTGATTTCCTCCTGGTCACACGGCCAGGCTCGGCTGCTGAGCTGGGGCCTCGGGCTCCTGGCACCCTTCCCAGGCCTTTCCAACTCTGTTGTCAAGACCTGGGCTCCTGCCGTTACAGGACAAAGATATTAATTGGGAGGAGGAATCCTTTGAGTCATTACCAGCAATAATAATAATAATTGCAGTCATAGTCACTGTAATCTTTAACTCATGTAAGCCTCTTATCAATGGCACCAACAAGGCACTATTATGTCAATTCTACAGTTAGGCCCAGAGAACTCCAGCAACTTCCTCAACATTACACAGCTAAGAAGTGGTGGAACTGGCATTCAGACTCCATCTGGCTCCGGAGCCCATACGCCACATGCTGATGACATTTTAGGACCCGTTGGCATCCTCGGCTGGACCCCACAAGGCTCAGCTTTGGTGAGGAGTGGCGCTGCATGAAATGTCCACCATTCCCTCCCTCGTTCATTCGGCCCGTCATCCAGCCCTCGCTCAACTCCACCTGCGTGACCCCCTGAGCGGCCCTGGGACATGGACTGAATCGGATGAGAGCCTCCCCCATTCCGACCGAGCCTCTAGGCTGCCTGGCAGGAGAGGTTAATGTCATAATTATGTGGCTAATTGTTTCATTAGAACCCAGATGAGTGCCACCGAGGAGGGTTAAGGTCTGCCAGTCTGTTATGGGCACAGACCAGGGCTGGGACTTAGGGAGGGCTGCCCAGTGGGGTTGACCCCTCAGCCGAGTGTAAAGGGTGGGTTGGGGTCAGGCAAGCAGAGAGGAAGAGCATTCTGAGCAGAGGGCACGGCCGGGGCAGCAGCTGGGCTCTGACCAGAGTTGCAGACAGCAGGGTAGCCAGAGCTGGTGCGGGAGGACAGGAGCTGGGGGTGGGGAGAGCCCGGGAACGAGGGCTACGCCAACTGCCCGGTGCCCGAGGCCTCCCATATGGAACTAGGGCTACTGTAATCATCTCTACTTTCACTATTAACCTTAGTGAACACGTGGGAAAGGGGACTTTAGAAATTCCCGTTCCCCCCAGCTCACTGGGCTTGAATGGATCCTCCGATAAACATTTACTCCATCACATGGTAAGTGTGTGCAGCTGTTTGCACTTGACAATGTGCTTGCTGTCCTGTTTGACCCTCTCAACCACCTGGAGGGAGGAAAGGCGAGCAGGTGTCGGTCCCTGTGCAGCAGAGGAAACTGAGGCAGGAAGAGGCAGTGTGCCTTCCCAGTGCCCCACCTCCAGCACTCCTTCCTTTCACGGTGGCTTTTCTCCTCTGTAAGAGGCACTTAACAGCCCCTGAATTTCTGGGTTGCTCGGGGTGGGGGTGGGGCAGTTGTGTGACATAAGCCAGGTAAAGGACTGAGCAGGTAAAGGCTCAAGGTCAGTGTTCCGGAAACGGTGGCTGCCATCATTATCATTACAGCCATAATCATTACTCTCTGATTCCGGCACTTGGCTTCCCCCTGAGCACCTGCTCCGCTGTGTGCCAGGCACTGTGCCAGGGCTGAGAGGCGGGTGGCGTAGGATGCATCCCCTGCTCCTGAGGAACTTACGGTATAGTGAGGGAGGCAGTTAATTAGCAACCTGAGGCAGCCAGCGAAGCACCCAAGGAGGAGCCGGGCACGGGGCAGGCGTGGCAGGGGAAGCCCAGAGGAGATGAAATCTGAGCTGTGCCTTCACAGTAGCTTGGCCCTCGGAAGTGGGAGAGTGGGCGAGGACTCCAGAGACACCTCAGGTCAGTGGTGGGTGTCCCTGGCGCTAGAGCAAACTGAGCTGAGGCTGGCACGTTAGCGCAGGCCACACGGAAGGGCCTCGAATTGCTGCTCCATGCCTATCTCATGGTGAGCAGCATGCCCGGGGGAGGGGGGGGGCAGGTGAAAGACCCTCTGCCTGGAGGATGACTGTCAACACAGCAATGACAAATGCAAACCTGCCTCGTTCAATGAAGCATTCAACCAAGCAGAGCAGATTCTTCTCCACAAAGTATTTGCAATTCTTTCCTAATTAAATGGGTAAATTATGCACAATGCAGGAAAGGATGCAAACACACACACACACACACACACACACACACACCAGGGGAAAATGTCAAAATCGTTTGTCGCTTACCACCCCAGATATCCCCGGTTAACCTGGTTAAACAGTGCATTCTCCAGTCTTCTGGCAGGTTCCAAGTGCTGTGAGGGGAAGCACAGGAAAGTTATGGGGCTCCCCATAACCATAACCACTCCAGGGAGGTCTGGGATGGTGTTAGAGGGGAAGGTAGGATTTGGACTCAGCCTTAAAGGAGAGGCAGGGTTTGGAAAGACCACAGAAAAGGAGAGATATTCCAGGCAAGGGAACAGCATGGCCAAGACACAGAGCCAGGGAAATGGATACAAACCATGACTGTTTGGGCACCTGCTCACGTGCCAGCCTCTGTTCTCATGTGTATCTGTGTTCCCTCATTTGATCTTTCCCAAAGCCTACAGTACAGAGACAAGAGGACCCTCATGTTAGGCTAAAGAAGCAGAAGCACCCACTCTCATTGGCTGAGACATGGTCCTGGGCCAGACCCAAGACCCAGGTCAGTCCCAACCCCAGGGAACCATCAAGAGGGGTGGCCGGGAATCGGCACCGATGATTGTGAGGAAGGGGGAGAAGCTGAAGAGGTTGGGGCAGTAGGGAACGGGGAAGGACAGGGCATGAGGGGACCTTCCATGAGTCTGGTTCCGTGCTGCAGTGGCTTTATCAGGGCCCCACAGCTCTTGACAATCACCTCTGCCCATCTAAAACCAGGCTTCTCAGAGCACGGGTCTGCTGCCCTCCAGGAGATAAGGAGACTCTGGTCATGTGTCTCTAACTGTCGGTGACCAAGCAGAAGCCACAGCAAGGCTGATGGCCAGCTCTGTGACCATGAGCAGGTGACATTGCCTTTCTGAGCCTCAGTCTCCTCATCTGTCCAATAAAAGCAGCAATACTGTTTCTCCTTTCCCTGAGCATGGTGTCCAACCAACGTGCTGCTGCCTTCCTCCTGGCCCTCTTTCCTCCCTGTGGCCTCCCCCATTCCCCAGAGGGCGCCACCTTTGCGCCGCACCAGACACCAGGCCTTTGCCAGGCTGGGACTTGAGTCAGACCTCGGTCCACCAACATGCTGCTGGGGTGGATGGGCCCAGACAGCCAGAGGATTCTTGTCCCAACTCCCATCTGGCAGCCAGCATTTGCCAGGCCCAGCTGAGGTTGTTTGAGAGGGAAGAAGGGAGAGGAAGAGGGGAGCCCCAGATGGAGAAGTTCCACTTTTGCCAGCAAAGGCTTTTGTGCTCTGGAATGCCAGGCCAGGGCAGTCAGCTCTGCCAGAGAGGAGACCGGCCTCCAACAATAATGTTTTTCCCTGGGTTTTCCAGAAGGCACCAGCTGCTTTCTAATTCAAACCATCAGGATGGGGAGGCTTACATGTGCTGAGTCTCAAAACGCCTGTAGAAAGAAAACTGCTCCCCACACCAGACAGGAGCCGGACGGGACAGCAGGTTTGGTCAAGAGGCCTCCAGACAAAAGACTGTGAGAGCCTCCCTCGGCACCCTCACATCCAACCCAGGTCCTCACCTGACACCTTCCATGGGACAGGTTTGGCACTGGTCACTCTACCCACATCCAAGAGGGCCCACCACCCACCAGGAACTGCAAGGCTTTGGAGAGATCATCATAGCTGTTATTGTAGTTTACGCCGATTGAGCTTGTGTTGTACGCCAGCAACTATGCTAAGTGCTTTATGTTCACTATCTCTCGAGCACCTACTATTATTCCATTTCGCAGAAGAGAATGATGAGTCTTAGCAAAGTGAAAAGCCTCTGCCTCAGGTCCCCCAGCAAGAAGGAAAGAGGTGGGCTCCCAACCCTGGGTCTGCCTCCAGGGCTTCACTGCTCCAGGGCCT
Source organism: Vulpes lagopus (assembly GCF_018345385.1). Taxonomy (NCBI): domain Eukaryota; kingdom Metazoa; phylum Chordata; class Mammalia; order Carnivora; family Canidae; genus Vulpes; species Vulpes lagopus. Next base: position 13,415,419 of record NC_054837.1, on the reverse strand, counting down.
TGCCGCCCAGCAAATAAAAGATGTAAGCATCCATATGCACACTCACGCACGCACTCTGTTCATGGTGAATCTTATCAATATAAATCGGCTGCCATCGTCCCGTTAAATACAATTCCTTCCTCCTTGTTAACTGTGATATCTCTTCTGTTTTATTTTTTTTTTAATTTTTATTTATTTATGATAGTCACAGAGAGAGAGAGAGAGGCAGAGACACAGGCAGAGGAAGAAGCAGGCTCCATGCACCGGGAGCCCGATGTGGGATTCGATCCGGGGTCTCCAGGATCGCGCCCTGGGCCAAAGGCAGGCGCCAAACCGCTGCGCCACCCAGGGATCCCTCTTCTGTTTTAATATGGATTTTCAAATCCATATTCATCCAACAGATTGTTTATGAAAAGCACATCTGTTTGAGGTGTTCATAAGTAAATTTTGAAAAAACTCTGGAAAAAAGGATATCAGTGTCCTTTACCAGAATGGCCAGAATCACAAAGTCAGATAATAACAAGTGATGGCCACGATGTGGAGAAATCAGAGCCCTCATAGCTGTGGGTGGGGATTCGGATGGTGCAGCTGCTTTGGCAAACAGTCTGGCAGCTCCTCAGACAATGAAACATAGAGCTCCCTGTGACCCAGCAATTCCACTCCTAAGTACCCAAGAGAAATGAAAACATATGTCCACACAAAGACTTGTACAGGAATGTTCAGAGCAACATTGTTCATAGTAGCCAAAATGTGGAAACAATCCACAGGGATAAACAAAATGTGGTCTATCCATACCACGGAATATTATTCAGCCATAAATAGGAATGAAGTCCTGATATGCACCACAACATGTTAGAACCTTGAAAACCTGATGCTGAGAGAGACAGCCAGTCACAAAAGACACATACTGTAGGATTCCATGCATAGGAAATGTCTAGAATAGAGAAATCCACAGGGATGGAAAGGAGATCAGTGTTTGCTCAGGGTTGGGGCCAAGGGGTGGGGTGGGGACCTGGGGATTGGTAATAGCCAAAGGGTATGGGCTATTTTTGAAGTTACCAAAATGCTCAAAAAAAAAAAAAAAGCCATGGTGATAGTTGCACATATCTGTGAATACACCAAAAGCCATTCAAGTGGGTGAATTATATGATATGTGAATTTGATCTCAATAAAGCTGTTTTAAAAAGAAAAAGTTCAAGATGCACCTTTAAGGAGCTCACGGATGAGGGAGGGCAGAGAAGCAAATACTTTTATTCACGACAGCAGAAAGCACAAGCCTGGGTGAGGGTGAGCAGGTCTGGCTGAGGACAGGTGTTTGAGTCAGGGTGCGGAAGTAACAAGTTTTCCACGTGAGAGGAAATGAGTAGTAAGTATAGTGCTGTGGGAAGAGAGGGGAACATGTCTCAGCCTAGGGAGCTCTCTCAGCCTAGAGAGCTGGCGGTGAAAGAAGAGGCAATCCAAGGAGGCTTCCTGGAGTAGGTGACACTGAGCTGTGTCCTGAAGAACAAGTCAGGCAAGAAAGTGAGGGGCAGAAAAAAGTGTCACAGGTGGAGGGTACAGAGACATGCTCAGGGGATGTTCTCAGGGGCTGGTGGGAGTGGGAGGGAGTCTAAGACAGGATTCCTGCCTGGCACAATGGGAAGGACAGAGGACTCCCATCTGCCCCTATCTGGCTGTGTCCCTCAAGCAAACCCCTGCCTTGGATTCCAACAAAAACCCCTCCCATCTCTGATTCTGTGAGTCTCTGAGGCTGAGATTGGAGAGACAGGGCAAACCAATGGCAGTCAGTGGGTAGAGAGGGAGAGGAGGCTTTCTGAGTGTCAGGGCCTAGAAACAGGGGGACTGGCGCCTCTCAGACACAAGCTCTCCAGCTTCTCAGAGCTGGATGGTGACCTGCTGCCCAGGGGCCATGTGCCCCACCTTCACCTCCCCAGGAAACACGGGTGCCTGAGAAGAAATCGAAACAGAAACACAGGTGTCTCTCCCTGGGCAGATTCCAAGAAAGAAAAGGAGAGAAGCCATGAGCTTTGAAGGGAGGAAGGAAACCCAAGCCGCGAGAGGAAGCGAGGGAGGTGGGGAGCTGTGAGAGAGCAGCAGGTGCCCTGGGTGTGGTCACACAGCTCACGGCCACCCCCACCGGTTGTGTTCGGGTGAACCCAACCACGGGCACCATCAAAGGGGCAAAAGAATTGTGTGTGGAGGAGACGCAGGCCCTGGTGACGGCGGGGTGCTTCCCACGGTGGTGCCTGTAGGCCTCCCGTCTTCTCAGCCTCCCCTGGCCCCCCGGGATCTGATGTTTATGTCCTACATTTGGAGCCAGAGGCTCTGGGTTCAGCTTTGGGCCTTCAGGGTCTTCCTTGCAGCCTCTACCCCCTCAGTGTGCTTATCTGTGAAATGGGATCACCATTTGCACTCCACTTCTGTTATCAGTGAACAGGGAGGAAGACAGTCATGTGAAAAGAGCTGGACAGCAATGGATCTAGGGGAAGAGTGAACTGTGAGCATGAGCATGAAGACGGCAGCCTTCTGAACCATCCTCTGCCGGGCTTTTTACCTTTCAAAGCATCTTCTCATGTGCTACCTCCTCTGAGCATCGTGGCCCTGAGAAGGGAAGGCCAGGGGGTCTTCTGCCCATTTGATGAGAGACAGAACTGAGGCTCAGGAAAGGTGCATGATCAAGGGCACGTGCAGCAGGCAGGAGCACACTGGGACTGGGGCTCCCTGGGCCTGGGCCTCACCACCTTAGGCCCTGTTCTCCCGGGCAGGTTTGGGGACATGCTTGTGCCTTCCATACCGGCAGCGGATCATCCCGCGCCCCAGATCAAACTTCCTGGGTTTTGTGGAGGAGGTTCGGCCTGCAGCAGGGAAGATTCACCAACATGTCTTCAACTATTTAAAGGTTTCTCAAGTAGATGCTGTATTAGGCTAGCTCCAGGGCTGGAACCAAGGAAAACTCTGAGGGATTAATAGGAATGTGGAGGAGGAACATTAGGAATACACAGACCTGGGGTGTCTGGGTGGCTCAGTGGGTTAAGCATCTGCCTTCGGCTCAGGTGATGGTACCAGGGTTCTGGGATCAAGCCCCTCTTTCGGCTCCCTGCTTAGTTGAGAGCCTGATTCTCTCTCCCCCTCTGCAGCTCCCCCTGCTTGTGCTCTTTCTCTCTCATTCTATTTCTCTCTGTCAAATAAGCTCTTTAAAAAAAGGAATTCACAGACCTTACAGATGGAACAGGCTGCCTGAAGGGGTAGTGAGCTTCCTGTCACCGGGGGGTGCTCAAGTGCAGGCCTGACACAGCTCAGAGGAGAGTGAATTCTGAGTAGGGGCAGGGAGTGGGGGGGTGGGGGTAGAGGCAGGCTTCTCAGCCTGGGCACAATTGGTGTTCTCTGAAGCAGGGCTGTCTTTGCATTTGTAGGATGCTCAGCAACATCTCTAGTCTTTACCCACTAAACCACTAGCACCACCCTCCCCACACTTTGTGAGGATCAAAAATGTCTCTGGACACGGTCCAGTGTCCCCTGGGACAAAATTGCACCCCCATTTGAGACAAATTGGCCTAGGTGAACTTTAAGATGCCCTGAGATGCCATAATTCCTTAGTTCTTGACAAGGAGCCACAAGAACCACTGCCATTGTTTGAGCCCCTTGTGGTGTGCGTGATGCTGACAGTCTTAAACACACCATCTCGTCTAATGTTGCAATCTGCCTTGGTGGGTCTGTCTTCTTACTCCGTTCTCCCCTACTCCTCTTCCTCCTTAGGTCCCAGAGTATTGCTCCACCTGGAGCCCCTTCCTGCTCCCCATCTCATTCATGCCCTTCTCTGTAATTCTATCCCAGCACCCTATTGCTCCCCTAAATAGCACAGTATCTCAGTGCCCGCCTCCCAGTCTGTCTTCTTGTTAGACAATGGGTGCCTAGAGGCCACCTGGGTCTTGCTGCCCTTTGGGTCCCCACATGGTAGGGGCTCCACGCACACGCACGGAGGGTGCCAGGGGGAGGGGTAAGCTCAGCGTGTCCCTAACCTGTCCCGGGCAGCAGGGCCGCCTGAGTCTGCAGCCCCGGTCACCTACTGCCCATGCTGCCTGAGCCAGCCCCCCAATACCACCTCGGGAAGCCACCCACTGCCTGGCCGTCCCCGGCATCTCTGAGCACAGGTCTCTGACCCAGACACTGGCCCGTGTCCAGACAGCCGGCTCCACAGGAAGGACAAGGGGCGGGGGATGTGGGCAGGACTCTCCCCTGCAGGAGGAAATGACCTGGCTAGAGACAGTGACCACAGACTTGTTCAGTAAATCCTGGGTCCCTGAGCGGGTCCCTCTCTTCAAAGCTGGAAGGAGGTCACTCCAGGATAAACAAAGGGAAACCCGGTCAAATCCTGGCCAGGGGATGGTCAGGCCAGAGGGCGGTTCTGTTAACTGGGGATTCTGATGGAGGGTGAGTGTGGCACAGGGTGGCAGGAAGCTCGCCACCCTCTGTGGGCTCGGGCCGGGCTTAAATCTAGCCCACCCCCTGCCCTCCATGCGACGGTGGCCCGGTGACCTCGGCTAAGTGTCTCTGGTGCTCGGATCCGCAGAGATTTCTTTTGTAAAGTGAGGAAGATTTGAACTACATTGGCGGTTTCTGAGTTTGGGGGGTAGGTATTTTGTTTTTAACAAAAGCAGCTCCCCTTCTTAAAGGGAAATCTCATGTGAAAACCCAACAAAACCCAACGTGTAATAAAAACCCGAGCTCTGTCTTCCCTGCGTGCTCTGTTCTTCCCCGCCCCCAAGTAGTTCTGGGTTACCTCTCCCCACAGGCTCCCTCAGGGCCAGTCTGAAACCCGCAGGGGTTTCTCCGAGCCCTTCTAGTTCCAATGGCCTGCAATTCTACAAATGACCCCACCGAATGGTGAAATGCGACCGAACATAATGGGGGGCTGGGTATATGTGGTGGCCCCTCAGGGTCTTGCAAGGCCTGGGGTTGGCTGTGACTTGGGTTATCCTTGAACATGCTGAGATGGAAAATTCTGGTCATCTGAGTATTCTGTTTATTTCTGTGGGTCCCTGGATAAACAGGAATTCACAGTACCCAACAAAGATAAACTTATGGAACTCATTACCCCAAAAGGGGTTATAGGCCCAGGACGTGAGCACACCGCAGCAGGCCCCACTGTGTTTGGATGAGTGGAGCGCAGAGTAGAGACACCAAGGTCTGGTCCCAGCCTGACAGCCTGATGTGGCCACATCCCCAAGGTCCTGAGGCCGCAACTCTGCAACATCCCACAAGCCCTTTCTCACCCTTTTGCTTAAGAAACTGAGGCTTAAGGAGGTAGAATCACGTGCAAGTAGCAGAAGCCAGAGCCCTCCGCTCCACTGTCTGAGGCCTCCCACACCATCCCCATGGTGGCCAGCAGCAAACTCAGGCCTGGGCTCCTCTTCTGGAAACTGGAGGTGTTTGACTGGGGCATGCCTTCCCATCAACACCTGCAGGCCCAGATGGCTCTGGGCAAGAGACTGAGTTAGATGCTGGTAGGAGAGGAAGTGAATAAAGACACGGCCTCTGCTACATCAGAGGGACCAGAGGCCAGAATTAACTCTGCCAAGCAGCTGGTTGGTGAGCATTTGAAAAAGGTTTCATTGAGAGGGAATGCCTAGGTCTACTTGGAGGCTGAGTAGTCAAGCGGCAGATGGAGGCAGCAGGGAACCCCATTTCCCCCAGAGGGAAGAGCCTGTGCTAAGGCGGAGAGGCGCAAGAGAGGATCTTGAAGAATTTCTCCAGGTCTAACTGCCTCGGGTGTTGGGGGTCATTAGGGGCTGATAAGGGAGAAAAGGTGGGTGTCCCAGGATCAATACCTCAGAGAAAGAATAAGCGTCTCTTACCAGAGTCACCAGATTCTCAGGCTTCAGGGACCCTGGGACTGCCCATGAGAAATCTGTCTGATAATTGTAAGAATCTCCTAATCAGTTCTTGCAGGAGCTAGGAGAGCCCTTTAGAGATTATGAGTTTCCTGTGGCTGCCATAACAAGTCACCACAAACTGGGTGACTTAAAACAACAGAAATCTATTCTCTCACTGTCCTGGAGGCCAGGAGTCTTAAATCAAGGTTTTGGCAGGACCTCGCTTTGTCTGAAGCCCTAGGGGAGAATCTTTCCTTGCCTCTTCCAGGTGGCTTCTAGAAGATGGCTCCAGGCATTTCTTTGCTCATGGCTAAGCTACATCACTCCAACCTCTGCTTCCATGTTCACACATTGTTCCATATCTCAAATATCACTCTGTCTTTCTCTTATAAAGACATTTGTCATTGGATTTAGGGCCCACTTGGATAATCCAGGATGATCTCATCTAGAGATGCTTCACTTAATTATGTAAGACCATTTTTCCAGATAAGGTCACATTGACATGTTCTAAGTTGTGGACGTGTCTTTTGCGGGGGACACTATTCAACCTTCTACAGGGATCAACCATCCCATAGCCTTATTTTGAGGACACTGAGGCTTAGCCAGGGAAAGGTTTTTGCCTGTGGCTAGCCAGTCACTGACAGAACTGGCACAGGGACACTAGTACTGATGCCATCATTGTGATCATAGCATAACACACATACCACTTAGCATAGACCAGACATTGTTCCATGTTGCACATTTATCCATTCAGAGTGATCCTATTCTACAGAAGAGCACAGAGGCACAAAGAGATCTAGGAACTTGCCCAAGGCCACACAGCCAGTCTGTGAGCTTACACTCTGCCCTGAGAACCCCAAGTGTCTCCTGATCTGTAGGAGTCAGTACGTTTGTGAGTCTGAGCCATGGAATGGATCCTTTGTTCAACTCTGAGGCTTCAAGGGGATAGAATAGGAGTCTGAAGTCTAGGTGGAGAGATAGACACATACAAGATAATTTCATAGAATGTAGGGAAGACACCAGTCTAAGGGCTCAAGGAGGAATCTCATAGGAAAGAGGCCAACATTAGGAGGCCCTCAAAAGAGGAATGAAATAGTACAAAGAAAAAAGAATGGGAAGAATGTTCTAGGCATGGGGACAGGATGCACAGAAGCAGGGAGGAAGCATGAATGAGCATGGCACAGCCTGGGGACCACAAGTAGTTTGGTTTTTCTGGAACATAAAGTGATGGAGAATGAGGTTCAGGAGAAGGCAGAGCGTAGAGCACAGGCTAAGGCTTTGGACTCCATCCTGAGGGTACTGGGAGTGCCACCAAGGATTTTCAGCAGAAGTTACATTGGTTGATTTGTGTTCTAGAAAGACTACTTGGGCCCCAGCCTTGACTCAGCCCCTGGGCCAGGCCTAGTATTGTTGGGATTAGATAGAAGAGTTTCTGCAGGGACCTCTCTTGAGGGTGCCACGTGCCCTGCACCTGACGTTCAGTTCTGGTCCCTAGCTTGGCAGGAGTGAGATGAAGCTGAGATTTGGAGCAGGGGAATCTGTGCCTGGTTGTTTCCTCCTTCCTCTCCCCTTCTGTTCTAGAAGCCCAAGCCATGCTGGAAGACTAGGGGCATGGAAGAGAAAAGGTCTACAGACAGAATTTAGCCCTGCACCCCTTTAAGTTGGGTAGGTAAGTGGTGGCTGCTGGAAAAGATGCCTAATAGGGCATTAAAGGAAGTTGGCACATCGCCATTTCCCAGACCGTGTCCATAGATGTAGTTCTGGAAGATCCATGAACGCACTGTCTGTTCCATCCACTTCTGGATGTCTAAAGTCTCTGAGATGTCCTCCAAAGAAAACATTTTTTTTTTTTTTAAAGTAAGTTCTACATCCAGTATGGGGCTTGAACTCATGACCCTGAGGTCAAAGTCGCATGCTCTACCCAGTGAGCCAGCCAGGTATCCCTGAAGATCTCTTTTTGATTTTGTTTAACCCAGTGTTCCCCAAACTTTTTTTTTTAATTGAAGTATGGTTGACACATAGTGTTACATTAGTTGATGCAAGGTTCCTGTATTCTCTGAACACCAATGAACTTCCCTTGAGAATGGAGAGCAGTGGAACCCATTTTGGGCCATGCTGGTACAGAAGAGGGAGCACCAGGCCAGGAGTCAAAAGGCAGAAGTAGAATTGGTCCTTGCAGAGACACCAACCACTTCTCAAAAAGCCCCTATTTCCTCCCTGCTGCCTCCTTTGGGGGCAGTTGTCTTCTGTATCACAGTGACCACATGGCCTCCCTGTAAAAGGGATCTTGTGCTTTCACCGTGGGGTCTAGTGCCCGGCACAGAGCCAGGCACCGAATGAATACATGAATGAGAGTCTAAAATGAGACCTGCCTCTGCAATAGGATTATTAGGAAATTAAATAAATGAATGCCTGCAAGATGAGTTTTACGTTAACACACTTTATAGCCCTGTTCACCTGTAAGGGACTATTTTTTATATACCCTGTAATCCAAGGGGGCTTTACCCCCCACTGACTTGCCATGTGCCAAAAATTCCACCATTAGTCACTCATTACCTTAGGGTGCTGAAGATCCAATTAAAATGTAAATGTGTGACCTAGAGGCACCAGCACTCCGACACAGTGTCAGACCATCATCTTCGGCAATTTGTCCATCAGATTAATCCGATCCAGATGAAAGAACGCAAAAGTGGGAAGCTCCTATTGTGGGAGGGGGAATGTGGGACATAAAATGATGTTGCTGGGGGTTCTGGGGGGCTTGGGGAACAGAGAGTGGGGCTCTAAATTAAGCTTGATGGTCGTATCGCCAACCTCTACCACTGCTCCCTTACAGACAGGCCTGGGCCATGATCCTTCCTCCCAGGACATCCAGGTCAGGCAGTTGAGAAGGGGACGGGCCAGGGCTAGGAGAAAGGCTGACCCATTTTGCCCAGGGCTGCTGGTCTGGCCAGGGGGTCTCAGCTGTGCTCTGCAAGAAACCCACACAATACAACCCTCCTGGTCCTCCACCTCACCACTGGGGCCAGGACAGTTTGGCGAGCTATGGGCTGAGGACCAGACACTCCTGAGACTAGGCAGAGAGACACAAGAAGGGAGGTAGCTGCTGCTGGCTGGCCATGGTCAGGACTAGGACCTGCCTCCCATCCTCATCTCTCCCCATTACTCCCCAGATCCCCACCCTCAGCACCCACCAGGTGGCAGCCCTGCTGGTGGCAGCCCCTCCTGTTTAGACCAGAGGATTCTCTCTTCAGGATCTTTTGCAAGGGGGTTTAGAAGAAATGTTGCCTCTTGGCACGAACTGATTCATTCCTGCCTTAAGCAACCCCGGGAAGCCCCGAGAAGGCAACAGATGGGGAAACTGAGGCTCCTCCTTCTCCAGCATGTCTCCACTCGAATGTTGCTTCTCTGGTCACCCAGCTCTGCCACAGCAGCCCTGGTATTTCCTCCAGGGCATTTCTTAACCTGCTGACATCAGCTATCGTGTGGACTCATATATCATCTCTCACCCCACCTTGAAATGAAGCTGCATGAGAGTGGGAACCTGTGTCCAGTGGCATCTAGCACACAGTAAGCATTTAATAAATATTTGTTGGGCAAATGAAGGAAATAAGATTCAGGCCCACAGAAGGGGAAAGGGACTCTGCCAAGGTCATTCGGAAGTCGGTGGAGAGCCAGGCCTAGAACCTGGGCCCCTGGGCCCCAGGCCAGGGCTCTTTCTATTTTCTTCCAGGCTCTGTCCCTAGGGTGACACTGCCTACTTTCTTCTGCAATAATCATCTATCCATCACCCCGAGAAAGGAGTATTTACTCTATGGGCTCCAGCCACACACACCACCACCCTATGGCAATCATTTCCTAACATACGCCAGGGCTCAGCAAACTTTGTCTGTAAAGGATCAGATACCATTTTAGGCTTTGCAGGTCATGAGGTCTCTGTTGCAGATGCTCAACAATATTGCAGCCTGAAAAGCAGCCAGAGACCTTATGTAAATCAATGGGTGTGGCTGTGTTTTAATAAAGCTTTATTTACAAAAGCAAGCAGTGGGCCAGATTAACAAGTCAAAATACAGGACATCAAGTTAAATTTTAATTTCAGTGTCCTGCATTTTGTCTACAACCCTAGGCTGGTGGGCCCGTGTGCTGACCTGGGCTTAGATTCTGGGTTGGCATGAACCTTGGAAGGGACAGGGAAAGGAATCATTATGGAATGCCTACCATGTGGGTGGCACTGGGTTGGGCACTTTCTTTTCATCTTCTCAGCAGCTCTGCAAGGTGAGATGTGGGGTCTCCATTTGTTGATGTACGAGAACATGAGGACTTAAGGAAAGCAAGGAGCCCAGCTTTTCATAGCTGGTCAGAGACAGAGCCAGGATCTAAACCCATGGCAGTCTGGCCCCCAAACCTGTGCTCTTTTAAATCAATCTCATCTTATTTTTATGGAAACCAGTGCTCAAAGAGGTGAAGTGACATGACCAAGGCATAGAGCAGGGGGGAGTCCTGTCTGGATTAGAATGAAGGCTTTCTGGCCCCTCATTCTCGGAGCTTTCAGGGGGCACCCAGCAATTCTGTGAATGAAATTGTGTTGTTGTTGACCTATTGGTTACTTCCTGTGTGTGTGTGTACATGTGTGGATGGGTATATAGGTGCACACATGCATGAATGCATGTAAACAAGAGCAGAAGCCATGGATCCTGTCAGTTTTGCGGGGCTGGATCTTGTCTGTTGCATATTAGATGCTGCAAAATGATGTGTTGATTGATGGATTTGTTTTGACCAGGGCTTCTCAACATTGGCACACTTGGGCCGGGGGGGCTGTCCTGTGTGTTGTGGCATGATTACCAGTGCCCCTAGCCTCTACCTGCTTGATGCCAGTAAGTAGCACACCTATCATTTGTGTGTGACACTCAGAAGTGTCTCCAGACATTGCCACGCATCTCAGAGTTAGGGAAGGGGATGAGTGGGTTGGGAAGAAATAGCCCCAGGCTGAGAACTACTAATTTTGCCTAATTCAGAGATTTGAATCTCCTCGGAGGTCTCCTGGGGAAACCTGTACTCACCCACCCTCCAGAGGCCCACACATCTCCCTACACTTCTGGCCCAAACATTCTGAGTCTCGAAAATGGTACCGTTGATAAACCCCAAAAAGCAGAAGAAAGAGTTTATATTAACCAAGCCATGATAAGAGTTGCTGTGAACATGGAATAAACCACAGTGCCTATAGCCGGGCTCCACAGACAGCAGGTGATACCTAAAGCCAGAGGTTCTGGAACCTGTCTCTGCACCAGAGCATCCTAAAACTCTTCAAAGGCCCACTCCCGGCCGTCCTCATGGACCCACATGGACTCTGGAGGGTAGGCCAGGAGCTGTCTGTCCTGTTTCCTCCTGGCCCAACTAGCTCTGTTCCAATAGGTGTTTGGGGCCAACTCCTGAAGGCCCCTCAGAGGGAATGAAATGGAGGGAATTGGGGGCCTGGGGCTGCTCTCAGGGTGAGGCTTTGGACAGGGGACTTCAGGATGCAGGACTACTGCCACGTGGGTGGCTGGCTTCTTTGCATCAGGCCGGTCTGGTGGAGAAAATGACCTCACCTGCTTGGAAGAACCCTTGGTGGTTGCTGGGATCTGGGGTCGGGGAGGGGTCCCAAGGGCCAGACAGAGAGGAGCTTAGGGGCTGAGAACACCTCCCCCCAGCCTGGCTGCAGCCCAGCCTGGCTGCCTGTGGTCTGGCCCAGGAGCTGGGGACAGACCTCCCCCGTGGCTGGCACCCTCTCAGCGGCCTCTTCCCAGCCACGGCGGGGAAAGTGAGAGGGGCTGACGTGGGGCTGACCTCACAATCGGCTCCCCATCCTCCAGTACCTCCCTAAGGGTTTCACGGCTGCTGGGAAGCAGGACCTCCCTGGGGTCACCAGGGGAAGGGAAGTGACTAGAGGATGCCACAGGCTGAACTGGGGCAGGGGTGGGGTGGGGAGGCTTTGGGGGCTGGGTCCGCAAGCCAGGGCCAGGGGCGGGTGGGTGGGGGAGACAAAAGGCTGCCTTGTACCCCAATACCTCCTCTGCTGCTGACAGGAGATCCGAGGTTTCCCTTAGGAGAGTCATGGTAGAGGGGCTTTCAAAGTTCTAGAAATGAATCAAGAATGGATGGCCCCGGGCACCTGGGTGGCTCAGTGGTTGAGCATCTGTTTTCAGCTCAGGTCATGATCCTGGGGTCCTGGGATTGAGTCCCACATCAGGCTCCCCACGGGGAGCCTGCTTCTCCCCCTGCCTATGTCTCTGCCTCTCTCTGTGTGTCTCTCATGAATAAATAAAATCCTAAAAAAAAAAAAAAAAAAGGTGGATGGCCCTTGTGGACAGTGTAGGGAGAGGCAGAGGGGATGTGGTTATTTAGATGCTACCTGGCCACTCAGCCTACATCCCAGACATTACTGCATCTACTTCTCTCAATGACTGTAGGAGGGCCATGTGACAGATGAGGAAACTGGGGTGCAGAGAATTTAACAAGCTTGTCTGAGCTCCCATAGCTGGAAAGGTCAGAGTCCCAGCCCTGTGCCTGGTGCTTACTGTAGGTCAAGACTTGTCAGACTCAAGTGAACAAAATCCCCTGATAATCACCCTGAAATACAGATTCCAATTCGGCCTGTCTCAGGTAGAGCCTGAAATTCTAAATTTTTTCACTCCCAGGGGGTATGGGAGCAGCCGGTCTGTGCTCTACTCATTTTACACAGGCTAACACAGTTAAGGTCCTGGCACAGGCTTTCAATACATGGAAGCTTTTATTTCTATTACCTGTGGAAAGTACTCACAATATGTTTTGTGCAGAGTAGGTGCTCCATAAACAACAGTTGTCCTTGTGAAACAAGATCACATAAAGGAAGAGCTTGGTGAACTCAAGAGCTCTTTGCGAACATATAATTAGAACTAAAATGGACTTTAAGACAGTGAAATTGAAGGAGTCAAGGAGGGCTCCATGGAGGAGGTGACATTTGAGCCAGCCCTTGAAGGACCAGAAAGAATTTTCCATGTAGCAAAGGAGGAAGGGGATTTTAGTCAAAGGGAAGAGCCAGAGCAAAAATGTATAGAGGCGAAAGGATGTGACATTTAACAGATCGCTAAGCCACCTCATAGCCAGAGGGACGGGGGGAGTGAGGGAGGCAAGCCCAGAAGGTTAGTTTGGCAGGAGGAGCTACATGATTCACAAAGTAAAAAATACAGAGCTCCTTGGAAGAGATCGGGTGTGTATATTAGGGTCCCCTGGTTGCTGTAACACTACAAACTGGGTAGCTTAAAACAGCCATTTATTCATTCTCAGCCCTGGAGGCCAAAAGTCCGAAATTCAGAGGTTGGCAAGGCTAAGGCCCCTTCCGAAGACTTTAAAACGATCTTTCCCCGCTTCTTCCAGCTTCGTGGGGGAGGGGTGTGAGTGGGTCTTTCTTGATGTCTCTTATAAGGACGCCTGTCCTTGGATTTAAGGCTCACTCAGAACATTCGGGATGATCTCACCTGGAGGTCCTTAACTTAATTACATCTGCAAAGATTCTTTTTCCAAATAAGGACGCATTCACAGGTTCCAGGGACTAGGATGCAGATGTAGTTTTCAGGGGCCACGCTTCAAACCGCTGGAGTGGGCGATGCACCCTTCAACCCACTGGTCCCTCTCCAAGATGGGACCGGAAGAGCAGACAGAGGAGGAAGCTGAGACTTCTACCCGTAGGCTGCCCGTCTGGCCTTTGCCTATGACACACTCTTCCTTCGAAGAGCCAACCGTCCTTCTGGGGAACTGGGAGGGTTCCAGCTGGCCTGCCTGGGTGGGGGGGTGGCAGAGGGGTGGGGCCTTGGTGAGCAGAGCCAGGAGAAAGCCTGCTGACAGGTAGAGCCATTCCTGGCTTTGATTCATTGACCGTCAGGGCAAGAGCTGGACCAAGCCTCTTGGAATTACAAAAATGCCCCACACATATTTTCCTCCCAGCCGGTGGTTTTGTTCTCAGCCAGCAGAGAAGGCCTGTCTGCTCTGTTAACCCCCGCTCAGCCTCCCATCTCATTGCCCCGTCTGCGGCTCCCTCATCCTTCACCACCCCCCTGCACCTCTCCCCCCAGAGACACCCTCTCTCCACCACCAGTCATTGAGGCTGGAGTGGGCAGGGCTTGACCACGTCCTCATAATTGAAATATTTGGCCCCTCTAGTGAGGCCAAAGCAGGGCGGTACTTCCCCTAAGTCAAAGGGACAGATTCAAGCTGGGCTCTCTCAGGCAGGAGGGGGCGTGGGAAGTGTCCTGGACACAGAAGCCAATGGCCAGCAAAAGACTTTCTGCTCAGCCCCAGAGGATCCAAGTGGCCTTGGAGCAAGGCAGGGGCAGACACTCAAGGCCCACTGACCCTCAAATCCCTGCCTCTGTCATGGTGACATCCTTTCCACCCTCCCCTCATGCACCACCTGGCATCACTCCAGGCTCACAGACTCTTCCAGGAAGGAGGAAGTCATCTGATGTCCATTTTGTGGGTATATTATACATCCATAAAAATGTTCTTCAAATCCCTGGGGACAGAGGGAGCTTCTGAAGCATGGCTAGCCCCTGCTGCACCCTCAAGACTCAGAAGCCCAATGCTGGGCTGGGCCAAATCTCTAGCTTGTGCCTGTGTCATCCTGGGCTCTTGGAGAATCCCCTCCTTTGGGCTGCATTGGATGCTGGGCATCAGCTTTTGCCAAGACCATGGGAGAAACAGCCCCTAGGGACCCACTCACTGCAAGGCCCATCACATGACTACTACCACCCTGCCGTGGGTCTCAAGGAAGAAATCACCTTTGGAAACAGTCCCAGGCTAGGCTCTGTTTTCCCTGAGCCTCAAGAAAGCCTCTTCCTTTCTGACTATGGGAACTGTGTAACAGATCACATTTCCCTTTTTTCTTTAGCTGCCAGGACTCTCAGAGCCAACTTTGAAGCTCAACCATGGTAATTATGTGGCCCCTTGTGATTTGAAACATTTATTTTTTCTTTCCATGATCTTACTTTTCTCACTTTACTATTATATTCTCTGATGCTGATCCTCTATCTATTTTATCGATATTTTTATTAGATGCCTTATGTTGTAAGCTGTTTTGCATGCCTTTTAGAACAAAAAGGACTATAAATAAATAAATACATCTTGGTTCTATTATGACGTCAATTTTATTGTGAAAGTCAGCCTGGGTGGCTCAGTCGGTTAAGCGTCCAACTCTTGATTTTGGCTCAGGTCATGATCTCAGCCCGGGGCTCTGTGCTCAGTGGGGAGTCGGCTTGAGATTCTCTCTTGTGCTCTCTCTCAAATTGAGAAAGAGAGAGCAAGTGAGAGTGAGCACAAGCAGTGGGGAGGAGCAGAGGGAGAGGGAGAAGCAGGCTTCCTGCTGAGGGGGGAGCCTAATGCAGGGCTTGATTATGACCTGAGCCGAAGACAGACACTTAACCTATTGGGTCACCCATGCACCCCAAACAAAATCTTGAAGACAGAAGAAGAAGAAGAAGAAGAAGAAGAAGAAGAAGAAGAAGAAGAAGAAGAAGAAGAAAGGAGGAAAGGCGGAAAGAGAAAGAAAGTAAGAAAGAGTGAATGTTTGTGCGATAAGTGAATTCCCTGACTACACAAATCTGAATTGAGGGCAGAGGTGACCTGGGAAATTATCTTTCTTCTGCCACTAATCTTTGAGCTCCTTGGGTATAAAGCCTGGCACACAGAGGCCCTTACTGGTCTTGAGCAGGTGAGTGTACAGTGAGTGTACAGGTGGTGAATATAAAGATGAGCCAACACAATGGGCATCTTTCACAAGCTGAGTGACATCAAGGTAGTGCCTTAGCCTCCTGGGGCCTCTGCTTCTTCATCTATAAAATGAGAACAGTTGGTAGTCTAGTCCCACCCTCAAAATGGTTGGGAAGATGCAGTGATGAGTTTGGAAACTAAAGTGCTAGACCATCACAGAGCCTGTGGGCTGTGTGTCCAGTGGGATCGCTGTTGACAATCATCTTCTTGGGG
Source organism: Vulpes lagopus (assembly GCF_018345385.1). Lineage (NCBI taxonomy): Eukaryota > Metazoa > Chordata > Mammalia > Carnivora > Canidae > Vulpes > Vulpes lagopus. The sequence goes on along the minus strand of NC_054837.1, from coordinate 13,399,574 downwards.
TGGGAGTTCCCCTGTCCAGTTGGCTCCTGAGAGCCAGAGTGGGAGGAGGCTCAGCTGTGTATCTGGGTTGTCCCTGGCTCCACCATATCCCTGAGCTCAGAAGACCGCTCTGTGCAGGTGTCCTCCAAGTTGGGGACTCGGAGCACTGTCAGAGGAGCCATCAGCCGGACATTTGTCCACTCCGCTTACGCTCTTTCCCGTTAACCCGGCTCCTTGGCCCCCTGGACTCAGGGTTGTCAGATCCCCCCTTCTGCATTCCTGGGGGGAGGAGAGGACCCCTTTCCCCTGCAGAGAGAGCACCATGTCTAAGATTCCTGCTGCTTCCTCCATCTCCACCTTGCCAGGACCTGATTTCCACAGCCCTTCCATCTCCCTGCTCATGGGCTCCCTTTGGCAGCCCTGTGAAGTAGACAGACCAGCATTCATCACCAGTTCCTCTTGCAGTCTCACAGATAAGAGAGCTGAGCTCACCCGGGAGGGTCACAGGACTGCACGTGGCAGAGCCGCTGAGGACCAGGCCTCAAGGGCAGGGCCTTCCCAGCAGAGCAGATGGCCTCCCTTCCTCCCACCAACTGATTGCTTTCGCCTATTATTGGGACAGGACGGAAATCCAATAGCCAATCAACAGTGTTTGTTCTCTCTGGCGGGGGACAGAGCAAGGAACAGAGTACCTGCCCCCTCCTCGGCAACAGAGAACTCAGCAGGTGCAGGTGAGGGAAGTACCCGAGGCCCAGTGGCCCAGCCAGCCCCACGGGGTGGCAGATAGGGTCAGGCATTGCTGTGCTTTGCTGTTTGTTTTCCTCTCATTTCCTAGTAAAGATTTCTTTTGTGAAGTTTCAACCTTGTCTCCCAGGAGCGAAGGGGAAGCAGGGTGATGCTGGCGGGGTGTGGCCTGGTGCTGGGATCCAGCCCACTGGGAGGGGCCTTCACCAGTGTCCCAGGGAGGAAGAAACCCAAACAGCTGTGGGTCAAGCTCCAGGGACCAGGCGGCCTCTCCCTCCCAAGCAGCAGCCTGTGCTGTCCTCAGCGATGGACACTTGACATCTTCATAGGCTCAGGAGGAGTTAAAAATGGAAGGAGGGCAGGGTGGCTTTTCTCAGACTTGGACGGGCACACAAATCCCCTGTGATCTTGTTAAAAGGCAGATTCCTATTCAGCAGGTCTGGGGTGGGCTTGGGGGGCAAGATTTTGATCAGCTCCTGGGTGAGGTCAACGTTGCCCAGTGTCGTGGGTCAAGTCCCTGCACAGAGAGCAAGGGAGGACCAGCCACCGATCCCCCTGCTGACACCCGGTGCAGTGAGTGCTCTCTCTATCTTGGTCTCTGGCACCTTCTGTGTGCCTCTTCCATAGCTCACATCCTCCCGGATGACCTCACTCATTGTCCCCATTAGCCTGTGAGCTTCCAGGAGGCCTGGGTTGTATCCTCTTCACCTTTGGAACCCAACACAGGACCTGACGCTTCTAAACATTCATGAATGAGCAAGTAGGTGACTCTCAGAAGAAAAACTGTCCAGATTCTCAAATGAATCTCAGCTGGAGAAGCCTCAAACCCAAACCCCAGGACTCCTGGCTACCTGGTTCCAACCTCCCTTATTCCCCAAGGAAGGGGTCCCAGGAGGCTGGGAAGAAGGTTGCAGTGGAAGAGGGGGGCCCCAGAGGCCAAAAATGGGGACAAGACAGCTGTGTCCACTGTGGGAGGGCTGCCTAGGCTCAGAAGAGCACAACAGAAAAGCAGAAAAGCCCTGGTCTTGGCCCCAGTATCTGGCACAATTCTGGATGTGACCCTTAGATTTCCTGCTCCAGGGTCACTCATGTTTATGCCCTTTAGCTCCCCTTGGACAGTCACTGGGCCACTGAGGGCAGAAAATTGGCAACTGGTATCTTCAAGGTCCCTGGAGTTCCATGCAGCAGAAAGAACATGAGATTTGGAGCTGAGAGGTGGCCCTAAAACCAGTGACTCTGCCACTGGGACCCTGGGCAAATGCCTTCATGTCTCTGAGACTCAGTTTCCCCCTCTGTTAAATGGAGATGATGACTCTTAGAAAGTCATGGGGCTACCATGAGAGATGAGGGGCAGGGGCCTTTCTGGGCGGCACCCCACAATCTCGAATCCCATCCATCTTCTTCCCTCTGTGCCTGTTCTGCCCACCCCACCCACCCAGGCTGGCCCCCTCGCCCCCTCTTCCCAGCCTCCCTTCCAGTTCCTGGTAGAGCAGAACTCCACTCGGTTGGGTGTCCAGGATAGAGACAGTCCCGGCCCCTCCAACCCTGTCTCCCCACATCAATACAGTCTGCAGAGCTTGCCAAGAGCAGATTCTTTATTAATTTCTCTTTTTTCTTAAAAAAAAGTATTCCTTCAGTATAAAAAATAAATATTTTAAATATGACATTGAATAAATAAAAATAATCTGTCAGTATGAAACATTCCCACAGGGTACATTCATCAAAGAGGAATTTGTCCCTCAAGGCCAAGTCTTAGCCAGTAGAAAGGAAGGAGGGAAACACAGAGGGACAAACAGAGCTAGCAGTGCGGCTGGAAGAGACACCCAGGTACTGGGGTGGAGGCGCGCCGGAGGGGGTGATCTCAAAGTGAGCGCATCTGTACCATCTGAAGGGAAATTCCCCCTTGATTCTGGTCTCTGACCCCACATGCTCTATCTGTTCTGGAGAGCCAGCAAGGTGGGACTGGGCCTCTTCTGGAGCAAGGGGTGGGGGGCAGGGGGCGTCCCCCAGGAGGGCCCAAGGAGAGGGGGAGGAGAGACAAATAAACTAGCGGTGCTTCTTTTGTTTAAAATGTTTTTAAATAAATAAAAGTTCCCAGTACTCCCTTCTCCAGAAATTGCAAAACTACTGTCCTACCCCCTCCTCTGCCGACAACCTCTCCCTCCTCCTCCTCTTGACGCAGGATGCAGGTGTTGGTCAACCACCAGCAGATGAAAAAGGAGGAAAAGGAAAGCTTCCTGCCCTGCAAAGCTTTTTCCACACAAAGGCTCCATAACTCTGGGATGCTGTGCAGAGTGGTCCGCTGGAATGGTTCTAGAAAGAGCGCTAAGGATGGGGGCTGAGGAGCAGAGCAGGACATAGGGACGGTGGGGTGGGGGTGGGGGCAAAGGCAGTGGGAGTGAGGCAGAGGGGAGGTTTGGGTCCCAGGGAAGAGATTCCTTTGGCCTCTGAGCCTCAGAGGCTGCGCAGGTGGGCTCAGCATGGGGAGTCCGTGTAAGGGAGGTGATGGGATGATTAGAGACCCAGCTGGCCCCCAGCCTTCTGAGCCACGTTCACCGAAAGAGCAGAGCGCAGGGACGACAGCAGGCTACGACACTGCAAGGGTGAGTATGACCCAGATTCAGAAAACATGTGGCTGTCATGGTCTCCTCTGCCACCCACCACAAAATAGCCTTGCCTCCCCCTCCTACCCTGCTGCCTGCCCACCTGCCACCCGGTGTGTGTGTGGGTAAAGTGCTCAGGGAAGACAGAGAGGTGCAAAGTGAGTGCAAAGTACCATAATCACATTGGCTGAACCACTAGGACCGCCACCGCTCAGGGTTTGAGAAGAAGCCAGAATGCTGCTCTTAGCAGCTGCCCCAGCTCCGCACCCCCTCCCTTGCTCCCAGACTGGAGGGCGTTTCTCTACTAGCCTGGCCCCAGCACAAAGGAAAGGATCGGGTTCCCTGCCTGGGAGCCCAGACATGGGTGGGGGTGTGGGGAGAGGTGGGGCAGGAGGGACCACAGCTTCCTGGTCGCAGGCCCAGGGCCTCCCTATGCTCTTCTCCAGAGCAGGGAGCTCCTCCCTGCACTGCCCCGGCTTCCCAGAGGGTCCAGCCAGGCCCTCTGGCCCTTTGTGGGTGTTTGGGCCACCGGAGAAGGAGCTTCCCCACTGTGTGCAAGCATGCTGGATGCTGGGTCAGGACTGTTCCAAAGCCCCTCAACTGCTGGTCTAGAGACAGTATGGGAACGAGGAAACAGCAGCAGGGCGGGCCACCAGGACTGCCTCATCCAATGCTCCAGGGCACCATTTTAACCATGAATGTTGCCCCTCACTGCACAATTCCAAGGGCTACCAGAAAACAGTGTTGAGTGAGCCCCCCTGGAACCAAGCAACATGGTGGCCCTGGGAGAAGGCCCCCGGCCACTCCACAAACTGGCCCAGCCTGCCTCCAAGCCAGGATCCTGAAACCCCCAAACCGAGTCACAGTTGGGATGGGGTACGGAGCTGGGTCCCCTGCTCCCCCACCCACAGCGACCAGTTCTCTCGGGTCCTGACCCTTGTCTGAGCTTCACCCGTAAGGCTTATTCCACTTGTAACATCTTTGACTTCTGGACCAGTCCCTGCTAAGGCTTGGCCCTGGCTCCTTTATGAGCCATTGTATTATTTCTGTTGAGTAGGAAGCAGGGAAGAGAGAGCTAATTTTGCCATGTAAAGCACCAATAAGTTAATATAAATAGGGCATCATAATAAATAGACAATCATGCTGGGTCAGACACACAGCACTCTTGGCTCTCAGGCTTCTCTGAGACCCTGACCTCAGGTCCTGCTGTCCCCTTGCTCTAGGAACCAGAGATGGCCTCTAGTCCCCATCAAGTACCTTTGTGTGACCTCACGGGGCCTCCCGTGTGAGCTGCCACTCTGAATTCCCCAGTCCTTCCCATCCCTTATAGACCCTGGCCCAGAAGAAGACTCTGGGTCCCCTTAGAACCTTTTCACCTGCCCACCTCCCCAAACCCTACCTCCGGGTCCAGCCACCGGACCCCTGCCATCCCAGGCTTCAGGAAAGACTTCAGGGAAGAAGGAGAGCCTGACAAGGCTTTCAGGACCTCCCTTCCCAGGCCTGAAGGTGGGAGGCTCTCTGCCTCCCTAGGAGCCTAAGTGCCAGTGAGCTCATCCTGGGACTTTCTGCCTCACAGTCCCATCCCTAGACCTGAGCTCTTCCCAATCATGCTCAAGAGAAGGAACATCTCAAACCATAACTCTCCTAACTTCCACTCACTATACTTGTAGGGACCAAGAAGTCCTCTGGATCCCAGCGCCTCTGGCCGGCCTGAGCCCAAACTTTCTAAAGCCTGCATAAGGGGCAGAGGCTGGATGGTGGTCATTCTGTGGGGCTGGGCAATTCCTCTGACCCCAGTTGTCTTGCCCCATGGTCAGGGTCGCCATGGATAACTTGTACAGTTTTCTTACAAAGCCCCTGGCCAAGGGGCTAACTGGGGACAGAGGTCCAGCCCCCAATCCCCACAGCAGCCCAACATCCTGGTGCCTGGCCATAGTCTCCCAGAGGAAGGGGGGTCCTTCTTCTAATTGGTGCTGTAGACAGGCCCTGCCTATGGGAGTTTTGATTCTGCTTGGCTTTGTCACAGCCCACCCTAGAGGGAGTGGACTGGCCAGGAACCCCTTGGGGTCTGCCAGCAGCCCCTATGTGGGTCCGGCAATGCTCTGGGCCCTGGCCACAGTCTGAGAGCTGCCTGAGCCCAAGATCTCAGGTCGCCTACTGCACGCTTCAAGACCTCCTGTTTAGAAGGCCTGGGCCACCACAGCGATGACCTGCTTATACTTCCCCAGGAGCTGACAGCCCAACTTCTTCTTCTGGAAGACATCCTTGCCCGAGGTGTCGGGCCCATACGCCACGTCCACGTGGGCCACGTGGTACTTGCTACACAGGCGGCAGAGCACGTTGCTGAGGAGGCCCCGCATGATGTCCGCAGTGGCATTCAGCTTGCTGTGGAGGCTGAGGGCATTGGGATTGAGGACCTTCTGGTCCCGGGTGATGTTGCCCAGGGAGGCACCAAGGTAGGCGATGATGCGGTACAGCTCCACCAGCCGGGTCTTCTCTGTGCTGTTGGCGTGGAATGGTGGGAAGTCTGTCACGTTGGGACCACACAGCTTGTCCAGGTTGTTGGGGAACGGCTCCCCCTGGGCTGTGTACTGAGGAGCAGAGAGGGAGAGGGGAAGTGACGTGGGGATCGGGGACAGATGTTCCAAACCTGCCACCCAGTCTCTGGGCAAGATCTTGGGTCTCAGTTTCCCACCCCTAGCATAGAGACCCATTACGTGCCCTCTAGGCATCTCAGGATGGTCGTGAGAGCCAGAAGTAATCACGGTGCAAACACACTTCGCAGAGAATCAAGGCCCACGTCATGCAAGGGATTTTCATCACCTTCATTAGGATCATATGGGGACTGAAAGGAAAATACCACATCTCACCTCCTGCGGGTACGCCACACACACTTGCCCTTTCACCCACTGTACGCACCTTCTTCCTGGTTGGCTTTGCACCCCAGACACCCACAGCCTACTTTCTCTCTCAGCAGCATCTCCCCAGCCACCCTACTTCCTCTCTGTCTCTCACTGGCCTCCTGCTCCATGTGATAGAGAAATCCCTAGACCAGCAGTGCCAGGCCTCTCCCTCTCCCCACCCCCCCCCCCCAGCTCTGCCCCGACCTAACTGGGCACCCTGGAAAAGTGGCTTCCAGTCTCTGAGCCTGGGGGTGGGGGCGCCAGTGGCTCGGAAGCTTGGGGGGGGTCTGGGTGTGGTTGAACCAAGCCCCTTCCCCACACTCTCCTTCCAGTTCCAAAAGCTCTCTTCCCTGGCCAGCCCCAACAGCCCAGGTCAGTGGAGCAACCCCCCCGCCTTCCTCAGGACCTGGAAAGGGGACTTACATAGAGAATAAAGAGGGCATTGGCGCTGCCATTGAGCTGCGCCAGTTGGTTCCTGATCTGGTTCATGAGGTTGCTGTGACATGGGTGGCGTGTGGCGCAGGTGGCGTTGACAGGGGTGATAGGAAGGGGGCTCCCTGCCCCGTGTTTCCAGTGCAGAACCAGCAGCAGGGGCACAACTCCTGGGAACAGGCAGGAAGGAGCCATGAGCAGGGCGGGTGGAGGTGAGCGAGAGGGCTCATGGTAGAAGATGCGCTTCACCTCCCCAGGGACACCAGTGCCCCAGCTCCACCTCCAGCTCTGTCTTCCCCTGGCTGCTTCGAGCTTTCATGATGTCACTGCATCTGTTTCTCTCTGCCTCCCTCTCTCCAGATCTCTATCTCTGCTTCTCTAGACTTTCTCTTATTTTTCCCTTCTCCTAAGAGGAGTAAGGGGATAGAACATGAGCTGTGCCCACCAGCTGGGAGCTGGATCCAGGGTGACACAAACCATCCAGCCCTTTCCCTCAGGATGGCAAAAGCCCCTGAGGCCTCCTGCCCCTCTGGTTGGAGGGCACTATGCCCCAGGCCCAGCGGGTCTCAAGTGGCCCCAGTGGCCCCTATCTTCCCACCTTGCAGGATGGTCCAGATTCCAGTGCATTGCTTCATGCTCACTGGTCCATCGCAGGCCAGAGCTCCCAGATCAGGCTCTAATGGGAACCCGGCGTGGCAGTGGGGGGTAGGAGGGGGGGGGTCTTCAACTGACACTCTGTTCTCCCTCTTAAACCTGTCACTTGATGCTGGCTCCCTGGGTCATTTGTCTCCTAATTCCGCCACCCTTCCCCATCTCTTCTGCAGCGCCTCTTCTCCAGATGGGGCCATTCTCCTATCTAGGACATTCAACTCCACCCCAGTTGTCCAGTTCTGCCCCTTCTCCAACCCCAAACCATCATTCAGAACCTCCTGTCCCCCCAGCTCTGCACAGGTCTTGCCTCCATGCCACCCACCTCTCCTCTACTATTTGCCCCATCACTGGCTTAGGACAAGGAGAATCCTGGGGTCCCACAGGTCCTCAGAGCTTGGGGAGGGAGAGGAAATGGTGCAACCAGAAAAGAGAAAAGGGAAAAGGTCGCAGGCAGCCAGGTGGGCGGGGGAGGAAGGAAAGTGAAAGGTGACAGGAGAGCTGGGAGCCGTCTGGGCCTGTCCTGGGTCGCCCCTCCCCCCAGGGCGCCCGCTTCCCAACTTTGTTCTCGGGTCCCCTCTGAGGGGCCTTTCCCAGTGGCCCAGCAGCAGGAGCTGGGGGCGACACACCAGTGAGGCTGGAGAACCGGTGAGGCTGGGGCGAAGGGGGGCGCTGGAGCCCTGGGATCTCCCCTACTGGGACGGTGGCAGCTTCGAGTTCGCTTCTCCTGGGTCCCCTGCTCCTCCCAGCATCCCCAGGCAGTGCTGAGACCCCGGCATGGTTGGGGGGCCCCCCCACACCCCCGGCTCACCTAGCAAAGACCACAGCTTTCCAGGCACTAGCAGATGGAGGCGGCACCTGCTTCCGTCCCGGCCGGAGTTTGCAAGCTGCTCGGAGGCCGGTGCCCCTCCCTGGGCGCAGCCCGGGACACGGTTGGAAAAGAGAAAGAGGAAAGACAGAAAGAAAAGAAAGAAAGAAAGAGAGAGAGAGAGGGAGGGTGAATCGGGAGAAAGCAGAGCGGGAAGAGCAGACGGGAGAGCGGCCGGAGCGAGGAGGAGGAGGAGGAGGAGGAGGAGGAGGAGCAGCAGCAGGAGGAAGGCTGCGCGGCCCCCTCCCTTGCCCGCCAACCTGCAGGCCCCCGGGCGGGCTGGGCGCGCGGTGCCGGGACCATGTGCCTGCGCTCGCTCCCCGCCGCCACCCAGCGCCTCCGGTGGCCCGGACCGGCTGCACCGGCGCCCCAAGTGTCCGTGTGTCTGCGGCGAGTGGGTGTCCCGCTCGCGATCGCCAAGCGCCCCAAGTTGCCGCAGCACCCGCGGTGGGGCGCGGAAGCCGGCGCGGGGCGGGTGGATTTACCTGCCGCCAAGACCTTCATTATGGGCTGGACTCCAGAGGGCCTTGGAGGAGACCTTAGATGCCGGCAGTTTTCAGAGGTTCATGCTCAACGGGGAATTTGCCTGATTTATATACTGGAGCCTGTGTTGTAAGACAGAGAGAGAAACAGCTATATTTAGCAGGGATCCCCGTCCAGGAAGTTGTTTGAGGTGCATCATAGGAAATTATGAATGGAAGAAAGTGAGAGTGGGGGGGGGGGCAGTGAGGGGGGAGGGTGGAGAGAGCAGACTTTTTTTTTTTCCCTCTTCTAAGAATTTGATTGATAAAATTATAATGAACTCTTCAACAAAACACCCTGTGGTTTTCCTGAGTGGCTTGCCCTAGGAGCTGTTTGAAGTTGGGGAGGGCAAGGAGGGTCCCCAGGCTAGAGTCGTCGGGGTCCCCAGGGGCTGTAGGTGCTCCAGACAGCCCTGACTCACCTGGGTTTGGGGAGGTGGCCTGACACTAGGCAAGCAGATGGAGGCTGGCACCTGTGGCCCCCTGATCAAGGGATTTGGGGGGCAGTGGGGAGGAGGCAGGCTGGAGCTCGGCTGAGAAGGAGGCTCCAGGAAGAGGGGCTGGGGCCGGGCTTGGACTTTAGACAGTAATAAAGCAGAACTGAATGTGGGCACCTCAGAGGTAGCCTTCCCCAGCCTACCCATTGCCACTAGGCAAAGTGGGGCTTCAAAGGGAGCAGGCTGCCCAGAGTCCCCCAGGGTCTGGCCTCCTGACCACCATCAGCAAGCTTACACTGCTGACCACAGGTACCTGTGAGTCTGGGAGGGGGGCTGGGAAGATGGGGAGAGAGGGAGAGGGCTTTGCGGTCACTTAATTTTTTGGGAACCGCCTAAGGAGGAGCTTCTGAGAAGGTGTTGTGTGTCTGTGGTTTACCAAAGTTCTTTGCTATCCCACCTCCCCTTTCAGGGAAAGGTGGTCCAGCATTTCCATTCTGAGGGACACCTGGAGCAGAGACCTAGGGAGGCTTAGTGGATCAGACCCAGGTTTCTTCTTCAGGATGCTGAGAGCTGGCTGGGGAGAAGAGAAATAGCCTGCCTCCCAAAACCTGCCTTGGAAGCCCCTTGGGGCTCAGTCTCAGAGCATAATGGTGACCCTCAAAAGGTGTTTCTAGAGTCTGTAAGTCAGGGTCACAAATTCTGGTGTCTATCCTGGCCAGTTAGATTTGTGAATGCATGAGGAGAGGCAGGAAGGAATGGTGGGGACCAGGGCAAAATGAGTGCGGGACTCCTCCCCCCCCAAAAAAAACTTCCCAAAAATGATGTGAGCGAGCACTGGCCAGAGGATACATAACTGGCACCACACTGTCCCCCAAGTTTCCAGGGGCACCCTCTGTCTCAGGAGATGTCTCATTCCCCTGGGGATCCCACCCCAGCCCTCCAGCCTGACCCTAACCAGAAAACAAGGCAGGAGAGTTGGCTTTCTAAGGCCAGGGAGACTCACAGCCTTTCTCTGGCCCCTGCTCACCCCTTACCCATCCTCCATGCAGGCTCCCAGCTCCTCCTCTTACCACATCCAGGACCTGCCCAGCCACGCGTTCCTCCCTCATCGTGCCAGGACGAGCCCTCATGCCTGCTCCCCCCACACACTCTGCCCTGTGCAGGCTCACTTCCCCCAAGCTCTCCCAGCAGGACCTGGGATGTGGGGTGATAAAAGTGCCCATCCCAGCTGGCACTTCCCAGCAGGGAGGAGGCTGGTAGAGTCACAGCGGCTCTCCTTCCTCCTCCCTTCCTGCCCCCCTCACACCTTGTCTCTTCCTTGGAGGGCCATAGAAGACCCCACCTGGCACTTGCCCCTCCCATACACGTACTATGGGGTCAGCCTACATCCTCTGGATGCCCACCTACCCCAGCCTGGCTCAGAAGACCCCACAGCCCCAAACATCCCAGCTCACCTCCCTCCAACCCCCACCCCCCTACAACTCCTCTACTCTCCTGCATGAGAGCCTGATGAACACAGAGCACGTGAACATGAATGCCAGATCAGCCTCCAGTCTTACTGCCACATCTCCTAGACCCTTGTCACCTGACTCAGCCTGGTGCTTCTGAAGTGGACCGAAAGTCCATCTGACCTAGACCCCACTGTGGCCCCATCTGTGGATCCCTTCGTTCCTCTACCTGAGACTCTCACTATGTGCCCTGATTCTCCTGGAAGCTGCCACGCTGTCCCACCACTGTCCTGCCTCTGTCCCTCCCCTATGTCCCTTCTGAGTGGACCTCCAGGTCCTCATACTGCCTTCTGGCTCCCTAGATCCCATGCCAGCCCTACAATCTACCCCCAGTCGCCATGGAATCTCAGACCCACCCCCACAGGAAACAGGAAGTAGGGGCAGAGTATAGAAGACACTTAACTCCCTCCCAGACTGGCCCCCCAGGCCTCAGTTTCCCCTCTCACGGTACCTGATTTGGTCCGTGCTCCCCAAGAGCTGTGGGCCCCTCGGCGCCCTAGGCCCGGCCTCCCTTTCCTGTCCATGTCCAGGCACCCTCTGCACCTGGCCTCTGGGGGGAAGCTCGGGCAGGGTCTTGGAGCCGCCAGGCCAGGAGCTGCCTGCAACGTGGCCTTGGTCCCCAGGAATCAGCCGCCCAGACCGTGCTCCAGGCCAGCTTTGGTCTCCCGGAGTTTGTTTTCTTCCCTCCCTCTCTATGCTGTGTGTGTGTGTGTGTGCATGTGTGTGTGTGTGTGTGTGTTTGTGTTTTCCCCTAGGCTTCCTCACGGAAGGCATCCTCCCTTCTTGGCTGCATGCTCCCAGGGCCATGACCCCAGGCCCCACCCTGGAGTGGCAGCCCCAGCTCAGCCCCTTCCAGCTGTGACTTCATCCCCGGCCTGTCCTGCTCCTGCACACTGGGCCTGCTGGGGATTTGACCAGCCGGAGGGTGAGGGGGACAGTTAGGGTCCACATGGGGCCCTTTGCCTCGGCAGGGCACTCCTGGGTCAGGGCCCCCGGGTGCCGTCTCCAGATGGCTGTGCCAGCCACTTGCTCATCTCCCCTCGCCAGGAAATAAGCCCATGTGTCCGCCTTCCCAGGGGCCCTCGGGGCTCTTTTGGTCCAAGTCGCTTTGCCGCATGTGGCCACCCGGTCCTCCTTTCCTGCTGATTCTCCCCTGCCATTCATAAGCCTCTCCTAGAAGGTCACGGGCATCTTGTCTTTCAGATGGGTAAACTGAGGCTTGGAGCAGCAAAGCCACTTGCCCAGGGCTATGCAGAGGCAATCGGGTGGGGGCTGGAACCCAGAGCTCTGGCTTGTAGGCCACGGTGATGCCAGAAGCACCTCCAGCTCTGGGAGGAGCGAAGGTGAGGAGGAACACATAGGCCGCTTCTTCCAGGAAGCCTCCCCGGCCACAGCCCCAACCAGCTCGAGTCTGCCTGGTCCTGCCTGCTCTCCTTTCAAGTGGAGACAAGTCTTCTTCCTCACTCTTCGAGGGTTTGGATGGGGTCTGATACTCATTTGTACTCCTGACAGCACCTGGCTCAGGGTTACACCAGAGCAGATGCTAAGTATTTTTTAAAAGCATTTCACAATTTCCAAAAGCCGCCCATGCCAAACTTCTCATGGAGAGACGGTGTGGAGTTGCGTGGTTTAAAGCATGGACTTTGGCCTCAGTGAGAGCTAGGTTGGAGGTTTGGTTTTGCCAGTTATGAGCTGGGTGACTTTGGGGAAGTGAGCACCTCCTGGCCTCAGTTTCTCCATCTATAAAATGGGAATGATGGCACTTATGCTGTGGTTTGCTGTGAGGTGTTGGGGCTCAGAGTGGTTCTGAGCACCCCACAAGCCCTCTATACCTGTCAGCATGTATTCTTACCAGGTGAAGATCCTCACCACACCCGTGAAGTAGGGGTTTCTGTCCCCATTTTACAAATGAGAAAATTGGGCCCACTCCAGGGCTGAGGAGGGAAAGCTGAGAGGAACCCGTGCATCCTCCCCTGATGGCTAACGGAGGCAGGACATCCTGATGGGTTCCAGCTTCAGGGGCACCCCAGAAAGATAAGGCAGGTCATACGGGGGGATGGCGTGGCAGTACTCAGTCTCCTCATGTCCCATCCTGGCCCCTGACCAGCACCCCCAAGCCTGAGCTGAGGACAGCAGCTGACCCGGGCTCACCGCCCCCAGGAACTGATTCACCCCCAGGCCCCATCTGAGAAGGAAGGAGACATAGCTCAGCTCAGAGGGGCTTGAATCACCAGCCGCCCCCTGCGGAGCCCTGGGTGGGGGGATGTGGGGGCGGGAGCCAGCCCCCTGCCTGTCTGTCTCTTTCCTGGGCCTCAGGGGCACTCAGGGGAGAGGGCAGTGTGGCAGTGGCCATCGGCAGGGGGGTGGCGGGGAGGTACCCTCGCAGTCAGGCATCCTGTGTGGGCAGCCAGTAGCAGTTACTCACCAGGTAAGCAGCTCTCTGGGCATCGGGGAATTCCCCAAGACCAGTGACCCAGAAACAGAGTGCTCTGGGCAACCCCCACTGCCCAGACCGGCCCCCTCCTTCCTTCACCATCCCCTCCCCTGTGCCCAGCTGAGATCTCAGTTCTCTGAAAACCCAAGCAGCAGCTGCTCTTAGCCACCAGCTCATGCCCAGCCCCTTGCCTTGATGTGCCCACCTGGGAAATGAGCACAGGGGAGTCAGGTGGGAGGAAGTCAGGGGTCAGAGGCTGTGGCCCAGGACGAGGGCTGGGGGTGGGGGGGTGCGGCAGACAGCCAGAGTTGACAGAAGCAGCTCAGGAATTCCTGGCACAACCCTGGCAGTTGGCTGTCCTGTCCGAAAGGCAAAAGCACCTCATTATTCAACACTTGAGCAATGAAGGTGCAGCTACACCCGTGGCCCAGCCTGCACCCCGTGGCACCACGAAACCATCGTGGACTTCCCTGTGGCCCATGGCGCCGTGTCGAAAGCCAGCTGTGGGCCAGCCAGGGCTAGGCTGGTGGTAGAGCTTGTGTGGCTTAGAGCCAGGAGAACCTGGGTTCAAATCCTGCCCACACCACTTACCAACCATGTGGCCTGGGGCAACTGGCTTCCTCTCTCTGAGCCTTGATTTCCCCTCTGGAAGTGGGGAACGCTGTGGTGTTGTCATGAGGATGTTCCGTGGGAAACGCAAAGTGCCTAACACATGACAGTCATTCTAACCAGACTCCGAGTGGTCACAGGAAGGGGCTCAAACCCCAGCTTGAGCTAGGGGCCTGGGTCTGAGAGTTAGGCCTGGGAGCGCTCGTGGTCCTCTCAGTTCACAGAGCATAGCATGGGTCCTGGGGAAACAGGCAGCCTTTCAGAACCTTCTCAGGGGACTAAGTAATACTTCCCACCGCAGGATCCTGGAGAGCCCATCTGTATTGGAGGCTCTTGAGGCCCAGGCTCTGGGCATAGAGTCTGCTCTTTCTCACCCTCACCCCATCAAATCTCTGGCAGGGACCAGCTACACCCCTCAGGGCCAAGCATGGGCCAGAAGCCATCCTGGCCTGCTGCCAACTGCCCCCATCATCACCCGAACATTTCCCGCCCGGTTCTGCGTCAGGAATCACCCCCCTGGAGGTGAATCAGAGTGACTGCATTTTTTTCTTCAATTCTGATAGAAATTGCAAAGGAAGCAGCAGCCCACAGAGCCCTGATTACATCCTCGGCAGGGGCAGGAGCCTGCCTCCACGGCCCAAGTTGTCGCGTGACCCGCTTCCACTGCGGGCTCTGGCCTCAGCATCTCCATCTTTAGACTAGGTGGCTCTCCTCTCTCCCCCTTCATCCAGCAGCAGTGTCAGTAAGCTCTCTGGCCTCCAACTAGCCCGAGACTATAGCAGGCGGATGTGCAGAGCGATACTTTCACACTTACAGGTTTCGGAGGCCAGCCTCTTAGCAGCTCATGGATTCAATTTAGAGCGTTGCTGCCAGCACTTTCAAAAAGGAAATGGAATAGCAAAATCACTGGGCATCGCCCGGAGTGCTGCTTCACAAACTTTTTTTTCCGTTGTCTATATGTGTCAGCGCGTGCATCATCCTCTGGTTGCAAGGTGCAATGTGTTTCTAACTGTGGGTCATGGTCAAAAACGTTTGCAAGCCACTGGTATCAATGATGAAAGCCAGGCCCTGAGGGGCTGAGGAGTGACTTGCCCAAGGTCATTCAGCAGTTGACAGCATGGGACTCATGACTCCTGTGTCACCCGCCATCCTTTCCAGCTCAGGAATGGGCAGGAGGTGCTGCAGGCGGGGCAGGGCGGGCGCTCCTGGTGTGGGGTGGAGGCTTGTCATCACCCTGCGTGGGACAAAGGCCCTCCCGGGTCCCAGCCTCCCATTCTCCACTCCCTCCCGCAGCCTCAGACCCTCAGCTCCCCACCCTCCCTGCCCCACCTGGGTGGGGCGGGGATCATCAGGAGCCTTTCCTCACTCCTCCACTGGGAACCCTTCATCCTCACCGAGGGCGAGGGCGGGGCAGCGGGAGGAAGAAGTGGCCACAGCCCGTCTTCCAGGGTAGCCTGCAACCCATAGACCGAGTCCGTGTCTGGGAGCGCCTGCCGGCCACGCCATGGGTCTGTCTGTTTGTCTGTCTGGGTCTGAATGAGCATTGATACATGAAGGTCTCTGGGTATTTGCACGTCTGTGTCGGGCTGCGTCTGATCCTATGAGTGTGCACATGTGTGTCTGTGCTGGTCTGTTTGCTTGTGGGAGAGAGCTGACGCATGCACATCTCTAGCTGACTCTGTGAGCTCTCTTTGTGATTGTGTGGATGTGTGAGTGACCATGTGCATGAATCCTGTACAAGCATGTGTCTGACCTTGCGCCCGTGTGAGTCCACATGGCAAGGGGTCGGTGGGCACAAGTGGAGAGACATGACCCTGCCTGCATGCGTGCGTGCGTGCGTGTGTGTCCCAAGTGTGTCTCCAACATCCCTGCCCCTCACCCTCCAGCTCCCACCCCTGGGAACCGTGTGGCAGCCTCACGTCACGGGGGCCACCAGCAGCTGGTTTCCTCCCCACCCCGCCCCAGGCCCCCCCCCGCCCCCCGCCCTGGCCACCCTGATTCTTGGCGCAGGGACAAAGCTGATGTCAGAGCTGAACTGACAGCTTCCTTCTCCCACTGGATTTTCCAAAAGAGAGAGACCACAGCTCGGCTCCTATTAAATAATCGCGGGGTGGGGGGTGGGGGTGGGGGAGGATGTTTCACTCAATGATTTCCTGAACTCAGAGGCAATAAACAGAACAGGAAGCAGCCCCACGGACCCACTCAGCCTGAAACTGGCCGGCCAGAGGTGGGGCCCAGCCTCCCTCCAGAGTCAGGCTCACTGGAGCCACCCCAACCCGACCCCAGAGATGATGTCAGGGAGGCAATCAGGCCCTCTCTCCAAACTGTCCCTCAGTGCCTACAGGGACTGAGGAAATGTTGTGAGGACGGTGGGTGGGAGGTGATAAGATGGGGAGAGTATAGAGTGGCCCCCTCCCAGTGTGGGGGGAGGGGGGAGGGAATGAGGCCTAGTTAGGGTTGGACTGTTCTCTTCCCTGGAAAGAGAAGAAAGGAGGAGCTCCCTGAAGTCTGAGGGGGACAAGACCAGGTAGGGGAGCAGCTCATGTGGAACAGGGACAAGAAGGCTAGGCCTCCTCCCACCTCCCTCGGGCAACCTGGATACGCTGCCGGTCTCCCACAAACCCTGCACCTTTGGGCCACTCCAGCCCTGCTTCCCGCCTTTTCTGGGGCACATGGCTGGCACACTGCAAACCCCAAAGGCCATCATGGGCCTCTCCCCTACCCACGTCCTTGAAAGCAAACCATTACAAAGCACTTCCCTGAGCCTATTATCTCCAGTCCTAGCCCCCACCTCCAAGGGAGGCATTTTAATCCTGTTTCGCAGACATGGAAACTGAGGCTCAGAGGGCTGAATGTTTGCCTGATGTCACACAGGGTGTGATGGAGCCAGTTCTCTACCCCACGCCCCCCACACCCCCCACACCCTCAGGGCTTCCCTATAACAGATACCAGGATGGGCAGTGCTCACTGGCAACAGGGGACATGGGGGTCCCCAGGATGAGTCTTCCCCAGGGAGCCCCTCCCGCTTGGGTTGGCCACTCAGCCGCTTATCAGCCACAGGACTCCATGACACAATCCTGCTCTGATCTCCTGCCCAGCGGGGCCCTTTCCACCCCCGCCCCACCCCTGGACCCCGTTTCCGCTTCCTCCCTTTCTGGGTGGGACTGGGCCAGCCCCTGCATCACAGTGGGCTATCTGCAGGGCCAGTATCCCTGCCAGCCCCTCAGCAGCCAGGAGCTCCCACATCCACTCTGGCCAATGGGTGGCCAGCAGGGGACCTTCACAGCAGGAGGATGGTGGCCCACAGTTCCCCATCCTTAGACTCCCTCCTGAGAGCCCACTTACCTCCCAAGAGGACTGGGGAGGAGGAGGGAACTTACAGAGACCATCATGGCCTCTCCTGGCCTCAGTGTCCCCACTTGTAAAGGGCACGTGTTGGGAAGATGAGATTAGCAGGTGGAGGGGAACTAGGTGGGCTCAGCAATCAGCCAGACCACAGATTGGGGTGTAGGTCCGACACTTATGAACTGTGGCCCACACACAGGGGGCCTCCTCGCTCACATGTCTACAGCATGGGACTCCATGTCATCAACCCATGAGGGTAGCAACACCCTCTGGAAGGTGTGCCCGGCTGATATTAACCTCACTGTTAAAATTTCACAGGTGTGACCCAGAGAAGGGAAGTCACTTTTCCAAGGCCACAGGACACAAGCACATCAGCGGCACATTCCCCAACGACCCGCGGGCTGCTTGCCTCCCTTGGACTCCCAGGCAGGGAGTCAAGAACCCTGATTTTTGGTTCCCGTTAGTTGTGAGAATTCCAGAAGGAAGCTTCTTGGAGTCTCGGCTTCCCCAGCTGCAAAACAGGTCTAGAGAAGGCCATCGGTCTCCAAGGATCTAGAAAAGGCTTTTGAAGGCGGGGACTTTGGGTTCTTGTGGAAGATAGACGAGGGACCGGCAGGGTTGAGGGCTCAGCCCGGCCGCCCGGCGCCCCGCTGCTTAGGCCCCAAGGCGCGGGCTGCAGCGCCCCCCACCGCCCAGCGCCGCAGCCGCGACACCAGCGAGCCCGGGCCAGTGGCTGCGCGGTGCCTCCCCCGGGGCCGGGCCGGGCGGGATTTGGGGACTGAGGAAGTGGGCGGGGATGCCCGAGGCTCCCAACGGAGGGAGAGCAGAGGCCGCCGGCCCAGGCCGCGGAAGGAGAGCCGCGGAGGGTGCTGGAGGGCCTCGGCCTAGTCCTGCCCCTCCTGCGCCGGGAGGGAATAGTGAAGGGGAGCACCGGCCGCAAGGGGGCGCCAAGGGCCACCCTCAGGGAGCGGGGGTGGGGCGGCGGGCCGCGATCCAGCGGGAGAGCTGGAAGGAGGTGGGGAGACCACCGCCCCTCCCCGCCCACCTCACGTCCCAGGACGACCTAGTTCCCACCTAGGACAGGCCCTGGGTACAATGTCCCCGGCGTCCCGGAAGCTTCTCCGCGGTCAGGAACTGCTGATGGCAAGACTGGGGTCCAGGCCCTTCTCCGGTTATTTGTGCCAAGGTGCCCTCTCCTGCGGTGCCAAGCTCTGCATAGACTTCAGTTATGTTTTTCCTTTTTCTTCACCATGGCTTTGGGAACTGGTACTTTCACAGTTAGACCCATCTTACAGAGTGGACAAAGCAGAGCGGTCGAGTCCTTTGATGGCCCAAGGTCAAAAGTGTAGGGGGCCATGACCTTGACTGACCACACACCCCAGAGCCTCCCACGAGGGACTTCACTTTGGTAAAGACCCCTGCCTTTCTCCCCAACGCAGAGGCGGGCAGGGGCCACCCCATGCCCCATGACCCACCACAGCCCCTTCTGGAGGGACAGCTAGGCTGCCCCAGGCTCAGGGCCCTCTACTGCTCTGGGGTAAAGGGAATTTGAGGGTCTCCTGGGAATCCAGGAATCAAGACCCCTTCCCCACAAGAGGTGACCCCTTCTGGGCTCATGCAATGCCAGGATTCTGGCCTCTCCATCTGGTGCTCTCTCCTCTGCTCTTCCATGACCTTTAACCCCTTAGTGACCCATGACACTTTCACATCTGGTCTGTCCACTTTACCTCAATGTTCTTGGTGAGATGGGCAGGAAATGCCTTACCATGCCCGTTACACAGCTGAGAAGACCGAGGCTTGGAGAACCGTGTGGGCCACCAGGTACCCCCCAGACACTGGAGGATTTGCTGGTGCTGAGGATGAATTTGGAGGCTGGCAGCTACCCCCCAGCCCTGCCCGGTCAGGGATGCCTACCGTGGTCTGTGCCCGTGCAGGACCCTCTGGAGTCTCGCAGGTGTTTTCCAGATCTTCAGTGGGACACCATCAAGTTCAGGGCCAGGCCCCCTCTGCTTCCCTCTCCTGCTGAATCTTCTCTGGAGACAGCTCCTCACACTGCCCCCCACTTGACTTCCCGTCAAGTGCCGGGTGGCCCTGAGGCTCCCCCCACTTCCACCCCACCCCCTGGCTGAAGGGCTGGGTGCAACAGAGGCAGAGAACCCCAGACTCCTGGCCAGACTGTGCCTGACAGGTGGCAGGGTCTTCAGGGTGGCCGAGGGGTAAAGTGAGGCTGGGGGGTGGGGAGGGGGCGACCCTGAGCCCAGCACCCCTACCCAGCGCTGCGTGGCAATGCCGCTGGGACCTGAGTCACAACTGACTGGGCCGCACCCAGCCTGCCTGGGTGACCCAGGCCAGCATAAGGCGATGACTGAGCAGCCCTCCGCATGACTGGCCGGGGTCGGCCTTAGGTGTTTTGACTCAGACCTGCCACAAGCCGTGTGCACCAGGGCCATGCCCCTTGTCCCCGTCCCCAGAAGAGTCACAGGGCTGCAGCCGCCACCCTGGACCCAGAGCCCCCCCCGCCCCGAGCCACCTCACGCTGCCCCAGCACCCACCTCGGAGCCCCGGATCATCCGGGTTGGGATGGCCCATCTGGTTGGCCCTCCTCCACAGGCTCCAGGGCCCCACCTGCCCAACCCACCTCCCCGGAAGACCTTCGCCCCTCCCTGAGCCAGGGAGCAGAGCCCAGCCCTTGGGGCCGCCCCAGGAAACAGGGAGTAGGGCTGGCCAAGCGGAAGGCCTCCTCAGTGCTGGCCGTGGACTGTGAGCCTTGTCTCCGCGTGGAGAAGGGGTTCTGTGTGCACTCTGGGTCCTGGGCTTGGGAGGCAGGAGGACACGGACACGGAGAGAAAAGCTGTGAGGAAAACCAATAAGGAAGAGACAATGAGAGAAAGTAAAGAAAACACTGCTTATGCACCTGCTCAGTGACAGCTTATGGTAACACTGAAACAACGCAGTGCGTGCGTGCGTGCGTGTGTGTGTGTGTGTGTGTGTGTGTGTGTGTTGTCTCCTGGGAAATCTTACAGCCAGGGAGGCGGGCCAAGTTAGCCCACTGTATAGAGGGGAAAACTGAGGCTCAACCCAGGAGGTTGCACAGGTTTAAGGGCAGAGTGGCTGGAGTTTGAACTCATTTTTCTTGACTCTCAAGTATCTTTCTCATCCCTCGAGAAGGAGGGAAAAGAATCACGTTGATGGTGGTGGACAGTAAAGGTCACGGAGGCCAAAGACCCGACTCTGTCATTGCCAAGTCCTGAGTTTGTTTTGCGGATGGATAGTAAGTCCCAGGCACCCCATGCTCCCCTTTCCCCAGCAGCTTTCCTGCCCTCTGGGCCCCCTGTCCCAGGGAACTTACCAGCCTTGTGTGTTATACGCAGTTGGCTGAGGGGCTGACTGCCACCTTGAAAAACTGAAAAAGAACAAGAAAAGCTGGCTTTGAGTCGGTGCCTGTAGCAAGGCCAGGACCCCTTTATCTTCCTGAGCCTGTCCTAGCTCCCCCGTGGTGTGTGGCCACTTGGTCCCTTCATGCAACCACTGGGAAGAAGCATACACCTCCGCCTGCTCACAGGGTAGCACCACCCCAGGGAAAACGCGCCTTGTAGAGGATCAGCTCCCTCTGTGGCACTAAAGTATTATTTGAGCCCCACTCTGCTGCCTGTCACAGCAGATGGTTATGGGAACCCTAGTCTCCCATGGATGATCAGAGAAAGCTTATTGCAATTCTAGATGCAGATCCCAGAAATGATGGCCTGCAGGCAGCCACCTGCAAGCCCCAGGGAAGCCCAAGAAGCCCTTCTGGAAGGCAGAATCAAAGAGTAGGATGCATTTGAACTAGGGCTCAGGGAGGGAGGGTAGGAGGCTGGGTACAGGGAAATGGAGACTTCAGGGAGGTCAGGATGCTTAGATGGGTTGGGGGCCAGCAGAGCATGGATCGAACTCAGACACGTGCTGGCAAAGTTGGCCGGGCATGAGAGCAGGGGCCTGGCATGTTACATGTGATGAAGGGTTTGGAATCGGTGCCACAGCAGTAGGACAGAAGGGAGTCCCTGAAAGCTTGGGAGCAGAAGATACGGTAGCAGGGAGATTTTTTTTACCGTATCCAGGGAGCCAGGACCTGGCTGGCTGCCGGGAGAGAAGAAGGCATGTGCCAGAGACAGGATGTGGGAGAAACCACGAGACATTATGATCAATGGAGAGAGGTGAGGCTGAGAGAGGAGAAGATGAGGACTGGGCTTCTGGAACTTCTGTGGGGTCAAATGGGAAGCAGAAATCAGGTGCGGGTGAGCTTGGCCTTGAGGAATCCACAGGGCTCTCAGCAGATGTTCCTAGCAATTGGGTCTGTGGGCTTGGGAGAGCACCAGGCTGGAGGTGGCAGCTTGAGGGCACCTGCAGCTGTGGTCTCATCAGGACACAGTGTGGAGGTGACAAGTGCTCAGAGACGGGGCCCCTGAGACTCCCTCCCCAGATTCTGGAGCCCCTTGATCTGCCTCCTACAGGGTGGGTATTGCTCCAGCTCAAAGCCAGACACCTCTCCTGGGGCTTATCCACAGAGTAAGGGGGCTGGAAAGGGGCCCAGGCATGGGGGGGGCAGTCACCCTGGGCTCCCAGCTCCTCCTCCATAGACCAACCTTTGCTCACTCCGTGGGCAACCACATGCCTGCTGCAGCACCAACCCCCTTCCGCTCCGAGAACCTGAGTGTGCCTGGCTTTCGGTGTCTGCCACTTCCACCCACAGCTTCCCAGCAGCTCAGCCTGAGGAAAGCCCCCCACCCCCGTGCCAGGGCAGGGAAGAGCAGAGAGAGGCCGGCCCCTTGCTGGCAGTGGCACCATGCAGGCTGGCCTCCCTGGCTTGCGGCTCAGCTCTCTGACCCCTTCAGGGCCCCACCTGCCCCGCTCCTCACTGAGCTCCTACAGGGTGCGGGCGCTGGGATGGAGCAGAGGGAGGCAGACGCCATCTCCATGCTCAGCAGTTCCAGGCCAGCAGGGGAGCCAGAGGGTAAACCACAGCAGGTGAAGGCACCCCCCCTCCCCCAATAAGACAGGTTTAAGAGAACAAATAAGCAAGTTGCTGGACCCAGACCATGGGTGATAGGGAAGGATAGCTGAGGATGTGCTGATCGTGGTGACAAGGAACAGTGTTCCAGACAGAAGGAACAGCATAGGCAGAGGCCTCGTGGTGGAGTGAGCCTGGGGCATATTGGGAGCCAAAAGGTAGCCTGTGTGGCAGGAGCCTCAAGAGCAAGGGAGGGCCCAGTGGGGGACAGCAGGAAGCTCTTACTAGGTACCTGACCTGGAATATGCTGGACCCTGCCCAGGAAGACCACTGGTTGGGAGTCAGGGCCTGGAGCATTGCACCGACGTTCCCTCTCGGATCTTGAGTAAGACACCTCCCTTCTCTGGGCCTTTTTGGCAAATCAGTGATGCCCCCCACTCACTATACACTGATCCTTGAATGCTTGGAGACTTTGCCCTAGCTAGCTGTTCCCACCACCAGGAGGGAGACCCTGCCCCTTCTGTGCGTCATTCTGGTTCCAGAGTGGATGTAGAGGCTTCACCTCTTCCAGACACCACCCTGACCACCCCCGTGGTCTGAGTCTCCCATTCTGCTACATCATACTGCGTTAGTTTGGCCGAGCTCATACTGCAATGTCCTGTTGGCTTTTATGTGCGTCTGTTGCCTGTCTGCCCCCTAGCCTGGGAGCTCTGTGTCTTCAGGGACTCATCACACTGTTGGCCGAGTTACAGAGGCCAAAGGGTAGCAGAAGATGCTCCTACCCTGGCATCTAAAGGACCTTGAATTCAACATGTGCCCGCACTCCTGGCAAATTTGCCCTGAGGACGTGGGCAGGTTGCTCAGTCTCCCTGACTCATTCTTCTCATTTGCAAAGTGGATCATATCTATTGCAGAGAGCCCCGCATGAGGCTCTCCTCTACCCATGATGTTAAGTCCTATTCCCATCTTGTCCTTCAGTCCCAGGAGATGGGGTGGCCAGGGATTGATCCAGGTCAAGTTCATGCACTTCCGTTAGCTCTTCCTTTGTAGCTACTGCCTTAGCAGGTTATCGACATATATACAAAGTCATGGTGTGTACAACTTTAGGGTTTGCATTTAATCCTCAAGTGGTCACCTTCCTTCACCTCTGTTTATACTATGTCCCCACTTATGAATTGGGGAGGGGGCTCCTTTATATAGTACTTAATCATTAAGTGAATACCTGTTCTGTTTCTGGGATATTCTTTTTGTGCATTAAGAAATTTCAGAATTAAAAAAAAAAAGGTGAGGCCCTGAGCATCAGGAGGGAGCCCAGTTTTCTGGTGGCCAGATGAAATCCCAACCTCCTGAGGCCCCTCAGGAGGCAGGTTCAAGCACACATCAGGTCACAGGCCACTTCTGAGGCAGGATCTGTTAGTATCTTGTCTATCTCACTGAACACACATCAGCACACGGACCTAGCCACCTACCCACAGGGGCCCACAGCTCCAGCTTTCTTTCCTCTCTTCCCACTTACTCCTAAACCCTGACACCCCAGGCCCCTAGCATCTTAAGGGAGTCACATCCAGATGTGATAAATGCCCTGTGTTTGAGACACCCCTATAGTCAGAGTCCCCATCTCTCTAAGAGGCCAGATTCTCCCAAATCCTTTCCCACAAGGCAGCAGAGAGATCCAAGGGCTTTAGAAACCAGGCAAGTTTTAAATATATGTTGGCACAATATTAACATTAAATACACATCATAAATAAGCCTTATAAATATGAAAAATGATAAAAACTGATAAAAATCGATAAATTAGTCATATCCTTCCAAAGAATTGGCCCAGCAGCTTTTGGGCCCCCCTTTCAGAGAACCAGGCTTTCTGCGTGAGAAAATGTCATGATGCACCACCAGGGGGAGCAGCCAGCAGCTGGGACCCAAGACCCCACGCTTCCAGGCAGTAGTAGTAGGTCTATAGAGAACTCAAGTCTTCAGGCCATGTCCATTTGCACTGCATTTGATACCCTCTTTATGTCATAGAATCCCAGCTACTGGCAAGCCTAGAAGGCTTTGCACCGACCCCCTTGAATCACAAAGAGAAAACTGAGGTCCAGAGAGGTAAAGTGGCCTGCCTAAAACCACACAGCAAGTTAGGGGTTGAGCTGGGACCTGAGCCCTGTTCTTAGACACCCCAGATCAGTGCTCCTCCTAGGACACTCTGCCCCTGTTACAGCTGCCTAAAGTGAGGTCACCCAGATGTCCAGGTGTCTGGCCTGAGACCGGCAATGAGGCGTAAGAGGCCAGCTCAGGCCCTGACCTCCCCCTCAGAACCATGCCACCATGGAAAGGAGGAAGTCTGGGGGCAACAGCTCTGCAAGTCATGAGAGGGAAGGGCCGTCAGGCCTCTGGGGAGCAGGGCAGGGGGGGCAGTCAGTCTGGCCATGAGTCAGCCTGTGTCATCAGACCCCTGAATCAATGGAAATTTGGCCCCGCGTGGCCTGACCTGGCCACCCCACCAAGACTGGGGAACTCAGGGCTAGGGGCTCAATGGCCCGACCCTTCCCATCCACCCTGGAGGAGGTAAAGGGGCCTGCCTGGCTCCCACCCCCTTAAGTGCACTTCTGAGACGTGGGGAAGCAGGGTGGGTACGTTTGGAGGCCTGAGGCAGATACCATCTTACAGAATACCTGTGGGTCCTCTATCCTCCAGGGGCGCCCCTATGGCTACCAGGGGCCAGCTGCACCCTGGGCATGAGTCTCTTGTTCCTCCCAGAGAGCTGCATCCTGCGGGCTCCCTTCAGCAGGCCCTGGTGGGGGCTGTGCCTCCGGCTCCGACTTAGACTCTTCCCCCACTCCCGGAAGACCTGCCCCACAGAGCGCATGAAGCGATGGTAGCCATGCAGGAACCTGCAGCCCTCCAGCCTGCGCTGAAAGGTGTCTAAGGTGGGGGTGGGTGATGGAGAAGCCCCTGGGCTGGTTGGAGTGGGCTCAGTCGTCTCCGAGGAGCCTGGAAGGAGCTGTGCCATGCAGTGGATGTTGTTTTTGAACCCGCGAATGTTCAGCTTCACCACACTCAGCATCTCCAAGTCCTGGGCTTTGGGGATGTCCTGCTCTAAGGCAGCCAGTCTGAGCAGAACGTGGCCCAGCATGGTGTCGAGGGTCCGCAGGAACACCCGCCTGCTGAGCCTCTGCAGGGCATCTTTGCTGGGGAAGGCCCCGGGGTGCTCCCGGCAGTGCTCCTTCAGCCCATTCTTGTCCAGGCCTTGGCTTCTGATCTGGAGGAAAAGGAGAATCAGGGAGTGAGCGCTAGCACCCCCACCACACACACAGACAAGTCTACTCTGGTCTGCCTTGAAATATTGGACCTCGTGTACCCCATCCAATCCTCCCATTGTACAAATCAAGAAACTAAGGCCAGAGAGACGTGAGAACTCCCCAGTCACTGCAGGCAGGGGCAGAAGGATGCTGGGGGCTGGTTGGGGTGACTGCACAGGCAGTGAGTGACTGGTGTGGGGAGTGCAAGAAGGGAGGTAAGCAGGGGGCCTCAGGAGGGCAGCACTCTGTTTTGTTCACTGCTACATCTGAGGCTGAGAACAAGCTGGGAAAGCTGTATGACTCCTTGATGTTTTAGAGTTAGGCCCAGAGGGGTCAATGTGGCCCTAGAATAACACAGGGACTTGGTTTCCCCACCTGCCCCATGTGGAGTGGGGGCTGGATGAATGGGAGTTGGGCCTCATCCTCCCTGGGCTCACTCCTGCCTTAGGCCTGCTGTTCTCTGAGACTCAGATGCACCAGGGGCCAGGCGCTCACATAAAGGTCCAGGAGCGTGTTGGTGTGCTGCATGAAGTCCGCCTGCTTCTGGAGCTGCCCAAGGAGCTCTGGATACTTATCCGAACAGCTGCCCATGGCTGGCATGCTCAGGAACAGGAGTCCAAGGACCAGACCTGGGGCAGAGAAGGGGGGCTGTGTCACCGGATTTGGGGAGGTGAGTGGCTTTCAGAGGGGAGGATATCCAAGAGGGCCTCCGAGGTTGTGCCCATAGTCTTAGGCCTCATGCCATCGAGGGTGGGGCTGGGCTCTGTATATGCAGTGCAGCACCTGCTGGGGCCACTGCCACCCCCTCAGTGAGTCACTGCCCAGCATCCAAAACAGTGGCTGTGCTTCACTGAGCAGGCCCTTGAGAGGAGGCTGTGGGGCTCAGCTGAGGTTCCCATGCCTGCCAGTCCTGCCGACCTCAGGATCCAACACAGGGCAGCCCACATGGGGCTGCTCTCTGCAAAACCTCTGGGCCAAGACCCTGGGCTCCCCTGTCACAGACCCTGGCCCTCTATGCAGGTGGGCTCAGCCTGGAGGCAGCCTGGTGCCCAGAGGTATGTCTGTACAAGCAAGGGAGGCTGCCTTTCCAACTGGATTCTGTCAGTAAAGGGTGTATGGGATTATTCAGACCATAGCCCCATCCTACTGACAGGAAAATCAAGGCACTGAAGGAGAAAGGCTTGCCCAGGTCACACAAGGCTAGCACTGTCCTTGACTTCTTGCACCTTCCTCTTCTCCCCATTAGTGGCCACTTTTGTCAGGCCCACCAGGGATGCTGTAAGCCAGGCTGTGTGGGGTGGTGGGGGCATAGTTACTGCTCAGCAGCCTCCCCACACCCACCCCCCAGGAGGCACCGGCAGCCATGTGGTCGGAAGGGGCCTGTGGCGCAATGGCCCGGAAGGCAGTGACACCATGTTCCCTTCCTAAGAACCGTTCAGCCCCTTGGGGAAGAGTGGCTGGGGACAGCTGAGGGGCTGGCACCCAGGCACCACGACCGTAGGGCACTCCTCACTGCCTCCCTGGGTATCTGCTGCCGGGCTGGCGGGGGACGGTGTGGTGCGGTGCATGTGAGCTCTCCCTGCAGGTGGGACTAAGATGTCTTCATGGGTGGGGGTCCAGGTCTGCGTGAGGTGAGAGGAAAAAGTTGCCACAAACGAGCATTGGGTCCAGTCTGCCGTGGGGGCCCGGGCTGCATGTGGGGGTTCCTGGGTTGGTGAGACTGAGGGCTCTGAATGACATCACATGGCTCTGTGTGCATGTCACCCTGTGGGTGTGGCTATGTGTGCTGTGTGATTGTGTGGGCTCCAGGGTCCCCGGGCCTGGCCGACTGTGTCTATCCATCCCAGAGCCCGTGAATCAGGGTAAGAAGGTCTCATCGCCCCTCCAGGCATCACGCTGCTTTCCTGCTCAGCTTCTGCAGCTTTCTTCTCTGCGCAGCACATCACCCCCCTTCCTCCTGCTTCCCTGGCTTCTCCCACAATCTATCCCCTTCCCTTATTCTCTTGCTCCCATAGTCGATTCTCTATCACCTCCCCTTAGAAGGTTTCTGGAGATATTCCTTCTCTACCCTGTGAAGATGCTGTGTTCTCAGTGGACCACTCTCTTTGCCTGACCTCCTGGCTCTCTCCTCTTCTCAGCATCCTTCTGGTGCCTGGCCTTCCCAACTCCCAAAGGACAGAAGGTGTTCCTGCTCCCCGCTGGCACCCATGGGCACAGCAAGAGGGTGCTGGTGGAGAGGAAGGAAGTACTTACTGGGCAGCGTCCTCCACAGAAGCTGTGCCTGCATGCTGGGTGCCCGAGCTCCAGCCGGCGCCTGCTGGGGGTGACACCTCCTGGCTGGGAGCCCTGCGGGCTGGCAGCCACTTTATGCCCGCCAGGGCGATTGGCCAACACCTCGTGAGGTGGGTGGGGAGGGGGGGAAGGGCAGGCCTTCTGGGAACATGACCCCAAAAACCAAAGTTTCCATGGGCAGCCAATGGGTGCTGGGTACGATGGCCTGCTTGCTTCTCCTCCCATTTTCTTCGAATTCGTTCTTCGAGGTCAGCCCCACGCCCAAGGATGATGCAAACCGAAGCCTCAGTCTTCCTGGGGTGAGCAGGGAGCAAGGGGGTCTGCACCATCTGCAGGGAGCTGTGCCCGGGATAGAGTGAGAGTATGCCCGCTGGGTCCTTGGAGCCCCTGCAGGCCAGGCTCAGCCCAAGAGCCATTGGCTCACAAGCCACAGTGGTTTGGGGCTGGGGGGGGACGAGACATCTTCCTTCTTGAGTGCCCTTCCCGCCCTCCTGCCAGGGCTGTTGGGACATCTGTGAGCGGAAACCACCGGGCTCTGGGCGCAGAGCCAGACCCAGGCTGGCAGCCCCGAGATTGTGATTCTGGCCTCACGACCTGCACCCTCAACAGTGCTCCCAGACATCTCCTTTCTCCCATCATGCACCCCCATCCTTATGCCAGGCTCATTCCCTGCAGGAGGCCCTTCCTTTACAGACAAGGTCTTCTGAGGGGAAACAAGCACTTAGAGCAAGAAACACAGGAAATTGGGGCTCAAGCCTGCTGATAAGCTGTGTGACCTGAGGCAAGTTAGGTCACTTAACGTCTCTGGGCCTCAGAGGCCCCACCTGTAAAATGAGGATTCGAAAAGCATTTCCTGGGCCAGGCTTGTAGCACTGCTGCTATTATGGACATAAAAGGCGAAGATCCTCTCAAAGAAAAAGAAAACTAGAAGTCTTAATTCCAAGTACTAGCTGTTGAGGGGTAGTGTTGGGGGCGGAGGAAGCTACGGGGGAAGCTGTGAGCTCAGAGGGGAAGCAGGGTGGGGGAGTCGCCGTGGTGACGGTTGGGGACCAGGTTTCACTTTCTCTGAAAGATAGTGATTGTGGGTTGGTCCTCTGCTTCTCGAAGACCTTGGGACGTCACAGTGAAGGAGCCCTAGACACCACGCCTCTCTCGTCAACCTGTTACTCTGTTTAAGGTAAAGTGAGGCCTGAGCTAGGGCAGACCAGAAGGAGGAGAGGCAGCGCCAGCATATCTACCAGGCCTGAAAGAGGGTCCTTGGCCTGTCCCCTCAAGAGCCCGGTAAGAAGGAGGGCCTCAGAAGCCTGGGAAACCGGGGTGGGACCTCTTGAAGCTGCCAGCTGGGGAAAACATTGGGCCTCTGGAGCCGGGACAGGGAAGCTGAGGTGGCCAGAAAGAGTGAGGTGACACCCTCCTGCTCATCCCTGTCCGCGACACCTAACCTGACCACCAGAGGGCTGTTCCCACCTGCTCTCTCCCCTGCATTACTCATTCATTTGTTCTACTTTTATTTGGCCCTACTCTGAGCCAGTCGCTCCTAAGT
This sequence comes from Vulpes lagopus, assembly GCF_018345385.1. Taxonomy (NCBI): domain Eukaryota; kingdom Metazoa; phylum Chordata; class Mammalia; order Carnivora; family Canidae; genus Vulpes; species Vulpes lagopus. Next base: position 13,370,428 of record NC_054837.1, on the reverse strand, counting down.
GCTGAGGGTCCCGTAGTGGGCAAAACCAGACACCCTCATGCCCAGAAGGCTGGTTCTCACCCCCACGCCCTCCCTGGCACCCCAGCACAGTGCTCACCACACCCACCATCGCCACCCCCGAGGGCTAGTTCTGGATTCTCCTCCTGAGAATGTCGCTTCTGCTCAATTCCTCATCTCTGCCCACCCCCGCAAGACCTGGGGCTGCCACCCCCATTTCCTGGGGCCCATGCCAAGCTGGGATCCTTCTTCATTTCACATCCCTGATCTCATCTTGCAGCAGCCCTGAAAGGGAGAGCAGACGGGAAAGGATGCTTTGGCTCTCTTTAATGAGGAAATTGAGAAGCCAGGCCACATCTGGAAAGCCACATCTGGCAGGAGAGCTTCTTGCCCCCCCCCCGCCCCCCGGAGCCACTGAGGATCAATCTCTACACTCAGGGCAAAGCTACATGCCTTTACTCCCCCACCCCCCACATTGCCCTGGGTGGGAACAGTTACGAGGAGGGGGCATTCAAACCAGGGTGGTCAAGTCTGAAAGACCATGTTCTGAGCGTGCAGCAAACCAAGGTGCAGCGTGGGGCCTAGGGCCACCAAAGGCAAAGAGGCTTATGGATTAGTTTGCTTGGGCTGCCATAACAAAATAGCACAGACAGGAGGACTTAAACAACAAGCCATCTTGGAGCTTAGAAGTCTGAGACTAAGGTGTGAGCAGGGTCGATTTCATCCTGCAGCCTCCCTCCTCGGCTTTTAGACGGCTGCCTTCTCACTATCTCCTCACATGGTTGTCTCTCAGTCTGTGTGTCTTTTTTGTTTTTTTGTTTTGTTTTGTTTTGTTTTAAGATTTTTGTTTATTCATGAAAGACACAGAGAAAAAGGCAGAGACATAGGGAGAGGGAGAAGCAGGCTCTCTGCATGGAGCCTGATGCGGGACTCAATCCCAGGACCCCGGGATCATGACCTGAGCTGAAGGCAGACACTCAACCGCCAAGCCACCCAGGTGCCCCTGTGTGTCTATCTTAATCTCCTCTTCTTAGAAGGACACGGTCATATTGGATTAGGGCTCCCACCTCCATGACCTCATGGTACCTCCCCTCTTTGAGGACCCTATCTCCAAATATAGCCACATTCTGAGGTACCGTGGGGTTAGGTCTTTAACACATGAATTTAAGGGATCAACTTCAGCCTGCAACAGCTTACAAGAGGAGGGCATGGTTGGAGGGCTTCAGGGAGCAGGGACGATGGGGGAGTGTCCAGAACCTAGTGGGAGGGGACAGTGATGTGCAGGAGGACAGGGAGTGGCCCCAAGGTCCAAGGTAAGGAGACCCAGCTGGCCACCTGAGCAAAGCATGAGGGGAAGATGCGTCAGCGTTTCTGATGAGGTCAGCGCCTAGTGACGTCCCTCTCACCAGCAGGAAGGGCTTGCAACATGCCCAGCCTTATAAATAGGCTCCCCCAACCACAGGCCCTGGGCCGTCCCCTCTTCCCGGCCCACGTCAGCTGGGTCCGCGTGATTCGGAGGGGGAAAGAGGACTGGCTTGGTTCCTCAGAACTGCTGTTCCTCTGTCTTTCCGGCCCACCCTTCGGCTGTGGGGCTCTACTGCTTTAAATGCAAGAACAGGACCTGGGGTGGCCTGGAGGATGGACCAAAATTGGAGGCAGGAGGCCACTCATCTGGGAGAGAGACAGTGACCCCTGACCTGCTAGGGTGGGAGGTAGACACCAACCCAGATACTGTTCTCAATCTACAGTGTTGACCCAGTCGCATCCTCTTTCTGAGCCTCAGTTTCCCCTGTGGACTGCAGTGGCACAATTTAATAATCAAGTGACAGACAACCCCATTTTTTAAAAAGATTTTATTTATTTATTCGTGAGAGACACAGAAAGAGAGAGGCAGAGACACAGGCAGAGAGAGAAGCAGCTTCCATGCAGGGAGCCATGTGGGACTCGATCCCAGGACTCCAGGATCACGCCCTAAGCTGAAGGCAGATGCTCAAACGCTGAGCCACCCAGGTGTCCCAGACAACCCAATTTTTTTTATTTATTTATTTATTTATTTATTTATTTATTTATTTATTTATTTATTTTATTTTATTATTTTATTTATTTTTTATTTTTTATTTTTTTGACAACCCAATTTTAAAATGGGCAAAGGAGGGGACACCTGGGTGGTTCAGTCAGTTGGGCGTCCATTCAGGTCCTGATCCCAGGGTGGTAAGATCCAGCCCCACATCAGGCTCTGCGCTCAGCAGGGAGTCTGCTGGTTTCTCTTTTTCTCTCTCTCTCTCACCTTCCGCCCCTCCCTCTGCTTGCATGCACACGTGCTCTCTCTCTCTAAAAAAATACATAAATAAATCTTTTAAAAAATAAAATAGGGGCACCTGGTTGGTCCAGTGGTTAAACCTCCAACTCTTAGTTTTGGCTCAGGTCATGATCTCGGGTCATGAGATCAAGTGGCCTGTCAGGCTCTGTGCTCAGCATGGCATCTGCTTACTTTTCTCTCTCCCTCTCCCTCTGCCCCTCCCCTCTGCTCGCTCTCTCTCGCATGTGCTCTCTCTCTCTCAAAAATAAATCTTTTTTTTTAACTCAAAAATAAATCTTTAAAAAAATAATGAAAATAAAAATAAAATAAAATGGGCAAAGGAGAAATAGATATTTCTTCAAAACAGACAAATGATCAATAAATACATAAAAAGCTACTCAACATCATTAGCCATCAGGAAAATGCAAAATCAAAACCACAGTGAGATACCTCTTCATACCCACTGGGGTAGTCATCATCAAAGACAGATATGACAAGTGCTGGAGAGGACACGGGAAAATCAAAACATTCACATACTGTGGGTGGGAATGCAACATGGTGCAGCCGCTTTGAAGACAGTCTGGCAGGCCCTCAAATGCTTAAACATAGAGATGCCATACATGCAATGGTTCCACATCTACATGTACACCCAAGAGAATTGAAAACATATGTTCACACAAAAACTTGTGCACAAAATATTTATAGCAGAATTTATTCAAAAAAGCCAAAAAATGTGGGAGCGACCCAAATGTCCATTGATAGAAAATGGATTTTAAAAATGTGGTCCATCCATACAATGGAATCTTATTCAGCCACAGAAAGGAATGAGGTCCCGATACATGCCACAATGTGGATGAACTTCAAAAACATGATACTAAGTGAAAGAGACCAGTCAAAAGGCCACATGTTGTACAATTCCAGTTGTATGAAATGTTCAGACTAGGTAAATTCATAGAGACAGACAGGAGAGACGGGGTTGCCAGGCCCTGAAGGGGTCTGAGGATAGGAGTTATAGCTAATGGGCATGGGGTTTCCTTTGGGGTGATGAAAGTGTTTTTGAATTAAATAGTGGCGATGGTTGCATAATCTTCTGAGTATACTAAAACCCACTGAATTATACACTTAGAGTGAGAAATTTGATAGTATCTATTTTTAAAAATGCAGCAGCAAATGCTACCTCTAAAGGGCAGTGAGCGTGTGAATAATGCAAGCAAATACCTGGCCCATAGCTAGTACTTCATAAATACCCGCCAGACACTACGGCAGACAAAGGCACACATTTGCTTATGTCATAGACTGGCTTTGAGGACGATTGGGAAAGATGTTACATAAACCCCAGGGTGAGCAAGGATCTACCAGGGCCCTCCCCGTGAGGCCAAGGAGGTCACCCTGCACTGGAGGATCCTTTGCCTTGAGACCTGACACAGAGTTCTTCCAGGACCTGGCGTGTACCCAGTGGCTCTCCCAAATTAAGTAATTGAACCCCCTTCCAAAGGCCTGAATAACTGTTCAGGGAAGCGCAGCAGAGAGAAAGGGTGAGAAAGAACTACCATCTGTTCAGGAGTCACTGTCTGCAGCAGTGGGGTTAGGCGGATGCATCTACTCTGAGGTGGGATGACCAGGAGATCATAGCACTGCTCTACTATCCTCTCTCTGGTTGGCCTAGAACAACTACCCCCTCACCATATCTTCTCTGAACCCTGGGTCCTCTCTGTGAGAGGGGGACCAGAGGGATGAACCCAGAGGGCCTAGAACCCTACAGAGCCCTATGGGGTCCTTTAATGGCTCTAAGCCCCTGAGATGTAAATAAAAACTGTAACCATTAAACAAGGATCAGGAAGCCTGATGGAATCCCGACTTTTCTCATGATAACAACATACAATGCCTATTTTGAAACATTACATTCTTGCCAAAAATGTTTTGGTGCTTCAGGCATGTGCTGTTTGCCCAGTGGTAACAATCAGACATGTTTCTGGAGCTCTCCTGTGTGTGAGATCAGTTCTGAGCATCTACTACAGGCTGGCTCTGGGAATCTTCCATCCCATCCTCAGAGAGATCACTGTCTCCATCCCGTAGTTGGGGAAGGCCTGAGAGCTGGGGCACTTGGCAGGAGGTCACACAGCTGGAAGCAAGCAAAGGCAAGTTTGAGCTCAGGCAGCTGTCCTAGGGCCACATGACTAGCCAGCACACCACATGCATGGCGGCTTGCCTAGAACTGATACAGCCACATGGCTCAACAAACTTGCAATGGCTTTCCCAGTGGGAAGATGGAGATCTACTCCATCAAGGGCCAGCCAGGGAGTGATGGCGGGGTGTGTGTATGTTGTGTATGTGTGTGAGAGAGAGAGAGAGAGAGAGAGAGAGAGAGAGAGAGAGAGAATTTCTACAGGTCTGAAAGAAAATGCCAGTCTAACTGGCAGAAATGCAGGAAAGAGATGTTACAAATTCCAAGTGGAGGGAATTGCATGAGGTGCCGAGCAAGCAAGACTGCAGAGGTCTAATTGAGAGAAGAGCAAGTCTGGCTGGAAGTCTAACAGAGAAGAAGCCAGGCAAGAAGGAAATGGAGCCACCCACAAAATGGCTTTGCTGCCATTGCAGCCCCTCTTGGGGGGCTTGTGCAACACAGCCTGGTGCCATCCTCTTGCTTAAAACACTTCCCTGGCTTCACATTGATGTTCAGTAAGGCCAAGGTCATTACCACACCTACCAGGCCCTATCCACCTCCCCAGGCTCACCCACACCTCTCTAGCCCATTGCCTTCTCTGACCTTCCTCAGTCCCTCAGGGAAGCAGAGCTCTCACCCCATGGCCTTTGCATATGCTGTTCCCCCTGCCTGAATCTCTTCCTACTGAATGAACTGTCACCCAGACATCAAGGTCCAGTCCAAGCTTCACTTCTTCAGGGAAGCCTACCCTGAATTTCCTCCCCGCAGGCTGATCCCTGCCCCTCCCACTCAAAATTCCAAGAGGGTGTGTGCTGTGGTTCTGGCTCCCCATTGCATCTCCAGGACACAGCACAGACCATGTAATATAGTAGGTGCTCCACAAATCCTTAGCGACTGGATGAAAGCATGGCCGTAACAGATGTGGCCATCTGTAGGAGCCCCAGGAAAGGTCAGCCGTGACTCCCAGGCTGTGGAACCCAGGTGTATGCCTTTGCCACCTAGTGTACCTGCAGCCAGGCCTCTGGAAGTACAGGCCAAACTCATGCTGGGCAGGAACAGGTTCTCTTAGAGCTTTTCTCGTGACTTCTCTTGGTCACCTTTCCCCAGGGAAATAAGATTTATATCACTCACAATACACCAAAGCACGTGATCTCTGTTTTAGGAAGCCTTGATTTTAAAGACGCTGACTTTTTCCTTTATGATATTTTGTTAAGTGAATTCAAAATATATTCTTTCACCCACTGCAGATTTCAACACTTTCCTGGAAAAAGAACTGAAAAAGAAAAAGACAAGGCATTTCTCCTACTTCCTTTAAAGAATTCACTTCAGAATGAATTCCACATAAGCAGCACCTGACAGCCTCATAGAAAGGGGTCCGTCTTCACTAAAGCAGACAATCCCATATTTTGCAAAACTGGGCAAATCCTGTGGTGACTTTCTGGTCCCTCATTCAACACATATTTAAGTAATTCACTGTATGTGTCAGAGGCACCAGGCTAAGTATGGGGCAAAGATCAGCAAGAAAGACTAGGCATACAGGTGATTTTGTTGTGAATGCCTTTTTCTATCTAGGTCTTGAAGGGTGAATAAACACATAAGTCAACATCCTACATGTCGAGGGTCTAGAAACCCACCTTTTGTCAGCCTGCTCATTTCTCATCCCAGGCCCATAGTGGGGAATCCCCAACCCAGCCTGGCCTTCGTGGTACCCTGCAGTCTAGCACTGCACCTGCGATCTGAGCAGAACCAAGCAGAGTCCTTTCCCAAGACTGATGTCAGACTCAAGAGACAGGCCTTCCTTACATGGCTCAGGGTTTCTGAGCTGGGATGTTGCTGGTCTGGCGCTGTGAAAAGTCACTTCAGCTCCGTGGGGTGGGATGCAGTCCTGTCCAGTGGGTGAAAAAATGGCCGGCACAGCCAGAGAGGCCAAGCAACTTCTCTAGCCCCTGATCTCTCTGCCTGAAGCCAGAACCAACCCCATGGCTAGTCCCAGCTACACAGGACAATGATGTCAGCCCATTTTCTGCTAGTTGAGCTGGTTTCCTGGCACTTGCAGTGGGAAGTCCTTTGTCCTGTACCAGTATGAGGATGGAAGCCAGAGGGGTGGAGGGTATCCAGGGAGGAAGTGGGATGGGTTTGGAGCCTTCTCTTGGTGCCAGCTGCTGCAAAAGCTCAGAACCTTTGCTCAGCAGAGAAAGCAACTCGAGGAATATGGGAGGAACCAGCCAAGGTCCCCATGGGGCTGTCTACAAATGACAGCCCTGGTCTAGAGGGGAAGTCCAGACACAGAGGTAGGACTCGATAGCAGGGATGCCTAGAGGAAATGACCTGGGACAGGTGCTGTGGAAGACCTGCTACCTTCCCCTTCTTATTCTTGGAGAAATGCTAAGGAAACTTGGGGTGTTTATCTTGATAAGAAAAAAAGAAACAGATCCTGCAGCTCCAAGGGGAGAAAAGGCCATCAAAGCTTACTCTGTCCAAAGGCCTACTGGTGTACATTCAATGCCAGCTGGGGCCAGGTGAGCCTGTCCACAGAACAAGCATGTTAGGAAGGAAGAGAAGCAGAATATGGCAGTAAACACAAATATTGGGTGCTCCCACAGCCAAGAAGGCAGAGCTTAATAGCCAAAAGGTGGGAACCCAAATGTCCATCAACAGATAATGAACTAAAAAAAGAGGTTATGTCCATACAATGGAATGTTATTCAGCCACAAAAAGGAATGAAGTACTGATACTTGCTACCACCTAGATACACCTCAAAAACATTAGGCTGAGTCAAACAAGTGAGAAGCCAAAAGTCACATATTGTATAATTCTGCCTACGTGAAATGTCCAGAATAGGGAAATCCACAGAGATAGAATGCAGATTGGCAGTTGTCAGGGGCTGGTGGGAAAGGGAATGAAGAATGACTATTTATTGACGGGTATGGGGTTCCCTTTTGGGGTGACAAAACATTCTAGAACTCCACAGGTAGTGGTTGCACAACATTATGAATGTGCTAAATGTCACTGAGGTATTCAGTTTAAAATGGTCCGTTATGGATTACATGACTTTCACCTCAATTTAAAAAATATATATTTTTAAAGATTTTATTTATTCATGAGAGAGGCAGAGACAGAGGCAGAGGGAGAAGCAGGCTCCCTCTGAGGAGCCTGATGTGGGACTCGATTCCAGGACTCCAGGATCATGTCCCGAGCTGAAGGCAGATGTTCAACCTCTCAGCCACCCAGGAGTCCCCCAACAACAACAACAAAAAATTTTTTAAGGCAGAGCTTAAAAACAGGGCAATGCCAGGAAAACCAAGGGGCTGGAAAGCAGTGAGTCAGCTATAAGGGAGCAGGAGAGAGTCAGAGGCCTCCCACAGCCCCTCCTGTTACTGCCTAGTTAGCACCTGTCCGAGAGCTCTTCTTTGTTGACTTAGAGAAGGCTCACCTCCACTTAAAAGGCCAGGGGCAGGGACACCTGGGTGGCTCAGGGGTTGAGCATCTGCCTTTCGCCCAGGGTGTGGTCCCAGAGACCCAGGATTGAGTCCCACATCAGGCTTCCTGCATGGAGCCTGCTTCTCCCTGTGCCTATGTCTCTGCCTCTCTCTGTGTGTGTGTGTCTCTCATGAATAAATACATTTAAAATCTTAAAAAAAAAAAAAAAAAAAAAAAAGGCCAGGGCATGCCAGCTCAGGACAGGGTCTGGCAGCTGTCCCAGGGAAGCTCCCAGCTTTGGGGGAGACCAAGTCTAGAGCAAGGCACTGCACAGCACAGCAGTCGGAAGAGCTGATGCAGCCAGGAGGTCTCAAAGGCAGACCTCTGGAGCAAGGATCAGGAAGGGGACACATTAAGATTTTGCTGGGGAAAATTCACTTGTGCAGCCAGATGACAGGGAGACCAGTAGGAAGTCTGTGGAAGCTCAGGGGTGGATTTCTGTGGACTGAATCAGGGCCCTGGGAAGAGGATGGAGAGGTTGGGAAGCTGATGGGTGGGAGGGGGAGTGTGGATTTCTCTGGGTCATGGCGGAAGGCCGGACTGAGAGGCAGAAAGCCAGGCTGGGCTTGCTTCTGGCTGCAGATAGAAGAGGAGGGACAGAGGAGGAGTGGGCAGAGAGGTAGGAGGGAGACTGGGGAGGCTGAGGCTGCTGGGGCAGAGGACGAAGGTCGAGGGGTGGAGTTGGGGAGTACCCAGCACTGCCCATCAGACCCCCAGTGACTACTGGAAGCTGGGCCTCCTGAGATTAGGAAAAGGCAGGAAGGCCTGAGAGGATGTGGGTCCAGAGAAGGAAAGTGGACAGGAGGGTCCCCTCGTACACATATGTGAGCACAAAAACACAAGATGCAGATGCACGTACCGGTACACACGGACATACAGAAGCAGACCTACAGAAACCAGTACCACAAATGTTCACATGTGCACATGCAGGCCCAAATGCACTTCAGCCATACATCCACGGGACACGTGCAGAAACAGAGCCAGGTGCACAGCTGATGTTCATACAAAATTGGATGCATGGATGGCCATACAGCACAAGTACACACCAGGACACACACATGTGGACAGACAGACATACACACTTTCTAGCCAAAACAGGCTCGTCTGTAGAGATGCACACAGAGGTCTATTCTGACTACAAGTGTGGATACCCACATAGCACCATGATCAACTCCCTCCCCAAGAAGGAAGCTCTGGGCAGCGCCATGTGAGGCACCCTTGGCTCTAGAACCCCAGAACCAGAGCCTGCCTGGGAAAGTGAGACAAACCATGGCCATTGCAACACACCCCCTGGGCCCAGCCCAGGGTCAGGAAAGAGCCAGGGGCCAGGCCTCACGTGCCTGCCCACACATTCGCTGCCACCAGCAGACACCCAGCCACCGACGCAGACAGCTGGGATTGCGAGGAATCTTGCAAAATCATCCCTATACCTTAGGGTTCAGCTAGTGTCCCTTCCCCCAGGGGACCTCCCGTGGCTATGGGCTTTTTTTTTTTTTTAAGATGTTATTTATTGATTCATGAGAGACACAGAAAGAGAGGCAGAGACACAGGCAGAGGGAGGAGAAGCAGGCTCCATGCAAGGAGCCCGATGCGGGACTCAATCCCGGGGAATCCGGGATCACGCCCTGAGTCAAAGGCAGACACTCAACCGCTGAGTCACCCAGGCGTCTCTATGGCCCCGGTTTTAACCTTTTTGAATTCTGGTTTTACCACATCCAGCTTTGTGACCCCGGGCAAGTCACTTCACTTCTCTTCCCCTTATGTAAAGGAGGGGGGATGGATAATGAGAACGTGTGTTGAATATATGAATTAATGGAGAACATCTCCCACCTTTTGCACAGAGCAGGGAATCAGCTTATCTGTACTCGCAGTCAGCTAGCTGCCAATGGGGCTGCCCTCCTGCCTCCTGCTTGGTCCCTTCCCACCAGGTGGGATCTTGGGGCCAGGTGGGACATCCGAGAGGGTTATGGGTTTATTCTCCCTTCCACACAGGACCAAGAAAACAGCTTTTGGAGCAACTTGGCAACAAGCTTGGGACCATATAGCCTTGCCTGGCAGGGGTGGGGATGAGAACTTTGAACACTGAATTTCTGCTCAAATAACTTCAAGGAGGACTTACAAGGTCATTTCCACTGTTTGGGCAGGTAAAATCTGAGGGTGGAAACAAGCCACTGACTGACCCGTCTGAGCTTTCCTCATCTCCTGTCCCCACCCATCCAAGAATAACCCCTCTCCCGACCCCCAGGTGCACATCCTCCCAGCAGATGCCAGACACTGTGCTGGCAGTCAGAAGGCTGAGAGCACCTTCCTAGTCCCCAAGGGACTGTGGGCAGGGCCTTCCCCAGGCACAGACTGCCATCTTTATGAGGATAGGCACACAGGCTCTGCAGTCTGGGGCCTTGATCCTAGCACTCAGGAATGGCTGTGCTGATGTGGACAAGTGAATGGGGGCACCCATGATTGGAAGGACAAGGATGTGGACTGTGCTCTAGTGAGCACCCCAACCTCAGTTATAAAGGACCCAAGCTGAGCCCAGGTCCAGGCCTGGGCTAACGAGACTGGCTTCCTTTGTTCTAGAACTCTCTAGGGACCCCGGTGGGTCAAAGAGGTGATTCTGTGAGCCCCTACCTCAACCTGGGACAGCTTAAAGCCTATCTGATGGCATCCAGAGCATCAGCCACATGTGAGGTCCAGGGTCATGTCCCCCTCTCAGGTGAGTGTGCCCCAGTCACCTCCCAAACCCTGGCTCACCCCAGGTGGGTCCTGGTATCCCTGGCAATCCCAGAGCAGATCTCTTCATTTATAACCTCTTGAAGGCCAAGCTGACCCAGTGACCCCCAAGGACCCTAATGCCCTGGGAATAAAACCCTCCACAAAGACCCACACACATGTGGCAAAGAGACACACATGGGCTCTAGGCCTGGGTCTAAGTCAGACTACCCAGGGGGACCCCTTCCCCAGGCCAGTCCTGTGGGCAGTACAAGAACTAACTGCTGCCAGATTAGGACCTAGTTTGAAGGACTGGGCAAAGCCCTAATGTACCTGGAAAGCCATGATAATAGAAACATCTAAATCAGGCAGTGACTCACAAGCAGACAGATGGACAGACCCCTCCACCCCCCGTCCCCCAAAGATGAATGTGGGGCCCAGGAGCTCTCAGGTCAGGAGCCCCAAGGATTCTGGTTCTAAAGCCCCCACTCAGCCTGAACATCCTCTGACCCAGGGTCCAGGCTGTGCACTCCAGAGGGAGGCCAGAACTCCTCACTCCACCCCCTGACATCAAAATACAAAGCAATGCCCCTTTCCAGTGTCAAAAAGTAGAGGGGTCCTGAAAAAGCTGCCTCCTAGATCTTGATATATGTGAAGAAATGGAGTCTGAAGGGAAGGGGCAGGCCAAGGGTCCCCGACCACTCACTCACCGGGCTGGGCTGTGCGTTCTGCTCTTGTGATCTGCAGCCCCTTGGGTTCCCAGGGGCAGGGCGGGCACACTGCCAGAAGCCTGGCCCCCTTTCTGCCTTTTCTGGGGAGACACTGTGACCTCTAAATACGCCGAAGTCACACCCTTCTTCCTTTCCTTAACGTGGGTGGGTCTGGGCTGAGGGTACCTGATAACCTCCCCAGCACATCTCTAGGGTCCCATCTGGCCCACAGTGGAAGCCCAGTATCATGGAGCAATGAAGCAGCCCTTCTGTGACAGGAGACCCAGGCCCACATGTGCTAAGTCTCTGGACCAGGAAGGCAGCCTCTGAAGGCAGAGTGGGTTCCAGGTGGCCTCCAGGCCCATGTCCTGGCCTGGCCTGGCCAGGGGAAGCCCAGTGCCTGGACTCTCAGGTCTCCACTCTGGCTGGCCCCCTCTTCCTACTACTCCAGGAGAGCCGTGGTGACAAGAACTAACTGATCTCTTGGCCAACAGGGACTCCTGTGAGGGACCTCCAGGACTCAGGCATGGTCCAAAAGCAGGCAGGCAGCAGCCTGGAAGAAGTGTGCTTTGGAGCCCTCCTTGAGGGGTTTCACAATAGGCCAGTCACACCCAAGGTGGCAGGAAAGGCTGGGAAGCGGGGAGGATCTCTAGGTGGGAGGGTCTCAGAGTCTCTAACCATGTTCAGAACTTTCTGGGCTATTCCAGAAGCAGCAAGGAAGGAAGGAAGAGGCTGGGCTTCAGAGGCAGGTAGCCCTGCATGGGAATAAGTCACTTCACTTCTCAAAGGTTCAGTTCTCCCTGAGGTGAGAATTGAGTTAGGTGAGCCCAGCCAGAGTCAGGTACATAGGGACAGACCCAGACTTCAGGTAGAGGGGCTGGGAGCAGCAGCAGAGCAGCCCTGTCCGAGCTCAGACAACCCCTATAGACCACAGCCCAACCCTTTAGAACTACAAGCCCTTTATTAACAAGTCAATAAAAAAGGGAGAAAGATGTAAAAATACTTTTCTTGGAGGCCCTCTGAGGGGCAGGCACTGTCAGAACTCACCTGGCCAGGGAAGGCAACCCAGCCAGAGGCAGAACGGAGATAAGGACCCTGTCCAGGGAGTGGCTGGCCCAGGGTGTCGAGAGGGGATGGCTTGGGCCTCAGGCAGGGAATGTGCAAACACTGAGGCCGCGCAGGGAATGATGGGGTGAGGGGTTCCCGGAGGAAAGCCCAGAGCACCGTGTTCCCCTGCGTGGGCAGACACACATGTCCACGTGAGAGCCGGTGCCTGCACGCAGCTTATATACAGAGAGCAGAAGGAAGGGGTCCCCCGGCAGGAATGGGGGTGGGGAAGGCTCATCCCAGAGCTCGAGGAAATAGCTTAGAGAAGTCTCTGGAAGCCTGGGGTGAAGGGAGAGTGTGGAGGCCTCAGGAGCTCTGGCCATCCTGCCGTCGCTGGAGGACCTCAATGACACTGCTGATGCCATCCTCAGGCACCTGTGGACAGGTGGGTGGAGGGAGGGATCAGGGCCATGTCAACTTCCTGGACTACATTCTGCACCCTCCCAACCTCCGGGGCCTCAGTGTCCTTCCAGGATCCCAACCCACGGTGCTTACCAAAGCATGGTCAAAGTTGAAGGTGCTAATGTAATAGGCAGAGATATCGGCTGCAGCCAGGGGGCCTGCAATCTGGGCCACGATCCCACACTCATCTGAGGGTTGGGGCAGGGGGAAGGAGTCCATGTACATCATCCTGGTCACCCCCTTCGCAGATCTTCCCCAAGTCCCCAACACACAAGAAGCAGCCCTTACCAAAGCCCAAGGGCTGTCCACCAATGCGCACCATTCTCCACAGCTCTCCTGAGGAGCTGGTTAGCAGGAGGTCACTGGGGAATCTGGAAAGGCAGGTGGGTAGTGGGCAGGGCACCCACCCATACCCTCCCTGCCCCAATGTGAGCCCCTGGAAGCAGGCTGACCTAGTGACCTCAGAGTCTGATGCTCCATTTCCTCCCTCCCTAGGGCTGGCCTTGGGATCTGTGGTCCCTGGGGCTCAGGAGTCACATACTTTTTCTGCGTCTCAGCGTCCATGACGATGGAGATGTAGCCCTCAATGAGGGAGAAGGCAAAGAATGTAATGGAGCTGGGTCCAGTACCACCAGAGGCTGCCTCCTTGGGGGCACTAGAAAAGAACAGGAGGCTCAAGTGCTCTTCGGGGTACCCAGCCCACTGCATCTCCTCCCCTCTCTGGGCCACTTTCCTCCCCTGTCTGAGGGCCCTGATACCCTGATGGGGATTGAACAGGGGTGGGAGGGAATGATGAATCTTGCTTGTTTCAAAGATGCTGGACCCCAGGACTGATAGAGGGTCCGACCCAAGGCCTGGGTCAGGGGTGGTCAGGGGTGTCTCAGCTTACACTACAGGAAAGGGTTGCAGCTGTGGCATTGGGATCTTCCCTGAACATCAGTGAGGGGCACATGGGTATCACAGGCTGCCAGGAACCCAAGATACAGAACAGGGCACAGAGTTACAGAACAAGCAGAAGGTGGTAGGCATAGGGAGCAACGGCATGAGAACACAGCTCACCTGTAGGAGTAGAAGAGGACATCGATGAGCGTGGTAGCGATGGCTGGCAGTGTCTCGGGGTCCAATGTGAGGACACAGAAGCGGTTCTGTGGGCTCTGGATGGGATGCACCGTGGGACTGGGCCCTGCCAGGAGGGACCAGGCAGAGAACTACTGTTAGGGCAACTGTGGGCTGGGGCGCCCCCTCGTGGCCAGATAGGGAGGGGCCTGGGTGGAGGGTAGGGTCCTGCTCTACAGGAACCCTCTTCTCCACCACATCTCCCTATCTTGTGAGGCAGTCTGTGTCAGCCAGTATCCCCACGTCCACAAACCAGCTCTCATAAGGGAAGGGCCCCCGTGGGATGAGGAGGCCCTGCCTAGGTCTGGGTGTGAGGGTAGCCTCACCATGCTGCGAACGGGGAAAGCCATTGCTGGAATCATCCCTGGCAACAGGCACAGGCTCCCCACCCACTTCCCGGTAAATGTCGAACTCCTGGGATAGCGTGTGGATCACCACGGATAGGTCCTGTTCCCGCACCTGGACCACAAGAGGAGGATGTAACATGAGTCCCCAGGCACCCATGCCCACCCTGCCCCAGAGCCTGCAGAAAACTCACCAGGATGAAGTCCGTTTGGTAAGTGGACAGCATCAGGACAGACACATTGTGCTCTGCCAGTGGTGCAATGACCGAGCGGGCAATTTTGGTGACTCCGGCAGCCTGCACGGCTGCACCACTGTGAGATGACACGTTCAGCACCAGCCATGTGGCCTCAGCCACTTGAAGGAACTCAGATGGGGGTAGCTCTGTGAGCAGGAAGTATATACAAGGTCAGGGCCTACTGGGCTGGCCCCTGCCCCTTGGCTTCCCTGTCTGTCCAGGAATTGGGGGTGGGGGGGCTCTACAAAGGTAATGGCAGGTCTGGAGACTGGGGCTGTCTCCCTCTCCCAAGTTCTGCTCCTGAGAGCTGCATGTATGCAAGAACTGAGAAGTGTTTCAGATGCTGGCCTGCTAGGGATGGAAACTTCCCAGTTAAGACTGGAGCTCCAGAGTCAGACAGACCTGGGTTCAAATCCCGGCTTCACCATTTACTTGCTGTTGACCCGAGGTCAATGATTTAACCTCTCCAGATCCCAGTTTCCTCATCAGTAAAATGAGATTGAGAGTATACACTTCATGATAGCTTTTCTTAGACTAACAGAGGTTTTATACCATGTGGCACCAGCAGGGGGCGCCAACAAACCAGGTTGGCTGAGGGAAGCCCTTCTCCCTTAGCCCACCCAGACTTTACTGCAGTACAAACGGGGAAACTAAAGTCTAAAAGGCTGCAGTGAAGGATGGGCCGAGCCTCAGTTTCGTGGTCTGCGACTCCAGGCTTGTGAAGAGGGGTCAGGCTGGCAGGAGTAGGAGCCAGATGTCAGCTTCAGGGACCAGGGAGAAAACAGGCTGGTGTCCAGGCCACAGCAGCAGCCAGGAGGCCCCCCAGGACCTGGACATGGGCTGGCTGCCTGCTCCTGCACTCCTTTTCCAACCCTCAGACTCCTGGAGTTCCCAGACCAGCCAGGGAGGGGGTGACTGGCACCAGAGAGATAAGTGCAGGGAGAAATAATGGTCAGGGGGAATATAACTGCAATAGGAACCTCTGATTCTTGCCCTAAACTGGACCTGCAACTGGCCTGAGGCTGCCAAGTGCCCTTCACAGCCCTGTCTATAAAGTTTTCATGGGACCCTATGATCAGAACCACAACTATACCCATTTTAAGTAAGAGGAAACAAACAGCTCAGTGGGAGGAAATGACTTGCTCAAGGGCACACAGCCAGTGTGTGGTGGAGGCGAATTCGAACCAGACCCATCTGCTTTCAAGGCTCCAGCTCTTGGGACTTTGGATCCCAGGATCTAGTGAGAATCGCAAAGAGGGGAGCACGCCACCCTTCCCCGGCCCAGCCCCCACCTTTGAAGCCCTCCTCGTCCACCATGAGCGTGTAATCCTCGGGGGTCTCCGTCAGGCTGAAGAACTTGCACCTGGAGGCGGGGGGGGGGGGGGGGGGCATCTTCAGCCTGGGTTGGGCGGAAGGGGCGTGCAGGACTTCGCTCCAGGCGCCCGGAAAGACCCCTGCAGGACGCCTCCCTGCCCCCTCGAGCCTCAGTTTTCTCCCCGGGCCAGTGGGGCGTGGGCTTCATCACCGGAATCACGAACTGTTTTTCGCCCCCGACCTCCGCGGGAGCTCCCGACCCTCGGTTCCCGGAAGGAGAAGAGGCTCGCCCGCGGCTACGCCCCCGTAGCCCCCGGGAGCATCGGACTTTGGGCGCCCTAGACCAGCCCCTCTGACCCGACGGGAGGGCGTCTGGAAGAAGCTCCCCGCAGTCGCCAGGAAGGAATTGCCCCCATTTGACACCACTTGGAGTTAGGCATTGCTCACCCCAGGTTGTTTGCGCCGTAACTGGCTCTGGGACGGCGCCTCACAGGGCCGGATAGGCGGCGGTCCCGGGAGGGTAGGCCCAAGCCGGATGGCGGCCTCGGGGGGGCGGGGGGGGCTTAGGGAGAAGGGCCCTCCCCGACCGCTCCCGCTCGCCCCGCGGCGATGTGACTCTCCCGACCCCGTCCCAGAGCAACAGCGGAGCCCACCCCCACCTGTGCCCCCGACCCGGGCGCGCACCGGCTGCGGCGGGGCAGGAAGAGCAGCTTGATGAGCGGGTGAGTGTAGAGCCAGAGACCTGGGCGGGCGAGGCTCAGCACCCGCACCCGGTGCTCTAGGATGTGCAGCTCCATCACGGTCCGCGCGGACCCGACCCCGCCGCCAACCAGACCCAGGCCGCCGCCGGGGGCGGGGCGGGGAGGCGGTGCCGGGGGCTTAAAGGAGCCGCTGTGTGGCCGCGTCCACGCCGCCCGCTACGCTGCAGACCCTCCCAACCCCATGCCGCGTCCAGTTCCCTGACGGCCACGCCCCGAGGGACGGACAGCCTATCCAGAGTGGCCACGCCTCCTTCCCAAGGCCAGAGCCTCAATCCTCACGTTCCTGCTCGCAGAACCCGCCCCTGGTGACTCCGCCCCCTCAGCCTTGCTTCGGGGAATCACGGGCAGATCCCACCCCGGGGGGTCCTTCAGGCCCCGCCCATGCCGCGCCCCCTCCCCGGGCTCCGCCTTTTCCGCGGGTCGCCTTCCTCGCTAGGGTCCAAAGCAGGAGGGAGGTCTTGGAATTGTTTCTGTCCTTCAGGCCCCCATATAGGTCTAATAATTGATAACCTTGAAGCTCCAAAGGGCTGCGAGGCGAACCGGGGCTCAGCTGGAACCAGAGTGCTGCCCAGAAAACCCTGGAGCATGGAGGGGTAGGCTGTGCAGCCCCCGTGATGCTGAGATTCTCTCCCGACAAAGGGTCCTGCCGCCTTTCTCCCCCCCTTCTCCTTATGGAGGAAGAAGACGCTTACACACTAGGGTACAGATTTGGGGAGGGCCAGCCACTTATATCTGAGCAACATACTGTGGGGTAGGGGAATGAAGGTGGTCAGGCTTATGGCTTGAGACCCTTCAAGACTAAGTGCTTGGGCCAGGGATGCTCAAGGCTGACTTCAGGGGACAGGCCCATGTGTCTGGGGCTCACTGGGTACTCAGATCTCAGACCTGAGACTTGAGCCCTGTTGAAGCCTCCCAAAGCCTGCAGCCTATTAGCAGAACCCAGTTGGCCTGAGCACATGTAAGCTTGCTTCATGCCCATGGAGGCCCCGGGCATTGGCAGATGCCCCAGATCTGAGGCTTATAAGACCAACTTGGGCTCATTTCAACATTAGAACTGGGTTCTGCTCAGTTTTAAGCAGATAATCAGCACACCTAGGCTGGTCCTGTAGCAGGACAGAGCATGCTCTGGGGGGCCCTTGTCTAGCCTGAGCATCCTCAGGCTTCAGATCTGAGGCTTTGAACCAAACAGGTTAAAGCCGGCCTCAGGCCTGACAGGGACCCAGCAGGCCTACACAAGCCTCCTGCCTGCTCAGAAACCTCTACTGTAGGTGGGTGGAAGCTGGGCAGCACCCTCCCTCCCTGGCCTCTCTGGCTCAAGGAACACTGCAGCTGCCACATGCTGGCCTGTCCCCTGGAGAGCCAGGGGGAGGGGAGTGTCCTCAAAGCCTCTCGTGGCAGGTATAAATGGGGTGGGAAACCACAGAGGTGAGGGGTAGAAGGCAGGAAGTGGGTAGCCTGCCCTGATAGACTCACATGACACTTGACCTCCCTAGGCCTCAGTATCCCCAGATGTATGACAGGGTGTTCCAGGCCCAGGCCCTGTGATGCCTGAAAACTCCTAGGGAGGCTCTACTCCTCCCTCTCCCACTCCCTCCCACCATGGCCCAGCCCAGCTTGGTAGCCTGCCAGGAACAGCCGCTATTGTTTGACTGGAAAAGCTGCTTCCTCAGCAGAAGGGGGGCCTTTCCCAGGGACACCATGTCCTTACCCTTGACAGTCATCAGGTCGTGACCATAGTGCCTGCCTGGGCCCTCAGTGGCATTGCCAGGCACCCTGGTCACAGGGGGCTCTAGGTGCAAATTGACCAGCTTCATCTTTCCCATTCAGCTCCTCTGTTTCCTCATCTGTAAAATGGGGATAATAATAGAGCCTATCTGATCAGCTGGTGACCCAACCAGCCCAGACTGGCACATGCTAAGTGCTCAGGAAGCGGCAGGTAGCCTTTCATCAAAGACCCAAACTTCTTCCCTCACCCCTCTGTGTCCAGTGGAGGCCTGGACTCACCATGTAAGGGCATTCATGGTCTCTGACCCCTGGCACCAGCTCACAACTCAAAATGAACACTCAGAACCTTACTGGGGTCTGAAGTGGAACCCAGGCGAGGCACTGAAAACACTTAAGGAGCCCCTCCTCCTCAGAGATGAGTAGGTATCAAAGCCTGGGAAGCAGGCGTTGCTCTGCTCAGGCATTGGGCTGAGGCTCTGTGGGCTACAGTGCTAGCACTGGAGCATCTAAGAGGCTGTAGTCTCTCATCTATGGCAGACTGGTAGACACGGGGCGGAGGTGATGGGGTAAGGGAAAACGGGGTCCAGAATAAGGACTGGCCTATGGCAAAAGCCTTCTCAGAGAGCTCTGGTTCTGGGCTGGGGGGTCTAGGGTACAGAGGAGAGCTGCTGAGCGCCAGGGTGGCTCCCCTTCCCGGTCCCTTGCTGCACACCAACTCTCTACACAAGCCGGTTTATTTCTGTACAAAACCATGTTTCTATTTTACATAAAGAACACCCCCCTTTCCCCCTCACCACAGCACCCCAGCCCTAGGGAGCATCCCCCAGGAAGAGGGGCTGAGTGAGGCCCTGCTCACTGGCCCTCACCTCCCCCGGCCCCAGCGGGCTAGCCCAAGCTCCACTCGGGACGAAATAAATAAAAAGGCTCAGGCTGAGTCTGTGCTGGGCCGGCCAGACTCTCTGCCACGCAGGGCTGGGCAGCTGGGCCATCAGCATGGGCAGGCCCTCGGCTGTCAGTCTGTGAGCCCCAGGGGTGTGTGGAGCCTCACCCCACAGGCCTGAGCTGCCGGGGTTACAAGTATGTATCCTCACTCTCCTGGGAGGTCAGACTCTCCCGGGAGCAGTGGTGAACTGAATCCTGGGAGCGGTGATGGGCTGGATCCTGGGAGGCTGAGTCCTGAAGGGCTGGATCTTGGTAGGCTGCATCCCTGGGGGGCACATCCTGTGGGGGACATGCATCTCCTGCAGCAGCTGCCCCCTTGGCTTGACTTGGGGTTGGGAGCTTATCCAGCTGCCCACTTGCCTTTGCCTGTTCCCATTGCTCCTTCTCCTTCTGGCTCTGTTTGGGTGTCTTGGGCTTGCCTTTGGAACCAGGGAGGGGGGCATCTGGGGGCAGGCGGATGGATGGTGAAGGTTGCAAGGTGGGCCGGGGGCCTGGCTCTGCCTCCAGGATGGCCTTGGCACCATGCAGCCTGGGCAGGGAACAGCACTGCAGCTCACCCCGGGTTTCTTGCCAGCGCCGCAGCTGAATGAGGTGCTCACGCTCAATCTGGCGCTCTGTCACTGGCAACTCTACCACCTGTGTGGGCAATGACAGGAAGATGGGCACCAGGAAGAAACTTCCCCTCTGCCTCCCAACCTGGCCCTGCTCTCCCTCAGATCCCCCAGTCCTGGTCACTAAAGTCCGACCCTAGGAATAATGGTGGTCTGGTCCCTGTGGTGATCACAAGTCCCAAAGCTGAGTGTCAGGTTAGCCAGGCACTTAAGACCCACTGCCTTAAAGGAGAAAGCTGCCCATAACTCAAGTCCCCTTGCCTAACTATGTGTCACCTAAGTACCGTACCTGAGGGCTCAGAATTTGTGGATGAAAATCCACAAAAGAAAGAAAAAAGGGAAAATAAAGCCAAGGCCATGGATCTGATACCAGAGAAGAAGAGAGGGTGATGAATTTCAGCTCCTCTCATTCCCAAGTGGTTCACAACAGAGAAGGCCCTGCAAACCTAGGCCTCTTTATGCCCTGTCTTCTCATTCAGACAGGAGGATAAGGTCTCTCCACACTATCCTGAGCTGATGAGCAACAGGCCTGGCCTCAGAGACCCACCTTCAGAGCAGAGTGTTACCAGGTCAATTCTAAATCCCCCACATCTCCCACTCCCACCCAGTGGTGATGGGAAGGTATGGGCCATACCTCCTGGACCAGGAAGGCCTCCTGCATGATCTTGGGGCTTAGGCTCCGCAGTTGCTCGATAGTCTCGTACTGGCCCTGACAGGCTTTGAGCTTTTCAGGGGAGCCCAATGCATGTTTCAGCAGCACCAGCCCCACCCGGAAGATGATCTTGACTCCTGCATGAGGGGTTGGTAAAATGGCCTGTAAGGAGTTTCTCTGAAAATAGAGGTCCCCTGTGGGCTGGGTTAGAGGCAGTGGTGTTCTGAGCCCAGCCCGGTACCTTCACAGAAGAACATATCCCAGACGCGCAGCACAGAGCTCCAGGGCAGGGTGCGGGCAAAGGCACACATGAACCACTCTGTCATGTACAGCAGAGGATCGATCTTCTGCCGGCTAAGGTGCTTGTGGGCCACAGGTGATACCTTCTGCAGCAGTGAGAAGAGGATCTCCCCATCCAGTTGGATTGCCTCCTGGGGAACACAGTGAAGCCATGGGGCCAGGACTGTAGGCTCAAAGGCAGGACAGACTATGCCCCTGCTCCAGGCAGGCATTCATTCATCCCTCAGGCAGGTACTGCCTGTAGGGAGGCAACCTTGTGTTAGGTGCTGGGATATAATGAAGAGCAAACCAGATGTAGCTGGTCCACCTCATGGAGCATGTAGTGAGAAGGGACAGACAGATGAATCACAGAAGCAAAGAGACTAGGGACAGTGCAGGGGCTGGTGGGAGAGGTGGATAAATGCCCAGAATATGGCAGAACCAGAAATGCTGGATTAGCATGTGCCAGAGGTCCCACCTGTCAGGGTCACAGAAAGCTCTCTGATAGCTGAAAGCTAAAGGAAAGGAGAGTTATTGCAGAAATGAAGGGGGTAGAGGTTTAAGCCTAGGCCAAGGCTGAGGCAGGGAGGAACTCGGTGCACTGGAGGAACTGCGATCCCGCCAAATGGCCAGATGGCTAGAAACAAAGATGGAGGCCAGGGTAGAACCAATGACTCTGGAGCCTAGAAGACCTAACCCTAGCAAGTCTTGGGTCTTAAGCCTGAAAGCAACAGAAATCTGGGAAGGTTTTCAGGTGGGGCAACAGTGGCTGTGGAAAGAAAGACTTAGAGAGGCTACAAAGAGCAGGTCCCAGGCCAGGTATGGACCCAGCATGCACTCACCAGTTTCTCACTGTAGTAGCCAGGCAGGTACTTCTCACAAATCTGCACCAGGCACCAGAAGGCTTGCTGTGGGCAAGAGAGACATGAGGCCTTGCTGCTGAATATTCCCTGCCCACCCACTCACCTGTCCAGGGCCTGGTGGTACCTCAGCAGGCATGTGCATGAGCAGAACAGCAGCAATGGGCGCCTGGGCCTGGCAGTAGCCCTCCTCAGGTCGGTAAAGGGTATAGGCCTTCAGCACACGGAATAGATCCTGCTGGCTGTAGAAGGGCCAAGTGTGGCAGGGAAGATAGGTATGACTCTGCCACCCACTACCAGACTAGACCTGTCTCAGAATTTGCATTTCCCTGGTGACCTGACTGTGGTGAACAAGGGGTCAGTCTCCCACTGCAGCACAGAGACTTTCACAAAACGAGAAGAGGAGGCAGGGAAGGCACTTTCCCCTGTCCCACCCTATCTGACACGTGAGAGCAGAGGCTTAGAGAGAAAGCAGAGGTAGAGCCAGGCAGGATGCCAGATACAAGGGAAGGGTGTGTCAGGGCTGGCAGTGTGGGCCTCTCATTCAGCAGCTGTGTCTCCTTGGCCAGATAGGATAGCTTTGTCCTAGGTGTCTATTTGGTCCTCTGGCCTGGCCTGCCTATCTTTCCCCTCCTACTTACCCTCTGCCCACCTAATTGTCTCTAACCCTCTTTCTCTCCACCAAAACCTGTTTTCAGAAGAAGACCAGGCAAGCTCTAGGACCCTAAATGAAAGCTGCCCCAAAGGTAAGGGAAGAAGCTAAGGAGACCCATCAGATTCAAACCAAAGGGAAACTCTAAAAGTAAGTGGAGTTTGGGGCTCTCAGCTTCTGAGCCCTTGAGATACACCCAAACCCATTTTGCCTCCTCTGTGCCCTGAGAGACAGGGCCCAGAGCCACCTCCAGCCCACAAGACCCAGTCTGCTCACCCATGGCCTCCCCGGGACACAAACATCTCATGGAAAGGGAACTGCCGGTGCAGATCACGTTCAATCACATCCAGCCACTTGGGGTCCCCAGGGGACATGTCCAGCTCCTAGAAGCAAGATCAAGACCATGTATTAGGGGTTAGGGATGGCTGCTGGGAAGATACAACTTCCAAGGTATTAGAGAAAGCCTCTGCCAGGGGCAATACCCACCCAATTCCACCATGAACTGAGCCTTCCTGAAGACAAGTCAGGAAGCTCAGGTAATGAAGTCTGAGAATGAGAGAGAAGCGGCAAAAAGGCAAGGAGGGAAGAGCCCTATAAACGGGGTGATCCTGGCTCCAGGAAGACCCATGTAGTCAAGAGTGTCTGTCATAGCTATGGCTGGAAATAATCTCCAGGTACTTTATTCAGGACTCACTCAAATACCTTATGTCCTAAGATAGAAGGCTACTATCAAAGCAATAGCTACCACGGTTAGCACTGTTCTGAGCCACCCATGGGACTGACTCTTCTCAACCCCAAATAAAAGTCCTATCATTTATACTGTTTACAGATGAGGAAACTGAGGATCAAAGAAAAGTTACTTGCCCAAGTCCTCAAGGTTAGAAAAATGGTGAGGCTGGGCGTGGAAGCCAGGTTGACTTAGAGCCACTGATTTGAATTCCTCTGCTGTCTCTCCGTGCAAGTGGCATCACCTACTGTGTGTGTGTGTGTGTGTGTATGTGTGTGTGTGTGTGTGTCTATGAGAGAGGGATGGAGGGAGGATCTGCACAGAGTGCTATCTGGAAGGATGTGACATTTGTCAAACCAATCAGAACCATCTCTAGGTGCTGGAGCTTTGACAAAGTTTTACTCTTTTCTTTGAACTTCTTGAATATCTTAACATGAGTACCATTTTTTTTTTAAAAGATTTTATTTATCTGACAGAGAGAGAAAGAGCACAAGCAGAAGGAACAGCAGGCAGAGGGAGAGCAGGGAGGTGGATGTGGGGCTCAATCCCAGGACCCTGGGATCATGACCCAAGCTGAAGGCAACTGCTCAACCAACTGAGCCATCCAGGCACCCCCATTACCCCCATGTAATACTTAAAAACAAAGTATTACACAAGAAAAATCATTTCCCCATCATTTGAAATGTTCTATGTCGTGATTTGCTTATTAGTTACATGGATATGTATTATTTGTCAAAATTCATTGAATTGCACACTTAAGATCTGTACATTTCTCTCTCTGTAAATGCTCCAACATTAAAAATAGAAAGAAAGGGGATCCCTGGGTGGCTCAGCGGTTTGGCGCCTGCCTTTGGCCCAGGGCGCGATCCTGGGTTCCTGGGATCGAGTCCCGCGTCGGGCTCCCGGCATGGAGCCTGCTTCTTCCTCTGCCTGTGTCTCTGCCTCTCTCTCTCTCTCTCTCTATCATGAATGAATAAATAAAATCTTTAAAAGAAAATAGAAAGAAAAAACTGGAGCGTTTGGGTGGCTCAGTTGGTTAAGTGTCTGATTGATTTCAGCTCAGGTCATGATCTCAGGGTCCTGAGATCGAGTCCCACATCAGTCTCCCTGTTCAAGGGGGATTCTGCTTGTCTCCCTCTCCTTCTGCCTCTCCCCCAACTAACACATGCTTGCACTCTCTCTTGCTCTCTCTCAAGTCAATAAATAAATCTTTAAAAAAAAATAGCAATAGAAAAAAATCAATAAAAAGGAAATCTAGAGGGCGGAGCAGGGACAGGGCAGGTGCAGCATTAGGGAAGGCCCCAGGGATAAGGGCTAGATTCTCAGCAAACACACCTGAGGGCACAGACCTAGGCCTTGGCCTTGATTGGCAGGTATGTTCATACAAGCCTCTTTCCTTCTTGTGCTCCCTCAGTGGATGTGTTCTGACATTAAACTAAAGACCTTAGGGTACCAGGTAACTTGACATGAGAGAGTAAGTACTGAGCGAAAAAACCGTTAAGAGTGTTCAAGGCTGGAGGGTGGAGAGAAGGACCAAATGACTCCACAGAGGGGTTTTGATCAGGCACACAGCTGAAGAAGTGGGTATATAAACTCTAGAGTCTCATATATTCTCAAGATGGGGGCTTGTGTCCTATGGGGCTTCCAAGTCAAGCCCAGGGCTGGATACTATCTGAGTCCAATGCAGGATTTTTTGGTCAGAAAGTGGAGGAGGAACCCACAAATTTTCCAGAGGGCTTTGGTAAGGTAGGGACCTGAGAACCCAAGAAGTCAGTTCCTAGGATGTGCTCACCTGGTACCTTAGCAGCCCAAGACACTTGACCACGCATGGGTGGCTGAGAAAGGAAGAAGTATAGCTGAAGGGCCTGTGGGAAGAAAGGTTCTGAGAATCAAAGGTAAGTGTGGGCTGCTAGCAGCTGATGCAGCTACAGCAGCTTCCGGGAAAGCCTGAAGACACTTCCGCCATCATGAGATGAAGCCAGAGAAGAAAACCAGGTAAGAAAAGGACAGAAGGTCTTGCCCTGCCCAATGAGGGAGGAATAAGTAGCAACTATGAGAGAAGATGGAGCCGTGAGAGGCTGCAGAACCTGCCTTGACAGCTGAGATTGGGGTTGGCCCCCTGGGTCTTCAGGGGAGCACAGGAATAGATGCTGTTATGTGCTGCCACCAATAGCCTGTCATTGTACCCTTGCCTCTGGCTGTCATGTCCACAGCACCCAGAGGGAGCTTCTCATCCTTACTCACTTCCTCCATGTCATCCACAGGCAAAGTTATTCTAGGTGTGCTCGAAAACCACTGTTCTAGCCCCCAGGACTGCCTTGGGGACCCGCCACTCAGCTTCAGGGCATCTAAAAGACCTTTCCTTGCAAATCTACCTGGCTGATTTCTCTCCAGACACACTACTCCCCACACACAAAATGCACACACAGCTTTGTGCTCTGCTACTCACACAGGATGTGCTCATATTTACTAACTATGGAACCAGAAGTCTGGCCTGGCCGATTAAGCTCTTGGCTCCCATACCTATGCTCTAGCAGCCAGAGGTAAATCATGGACTTGAGGAGAGGTTCCCACGGCTGAGCTTCCCCCCTCCACCCAGGATACAGCCTCCTGAAATGAAAGGGATGAGAAGACACTGGAGTCAAGAGGCTGCTCTAGCAGGGCCTGGTATGGATGCTCTGTGGGATAGTCCAATCACCCTGATTCCCAGAACTGCCCCCAGCCAGACACTCCACCAAACTCCCTAGCCCCATTGCCAAGTACTGCTAGCAAATGATTCTCAGCCTCATCGACAGCAGAAACTCTAGGCTGCCCTGCCCCACCCACTCTTCTCAGGGAACAGGTTTGGCAAAACAAGAGTGTTTGCCAAAGCATGAAGTATGTTAACAAAGAGCTGGTAGCTGACAGCTCTCTCACTGCCTGTTACCAGTCCCAAGAGCTTGGGAGAAACTCTGATGTCTGGGGCCAGGTCTGGCAGGTAAGCAGGGTAATCCCAGGGGAGCCAAGTGCCTCCCATTGGGGAGCATGCTGGAGGAGCTTCCCAGCGCAGGTCAGCCCTAAGAAGCCTCATGAATGGAAGGGTGTTCTTACTCTGGCAGCCATGGGGCAGCGGGAAGCAAGTAAGGAGGGGAAGGCATGCCTACAGAGGATACCCTCTCTGACCACTGACCAGTTTCTAACCCATAAGGATACTGGTTTAGCTCTGTCACCCCTAAAGCTGACAACCTCAATAGCAGCATGGGTGAACTGTGTCTGGCCAGCTTGAATGAGGCAGGAGAAAAGAGTCGAGGTTGGGAGGCCAAGAGTTACTGAGGGTTCTGTGTCCCTGAGGGTAGGCCCTCAAAGGCCCATAGCACAGAGCCCAAAGCAGTCAGGGAAGTGGTCTGAGTGTCCCCTCCTGATGAGCCCAAGAAAGCAAAATTGGGTCATTGACAAGAGAAAGAGCTGGAATGGAAGATGGAAAATCCGTCTATCCCACTGAAGCCTGCTAATTGCTGGAGCTTTAGATGGGCAGAGCCCCCAGGAGTCACAGGTTGGATAGGCTTGGTTAGTGGGGCATTTGATGGGTGGTCCTATTAATCAGCTCATATTGCTGAGGTCCAAGTGAACACATGGAGGACTGCTGCCATGGGAAAGACATCAAGAGATGTGGGAAGGGGAGGGAAGGGTGAAAGAAGGGCCACTCACATCAAACTTCCCAGGGTTCTGCTGTAGCTTCACCTTGCCTCCTGACAGGTACTGCCAAGCACGGCCCCGCAGAGAGGGTGGGATGCCTTTCTGACACCGCAGACGGATCTGAAAGTCAAAAAGAGGACTGTGTTCATGCATCCACCCAGGCAACTCCTCCAGAGGCTTTGTACAAACCCAGCTCCTCTGTTGGTGTTTGGTGGGCCTTCAGTTAGCACATGAGGCAAGCAGGAAAGGGAAGAAAAGAGGACTTTCCTCCTGTTGCTACTATTGCTACGGTGCATAGCCTAGGATGCCAGAGGCAGAGGGAGTAATGACTGTAGAAATGCTGTCACCAGGTGATGTCAGTCTCCATGTTCCCCTGGCCCAATGATAGAACAGATATTCCTGACATTTACCACATAATTTTGAATTCCCATGTCCATTTTCTGAATCAAAATGGAACCATTCAAGTTGGAGGAGCCCCATGGATACCACTAGGGAGGGATCTGCATTGTGTGGGACACAGCTGCAGCTGCAAGTTGAATAGCCTTTGAGATAACCCAGAATGTGCCCAGAGACATTGCCTGGGCACTTCCAAGGGGGTATTTGTTTAAGTAGTTGTGTGGCAGGACACAATCCACCTAGAGGGGAACTCAGCAGAACTCAGAAGGAAAATGAGAGCTGATCAGAATGGCTCCCTCTTTGTTTTGGTCATGAATCCTTTCTTCTGTTCTCCTTGACCCTGAGCTCCCACAATTACCAGCCCAGGGCAGAGGCAGCCAGCCTGGCTGTGAGATCTGATTTCATCTCTTGCTACAAAGGCACAGGTCTTTCCTACCACTCACAGACTAGGAGAGGAGAGGGAGGAAGTGTTTGGGGGTAGCTCATGACCCAGAGCTAGTGCTTAATTATTATACTTGCTCTCTCTATCAGAAAAAGGCTTCCATTGTCAAAATCCAGTTTGAAAAATCATGTTTCTTACAAATGGAAAAACTGAAACATAGATTGGGAAAATATTAAGGTCACACCATCAGGAACCCATTACCTCCTATACCACACTAGAGGGATTCAGCCCCATGCACTTTGCACTTCACTGGCCTCTTGGAGTTAGATGAGAGCTCCACCTGGGCTTTGGGACAGAATGAGACTGAGGCAGCTATGTTTATTGACCTCAAGGCCAATGGTCATGGAGGATTAGCAAAAGCAGAGGCACCACTCCTATAGAACGGAGGTTGGGGGTACTGGCCAATGACACTCCCCTCAGCCCCTGCACTAAGCAGCGTGGTCTAGGAGTTCAGAGCAGTAGGAAGAGCAACTGGATGTGAGTTGGAATCCAGTGCTGACCTTAAGCCAATCAATTCTCATCAATAGTTAAGAACAGAATGGCATTATCTAGAATTCTATTAGAAGAATGGGAAAATGCCTAGCATGGGGCATTTATACACATAGTCTGTATTCAATAAATGCCTTCCTCTCCACCCCTCCATCCCAGGAAAATGACTGAAACAAAAGCCCCAGGGGCTTGGGCTCACACCTAACTTGCCCTCACCTGGAAACCCCCTCAAACAGTCCCATTAGAATCTCTCAAAGGAACGTAGAAGCCCTAGCCTTCCTGATGACCAGCACAAACAAGAGAAAACTTTCCAAGGGTCAGAGAGTGTCAAGAACCAGGAAGGAGAGAGGCAGACAGGCTAGAGGCAGGCTAGAGGGGGAAGAGCAGAGTGGCTGCTCATGGGAGCAGAAGCTCAAGCTTCTGGGACTGCCTGCAAAGGGGTCGAGGGAAGAGGTGGGGGAAAGGAAGACAGTGGAAGGGAACTGCCCCAGACTCTAGGAATAGTTTCCTGCTGCTGTAGGACAAGGGTATCCTTAGGGAGGCCACTTGGTCTGAGAAGGCTTTGGCAAAGGGCAATAGTATGGCCTAGAGCCACAGGTCCCTTAGGCTCTCTCCAGGGCCAACCTTAGCCTGACCTGAGCCAGCCCCCACATCATCATCGCCCCCTGTAATAGTTGGTCTGACCCAGGGGAGCCCAGGAATACCTTCAGTCCATTGAGATTCTCAAAGAGGCCCTGCCCTCACTCAGGCCAGGGCTAGGAAGACAGGGATGGAGAACCAGGAGTACAGTCAGCTTTTCCCACTCTGGCCTCAGGAATCTCCTCAGCACAGAAGTGACAGAGATGGCAAACTCCACCTGCCTGCCTTAGAGAGGAGGCAATGGTGGGGATCAGAAAAGATAAAGCAAGAGAAAGTGCTCAGCAAAGAGAAAGCACAAGGGATTATCATTCTCTGATTGACAGCTGAGTGAGGCCACACCCTGACTGCTGAACTCTGGGAGGGCTTGGACACAGTTTGAGCAGAGCCCTACAGGGGAAGATAGCATTCCAGCCAGAACCTTGCCTCCATACAGTCCCCTCTTGGGGACTCAGAATAAGTCCAGGAGAAGTGTTGGGTCTGGACCCATTTCCTGAAGCCCGTATTGTACCTCCTATGCCATGACTTCTTGACCACAGGGAGAACCCAAGCCTGTACAGCCAGGCAGGAAGAGCTCCTAGGGCCAGTGTGACCACAGCTGAGGTGGAGGAGTAGAGAGCAGATGGCGAGGGCCTCTGGATAGGGGTACAGCCTCCTGCAGTGGCCTCTACTGGGCAGGGGGAGCCCTTGGCCTCTAACCACAGTTCCAGGGAAACAAAGGGAAAGAGGAAGTGATGCTGCCTGCTCTGCTGAAAGCTCCCCAAGGCTCCCCTCTGGAATCCCCATTTGCAAGGGAGGGTGGGGCATGAAGGATCCACTGTCCCTGCCAGCCACTAGTCATAACAGACAGCAGAGAGGGAGCTGAAGCTCAGGGTAAGAGCCTGAGGAGAAAAGAGGCAGGAAAATAAACCCCAGAGTCATGCAGGAAGCAGTGGAGAACAATTGTCTTTAAAAAAAATGTTTTAAGAGAAATGTTTAATAAGCAAAAAATGTATGCCACAAAGCCTATATAGAACAGCAAGAAAAAGCCCAGGCCTAGGTGTGCCTCTCCTTCATAGGCACAGGGCTTTATAGTTACCAATTCATGGGAGCCTCCCAACATGACTATCATTACCACTCAATGAGGGAAACTGAGGCTGAGAGGGTGAGGTGACTCATACAAAGTTGCACAGCTAGCATAAAGAGAGGAAGGTAGAGGGGCTGGGCCTAAGCCCATATCTAACCTTCAGTCCTGAGCTTTCCGCTAGGCCCTGCAGCTAGCTGCGCCAGCCTGGACTAAACCAGCATGTCAGGTGATGATGACAAGGGGACAGCAGGTTCACTCTGTGCCCTGGGAACTTGTGCAGAGAGACCCTGGCTATGAGGTTCTAGACAGGTCTCCACTAAGCCCGGGAGTAACTGGATCCTGCCCAGGTGGCCAAGGGCATCAACACACACACACAGTGCCAGGCAAGGGTATTCCTACGGAGCAATAGAGCTAGTGTCTAAAGAAAGACCAACTAGAAGAAGGCCACTGGGTATTCTTATTTTTATAAGACCATTAAACTGTGAGGTTACTTTTCTTTCTTGTTCTTTTGGCTGGGAGGCAGGAGGGAACTCATCACATTAATCTAGAGGGTGGTGATGAAAAATGCAGGGACTAAATGTAGGCTGCCTGGGTTCAAATCTTAATTCTGTGGGTTACCCACAAAGTGGGAGTACTACTGCTACCAACCTCACTGGAGTGTTACAAGGATTACTCAAGTCAAGTATCCAGCACACTGCAAATGTTCAACACATGTTAGCTATTACTAGTATTTTAAAGTCTTCCCTGATATGTTCTAAGTAACAGCAAGAACTTCTCCTAGGAGGGTTGGAAGAAAGCTTCCTATAAGGGCTTTTGGCTAAAAGTGGCTTTGAAGTTTGACTCTAGGACAAAGTTCTGTGTGAGTCTGAAGTCATCTTGGAGGATCAAATGAAGACTGGTCCCTGCCCTCCCACCAGCTTCTGTTCCCTTTTCAGAGCTGGCAGATAGGGACACTCAAGGCTAGTGGCAGTTGGAGAAGCGCCTGCTCCTCTAGGCTGATACAGCTCCTCCCTCTTCCTTTCTTCCCCAGGCTGCCAACTCCCAGCCCAAGGCCCAAGGCTAGGCCCCTCACCTTTTTGTGCTTCTTGGCCATCCATTTGTCCCAGTTGTTGAGCATGTCCAGCCACTTGGACTCCCTCTGCCTCAGCACCTCCAGGGGGACTTCCTCTAGCCTGTGGAGCAAAGGGCAGGGCCTGTCAGAGGTGCCAAGAGAAGCAAAGGCCCTGGCTTAGGCCCTAGCCACCAGCCTTACCAGGCCTTCATTCCTGCCTCTGTCTTCCATCCCTGTATTCCCTTTGGGGCTGCTAACTCATGAACACGCTAACACAGATGAGAGGGAATGCCGCACCCTCTCTAGAAGCCATAGGCCAAAAAGACACCAGGTTAAGTGCCTATTCCCCCAACGTGTGTCAAGGAGCCAGGGTCACTATGCCTCTCTAGGGGCAGAGGTTTGAGTGCCTGCATCTGTGCACCAAAGCAAAGCATTCCTGTCCTGTGTCTGTCTAGATAAATATACCTCTTCAGAGGGCCTACATGCAAGGTGTAGAGCTAGATGCAAAAAGAAAACAAACAAAAAGACAAATAGTCAAATAAGTACAGAAATAACATGCTTATCTCTTCACTCTAGCAAAGCTAGTTACTTATAGTTTCCCCAATTATGCCCTGGCCCTTTCCCACCTCTCCACCTTGCTCATGCCAGTCCCTTTGCTGGAATAGACTCCAAGTTGTCTCTACCTATCAAAATCCTATACATGCTTCAAAACCTCCTCAAATATCACTTGTATTCGTACCTCTACTAACTGAGCAGCAGCTATCACAGCTGTGCTGGCATTGTTCTAGGGCCAGGGCTTCTGGGCAGGTTGTGAGGAAACTCTCCTTTGACTAGAACAAAGTCCTGGCCCTCATGGTGCTGACATTCTGCTGGGCGCTGAATGCTCACTAGAGTCCCTGGGGAAACACTGGAGCGGAGACCCACCCCAGGCAGGCAGGCAGGCAGGCAGGCACTGGAGCAGCTAAGGCAGGTTGGGGCAGGATCCCTGGCTTGGCCAGAGGGTGCTTCGAGTGAGTGGGTTTCCTCCAAGAAGTGAGTTCCCAGGAAGTCCTGAGCTCATACAACTCTGAGGGGCAAAAGGGAGGAGACTAGCACTTGTAGACTGGGTATTCTAAATATACTTTCTTATTTAGCCTTCAGAGCAATATTGGTTAAAAAAAAACAATGAAAAGAGATGTATGTGTAGATATACCTCTGTACACACACATACATGCTCTCATCACTTTTAAAGTGGTAGATTATGGATCTTTTGAATTTCTTTTTTTTCCCCTCCAATTGAAAAAAGTACTTGACACTGAGAGGTAAGATACCCAGGGAGGATATCTTGCTCAGAGTCAAACAGCAAATCAGTGGAAAAACCCAGACTCAAATCCAAATTAGATCCTAGCCAAGAGTCCATACTTGGTCCTGCCTGACCTCCCAGAAAGGAGTGCAGGGTCAGAGGCACTCAGGCAGCTGGGAGGAGGCCCTTAGGAACAGGACATGATGGGGCTAGGGCTTGGCCCAGGCCTTGATTCTCTGATTCTCTCTGACGGAAGGAAATGCACTGCTGTGACTTTTACTGGTTGGAAGAGCAGAGGGAGGGGCCTTGGCAGAACAGAGGCCTCCAAAACACAAAAGGGAAGGTCTTCTTTAGTGTACTTTATCTGGGGAACTGCACAGGCCTGAGCCCAGCCTTGGAGCTGAACAGCTGAGGAGGAACGACAGCCTGGGACAAACTTGACCCTCAAAATACACTAACACAGGTCATTTTCCTCTTAAACTGCTGACCCTCTCAACCACCTAGAGGCAGAACCAGGGCAGGAGGACACTCCTTTCCTTAAGGAGAGACCACACCTTTAGATCAAGACATTTACAAATAGACAGATGCATGTCTCCAGGCAACCCCCACATACCCAGGGAACTGAAACCAAAGGCCCAGGTATCACAGGACAGGCTGCCTCCCACTGCCTACAAACCATTAGCTTATACAAGTCAGGGGATGAGCCTTCTGAAAGAGGATGCCCACACTACGTTAGCAGAATTTTTAGCAATTGTGGATGTGGATAATATTTGATAGAATCCTCCCACTGAGCAGATGAGAAGACTGAGGCTCACAGATGGCAAGGCTTTTGCCTGAGAGTACATTTCCAGTGAGTTCCTCTGTGATTAAATACATGCCCATTTGATACTTCAACCTTCCAAGTCTGTCTTTGTTGATAAGATCTGATTGCAGGGCCTCAGAAATACCCATTCTCCCAACTGCAGATACATAGGGGAACACATTGAAGTTCAGTGTTCCTTTAAATGATGTCAGATAACAGCTTTGGCAGTTTCAAAGCCCCAATATGAAACCTCAAACCGGAATTTCAATTGGTTACAAAACAAACGACCATATTTCCTGGATTCTAAGACATTACTGATTTTAAGCTGCACCACTGATTTGGCAAGATCTTCTCAGAAATAATTTTAAAAACCCCACCACTACTTTAAATGTACATATCAACTGAAAGATGTTTGACTTTTAAAACCTTAAATTGGGAAAATTTTGAGGAAATATGGTCATTTGAGTGGCTTCTCCAGTAGTGGAGGAGTTTAAGCCACCTGGAGATGGTGAAAAGAAGATACTAGAGGTCTGGTTGTATCCAGCACTCAGCACATTAGGTGCTCTCTAACAGCAGGTAGATTTGTTTTTATGCACAGGATGTGCTCCTGGAAAGTTGAGGGCTATCCTTTTTTTTTTTTAAACCAGAAGGTTCACATATCCTTCAGTCTAGTCAGGCAGGATTTCAAAAGGCATCTGATCAGACTGCTGTCTGGTATAGGAATCCCTGTGCCCTCTCTAGACCTCAGTTTGCAATGACCTGCATTGGAATTGATCCTCGAAGGATGCCCAGAAAGGAGCCATAAGATGAAGATAGAGTCAGGAGCATCCCTGAAAATAGCATGATGGTGTAGACACTATCTGAGGTAGTTTTCTCCTGACAGTGGAGGAAGAGCATGAGCCAGCTTCTAGCGACAGGGAAGTTGACCAAATGGCCAGTTTAAAGGACCAAATAGCACATTGGGGATGCTTCAGTTTGAGAGCTTCACCTACCCTGCAGAAAACCCCTCTTTCTTTAAGGTGGCCTGAGGGAGTCTCTGCAATCAAAAGATCTTAATGAGAACAGTCTCTAGTGGCCCAGCTCATGCTAGAATTCCACCAGGGATGGCGCCTCATTATTACCAGGTGAAGCTACCCTATTGTTGAAGTTTCTACTATTAAAACTTTCCTGATACTGTTTATCTATAACCTCGACACCCCCTTTTAAGGCTGCATAAATCTCAGCCACACCAGTCTCATACCAGGCACACACATGCTCATCCTTGTCAATCACCCATCCGTATCTGAAATGTCCTTTTTTCTCCCTTCTCCAAGTCACAGCAACCCTTTCAGAGCCCAATATAACAGTAAAAAAACACAACTTCAAATACCAGCAGCAATTGTAGTTACCATCTATATATCATTTACTATTTACAAATTTCTTCCTATTCTCATGTAATAACCCTAACATAATACCATTCTCTCCATTTTCCAGAAGTAGAATCCAAGACTTAGTAAAGTTAAGTGCCTCACTCAAGGCCATATAGCTGGAAGTGACAGAGCTGGGACTCAAACCCAGGCCTGCCTGACTCCACAGTCCATGCTCTTGACCCTTGTACTATACTCCTCTGCTTCTACAGGTTAAGTCCTCAGCCTCCACATAGCTTCCATGCTTGCCCTGATCTCATTAACTGTCCTCCAACCTGAAGACCTCTATCTTAATTTAGAATACCATTTCTCAAAGTTTTAAAACTGAGACTCACAGTAAGAAATACGCTTTATACTGAGATTTTATACATACACACACATAGAACTGAAATACATTTTATGAAATAATTTACTCTTTTATGCACTCTGAAATTTTCATATTCATTTTATATTATTCTATTTCTTTTTGTTTTCTTCTAACGCTGGTCCCAATCCCCTAAAATTGATTTCAGCAGTAACTCATTAATGAATCAAGACATGAAATGAGCAGCACCTCATTACAACCTGTTCATATTGTTTAGCACTCTCCCTCTCTATCTGGACTGGGTCTTGAACTTCCGTAACTCTCACCAAGCATCTCACAGGTATTCAACAGGTACCTGCCTGCTTTTTCCATGACATCATTACTTTCAAATGAATTGCATTCAGGGCTACAAACCACTGCTTCCTACACCAACTTTATCTGTGCCACTAATAGCTCAGTGAAGTAGATCCCTCACTAATTAATAAATTAATTACTAGTTGGCCCATGAGAAACTTGACCCAATGAGACAGGTTATGTGATTTGGGCAAAGTCACAAAGCTAATAAGTTAAGTTCTACCACTTAACTTCTACACTCTGCCACAGTGACTCGTGTGCTGCTTTGGACTCCCCTGGGAAGACTGTGAGGAAATCCGCCATTCTCCAGAAGCCACTGCAGGGCTCTTTCTCTGGTCCCCAAGCCCCTGGAGACAGTCTATCCCCATCTCCAGTGTTCTGACTGCCCCAGTAAGCAGCCTGCCCATACCCAGTAATGCTCAGTGAAGCCAGTATGCTGGATGGGCACAGCTCCCAAGCACAACCTCAGTTGAGGGATGGCAAGCCTGGGCAATGTGCTATTTGTCAGTTGCCCCCTCATGAGGGAGAGAGGCACAGAGGAGATAAAAGTAGGCAGCCAGGGGGTGACTGATCCCAGATTCTGTTGAGCTCTCAGGCTGAGCTAGGCTTAGCTGTGCTCTGCCAGGCCACAGGCCAAAGTAACAGTGACACTCTGTTGACACCATGCTCTGTGAGCTCCCAGTTCCCTAGCCTTCTCCCCAAACCTAGAAGTTGGAAGTTTCTAAGAGCTGAGAGGAACAAGACTTGTTCCCAGCAAGACTGGAGCTCTCTCCCCACTTGTCCTTCCAGCTGTCTGCCTTCTGCTCAAGCACATCTCAGCCGTCCTGGCTAGCAGCCAGCCAGGTATGGTGTCCATGCCCATGTCCCCTTCATCCAACGGTGAAAGGTAAATCTTGGTCCCAGGGAACCAGTTTAATCCCTTCCTCCAAGCCTCACTCTCCAAACCAGCCCAAACAGAAATCCTCTTCATTTGAAGAGAA
Organism: Vulpes lagopus; assembly: GCF_018345385.1. Lineage (NCBI taxonomy): Eukaryota > Metazoa > Chordata > Mammalia > Carnivora > Canidae > Vulpes > Vulpes lagopus. The sequence goes on along the minus strand of NC_054837.1, from coordinate 13,334,458 downwards.
AAACACAGCCCAAACAGAAAACCCAAGTTACAGACTCTAGGATTGATCTTCCTCATCTCAACCACTGGAGGTCAGCTGGGGTATGGGAAGAGTGAACAGAGTGGGGATCTTGAAGCCAGTCAACCTAGGTTTCCATTCCAGCTCCTCCACCTGGGAGACCATGGGCAAAGTATTTGCCCTCCTTGTCTCGATTTCTTCATCTTTAAGTGGAACCATAATAAACGCCTCACATTTTATAGGACTGCAACTGGGAATAAATGTGTATAAGGGCCCAGCCTGGCAAGTGACTGGCAAATGGTAGCTATTGGGGAACCAGTATTTGCAGCTTACCTAGTATTTTCATATCCCTTTTCTCATCTGACTGGCCCATACACATACACATGGAGCAGGGCAGGATCATGCCCATTTTTCCCATGAAGCAATTGATGCCCAGAGAGATTAAGTAATTTACTTAATGACACAGAGACTGTAATTCTTGGCTTCTGATTCCCGCTCTATCATTTTTTTATAGCTATCTGAAATTGGACAGGCTTGCTCCACTCTGAGCAGTTCCCTACCTGTAATATGGGGGCAATGCCACCTCTTTAGAAGGCAATGGTAAAGATAACATGAGGCAGTAAGAGCTGACACATTTCCAGCAGTGGCCATGGAATAGTTCTGCCAAGTACTATATATGCACACAATTCCCCAAGGAAGTAGCTTTTTATTATCACCACTTAATAGACAAGAAAACTAAAGCTCAGCATGGCTGAGTAATCTGCCCAAGGTTACACAGCCTGGAAGTGGGGGCTGCCACTTAAGCACTAAATTATCCAATAAATATAAAGTGTCTGACCACTTGGCCTCAATATAATCTAAAAGCCTCCGTGCCTATCACATCCTTTTCCCTCTTCTTTACCATCCAGTAGAGAACCACTACCCTCTGTGCTGAGAAGGGCAGGAATGAGCGACAAGAAAGTGTGGAAAATTGGGAAGTGGATTTGCAGAAAGAGCACAGCCAATGACAGATCCAGGGACAAGGGTGGGGGAGCTCTCCTCTCCCAGGGCTGGAAAAAGTGAGGATAAACAAAAGGCTGACCTACTTTGCACGCTGGGTAACAACCTCTGGAGTTCATTAACCTAAGAAGTGGTAATGACTGGAAGTATAAATAGTTTTTATGCCAGCTCCATAATAACTGATGATAGGTAACTGGAATGCAAGACAGGGTGGGTTGGGGGAGGGGTGCAAATGGCTGACAGTCAAGGCTGGGAGGCCTGTAAGATCACCCAGTGAGTCCACCTCCTCCCCAGACAGTCAGGGAAGCCTATAGCCCAGGGGGTAAGTGATCTGCCCGAGGCCATGCTGTGAGTCAGTGTGGAAAAGGAAAATGGTCTGGGTCTGCAGCAGCCTGGCACTCCCTCCAGCATCCTGGCAGCTACTGACTTAAGGGTAGGGCAATGTCCAGGGTGTCTGTCTGGGTGAGTCTGGCTTGCTTCACTCTTCCCAATTCCCAGTGCAAGCTAGTTCTGGGCCTGCCTCCCTTTCCCATAAGGAATTCCCTGGCTTTGCTCCTTCTAGCCCTGGGTCAGTGCACAACGGTAAACAGGTTCTCTCCACCCTTCACTGGCCTTCGTGCCCTGGGCCTCTGCCCAGCTCTCCACTCTGGTCAACTCCACCCCTCTTGATGTCAGACAGAAGAAATGGTTCCTTTAGGCATCAGCCTTGCTGGCTCCAAAAAGTAAGGAATCTCCACTTCCCAATCCAGCTAGGGAAAGGCACAGACCACAGCAGAAATCGGCAGGGCAGCTCTCCCTGACAACTGCAGAAAGGTATGGAGACTATCTCAATAGAGGACTTCCCTTTCCCAAGCTGCCACACTTAGCAGGCAATGAGTCCTAAGATCACAATCTCACTGTGGGTGCCGAGGGGCCCATCTTGACTCACATACGGCCCCCTCACCCATCCTTACCAAATTGCTGGATCTTACCAAAGTAGTTTTGACTCACTGTTTGACTCACTGATTCCTTCAAGGCTTCCTACTCCCTCCTTGTCCAACAGAAACCTAAGGCCCTGGCTCTCAGGCCCTCCTATTTCTTCTAAACATCCTTCTTCTTTCCCTAGCCCTAACTCTACACAGCCCTCCCTCTAAACTGCCCTCCTTCACTCATACCCCCACTCCAATTCAGTCCCACTCATCTTCCAAGGCCTCATTCAGAACTCCCTCTCATGTCTACAAAGCCTTTCCTAACTACGCCAGGGACAGAACACAATCAACCCCTCATTATATTCTATACACATTTCTCTAGAGCCTGTGTTCCAAGCCCTGAATCTACAAAGAGATGAATAAAATGCAGTCCTTGCCCTTGAAGAGGTCAATGTGGCAGAGGAGACAGATGGGTGAGTAGATAGCTGGCACACATGGAAGTGCTGTCACAGAAGCATATAGAAGGTGCTAAGAAACTACAAGAAGCCCCCAAGAGTGGTGGTAGGGGTTGGTGGGGGGAGTGTTCAGGGAAAGCTTTAAAGGGGAGCTGACTTGTGAGATGGTCTTTGAAGGGTGATGGGAAGTGGCCAGGGTGAGAAAGGGGAAAAGGGACACCAGGCAGAAAACCCAGTATGAGCAAGCACAAGCTAAAAGAAAAGGGCACGGCTTGTCTGGGGAATGTGAGCAGTCTAGTGGAGCAGGTATGGCTTCTCCACCCGACTGTCCGCTCTGCTGAGACAGCATTCCACGAGAAGGTGCGTTCCTGGAGGGCTCTGCCCGTCTTGTTCTCCACAGGGTGTCTTGGGCCTTGAACAGAGCTTGGTACCTAACTGATGCCCAATAAATGTGTGTTGACAGAATCATTAGTTTTGTGATCTCAGGAACTCTATGTTTCAGTTTTCTCCACAGTCAGTTGGGAATACTATCCTCTACCTTGAGATCAAGTAGGTAAAACACAGAAAGTGCTTGGTAAAGAACATTCCCTCTGGGATCCCTGGGTGGCGCAACGGTTTGGCGCCTGCCTTTGGCCCAGGGCGCGATCCTGGAGACCCGGGATCGAATCCCACATCAGGCTCCCGGTGCATGGAGCCTGCTTCTTCCTCAGCCTGTGTCTCTGCCTCTCTCTCTCTCTCTGTGACTATCATAAATAAATTTAAAAAAAAAAAAAATTAAAAAAAAAAAGAATGTTAAAAAAAAAAAAAAGAACATTCCCTCTCTGGCCTGATACCAGCTCTGGTCTTCCTTGAAGCCAAACACAGGGCTGAGCACAGATGTGCTTGATGACAGCCTTTTACAACATTATAATTCTAATATTAAATTAAGGTAACTGAATGTCTGTTAGAGCACTTACCAGGCACTTACTGTGCAACAGACATGGTGCTTAGCACTTAACTTTCATTATTTCATTTAATCCTGACAACAAGTCCAGGAAATAGGTCCTCTAATTATCAACCCTCTTACTGTCCCTGCCAACCTTCCACAGATGATGAAACCAGTTCTCAGCAAGTCAGTAACTATTTAAGGTCCAGGGTAAGGAGAAGACAGTGAATCCAGGTCCTGCTCTTCTCCTACTCTTCACTCAACTCTAAGCACAGAGTGCTGACCACTAGGGGCTGGGTGCACACAAGCCTTGATCCCAGGGAACTTTGTGAACTCAGAGCCATAAACTGTGATGCTTGGCAAGTCACTTTACCTCTCTGAGATTTGGTATCTGCCTCTGTAAAATGGAGATTATGATGATAACTATGTCTCACAGAATTAAATGGGGTGGTGTCAGTAACGCCTAGTCCACCATGCAGGTTTCTCTGTACCATGGCATTACCAAGTGACTATGTTAGAAGGATGAAGGGGGTCACTCAGAGGCAGGAATGGAAACCCAGGATGAAAGTCCACAAGGAGCACAGAAGGAGAGTGGTAATTATGAAGCAAATTCTGATTTCTTCCCCAAGTGACTGCCACTACCCAGGAGGGCTGAGGCCCCAGGTAGCACTATGGTTGCATGCTTTGAGTTGAATATTTCAGGAAACCTACCTCTATTCTCACTTCTGCTTTATCTTCACAGACCAAAGAGAAGGAAAATAGGCCCTCTAAGTCAGGGTCACCTGAGGACTCTGTTCCAAATGACTCAAAGAGGAACTGATGGGGGGATTCCCAGCCTGCCCTGGCAGGTCAGAAAGCTCCAGACCACAAGCTGAATGGGACTGGCTCCTGCCTTACCTCCAAGGCCCAAGGATGGTAAGCAGAGCACATGAAGGAATCTGGATCTTCTCCATTATGCCAAAGGCCTGAAGTGAACCTCAAAGGATAATTCACACTTGAATTGTAAGAGTCAACCTGTATCCATACTTTGCGGCACACGCTGTACTGGGTGTTTTACCAATATCACTGCTTTTAATCCTCAAAACACCCCCCCTCTCTCCTAGTGCCACCGCCTGGCCCATTTATCTCAGAGAGGTCACATAACTAGAAAGTGACAGAGCCAGGACTTGAAGCCAGGTCGGCTGATGTCTCAAACCCAGGCTCCCCAGGCCCAAATTTAGGTTCTCCCTTTTTGTGAAACCCAGACAGAAAGGGAAGGGAAAGAAATAGCATCCTCCAAGAGTGGCTGGCTGGGAAGGATTGCTCCTGGACACAGAGCCCAGGGTCCAGAGTGTACTCAGGAAGAACAAGAGTTCTCCACATTATGCTCCTGGGCCCCCTCCCTAGCCAGATACTCCTGCCTTGTCTTAGGGTACATGTGAGGGGCTGTGTGCAATCTGGGACAGATGTACCATTCATCACAACACCTCAAACAGCTTGACAAGACTACTAGGAGAAGCACAATTGGGGCTGGACTTAAGTCCTAAAGCTGGGGCCAAAGAAGCCACATAGTGGCCACAAGCTTTGGTAAGAATAAAATTGGGATAGAGGAGTCCAGGGACGCCTGGGTGGCTTAGTAGTTGAGCATCTGCCTTCGGCTCAGGGTGTGACCCCGGAATCCCCGGATCGAGTCCCAGATCGAGCTCTTTGCATGGAGCCTGCTTCTCCCTCTGCCTGTGTCTCTGTCTCTGTCTGTCATGAATAAATAAAATCTTTTTAAAAAAATGAAAAGAGGAGTTCTGGGGGTTCCAGGCCCAATTCCATCACTTGCCTAGCTTTGGTTTCCTTGGCTGTAAACAGGGAAAATAAAACTACAGATTCCCATTGCTCCTGTAGGGACTACTGCAAGGCAATGAAAATGAAAGCACTATGCAGACTAAAGAGCTAGACAAATCAAAGCATCCTTTGATTTTATTTCACTCCCAAAGACATGAGGGCCACTGGTCCTACACACAAAGAGAGGTCCTCCCACAAGAGGAACAGAGCACGCTGGAAGAATTGGCCTCTGTGGGCTGTGCCATGACGACCCCTTGCACTTGCGTGGTACCTCATAAAAAACTTCTCAAAGCACTTTTCATATACTCCAAGGTCAGTCTCAGAATGCTAGAAGCAGAAGGACTCTTCGACATCCTCCCATTAAAACTGCCTTGGTTTATATGTGAGGGAAACTGAAGCTTAGAAAGATTAAGCATTTTCTCAAGGTCACACAGCTAGTTAGGGATTCACTAAGGAGATCGGGACTCAGGTCTCCTGACCCCTGTTCCGGAGTCATGTTTATGCTATGCTCTTAATCCAGTTATCTCATTTGATCCTCACAATCCTTTTGTACACAAGCCACACCTTTAATTACTTATTGAATATCTGACTTCCCTGCTAGGCTATAAACCCTGGGAGGGCAGGACCAGGTCTGCATCTCTTGAGCCAAGCACACAGCCACACACACATAGTTAAGTGCTGGGTGTGAAATAGGAAGCATTAGCCTCATGGTCAGGAGAGGGGACGTACCTAAGTCACACCACAAGGGTTGGTGATGGAGCCAACACCAGCACATTGACTCCTACACCTCATTCAGAGCTCTTTCCCACTATTACCTACCCTAAATCCACATTTCCAGCCAGAATCTTTCATCTCTGAGAAATGGCTGGTGATACCCACAAGTGCTAAGGGATTCACCCTCTTGTATGTACTAGACTTACTTTCACTTGTCCCAGCTGAGGACTTACCTCCAGGAACAGAATAAAGACCCGGGGTGAGGTCAAGCCAGCCCAGGCTGTCATTTGCCTCCCCTTGGTCAGATTACCTATGCCCAATGCCCAACACCTACCCTTTCCAGCTGCATACCACCCTAAGGCTGGTTTTCCATGCCCTCAGGCCTTACTCCTTTCTTCTTGGAAAGGAGTCTGGCTCTCTTTGTAACCTTCCTTGCCATCCAATATGTTTACCGGGCAGAGAGCACAAAGCTCAGTACCACTCACCCCAACCCCTCCTAACCAGGCCAGCTAACCGGCTCTCCTACTGGAGAGAGAGAGACAAAGAACCCCTTGATGTGTCCTGGGCATGCCAACCATGCCAGGCACCTTGGGGAGCTCAGGGCTGTGACAAAGCACAGTCAGCGGCAGCCCACTGTCCACTTCAGAGAAAAGTCACAGCTGGCCTTCCCCCCTGTGGTCAGAGGACCCCAGTATGGGTTCTGTAAGAAGCCAGGGCCACTTCAGCTTGTCCCAAGTCTTCCCAATTCCCGATCAGTCCACACAGCCAGTGAGGCACCAAGCCTTACTGATTTATTGGCTTCTTCATCCTCATAGCTCCAAACCTCTTCAAGGCCTCTCCATAGCCCTTTTGGGCTGTCCTGAACTCTCTCAACTGGTCTCACTGCCTGCCGTCCAGCTCTTCTCTATGCTGTCTTCCACACCAGCACCAAAATGACATTGAGGAAACACAGGAGGCCTCCGTCTGACATTCAAGGCTAGGCAGAGTCTGCCCAGCCTACTTTCCCAGCCTCCCCTTGCTTCGCATCCTCCTCCTGCCTTCTGCTCTTGTCACGTCTGCTCTTGGCACATCACATTTCTTAGACAGCTAGCTTTTGGGGGGACTTTGCACATAGGTCCCTCCCATCCAATGAAATGTCCTTCCTTGCTCCTTCTGAGGCCTGGATCAAACAAATGTCACTTCTTCCTGGGCTCCTATAGATGGAGCTGGTTGCCTATTCCTATATATTCCAGAGCAACCACACACCTCAATTATAGCCTTTATTGCTCAACATTGTAATGATCTGCTTGTGGTTCTATTTTCCAACACGTCAATGAACCTCTTGAGGGCAACAAGATACAAATACCTTATTCAGTTCTGTATCCTTTGTCTCAATCACAGGGTCTGGCAAAGTGGTGCTCCATAAATGTTTGGTAAATGAACTCACTAACAAGATGGATAAGCTGGCAAAAGTAAGCCTTTGCTTTATCTCCCAGCCTCATGAATCTGCTGCCTACTTCCCTACTTGATGAGCAGTGAAGAACGAAGCTGTGACAGCCTCTGAGGAGCTGCACAGGGCATGCAATAGCGGAGGGTGGGGTGGGATGAAGAAGGAAAGAGAAAAGTGAGATAAATAAAGCCAAAATTGGCAGCTGCCCTGAAATCCTGGATAGGAGGCTTCTAAGCAGGTGAAGTATCAGGTACACTGGATTGCCACTGGGGCAGATGGGACAGTTTCATCCCTGTCAGGGAGGGTCATTGGGCCCAGGAGAACAGCAGATTTGCCAGGGACAGATGAAGCAGCTAAAGGAGGCCTCCTCTTGCTGAGGTGTACTGCTTGCAGGATAAAGTGATCTTCTAGGGCACTGTCAGCAGGTGGATGACGGCTGGGTTCTGCTCTGGTAGGCAGTGTATCCTGCCCTGGAGGCTCAATTGGCTTGTAGTCAGGAAGAAAATGGTCAGTGAATGACATGTAGGGTAGCAGTGGGCGGAGAATCAGATCTGGGATTCCTCCTTGATTTGGCTCCATTGTTAATTAACTGCAAGATTTCTAAAAGCCTTGGATTCCTCACCTGTACAGGTAGCATAATCCCTGCCTTAGCTACAAAGAAACAAAGGCACAGACTGATATCAAAATCAAAAGACCATTAGGTAGTATTTAGGGGTCAAGAGCAATGCAGTGTGGACTCTGGCTAGACTAGGTCTCATCTGGCCATTCTTCCAGGGCCTCCCCAAGGATCTTTCTACTGGGTCTTTCTCTGACTTGGCTGGCTACAGACTTTTGCTGTACTGAGACCTACCTTGCCCTCTACATCAGGGGAGATGGCCAAGTTCCTTTTAACTCCTGCTCTGGGTGTGGGGACCTTCGGGACTAGTGAGTATCTGTCATCTGCTTGCTGCCACCTGAGCAAGGTTTAGTCATTGGACTTAGCATTGAGAAACAGGTTCTAGTCCTAGTTCTGCCACTAACCAGCTGGCAAATCTTGGGCACTTTCCTCTCAGCTATTTGGTGTGCTCATTACAGAATGGGGATAACTACCCTGTTCAGGGGAGAGTGAGGGTACAACACTGGTTACACTTCACTTCTGCTCAGAGGGGAATGAACCTCACCTGACACTCATCATCATATCTAGAGATGCAAGTAGAAAATGAAAAGACATGGGACACTTGGGTGGTTCAGTGGTTAAGCGTCTGCCTTTGGCTCAGGGTGTGATCCTGGAATCCCGGGACTGAGTCCCACATGGGGCTCCCTGCGTAAAGCCTGCTTCTCCCTCTGCCTGTGTCTCTGCCTCTCTCTCTCTCTGTGTGTCTCTCATGAATAAATAAATAAAATCTTAAAAAAAAAGAAAATGAAATACAGGACCACTAGCCACTCTAATCTTAAAAAAGAGCAAGAACAGAGGTGCCCAGGGGTGCCTGGGTGGCTCAGTCAGTTAAGCATCTGCCTTTGGCTCACATCATGATTTCAGGGTCCCAGGATCAAACCCAACATCGGGCTCTCTGCTTCTTCCTCTCCCTCTTCCACTCCCCTCCCCTCTGCTTGTGCTCTCTTATTCTCTCTCTCTGTCAAATAAATAAATAAAATCTTAAAATTAAAAAACAAGAACAAAGGTGTCTGGCTGGCTCAGTCAGAAGAGCATGCAACTCTTGATCTCAGGGTAACGAGTTCAAGCCCCATGTTGGATGTAGAGATTACTTAAAAAAATAAAAATAAAAAGAAGCAAGAACATTCATTGAGCACCTACTGTGTGCCACTCTCTTTCCTTTTTATTTAAAAAAAATTTTTTTAAGATTTTATTTATTCATGAGAGATACACAGAGAGAGAGAGACAGGCAGAGAAACAGGCAGAGGGAGAAGCAGGCTCCATTCAGGGAGCCCGATGCCAGACTCGATCCCAGGACTCCAGGATCACGCCCTGAGCTGAAGGCAGACCCTCAACCGCTGAGCCACTCAGGCATACCCACTCTCTTTTCAAACATTAGCTCCTATAAACCTCACAAAAAAACCCTGTAAAATCGGTATTATCACAACCATTTCACAGTGAGAAACTAAGGCCTACTAAAGTGAAGCAACATGTCCAAAACCACACAGACAACCAGACTCCAGAGTTTGTGTGAAGAGGGAACATGGAGCATCTTCTTTCCCCCCACCTCAGTGTAAACAGACTGGGTGACTGGACCACAGCCAAGCCTCACTGGTCCTCTAGAGTCCTGTTTCAGACCCAGATGCTGGGAGGACAAAACATTAAGCAGGCCCCACTGCCTTATCTCTTTCCCACAGCTTAGGATTTCCTAGCAGGTGGACACACAGGCACCTTCCCAGGGCAGCAGCTGGTGCACTGGCCTCCTGCTTTACCAAGTCAAATCTTGTCTGAGGCCTAGAACACCCACAGGGCCACCAAACCAGATTTTCCTTTGAAGCTGGAGAAAGAGAAGGAGGAGAGAAAAATGGAGGGCCTATGGTCTAGAGTCACAGACCAGGAGGGCTCCACATGTGCAACTGCCTCCTTCCAAATGGACCACCCAGAGACCACTCCATTGCCAGTTCCATGCTCCCCTGGGAACCATAATAGCTCAAGAAAAGAGGATGCTCTGAGTTTACAAGCTGGAGAAGGTAGTGGGAAGTCAGGGAGACAGGCTCTGGCCTGCCAGGAGGGCCCTGGCCTTACCCCAACAAAAACTGGCACAGACCAAACTATAGGGATGCCAATTAAGCCAGTTCTACGATTTCCAAAGCCACAGGGCAGCCATAGTTGAGTAGGAATAGTGGAGGGCCCAGGGGACAGGAGAACTGAATCAGCAGAAGACAAAAACTACTGTTCCAGATGTTTCTCTCTGGACCCAGCTCAGATCCCTCTCTCCCCTAGCAGGAAGTCAACACCCACGAGATCCCAGAAAGCATAGCTCCTCATCTCATCTGGCTCACAGCACTGAGTGGACTGAAGCTGTGGGAAAAGAGGGAGGTCAGGGACCCACCTCTTTCAGGCCATCTCCCTTGGGCCAGGAGACCTGGTATCCAACTGGTATCCTACTTTTTCTTCCTGACCACCTCCTCTATGCTACAGAAGGGACTTCCCTGTATAGATCTGTTCTTCCTATCCCACAGTGATAGGAATGGTAACATCACTCTTCCCACCCTACCCCGCTGAGAACACTCCTTTTTCCTCCTCTGGTCCTTCCTAGGCTTCAACAACTAGCTCAGCCCACAGCCAAGCCAAAAGAACTAATGCTGCCAGCACCTCTGTCTGTGCCCATGCCAACATAGGGCTCTTCACTGGCTGGTTGCTTTTTTGTCTCCTCACCTACCAGCTACTGTTCATGAGCAAACAGGGACTATCACAGGCTCACCAATGTCACCCTGTAGAGCAGGCTCAAAAGACAGACAAGGTGAAGAAGTAGAAAGGGCCTAGGGCTGGGAATCAGGAGTTCTGAGTTCAATTTCTGGCTTTGATCCTAATCGATGGAAGAGGTGAGGATAACTACTTCGCTCAGGCCTCAGTTCACCTCTCTGTATGACTGCCATCTCTAGGGTCACTTTCAGCTTTCTGACTTGAAATGTCTATCAGTAAATGTCATTTAGCAAATAAATACTAACTCAGCATTTACTTCTCTAAGTTGAAAAAGGTGAATAAGCCTAGTCTCACCCTTAAAGCTGATCAGTCTAATAAACTAGTAATGACAGCATATTCTTACTCTTGCTAGCCTGTCCTTTTTAGCCTCCTGCACTGACTGCTGAGCTAAGTCAGGAAAGATGAGGGCAAGCAGGTTCCTGCTAAGAACCTTCTGTTCTACCTACCCAGCACCTGATTTTCTGCTGGGGCCATAGACTATATTAAGGGATGATGAAGGCAATGGAAATTGTCCTGATCTAGGAGTCAGAAACCCTGGGTTCAAGTTTTGGTTCTGCTAACTAATATGCCGTGTGACCTTAAGCAAGTGATTCTCCTCTCTGAGCCTCAGTTTCCTCATCTGTAAAAGTAAGGGCGGAGCTAGGTAAATCTCTTTAAGATCCCTTTCAGTTCCAACAGTCTATGATTTTTATGATCTACTCATGCCAGACTCCTAACAGTCACCTGAGCAAGATATCTTCTGATCTGCTTTCTTCCCCATTCCCTAAGCCCCTGGCAACTGCCAAAACTGACCATCCTGAGACAACCTTTGGTCCAGGGTGGCTGAAATGGACCTTTAATCTGGAGCCAGAGTCCCTGCCCTCTCCCCTGCAGTCATCAGTGCTAATGTTTCACTTCTCTGGGATAGCACATGGACTCCTAGCCCTTAACCACGAGATTAGCTTTAGGGCAGTCACCCTGAAACTTCCCATAACTTCCCCTCTTATGGCCTTGGGCAGGGACTTACTTTTGGCTACTTTGGAACCACAATATAAACTAAGCAGGGAACAGCCAAGTTTTCAGACACCAGAGATTTTAGGTTGATCACGAGGGTCAAGAAAGTGAGGTAGGGAGAGAGGAGGGAACCTGGGATCCCACCTCAGCCACAGTTCTATAAACACCAGTGATGGAGAGGGCATCTGCAAAGCCTCGGTTTGTGGTTGGAGTGTGGGGAAGACAGATGTCTGGCTGCCTAGTGGGGGAATACAGCCAAAGGGAGGTGCTCCCACGGGGCGTCTCTCTGTTCACAAATACCAGAGGTACGCCCTCATTTTTCTTGTCAATTCTCAGACCCTTAGAAGGAAAAGAAAGGAAACTAACATTTTCTAGGCCACTACTTGGGTCAGGCACTGTGCTAGGCACTTTAATATATCTGAATTGATTTAATCCCCATAGTAATCTCGGGAGTACATGTTACAGCTGCCCTTTATGGTAAGCAAACAAGCTTATAGATTCAGGATCTTGCCCAAGGTCACATAGCCAGCAAGTATGATTTTTTTTTCCCTAAATCTGGCCTTTTCCCACTATATTGCATTGCTCTGTACCTTAATATCTAGTTAACTGCCTATAAGAATGTAATAGGAATTCTTATATCCTAGAATTCACTAGCAAATCTGAGCTCTTCCTTCTAAGAAGCCACAAATGCAACTAGGAACTCCTTTCCCACTTCTCAAGACCCCATCACTCTCAGGGCCCTGATCCCTAGTGACTGCTCCTCAATTCAAAAAATATGGGCAGCCCAGGTGGCTCAGCAGTTTAGCGTGGCCTTCAGCCCAAGGTGTGATCCTGGAGACTAGGGATCGAGTCCCACATCAGGCTCCCTGCATGGAGCCTGCTTCTCCCTCTGCTTGTGTCTCTGCCTGTGTGTGTGTGTGTGTGTGTCTCTCATGAATAAATAAATAAAATCTTAAAAAAAAAATACCCTAAGACCCCTTTGGGCTCTCACAAGCTAATCCTGGGGAACTCTAACAAAGCATCAAATCAAGGTGAGGCATCAGAATAAGGGGTGCTCTGAGTCCTGCAGTGGACAAGGTTTAGCCTGCTGTGAATAAGTGGGGAGAGGCTGGAGGAGACAGATCCAGTGGGTAGGAGAGAACTCTCCTTGGGGGAGGGAGCTACATTTCTCCAAAGTAGAAGGAGGCCTGGTAAATATGAGGCATTGGGACTGAGGAAAATCCCAGGAGTGACCTTTATGGGGCTGCTTGTGTCAGGTGGGGTTCTTAATAGATGGTCAAGTCATTTTAATAAGTCATAAGAGAGGCTGAAGGAGGCTTGGACAGTCAGAGAAGGGGAGAAAGGGCCATCTGGAGTAGGGTCCTGACTGAGTCCTGTGGGCCCCCACAGGTAATTGTGGGAGGCTCTCTGTTGAAGGGAAGGCATATCACGAGGGAGGCTTGTCAGTTCTGTGCAGAACACTAGTCTCATGTGACAGGACAGCTGGGATAGGAGTAGGGTCTGGAGTCTATCCTTCTTAAGGGGACCGGCCAGCCCACTGATATGATCTCTGTGAGGACCAGGCTCAGAGGGCTCTGTGGGGCAGTGTGGCTGCCCAGCAACCCAGCTTGGAGAGAAGATACTGTCTGCTTCACTGCCTCAAATTTCTCTGCCTGACAGACAGCTGGGTTCTAGATGCTCTGGGGGTGGGGGATCAGGGTGCGCTACCAGCAGGGACCCTGCTGGCTCCAAGACTGCCCCCTTGAGTCGCTGTTTTAGGAGGAGCTTGGAGTTTCCACAGCATACAGAGAGACCGCGAACAGTCTGTCCAGGAGGTGAGGCACTGTCACTCTGTGGGTACTGAGAAGGGGGAGTGTCTGCCTACCTGTTGCCAGTGACAGAGAAATCTGCCTCTGAAGGGGGAGAGCACTCTGTGACCTTTTCATGAAGAGAAGGGACTATCTGCCCCAAGGTGGGACTCTGGGAGGGAGCCCATCAATGTCAGTCCAGCCCACCCAGAAGTCCGTGTGTTTGGGGTAAGGGTCAGTCTGTCCTGGAGTGCAATAAGGGCAGGACAGTCTGTTCCTTTGAAGCTCATCTGCCTAAGGTATCCCCCTGGTCTGAGGGTAGCAAGGTGGAGAGAAGGTGTCTGTGAGTCTTGGGGGATGGGGGTAGAGAGGATATCTGTCGAGGGAGGGGCAGCCATCTGTAAGCCTGCCAAGGGTGGCACAATCAGGCCTAAGGCCCCGGCGGCAGCAGCGAGGTTGGGCCAGGTGTCTGTCTTTCTGTCCCGCAGTTGGGAGGAGGGCACTGAGGGCGCTTCCTGGGGGCGGGTCAATGTGTCTGGAGGGCGGGGGCAAGGGAGAGGTAGGGCTGGCCTATCAGTCCTTAGGTCGGAAGCGGGCCCGTGAGTGGGGCGGGTCAGTCTGCCCGAGGAGGGGGTGGGGGTGGGGCAGAGAGGGGAGGGGTTGGTGGTCCCCAGTTGGCAGAAGAACCTGTCGGTCCGTCCAGAGGGCGGCTCCGTCCGCGTCCAGGCCCCCCCGCGCGAGCTCCGCGCCCGCCCTCGGCCCTCGGTCCCGAGCCCCGGCGCTACTCACGCGCCCTCGGCGCCCTGCGAGCCCACGATGAAGCCGAACTTGTCGATGCGGCGTTCGGCGAAGCCGTTGGCCTCCGAGTCCGAGCCGAGAGAGCTGAGCTCGTCGGCGGCTGCGGTGTCGGAGCCCGGAGTCAGGCTCTCGCGGGTCCCCGACAGACTCCCTTCGGCCGCCGGCGCGCGCGGCCCGTTCTCTCCGCGGCTCTTCGCCATCCCGGCCGCACCCGCCGCCTCAGCCCCAGCGGCCACCTCAGCCACCTCAGCCGCCTCAGCCTCCGGGCCGCCGCCGCCGCCCCGCCCACGCGCCGCGCCCATTGGCCGCCGCAAGGCCAGGGGCGGGGCCCTAGCCCTCCCAGGAGCTTCCCCCCACGCCCAATGGGCTCCGCGGACCCCAGGGCCCGCCCACCTCCCCTAGACTGGCGCCAACCGACCCGACGTGAGGGGCGGGGCATCCGTCACCAGGGGCCCTCCCCTCCGGGCTGTCAATCAAGAGAGCTCACCTGAAAGAGCTCCCAAGGCCTTTCCGGGTTGCCCCGCCCGCTTGTCACCTGTAACGCTGCTCAGTCAGAGGCCCAAGGAGTGCGCTGGGGATTCCGCATCTGCCTCCGGAACCCCTGGCTCCTCGTGAGACCCAAGGGATTTGAGTAGGAATGGTTTCCCCCATTCATTTGTGGGAAGCTCTGAGGAGGGATTCGGGATTCGGGCACTCGCCCAGGAACACTCAACGGATTAAAGACCCAGGCTGAGCTAGAAGTTCGCTGCCCGTGATCACTGCTTCTAGGGCTTTAAATTAGCTCTTGGGAAACCTAGTTAATAAGAATAATGACCAACGTTTATTGAGCTGCTCATTGCCCCAAGTTCTATCTACTTTCTCTTGTACTCTTTTTCCCAACAGCTTGAGGCATAATTAACCTACCATAAAAATCACCCATTTTAAGTGTATAATTCAATGTTTTTAAGCATATTTGTGGAGTTGTGCAACTATCACAACCTAATTTTAGAACATTTTCGTCACCCCTAAAACATTCCTATCCATCAGCAGTCACTCTCCAACCACACATCTACCTTCTGTTTCTATAGATTTGCCCTTTCTGGACATTTTTTATAAACGGAATCATACAATAAGTGGCCTTTGTGTCTGGCTTCTTTTACTAAGCATTTTTCGAGGTTCATTCATGTTGTAGCATGTATCAGTGCTTCCCTTCTATGCCTGTATAATATTTCATCAAATGCAAATTCCACATTTCATTTATCCACTTGTCAGTGATGGTCATTTGGTTGTTTCCCTTTTTTGAAAATATTTAGATACAAGCTTTTGTATGGACGAATGTTTTCATCTCTTGAGTAAATACGTAAGAGTGGGAATTGCTAAGTTATATGGTAACTGTTTAATCTTCTGAGAAACTGGCAAGCTGTTTTCCAAATTGGTCACACCTTCTCTTATCATCTTTGTGCAATGAGGTAGATACAATTTTGTCCCATTTTTACATTTTAAGAAACTGAGGTATAGGGAAGTGAAATCAGCTGCCTAAGGTCCCAGCAATAGCTGTGGCAGAGGCAGGATTTGAATTTAGCTCTTACCAAAAACAGCTTATGTCAGGAGACATGGACCAATTGTATCTATATTGACTTAGCTCCCATAAGCCTACTTCTCACTTCAGGGATTGTCAACTCTTGGAGCCATAAAGATAGCTCCTCACATAAGCCCAGTACTTTATAGTTTATAAGTTGCAACCACATTGTAATCTGATACTTCCTGTAGACCTGTGAGGGAGACAGACCCCAAAACAGGAAAGGACTAGAAGAGCCAGGCCTGAGCTGCAAGGCCTGAGACAGCCTGCTAAGGGGCCCAAGGCATGGCTCCAAGAGGGGGGCCTAAGACTTGAGTGATTTCGCCAGCTGTTTCCTTGATGCCACATTGCTCAGTCATTCTTGAAGACTTCACTGTGCTGTCTTCACATTCCATAGGTTTATGGTTTTCCATAAACAGAGCAATAGCAGACATGGGAGTGGGCACAGGCTATTTTGGTCTTAAATTCTCAGTCTAGGACATTCTTCCTCTCCAATAGCTCTAGACAGTGGTGGGCTCTTAGTCTTAGATCGTAGGAGGGGCAGAGTGGGCCTTGCATGGGGATGTGGGCCTATCCCAGGGAAGGGAAAGAAAAGCCAGACACAAGGGAAACAGATGTGAGGCCTCAAGCCTAGCAAAATATTCACAACCCTTTGACTTCATAATTCTGGCGTAGGGTCATATCTCAAATATGCTCAGCCCTGTAAGGGCACATGTATAGTGAGGTTTACCTCAGAGATATTTGAGGTGGAGATGAGGGATAGGTAAGAAGTACCTGGATGTCCATCTTTGGGAGAGTAAATGTTTCTCAGGGCCTTGAGTCCCCAGCTTTTAGTTTTCTTACACAAGACCACCCAGGATTCAAATCTCTGCTGTCACTGTACACCTTAAACAAATCACTTCTAAGCTCATTTCCTTATCTGCAAAATGGAAATACTGGAAAATATACCTCTCCTCAGGGAAGTTGTTCTGAGACTTCAGAGTGACAATATGTGCTAAGCATCTGGCACATGGAAGTACTCAATAGATAGAGCCAGGAGTGATGGTGTTTGTACTTTGCAAAGCACTCTGCAAGTCCATTATTGTCTTGACTATTTCCCACTACTGTCTCTGGCTGCAGCAGGGGAGTTTATCTAATTTAACCTATGGAAAAGGGGCTGTGCCCCTTAATAACTGGGTGTTCCTGTGCAAAACTGCTTAACTTCTCAGAACCTTAACTTCCTCTTCTGAAAAATAAGAATGTCAATAATTACTTGGTGAAGGGGGGTGCCTGAGCTGGCTTGGTCAGTAGAGCATGTAACTCTTGATCTGGGGGTTGAGTCAAGTCCCATACTGGATGTAAAGCTTACTAAAAAACAAACAACCCCCCCCAAAACAAACCGACAAAAACCCCCCAAGGAATAACAACAAAAACTTGAAGTATGTGAGCTGTCTCTGAAATCTCCAGCACAAAGTAGACACTTATTGTTACATTTCTTTACTTCAAATTTCAGAGCCCTTTATCTGATAGTGAACTAGAGAGATGAAAACCTGGATCAATAGTTTATATTGCAGTAGAGGAAGAAAACATGTGTGAAAAGGACAATAAAGCAGGGTAAGGGTGGGGGCAAGGATGACAGTGGGGACGGGGAGTAGATGGAAATAAGGAAGCTTCTCTGTGGGGATCTGGGAGAAAGGAAGCAGGGCAGCAACTGCAAAGCTTATGAAAGAGAAGCAGGCTCAGAGACTTGGGTGAAGTGAGAAGGCAGGAGTGAATGAATGAATGATAAAAAGAAATGCCCTGCAGAGTAATTAAGAATAGTAAGAGGCCTCTGGCAATGCTGTGAAACACCCAGGTAAGACTAGATGCTGTAGGTGTTGGGGATGAGATGCTTAGCCAAGGCTACAGGAATGTATGGACAAAGTGGAGACTCATCTTCCTGGGGTCATTCTTAAAAGTTTAGCTCCAGGTGCTCACACAGGCCCCAGGGAAGTATCCTCTCCTGGGCCCTGGAATGTGGAACTTGCATATGCTCAGAAAACCTGTCAGCATTGACCATGAGCAGATGTCCAGATGTCATAGCCTTGATTTGTAATAAGAACAGAGCTGAGGTTCAGAAGCTAGTGCCCAGCAGCCAATGAAGACTAGGCAAACTATTGGCTCTTTATCCCTACACTGAGAGGAACAGTAAGACTTTTGGTCCAAGTGGTAGGGAACACAACTTGAATGGGCTTAACCCAACACTGCATTTAGTGGGTTCTATAGCTTAAAAAAAAATCATAGGCAAATGAGCTTCAGCAGCAGTCTGATCCAGAGGTTGACCAGGAATAGCAGCCTTACTTTCCTCTTTTCTTTGTCCTCCTTCTTGTGATTGCTAATCTCAAGCTAGAGCCCCTCATGGCAGCAGCTCCAGGCTCACATCCTTCCTTCACACATCCATACAACAGATTCTTCTGGTAGTTTCTGCTCAATAGTGAGGGGGGTTGCATTCCTTCATGTATCCTCTGTTTATACTAGGACACATGCCTATCCCTAATCTAATCATCACAGCTCAGGGAGGGAACACTCACTGACTTTACCTAACTCAGTTTAATGCAACAATAGTACCTTCTCTGCAATATGATATGATAGGAATAGGACTGTATCTTGTCTTGCTTCAGATTGTACGACTCAGACTATCTAGAATTATTCACTTTTTATCAAAATATAGCAATGTAGTAAAGAGCAAATTCTCAAAATTAATTATCTTAACTTTGATGGTACATTTTACTTTTATTTAAAAAAACAAACTCCTAAAAATCTTATATATCAGTATGCATACCCTTAAACACACTGTGTAAGCCATATTATATTTTGCCTTTGATTTTTGATTTATAGGGATTAAATATTACATTTAAGAATTGCTATAATTACAGTACACCATATATTTCAAATGTATACCCTATCATAATATAGCCTTTGTATATATTCTCTAACACAAATTTTTTTTTTAAATTTTATTTGTTTATGAGAGACACAGGGAGAGAGAGGCAGAGACACAGGCAGAGAGAGAAGCAGGCTCCATGCAGGGAGCCCGACGAGGGACTAGATCCTAGGTCCCCAGGATCAGGCCCTGGGCTGAAGGCAGCACTAAACTGCTGAGCCACCTGAGCTGCCCCACAAATTTTAACTTTAAAAAGTGAAATGGGTCAGGGTGCCTGGGTGGCACAATTGGTTGAGTCCCAACTCTTGATTTCGGCTCCTTTCATGACCTCAGGGTCCTGAGATTGAGCCCTGCATCAAATCCATGATGAATCTACTTGATTCTCTCTCCCTCAGCCCCTCCCCTCACTTTCTAAAATAACTAAGTAAAAGTGAAATGGGTCTAATTATAGATGGCCTCCTTGGTCTACATGACAAGCACTCACTTGAAACAGTCAAATTGAAAGTAAAATTCCTTGATGTCTATGATTCCAAAGTCCCCTGTGTCTAGAATGACAGGCTGAGAGCATCAAAATCATGCCCAGTTTCCTAGCAGTTCCACAACAGGAACATTCCTCCCCATTTCATGTCTGGTCTGGAGAGGCAGTGAGGATGGTGGTGTCACCATGAATGGAAGAGCTCATTGGCCAGATGACCTCAGGTATCTACCTAATCTAAAAAACGGGGCAGACAATCCTCAGAGGATTGCAGTGAGATTCAGAAAAGCTGCGTCAGCAAGGTATTGCCTTCATGTTACAGGCCCTAAACCAGAAGTGTGGAGTGTTGGGCATGAGTGTTGGGCCCATGGCCATGAACAGTCATAAGGCCACCGTGGTCAAGGGATTTCTTTGACAGGAATAAGCCAGGACAAATGTTCATTCAGGAGCTTCACCAGACTGGGTTCGGGCCCCAGAGGGTGGCTCAAAGAGACCCATTCACTCATATTCCACCCAGCAGCATTCCTGGTCTCCAGTCACAGCCTTGGGCTGAGGAATCTGACATCTGTGGGGGAGAGTGACCAACACCACAGCCTATTCCCCATCCCCAGAGCCAACCCCAGGAAGAATGGAGAGCCTGAAGCATAAAACACCCCCAGGTCTCCTGACCCCCATTCCAGGTGATGATCAATGCAATTTTGAGTGTTAAGCAGCCAGCACTTCATTTTAGGCACCCAAACCATAGAGCCCACTTCAACCCTGGCTCCTGGGAAAACATCCAGTAAGCAGGTGGGAGGTAGAGGTCAAACAGGGTGAGGAATAATATCCCTCAATCAAGTTAAAAATGTGAGGGATCTAGCTGTTTGTAATGGAGCCATACAAGTGTCACTGTAGAAAGGCCACCTGAGCCCTAGGTCTGGAGTCAGAAGCTTTGAGTTTGTGAGTATATATGGGACTAGAGGGGTGGTGGTGGTGGTGGTAGCGGTAGAGAGCAGAGTGGGGTGGTAACTAGGATACTGGTTCTATGACCTTGGGAATGGCCTCCCCCCTTTGAGCCCTGGAGTTGACCTCGTGAGGCAGCTAGCTGGATCCAATGGAAGGACTGCAAAGAAAAGGCATAAGGTACTCTCGGGATAAACACGAGTGAGATCCTCTCAGAATAAAGTGAGATTTAGGTTTCAAACCAGGAAATAGTTTTCAACAGGCTCTCACCTTCCTCCCTCTAAACACCCACAGCAGCGCCTAACTCCCTGTGATAGCACAATTCCAAAAATAAGCCTACGTCTGGCTCTTACTAGGGAGCAAGCCTGTGACAAGCGTTTAGCACACATTCTCTTTTCAGCTTCTTACTGTGTGACTGTGGGCATGCAACCCACTGTCTCTGTTCTCAGTTGACTCAAGTAGAAAACAGAAATACTCAATATTACATAAGTTAAAATTGTTGAAGTACTTAAAACAATAAGAAGTAAGTTGGTTAAGTTTTATAAAATCTTTAAAAGGGTTCATGGCTGGAGCACCTGGCTGCCTCAAGTTGGTTATGTGTCTGCCTTTGGCTCAGGTCATGATCCCAGTCCTGGGATCAAGTCCTACATTGGGCTCCCTGCTGAGCAAGGGAGCCTGCTTCTCCATCTCCCTCTGCCTGCAGCTCCCCCTGCTTGTGCTCTTTGGCACTCTATAAAATAAATCTTTAAAAAAAAAAAGTTCATAGCTGTGGCACATTTAAGTATTTTTTAAATAAATATAATTTTAAAAAACTTCATGTCCCTGTGCTCTCCCAGGGTAAGCCACCAGCCTAAGGACACAGGGCCAATCAGGTGATGGGTGATTCCAGGCCTGTAGGAAACTGCCACCTGAGTCTCACCCACATGTGTTTCTCTGTCACTCACTAGCCTAGGAACTATTATCACACTTGTCCTTGCTCTTCTGTGGTCCTGGTATGCTAAAAGCATTTTGTAGCAGTCTATTAAATACATATAGTATGCTTTTGAAAAATCCAAGTATTTTAAGAGCTATAAAAATAAATCTTTCTAAAATTCATAAAAGACTTGGTAGTGATAAGAATTTAGTTCAAAGTCCAACATTCCTCGGAGCAGAAGAAGAGCCACAAGGTAGCGTGCCTGCTCCCACTGCCTTGGGTCTGGACAGGACACAGGTGGCCAAGGGACAAGTCTTCTGACACTGATTTCACAAGAAGGATACAAGAGGTTTATTAGACAACCATGGCAAGATACAAAATGATTAACAATGAGAACAACCATATTCTATCAGCCACGTGCCACTTAGTACTGTATGACAACTATCCCACAGGACATTTCTGAGTTCACATCTCCTAACATGCTACTCAAAGAAATGAATCCCCTCAAGTCAAGACTCAAACACAAAAGGATTCCAGAGACCACTGGGGAGAAGACTGGCTTAGAAAGCTCTCCCTTACCCATGTGAAGAAGAAAACTTGTCAGGACAATTTGAATTTCCAAATTTAGTTGAGAGAGAAACAAATGTGCAAGGCAGGGTCTCCTGGGGCTGGGGCAGAGAATAGGGCAGTGGGAGACAGGAGAGGCAAAAACGGCAGTGGCTGAGATCTAACAGCAGGTTTCTCTCCTCTACTTCTTCCGCCCGCCTCTCTCCTTGAGGGCCAAGTGGATAATGGCACCATTGGCCATGTTGTAGTAAGCCAGTGAGTTGGAATCCTTGATGAAAATACCCTGGAAAACAGATAGTATGCTTTAGCACAGGGCATCCTGGCCCTAAGTAGTGTACAGTCTCATAATTCCCAACATCCATTCACTCTGAACTCAGTGAATACAGCAGCCTGCAACAAGATGGGGCACTGGTGGGGGTGGGGATGGGGGTGGCAGAGGGTGACATTGAAGGTCTCTGGTTCCCCCTAGAATGCTCTGCTTTCCTTCCTTCCTACTAACCCATGCTTTTCCTCTTTGTCAACTCCCCAGATGTTGACCCAGACCAGCCCCATGGAATTCTGACTCTCAAATCATAAGACCTTTTAGAGATCAATCCAAGAGTCTCATTTTATAGAACAGGAAACTGAGGCTCAGGAATTTGTCAAAGTCCTGAGAGGGAGAATAAAGCAGCCCCATTGTGGCCAGGTGGGTACCAGGTTGAGCTGTATGATCAGTTCTGTGTCCCTGCACAAAGCCAGGCTACCCCATACCACACTGGCTGAGTTGGCTCCACCACTGGGCCTGAAGCCCACTATACATTCCCAAGTCTAGTTCCTGATGTCCACCCTAGCCACTGAGGCAAAAGATTTTGGGCCACACACAAGACTATACTGCGAGGGCTCCCCCTACCAGAGCCTCGCCCTGTCTGGCTAACCTGCCCTGGCACTCTCAGGCAGCATCACTTCTAGGACAGACTCATGTGGCCACCCCAACATCTCCCCATTCCTTTATTCCACAGAGGAGTTAGCTTCTGGGATGGCAGAGGTGTTGAGACTCAAGGGGCAGGACCACTGACTTATCTGACTTACCTCATACTGTAGCTTCTGTTTCCCTGCAGGCATACCCGTAGCTTCATGAATCTTCACCTTGATGACAGAGACCTGTGGGACCAAAAGATTGCTCACCCCTTTGCTAAGGTCAGCTGAAGAAAGCTGCCCCGTCTTCTTGAACCCCCTGTACCTGATGTCAGTTAGCCACAGATCTCATACCTGGTCTGTGAGTGGGAGCGTGAAGACCAGCACTTGTCCGTTCAGTTTCCATTCAGTCTTATCCTGCATGTTGGGCACTTGAACTTTGATAGACACTGGACCCTACAAAACAGGACATGGCCATTATGCCCTGGGAACCCTGAGCCCATCAGGAACTATGCTCTCCTATTCCTGGGCCAATCTAAACAATGTCACCTGTCCGTCTGGGCTCTTGGACTCTGGCCCAATTCACTACTAATGTAACTAGTGACATGGCACAACTGACTCCCCATTTTCAAGATTTGGTTTCTATTTATTTATTTTTTTTTTTAAGATTTTTATTTATTCATTCATGAGAGACACACACACAGAGAGAGAGGCAGAGACACAGAGGGAGAAGCAGGCTCCATGCGGGGAGCCCGACGCGGGACTCAATCCCAGGACTCCAGGATCACACCCTGGGCCAAGGGCAGGCACTAAACCACTGAGCCACCCAGGGATTCCCCTTGGTTTCTCTTTAAAATGACTTCTACCCTGACTCCTGGTGAGTCTGGAACTGAAAAAGTGCTAAGAAAATGCCGAGCAGTGGTGCCTGGTGGCTTAGTTGGTTGAACATCTGCCTTTGGCTCAGGTCATGATCCCAGGGTACTGGGATCAAACCCCAGGTCGGGCTCCTTGCTCAGCAGGAGTCTGCTTCTCCCTCTCCCCCAGGCTTGTGCATGCTCTAATATATAAAATCTTTATTTTTTCGAAGAGATTTTATTTATTTCAGACAAAGAGAGTGTGCGAGAGCAAGCGATTATGGGGAAAGGAGGGGCTGAGGGAGAAGGAGAAGCCGACTCCCTGCTAAGCAAGGAACCTGATGTGGAGCTTGATCCCAGGACCCTGAGATCATAACCCGAACTGAAGGCAGATACTTAGCCAGGTAGTGTGTAACTGCAGCAGGACTGGATCCCCCAACTAGACACCACGGCCACGGGTGTCACTCTGATATCACATACCTTGTTTCTGCGCAGGAACTCCTCCTCAGGCACGAGACTGTCCTCTGTCTTCAGTTTCTTGGAGGCTGGTTCATCCTCCATGGGAGGCGGGGGGTGGACAGGGGGCATTGGGGCTGGAGCTGGGACAGGTGCCACAGGTGGAGCAGGCACAAACGCTGCAAGGACAAGAACACTCTCATGAGTGGGAGGAAGGCCCTGGACTGAGGGCCAGTGAGAAGTGAGGGGAGATTGCAAAGGTATCCTGCTCTTCCCAGTTAGAGGTGTGAAGGGTCAACTCCTTGTTAAGTCTGGCAGCCAGCAGGTTCCCTGGCAGGGAGGCCCGGGAGACTGCCCATAACAGACAGCAAATTCCCTGCCAGCAGGGGCCAGTGGACAGCAAGCATGACCGGGCCTCTGCACCTGTCTGGGGCCTGACCATTCAGTACACAAACCCCACTATCTCCCCCAGGACCTGTGACTGCCCAGCTCCTAGCCCAGGGATCATTCATGTGGGGAAGCCATGGCTTTCCTCTGGGCTGGGCCCCAGCTAAAATAGCTGGCCACTACCATTAGCCACTGCTCTGCTCACAGAGTTTGGTCTATAGTGCTGACCCAATAGTCTGGCAAGTGATACAAGAGACACTGACCTGTTGGCACAATCATGGGAGGTGGGCGGGGTGCCATGATAGGAGGGGCCGAGGGAGGCATGGGCACCACGTTGATCCTGGGTGCATGGATGATAGGTGGCATGGGTGCAATCACTGAGCCTGGGGGTAGTCGGACCACTGATGCCATCGGGGGTCGGGGCATGACAGGTACTGCAGACACAACTGTGGTACGAACAGGAGGTGGCATCTGTGGGGGAGAAGAGATCCATTAGGTCACAGGAAGCCAAAACGGGACCTTTAGGCCATATAAGGCCACTGATTAGCCACCTGTAGCCTTTGAGGATGAGGGCTGGACAGCTCTGACAGAGTCCAGCCTCACAACCAGACTCTGACAGGAACTATGCCGAGAGGCTCAGGAAGACACTCTTTCCACTTGCGAGTCAACCAGCTGCTTGTGGCAGACACTGAAAGAGCCACTAAAGAGGCTGATGGGGATCCCTGGGTGGCTCAGTGGTTTAGTGCCTGCCTTTGGCCCAGGGCGTGATCCCAGAGTCCTGGGATCGAGTCCCACATCGGGCTCCCTGTATGGAGCCTGCTTCTCCTTCTGCCTGTGTCTCTGCCTCTCTGTGTGTCTCTCATAAGTAAATAAATAAAATCTTAAAAAAAAAAAAAAAAAAAAAAAAAGCTGACCTCAACTTCGTTTTCTGGAGTCGGGCCATCAGTACGTGAAGACCTGTTAAGCCCTGTAGCCCTTCTCTGCCCCAAGCCTGCTTCTCACAATTTGCCTCTTGCCTCCCTCCCTATTCCAATCCTCCCACAGATGGAAGATCAGACTAGAGGTTCCCACTGAAAATTAAAGAGTCCTTTGTCTCTCAACTTGACACAAGCAGTACTTGGGCTCTACCATAAAGAAGTTGTCCTTCACAGCCAATAGTGTCTGGCCCCAAGAACCAAACTCTACAAGATCAGTCCCAAAATAGATATTGGCTTACTGCAGGTGGCCGGGGCACAGAGGTAATGGGTGGGGCAGAGCTAGGAATGTTGGTGGCTGAAGATGGAGGTGGTGGCTGCTGGGGAAGTTCATTGGGTTTGCTGGGGCCAATCTTCTCTTTGGTATCATCCTCTGGCACTAGGCCCTTGGCCTTGTGGATGGCTTCTATCTGCTCCTGGAGGGTAATATTGGCCTGGGCAGCCTGCTGGGTCCGGGCCATGCTGCCTGAGTGGCCATCCCAGGTCACCTGCAAGGAAAAGCAAGGCCACAGATTGTCAAGGGTCCTAGAATACAGCCCAAGTCTAGGTGTATGAGGGTGGGGAAGGCACTAGGATCCATCAGAACCGTACCTTTTCCTCTGGCTTCTGGATCTCCTCCTCACCGATCTTCTTACCGATGGCTGTTTCCTCTACGCCAAAGATGTCAGTACGCCGCTCAGCCAACTGTTTCAAGCTGCTCTCGATATCCAGACCTAGATACAATCACAGAATAGAGGCAGGGGACAAAAAGGAAACTAAAACCAGGTGCCTTTCTAATAGAACTCTCCTGGTGCAGGGTATAGGGTAGCCCCATGGGGACAGGCTGAGTCTGGGTCCCAACAAGGCATGCCTCTCCTCTAAGCCTGGGGAAAGCTGCCTGGTCAGCACTAAGCCTGTACATTAGAGCTTGTCCAACCACTTGACTTACGAAAAGCAACTGAGAGACCAAGTCACACAAATGGCAAGTAGCAGTCAGGACTAAATGCTCAGTCTCCTGCCTCTGGGACAAAAGTATTCTTCCTATTGTGACTCATTTCAAAGGCACTCAGGGTGCTCCAGCCACCCAAGCCCTCATTCTAAGACAGCCCCCAAAAGGTCAACTTTCCTAGCTCTGAAACCTCTGGGATGCCATCCATGTCAGGTGCCTGCCTTTAGAGGAGAAGTCTTATAAAGAGTCTTTTTTTTTTTTTTTTTTTTTATAAAGAGTCTTTATAGAAAATGGGGAGTTCATTTGTAGCATCACAGGATCCACTATCCTCAAAGTTTTTTGTTGATCTTAGTTGTTGCCATTTACTTAAAGCAAGTTTACCATGGTCTAGAGACTCCTATGGGTCAAACTGAGTCAGGACTGAGTCAGAGAAGTATGGACGGGGTGGGAGAACCGCCACCTCACCTGGTGCATAAACTTCATCATCACTCTGCTTCTCACGGATGGAGCGGTCTCGCTGCTCTAGCCAGCGGGGATCAAGGAGTCCAATGCGCATATGTTCCTGCATTTTGCTGGCAGGGATCTTCTCCCCCGTGATAGGAGACACAAGATATTCATCTGGAGCAGGAGCTGGAGGCAGGGGCTTGGAAGCTAAAAGGAAACAGAGATGCCTGAATGAGAACACTGGAAAGTAGTCACGGTCAAGACTGTTGTTTCATTTACACATCACTCATCTGAGACACATCCATTTAGTACCATGCTATACCTGGTACTATGCAGGTATAGTACCTGCACAGTACCTGGGCACCAGAGATGACTGGGCACCAGAGATGACTCAGCTCTGTTCCCCACTGCTAGGCCTGCGAAGGAGGGGTTATCAATGCCTTCGAGACAAGCCACCTCACCTTCTCCTAGAAACAGATAGCTCTGGGGAACGTTTGAAGGCAGGAATGCAGGCCCTACCTTTGGGGTCATAGTCCTTCCGAACAATGACCTGGTCTGGAGTTGGGGGCAGAGGAGGCGGCATCGGTGTCTCTGGGGGTGGGGGCACTTTCTGCCCTTCTTCTTCATCATCTGAACCCTGAAAAGCAAAGCAATGGTAGGATTCAGAGAATGGCTGACAGACCACCTCCTTGAAGCTAAGCCCTGATGGCTCTCAGGGTGGCAAGGAGCTTAGGTCTTTGCCAGCCAGCATCTATGTGCTAAGCCTCTGGGGGCAGCCGAGGCCAGCCGGCAGCTGGCCAAGCTGTTTCCTCACAACATGAATGGGAGTGCTAGGGGCTGTGGTGCTAACACTCCACCCAGGCATTTCCAGCAGCTGGCACCAGGCAGTCCCAGGAGACCAAGGGCACTTAAACATGCTGGGGAGGGAGGGTGCGGGGGGCAAGTCAGTGCTCAATGGTAGCTGCTCATGGAGCAATGCTGGGAGGGAGAGAAAAAGTTAATTCCCACAGACACAGGGGCCTTTCTTCTCACACACAATTTCTTTCCAAGAGGAGGAGAGCAGCTTGGCTCCGGAGACTCTATGCCTGCCTGGGGCGGGAGGGGGGGTAGGGGTGGTAGAGGAGGCCGAAAAGCACAGTCTACACTGATAAAAGCTCTGGGAACCGCTAATCATCTGGGCCTAGGCTCAAATGCATCAAAGCATGTGGCAAAAAGTGTTCCCTGAGAGCTGGCATGGGGGCAGGGGAGAATAGGGCCTCTGGGCCAAGGGGGGAAGGTCACAGAACAGAGCCAGAACAGCTTTTAGATCCTTGCCTGTGAATGAATCTTTGTTGCCAGAGCTAGAAAGAGGCTCTATGCTGCCTGGGTTTGGGCAGCTGCTCAGCTGGGATCCCTTTTTGGGACCCATGCCTCCTTTCAAGGTTCATAAAGGAGCTGGATCTGACTTGTGGAAAGCACCATCTCCTTAAGCTCCAGAGGGAAAGGCCGGCTTGCAGGACCTCCCAGGAGCATATACCTCATCCATATCTTGCACTTGAGTATCCTGGTCCAACTGGGAAGGAGGCTCCTCTGCCTTCTCCTGTTTCTCATCCTCTTCATCAGACTCGACCTCCATTTCAACCTCTTCACTCTCCCCAAACTTCTCATAGCGCTCCTGAATGAGGATTCGGGCCCCCAGCTCCTCCGGGGTGGTTGGGGGAGGGAAATTCCCTGGTAGAGGGTGATTCAGAGTCAAAGGCAACCTCCACACACAATCCTTAGCAAAGACCCATCAGTCTGCCCTCCCCACACTGTAAGCTCTCCAAGGGCCCGATTTCTCTTCCAGCTCCAGACGTCCACCCAACATCTGGCACGATGTTTGCTCTATTGGGTTTAAGTGGGGGCAATGTGGCAAATCTGAAGGTTTCTGATAGCAGAGATGAAACAGACAGATAAAACTCTCTGGGGGACTGTGCTGCTCCCTGGGAAAAGATGTATACCTGAGATGTTCCAGGATGGCTCCTGGCTACTCATCTGGAGTCACAGATCTACCTTGCTCATTGGGTTGGAAGTCCACGGTTTCCACCACCACAAAATCATGCCAGTCGATCTGTGCATAAGCCACCCGTTCCTTCTCCTTCTCCTCCTCTTCCTTCTTCCTCTCTCGCTCCTGGAACTTGGCCCACTCCACCCGGTAACATACCTGAAGAGACAGAAATGGCATGATGCTAAGCTGATCAGGGTCTGCTGCTGATGGGGCTGTCACTTCCAGGCCCTTCACCAAATCCAGCATCTCCTTTGAAACAGGAGGCTGTTCTGTCTACAGGGAGAACTTCCTGGAGGAAACGCTGGTATTTGCATTTGGTTTCAGTCAGGCCCATAGATTGGAAAAAATAAAAATTCTAAATGTCACAGAAACCTTGTGTCTGGGCCCCAAGGGCAGCCATTTGTTATAACCTCAGTTTTCTGCTTGAGTTGGCAAGGAGGTCTATGCTCACAGAGCAGCAAACTCTGTCCCAGGAAGTGTGTGTGACAACAAGTACCCACAAGAGAAGCAGCAATCTGAGAACCTGAGAAACAAAGGCTTCATGCAGCCACCCAGAACAGGCAGCACCAATATGCCTTCTCTCTCCTTGACTCTGAAAACTTGGGGCAGCAAAAGGCATTTGTCACCAGCAAGCCTATTCAGGAGTTGGCTTCTAATCATCTAATCTAATAATCAACTGACTTCTAGTGAGGACAGAAAAGAAGAAGATCCAGTAACGCTAAGAGAAAGTAGAAAGAGAGCAGAGTCCAGGGTTCTTCAGCCTTTGTGGCCATAAGGCCTTTCTTCCCCCCACTCCTGTGCCTGAACTGAATAAGGTCCACCTCAGAGCCTTGTTCCAAGTATGAAACAACCCACACAAAGTCATTCACACCACCACTAACTAGCTATAATTCAGTTTACCTGGTCCAAAACTTCTCGAGGGTTCTCCGCCTCTTTCTTGAGCTTTGTAAATAAGCCTTTAGGGGGAATCAAGATCTGCAATATGAAGAGTTAAAGCAGGTGTCAGTGCCACACAATATAGGACAAACAAGTGGCCTTCCGGGACCTGTAGAAAGGCACAGGAATAGTGAGAGGATGGGGTTCCAGGTCCCAATTCCAGCTCCACTTTGCTGTGTGACTTTGGGCAAGTTACTTAACCTCTGTAACTTGGCTGCCTTCTACAAATAGTGACACCACCACTTAAAGCTGGCAGAGTCAACTTTAAAAACTGTTGCAAGGATCGGCAGGAAAATAGGCAAAAGCACTGCCCATCACTCAGCATATAGTGTACATGTGCTGGCTGGTCTCAGGGCACAGGGCTGCTCCTACCCTTTTGCACATGCTCCCCTGACAACCCGGACTCCAGACTGCCGCCTACAGACTTCATCTCCTACATTCCGTCCCCTGCTTTCTATTCTCTGTAGTATTTATTACCATCGGACATCCACTGACGTTGCACTTGCTTGTCCCCCTCACCGGAACAGAAACTACACAAAAACAGAGATTTCTATCTTCAGTTTACTACTTTATGTCTAGCATTTGAAATAAAGTCTGACAACGAACATATATTTGATGAGACAACAAATGGCTTTGTTCAAAACAGCACAAATTCCCAATAGTATTTATTGTCACTAGTAAAGTGGTTCAGCCCCACTCTATCCTCCCTATACCTCTACCTCATGAATAAATCTATTCCTAGGGTCTCCAATGACTAGAGACAGACACCAGTGACCTCAGGTTAAAATGCTAATGTCAATACCCAAATCTTGAAAGGGAAGAACAGGAAAATAACAGAATAAAAAGGAATCTCGAGACCTTCAACCCTGGAAGTAGTACACAAAGGAAAAATAACACAGGGCTTAATTAAAATTGCTCCTGGATAACTAATTACACAAAACCTTTGGCTTTCATGATTGTTATTTTAGCTATTCCACCACCATTTTTGGATTTGATCATTTTCCAAACACACGCACCTTTATAATCCTTTCTAGTTACATACTTAAAGTGAACTAAGAGTAAATCATTACAAATCTTTTCAAGTCAGATCTTTAACGTACTGCTCTAAAAAACAAAAACAGATGTATAAACCACACCAGTAAAGAGGGAAGACAACCTCAGATACATGTGGAGCAAGAAAAACAAGCCACTGGCAAATCTGTATCAGTGTACTCTGCAAGAAATTAATTTGTTTTTAAATATTAATATTGACTTGTCCCAATCTTGATTCTAACAATGTAGCATGATAATTAAGATCTTTTTTTTTTTTTTAATTTTTTTTTTATTTATGATAGTCACAGAGAGAGAGAGAGGCAGAGACACAGGCAGAGGGAGAAGCAGGCTCCATGCACCGGGAGCCTGACGTGGGATTCGATCCCGGGTCTCCAGGATCGCGCCCCGGGCCAAAGGCAGGCGCCAAACCGCTGCGCCACCCAGGGATCCCTTTTTTTTTTTAAATTTTTTTTTAATTTATGATAGTCACAGAGAGAGAGAGAGAGGCAGAGACACAGGCAGAGGGAGAAGATCTTCTTAATCCAGACCCTAACACCCAGATCTCAGGTTCTGGAGTAAAAATGCCAGAGTTCAAGTCCCAGTTTAGCAAGCCCTAGCTGTGTGATCCTGTCCAAGTTAACTGTGTGCCTACTTCCTGTGTAAAATAAGTACGAGTGGCTACCTTGTAAATTACTAGAGATTAAATGACAGAATGCTACATATACAAGTATTCCAACAATACTAGCTTATCCTTACTTATGTTAAATTGTTTTCCAGTACTTTTTTTTTTTTTTAATTCAGTTTGCCAACATATAGAACACCCAGTGCTCAACACATCATGTGCTCTCCTTAATCCCCATCACCTAGTTACCCCAACCCCTAACCCCAGTGCTTATTTACATTATAGTTCTAATTTAAGGTACTCCTCAGGGTGAAAAACAATAGAAGTATTTGAGTGCAGCTACTTACTAGCTGACAGACCATGAATAAATGACTTCAACTCTCTGAGCCTATTTCTGCTTTTGAAAAAGGGTAGAGGGGGATGCCTGTGTAGCTCAGTGGTTGAGCATCTGCCTTCAGCTCAAGGCACGATCCTGGAGTCCCAGGATTGAGTCCCACATCAGGATCCCTGCAGGGAGCCTACTTTTCCCTCTGCCTATGTCTCTTTGCCTCTCTCTATCTCTCCCTAATACATAAAATCTTTTAAAAAAAATTGCCTTATAAAGAAATAAAGGGGAAGGAGGGAATATCTCCTAGGTTCTTATGAAGAGCAAACTGGGCAAAAGGAGGTAATTATTAAGGGCTTGCTTCTTCTCACATCTGTGCTAAGCAACTGAATATTTCAATATACTTTAAAAGCAGCTAGCATCACTTGGCCTTGTCACACAGCAGGCACCAGCCTAATGGCAGTTATCAATCACACATTTTACTTCTATTTAAAACCAGCAGTCTATGTCACATTTAAGAGGCAGAACTGAATTAGAAATCAAGATCCTACACTGAAGTATAATTTTTAACACCTGCCTGAGGGTCCACAGAGTCATGTCCTTATAGACACGAGTAGATCCAGTGCTTATTCATGGTGCCTTCTTTCCCTAGGCCCAGCACCCCCACCCCTGCCCTGGTGAGGCACCTTGGTGTACTGCTCCACCAGCTTTGTGAAGTAGTTGAAGAGGCTGTGCTGCGGGCGGAGGAAGTCAAACTGGTAGTTGCGCTGCTCTTTCTGCATCAGTTGGGTCAGAAACTGGCGGCCATTCCTGGCCACAAACTGAGCTGTCAGCTTTACCACATCCAGGTCGAAGGCTGAGATGGATGGGGGGTCTGCGATGAACTCAAACTCAGGAGGGGGCTCTTTGGGCACGATGGTCTCTTGGATCACCTGGGCTTGGACCTAAGATGCAGAGAGAATGTGAGGCTTGAGAGGTGATGGGAAGACACCCCAGACAGGATGGCAGAGACCTCTACACTCCTGTTAATCATGTAAACACCTCTGGCCCATGGTGTGAGAATCCTAACTCATAAGAGTGCCAGTTTCTTGGCAAACTGTAGACTCAGATTCCCAAATGGCTTCGAGCAAGAACCTTGCCCTTCTGTATTTTTGCTGTTGCCCTGAAATCAAGGGTCAAAACTGAGGGGCAGAAGATCTGACGGGACAATGCCTTATTAAACCCCACCCGAGGAGGACGGAGGACACAGTAAGCCCTACATGTGTGCAGAGGACCCCCTGGACAGAGAACTTCCATGTTTGTTACCTCATCTGGCCTCCACATGAACCATGTGGTGGATAGAACAGGTACTGTGAGTCCCTTTTATAGATGAGGAAACTGAGGTAGTCTGAGGCCTTAGCAGTAGTAAATGGTAATGCATGGTCATGGAATCTATTCCAACCTTTATTTCCCACTGTAAAACAGGAGGTAGCTTTTTCCACCATGGTCCAGGAATAGAGCAAAGAGAAGGGACCAGACTAGGTCTATAAAGGAGGCAAAATGTGCCAGCTCTTCTTGTTCTCATTGACAACCCTAACTGTCCTAAGTGATGGACCTAAAGAGGATTAGGGTATTACAGC
Organism: Vulpes lagopus; assembly: GCF_018345385.1. Classification (NCBI taxonomy): domain Eukaryota; kingdom Metazoa; phylum Chordata; class Mammalia; order Carnivora; family Canidae; genus Vulpes; species Vulpes lagopus. The sequence goes on along the minus strand of NC_054837.1, from coordinate 13,301,384 downwards.
AGGCCACAAGGAAGGGCCCTGGGAAGATGGGATGGATGAGAGGGATGGCTCAAGAAGGGGCCCACAAGCCACATCACAGCACTCTCCTCACTCCATGGTCAAGGCAAAAAGTACAGGCTATGAACTTGAACTCTGTGGACTATTGACTCTATGGCCCAGGTAAATCCTACTTCCCCAAGTGTCAGGTTCCTCATCTGTAAAATGGTCACTTTGCTGTTCTCCTCAAGCAGCTGCTGTGCGGTGCCAACAAGACTCCTAAAGTACTGAGCATAGAGCCAGATAAGCAATGCTTAGGAAATGTCAAAGGCGGCAATACTATGCTGCCTGAGCCTCAGTGTCTGCCTCTGTGGATAAAAACCTCATGTTTCTCCTGGCTAGCAGTGAAGTTTGGATAACAGAGTTCATTATCCTTCCCTCCCTGGCCTGGCTTCCCTTTCAGCCCCGGGGATATGAAGGAAGGGGATGGCTCTAACCTTCTGGGGCAGCTGCTGCTGGGTGGCCTGCTGTTGCTGCTGCATGACCTTGGGGATGGCGGCTGAGGGCTCCTGAGCCTTCCCCTCCTTGAACTCGCTGACCTTGTGGCGGTAGTAGGCATGGTAAGGGTCATTGGGGTTCAAGAAGTTAAACTTGGGGTTGTTGATCTCATTCTGTCGTATCCTAGCTTCAAATTCAGGTCCGTTTCTACAAGGAGGAAAAGAGAAGAATTAACACTACAATCCTTACAACTACCCAGATGCAGAACACTGCCGATTCAAGCCCCCTCCATGCCACTACTCATCACTCAAACTAGCCCATCCCTGAATGAAGCAGAGGTCCTCCATGAAGCTCCTGGCATCAGTGGTCAAAGTCATCTGCCTCCTCCAAGCCCGAGCCAGGCTTGGGCCCATAAGGTCTCTCAGACTTGTCGCTCCTATAGTTCTTCTGCTAGTCTTGCCATCCAAAACTATCTAAACTTACTGTTTTTTTTTAATAAACTTATTTTAAAATGTACTTTGAAAGAAAAACATGTATTACTACTGCAACTAAAAATCAGTGTGACTTTACTAACAAAAGCGTAAAATTAAACACAATGAAAACAAACTAATATAATTAAAGTCTAGTTCCAAATTTGCTGAGACTGAGGCAGGTTCTTTTAGTTAAAAAGAGAGATGAGGGGCAGCCTGGATGGCTCAGCGGTTTAGCACCACCTTCGGCCCAGGGCGTGATCCTGGAGATCCTGGACCAAGTCCCATGTCAGGCTCCCTGCATGGAGCCTGCTTCTCCCTCTGCCTGTGTCTCTGCCTCTCTGTGTCTCTCATGAATAAATTCTTTAAAAAAAAATAAAAAGAGAGATGATGGAGTGCTGGAGTGGTGTTAAAGACATACTAGTACCAAACTGACACTTTGTCACACAAAGTGTAACCACAAGGACTGAAAAAAACATCGAAATGTAAACAATTTGGTGTAATGTTTTCCCAAGTACTACCTAAAATCACCTCATTTAATACCAGGTGGGGCTCCCGCAAGAAACACTGCTCTCCAAGGACCTGGATCTGTGCTGATGCATAAGGCACATCCAGATGACAAGGGGAGTGGTAAGAACAGAAGGGAGGCCTCTCATCTCTCCCCATACCGAGACCGTTTCCCACATACGCCCCAGGTCCCCAGTTTGCATGCCTTAAAAAAATCTCAGGTTAACAATTTTTTTAAAAAAAATAAAAGGTGCCTCCCATGATTTTAGGGAATCCTGGCCTTGCTAGTTGGAGAGAGTGAGAGGGTACAGGCAATGCTGTGCCCCAGATTAGCCACCATAACAAACTATGTCATGGCAGTGGTCATCAATAACCCAGGCTAGCTCCTTTGCAAGTTCTGGTCACACACTGTAGCATGAATAACACCACGAAGTCTCAATTAGGCAGTGCATGAGTCCAACTGGAACCTAATGCTGGGGAAGAAGCATCTTCCACCTTCTCAACTAATACAAACCAATTACAAGGAAAAAGAGGAGTACACACTTAGATACTGCTAAAATAGGCCATCATACCCAGCAAACATCCAGGGCAGACAAAGGGCTGCTAGAAAAGGAGGGGGCTCTGCTTGTCTCCTCTATCACTGCCTCCTAAGTCATAACCTCACCACATCTGGGAATAATCTGAAAGAAAACAAGGCAGGAATGCTCATTCCAATCTATTCTGTTCCTTTAAATTAACTTAATGTTAATTTTAGAATTATGTTCTCTAACACAAGGAACAGATTTCAGCAGAAAAAGACATGATTCTGAGTCAACCCAGCTGGTGGGACTTTTTAAGGGTAATTTCCACTTCAGTTTCTTGACAGGAAAATGCAGGGAAAGGAAGACCAAGTCTAGAGAGAAAAAAACTTCTTTCGGAAAAACATACTCAGTGATTTTAACTGTATGCTCCATCAATTGATATGTGAGACCCAACAGAAGTGAAAAGATGGTCTTGTATGCTTCCTTTATCACAGAGTGAGATGATGCTGGTCTGTTCCTTGATTGCAATGTAAATGAAAGCAAGTCCACAGTTTTTAGAAATGCCTACAAGGCAATCACCTTAGCCAAAAATAAATCTAGAAATATGGATGCATACATTTTTATTTTAAAGAAAACTTGGATACTCATTTCTGTGGCAGCAGAGATTGGCACAAAATTATTGGAAAGCTACTTGGCAAAATGCTTAAGAAAATCTTTAAAAACACTCTTTCAGCCAGTAATGTGCCACACAGAATTTTCTTCTAAGAAAACAATCTAGAAAGAAAAGAAAATGCTCAGATTTCCCCACAGCTTTGTTTGCCAAATTGAAAAGTTGGAAACAACCATGAAGGAAAATAGGAGACAGCCAAGTCAAGAAAGGCCCATCACCTCCACATGGTGCATCAAGGATGGCACAGCATCACAGAACCATGGAGCAACATGGGAAAATGCTCATAACACACCACAAAATGGAAAAGCAAGATGTGAAAGTATCTACTAGTATTACAAGGATCTAAAAAAGGATGTCAAGGACCAGAAGGAAACAGGAAAGTGAAAACAGCTGGTAGAAACTACTCTGGTAGATTGTGATGATTCTTCCTCTAACACCCTTTTCCTATTATTCTGTTTTTAAATTATCAAGGCGAAAAGAGAAGCATGAGCGTTGCTATGAGACATTAAACATTTATCATAAACACAACACTCACAGCCCTAAATCTGACACTGTTCAACCAAGCACAGAGCAGACTTAATGCAATACTCAGGTTAATCAAAGCCTTTGAAATGTGAGGATATAAATCTGCATGGACCCCAACATGCAAATGGCCTCAAGCAGAGTAACCTCTAGGTTTCACTTTATTAGGAGGTTGGAAAAGAAGGAGCCCTCTAAATCTTAAAAAAAGAAAAGGGGGGGGGGGCAACCCGGGTGGCTCAGCGATTTAGTACCGCCTTCAGCCCAGGACTTGATCCTGGGGTCCAGGGATCAAGTCCCACATCGGGCTTCCCGCATGGAGCCTGCTTCTCCCTCTGCATGTGTGTCCCTCATGAATAAATAAATAAAATCTTAAAAAAAAAAAAAAAAAAAAAAAAAGGAAGGAGCCCTCTATTAAACAATGTACTATGATGGGGATGCTGTCTCAGGGTCAAGGCATGGCCCTTGGGTCAGGGTCAGAGCATTTGCCCTGAGGGCAGTAGTCTGTTCTAGACCAGCTATTGCTTACATGCAGTGACCTGTCCAGTTCATTGACAGAAGCCAGAAATCTAGATTTATTGCACAATCTCATTTTTAAATGGTGGTAACTTATTCAAGTTAAAAAAAAAAAAAAATACTGTGATGGGGTGCCTGGGTGGCTCAGTTGGTTGAGTGTCAAGATTTTTGGTTTTGGCCCAGGTCATCATCTCATGGGTTGTGGGATGGAGCCCTGTGTCAGGTTCCCCACTCAGCGGGGAGTCTGCTTGAGGTTCTATCCCTCTGACCCTCCCTTCTCCCTACCTCCTCTCCCAGCTGGAAATAAATCTTTAAAAAATGTATACATTGTGAGGACAAACAAAAGCTCAATAGGCTGCATGTGGCCTGCTAGCTGTCAAAAGAATACTTTCAATACTTTAAACCAGGGGATATGCTGACCTTTGGAGTCAAGTGGCCATCAAGAGAATTTCACCTGAGGAAGTGGGAGCGTATAAAATATGATGGGGAAGGATGAGAGGAACCCTGCACTGATTTCCATGTCATCCACGAAGACAGCTGACACCTGTATGATGTACCTGAATTGCACTCAGCCTCATTCCTTCTCTCCTGCCTCACAACAACTCTGAAGCATTATTTTATTCCATTTTGCAGATGGGTCAGTTAAAGGTCTAAGGAGTGCAGTTCTTGCATGGTGAAAATGATCAACTCCCTTTTCATGTCTTCCTCCAGTCAGCAGCTCAGACACACACACACACACATTATCCATGACAGCTTTCCAGGCACTTCCTCAGGCCTACTTTGGAAGCACTGGCTCCTGGTGACCTGGGGATGGCGTGACTCACATTCTGCCATGGCCATATTGTCCTGGAGACGTCAATCTTGCCCACTGCCTACCTCACGACCCTGCTGTGGGGTTAGATAAGCTACCGGACCCAGGTGACAATGCAGAAGCAGCTATGTTACCTGGCCACAAAGCTGGCAGTCTTGTCAACGATATTCCTGACCTCCGGAGGAGGATAAATAATTCCCACCACTGGCTTGGAGGGGGTAGAATCCTCCTTTGAAGAAGCTTCTTCTTCTGTGGGCTGTGAAAAACAAAAGGAAAATGATGTCTCGACACTCCTGATCTCGGGGACTGGATCCCTACTGTCAACCTCCTCTAAAATTTATTGCCAATATAGACTCTCTCGTACGGACTTTTCTTGAGTTAGGACCCATTGCTCCAGAAAAGCAGTTCTCTTAATTGTACAGCGCTTGCATGGAACTCTCGCAGGGAACCACTGAAGAGAGCAGCCTCCTTGGCTTCCTGCTGCTAGCTGGTCTCAGTGACACTGAGAATCTGCATTTGTACCAAGAGTCCAGATAATGACTGCTGAATAAAGATAGGCGACTCTTTGCTGGCAGCTCCTTATGTCGTTTTCCTCTGCATCTATTCCAGTCTTTACCACTCAATGCTCAAATGTTTTGTGAAACCCTACTGGAATATACAACATCAACTATCCTGTAAATTCCAATATTCTTTCTTCACCAGTTTCTTTCCCTTAGTAAACAAAGGGTCAGTCTCTCATCTTAAAAAATAGCAGTTCCCTGCCCTAATATCCCTAATATTCTTTTCTGTGGCTGTCCTCTCCTCCTCTTCCTCTGATAGCTAAATTTCCTGAGTTCTCTGTCTTGCCATTCCTACCTATTTCCTCAGCTCCTGTTTGGTTCCCATCCATTTCAAGTGCTCTTGCCAAAGTCAAATATGACTGCCTACAGCCAACTACAGCAGTCATCTATCTGGTCATGTGACCACGACCATTCCTTCACAAACCTCTCCACTCAAATCCCAGGCCCCATTCTCATGTGTCTTGCCTTCTTGCTCACCATTCCTTCCGAGTTTCCTTCCTGGCTCCTGTTTCACCTCCTGCCCTATGTTAGAGTTCCCCAAAATTCTATTCTCCACAGTATTCACACTGTCCTCAGGCACTCCAACCATGGGTCCTTCACTTCCCCTAACACTTCTAGGCTGAACAATCACACACAAATTGATGTACCCGATCACTCTTGTGTGCCACAGAACTCCAGATCCAGCTGACTTCCAGGCACTTTCTTTTCTAACCACTTTTCTCATAACTGGCCAACAATATACTGTCATCCAGGACAGAAACATGGGCCTCCTTTCCCTTCCTCAGCCTCCACATTCAATGATAACATTTATCAAGCACGCAGTAGGTTCCATATACTTTTCTAAGAACTTTAAATAAATTAACTCTATAGCCTTTATAGCCCTTTCATGCATCTTTTGCCACCACTCTCCCAATCCTATGTTTCAATCACACTTTTTACTCTTTACCAGAGACATCATCTGATTCCTACCCTGATGTCTTTGCAATTATCTGGTATTACTTTGTTTACTTTTCCCCAAGTGACTTGGGAAATGCCAGGAATACAGATATATTTAAAATACTTGTGGTAAGGGTATAGACCTCTTCTATCATGTACTCTGCTGTATTCTGAACCCAAAGCAGGGTCACCATATAGTATGTATTCAATAAATGTTTGCTTAATGAATAAAGGATGCCATTAACCTTTCCAATCACCTGTCTGGCAAACTACTAATTCATCCTTCTAAAAGCCATTTACCTGTCACTCACGTAGGCTTCACCTACTTTAATTTCCCCTTCACTCCATCAAAGAAATGTTGCTTTGTTTCTTTTGTACCTGATAATAAAAGTGCCTATCACACAGTACTGCAATTATTTACACACCCTTTTCCCTCTCAGCTAATAAGTGCTGACTGTATCATTTACGGTGATCGAAAAAAATAAACATTTGTAGAATATTCATCTTATATCTGCCTCCCCACTAGAACCATGAGCTCCCTACACTAGTTGTGCTTCATTCATTCTGGGTAAGCCGGAGCATGGTACGGTGTTTGGCTTAGAGTAAGCACCAAGCAGATGCTGTGAACTGTCTAAACTGTACCGTACAGGATGCGAAATTAAGGACTGCTGGGCAAAAGCCGGCGGGAAAGGCGAGGGTGAGGAGGGCCAAGGGTGGGCCCAATAACCACAGAAAACCTGCGAATGGGCAGAATCAGTGTTTCTCAAACTTTAATCAATCACCTTGAGATATTATTAAAAATGTATTAATATTTAGGTCTAGCATTTCTAATGAACTCCCGGGCAACGTTGATGCTGTTGGTCCGTGGACCACACTTTAAGAACGACTGTTCCAAGGGCGCTTTCGTTACCGAAGGCCGCGCAAAGCGGGAAGCGCGCTGCCTCCCGGGACTTGTAGTCCTCCAAGCCCTCGTAAGCGGCCGCTTCTTCCTCTGCCTTAAGTGAGGAGTGCCCGCGCCGGAGGGGAGGGCCCAAGCCGAGGATAGGGCTGCCGGTCGAGGTGTGGGGGTCGCGGTACCTGTTTGGGCTCGGTGGCCGCGGGCGGCGGCGGGGGCACCGCCTGCACGGGTCCGGCCGGCATGACTGCGACGCTCAGGGCTGCCAGTCCGCCTCGCTGAAGGTGAGCGGTGCTGCGTCAAAGCAGCTCCCCGCACGGACGATACAACAAGCTCGCAAGATGGCGGCGTCCGAGAGACTCGACGCCAAGGAGGAGGAGCTGACGCACTTCCGGGACCGCCCCTTATTCATGATGCAACTTCCTGCTCCCGCCCTGGAGTGATCGGCGCGAGACGCCGTTGCCATGGCAGCGGTCGAGGCACCCAGTTAGGATTTGTGGGGGTTCCCTGGAGCCGTAGGCGCGTTGAGGGGCAGTTCCATGAGCCGACCAGACCACAGGGGCTAAGGCTGCGACGCAGGATCCTGGGGAGACGTTCTACATCACCCACCAGACGCTCTCCGCACGCACCCCACGGCCCTGGCCCCCCTCTCCTTTACTTTAAAGGTGGGTTCCTCTCCGACCCCGCCTTCAAGGGCCTTCCGCTCCCTCCCATTGGCCTGTCATTTTGGAGAACCCCTTCCCCTCCAACCTGCCTCCTCAAGGCCCCGCCTCCTTCCTCAGCCGGTTTCGCTTCATGCCTTCTTCCTTCAGACTCCCTTCCCAAGTCTCGAAATCAAATTCCCACTGGTTTCTCTTCCCGTGGGACTGCCTTTCAAGGTTCCATCCTCTGCCTTCCATAGTCCCGCCCTCAAGCCCCGTGGACCGTCTCGAATCAAGACTTCTTTAAGCTCCGTCCCTCACTCCCAAAGGTGCGTTCCTCCTGACCACTTCCTTAGTTTTACCGAGCTCACCTCGAATCTCGCCCTTTCCATTTCCTTTCCTGAGATCCGGTCCTCCTTGTCCCCTCTCCTCTCCATCCCAGCTCCGGACCGCGGGTCGACTTTTAGCCTTTGCTTGGATAGTTTAACAATTTCTTTACTTGCGAAATGGAAATGGGATAGGAAAAGATGCCCTACCGAATGTCTTACCCCATCTCTCTTTCTCACAATCACACACTCCGTAGCTGGTTTATGTCGTTATTTTTTTAAAGATTTTATTTTATTTTATTTATTCATGAGAGACATAGAGAGAGAGAGAGAGAGAGGCAGAGACACAGGCAGAGGGAGAAGCAGGCTCCATGCAGGGAGTCCGATGTAGGACTCGATCCCTGGTCTCCAGGATCACACCCTGGGCTGAAGGCGGCGCTAAACCGCTGTGCCACCCGGGCTGCCTTGTCGTTGTTATTATTAATGTAGAATGATAATGATAGGTAGGACTTATTGTGGGGTTTTTTCTTTGTTTGTTTAAATATTTTATTTTTTTATTCATGAGAGACACAGAGAGAGAGAGAGAGAGGCAGAGACACAGGCAGAGGGAGAAGCAGGCTCCATGCAGGGAGCCTGATGTGGGAATGGATCCCTGGACTCTAGGATCAAGCCCTGGGCCAAAGGCAGGCGCTAAACCGCTGAACCACACAGGGATCCTTTTTTTTTTTTTTAATTTTTATTTATTTATGATAGTCACATAGAGAGAGAGAGAGAGGCAGAGACACAGGCAGAGGGAGAAGCAGGCTCCATGCACCGGGAGCCCGACGTGGGATTTGATCCTGGGTCTCCAGGATCGCGCCCTCGGCCAAAGGCAGGCACCAAACCGCTGCGCCACCGAGGGATCCTCCCCCCCCGCTTTTTTTTTTAAAGATTTTATTTATAACTAGGTTTTATTGAACGTAAGTTTATCATGGACAGCTATTGCACCAAACACTACACGCGGTACATCACTAATTTCTTACAGCAGCTTATTTACAGATGAGGAGAGTGAAGTTCAGAGTTAGTGGTGTGGGAATCCAAACCCAGGCCATTCTTACTCCTCTCTCAGTGCAGCAGCTTATTCCTTTGTCTTCACCAAGTCCCTTCATTGTCCCTAGGGATCCAGGCAGTTAGCAGTCCTGAGTCAGAGGCTGACAACTGGGATATAGATAATTTCAGAGTTTTCAAAATGTTTTCATGGTTGTGACCTTGAATCTCAGGAGGGTCATTGACCAGGAGGTAGGCATAATCTTTACCAGCGGGGTAGAGTCCTATGACTCAATGAAGGAAGGGGCTTGCATGTTGAATGGGAGTAGAGAAAAGGCTCCTTCCCTTCTCTGCAAGTCAAAAGTCTACCTTGAGCATGAGGTAACTGAGGAGAGGGCAAAGTCCACCCAGTTAGTGCCATCACCTGTATGATCTCAGAAATAGTCAATGCGGGGCTGGCAGCTTCAAGCTGAGGGGTTCCACTCAAGACCCAAGAATTACAGAGAAAACGCATGTCAAATGCTCCTTCACTTGTCACACACCTAAGTGATTCTCAAACCATGTTTCTAACTTAGAAATCCCCAATATTCAGAAGAAATGACATAAGATAACTGGCTACTTTTCAATGTTGTTTTCCTCTTACATATTATTGATGCTTTGGCATTTGTGGCTTGCTTATCAGAACCAGAATCTAACAGGAGTTGGTATCTCAGATGGCCCCAGATAGCAGCTATAGTTATTTGACCTGACTCTGACCCTGAACCCCAGAGCCTACAAGCTAGCCTGACAGCCAGACATCCAGCTTATTTGAGGGTGAGCAAGTCAGTGTTTCTTGATGTCTTCACAGACAAGTTCCTGAGTTTTAGGTGCTTTGCCTCCTGAATATGCCTCCTCCCAGGGCAAGATCGCTTGCTTGCTTACTTGCTTTCCTCCCTCCCATTCCAGGAAGGAAACCCAGAATCTTTCAGTCTGTTTGTTTCTGCTTCATTCCTTGGAGATATAAAATCTCACAGGTGGTGGCCATATCTCATGAGAGTCAGTCACTGTGGCAACATATGTGTGCGGGCATGTGGGCCTGTGTGTCTTTGTGAGTGTTGTAGGGTGGATACTCATTGCCCTGTGGATGGAACTGACAGAGCTAACACACGAAAATTTGCCACCCTGTACAGATCCTCAGACCTCAGAGGTAGGCGGTGGCTCTTAGGGACAGGGCTCTGTGTGTCCTTCTCTGTCCCTATTCTTGACACAGTGCCCAAAATGTCAAAGTACACAGTCACCATTTGCTTAATGAACACACAGGGTCTGACCCTCTATACCTGCACTGTCCAGTAGGGTAGCCACTAATCCGTGTGGTGGTGCATTTGAAAATGGTAGCTGGTACAAACTGAGGTGTGCTGTAAGTGTCAAATAGATACTGGATTTTGAGACTGAATGTAGAAAAGACTGCAAAATAATCTCCTTAATGCTGTTACATTGATTTCATGTTGAAGCGATAGTATTTGGGGTTTATTAGGTCAAATAAAGTATTTAATTAAAATTAATTTATTTACTTCTTTTTACTTGTTTTGTGGCTAGTAGAAAATTTAAAATCCCATATGTGGGTAGCATTATATTTCTTTTAAGTGCTGCCCTACAAGCAGCGTGGCCTGAAGACAGAGCAGAGATGTTGGATTCAAGAATCCTAGCTCCCTGAGTGACCTTGGGTTAATGTCGTTATTTTTTTAAAGATTTAAAGATTTAAAGATTTAAAACTAATCCCTTAGTTTCCAGAACCTCAGGTTCCTTGTCTGAATTTGTATGTATTTTTTATTTATTCATGAGAGACACAGAGAGAGAGAGGCCATAGCCAGGGGGAGAAGCAGGCTCCCTGCTGGGAGCCCGATGCAGAACTCGATCCCAGGACTCCAGGATCACAACCTGAGCCAAAGGCAGATGCTCAACCACTGAGCCACCCAGGCATCCCATCCTCATCTGTATAAAATGTATAAAAGAGGCAGATTCAGGAGGTAGCACACAGTAGGTCCTGTGGTCAGGGCCTAGCACTGTTAAAGCACAACCTCTGTGCTCAGGCTCAAGACAGATGACCCCACATAAGCATTCCTCCAGCCCAGGACACCCTCCCCTTCTGGGACAGCCTCCTCCCTGCCCTCCTCCCTGCCAGGAAGCCTTCCTGAATGCCCATTCACTCATTCTTGCCTTCATCCATTCTCAGGTTGAAGAGCTACTTAGGGCCAGCTCTGCACTAGAGACTGGAAGCCAGGCACCTGGATGAGCCTCTGACCTGAACCCCAGAGCCTACAAGATAGCCTGACAGTCAGACATCCAGCTTCATAGGCAGGCACCTGTGCAGAGGTGAGTTGCCTTTTAAATGATCACTCTGGCCATATACAGAACAGACTAGGTGGTGCTGGGTAGAATGAGGGTGACCCCTCAAGGAGGCTGTGGCAGTGGTCTGGAGAGAAGATGGAGCGTCCAACAAACACAGTGGTGGGTTCTCAGTGTGGTCTGGACACGGGATTGGCAGCCCTGAGTGCTTGGATAGGGGGTAAAGGAAGTACCCCGCTGCACATAGTAGGGGTGCCATTTTCTGAGATGAGTGAGGTTGGGCTGGAAGTGGGTTGGAGTAAGAGAGATTCCTGGACTTGCTGGGGATCAGAGAGACCAGCCATGGCCTAAATACTGCCCACGCAGCTCCTGCAGTGGAGGAGTAGAAGTGCTTTCTGCTGCTGAGAAACCCACAAAGGACAAGGGACCCTGCCGCAGGATGGAGAGAGACCAGGGCTGCCCAGCCCTGAACAGAGAGAAGAGGGTGAAACTGGCAAGTCATGTGATGAGCCACTGGAGAGCCCAAGATAATGTCATGCTTCTCCACCTTCTGAGTCAAGGACCAGGGACCATTCATCCAAATCACTGGCTTCAGATATCCGCAGACTCCAGAGGTGGATGAGAAGCATTATGTTTGGGCTGCAGGGTGAAAGGGGAACATACAGAAGGCAGGCAATGGCTCCAGACAAAGATGCTCTTTGCTGTTGTTGCTGCTAATAATAGTAATCACAAGACTAATGGTTATGATTGCTTGAATACTTTTACTGGTGTCTTGCCCTAGATCAAACACTTTATTCATGGATACCTTTAATGGCCTCATAACCACCCGGCCTGGCTGGGGATGGTGTGCCCACGTTACAGCTGAGATAGCTAGGGCTCATAGGGGTACAGTGACTTACTTGCCTGAGGCCATACAGCCAGGAAAGGGCAGGACTGGGATTCTGTACTCACATATGATGGGCCCCCTGTCACCAGAATGATCAGGTTGGGTATGGATAAAAATATTTAGATTTTCCTCTCTTACACCTTAGAACTTATTTTTCCCCCAAATCAACATATTTTTCTTTGTGGATTCTTTTCATTTCTCTATTCAGTTACTCAGTCATTCACTTGCCAGTGAGCCTCTACAATGGGCCAGGCCTTAGGCTGGCCATATGGGGGATTCCAGTGGCTAAGGTAAACTGGGGCCCGGCCTAGAGTGTGAAGGCCATTCCAGCAGAGAGGGATCAGGGTCCAGATGGGGGAACCCTAGAGAGATTATCCAACCCAGCCTGGAGGGTGCTCAGGGAAGGCTTCCTAGAGAAGGTGATTTCCAGAAAGCCTGAAGGATGAGAGGAATTAGGCAGCTGATGGGAATTGGATGAGGAAAGCATGATTCATACAGAGTAGACAGATGGGCCCAGGTTCAGAAATGAGTGCCTGCCCCTGAGCCGCTCCTTGGAGCTGACAGGAGTTGGAATGCAGAGTGTAGGATGGTGGTATGGGGACTAGAAAAGGCTGGGGGGAGACTGCAGCCAGAGGTGGCCTTTCTCCTAAGGGAGCTCTGAGGGGTGTTGGCCAGTGTGACATGGTCAGATCAAGTTTGGCCCAGATCTCTAAGGTTGAAGCGCGTCATTTAGAGGGGGCAGACCTGTGGCCCTGTCAGAAGTGATTGCAATGGTCCAGGAAGGAGATGATGGTAGCTCAATATGATCCAGCACTTCCTGTCACACTGTAGGCACGACTCTCAGTCGTCAATAGCCTGTTCAGTGGTTTGCTGAGGGAGAGGACTGTGGGTACTTCTTGTTCATAGATGTATACCCAGCCTTTAGTAGGGGTGTGGCACACCCAGGCCCTTGGAGGAACTGGTAGAGCCATGGGATTGGCAATGTAGACGTGGGACAGGGTGAAGGAAAGAGATTCTGGTGAGGTCTCTCCACAACCAGGTAACAAAGGGCCTGCAAAAGACTCTTCCTCAGGGTCTAGGTTGGACTTTTAGCCTAGATCTAACCAACTGGGCAGATCCGGATGCTGAAATTTCCTCCAGCAGCAACCATGTGGCTCTGGCTAACAGGGATCCTCTCTGCTCACCCCAGGAATCACGAGGATGGCACACCTGCTGGGCAGCCCGTCCTGCATGGACAATCTGCGCAAGGACCTCACTGACCTTCAGGGAGCCATTGTGGACGTGTTCTCTCGTGCTGGGCCTGTGCGCTTCCCCTCCTGGAAGTTCCCTGACCGCGTGGCCTGTGACCTGGACATGGTGGCCCTATTAGAGCACTATGACCATGTGCCAGGTGACCCCGAGTTCACGCAGCTGTCCCATGCTGTTCTGCTGGAGCTGGTCATCGACAGGTGAGGGCCTTGACCAAACCTGGTGATCTCAGGGTGCTTGCATCTACCCCTAAACCAGTAGACCAGCCTTGGGATCCCCGCCCCCAGCAGGGATCACATTGATAACAATAGTCACCTTTAACTGAGTACCTGTCAGGAGGCTGGCCAGCTCAGGGCCCTCAGTGATCTCAGCTTCTGTCATGTGCTGTGCTTTCTGATGCTCTCCACCCTCAAGGAATTGCTAGTGCCCCTATAGGTCCCTGCAGCCCTGCACCTCCAAGGGCTGCCTCTGCAGCTTCCATGAGCTGCCTCCTTAGGGTTTCCATGCATCGGGGATATCACAGCTGCTGCTCAGAGTTTCCATCCCAGGCCCTTTTTCCTAGTGTTTCGGGGGCTATGCTGTTCCTACTGCAGGTCACCAGGTCAGACTTGGGATATGATTTTCCAGACTCTGGCTCTATTGGGAAGATTGCCCTGCAGCCCCTCCACTTCTTCGCTGTCATTAAACTTAACATGGCCGTCAGCCTTCCACTTTCTGGGGACCACAACCCAGGTTCCCCGTGTTCCAGAACCATACACATACTGAAGTCATGGAAGCCTAACAGGCAAGGACACCAGCAGCTTGGGGGGTAACCTGCCTGGGGACACCTGTCCTCTATAAGGTGAAGGCTCTGAACCATGTGAAAGTATTATTTGTAACCTGTGAGAGGCTAATACATAAGCATAGAACACATCATCCTTATTCCGTGCCTTTACGTGTGCTGCGCCCTCTGCTAAGAGTGCCCTGCCCACCCCTTCCTGGTCTCTGGCCAAGCCCTGCTCATCCGTCAAGGCCCAGTCTCCCCATGTGCCTGTGAAGCTATTGCTGACATGTCTCCTCCACCCTCTCTGTCCAGGCCATGCTGTGTCTTTCCAGGTGCTTTCCCACCCCTGAGTGCCACCCCAGGCAGGCACAGTCCTCCCATTCATAGTGGAAGACACCTTGGCACAGATTGGGGCAGGGCCTGAAAGCAGGTGGTACCTTGTCCCCCAGACCTTTTTTGCCCAAGACTCCAGTAGGTTTAGGATGACCTCTCTGCCCCGGGAACAAGACAAGGTTGCTTAACCTGCCCAGATGTTTTGTAAATACAATACCTCTTCCTTTAAGATAGCATGGTTCCCATTCAAATACAAACTTATCCTTCTAATGCCTCTCTTCCTTAAAAGCAGCTCGACTCTAATTTTGAAAATCAAAGTTGGGATAGACACCTCTAGTGTCTAGATGACACTTACATTTCCGATGTCACAGAAGCAGCTTGCCGTGCAGAAGACGACCCTGACTAGGATCAGGAAACTGCTGGGTGCCCCTGCCCTGCATGCTCACCCTGAAGCTGTGGGCAGGCTCACAGATGCTCGCAGGGTCTCAGCTCTGTCCTCTGTAAGGTGAAGGTTCTGAGCCACATGATGTACTACAGCCACCCACCTAGCACTTGCCAAGCATGTACCATACAACTGAAGCGAGACCCGGTCTACCAGAGCATCCCAGTGTGGTGGGGAATAGCTGGGCAGAAGTGCTGTCAGCTGGGAGGCCCAGGCGAGGCCCCCAAGTTCAGCCTTTGGGGAGGGCTTCCTAGAGGAAGTGGCTCCTGGATTGGGTTTGAAGCGGGTCGGGCAGAGCATATTCCAAGGCCCTCTAGGTCCCCAGAGCCAGAGGCTACTAGTCATGTGGTGTGCAGGCACACTGGCACCAGGTTCTGTCCTAGCTGACCCTGCCATCTCTGCCTACAGGCTCCTGCTGCTGCTTCAGAGCTGTGCAAGCTACTTGGAGAACCTTGGTTTGGAGCAGACGGTGCCCCCTGCCCGGGCTGTGGGGCCCTGCATGTCTGTGGGGCTCACAGTGCGGCGCTTTTGGAACAGCCTGCTGAAGCTGGGCATGATCTATCAGCAGGCATCCCCTCAGGTGAGCTGGCTACCCTCACACCTGTCCACCCTGCCCCAGTCCCAGCTTCCTTGCACACCACGTGTGTAACTTCCGTGGGCTTCATGCTGCTTGAAGGAGACAGTGTTAACTCTGGAGCCTCTCAGTCGAGGGCCATGCAGTATGTAGTCAGCAATGCAGGCCTAGGGAGTCATGTCTGGACTACCTGGCTGTGCTGTTTATGTTGTGGGACTTTTGGAAAAGTCCCTACCTATCTTGAACCTTACTTCATCTGTATGGTGAGAATAACAACAGTCTCTCCATTTTGCGGGGCATTGTTGGGTAATGTTAACATTAGCCCCATTTGTTATGGCTTATCCTGTAATCTTCACAAATCTCCGTGAGAAGGACCACCATCACCATAACATGGAGGAAAGGAAAATTGAGAGCAACTATGGTGACATTAAGATCAAGCTAGTCCACTAGGCGAGAACCCTATGACGTGCAGCTGTGGCTTCACTGTTACACTTCTGGTATCATGCATGTTATTACATGGAGCCTGGGGCTGGGACAGGGAGCAGCAGAGAGTTGGCCTGTGCTTGGTAAGTTGAGGCAGCATAGAAAAAAGGTTCTCTCTCTCTCTCTCATTCACATTGGTATCAGATAATATCTAAGGATCTTCACATCAGGAGAGGCTGCACAGAATATCTCCAGGATACTGATCACCTCCCAGGCCTGTCTCCCTCATCTGCTTTCCCTTTCTTTTCCTGACCACAGAAAAGGGTAAACCAAGGTGAGAACCTCACCTCTAAGCCCACAGCCAAGGGCGAACCAGCCAGGAGCCCTGAATTTGTGACTGCCAAGTTCATCAAGCCCCCCTCCCCGATGCCAGACCTGCCCCAGACCTGCCAAGAGCTGGACAGCCTCCCCATCAGCGTCCCCCTACAGTGTCCAACCAGGACTGCCAAGAACAGTAGGAGCGTTCACTCCCAGACTGTGGAGACAGCGCTGGTGCCCTGCGATGCATGCATCAGCGTCCAGGGCAGCCTGCGGGAGGTAGGCAAGGTGATCATCAGCCTGTGTCAGAGCCAGAACTTGCCCTCGTCCTTAGGCCAGTTCCAGCAGTTGGTACAGGACAGCATGGGCCTCAGGCCACTGCCGGCCACCACCATGGGCCACTGGGCAGTAGAGCAGAGCAAAGACTTGACACGCCTCACTAAGCACATAGGTGCCCTCACTCAGCTTGTTGGGCCACTTAGGGCCCAGCTGGAGGAGGCTGAGGGGCAGAAGGATGGACTGAAGAAGCAGGTGGGCCAGCTGGAACGGGCACTGCAGCAGGAGCAGGAGGAGCGGCGGCGACAGGCGAATGAGGCTGCACAGCACCTGGTGGAGTGGGAGCAGAACAAGCAGCAACTGCTCAAAGGTCTGTGTCCCTAGTTCAAAGGCCAATTCCTCCCAGAAGCTGTCCTGGAGACCCCTAGTCTCAGGGCTGGCTACAGCTTTAGCGCGGGCCCTCCCAGGAGCAGATCCCATAACAGGGCTGCAGGTACAAGTAGTTGGTGTCAAGAAACCCAGGCCAGGGAGTGGCTAAGAGATACAGAGGGAAGGCTGCTCATCAGGCTGGTTATACCGCAGGCATCTGGAGCTTAACCCCATGGAGGAACACTGGAGCTGGTGCTGTAGAACACATGGCTCAGAGTTGTTCTGTCAGAGGGCAAGGGAGCCGGAGAATTCATCTGCTCACTCCTGTGTGTCATCGAAGGGGACTCCCTGGGAAGCTACAGCCCTGGTACCTCCAGCTGGCAGAGCAGCTGCCTGGGCTTCCATGAAAGCCATCGGGCAAAGACACAGCTATGGCACCGGAAGTGGGCCAGCACCTGCTATTGTTGTGAGGCCTGAGGGATTTGGGCAAGTCACTGGCCTTTTCTGAGCCTGTTCCCTCTGTGGAGGACGCTGAGGCCCAGAGAGGTGTAGAGACATGGCAGCTGGCCAATAGGAAGCAGGGTGAACGGGGACCCAGGCCTTCTGGCACCTGCCCAGAGCTTCTGCAAACCCAGGCAACCCTTCCACACAGCAACAGCTGCCACTACCCTGCAGGGTGCACTGGGAGTGAAGGCGCTGGCCAGGCCCAAGGGAACCTCTGACGGACCTCTCTCTCTTGCCATAGAAACAAGTGACCTCAAGATGAAGGTGGCTACCCTGGAGGGGGAGCTGGAGCAGCAACAGGAGTCCATGCAGGCCATGGGTGAGGAGCCCCATCATGTGGCCCTGTGCCACATGCCCTGTGCTCAGTGGTGCAGCTGGATAAGCACCCTCTGTCTCTGTCCCCTGGGCTTCTGGGGCAGAGAGAAAGGGACCACAAGGATGGGCCTGACTGGTCGCACTGTTGGGTGGGGTGCCATCTCCCACCCAGAGAGCAACTTCTGTTTGCACAACCCACTTCAGGAAGGGTTCAGAGCCCCATTTTGTGGCTAAGGACACTGAGGCCCAGAGACAGGCTGTGACCCCTCCCCCCCACCTAGGTCAGAGGCAGTGCAAGGACTTACATCCAGGATTCCCCTGCTCTGCCCCTTCCCGTGCCCAATCAATTCTGCAGAGACAAAGGCCCGGCAGCTTCAAGAGGAGGCTGCGCGCAGGGCAGAGGCCGAGAGGCAAGTGCAGCAGCTGGAGGAGCAGGTGCAACTGCTGGCCGGGCGGCTGGATGGGGCCAGCCAGCAGATCCACTGGGCCAGCACAGAGCTGGACAAGGAGAAGGCTCGTATTGACAGCATGGTCCGCCACCAGGAGGTGAGGCGCCCCCAGCACCTGGAACATCTGCAACAGAGGCTGCTGCAGGAAGAGAGCTCCACTGGTGGGGGGTAGAGGCTTATCTGTGGAGTACCTGCTCTCCAACACACACCCACTGGGGAAACAGTGACCCAAGGACAGATACAGCCAAAGGAGGCCTTGTCTTGTTCTGGAGGAGCTCCCCAGCCACTGCAGCTTTGCTGCCAGATGGCTAAGAGGTGCAGGGAAAGTATAGCAGGGGGCCACAGAGGGACAGTCACCCAGGACAGCTTCTGGGAGGAAATGGCCTTTGAACTGGATGCTAAGGGCTAGTGACTAGTCTATCAGGAAGGATAGGGAGGGCAAAGGGTGAGGCAAGGCATCGGGTAAGAGTAGGCTGAGGGAGCAGGTGACCTGCCATCTAGAGAAAGGGATGGGTCCGGAAACTGTCCTGACTGGTCTTCCTCTCAGAAGCTCGGTGGGGAAGCTAAGACCCCAGATAGAAGGCCCCAGCGTCAGGCATGGCCCAGGATGGGAAAGCCTTTCAATCCCAAGCAGGTGCTCTTCTCAGTGCCCTGCGAACAGTCACAGTCACCAGATAGCAGATGTGTGCTGTGAACGAGGTGCTGGGCTTTGGCCTCTGTAGCCCTCTTTTTTTTATTCCTTACCACAACGGTAAGAGGTAGATACTCTTGTCATCCCTATTTTATGGATGAGGAGACTGAGGCATGGTGAGATTAAGGAAATGCCCAAAGCACCACAGCTAGCCAGAGATGGAGCAAGGACTCAGAGCATACCAGCACTGGTTCTTCCAGTTTTGCATTCAGTGGGTGTCAGGAAATGGGGGTCCCAAGTGATGTGGGCTGATGGGACACAGGAGACCTAAGGAGTAGCAGCAGTGTATTGGCCAGAATTCCTCTCCGAGTGGAGACTGTGACTGGAAAGAAGAAGGGACTAGACTGATAGTCAACTGCTTTCAAGGGGGCAGGGGTTGGGGGGCCTGGCCCTGACTGGGCTGGGGGAGTACAGTGGGCTATGCACCTGTCTCCCCTCTGCCCCTTCTGCTGCACACGTGTGCACAGCCTCCCCTGCACGTGAGGCACAGGGGGAGGGTGGAAGATACTGTAGCCTTCTTTGTCCTGTGGCTGGGCCTTGCCCCGTGGGCCTCACAGCCTCCCTGCTCGCCCACTCTGGCTTAGTCCCTGCAGTCCAAACAGCGAGCCCTGCTGCAGCAGCTGGACAGCCTGGACCAGGAGCGTGAGGAGCTGAGGGGCAGCCTGGATGAGGCCGAGGCCCAGCGGGCCAACATGGAGGAGCAGCTGCTGAGTGTACAGAGTGAGAGGGAACAGGGACAGAGCCAGGTCTTGGCCCAGCAGGTAGGAGCTAGCAGGGTAAGGGTGTGGGCTGGCTCTTCCCTTTCACCAGAGGGGCCTCTGGCCAGCTAAGTGCCTATAGACCTGTGCTGTGTCTGGATGGGAGGGGGGTGCCCCAGGGGAGCCAGGAGCCATTCCTTGGGCAAAACTTGAGCCTCTCCCTGCCTTAGGAGCTGCTGCAGAGCCTGCAACGGGAGAAGCAAGGCCTAGAGCAGGCCACAACGGATCTGCAGCTGACCATATCGGAGCTGGAGCGCGAGCTTGTGGAGCTGAGGGAGCGGGAGCGGCTGCTGGTGGCCTTCCCAGACCTGCACAGACCCATCGAAGCCCAGATCCCAAGTAGGGGCCCGGAGGTGGTGGCCAGGGCATGGAAAGGCAGCTGAGGGCTCACCTGGGCAAGACACTGGAGTCTGCAGCTCCTCAGCCTGCAGCATGATCCCTACCAGGTCCCCAGAACGCACAGGTGCTTCATGTGTTATCTACTCTGTGTAGATGGGAACATGGAAGCCCAGAAGGGAGGTGACTGCTCCTAGTCGCATGGCTGAGTCCATGTGCAGGTCTAACTGCGTCTGTAGCCTGTGCTCTTTACCATATCACATACCAGTCCTTGCTCAGCGTCCTTGTGTCCTCCATCCTGGTGTCTCCCCAAACCATACCATGGAGCTATCTCCAGGGGCACAGCCTCAGGTGTCCAATGTCATGCATCCCATGGCATAGGAGAGCTAGGTACCTGTCTCAGCAGAGGATGGGATGCCAGGCAACCTAGGTTCTCATTCCAGGCCCTCCAGCCCTCATCCTGGGAGGGTGAATCCACTTGAGAGCTCTTGGAGGATCCACCGAAATTTAGCTGGTCACAATAGGTCATCAGTCCTGAGTCCTATGTGCCAGGCCCTTCCGTTGTCTTCTGATCCATGCCACAAGATGGGTAACAGCCCTTTTACAAACTACAAAACCAAGAAGCAAAGCAGACAGCAACTTGCTCTGGTTCATGGAGTCAGAAAGAAAGCATATTATCTTCCAAGTGGTGGGAAAGAATGTCTTTGCTGAATTCCTGTGACTCATACCCCGGAGCTGGCTACATGACTTAGACAACTCACTGTCTCTCTGGCCCTCTGAAAACAGGAAGCTTTGGAAAGAGATTCACTCTCATCTAGTTACAAAGTCTCCAGGGAGTTTGAGGTCCCACTCAGTTCTTAAATTCTACAATGCTATGGTCACCTCCCAGCAGGTAGAGAGTGGGAAACAGGGATCAGGCCTCAGGAGAAGGAAGATGAGGGGGGAGGCCTAGTGCACTGATCCAGCTCAGCTGGTGTGTGTACCCTAGGAGGTCCCATTCCACTGGGCACAAGAGGCAGCCCTGGCGGGGTGAGATAAAAGACAGTATGTCCCTGCAGGCTCCGGCAACGTTACAGACGACATGGAGAGGCAGGTCCAGGCCAACGACATCCGCATCCGAGTCCTGCAGGAGGAGAATGGGAGGCTCCGGTCTATGCTGTCCAAAATTCGGGAGGTAGCTCAGCAGGGGAGCCTCAAGGTGTGCAGCCTGACTCCCCAACCTGAGAGGGCCAGCCCTTGGAACTTGGAGGAGGCCCCTGACCCAGCAGGTCTTCCAATACCTCCCTGGGAACCTATTGAAAGCCTGCCTCATCACATGTGATTTCCATGTTTCAAGCAGGCAGGAGTGTTACAGTACTTGCCAGTTCTAAACTCCCCGCTCCAGCTCTTGTTACTTTTATTTCAACTACAACCTGGAGCCTGGTCAGAAAGCAAAACTTCCCACACTTACTGCAGCTGAGGTGGCCCTGGAAGGCTTCCCAATCCCTGCCCCTCAGAGGAAGGGGCTGCGGGTACTGGTTTGGGCCCTCTCTCCCCCCTCCACGGCAAGGACACCCTTGCTGAACAGTGCAGAGAGTTTTCCTGGGCCTTTCTGAATTTGGCTTTCTTTCTTTTTTTTTTTTTTTGAATTTGGCTTTCTTTGCAGCTGATTCCGCAGGACCAGCTCTGGGCCCCTCCAAGCAAGGGAATCCAGAGAGCAGTGCCTGCAGCTCAGGCCCAGAAAGCATCCCCAGGGTGAGTAAGGCTTTGATAGAGGTGGGGCAGACAGGGGTGGGCTGGTCCCCCTTACTCACAGGGGTCTTGCCATCTGGTCCTCCCTCAGGCCCCTGGGCAGGCGGCACCTGCCTAGCAGCAGGACACCCAGTGCGGGCCGGACCCTACCATGCCAGCTCCAGGCATCCCCACTTCAGCAGTCCTGCAGTCGGCCCAGCAAGTCCTCCCTGGAGGACATGACCCACTCAACCAACTGTGCTCAGAACCCCATCCGGGCCTTGGCCAGGCTGAGGAGGAGACTGTCACCAGGCCAGGGACAGGCCAGCCCTGCATACCAGCCCCAGGAACGGCCCACATAGCCTGCTGTGCAGTGGGGCTGGGGGGCAGGTGGCTGGCAACCCATTCCATGTAATAAAGCCCCGGCCATCTCCCCACAGCAACCTTGGCCTTACATCACTGGCTGAGCCAGAGGCAGAGTCCTCCCTTCCCCATTTTGGGCAGGGACCACTGAGTCCCCAGCCACGGAGGTCATCTGCAGCAGAGGCCTGGCACACTGTGGGCCTTCAATAAATCAGCACTACCTGCCTTCGTCCTAACAGAGCAGTGGGAGGAGGGCACACCAGAGAGAAAAGGAAGCTATAGCGCCTGGGCCAGGTGAAAGGCAATCATTCAGCCCCCTGGGCAAAAGGATGGCATGGACTCAGCGACCCCTACCAATGAAGAGCAGGGTCAGGATAGGGGGTATGTCAGGGAAGGAGAACAGCTACCAAGGTAGGCCCAGTGAGGAAGCAGTCAGAAAAGGGGGTCCTGGCTCTGGGCTCACAGGCATGCAGAGGGCAAGGAAGCCTTCCCCAATGCTGAGCTGGGCCTGGGGCCTCCTGCCCCAGTTCTGAACCTGGGATGGGGACCTTAAGGACCCAAGAAGTCAGCTCTCATTTCACTGAGGAACTATTCACATTCAGGAAATGTGAGTCAGAGGCTTTCTCTAAATCCAGGAGGTTGGATCCCTAGAAGGCAGGGCAAGGCCTCACATAACCAGACCATGGGACACTCAGCAAGCTCTGGCTTTCCCAGGCCTGTCTCCTGGGGCCCCAGCACTGATGCCACCCACTTACACCAGGCCCGCCATCCAGTTTTCTTCACGAAGCCTCCAGCCTGTCCTGAGTTGCTGAGTCCCTCGTCCGTGAAGGATAGGCTCTAAGGCCTTGCTGAGGACTCCTCAGGGTGGGCACTCCCAGCTTGATATGACATTTTCCCCTGGTGAGGCCAGCAGGTAGGGTGCCTTCACTCAGAGAAGGGTTGAGAGGGACTGCATATGTAGGTGAACTGGCAGGGCCACTGTCTGCCCAACTCTGGCTTCTGTCAAGCCTGGCATTCCTGAGGGAAGCTGGGAGGCCCTGGCCCTGGCCCTGCCCCTCACAGGTGAGAACCAGCCCTTGGGGTGGGGTTCCGGAGGCAGGAGGCATGGGCCCAAGTCCAGAGGGAGCACCCATCACAGCACAGCTCCCGTCTGCTCACAGTTCTGAAGGTCAGAAGTTCAGGCCTTGTGGCTGGGTCCTCCGTTTAGGATCATCCAAGTATCTGCCATGTTACCTTCCTGACAGCTCTGGGAAAGAACCCACTCCCAGGCTCATTCTGATTGTTGGCAGAGCTGCTGTCAGCAGAGGCCACTCCTAGCTCTTAGAGCCTTCCTTGCCCGCGGCCCCCTCCATTTTCAAGTCAGCAACAGAGAATTTCTCACGCACTGAATGCCCTTCCTCTTCTTCCACCAGGCCAGAGAAAACTCTCTGCTTCTAATGAGCTCTCATGGTTAGGTTAGGCCCTCTTGGATACCTCTTGGATACTTTCCCTATCCTAAGGTCAACCGTGCCATGTAAGATAACCTAAGCATGGGAGTAAAATCCATTAGACTCACAGTTGCAGGTTTATAACAAGGCGTGTTCATTAGGGCTGGTGGGATCTTGGGGCCCATCTTAGAATTCATCTCCCACAGGCAGTAGAGCCCAAGGCGACTTTTCTGTCTTGAGACATCCACACACATCTGATAGCTTATGCTAAAATATATCCATGTTTACTTCAATATTAAACCTCCCCTACCCAAATCTTAAAAAAAAAACCCGGCTGCCCCTGAAAGATGCACCACATTGATCCTGCAGCTTCAAGTATCCTGGTCAGCAACCTGTAGCCCGGCCAAGAAGCACAGGACTGGATGGCTTCAGAGGCCTCTGGTCCCAGCCAGGCCTGGGAAGGGAGCCCAGCTGGACAGGCAGTAGCACTTGCAGCTCCTAGTGTCCAAGGGTTGAGGGCATTATCAGGGGAGGGGCCTCTCGGTTGAACATCACAGCTTTGACCAACATGTGTCCTGAAAGAGGGTCAGGCTGGGGTGTCCCCAAGGCCAGAAAGCTCCTCCCACAATCCAACCCCCAATAAATAAGCATAAAGCCTGGCCAGCCACTGCAGCCTCAGTCCCCAGGGGTCCCCCAACAGGCAAGTCAGAGGTGCCAGGGCCCTGGGAATGGCTGCACGCCCCACACCCTGGGCAAGGGCCTGGGGACCTGGGATCTGCCTGTGAGGAGGACAGAGAGCCCCCCATGATGGAAGAGAAAGGCCCCAACGTGGCTTCTCTTTCTTGACTGGCAGGTCCAGACCCTGCATCATTGGACTGGGGGCTGTGGTCTCTTCTTCCCAGTATATGATGGGATGCCTTGCCCTCTGCAGGGGAGGCCCCTATCCTTCCTCCCACCAGCAGGGCTTCCTGTCCATCCCGCTGTTCTGATCCAGGAGCTCAGGCCTGGGGCCAGGGTGCAGGTGGGAGGGTCCTGTGCCCACATGCAGAGACCCAACTGGGGCAGCTAATCATCTGAGTAGCGGTTCCCTGTAGGATAGGAGGGAAAAACAGGAAGGGAGGTGTCAGGTGGGGAGCAAGTATAGCTAGCCAAGGGCCTCCACCCCAGGTGCTCACCCAGGACGTTGAATTTGCACAGCGGGCAGGTCTGCTGAAGCATCAGCCAGGGGTCCACGCAGTCTCGGTGAAACTCATGCTTACAGGGCAGCACCCGGAGCCACTGCAGGTTATGCAGGAAGGGTTCAGGCCACAGAGTCAAGGGCTGGGGGGATCTCCAAGTGGGGATCCCTGGCCCCCACCTGAGCAGTGGAGCTGAAACTTCTGTGGCCGATTGCACTCCCCCACCCCCTTCTGCTTTCTAGTTACAGTAGGAGCTGGCAGGATAAGGACCCAGTAAGCACGGTTCTGGGGTCTCGGGAATAGAGAGAGAGAGACATCATAGGTCAGCTCATGGCTGGCCACGGCCCAGGACACTAACCTGCTTATTGCAGAAGTAGTCCAAACACACAGCGCAGGTCTCAGCACCAGGTTCTGGGGGGCCCTGTGCTGCCCTGCCCAGACGGCAGCGCCGGGTCTTGAGGGATGCCAGCCTCCGCACCACGCGGTGCTTGAGCAGATCCACCTGGCAGGGGAGGGCAGGCACAATGAGGCCAGCTGGAGGGCTGGGGGCACCCGGGTTCCTGGGGGAGTGGGGGGTGGGGGCTGGCTCTCACCTGGCCTCCAGGTTCCCGCTGGCTCTGCCTTGATGCCTGCCGCTGGGCCTGGAGCACGAGGCCTGTGCAGAGGAGCATGGCCACCAGCAGGATGGCATTCCACAGCTGCTGCAGAGGCTTCTGGGGAGAGGAGCAGGGTGTCAGGAGTGCCAGGGCCACTCTACACTCTTCCCCCTAGGAAATCGTCCGAGGACCGGTCAGGTAAGGTCCATTGACAGCATGTTCCCTGCAGGCTCCTGGCTTCCTCTTCTGAAGCCTCCATGCCTCCCATTTGTGCTCCCAGGTTCTGCCCCTGCTGTCTATACAGCTCCTTGTCCAGCTGCTGAGGGGACCCACATCTGTCCCCAGTGCAGGCCTCTCCTGGGCAACAAACTCAGCGTTTTTTGCATCCTTGGAAGCTTCTTTCTGGCAGCCTCACAGACTCCCCAGCCCAAGACCCTATCACCTTCCCATCCCTATCCCTACCCCGTACTTCTCCTGGCCTACTTTTTGTCTTGGGTGCGATCACCTACCCACTCATCTGGGCTGAGCATTCCCATGGTTCCCTCTTAGGTGTCTCAAGCACTCCTCCCATCCACCCCACATCTCTGCTCTTTGGGTGCCCTACTCCAGCCTCACCAGCCCGTTTCTCACAGCTATAAGAATGTCCCTGGCAAACCTGATCACATAGGACCCCTGCTTGACACCCTTCCCTGCGATGCCCTCACCCTCAGGAGAGAACCCGAAATCCTCTAGCAGCCATCTGGCAAGGCCCTAGATCTCCCACCCCTTTGGTCCTTTCAGTGTCCCAGGCTCTTTTTCACGTTCCCAGGTCTTCTTCACCCCTTCCCTCGGCCTTTGGATGCCCCTTGCTCCAGAGTTCTCCCTGACCACAGGGCTAGGCAGATGCTCCCCTCTTGCCTCCCCTGCCCAGCCCAGCCCTCCTCACACTCCACCGTGTGCTTCCTTGTCACTGCCCTTGGTGGTCCTCAGGCTCCCACCAGTGGGAAGGAGCCACATCTGACCTGCGTCAGCATTTGAGGACTAAGAGGGGCCTCAGTTCCTGGGGTGGGGATGGGGAGCACGCCCTGACCTGGACTTAACTCCCCCCATGGCGGTGTGGCGGCTGTATAACTGTATACCTTTGACAACAAAACAGCTAGCTCAGGAAACGTGCCAGAATAAGCAAAACTCCACCGGCTCACGCACACAGGCACTGGCTCCCAGGGTCTCTGAGGTGTTAGGACTAATAAATGCATCCATTTAAAAGCTTTCTGCATTCTGAGTAGCTTTCTGCCATCATGTTTGTCCCCTGCCAACAATGAACCTCACCTACTATCAGGTTGGGGGAGGGGGGCCGAGAAATGATTTGCTGTTAAAAGAGAATATCACTCTGGACAAGGCTGGGTGCTGCTAATGTGACAAGATGCTGCTCTGCTCAGAGTGCAGGAGGCACGGGAGAGGCCATTATCAAGGTATTCATGAGCCCCAGCTTCCCATTCCTCACCCTCTCCCCTCTGGTCTCTGTGCCCTCATCTTCCCTGGACAGTGGTAGGACGGTGGCACCTGCTCCAGGAAGCTCTCCCCAAGCCCCCAGGCTAGGTTCGGATGCTTCCACTGTATCCCAGAGGGCCCATGCCCACCACCAGCTCAGTGCTTGCCCCAGCAGAGCGACAGCCCTGGCCTGTCTCCTCCCCAGATGGGGCCCCTGGAGCCCAGGGCTGGAGCTGCCTTGCCATTGTGCCCTGTGCCCTGCTGAACCAGGCTGACACGTGGCAGGACTCACTGAGTCCTCTGCAGTGTAAGCTCTCCAGGGCAGAACTGGAGCTCCATGCTTCGGAGCAGCCTGTGAGGCAAAGGGCATGGCCAACTTGGGGCTCTGCTGCAGGCTGCACACCCAGCCTCCTCAGGCTGAGCACATCTTAGGGACTCCCAGATGAGGAAGGAGGGCAGGGTCTGTCCATCAGAGCAGTTGGGGGAAGGGGGGGAGTAGTTCATCTGACCTTTCTGATACATAGGTGTGCAGCTCAGCCCAGGCTAGAAGGATGGGCCCTAGAGTTGTGGCTGAGCACTGTCCCCAGCCACCCTTGAGACACCTTGGCTATCACGGCTACCCAACATTTGTACGGGCCCCTCCTGGCCGGCAGCTCGGCTATTCAGCTTTGCCCTCTGTACCAGCCAGACTGATGTGCAGGCTGCACACATTCCCACTTCCAGGCCTCTCGCCTAGCCCACTCTTCCCCTAGCTCCAGTCTTTCTGTGGGCTCTTCTTTCATCTGACAGCCCCTCACCAACTGCCTGCCCCACCCAGAGGTCTGTGTGGGCTGCCCTCCAGGGGGAGACCCAGTGGGGCTTTTTCTTTCCAGAAAGCCCTTTCACTCCCCCAGTCCCAGTGCATGCTCCCTTCACACAGCTGCGGTTCAGTTCCTGCTGCTTGACAAGGAATTAGCACATGTCTGGGCTGAGTTGCCAAGGCCTTTTCATGTGAGAGTTCCTCTCTGCTCATCTCTGAGCCCTTCAGTACAGTGCCTGGGTCTCACAGGATTTTTGGACCCTCCACAGCCCTTCTCGTCGAGCCCCATGTGTTCTAGGATCTCAAAAGTTATCTGGTGACTGCTAATTTATTCACTTGTAACAGTCAACATATTCAGAGTAGCAGGAGCTGCCCACCTGCCCCATGCCCACGATGCGCTTTCTATACACACAACCCCCTGACAATCCTGTGGCCTGTGCTGTTCCTATTCACAGGATGGGGAACATGAGACCAGAGAGGTTAAACACTCAACCTGAGATCACTCAGCTAACATGGCAAATCTGCCTGACTTGAAGCTGCCTTGCATGGTCCAATTCCACTGACATCTGCTGGAAGCTGCCTGCCAGTAGACCAGGTCATACCTGCACTGACAGAGCAGAGACTCGAGAGAAAAATCCAGGGCCTAGTAAGACACAGCCCCAGGAGACAAAGTCACATTCCCTGACACTTGTACACTTTGGGCTGTCCTAAGGATGCGATGAAGGGCCTGACAAAGCACTGCTGCGATTTAGAAGAGGGAGAGAGGAACAGTGAGCTGAGGTTGTGAGGGAAGCTTCCCAAAGAAGGCAAGCAGACCGGGACATAAGGAGACAGAAAAAGAGTGTCCACGCCTGCAACCAAGCATGGAAAAGGCCTAATGGCAGGAGGCCAGGGCGTGTGTGAAGGCCAGTAAATGGCATAGGCTGGCAAGGTATAAGGAAGAGACTAGGAAAAAAAAGTGAGTAAACAGAAGAGCTGTCAAAGCTAGCCTAGGGAGTTTAAACTTTATTCTGCAGGCAATGGGGAGCCAAGGAGGGCTTCTGAGCAGGAGAATAATATGGCAATAGTTACTGATACTGATTATGCATGACCCCATTAAGCACTACACTGAGTACCCACCACGTCAATGAATGTTCATTATAGCCCTGGGAGGTGGAAGAAGTAGGCCTGGCCACCAAGGCAAGGAGAGGTCTGAGATAAGACATGTGTGCAGCCCACCTGAGACTCCTCTCCCCAGGCACCCACCTGCTCCTGGGCCTGACTGCCTCCCAGGCACACCAAGTCCTGCCATCCTCCATAGCCATCCTTGGAGAGGCCACAGGTGGTCCACAGGGTCAGCTTCCACTCGATGTTGGCTGACAGCGACTCTCCGCTGGTGATCTCAGCTGTGGCCTGAGTCCTCCTGGGAGGGAAAGCCACAGAGGGGCCAGAGGGAAGGGCTCTTGGGAGGAGAGACCCAGCACCACCTACCCCAGCCTTGTAGAAAAAAGATACCCCCAAGTATCATCCCACAGCCCTTCAGCTTTGGTCCCCAGGCATTTTCCAGTTATTGGTTTTTCCAGTTTTCGTGTCGGCCGGGGGGGGGGGGGTTGGGGGGGCTGCAAGTCTCAGAAAGAACCTGTCAATCAGGAATCCAGCTTCCTGCTCTCTGGAGCCAATTCCCCTGTTCTCCTAGAGCTACCTCTTTGCTCCAGTCCCCTCACCCATTTTTCAGACCAGGAGACTACAGTCTTAAGGTTAACTGGAAAAGCCCTGGTCCTAAGACCCCTGAGACCATGGCAGATTCAGGCACCCCTCCCAGGACCACCCAGGCTCCCAGACCCAGTCCTTTGGAGCCCAAACCCCAACTCACTGCAGCAGTGCCTCTAACAGCTTGGTGACGTTGGAAGAGTAATGGAGGACAATCACTGGCCTGAGCAGAAGCTGTGATATGTCTAGCTGTAGACGGACAAGGAGGTCAGCTGGCCTTGGTCCCTTCTTCCCTGGCCTGCACACCCCCATCGCCTGAACCAGTTTACCTCTCGGACCACGTTGTGATTCAGGATGAGGAGGAGCAGGGCAGAAGCTCCCAGGAAGAGTGCCCTCCGCATCTGCAGGGGGACAGGGAAGCTAGCTGGCAGCCTGCCCACACACCTGTCTCACTACCCACGACCACAGTTCTTAGCTCCTGACTCTGCAATGAGTGTTTCCTCTGGATAGACTGGCTGTACACTCCTTGAGGTCAAGGGCAGAAATTCCTATTCCTCCTGCTTTTCCCCCAGATGTTCTGTGGGATCCAAACAATTATGTGCCTCCCCTGGTCCTAGCAGGACAGGCCTGCCCACAGCTCTCAGCAGGAACTCCCCGTCAGATACTCTCAGAGCCTGGTGGAGCTTCTTGACTCTGTATGGCCTCCTCCCACCTCTCTGCTTCCACTCCACACGGACTCAATTCTCCAAACTGGGGTCTCTCGCCTCACCCAGGCCCCAGGGTTTCTCTGGACGCTCCCTGAGGGCCCACCTGGTGGTCTGGCTCTAGCAGATGCCTTGAAACCCCTTCCTCCAGCCCCCTTCCCGCATACACCCCCTGCACCTGCTGGACCAGGGCCTTGGGATAGGCCTGCCGACCGCTGCCCTGACTCTCCTGGTGGAACTGGGCAGCCTGCTCCTTGCCCACGTATGCCACTGCAATCCAGCCTTCTACGGGTACCTCCTGCTCAGCATCCACGATGTCCATCTGCGGGGCAAGGGACCACGGGCAGAGGGAGGAAGGGGAGGAAAGGAGGTTGGACACACAGGGGATGCAAGGCCAGGGCTTGGGAGCGAGTTTGAAGGGGAAGGCGTCTGGATCTCAAGTTTTGGAAGCCGGGGTTTGAGGCCCGGGCAGCCTGGGGAGGGGGCGCTGGGCTGCTGGGGCTCGGTCCAGGAAGAAGGCCGGATCTGGGTGCGGGGTGTACGCGGGGCCGGCGGGCCAGAAGGCTCAGCTGCGCTCACCAGCAGCAGGCGGCCGCCCAGCGGGGGTGCCGGGCCGGCCTCGGGGCCGATCCTGACGCCCTCCAGGACCAGAGCGTCCTGCCGCGACAGCCTCACGTCCACCCGCACGGCGCGCGCCCCGCCCCGCCCCGCCCCGGCCTCGGGCTCGCTGCCGTCCGCCGCGGCCCCGGGGCCCGCCAGGCCCAGCCAGAGCGGCAGCAAGGGAAGCAGCAGCAGCAGCGGCGACGGCGGCGGCGGCGGCGGCGGCGGCGGCGGCGGCGGCGGGGGCGACCTCGGCGCGGGGCGAGCGGCGGGGCCCATGGCCGGAGCCGGCGAGCAGACGAGACAGGGGAACCGGGGTTCCCGGGCGCGCGGGGGGGTTGCGGAGGAGCGAGGCCGCGGCCGGACGGGGCGGGGCGCCGGGAGGGGCGGGGCCGGGGCCGGACGGGGCGGGGCGCCGGGAGGGGAGTCCTCGGTGGCTCCCGCGCCCGACCGGGCCGCGCGCGCCCCCTGGTGGCCGCGGAGAGCTCCGGCGCCGGCGGCCTGGGAGGCTGGAGTGGGGGGAGCCCGGCGGGCGCGGGTCACACAGCTTCCGGCGTGGTCAGACGGGCGGGGATCAGAGCAGGGAGGCCGAGGGGGATAGCTGGAGACCTGGGAGGCAGAGGCACGATCCGGACCCCAGAAGGGCAGGAGCAAGGGACGTGTGGTGGCCTGGAGGCTGGCCGGCCCTTGCTGTGCGCCAGCCTTCCGGTCACACGGTGTGACCTTGGTCAAGTCACACCCTCATCTTCCCTGCGCTTACATCTCGCACCAGACCAAGCTCCAAGAGACAGAGAACCAGACAGATTGGTGTGGGACGCAGATGGGGGGGATTGAGGCAAGGGTCCCAGAGGCGCAGGAAGAGGGGCTGGGGGCGTTTTGCCTAAACAAAGCAGGCCAGACACAGCTCCTCAGTGGGGCCAAGAGGCTACGTCACTTTTCTGGGTAGTGAAATGGGCACGATATTAAGGCAGCATTGCCGGGGCAGCCCGGCGGCTCGGCGGTTTAGCGCCGGCTTCAGCCCAGGGTGTGATCCTGGAGACCGTGGATCCAGTCCCACATCAGGCTCCCTGCATGGAGCCTGCTTCTCCCTCTGCCTGTGTCTCTGCCTCTCTCTGTGTGTCTCTCATAAATAAATAAATAAAATCTTAATAAAAATAAAGCAGCACTGCCTCATCTCCAACAAATAATCTCTGAAGCTTACAGGAATGTGAGAAGTCCACACACTGTCTGAAAACTCATCATTTTCTCCAAGGGTTGTGGCAGCTAGAAATTGTCTCCTCTGAAACCTCAGTCTTTTTTTTTTTTTTTTTAAGATGTTATTTATTTATTCATGAGGGAGAGAGAGAGGCAGAGACACAGACAGAGGGAGAAACAGGTTCCATGCAGGGAGCCTGGTGTGGGACTCGATCCCAGGACTCCAGGATCACGTCCTGGGCTGAAGGCAGGCACCAAACTGCTGAGCCACTCAGGGATCCCCTGAGACCTCAGTCTTTTAAAAATTATATCCTGATAAAAAGGCAAAGGCCAGGTAAGCCACAACACTCTTCCCCCAATATTTTGTAAAGATTTTAATTAATTAATTAATTTATTTATTTATTAGAGAGAGAGAGAGAGACAGATGCAGAGACACGCAGAGGGAGAAGCAGGCTTCCAATGGGGAGCCGGATGCGGAACTCGATCCCAGGACCCCAGGATCACGACCTGAGCCAAAGGCAGCTGCTCAACTACTGAGACACCCAGGCGTCCCTCCCTCAATATTTTTTATGAAAAATTTCAAACATACTAAAAAAGCGAAATCATTTTTTAATATTTATTTATTTGAGAGACAGAGAGTGAGGAAGAGCAGGGTGAAGGGTAGAGGCAGAAGCAGACTCCCTGCTGAGCAGGGACTCCCAATGTGGGGCTTGATCCCAGGACTCCGGGATCATGACCTGAGCAGAAGGCAGATGCTTAACCAACTGAGCCACCCAGGTGCCCCAATTAAAAGTGTTCTATAGTAAACACCCATATAACCACTAACGTTGAATTGTTGGGATGCTCCTGAAGAATTAGATGGAGAGAATAGTCTGATGTAAGTCCAAAGACAGACAAATGGAGCATCAAACAGTGAAGGCAGAAACTGGCCTATACATAGAAATGTGGCTTTGTCAGGGGGAGCGCTGCAGTTGGGGAGAGGGGGCAGTGTGACTGGCAAATCTTGCCAAGAAAATGAGTTACCCATAAGGAAAAGAAATGAAATTGGACCTCTACTGCTCATTGTACTGGAAAAATCAATTCCTTGTGAATTAAAGATCTAAATATGAAAAGTAATACTTAAGGCATTTTTAGAAAGAAACATAAAAGCCTATCCTGTTTACTTCAAGGTCAGGAGAGAATTATTACTACATAAAAGCAGACTATAAAGGAAAAGATTGAAAATAACGCATCCACAATAAAATGAAAAACTCGTGTTAATCAAAATCTGGTAATAAAGTGGTAGGGAAAGCCACAAATGCGGAGAAAGTATTTGCAACCAAATTATTCCTATAATTGACATACTGATGCCTGACCCTACTCCAAATCAACAGAATCATTATCTCTGGAGGTGGACCTTGTTGCTGGTGATGACAAGAACCTTGCACTGCAGGTGACTCTCATGTGCGATTCTGGCTGAGAACCATTTCCTGGGTAAGTGTAGAGCAGCCCTGTGTGAAGATAGCCCAACTCATCATCACTAGAAGAGATAAATTTGTGCTATGTTCATATGTAAAATACCATGCAATAGAGAAAAACAAATGGAATAGTTGTGTGTATCACCGTGGATAATTCTAATAGAATGCTTAGCACAAAAAGCAAGTCTCCAAATGATACATACTATTTAAGCTCAAAAACATCAGGACTTAGAAGAACAATACACAAAAATCAGTTGTGTATCTCTAACATCAGTAATGAATGATTTTAAAAGGACATTAAGACAACAATTATATTTACGATCGTTGCCCAAGAAACAAAATACCTAGAAATAAGCTTAGGCAAGGAGCTGAAAGACATGTATACTGAAAACTACAAAAATTACTGATAATCGAAAGAAGACCTAAATAAGTGGAAAGACATCCATGGGGGCACCTGGGTGGCTCGGTGGTTGAGAACCTGCCTTTGGCTTGGGGCGCGATCCTGGGGTTCTGAGATCAAGTCTGCATCAGTCTCCCCGCAGAGAGACTGCTTTCTCCCTCTGCCTATGTCTCTGCCTCTCTCTCTCTCTCTCTCTCTCTGTGTGTGTCTCTCATGAATAAATAAAAATATATATATGAATTTTGAATGAATGAATGAATAAAATCTTTAAAAAAAAAGACATTCATGTTAACTGATTGATAGACTTAATATTGTCTACCAATAAGATGGCCATACTACTGAGGCACCTGACTGGCTCTGTCAATTGAGCATCTGCCTTCAGCTCAGATCATAATCCTGGGGTCCTGGGATCAAGCCCCGTGTCTGGCTCCCTACTCTGGTTCCCTGCTCTGTGAGCCTGCTTCTCCCTCTCCTTCTGCCTGCCTCTTCCTCTGCTTGTGCTCTCTTTCTGTGTTAAATAAATAAATAAAAATCTTAAAAAAAAAAAAAAGATGGCCATACTACCCAAAACAATGTACAGATTAAATGTAATCCATATTGACATTCTAATAACCTTTAAAAAAAAAAAAAGAAGAAGAAGAAATGGAAAACCCATCCTAAAATCTACATGGAGTTGCAAGGAGCCCTTAATACCTCATATTGACAAAAGAACAAAATTAGAGATTCTCATTTCCCAATTTTAAAATGTATACAAAGCTACAATAATGAAAACAGTGTAGTCCTGGCATAAAGAAACTTACAGGTCGATGGAATAGAATTGACAGTCCAGAAATATACCCAGACACCTATGGCCAATTGATTTTCAATAAGGGTGCCAAGACTATTCAATAAGGGAAAGAATAGTCTCTCTCTCTCTCTCTCTCTCTCTCTCTCTCTCTCTCTCTCTCTCTCTCTCTCTTTTTTAAAGATTTTATCTATTTATTCATGAGAGAGAGAGAGAGAGAGAGAGGCAGAGACACAGGCAAAGGGAGAAGCAGGCTCCATGCAAGGAGCCTGATATGGGACTCGATCTGGGGACTCCAGGATCACGCCCTGAGCCAAAGGCAGATGCTTAACTGCTGAGCCACCCGGGCATTCCAAGAATAGTCTCTTTAACAAATGGTGCTGGGGGAAAAAAAATTAAAAATAAAAATAACATAATTTAAAAAATGGTGCTGGGACAACGGGACAGCTACATGCAAAAGAATAAAGTTGGACTCCTACCTTACATCATATACAAAAGTTATCTCAAAGTGGATCAACAGTGGGAATGTAAAACGGTGCAGCTGCTATAAGAAATAGTATGGTGGTTTCTCAAAAAATTAAACATAAAATTACTATATCATCCAGCAATGCAACTTCTGGGTATATATCCAAAATAAATGAAGGCAGGGATATTTGTACATCAGCATTCATAGCAGCGTTATTCACAATAACTGGAAGGTGGAAACAACTGAAATTTCTATTGATGGACAAGTGGATACATTTTGACCTCAAAAAAAACCATGCTGGACTAGCTATATTTTTAAGAGATAAATTAATCTGTAAGAAAAATTTTTTTTTTGTAACAAAATTATAAAGAAAATCAAGGGACTGGGGCACCTGGGTGGCTCAGTGGTTGAGCATCTGCCTTTGGCTTAGGTCATGATTTGGGGTCCTGGGATCAAGTCTCACATCAGGCTCCCCAAAGGGAGCCTGCTTCTCCCTCTGCTTATCTCTCTGCCTCTCTTTGCATCTCTCATGAATAAGTAAACAAAATCTTTTTTAAAAAATCAAGGAACTGAAAAGCAAGAACTTCAGTTCACCAGGTGGGATGTAACTGGGGAAGGGCAACCAGGGGAGTTCTGCTCTTTAAGTCAATTGGGTGTTCATTATATGATTCTTTATTCTTTGCATAGGTTACTTATGTTCTTTCATACCTTAAGAAATCACTCTTCATAAGTCGCAAAATGCACTATGCTGGTCCCTTGATGTCCACAGACAGTCTTGTTTCTCCAGTTCTGTAATGTCCCAGCCCATCTGTCAGCCCCAATGACAGGGTTGCAAGGATACACCCTGTAATCAGTGAGGCTGTTGACTCTACTGTCTGCCTATCCCTATTCCCACTACTTGCTCCCTAACCTCCGTCCTGCTCACCTAGGCAAGGGGTCCTCACTACCCCCTTAGCATGCACATGTATATATACACACACACACACCCCCAACCAGATACAGACCCCTTGCCTATACCTGTCCCTAGTCTGGAACAAGTTTCTGCCTCCCCACAAATATCCACATCCTAGTTTTCCATCGGTGGGAGCCTTAGTGGCCCTGTAAACTTGGTGAGTAACCAAATTACTCTGTGGTCTGTCCTCCCACTGGTAACCGTTAGTTATCCTAGAAGAGACAAGTGCTTGGGGAGATAGTCTGAATGTGGCAGGGTATAGCCCAGCCCAGCCCAGCCCTTCCCAGCCAGGGCCCTTCTGCTGTTGTGTGGGATGGGGTGGGGTGGGGTGGGGGTGAGTGGAGGAGCAGGGACAGGGCAGCAAAGGCCAGGAGATTGATAGCAGGCCATGAGTGCCAGGAGAGGCCTTGCTTGGGAGCATCTGAAGAGGAGACTAGAGGACCCCACAGTGAAGGAAGAGATCCCAGTTGGGGGAAGAGGCAGGCTACTGGACCTGGTGCTGACCTTTGGGCCTCCCTCCTCTCAGGGATGGGCAGACAGGATGCTCAGCACTCTGAGCCCCTCTAGATGAGCCAAGCCCCCAGATCTCAGCTTGCTTCACTTCTGGAGCTTAGTGGGGAGCTGCCAGGGACAGCGGTGTCACTCTTTCTACTATGTTCTTCCAGGCAAGCTACTTCCCTTTTCTTTTCTTGTGTCCCCATCTATAAAAGAAAATGAGAGTCAAACCAAACAATTTGGTGGTGGTGCGGGGGAGGAGGGGGGGAGGAGTCCTTTCACCAGAAATGCTGTGACTCCAAGTGGCTTGTGTCTTGGATTACAAGGTTTCCTGTCACTGGGTTGGGCTGCGAACTGTGTGGAGGAGGGCCCAGTGTCCCGTCTCCTTCACCCTCTAAAGTTGCAGGGCCACCTGAGAAGAAATGAAGCTGTTAACAAAAATGTGAAGCACGGGGATCCCTGGGTGGCTCAGTGGTTTGGCGCCTGCCTTTGGCCCAGGGTGTGACCCTGGAGACCCGGGATTGAGTCCCGCATTGGGCTCCCTGTACGGAGCCTGCTTCTCGCTTTGCCGTTCTCTGTGACTCTCATTAATAAATAAATAAAATATTTTTTAAAATGTGAAGCAGAATATGCATTACCCGAAGTGGAATGGGGTTGGGGCAGTGAAATGCTTTAGACACCAGGAATAGAGTATGTGGAAAGGCCGGTGAATTCCATGGGCTTGAGCCCATGGCTGCTCTTCCTCTGCTGTGAAATGAATTCTTCAGTGTGATGCTAGGCTGTGCATCAAAATGGACAAAGCATTCTGTGAGTGATGCTGGAAGTAGGATGAAAGGCAGGGAAGGCAAGTCCATATCCAGAACATGTCTCTGACCCCATGAGCACCCTCTGAGATGGAAGAGGGCCAAAGTAATCAAGCTGCCACCAGGTGGCAAGCTAGTCCCCAGGGAATAGGACCACGCAGGGGCCCAGTGTTGGGCTTTGCTGTTTTTACAAGGGGCCTTCAGGAAGGTGATGCCCAGCTCAGGGGAGCACACCCCACCCCTATCCCCATGGGGCTTTCAGGATTAGTGGCAACGAGAGAGCTAGGCTGGGGTCTATATTTTCAGGCCCCAGAGATCCTTGAGGTCCTTCCACCTAATAGGCATGAGCCCCAGGACATATAACAATTTTTTTTTTTTAATAACAAATTTTCTAAGAAAAATCTTAGACTGTCCCTTGGTTGCCTGGTTCCACTGCTACCTCCCTTTCCTCACCCAGATGCCCAGAGAGGGGTGGTGACTTGCCGAAGATCACACAGGGCAGGTGCAGAGGTGCAGAGTAGCAGCAACTAACTGTGGTGTCAGGGACAGGAAGGCTGCTGAGTAGAGGGGTGGCCAGGGGCCTGCTCCTTCCCTGGGCCCAGCCCTCAGAGGGCAGAGTACGTGTTGGGTCATCTAGGCACTGGACACGGAACAACAACCATGACCAGTAATGGCTCCTGCCCTTTAGAATAGATAGAAAACCATAACCAGGTATACAAGCAAGGTAATTTCAGACCACGTTAAGTGCCATATGAAGGAGATAAAATAGCACAGGGGGAGGCGGGGACCTGCTTCAGCTTTAGTATTAGGGGAAGAAAGGCCTCTCTGAGGGGTGGTGTGGGGGGTTAAGATGTGAGTGGCAAGAATATCAGGGTGGGGTGGGAAATAAGAAATACAAGTGAGGGACTCCTGGGTGGCTCAGTGGTTGAGCATCTGTCTTCAGCTCAGGTCGTGATCCAGGGGTCCTAGGATCAAGTCCCGCATCAGGCTTTCTGCAGGGAGCCTGCTTCTCCCTCTGCCTATGTCTCCATCTCTCTCTGTGTGTCTCGTGAATATATAAATAAAATCTTTTTAAAAAGAAGAAGAAAAAGAAAGAAATACAAGTGGAAACCGCTGATGCATTTACTATGTTCCAGGCACTATTCAAGGCCCTTTGCATGAATAAACTTGTTCAATCTCATCACAGCCGTATGAGGTAGTAAGATCATCATTGCCATCCTATGGAAGGGACATTGAGGTGTGGAAGTCAAGTAACATTGGTAGGTGATGGAAATAGGACCTGAACCCAGGGAGCCTGGCTCCAGAGTCGGCAGGGGGCGGGGAGGGGTGACTCATCCCCTGCCATTCTGTTTCCCAAAGGCACTGACCTGCACTGAACAGATCTGGTGGTGGAATCTGTATTCTATCTCAGATGCAGGGTCCCCGGATAGGAATGAAACCACCTTCTTCCCAAAGGAAGTCTCCAGGCTCTTGTGAGTCAGTCCAGAGTCAGGGCACCCTTCCTGCCCTCCTCTGTCCTCCCCCTCCCACCCTGGGGGAGTCCTGCAGTCCCCACTCCCAGCCCAAAGCTTCTGGGTTCATGGCTAACTGGGCCACTAAAGGGATTTGACTCCCTGAGACACCTGGAGACTGGTGAGAAAGGGCTTAGGGATTAGACAATGATAGCTGGGAAGGTAAGGGACTTAATTAGGGGGGTTTGGGTGTGGGAAGTGGGGCGGAGAGAGGATTTGTGTCTTCACAAAGCCTGGATGGACTGTGGAAGTAGGAGGAAGTGGGCTCCTTGAGAGGAGCCCGGCGGGCTCAGTTTCTCCTGTTTGTTGTGGCTTCAAAATAACACATAATAGTACTGATAATCCTCCCACTTTGTGCACCCACCACTTTTCTAGCCCTTAATTCACTTGCAGTTCTCACAGCAGCCCCAGGAGAGAGGCAAGGATTATTTTTCTCTGCAGGTGACAGGCACCTGGAGAAGGCAGGTGACTTTGCCCCCTGAGGAGCTGGGTTTTGGTTTCAGGCCTCCTAGCTCGTGGTCCAGGACAGCTTTCTGGCTCTCATGGCACTCCTGCAGGGGGAGAGGCCCCAGCGGGGGCCAAGGAGCTGCCAGGGAAGTCATTGGGAACCCTGGCTACCACCTCCTAGACCAAAGTCCCTAAAAACTCCTGCTCTCCTAACTGGGAGCTGGGGAGGAAGGGAGAGAGGGAGGGAGTAGAGGGGTTGCCATCCTCTATTCTAGGTAGGACTGGGGATGGGACCTGAGGGGCCTGACAAGGGGGCTCCTCATCCTGCCCCTCCCTTACACCCGCCCCACCCTCCCCAAGGGAGATTCATAGGTGGCCCTTCAGCTTTCAAAAGCATTCTCCACCCATGGTCTGAATTTACCCTGGCAGAGGTTCCAGTCTCGTTCTGTCCTGAGGATGCTAAGGTCCCCAGAGGTAGAAGGACCTCCCTACTCCTGCCATCTGCCATCCACCATCCGCACAGGGGGCGGCAGGAGCTAAGGGAGCCCTTAGCTCAGGGGTCTCAGAATAGCCCCTCTCCACCTCTCAAAGGTCTCTCCTGTCACCTGCCCCTCCTACACTCATGTACCCCTAAGCACTGATTTTTAAAAAAGATTTTATTTATTTATTCATGAGAGACACACAAAGAGAGGCAGAGACATAGGCAGAGGGAGAAGCAGGCTCCCTGTAGGGAGCCTGATGAGGGACTCTACCCCAGGACCCCAAATCACGATCTGAGCCAAAGGCAGACACTCAACCACTTAGCCACCCAGGGGCCCCTAAGCCCTGATTCTTTATCTGATCCCTACTTCCCCTCTCACTTATCCACAGCCCAAGCTCAGTCTGGGCATGCCACCAACCCCAATACTGTAAGTACCATGAGGCCAGTTTTCCTACTCTAGGATTACCACAGAGCTCAGTGAAATATGTGAAGGAAGGAAGGAAGGAGTGAATGGTTTCTAGGCCTCCTGCCCCATCCAGTATGCGAACTCCTGCTTAGTCATCAGGTCTCTGGGGAACCTGAGATGCCCCTTACCGCCCCCCAACCCAGCAGGGAGCTTCCTGACTGACCAATATGGTGGCACTGTACTTGAATGATCTGTTGTCCCAGCCATCTCCCTGGGGACCAGGGACTCCTTGAGGGCAGAGCCTGGTCAGCCTTGTTCTCCGAGGTGTCCCAATGCCTGGCACCATAGCTGCTGCCTAAATACTTCCGAATGGAGCCAAGGAATGCAAGGTACTCTGGCTCCCAGCTCCAGCCTGGACCACCTGGAGGAGTACAGGACTGAGTCCATCACAGTCACTTCCTCATTCTGCTGTTGTCACCTCTGTCGTCATGGCATTCCAGGCAGTGTGGGATTTCTTCATTCCCTCCCCACTTTGTTGGGGAAAAAAAAAAAACAAAAAAACAAACTTAAGGCAGCTGAAACCCCGCATGGCAGGACTGGGATAAGGAAAGGAGGCAAGGAGGCTGGAGTCAGGGCCCTTCTGTGTGGTCGCCTGCAAACACAAGGGCTTTCTAGAGAGTTCTGCTGCCCTGGCCCATGGAAGTAGAGTGTTCCACAAATATTTGTTAAAGGGTTTAAAAGACTGTTTTCTCTGACTCTCAAACCACCATGCCAATCCCGGCACCACCCCCTTTCCCTGCTGGTACCAGACAATCAGAGGACAAGGTACCTGGGGTCTCTGATCTGGAGGTCAGTGCCCTTGTTTTAGAGAAGTCATCCAAAGCCCAGAGCCCAGGGCAGATAGCCCCAAGGAGCACCCCCTCCCGCGCCAGTGCTCATTGCTAAATAGTCACTGTAGCACATTTACTCAAGAACACAGCCAGAAGTCCTGGCCCTGGACTCCCAGTCCAGTGCCCCTGCCTGTGCCCACAGCCACCTCCCAGTGGCTGGGAGGAATCTCAGCCCCAAGGCACTAACTCCTAAGACTAGAACCACTTGTTACCCCCACGCTCCTTCTAGATCTAGGCCTGGCAGCCTTCTTTCAGCTGTTACCACTACCTTGCTTGGCAAGGGGTACTCAGCACAGCACACTCATTACAGAGCTGGCAAGTGGCAGGGCCCGGATCTCCCCTCAGGCCTGCCTGACTGAAGAGGCTGGGCTCTTCCTGTTGGGCCAGGCCTTTGCTGATATCACAACTGCAATACAGAGTAGTCAGTGTCAAGGTCAGGAGAGAGGGGGTACTGCTTGGTAGGGCTCCCATGTTGGATTGATTAGGTCAGGGCGAAGTTCCTGGAAACAGCATCTGATCAGGGCTTTGAAAATCAGGGAGGATCTGGTAGGAGGAAAAGGGAGAGGGAAGTGACTATGACAGTGGCAGGAGAGCCAAGGTATGTCTGAGGGACTGCATGGAGCTTCTTTGACTCAAATGAAAGTATGTGGAGGGGAGGAGCAGCAGTGGAGGCCCACAGTGGATACTGGGATGAGATAGGCCTTGGCCTTGAGCGCAGATCAGAGAGATTGGGCTGACTCCTGAAGGAACTAGGGAGCCACTGCAGATTCCTGAGCAGGTGAACAACATACCTAGCAGGAAGCAAGACTTGCTGGACAGGGGTAAGGGGTTAGAGAAAAGGTGGGGATGCGGAGGAGGGGCTCTCTCTTATTAACCAGCTCAGAGCAGTCTACCGGATTATTATTCTAGGATTTATATTATCAGATTAACTAGCTGTTCCATAGTGGGCTGGAGATAGGTGTCAGTGGAGGAAGGAGAAGCAGGCAGCCACAGGACCTGAGAAGGGCAGACTGGAAGAAGTGTGTATACTTCACTTAGATCTTTATCATGGGTAACTCCAGATTCCTGGGGGCTTGTTTGGGGCTGAGGATGATTTCCTGCTGGGTGAATGTTTTCCTCATGCTTTCCTGGGTAGCCTGTGTAGGGAACTCCCGGGTGAGTCCATACTGCAACCTGTGGGTGCCTGGAAGCATTTGGCCCAGAAGCCAGAGACTTGGATACAAGTCCTAAATCTACACTTACTCTTTTTTTTTTTTTAAGATTTTATTTATTTATTCATGATAGACACAGAGAGAGACAGAGTGAACGCGTGCGCGTGCCCAAGAGAGAGAGAGGCAGAGACACAGGCAGAGGGAGAAGCAGGCTCCATACAGGGAGCCCGACATGGGACTCGATCCCAGGACTCCAGGATCACGCCCTGGGCCAAAGGCAGGCACTAAACCGCTGAGCCACTCAGGGATCCCCTCTACACGTATTCTTATGGGACCTTCTCTTTCCTCAATAAATCACCTGACTTAAAGGGTCACCACAGGCTTAAATGAAAAGCTAGATCTGAAAGTGCCTTGCAAACTGTAAAGTGCTATAAAGGAGCTATTCTTCTATTTTCCTTTGAATAAGCCTTACATCTTGCCCCTGGAAGGGTCTTTTTTTTTTTTTTTAACATTTATTTATTTTAAAGATTTTATTTTGTATTTATTCATGATAGACATAGAGAGAGAGAGAGAGAGAGAGAGAGGCAGAGACACAGGCAGAGGGAGAAACAGGCTCCAAGCCGGGAGCCCGACGCGGGACTTGATCACGGGACTCCAGGATGGCGCCTTGGGCCAAAGGCAGGCGCTCAACCGCTGAGCCACCCAGGGATCCCCTGGAAGGGTCTTATATAAAGATTTCAGCCACATGTCCAACAAGGAAGGCAGCCATGCCTTCTGCCCTGACCCTGAAGCCAATGATTCTTTAACTAGGGCAGATCTGTTGGGACAGCTAAAAACTCCTCCCAGGGGTAGGAGGGCCGAAGCAAGACCCTCAACTCTGCACCCTGCAGCGGATCTTCTCAGTGGGGGCCTTGTCAGGTGAAGACAGGCACCCATAGCAGGCCCGCTGTGGCCTGCCTCTGCCTTTTACCCTGGAGAATCTGGGATCATCCTGCTGTCTACTCCCCTGGAGACCTGAATGCAAAGTTGGCTGGGGCTCCACTCTAGAGGTGGAATGCCCACGGGCTCCTGGGCCTGGTTCTGTGTGAATTCCAGGCTATACGGGAAGGCCTTCCTTGTACTAGGCACCGGGCAAAGCTCTCTACATCTGTCACACCACTAACAATTTGGAACTGTGCCTTTGTCTTTCCACACTATTTTTTTTTTTAAGATTTATTTATTTATTTATTTATTTAATTTTTTTTTTTTTTTTACTTATTTATGATAGTCACACACACACAGAGAGAGAGGCAGAGACACAGGCTCCATGCACTGGGAGCCCGACATGGGATTCAATCCCTGGTCCCCAGGATCGTGCCCTGGGCCAAAGGCAGGCGCCAAACCGCTGAGCCACCCAGGGATCCCCTGTCTTTCCACACTATTAAGTGAGGTGAGCTGCTTGATCCCTGAATGATCTGGGCTTGTGTCTCCTTCCCAGGGCTCCCTCAGCACCTCGCC
This sequence comes from Vulpes lagopus, assembly GCF_018345385.1. Taxonomy (NCBI): domain Eukaryota; kingdom Metazoa; phylum Chordata; class Mammalia; order Carnivora; family Canidae; genus Vulpes; species Vulpes lagopus. The sequence continues at coordinate 13,258,032 of NC_054837.1, read as the reverse complement.
CTGTGCCTGTTGGAGCATTTCCTGCCTGCATTCATTCAGAATACATTTCTTGAACAGGCCCCTGTGTGTAGGCTACTGTGCTGGGGGTAGGGCACTTGTGGGGATTCAGAGATGGGTCCTGTGTCCAAGGACCTCACAGTCTAGGAGGGCCAGGGCTGCAAAGCAGGGCCACGCTGTGGTTCTCCAAGGGTCCTCCTCACCTATTCTTCCTCTTCCCTCCTCTCAGGCAGTAGCTATGCTTCCTATCAACCACCCAAACTTGGCTTATGCCATTGTGCCAGCATGGAATGAATGGATTTCCTTTCTCTTTCCTTCCTACCCCATATTTTAGGGCCCAGCTCCAATGCCATTCCCTCCACATAGTCTTCTAGGATTCTTATAACCCAAAGCCATTTCTCCTCCTTTAACCTCCCAGGTACTTGCTCTCTTCAGCACATTTTTCTCACTCGTATTCTGGATGATGGTGCCTGTGTCTTATCTTTGGGAGGGTAAGATGGTGTCTGATTCATTTCAGGATCCCCAGAACAGTGTCTAGGGCCTGCACATGGTAGGAGGAAAGAATGTGAACAGCTGCTATCATGGAGGTAGGAATAGAGTAAGTGGTGGTGGTGGTGGAGGTGGGGTGTGTGCCCAGGCAGAGGGGGAAGGCTATTGAACCCAGAAAGGAGGAAATGGCTTTATTGTATGAGGGAGGGGCTGTGAGGCAGGGGAGGACAGTCAGAGGGCATGGAGGCATCTATTACTTGAGTCAGACTTGCAGTTATAGGAACCCACAGCTTCTGCCCCTGGGCAGGAGCAGGGGAAGCAGGTAAGCTGATAGCAGGCCTGCTTTCATAGAGCTGTAGCTTTACGGAGGCTTCCTCCATGTCCACCCTACATCCCCACCCAGAGGCCAAAGCCTGGCCAGGCAGGCGGCAAAGGGAGGCTGTGCAGGGTGGACTAGGGAGGGGTCACAGAGGGAAACCCTTCGCCAGGCACTGACTGCGCTGAGTGAACTTATGTACATCAGCTCACTTGATCCTGTAAAGCTGATGTAAAATGCAGATCATCACCTCCATGTAGGGAGTGAAATGGCTTGGGTTCACAGAAGTGAAGTTACTTGCTGAAGTCTAACAAGTGGAGGATTTAGGGTTCAAACCCAGGTCTTCTGACTCCCAGAGAGGAAGCACTCCTCCCCACTGGCTGAGGTCTGGCTGAGGTCATGAGCACCTTAGGGGCAGCTCTTGGATAGCTGAGAAGGCAGGGAGCAGAGGTCAGGGCCCTGGGTAGGGAGATGGAGTTTGTGCTTCCTTGTCCCCTAGGCCTGCCTGCCTCACAGGTGGAGGGTAAAGCCTATCAACACCGACATGCCCGTGAGCTGGCAGCAGTGCTCCCAAACCAGTGGCAAACAGGAAGAGGGCCAATACCACAGTTCATGGCAAGGCAGTGGGTAGGCTTCAGGATCTGGCCCCCCCGCAGGGGCTGGAGGCAAGCTCTCTTCCGCCTTGGGGAGTGAGGTTCTGCACTACAGGACCTGATCAAAGGAGAGCTCATTAGATAGCATCTAGGTGGGAAACTGAGGCCCAGGGAGCCCAGGTGTCTCATCCAAGGTCACAAGGCGAGCTAAAGATACATTTGAGACTAGAACCCAGATTTGCTGATCTTTTTAATGTCCACTGGCCTCGGCCCCGGGTGGGCACCCCTGCTCGCCTCCTGCCGGGGTCTCCGCCGCAGGAGCACACCCCGGACCCGCCGGAGGCTTGCGAGCCCCGAGCATCCCTCCGCACTCCACCCCTCGGGATCCTTTAAGAGGCGGGGCTTGGCTGCCAGCCCCGCGGCCCGGGCCAAAGGCTGGGACTTTACTCCCGCGGCGGAGAACGAGCCCGTGCTCCATCAGCTCCGCAACCGCCGCGCCCCGAGCCCGAGCCACGATGAGCGGCAGAGTCGGCGATCTGAGCCCCAGGCAGAAGGAGGCACTGGCCAAGGTGAGCCCTGATCCCGGCCCCCCCGCCCCCCCCCCCCCCGGGCCGGGGCCTCGCCCGCCGGCGGCCGGGAGCCGGGAAGGGGCCGACCGGGGGCGGGCGACGGAGGGAGTCACGGCCGGTGGCACCTGGCGTCTCGCGCCCCTCGCCCCGCGGCGCGCCCCTCCCTCCCGGCCCGCCGAGGAGGCCCCGGGGAAGTTTGGCCACCCCAGCCTCCGCCCCGAGTGAGCCCTTGGCGGTGCCACCTGGGGAGAAGTGGTTGCTTGGGAGCCCTCGGAGGCAGCCAGGGCACAAAGGCAATATTCATTCCGGAGCCTGGCAGCGGGGGCCCCCCGGGGCAGGGGCAGGGGTAGGGCCCCAGGTTTCCTCCCATTTCCGGGAGGTTTTCCTCTTGCGGGGGCAGTGGCACCGCCAACAGGGCCCTGACATCTCCGTAGGATACTTGGAGAGCCCCTGCTGGGGCACCAAGTCTGTCTGCGACCTTGGGCAAACCCGTCCTTCACTGTGTGCCCCTTGAGGAAATGAAATGAGGGGTTGGACCCCACGATGTTGAAGGGAGCACCCTTCTGTGTGAAGCCTGGGATCCCATGGGTGACTTACTGGGTTGAGGTTAGTTTGAGCTCAGATGGGCCCTCCTCTGTCCCTGTGGTCCAGGCCCCTCCCTGGCCGGGAACTCAGGCAGATGCTCTTCAGAAGGCTAGGGAGTAACCCTGGCTTTGCCCCAGTGCCTGAGCAGGGGAGGGGGCAACAGTTTGGAGGCTGGATCCGTTCTCCACCAACTGACTCTACTCTTTGTTGCCCTTGAGGAGATGGGAGGTTGGCTGTCCTTGAACCCAGAATTGATGGGGTCTGGTCTCAAGGTTTGGATGCCCACAGCCAAGCAGCTCTCTGTTGCTTGGAGCTGGGGGGGTGGGGTGGGGTGGATGTTGGGGACATGTGTCGGCTCTGGGGCTGAGGCACCAACCCTGTGAAAGCTTTGCCCCAGGCTGGGCCTCCCCCATCCCAGGGAGGCTGGATAGGGAGGTTTCAGGTTTTACTGCTGACCTGCAGGGGAAGTCAGGCAGAGGAGAGATTAGGTGGTGATTAAACTAGAGACCAGAGGCTGGGTGGGGTCCTTGGTGAGGGGTGGGCCCTGGAGGACCAGTTTCCCTGGAAGTCTGGGCACTGTTTGGGGGATGGGGCTGGATGTTCTGAGTCCCTTGCTGACCTAGGCAAGGGGCAGAAGTGGCAGGTCCTCATTGGTCCCCTCCGTGGTTGTCCTGTAGGTCATTGACTAGAGAAGGGTGAGTGACTGGGAGCAAGAGGCATGGGGACAGCATTGGGGGGGGTGCTCACCCACAGGGTAGTGAGCAGTTAGAGGTAGATGTGGCCATCCCTCAGGGTCACTGTCCATATCTCTTGTTTGGCACTCCCTGCACTTTCCCCCTTCGTGGCTTCCTGTTGGAACTGTTCCCTCCACCTGGATGGCCCTCCTCCCTCCTGCTACCTTTGAAGTCCTTCAAGCCCAAGCAAATGTTTTTTTGGCACCTGTTTTGGTTTCTGGCAAGTGTCTTTTTTGAAGTCGTCATGAACCCACTGTCTTCCTGGGCCAGTCACAATCCAACTCTTCCTTCCCTCTACTCCCCAGCACAGTGCTCCCCAGTCCATGACTAAGGGGCAGAAGACTACAGTGGAAAGAGTGCACGCTCTGGCCTCCGACTGGGGTTTGCATCCCTGCTCCTCCGATTACTAGTTGCTCAACCTTGGGCATGTTACTTAGCCTCTCTGAGCTCTAATTTCTTCATCTGTAAAATGGGGACAGTAAGACGTCTAGAGATTCTGAGTGAAGCATGAAGAAGATAAGTGCCAAGTTCAGTGCTGGGCACACAGGGAATGCTTGGCAAACAGCTTTTACTGTGGCATGTCCCAGAGTGTCTACTATCACAGTTAGCTGGGAACACATATGCCCACTGCCACACTAGGGAGTGTGGAAGTGCACACAGCCAGGCAGGGGTAGAGTGTTACTCCCTTCCCGCCTCCTCCTTGCTATCCACTGAGGCAAAGAGTGCACCATGGAGCCTACGTGCTCAGCCGGTGTCTGCAGAGTTGACCCATGCTGTAGAGGGGTCCAGCACAGTCCCTATGGAGAGTCCTGGGCAGCGGGTGGTCAGGGTGGGACCTGCCACTCACCCTACTACCTCTCCCTACAGTTTCGGGAGAATGTCCAGGATGTGCTGCCCACCCTGCCGAATCCAGATGACTATTTTCTCCTGCGTTGGCTCCGAGGTGAGGGAAGAGGGGCTGCGGGAGGCTGGGGCAGGGGCTTGTTCTGAGTAGCAGAATGGCACCCTCTGGGAACCTTGCCCCTGGCAATCTGCAAATCTGGAGAATTCAACCTTTAGAGCCAAAAGGGCCCTTGGCCATTACGTAACCTTGACCCTCCTATTGAGTAGATAATGACACTGAGGCTCAGAGAGGTGAAGTAACTTGTTCCAAGTCACACAGCGTTTGAGCTACAGGCAGAGAGAAGTCTAGAGCTGGTGGGCTGACTCCCAGCCCAGTGCACTTTCCACCCATTCCATAAATCCACTCTGCTGATGGACTTTGGGGAAGTGGATTGAGGAGAAGCCTAGGAAGACCCGGCCATGTGGGAAGCCTGAGACAGAGCCAAGTTTAGAAGCAGAGTGCAGGCCCTTGGGAGAGGCTGATCCCCCTCTGTGGCCTTTTGGGATGGCAGGCCAGCAGTTTAGGGCAGAGTTTAGCTTGCAGGAGGGGCAGAGTGCCTAACTTAGGTAGACAAGACTACCCTCGAGCCCCTACCGGGTTCCAGAGCCCTGAGTTCTAGGTCTAGCTCTGCCCTGGCCAGATGATAGCATGTGGGCTAGGTGCACACATCTGTTTTAGGTTCCTCTTTGGTAGAATAGGACCAGACAGGCTGCCCTGCCTGTTGCAAGATGTAACAGGATGGAACTCTGCATGTGGTAATGAAATGCATGGCTTTCTCGGAGCATCAGAGTACAACTCAACCCCATGCCCCAACTCTTGAGATCTCTCCTTTTTTTTTTTTTTTCTCTTCTGCTCTCATGTGCCACCCTCTCTGATTCCTGTGACACTTCTTTTTTTCTTTATAAAAACTTTATCCCTGGCCATTGAAATAATAGAGAAAATTCCACTGTGTTAGGCTAGCAGAGATTCAGTTGTGATATAGACTCACGGCCCCCAACACTAAAGTGTATGCCACGCCCGATTGTTTATTTATAGACATAGACACACACATATTTAACCCAGGGGTCTTGGGACAGGTGAAGAGATGTATATTTCTTTTCTGGCCAGAAGTGGAGCTGCCACACTCTGGGGACCTACTGGTAGGCATCCTAGGGGTGGTGCAGCCAGGAAAGCCACATGGGGCCCCTTGTGTCTCTGAAAGTACCACTTGACCCTTTCCCCCAAAATGCTGTGATCACCCCCCACCGAGCCCACTCAGGTTGGGTGGAGGGGCAGCACGGGGGCGCAGTGAAGTCGGGTCCAGCGCTGGAGGATATTTTGGTCTAGCATTTGCTGAAGGACTATAGCTAGAAGTGGGTGGGTAGGCAACGTGGGAAGGCTGTGCTGCCTTAAAGAGCCAGATGCAAGATGATCAAACACACCACCGAGCTGCTGTTAGGTAGAGACGAGTGGTTTCAGAGAGCTGAATAATAACGCAGCTCTTTTATCTGAGAGGAGGCTGCCTGGGCTCCTGGTGGTTGGTTTCCCAGGCATTCCCAACTCCCCAGTCCTGAGATAACCCCTCTCTTTGCATACAAGAATATCGAAGAGTGGGGCACATGGGTGGCTTGGTCTGTTAGGCGTCTGCCTTTGGCTCTGGTGCTGATCCTGGGGTCTTGGGATCGAGCCCCGAGGCGGGCTCTCTGCTCATCAGGGAGCCCGCTTCTCCCCCTCCCTCTGCCTGCTGCTCTGTTTGTTCATGTTCTCTCTCTCTCTCTCTCTCTCTCTCTCTCTCTCTCTGTCACATAAATAAATAAAATATTAAAAAAAAAAAAAGGATATCGAAGAGTATAGTCATCCTCCTTTGCCAGATGGATGGCCAGTGGGAGGCCTTGCCAGCGGAGGCCCAGAGCGGGGAAGGCACGTACCTGAAGGCACACAGCTAATGAGAAGCAGAATCAGGGCAGCAACCAGGGGCCTCAGGCTTTCAGGCCAATGTTCTCTCCAGGAAGCCACAGCTGCCCCCTGAAGCCACGCTCTGCCTCTTCAGACAGAGGAAATGTCTCCTGGGCACTTTATTTGTGCCTTACATTTCCCAGGCAGGAGCTCAGGCCTGGTCAGACTCTACTGTGAATTTCAATTAGGGTTTTTGTTGCCTTTTTTTTTTTTTTTAAGGAAACCTTTTCCCTCTCTGCCTTTGATTCTAAAGGAAACCTTTTCAAAGTGCATGCTAGCAGAATGTCTTTCTCTAACCTAGGTGTTAGTTCAGGCTTCCACTCTTGGCCCCTTCCCCTCACATGGGTTTAGTTTTCTGTGGGCCTCCTGGCCCTGATAGCTGGCATACTAGTCTGTGCTGCTTCCCCCTGACTGGGGCTGAGCTCTGGGCTTCCCAGCAAGGAGGATCAGATGGCCTGATGAAAACAAGAAGATGGTAGAAACTGTACGTGTCGGGGAGGAAGGGGGCAAAGCAGGTCTGAGTCTCCTCCTTCTTCAGGATTCAAAAGTGATCAAATAAGAACCCAGGATAGCTGCTCCTGGGTCATGTTCTCTGGCAGTGCCCTAAGCCATGCTTTGATCTGCCCCAGACCAAGGCACAGGAACCCTGGAGAGGCCTGACTCAGCAGGCACTGGGAGGCACCATGCAGGGTGCTGCCACGGCCAAGTGACAACTCCGGGAGCGCCCTCAGAGAAGATCCTGGGTGTTGGGGTGCTGGCAGATACGGGCTAAATAGAGAGCTGTCCGGAGATAACGGGTCACACACACTTCACCACCACTTCTGTTCCTATGGAGGATTCCCACTCTCACAAACCAACTGGGTTCCCCCATCATGATAGTATGTTGCTTTGCATCTTTCATATGTTTCTAGATCATTGATGATTCAGTTGGAGATGTGCAGTATCTCAAAGTCACACTGGGAGAAAGGGGAATGGCTGAGATGCAAACCCAGATTATATTCCTCCTAAAGCTCCCCCTTGCTGCCATGATGGTGCATGAAATGTGGCCATGGGAAGAAACTTCTTAACAGTAAAGGCCATCAAGTTCTACAAATGTGTGTGTGTGGCACCGATGACGGGTGTGGCATTGGTCAAATCTCTTGATGCCCTCTTCGGGTGCAGGACAGTGGAGTGGATTTCATGATAGCAGAGTCAGGGAATATGCTTGGCCACTCCCAGAGATCAGTGATTAAGGGACCGGTGACAGTCCAGAGGGCAGCCTGTCTGGCCCAGGTTCCAGGGCTGTCAGCAGATCTAGATGTCAGTCAGATCCAGAGGACAGAGGGCTGGGAGGGACAGTTCATAGGTCAGTTGGCAAAAATTGATCAGAATCTGGATCTCAGAAACTCCCTAAAGGATGAAATGGAGTGAGCCAACGGTAACAAGATGAAATCTGATAGGGATGTATCCAGAAAACCGCTTCACAACATATGGGATGGAGCCTTAGCTGCAGCACAGCTGAAAAGGATTTGGGAGGGTCAGTTGACTATAAGCTCCATCTGAGTTAAGGGTATGACTGTTGCCAAGAAAGTTCTTAGGCTTTATTGGAGAAGGGTAGGCAACACCTGGTGCTGTGCTCAGTTCTGGGCAGCCCGCTTTAAGTAGGACACTGGCAGACTGGAAACCATCCAAAGGGAAGTTCTGTGGATGGACTTGAAACCAGGCTGTGAGGAATGGTCCAAGAAGGGATCTATGGATGGGCAACCTGACAGCCGAGGGGACGCAGGTGGCAGCCCAGAATTCACCAGTATTGGAAAGCGTGTCATGTGGCTGAGGAAGGGATCCTACTTTCTGATTGCCTCCTGCAGTGGATCTCCGCTTAGCATAACAATGAGCGCTGAGTGCAAATAGCAGCTTGGATTATCTGGAAGCAGGTGGTTTTGGAGGGCAGTGAGGTCTTTGTGTTCAAGCTTGAGCAGGATGACTTGGGGACTGGAGCATCAGATGAAGAGTTGGCCTAGGTGAACTTTAATTCTGAAGCTTTCCAGGAACCCTGGGAGGAGGGCCCTCTGTGTCCCATGAGGGTCTGTGTAGGTCCTTGGCAGATATGGCAACGTTGACTGGAGGCTCATCAACCCTTCTGTCCTCAGGGGATGTTCTACTAGATCTGTCCCAGATTATGGGGCAGCTGTGTTCATCTTTGAACTGTAGGTCAAGTTCTCAGAACTGGATATTAGACCGTGAAGGAGATTAACTTTGTGCAAAGGGGGAAGGCTGATTGATAAAGGGGTCCAGGGTTCACTTTCCTTGAGAGGAGATGAGATCTTTCACCTGTTGTATCCACTAGGGTAAAATTCTTTTGATTCTGAAGTTACAGGCTGCACCCACCTGCCCTGATCCTTGACCTGCTCTTTCGGGATAGTGGTGTTCCAGAAACCCCTAGAGAAGGTCTTCCTAATAAGCTTCTGCATGGTGGAGTGATTTAGGAGTCAGCTGGGGGTGAAGTTGGGGAGGAGTCAGCCCCAAGCACAGGAATAGAGAAATCTCTCTTACCTTAGATGCCCAGGCCGCTGGTCTAACCCTGACCACATTTCCCTGTTACAGCAAGAAACTTCGACCTGCAGAAGTCCGAGGCCATGCTCAGAAAGGTGAGATCCATTTGGCTCCATATCCTACTGTTGCCTGCCTCGGTTCCCACCCATCAGAATCACACTGGGCTTGGACTTCCTTTGCCCACTCTGCCCACTCGATCACAGCCTCTGGCTCGTGTGGCATATCTGAGTATTAGCTGACCACTGTTGCCTTATCCCTTTGGGACAAAGTACATTCCCTTCCCTGGTAACACAGAGCTTTCATAGTTCTGGGCCAGCTAAGAATTACAGTCCATTCTGCACAGACTTCAAAAACAGGCAGTGCCTTCTTCTCCAGTCCTGCCACTTGCCTTCTTGTGACATACCTGGGGCACGGTGTTACCTATTGTTGGATGCCTATAAGAGGTTCCTCCATCCCAGCTTTTTTAAAGTCCTGACTGTATGTTTGCAGCACGTGGAGTTCCGAAAGCAAAAGGACATTGACCACATCACAAGCTGGCAGCCTCCAGAGGTGAGGACAGATGATCTTACCCCACCCACTATGTCAGTTAGGTCCATCACACCTACAATCTGTATCGCGAGTCTGTCAGACTGGGACCCTCAGAGGAGAGGTCTGACCATGCCAAGTGAGCCCTAAGGGTTCCAGAGTGGGTATCCATTGCCATCCAGGGGGAAAGGCTGTGGAAGGAGAGCCTGATGAACCCATAGAAAGGTCCTGGGATACAGGGAAGGCATGGCCTCCCCTGACCTGCTGACCAGATGCCCCTTCTATGTCTTTGCCCAGGTGGTCCAACATTATCTGTCAGGGGGCATGTGTGGCTATGACCTGGACGGCTGCCCCATCTGGTACGACATCATTGGACCTCTGGATGCCAAGGGTCTACTCCTCTCAGCCACCAAACAGGACTTGCTCAAGACCAAGATGCGGGACTGTGAGCAGCTCCTGCAGGAGTGTGCCCGCCAGACCGAAAAGGCGAGTGGGCTTAGCTCGGTTGAAAACGAGTTCATCACTGTGAAGTGTTCAAGCAGAAGCAGGCATATCACACAGGGATTTACGCATAACTTCAGGGCTGAGGCCCAGAGGTTTGGATTTCACGGACAAGTGAAATCTCAATGTTTTAGGGACTGACCCGTGTTGCCACATTTCTATTTTTTTCCAGGGCTTAAAAGGAAATTTACCGGCTACTGTTGCTATAATTAACCCCCAAAACTATAAGAATGGCATAGTCTCAGAATAAAGGGAAGTCCTTTCAATCAAAGACATTTACTTTCATAGATAACATATTACATTATATTGCTTTTCTCATTCATCTGAGCATCTGTAAAATCTTTGTCATAGTATTGGGTTCTGTTGGTGTAGATGAGCTCAGTCTGTGCTTCTCTAACGCTGCATTCAAAAAAAGATAAGGACAGGTGATTCCCTCTCTGAGAAAAAGGCTAAAGGGAGAGAGCTGGAGCCACCCCGATCTTCCTTCCTGCCTTCCTCTCTAGCTAGTGTAAGGATGCAGTGAAATGATGTCATATATCTGGAAACATCTCAACACTGTCATTCACAAACTTGCACTGAAAGCCTAATGTGTCCAGAGACCCTGCAGGCTACGGATGCAGAGAAGCGCTAGATGGGCACCCTTGAGGACTAGGTTGGACTGAGAGTTTCTGTGCCTGTGTGCCAGATAAGTGGTCACATGAGGCCCCATGGACTGGGCGCTACCAGGTGCTGTGCCCAGAGGAAGAGGCAGGCCATCAGGCCAAACTGCAGAACAGGAGGGACCTCAGATATAATCTAGATCCACCCAGTTGTTTACTGGATAAGAACAGGGACACTTAGGCAGGAAGAGTGCCGAGCCTAGTCTACAGTTTTGGCCTGGGGGTGATTATCTCAATTCGGAAAACCCTAGTATGGCCCCGCCCAGATATGGTTGCCATTTCAGCACACAAGCAAATCAGCTTCTTGCCCTGAACTGGAGTAGGTTTCTGTAGTGCGGCAGCCTGATGTGACTTTCTGCCCCTCTGCCCCTTGCAGATGGGGAAGAAGGTGGAGACCGTCACCCTGATTTATGACTGCGAGGGGCTTGGCCTCAAGCATCTCTGGAAGCCAGCAGTGGAGGCCTATGGGGAGGTGAGGGGTGGGGCTGGGAGGAGGGGTGGGGAGAGGAAAGAAAGTGGGTGTAGGCCACCCTGCTGGGATGCCCTGTGGGTGAGGCCACGGGGGCCAAGTCTAGCCTGCAGAAGGCAGGGCCTGCCTCCCTGGTACAGAGGTCTGAGCTTGCTGGACTCGGTGATCTTGTTTCCACAGTTTCTCTGTATGTTTGAGGAGAACTATCCTGAAACGCTGAAGCGTCTTTTCGTTGTTAAAGGTAGGTTGGGAGCTATCTGTGATGAAGTCAAATGGGAAGGAGGGGCCAAAAGCATTCCTGGGCCAGATTCAGGAGAGTAGAATGGGATGAGCCAGAGGAGGGCATCTGAGGACCCCTGACGTAGGCAGACCAATTCACAGTTCACAAAGCTTTTAGGATTTATTACCTCCTTGGAACCTCTTGGACTGGTGACGTAGTAAGGCTATACCCGCTGTCCAGATAGGGAAGCTGGAAGTAAGAGGTGGCCATGCCAAGCCTCGCATCCTGGGCTGCCTGTGTGGGCCCCACAGCACTAGGGAACCTGTGACCTGACACAGGGGTCTGTGGAGGACACTGTCAGGGACAGGGTGAGCCCTGCTCCTGGTCTCACATCGCTTGGTCTCTGTTCCAGCCCCCAAGCTGTTTCCTGTGGCCTACAACCTCATCAAACCCTTCCTGAGTGAGGACACACGCAAGAAGATCATGGTCCTGGGGGGTGAGTAGCCCAGACTCTTCTCAACGCCATGGGATGGTACACGACCCAAATTGGAGATAGCTTTAGAAGTGTCTAGGGCAAAGGCTTCCTCTGTTGGGTTGGTAGCGGTGGGACCCAGGAGCAAGTGGGGCTGGGCTAGGGTCTTCCCTTCTGTTTTCATAAGCACTCTTTCTCTCAGACACTCTGGAAGAAAGTACTGAGCACTGTAGGTGCAAAGATGAATGAAACACCAATCTTTTTTTGTCTTTTTTTAAAAAAGATTTTATTTATTTATATGAGAGAGAGAGAGAACAGCAGGGGGAGGGGCAGAGGAAGAAGTAGATTCCCAGCTAAGCGAGAAGCCCGACTCAGGCTCCATCGTAGGGCCCTGTGATCATGGCCTGAGCCAAAGGCAGACGCTTAACTAACTGAGCCACCCAGGCACCCAAAACACCAGTCTTGTCCTCAGGGAGCTTACAGTATTAACAGGAGAGAAGCCGGTAGAGAGAAAGTGACAATACAAGCTAGAAAAGGTACTAGAAATGGCAGAGGGAAGTGCCACAGAGGTCACAGGAGCAGAGGTTGCTTTTAGTTAGGGGCAACTAGGAGTGGCTTCCTTTGATGAGCACCTGCTGTGTGCCAACCCTGGACCAGGTGACAAAGATGAATCAGACAGCATCCCTGGCAGTGCTCTTGGGGAAGGAGAGTCACAAACAGACATGTAGCAGCACTGCACGTTAAATGTAAAAGCGGGGAATCAAGAAGGGGGTGGGAACAGTGAGCAGGGGCACTCACCCCTCCTGACCCCAGTTAGGGGATGCCTACCTCATCTGAGTGCTAGGGAATGAGTAAGAGGCAGCCAGATGAAGCCAGGCGGGAAGCCGCTGGGCAGAAGGAATAGCACTGAGCACAGACCTTAGGTGCTGTGGCTCAGGCCGTTGTAGAAAGCATGGTAGGGCGTGGGGAGAGGTGCAGCTGAAGGGGACCCGGGAGATAGGGCACCGTGCTGGGAAGCTGGGACACAGCTCTACTGGCTGTGGGGAACCAAAGAAGGGTTCTGAGCAAGGGGAGTACCAGGATCAGACTTTAAATGCAGACACATTTGACCAGCAAGCCTGTGAAGGACAGGTACCAGTGTGCGTATACCAGGGCCGCAGTCCATGCAAGATATGTTGCAAGCCTGAGCTGGGTGGCGGGGGGGGGGGGGGGGGGGGGGGGGGGGGGGCGGTTAGAAATAGAGGAGCCCGGATGGCTCAGATGGTTAAGCATCTGCCTTGGGCTCAGGTCGTGATCCCAGAATTCTGGGACGGATCTGCTTCTCCCTCTCTCTCTGCCTGCTGCTCCCCCTGTTTGTGCTGTCTCTGTGTCAAATAAATAAATAAATCTTAAAAAAAAATAAAAAGAGAACTAGTTATGAGCTAAGTACAAAGCAACATTTTAAAAAAAAGAGAGGCCGGATCTGGGACTTACTTAAGAAGTAAAACAGCAGAACCTGATCGCATTGGGTGTAGGAAAGGAGGAAGAGAAATCTAGAATGACTTTCTGGTCTCTGGCATGAATGACTGAGTATTATAATCACTGGTGACATTAGTTCAGCTGGGGACACAGCTGGAGGAATTAGCTTGACACTGAGTTTGAGGAGTCTGTGAGATCTACAGATGTTGGGGATGCTTGGGCCTGAAGCTGAGGAGAGAACCCCAGTTTGGAAATTTGGGAGTTATCAATTAAGCCGAGGGACGGCCGGGTGGCTCAGCGGTTGAGCATATGCCTTAGGCTCAGGGCGTGATCCCAGGGTCCTGGGATGGAGTCCCCCATTAAGCTTCCCCTAGGGAGCCTGCTTCTCCCTCTGCCTATGTCCCTGCCTCTCTTTCTCTGCCTTTCATGAATAAATGGATAAAATCTTAAAAAAAAAAAAAAAAAAAAAAAAAAAGAGCCCTGGGAACTTTGAGCTCAAGAGCAGGTGGAGCAAGAGGAGCCCACCAGGGAGAAGGAGGAGTGATTGATGAGGTTGGCAGGGCCTCACTCGACAGAGACTGGATACGCAGGGGAGTCAGGCAGACATTGAGGCACGAGGGGAAGCAGCGAGGAAGATGTGCAGGAATCAAGCCAGCCGGGATAGAGAGGAGCTGACTTTTGCCAGAGTGTTAGTGGAATGGGTGGGAAGAAAAGGCCAGAAAGGTAGATTGGGACTGACTCATGTCAGGCTTGATGCCACCTATGGAGTCGTCCTTGGCGGTAGGTAAGAGGGATTCTGAAGGTTTCTGAATGTTCCCCATCAGGCAGCACACCAGAAGTGGAGATCTTCCCCATGTGTATTAGTGAGCCCTGGGAGTGGCGTGAAGCATTCTGGAAAGTACAGAACTTCTGGGTTCTGGTCCTGACTCTGGCAGCAACAGAGTTCTGCTTCCTATTGCCTCAGTTTCTCTCTCTGTAAGATGAGAAGGGCCCCTCTGGCCCTATTCCAACTTTCCAGCTGAGCTGGGGGAAGAAATACAAAATCTGAGCAAAAGGCTCTGATGATTTTTGGCTTTGCTGCTGCTACCACCCACCATGAGCATGAGACGGTCGGGTTTCCTGGCAGCAGAGCTGCAGAGGAGGTGCAGGCTGTTTTCCCACCCACACCTGAAGCCCTTTCAACCAGACCTGCCTCAGGCTCAGAAGATCTTGAACAGAGGAGGGAAGACATTCACTCTGGGCTGGTCAGTGGAGCTTAAGAGCACAGATTACAAAAAATTCTCCCCAAGACCTTAGATGCCATGTTCTAGGAGTTATATGGTCTCAGGACCCTAGAAATCTGAGGCTGTGCGACCCCGGACAGCCGCTGTGGGATTCTAGTCAGTATCAGCAGAGGACCTGGGTTCTACCCCATGGCTTGAAGCTGCTGCCTATTTATGGTCTCTAGGGTCAGCATGAAAAGGTTTCCAGTATCAAAATATTGTACTTGGCTGACAGTGGTTTAGGAATTTGGAGTTGGTGAAGTGGTTCTCAGCACTGGTTGCACTAGACTCAAACTCTCCTAGTCAGGAAAGGGCTTGGTTATTTAAAAAAGAAAGAAAAAGGAGCCGAGTCACTGGCAGCTAGACAGCCTGAAAAACAGAGCAGAAGTGAAGTCGTGGCTGGGGTAAAGCCAAGGAAACCCATTTAAGGGGCCTCTCTATAGTGTCGCAGTCAGTAAGTCACGATTGAGCACGATTCCATGTAGGTAAAAGTAGGGGAGGAGACACGTGGTTGGACCTTCCTGGATGGAATTCTTGGACCTTCCTGGATGGAATTCGGTCTAACCAGGGCGGATTGGGGCAATTCAGGCCCTCCTGCTTGCTACACATGCTGTTCCCTCTGCAGGGGATGCCCTTCCCTCTTTTCTTTGTGCCCTCTGATCGCATACCAGATATTTGTATCACCTGCCTGAGGGTGATGATTTACTCTCAGACTCCTCTGGGGGCAGTTAACAGTTAACAGCACCTTCTCAAGGACTTAGTTCCCGTCCCTCCCACTGGAGCCCTGTGGGGCAGGAGGAACCAGGCTCAGAAAGAAGGGATTGACCTAAGGTTCCTCAACTGGCCAGAGGCAATGGAGATAGGACACTGGATATCCTGATTCTTAGTCCAGGGAAAGGGCAGTCCTCTGGGTGATGGCTCCTCCTGGACCCTCTGCGGAGCTGTGTTGCACATCATGTGCATACAATGCCTGCATTTTGCGTGCTGAGGCAGACAGGTTTTTCCTGCCTCTTTTGTGTTGACCACAGGGCAGTGAGGAAATCTTGTCTAGTGACGATCCTTTTTTCCTCCTTCCTTCCCTCTGCTGCCAGCAAACTGGAAGGAGGTTTTACTGAAATATGTCAGCCCTGACCAGCTGCCTGTGGAGTATGGGGGCACCATGACCGATCCCGATGGAAACCCCAAGTGCAAATCCAAGGTATGAGCTGCATAGTCCCCTGCATAGCCCATAGGGGCGAGGGCTCATCAGGGAAACCTGGCTCAAATGCACATTTCAGTTCACTCTGTGCTTTGCTTCTAGATCAACTATGGGGGTGACATTCCCAAGAAGTATTACGTGCGAGATCAGGTGAAACAGCAGTATGAGCACAGTGTGCAGATTTCTCGTGGCTCCTCACACCAAGTGGAGTATGAGATCCTCTTTCCTGGCTGTGTCCTCAGGTAGTGTTCTAGACCCTGATAGGCCACCTTTCAGCCATAGGTGCCAGTGGTTGGGCTGGGGTGGGAGGAGCCACCCTGGGGGCAGGACACCCCCCACCCCCCGCCCCCGAGAGCAGCACACAGATGCAATCATGCCTGAATGAGAGGATGTCCCCTGCAGGTGGCAGTTCATGTCAGACGGTTCGGACATTGGGTTCGGGATTTTCCTGAAGACCAAGGTGGGGGAGCGGCAGCGGGCAGGGGAGATGACAGAGGTGCTTTCCAACCAGAGGTACAATGCCCACCTGGTTCCTGAGGATGGGACTCTCACCTGCAGTGATCCTGGCATCTGTAAGTACCTCTCTCACGGCTTAAAGCCCCTGCCCTGGCTGTCTGCCTGTGAGGTCCCTCTTCCAAGGATTTAGGGTCTCAGACGTGAGAACTAGACATAGGGCTCCATCATATTGACCCTCTCCTTACACAGATGAGGGAACCTAGGCTTGGGGAGGGGAAATGAGCAGGGGACCCACCTGGTTAGCAGCAGGGTGGGATTCTGACTTGATATTTCCAGGTTGAGGTGAGTCATGGTGCTAGGTGACCACAAGGTTTCAGAACACTTGCTCTCTGGTCCAAGTTTAACTGGATCTGTAACTGTGACCAGACATTTCTGGGGAATGCTCCTTCCCCAGACATCAGAGAGGCAGACCTGCCTTGGTGGCTGCAGGGATCCCAGGGTGAGCAGAATGCTGAAAAGCCCAGTCCTGACCCTATGAGTCTCACTTATCTTCAACTTGATCAAAAAACAGGTACAGAACACGAACAGGAAGTTTAGCCAGGAGGAATTGAGTGTTTTTACCTAAAGATTAAATTCCAAAAAAAAAAAAAGAAAGAAAGAAAGAAAAGAAAAGAAAGAAAGAAAGTGTTTTACCTCCTTCAACTTTGTGGGTATCAATTAAAATTTCCTTTCAGCAATTCTACTTCTGGAAATTTATCCTACAGAAATGTTTACACAAAGACACAAAGATATAGAGACAAGGATGTTCCTGGCAGCCTTAACTGGAAATAAACCAAATGGTCTTAAAAAGATCTTGTTAAATGAATTATGGCCCATGCATACAATGGAATACATTATACCCATTTGAGAGAATAAATTGACATGTAAGATGTCTGATACATGTTAAAAAAACAAAGAATGAAACAGCATATGGTATATACACACTTTTTTTTTTTTTAAGTTTATACATTGAAAAGAATTCTGTAGAATCTGTGCTAACTCTAATGGTGGTTATCTCTGGGATGGTAGGAAGCTTCTAGAGGGTTTTACCTTCTTACACTAGTTTTGCAACTATGTTATTTTACAATGATCATGTACTACATTTTAAGAAGAAAAACCACATACACACACAAAAAGCCCTTCAAATGTCCAGTTTTCTTTACATCAGAGCCAATGGGCCAAGTGTGGAAAATCGATGAGAGCAAGGGCTTTATCATCAAGCTAACTTGGATTTGAGACTGACTGGTCCTTAGGCGTGTGACTTAGCCTCTCTGAGCTTGAGTTTCATGATTGCTATAATAGGGATCAAATTCTCTACCTCATGGGGATACATGATGATTAAATGGACAGCACTTAGCATAATGCCTGGTTTACAGCAAGCACTCAACACACTGTAGTCACCATTATAATAATTAGGGCAAGACCTGTGTGGGGGAAAAAGACCATCCTAGAGATGGTGCTGGAGATGGGAGAAGCCCTATGCCCCATTTCTAGGGCAGCATCATCAGGAGATATCGGAGCTAGCCCCCGGATGTCTCACACCATCATCCCAGCTTCAGATGCTGTGTACTTCCCCACATGCCAGGCAACCTTTGGTCTCCACCACTCCTTTATTATAGATGCTCTGTGGTATGGCTCCCCAGGGAGGAGTATGCTTGTTAGTGAGCAAGCAGCCAGGTCCTTGGAGGAGAAGGCATATTACTGTATGCTTCAGCAAGAACAAGGCCTAGCACACCAGCCCAGATACTATTATCCACAGAGCATATTTGATATATAACCTTGAATTTTTAAAAATATTTTTATTAGAGAGAGAGAGAGAAAGGATTGTAGGGGGAGAGGGAGAGGGACAAGCAGACTCCCCATGGAGCAGGGAGCCCGACTTGGGACTCAGTCCCAGGACCCCAGGATCATAACCTGAGCTAAAGGCAGATGCCTAGGTGACTGAGCCACCCAGGTGCCCTAAGCTTGATTTTTTTTTTTTAAGTGGACAGGAAAGCTGAGGTATAGAGAAGGGATGTTATCTCTCCCACAAAGTAGCTTGCATACACACCAAAAGACAGAAGACATGAGGGAATCCTCGAGTTCTGGTCCAGATCTATAGGCCATAGCCTATCCTAGAGATGATCAGATCTACCCCTGATGTGACAGGGGGTAGAGTGGAGTCCCAGACCAGGGGAGTAATTTACCCAAGATCATATAGTCAGTAGCAGCGCCCAACCCATTTCCCAGCATGGCCTATTACTGTCTATATTATCTGAAGGATAACAGCCTAAGAAAGGACCCAGGAACAATACAACATAATCTGGCTTAGGTTTGCAAACCCAAATTTATTTTAGCTCTTCTTGGATACATTCCCAGATCGAACATTTATCTGCCTGTGGGGCCTTGACTGGGAACTGCTTCTTGTCCATTCCAAGGAGGATTAGAGGCAGGTCTCAGCACCCACGTCCCCTCCCCAGGTGTAAGGACAATGAGCTGTTGTCTGGAGTCATGGCTCAGGTTAGACCTGAGCCCATAAAGAACCCAGTATTAGGTTATAAGCTCACCTGTGGGAGGGCAGCGCCTTTGAAGAACCAGGCGATTCTCGGGAGTGGAACATAATCCTCCGTGGAGAAATTAAAACTCTGTGCCAGCCTCCAAAGGCAAGAGCACATGGATCCACCTAAGGCCATTCTGGTCCTTGCCCAACTGTACTTAACTAGTAAGGTGGAGAAGCAAAGTCTGAATTGATTTTACTTATTTTTTTCTCAACTAATAATTCCTGAGAGCCTGAGTGTAGAATAATACTAGGAAAGAAGAGGATTCAGAGAAAAGATCTGGACTTTGTCCACCAGGAGTGCAAAATATAGTCTAAAAGACCTAAAACACTGGACAAAGGTTCAACAGTACTGCCAGGCAGTGCTGGGGAGAAAAGAGCCCAGCTAGGCTCCAAGAGGCCTGGTTTCGGAGTCCAGCTGTGCAACCAATTCTGCAAGTGTTTTGAGCAAGTGTCTCTAAATAATTAGCTTTTGCTTTCCTTCTCCTTAAAATAAGGAGAG
Source organism: Vulpes lagopus (assembly GCF_018345385.1). NCBI lineage: Eukaryota > Metazoa > Chordata > Mammalia > Carnivora > Canidae > Vulpes > Vulpes lagopus. Next base: position 13,239,102 of record NC_054837.1, on the reverse strand, counting down.
TGGGCTACAGCAGGTGGTCTTTTTGTGTGTGTTTATTTATTTTTAAGATTTCTATTTATTCATGAGAACAGAGAGAGGCAGAGACGTGTGGGCAGAGGGAGAAGCAGGCTCCCTGTGGGGAGCCTGATGCAGAACTCGATCCCAGGACCCTGGGGTCCCGGGATCATGCCCTGAGCCAAAGGCAGACATTCTACCGTTGAGCCACCCAGGAGCCCCTATTTTGTATTTAAGTAGGCTCCATGCCCAATATGGAGCTTGAACTCACAACCCTGAAATTAAGAGTCACATGTTCTACTAACTGGCCAGCAAGGCCCTTCTAGAGCAGGAGTCTTTTTTTTTTTTTTTTTTTTTTAAGATTTTATTTATTTATTCATGAGAGAGAGAGAGGCAGGGACACAGGCAGAGGGAGAAGCAGGCTCCATGCAAGGAGCCCAACGTGGGACTCGATCCCGGGACTCCAGGATCACGTCCTGGGCCAAAGGCAGGCGCCAAACGGCTGAGCCACCCAGGGACCCCATAAAGCAGGTCTTAATCTGGGGTTTGTAGACTTCCCAGAGCAGTGACTGTAAAGTTTAAAGACCAAACACCTCTCTTTTATAACATACAGAGTCTAATTTACTATTCTGAAATGAAATTAATGGATAATACAACCCCCTAAATACGTAATTTAAAAAGTGATAGAATCTCTCGTCAGGAGAAATAAAGGGAAGCTAATTTAGAATACATATTTGTTTCCATATATAAATGAGAGGAAGCGATTACACCCATGTACCACCACTCTTCAGAATGGTGCCTTTCCCATTGGGAAACTCTGCCCCCAAGGGTCCATGATGGGCTCCAGGTGATCTGAAATGGTGTGCTTTCATCAGAGTCTCAAGGGGGTCGGCTCCCCAATAAAGGTTGAGAAGTCCTAACCTGGAGGACCTCAGGGGTGCTCTACAGGTCTGTCAGTACATGATTAGTGTCAAAATGAACCATGCAATTCATGAACTCCACTTCCCTGGGGCCTGGGCCTCCAATAGCCCCTTCCTCATTTCTGAGGGCAGACTATACAAGGCTGAGCCATCTCGATCCAAGGAGCTCAGAACTCTCCCCCAGCATGACTAATCCTGGTTGCTGGGACTCTGTCATCCAGGATAGTAAGGAAGTGTCCCTCTTTCCAGAGGGACTATTGGTTCTTTTTTTTTTTTTTTTAAGATTTTATTCATGAGAGACACAGAAAGAGTCAGAGACATAGGGAGAGGGAGAAGTAGGCTCCCTGTAGAAAGCCTGATGTGGGACTCGATCCCAGGACCCTGGGATCATGCCCTGAGCCAAAGGCAGTCGCTCAACCACTCTGGAACTAGTGGTTCTGAGAGACCTCTGGTGCAGAGAGGAAATCAATGAGTAATACTCACTTCACACCATGAAGAAAGTGTGGGTGGTGTGTCTGCCCAGCATCTAAACTATGCATTTTATCTAGGGGCAGGAGAGGGGAGAGGTTAAACCTCAGGTTTAAATACATTTTTTTTTTTTTTCCTGGAAAAAGAGAATACCAGGACAGGGAAAGGGCAGAGCCAGTGTTTTTGTTCTCACACTCTGTTCTCTTGAACGGCTGTTTGACTAAAAGGGAACAACTTCTCAAAAAGAAAAGGGGTAGATTAAAGGCATTTTGTTCCTTGGCCAAGGCTTCAAAGCCTTCTCTGCCAAGTTCATGCCCATTTTGAGTTTTCCTAATCTTTCAGAATTACAAACAAGGATGCGGTGCGCATCTTTGGCCACTTATCTTTTGGTGGGATAAATTCCTGGTTCCAAAACTCTGTATATTTTACCTTCTCCGGGCTTGTCTCTCCAGGGCCCAAGTTAGGCAACAGTGCTGCCACGGGGAAATTGCAGCACCATCACTTCCTCACCATGTAACACTGTGACCTTTTTATTATATGCTCTAAAGCAGAACTAATGCTGAACTTGGGAGTTATTTTGAGCAATAATATAATAGTATATATAGATTACCAATCCAGGGCTGAGACACCCAAGGAGCTATCGTTACCATTACTGTTATTATTATGACAACTACTGCAGCTACTGATTTTGCTTTGCCAGTTCGAGCTCTAACTCCTCTGAAAAGCCTTTTACGTGATTTTATAGATTTCAATCTATAGGGCCCTCCCCTTCCAACCACTGACAGATGTGGTTGCCTTTCTCACTCATCCTGGCACTCAGTATAGTCTTTCTTGTATTTTTCCCCCCTCTCTGTAAAGATCTGAAGTTTCAGAAGGTAAGGGACAATTGCTTATGCCACCTTGGTCCTCATTATGTACCACACACTGCCTTGTTCAGTCAACAAAAATCACTGTCCTTTGTCAGAATTGCCTGAATGTCTGGTTTTCTGCCTCCCCTCAGATGTCCTGCGGTTTGACAACACCTACAGCTTCATTCATGCCAAGAAGGTCAGTTTCACTGTGGAGGTCCTGCTTCCAGACAAAGCCTCAGAAGAGAAGATGAAACAACTGGGGGCAGTCACCCCAAAGTAATGCCTCTCCTCACAGCAGACCTGGCTCCCTCAGTGTCTCCCTGTCAGTTTCTGTCCCTGTAGCCATCATTTTCCCAGTACCCAGATGCCCAAAAAAAGCTGGGCTACAAGAAAGACCTTGGGCTGAATTTGGGGAAACTTTCATTTCAGAATTAGGAAGAGAGAGAGCAGCAGGAGAGGGTCTCCGTGCCTCTCAAATTACTAAGAGTCCCCCGGGGCTGGGCACCATGATAGGATCTACCATCCTATAAGCCGTGCCAACTTCACCTGTCCAGTGACAGCTGAGACAGGAAGGGAAGGGAGGGGAAGATGGGGGTGGCGGCAGGGAAGAAACTAGCAAAAGGAAGAGAGATTGAGACCTAACACTTCAGGGAAGCCGGCTGTAGGGGAGGAACTTGCTCCCAAATGAAAATGTTAAGTCTAGATCATAATGAGGAGTAGCAAGGTAGCAGATTGCTAGAGTCATGGTGGTGGGGGTCAAGGGCTCTTGTAAACTTCCTATCTCTGAGGCTAGGACCTCTTGGCGTTTCCCACCAGGTCTCAGGAGATGGCCTGACTCAGCATAGATCTTCCCACTCAGGGGTAGACAGGGAAGCCACCTTGAGGCCTCTGCAACTCTTGGGACCCACTGGCTATCTCTTTAATTACTGTCAGTGACTCAGAGCTTCTCAGGACAGACATTTGGTACCCAGCCACTGTCCTTCAACGCAAACAAAGCACAGGGAAATCACCTCCAGGGATCCCAGCTCCGGGGAGGGCCAGGGAGGCTGAGGGTGGGAGTGAATGCCGAGGCTTCCAACCCCCGCCCCGTCTCAGGGCCGCCAGCCTCTCATCAAGTAACTCTCCATTTGAGCATCCCCCACAAAAATGACGAGTGACATCAAGACAGCAGATCTCGGTGAAGGCCTTCCCCAGTCTGGGTCTCCCACGGTGCCGGCCAGCCCGCTTCCTGACTGACCTCCGCAAGGCTTTGGCGGTCCCATCTCTGGGGGAGGCGTCCGGCGGGTGCTTTGGGTTCCTGGGGTCTGGCGGGGAGGCTGCCCGGGCAGGGGGCCAAAGGCCGGCCTGGCATCTGGGGGCAGCCACAGAGCGCCCGGAAGGCCCCGGGCCCCTCCGGCCAGCGACAAGCAGGGCTGGCCCGGGGGGAGCTCAGCGACCAGGGACCGGAGGGCACGGACCCTGCGGGGAGCCACCGCACGTACCGCCACGCCACGCCCTGCAAACGGACACGGGAAGGCGGCGCCGCCCGGGCCCGCGGGAGAGCCAGGCGCGGGGCCCGCGTGCGGAGACGCTCCGGCGAAGCTGAGGGAGGAGCAAGGGGCGGGGCTGGCGCCGAGCGGAGCCGCCTGAGGGTGCGCGGGCGCCGGCCCCGCCGCTTACGAGGGGTCGTCCCGACCTTGGTTTACTACGCTCTGTTAGGAAAATTAACCAATGAATAAAGAAGCAACGTTCAGCGCACGGGGAATGGAAGTCAATGCCCACCACTTAGCTCCTCACTGCCCCTCATTCAGAGTGACAGAATTTGTGCCTCAGTAGCCTCACCCAGCCGCCAATAAGTGGGGTCCACGCGCAGAAGCCACCCGCTAGTCCCCTGTGGCGCGCGCTTTCCCAGGGGACCCAACGACCAGCTTGCTTCCCGATTGGCCCAGCCGAAAGACCGCCTTCCGCCATCTTTGTTAAGGGCACCAAGGGGGCTGCTGGCCACCTTCAAGGTTTGGGCGGAGGCCCCGCCCCACTCGGTTTCACGGTGCGCACCGGAAGTTCCCTGCGCACGGACGAGTGCGGGTCTGGGGAGAGCGCGGCGCCCGCGGGGGGCGCAGAGGGGGAGGGGAGCGGCCGAGCGTCGCTCACGTGGTGCTAGGGACCGTCTCCTAATTCCCCGCCAGCGCTACCGGTGTTTCCGGGGCTAGAGATCGCATTTGGCCGAGTCCCAGCTTCCTGCAAGGTCACCACCGCTGATCCGGCTGCCCTACACAACCATAAAATGACAAGAGACGCCGAGGACTAAAAATGAGGTCCTTTTTTTTTTTTTTTAAGATTTTATTTATTCATGAGAGACACAGATTGAGAGGCAGAGACACAGGCAGAGGGAGAAGCAGGCTCCCTGCGGGGGGTGGGGGTGGGGGCGGGGAGCCTGATGTCGGACTCCATCCCAGGACCCGGGGATCACGACCTGAGCCAAAGGCAGATGCTCAGCCACGGAGCCACCCAGGTGTCCCAAAATGAGGTCCTTAATACTGAATCAGTGGTCTTTATGTTTCCAATCTTTATTTGAAAATCCTAAAAAGCTATTTCTTTAAAATGAGTGCCCTCTGGGTACCAGGCAACAGCCCTGTGGTTATGGCCCTGGATTGTTGCAAAGATTCAAGGAAATAATACGCGCACAGCGCTTAGAAGAGAGGCTTAACAAGTGAGCGCTCAGGAAATATGGGCCTCTAGTGGGTTTTACAGACGTAGCTAATAGGTGGCTCAACTAGGATTTGAACCCAGGACTACCTGTCTTTAATGGCTGCCTCTTTGCTAGCTGATACCTCCAAAATCCAAAGGATTCACAGCTTTAGTGAAGCGCACTCATTGTACACGTGAGGAAACTGAGGTCAGGCTGGGGAAGAGTTTCTAAGTAATCGCTACTACCCAAGACCACTCATTCGGTTCTGCTCACTTCCCTGATCTGATGTCTTGTTTCCTTAGCCTCATTCATTCATTCATACTAGGTCCTTCCCACAAGAATCGTGGTCTGGGGGTTACATCAATCCAGTTAGACCTCAGAACTTGATATATGAACATGGCACCTGGCAGGAAGGCACTGGAGTCCAAATATCCAACCTCCCCCTAGGCTCCTTAACTCAGCTCAATTTAAGAGCACAGGATCTGGAGCCACTGCCTGGATTCAGATGCCAGCTTCACCACTTAGCTGTGTGACTTGAGAAAGTGACCCATTTGTGTGTGTGTGTGTGTGTGTGTGTGTGCGCCCCTATTTCCTTGTCTGTAAAATGGGGGTCCCAGGTTGGTGGGATGCTTTAAGAAAGTAACCTGTCTAGAGTCTTCACGGAACGGTCTGGCCAGTGGTAAACTTAATAAATGATTTCTTAATAATTAATCCTTGCTACTGTCCCAGGAGTGAACACTGTGTTCCCCATTGAATAAATTAATAAAATGAGGCTCAGAGTACACAGTCTCTTGCCTGAGGTCACACAGCTATAAAGTGTAACCAGGAAGTGTAGCATGCCGCATTTGAACCCCAGTCTCCTGGGCTCCAAATCTACAGTCTGTCGCTGGTAAGGATTGCGACAGCCACTCAACCCCAGAGAAAACGTGAATATTAATCTGTGAAACCCAAGCCCGGGAGAGGGGCTTCGGTGCGCGGGGTAATTTGCAGACGCTCCCTGCTGGCGGGGACAGCTCGACCTGTGTCCTTCAGTGCGGGACCTTCGGCTGGTCCCGCCGCGGCAGCCTGGAGCCGTAGTGGAAGCTGAGGTGGGACCGGCAGCAGGACCGGCTGCAGGGGCTCCGGCCGAGCCAGAAGCGCCATGGCCGAGCCGCCCCCGCGGGGTGCCGAGCGCGACCTTTTCCGGGACACTTGGGTGCGGTACCTAGGTGAGTAGGGGTAGGGGGCACGGTGACCCCCCCACCCTGGGGCTGGAGAGGCAGAGGTCGCCAGACGCCAGCCAGAGGCCTGCAGAAGGTGGAAGGACCACAGTCCTCATTCTGCCTGGGCCAGAGAGCGGGCTCAGAGAGGGCCAGAGACTTGCCCGAGGCCCCACAGCTCGGCCCTGCGCGGGTCAGCCTCCCAGGGGTAAGCTCCAGGGCTGGGAGGAAGGCGCTGAGGGGACGTCGGGACCCTGGCCGTGGGGTGGGCATCTGGCCCTCATACGGGCTCTGCTTGGTGTTCGGTTTTCTTCTTGGCAGATAGAGATGAGCACAGTGTTCGTGGAGTGGTAGTTGTAAGGGTAGAGGGCGGTGAGGCACTGGAAGGACCTGGCACGTGCTGAGGGCCTCATCAGCGGACCTGCTCCCCATTAGCGCCCGTGCTTCTAGAACCCAGGCCGGGAGGGCGAGGGAATCATTGTGACTGTACCCAGCTCTCCCGCAATGGCCCCGGAGTCGAGGTGGACTTTATAGGTGCCTTTTTATAGAGCCGGAAACTGAAACTCAGAGAAATAAAATCACTTATCTAAGGTCACCCAGCTACTGCTTAGCGGGCTGGGATTAGGACTAGTGCCCCCTTGTGGAGCAAAATATCTCCCTTTCCCATAGCCGGAATTATTATTTTTTAATTTTTATTTTTGTTTTTATTTTTATTTATTTTTTAGAGAGACAGAAAGAGAAAGAGAGAGAGAGAATGTTATACAGGCTCCAAGCTCAGCACAGAGCCCATCGTGGGGCTCCATCTCACAACCCTGAGATCGTGACCTAAGCCGAAATCAAGTCAGACGCTTAACAGATGGAGCCACCCAGGCACCCCACTCCCTACACCAGAATTAAATGTCTTCTCCCCAACAGGCTATGCCAATGAGGTGGGAGAGGCATTCCGTTCCCTGGTGCCAGCGGCTGTGGTGTGGCTGAGCTATGGTGTGTCCAGCTCCTATGTGCTGGCCGATGCCATTGACAAGGGCAAGAAGGCAGGAGACGTGAGTGTTAGCCTGCCCCTCAACCCCCCACCCTAGTCCACTCCCTTTGTGATTTACCACAGCCTTGCATGTGGCAAAATCCCTGGTGGACGAATCCAATCCCTACAACCTTGCCTGTTGCAGTCCATACCCCAGTCCTGTTTGTAGGTAGTGCACCCTAACCCTAGCCCTGCATGTGACACAGTCTGTACCCCAGTTCTGGATGTGAATGAGTCCACCCTCAGGCCTGAATTGGCACAGTCCAGAACCTGACAGTAGTGTGGTTCTGTCCCCATCCCCACTGGCCCCTTCCCTGCCCTGGTCCAGCCTCATTCCCTTGTCCACAGGATTTCCCACCTCTTCCCCTGCTGGATTAATTGTTTCTTGTTTCTACCAGGTACCAAGCCCAGAGGCAGGTCGCAGCACCAGGGTGACCGTGGCTGTGGTGGACACTTTTGTGTGGCAGGCTCTGGCTTCTGTGGCTATCCCAGGATTCACTATCAACCGTGTGTGTGCTGCTTCTCTCTACATCCTGGGCACTGCCACCCGTTGGCCTTTGTCTGTCCGCAAGTGGACCACCACTGCACTGGGGCTTCTGGTCATCCCTGTCATCATCCATCCCATTGACAGGTGGGTGCCCCTCCCAGCCTCAGGGATCATCCACTCTACAGGTGGAGATAAGCTCCGAGAGAAGTGGGGTGTTCCCACTTTGCAGAAAACAATAGCAGCAGAGGCAGGGCTGGCAGTCAGAGCTTCTGAGGTAGAAAAGACTCTGTCCTGGCAGGTATTTGACAGGAAAGGTTTGGGAGGTGCCTTGAGGGTATAGGACACGGACCAGTAGATTCTAGGAAGAAAGCCCAGTGTTACAGAACAGCCAGAGGCATGCAGGAACAGGTGCAAATTGGAGGGGATGGGTTTGGGGAGGTTTTGGTAACAGAAACCCGACTAAAGCTGGGTTAAGTAAAATAAGAAGTAATTGTTTCATGAAACTGAAAAGTCCAGAGTTATGCCGCTTTCAGGCATGGCTGGATCTAGACACCCAAATGATGTCTTTAGGGGTCTTGATCTCCCTATCCTACTGCTCTTCTTTCCACACCACTCTATGTTGGCTTCACTCATTTTCCCCACGTGGGAGCAGAAATAGCCTCCAGCAGCTCCTAGCTTCCATCTCATCAGTTTAGCAAGCCCCAGAGGAAGCTTTTCATAACAGACCAAGAAAATCCCAAGGAAGGCTGTCATGAGTCTATTCTGGACTCAGTGCCCTCCCCTGAGCCAATTTCTCTTTTCTGATTGGCTACACTTGGGTCATGTGCCTGCTCTTAGAACCAGAGATGGGGCCAACTCAACCAGATCAACATAGAGTGAGAAGAGCAGTCTTTTCCCAAGGGAACATAGCTTAAATAAAGGCCCTAAGTGAGCTTTTTACCCTCTTTATGACTCAGTTTCCCCAGCTGAACAAAGAAAAGGATGATGTCTGCTACCTGGATGGCACTTGTGTCCTGCATCTAGGAGTCCCTTTCCTAGCCCTGACCTCCTACCTCCCATTCCCCCCTCTAGCTCCCAGTGGTTACTTGCTCATCACTGTCCACCACCCCACAGGTCAGTGGACTTCCTCCTGGACTCCAGCCTACGCAAGCTCTACCCCTCAGTGGAGAAGCCCAGCTCTTCCTGACCCCACCCTGATACCTGGCCCATTCACTGCTCTAGTCCAACATCCTCCTCCTGCCAGGGGGTACGGATGGATGCCTGGCTCCCTGAGTCTGAGGCCCGGGTATGTTCGAGCCAGATGGAAACTAAGAGAACAAAGACCTCAAGGAGCAGCAGCTGCCATGACTCACAGGAATGGGAGACCTAAACCCCATCTGCTTCCTTGGAATCTGTGATACCGAGAGGGAGTGGACCTGTCTTTTGACAGGAAAGTAACATCCTCCCATGGAGGATAAGCAGACAGGCCCAGACAGGGGAACCCCAGATCACTTAGCAGTCTGGGAACCCAGGAGGCCCAGTGGCTTGGCCCTGCAAAAGTGTGGCTGAACCGAGGAACAGCAGGTACCCGAAGAAATGCAGGAGTGCCATAGCGGGTACCCTGAGGACTGATTCTCCAGCTAGCTGATCTGCTCAGGCCTGGTTGGAAGGCAGGACAGCCCCCAGCCAATAAATTCTCAAGAAGTTGCGTTCTCTTCTTTTCTCTTAGGGATGAGCAGGGGTATGGTGGTGGGGAGCAGGCCCGGGGGGCCCTCAAAGGTGGAGGCTGACTTCTGCCATGTGTCACTTACAGTAACCAGCGCAGGGCCTGCTGGGTACCTCCCCACCCACCAACGCTCCCCTGCAGATGCCTGGGATCTTTGGGCATTGACCTCTCAGCAAGCCTCCTAAAGCACCAACACCTCTGGAGGGGATGCCACCTGTGTCTGAAGGTGCCTGAGGTGAAGACAGCCCCCTGTATGAGTGTCACAGAGACTATCACCGGAGACTCAGGAGCCTTGGGGAAAAGGGAGTGACCCAGGGGCTATCCCTGGGAGCATAGAAGGGGCATTCCTCCTTGATTCTGGGCCAGCCCCTTTTTTGACTGCTAACATCTGAGGGGTGGAAAAGCGGGGAGTGGGGTTCAGGATGTGGAGCACAGGACAGAAGCAGGCCTAGGTCCCTGTCACTTGGCCCAGTGCCAAGCCACAAATCAGTTCTGGTCATGTCTCGCAGCCTGGGTATAGACTTGGGGCCTAACCCCCAGAGAGAACCCCTGCCCCTGGATGGGGACTCACAGGGGTCAAGAGACGGTGCGGGACTGCTGGTGAGACAGGATGGGGGCTCAGGTTGTGGCTTATGCTCTGAGGGGTGTCTAGCAGCAAGATGAGTGTGATGGCTGGGAGTCTGATGGGGCCTTTCTCTGCTGCCCTTCTCATCCCACACCAGCTGGGTTCCTTTCCCTGGCCCCCCCTTGACCTCTGCCCAATCTGGCTGCTCTCTCCAGCTCCCTTAAATGCTCTGAGCCCCCTCAACTCTCCAGTCCTCTGCCCCCTTCTGGGCCCATCTCCAATCCTGCACCTCTCCATCTCCCCATGGGGGGGGGTATACCCGCACCTGCATCCCTATGACATTTGGGTTCTGCCGTCAGTTCCCTGATCACTGAGTATCTTCCACCTTCTGGGCTCCCCCTAAAACTAGGAGCTGCTGGCCAGAGTCAGGCTTCTGTGTTTTGGAGCACAGCTCTCAACATTGCCACAGCCTTGTGTCCTTCCCTATCACTTGCCTCCTAGCCTCTCCCATCCCACCTGCCACTGTTCCTCAGCTGGAAATACTTTAGCTCTTGAACAATCTTGAGGATTTTTCATAACCAGCCCTGATGCCCCTCCCATGTTGCCCCTCAGCTCTGTCTTGCCCCATCTCCATCCCCAACCTCCCTCTCAGTGGGGACTTTTGGAGATGAGCCTTCCTGAGAGTGTGTGCACCTGTTGTGAGGTTACTTGTCTGGGCTCCTGGTCACCCCATCGAAGAGCCCTGGCAGGTTGGTGGCTCTTGGTTTTGGAGGTGGGGATCAGGGATAGGCTCTGAGGCAGGGAGGCAGTTGGCTCAAGGAGGCACTCATGGTATTGGGGAGATGGACCTGTGGGAGATACTATCATGCTCCTGAAGACCTTTGAGGAAGCTGTCACTGGCCTCTTCAACTACAAGACCCACTTGAGGTATCTTGATCAGCAAAGCCAAGGACGGATCTGGCCTCTGGAGAGCTTACTACTTGACCTTGGGCAAATCCTTTCCCTCTGTGGGCCTCAGTTTCCCCAAATATAAAAAGAACATTATCTTGGTCTGCCACATTTGAGCTCTGAGTCTAATCTTTATTAAACATATAGCTGGAGACCAATTCAACTCCAGCCATACAACCCTGGTAAGGGCCTTTCTTGTGCCTGCCACATGTGAACTGGGACAGGAGCTGTGGGGTGGCGAGCAAACCGAGGCCTGCCTGTGGGCACTGAAATCAGGGTGCTCCTCCCTTTGCTCCTCTAATGTTTGCTCAGGGGCCCAGCAACCCCTTAAGCAGAAGTTGGGCCTCTTTTGGGTGCCTTAAACCCGGCACATCCTCTTGCTGTGGGTCAGTGAGTGGTGCACTTGAGGCATTCATATGGGCCAGAAACAAGATCACTACCTTCTTAAGAATCATTTTAAACATAGCCATTATTTGAAAAAATAATGGCAGCAGGGGAGGCATCTGGGTGGCTCAGCCAGTGAAGCCTCTGACTTCAGCTCAGGTCATGATCTTAGGGTCCTGGGATTGAGCCCTGCTTTGGGCTCTCAGCAGAGAGTCTGCTTCTCCCACTCCCTCTGTCCCTCCCCTCTGCTCTCTCTCTCAAATAAATAAAATCTTAAAAAATTTAGTAACGGGGAGAGGCTGGCACAAGGTGGCTGCAGCATGTTGGAGCTTGAAGGACCTGGTTGCTGTAATTACTGAAAGAGCCTCTCGGCTAGGTCTGTCTGGCCACAATGGAGCAACTGGTGGAGCAAGGGGCTACTGCTATGTTTCTGGACCTGTCCAACTCTGATGGGGAGGCCCATCCCAAGAAGTTAGGGAACAGTAAATAAATAAATATTTATACATAAATAAAGCGGTATAAATTCAGATTTAAATGTGTTATATTAAAAAAAAGGTAGTAAAATGTTCTCATCACAAGAAGAAAAATTTGTAGCTATGTGGCGATGGGTGTTCACTAGACTTACTGTGGTAGTCATTTTGCAGTATTTGTATATCAAATAGCAAGTCGTGTCATATACCTACAAGTAATATGTCAATTATATCTTAGAGGACAAGCAAAAAAGCCCCAAAAACCTCTCCCCACCAAAACCCAAACCAGCAAAAAACAGTAACACTCAAAGCACATTGCTTCTTTTTTTCTTTTAAGATTTTATATATTCATGAGAGACACAGAGAGGCAGAGGGAGAAGCAGGCTCCATGCAGGGAGCCCAACGTGGGACTTGATCCCGAGTCTCCAGGATCACACCCCAGGCTGAAGGCAGCACTAAACCACTAAGCCACCAGGGCTGCCCAGCACACTGCTTCTTGATTTTACTAGGCTTTACTATTATCTGTGTTCCTGAGATTATTTACATTTCTTGTATCTGTTTGGTGGTTCTACTCACTTGTGTTGGCTGCGGTTTCTCAACTCTGTCCAATGACTTCTCTTGGGTAGCTTGAAATAGGTCATGATAGGACCGTTTACACCATGGAGATCAACAAAGCATGGATTCCCCCTTGCCTAGGGAGCCAGAGGTTAAATGTTTACCAGCACACTACTACTCTGGCCCTCCTGCCAACCCAGGAAGTGGGTCATGGCACCTTCCCCACCCTGTGCAGACCCAGATCAGAGAGGGTAAGTGGCTTGACAGAAGCCTCACAACCTGTAGGATTATGGGCAAGACCCATTCCTACTCTGCTCCTTCTCCTCCCCAAACAGCCAGGCAGGGGGAGGAAGGTGGCCTCGGCTGTAGCCCCTGCTTGTCTGGAGCCTTTGCTCCAGCTTTCCTTCTCCAGCTCCTACTCCGACATCTGACACTTGGGCTCAGGCCCTTCTCGCTCTTCCCTGGGGTTTCCCATTCACTTATGTAGCTTCTGACCCCAATCCTCTGCCACCACATGTCCTATCTGTCCCCTCCAGGCTTGGATGAGGGCAGCAGCCTCTGGCTTGTCTCTCCCTGCCCTGCCCCCAGCTTTTCTATCTAGCTAGCCACTTCTTAAAATGTTCAGAACAGAGTCCAGATTCCTTCTGGGGGCTCTTAGAGCCTTGCATGGTCTGGATGACCCCATCCCTTGTGCCCTACCCTAAATCTTCATTTGAGCCATTCTTTTTTGATTTTTTGGATCTGGCATTTGCCCTGACTGGGCTTTCTCATACACTATTCTCTCCAACTGGGACACTCCCTTCCCTACCTCTTCCTGCAGGTCCACTCACCCTCTCCTGACTATAGCCTACTCAATTCTTTCCCCTTCTAGAGACCCTCTGATCCCCTAGGATTGGTTTGGGAGCCTCCTCAGTGCTTCCTCCAAACCAGTATTTCCCCCATTGCCTGAGGGTGGAGCCAGACCCCTGTTGGGATTGGGGGCAGGAAAACTTGTCTTTTCCCACCTGCTCAGGGCTTTGTCCAAGAGCATTCAGGGAAGTTTGGGTCCCCCAAGGGTCACCTTCATGCAATGCTCAGTGTCACCACAAAGAGGCAGCACCACCCAACTTGCCCTCGTTGGCTGGTTCAAACTTCCTCCAGGGTTATTGAGAACAGTATCAGTGAACTAACTCCTAGTGTGCGCCCAGTCCTGTGCTGAACACTTCCTGTGATGTGGCTCATTTACTCTTTACAATCACATCATAGTTGGATTCCTGTTTCCTGGAGTTGGAGTCACTGGCCCAAGCTCACACAGTCCGGCCCCCACCCCCACTACCCAACTCACATAATTCAACATTCCTCCCATCTCTTCCAGCTTCCCTCTCTCCCTCTCCCCCAGCCCAATTCTGATTCTGTACCTCCTGCCTTCCAGCCCGTTGTGGAGCGGCTGACTCACAGGCTGTGTGACCATGGGCAAGTTACCTAACCTCTCTGCGCCTTGGTTTCCAAACCTTACAATTCTCTGTAATGACCTCCTAAAGCTGCTGCCAGGATTACAGGAGAAATGGCTCACAGAGCATTAAGCCAGAGCAGGGGCTCACAGAGAGAGCTCCACAAATATTGGCTATTATTAATGTGTCAAGAGGCCTCGACTTCAAGGACAAATGATTGAATTGTTCCACCTGATGACCAACTCCGACATAAATTATGCCAATTACACACTTCAATGATTCCACTCCTAAGACTTTATTCAGAGGAAATAATTGCATGATTGTCTCAAGATGTGCAGTTGAGGGTCATCGTCATGGTCTTATTTGTACAAGCTAATATCTTGGGAACTCCTTAAATGCCCAATGCATAAAGGAACATTCTTCTGATCTGATCATGCTGTTGGCTGAGTCTCCCCAGGGACCTTCTGTTCTGATACCTTCTATCACTCCAGACATCCTCCAGGATCCATTCTGAACATCTCAGCCTGGCATTCAGAGCCTGGAGGCCTTGGCAGCCTTAGCACATCCCTGCTCCTGCATTCCTGCCTCTGCTGACTTCTCACCATTCCCCGGATGTGCCCTGCACGTTAGCCTCTCTGCCTTCACTTAGACCATGCCACCGGCCAGGAGTGCCCTCTCCACATCCGTCTTCCTCTGTTGCCAGCCCTCAGCATCCAGCTCTGATGCTACCTACCCTGTGAATGCTTCTCGACTTTTCCTCCCAGACAGGATCATCTTTCCATACAGCACTCTTCATCATCATGCTCCTCCCTCCCCTTGCACAAGAGTTATGAAAGACACCCACAGAAAACCTGGATGGAGTGCTTGCTGTATGCCAGGCATTGCATTAAGCAGTGTGTTACATAATCTCCGTAAGAGCCAATGCAATAGGCGCCATCACCATCCTACAGCTGAGAAAATGAAGCCCACTGTGTGATAAGCCTTCCCTCAGCATCAACTCTTACTAACCTTATTAAATCCTCTTGAGGAAGGAGGACTTTAGTGTCTTTTCTAAAATCTGGAGGCGTTGCAGGCAGGTGGGGGGAGTGTGGAAGTATTTGGCCTGTGCCCAGCTCAGCCATGTGGGCTCCAGGTGGGGCTTGTTCCTTCCCAGCCTCCTCTGGGCCAATTTAAGGAAGCTTGTAGGGGGTGGGAATGTGGAAGCTTCTAGGGGGTGGGGAGGACCCACAGGATTTCTTTTCATTATGGTCGTCCCCAGGGGACTTCTGCGGGTTGCTCTGGTCTTGCAGCAACTCAGTAAGGTCTGGGCAATGAGGCTCCCTTAGGAGATGGTGTGCCAGGTGTGTGTCCTCCCCCATGCCCTCGCTGAGCTGAGCCTCCTCCCTGCCAGCAGTACCCCTGGTGAGCCTCCTTGAGGATAACTTGTCCCACACTCATCCCACGCTGTCTGGCCTGGGCAGCAGCAGGTGCCAGACTTGGCATCCTGAGGATACCTGGAGGAGAGGACTTCTTTCCTGATGGCCTGTGAGTTGCTGTGCCAGGTGCCTTTTGACACTTGGCCTCACGTTTCCAAAGCCACCAGCTCCTGGAGTCCCCCACTGAGAGCTGAGGACACCAGAACCCTGGGTCACCTGTTCCTCTTCCCTGACCTTCACCCTGCTTCTTAGGAGCCTTTAAGTCTTGTCCCAGGCTGAGCAGGACCCTCCTGGAGGTCCAGGGCAGTCCTGCTTCTTGAGGCTTGAGCTCTCCAGCCAGGCCAAACTTGGGAGCAGGAGCCCACCCCAACTCTGCACCCCGGGTATTTAAGGCAGAGCCTGTCATGTAGTAAATACTGAACAAACACTAAACAAATGACTTAAATTCTTAAAAAACAAACAAACACAAAAAAACCCTAAAACTCCTTTCTGGTCTTTGGCTTGCCTGAGGCCCTCTGGATTGACATGATCCTTCTTGAGACAGTATGGCAAAGTGGCCAGATGCCCAAATGGTAGGGGGCCCTGGGTGGCTCCGCACAGGGGGCCTGCATCTCCCTCTGCCTATGTCTCTGCCTCTCTCTCTGTGCCTCTCATGAATAAATAAGTAAAATCTTTTTTAAAAGGGGTGGCCAAATGGTAAAAAGAATTAACTGGGGGCCATGCAGAGGTGAGTGTGCTTTCAAGCAGTTGCTCACACAGATGAAAAGAAGTTTTTGTAGGAAGAGGGTAAAGGTAAATTCAGCTTTCATTTTAATGCCATTTGGCATCCTCTGAGACTTGCCATATAAAAACTCCAACCTTTAAATATTTCTAGAAGAGCCCTCGCTTGGGAGTTTGAATCTGAATCTGAGTTCTGTAGCTGACAGCTGCATGTAACCACCATAGGCAGATGGTAGCAGGACTTCCTGCCTCAGTTTCCACATCTGTAAAATAGAGGTGGTTGTGCAGCTCACAATGCATGTGTGAAATTGCCCCTAATGGCAACTATGATGATTCTCAGTGCTGGTCAAGCTTATTTAGCAGCTTCTCTTTGGCCTTCCCACTTCCACTGCCTCCCCTTGGGGGAACTTGCCCAGGGCTTGCCTTTCAGTCTGGCTGTGGGGACCCACCAGACTTCCTTGACCTATGGCGCCTTTTCCTCGGCAGTCACCCAGCTAGGATGCTCCTCAGGCAGGAGGTGAATGGTTCTGCTGCAGCCGGCCTGTCAGGCACTCTGCATAGCCCTTCAAAGGACCCCCTCACCCAAGAAGCACTCACTCCAGACCCCACAACCCTGCAGGTGACCCTCCAGGTACTGCATGGTGAGTCTTGGGCTGGTGTGTGTAGGTGTGGAGGAGGTGGAGTGTGGACCCCCGAGGCTTTGAGTAAGGAGGAGGGCAGAACGTGGGCCACCTGTACCATCCTGTGTCTGGCCTCAGTCTTCTGCTCTTGGTGGGACATGTGTGCACCCATTTGGTAGGTGAGACCAGGGTAATAGAATGGAAGTTCAACCATTTCTCTGAGCCTCCATCATCCCACCTGTAAAACGGGTGTAGCAAACGCTTCTAGGACCATCCCAGAATAAATGGAATCATGGTTAAAGTTGGCCCTATACTGGGAGGTTTCATCTGTACCATGGGAAATCTTTACCCTGGAAATGTAGGTGGCCTCTCCCTGATATAGGAAAACCAGAGAGAGGAAGGTCCAGAGAGACTGAGTGATGGATGGCCTGCTGTCACCCAGCTAATATGGCCATGCTGGAATCAGGATTCAGAGCAGGCTTCTGCCCCAGGCAGACTGTCCTCCCCTACCCCTCTGACTGAGCATATCTTTCTGTCTGGAACATTGGCAGCTGGCAGATGATAAGTGGGAGAGCTCTGTATGTGACTCCTGCGACTTTGGCTGTTCCCATCCCAAAAGAGGCTGGCTCTGTGGTAAGACAGAGTGGGACCAGGTTAGAGGGGCTGCTGGGGGGCCCACGGCTTATGTGGTCAATGGATGTTACTGAATCTGGCACGGGTACAGCCCTGGGTCTGGGAGGGTAGACAAGGTCAGGGGGCAGGAACCAGGAAGAAATTGTGGCTTGGGTGGGTAGGCTGTGGGCCATCAGATAGCTGCAAATGCCTCTTCTGTCCCATGGGTGCTTTGAGGAGGAAGCTTGCTCTTCTTGGTGCCAGGACCTATGACGGGTGTACTAATATATTCCTCTGGCCTCCTTTACCAAGCAAATACAATAAACAAATATATAACCATCTAAAGCAATTTAGATACTTCAATAAGATCTAATCCTGCAATGTAGACCATCATTAGTGAATATCTTTAGTGCAGCCATATCCAGGCAGCTTTTGTTGTATATACACATGAATATAATGATCCAAGTTTTATAGTATTCTATAGCCTTCTAGAATACTCTACAGCTCTGTAGGTCAGATACCTCTTTGACATTTATGATGGTATATCCATGGGATTGAGGTATTAGAACTGAATCAGTACCTTGGGGATGGATATTTGTGTTGTTCAGTTACCTTCTTTTAAGCCCTGTTAGGGGACACCTCACTGCCCTCTCCCCCGGGCCCCATTTAGCAGTTGAACACACACCTGGTTAGGAGTTAGCTGGCTCTGGGCCTCTGCCAGGGGCTGGGAGGTGAAGAAGATGCCAGAGCTAACAGCTTCCCTTCCACAGAGTTTCCAGGTGAAGGGAGCACCCATATGGTAGTTGTGGGGCTACTGAGGTTCAGGAAACTGCCGATGTCATGGTGTAAAGGTAGGTGCAGAGCTGGGAGGCAGCCTAGACCTAGAAAGGTCTCTTCCCCTCTGTTATCCAGGGTCATAGATTCTTGCCCTTGATCCTGACCTCACTGCCCTGTCCTATCCCCAGCCACACCCTGCTTCACCCAACATGTTCCTGGTTTTTCTTTTCCTACTTAAAAAAAAAAGTTTATTTATTTATTTGAGAGAGAGAGAGCATGCACAAGCTGAGGGGGAGGCAGAGGGAAAGGGAGAAACAGTCTCCCCACTGAGCAGGGATCCTGACATGGGGCTCCATCCCAGGATGCTGGGATCATGACCTGAACTGAAGGCAGATGCTTAACCAATTGAGCCACCCAGGCACCCCTTCTTTTCATACTTTAACTCTGGGCTTGAAGTCTGCTCCAGCTCTCCTGCATGGTCTGCCTCATACCTCTGGGTGGTCTTGAGCCACTCCCCAGCCCCATCCTAAAGGACTTGATGGCAGTGGTGCTGGCCTTCAGCTGTTACTCTGAGGTTGATCCTGTTCCTGCTGACCTTGAAGAAGGTAGGAAAGGCCTTCCAGCTGCACCATACCCTTGGCTGTCTGGGGAGTATGCCAAGGGGAGCCCTGGTCAATCCGGACACCCAGGAGATGGAGCCAGTGGCCAGGGCAATGGAGAGAACTTCTTCTGGGGAGGAGATGGATACAGTGTCCCAGGCTACCATCAAGGAAAGCTGAGAGAGCACAGGCCCTTCAGAAGACACCCAAACCACCCTTTTATTTATGTACAATAGTTTTCTATTGCTCTAGCCTTTCTAAGGCTCTGGTCTTGCCTTAACTCTCTCTGGCACTCCTCTGTGTTGAGGGACAAATATGACCTCTTAACTGCATGATGTGAAAGTGGGCTCTCTGGAGAAGCCACTGCAGTAGTGGCTTCCTGGGGAAAGTAACCCGTTTAGCACCAGTTGGCTTGTTTTCTACCCACGGTTTGTTCTGGGCTGGGGTCTGCATGGTAAGTGGCCCAAACTGTCAAATTTGATCCCTCTACGGGAATAGCCTGCAGTCACCAAGGGCAGCTGAGACCTTTCATTCCCAGTCATCTCTGGGTCATTAGAACTGAAATGCAATTACCCTTCATGGTAGGGGGCATGTGGGCCTTGGTCTTCCTGCCCCTACACTACTTGCTGACCACTGCTGGAATGGGGTGCCCATCAGCCACAGTGACAAAGTCAGGTCTTTTCCCTTCTCTTTACACCACCTCCTGGACATTCAGAACTGGAACTAAGTGGCCCCTGAGTGAGGCTGGAAGCTGAGGAGGGCTATTTCTCACTGATGGTGGAATAGAGTAGGAGCTGGTTTGCCATGGCTGGACATCGAACAGATGCTGAGGGGTACTTTTTGGTTCTTGGCTCTAGCCCCAGTCTAGGCTCCTGGTGTTACCCCTGTCTCCTGGTAGCAAGTACCCTTCTACTCAAAGTGAGGTCTCTAAGCAGCAGTAGAGGAGGTCAGGCAAATGAGGCATCCAGTGGTGCTCACAGCCGCCTCAGCTTCAAGGGTGCAAAGGGTCCACCCCAGCATCCTCCTTGTGACCTTGCTGCAATGCAAGAGCCTTTCCCTTGGGGGCAAGGGTAAGACTGCCCTGTGCATCCACCCTGCACACCAATCCTGGGCCATCCACTCCAAAGGACCCCTAGTCTGGCATTGCTAGTGCTACAACAGTCTTCCAAGAGAATGAACCCATTCCCCCTCCTCCGTTTCTCCCCTTCTTCCCACTCCCCTTGCCCTCTCCCTGATTTGTAGGGTGGCCAAATAGAATATGGGATGCCCCATCAGGTTTTAATTTTAGATAAACAATAAGTTTTTTTTAAACAATACGTTTTAAGTATGTTTTAAATATTGCATTTCCCCCCATAAATCTGGCAACCCTCTCCTCCTCTTCCTTTCCTCCCTCCCTCATCTTCCCCACCTCTAAGAGTCGACAGTCTTGTTCTGGCAAGTTGCTACAGTAATGTGAATTTGGTGGGAGTAAGCAGGTGGGGGAAGGTGGCCTTAACTTCAGTGGTATTTCTGCCACCCATGGGCTGAAGGAACCCAGGCCAGTGCCTTTGGGAGCTCAGTTTCCCATCTATAAAATGGAGATGAAATCCTGCACCCATAAGTGCAGATGGAAAGTGCTAGCCACTGCTGAACATTTGCTTGATTGGTTTCAGGGTCAGACCTTCCACTGTGGCTCACTCCAGCACCCTTGGTCCTGGGCAGCTCCTTCCCAAGAACCAGCCAGCCCTTTGGTTCCCACCTACCCATGTTTTCTGTGTAGTTTGGTATCTCCTGGAAAGAGGTCTGAGGGCTCAAGCCAGTGTCTCCATTTCCCTGGCTTGGCAGGAATGTCCTGGAGATCTGACTTCTCCCTCAGCCACCGAGGGTCATGGTGGGTGTTGGGGGATCATGCTTCTCAGAGGTCATGTGAACAGTGGACAGGTTGCTAGGCTTAGAAACAAAGCTATAGCCCATTTTGCGGTGAATTTCCTTGGACAAACATCATGCAATTGAGCATTGGGGGTTCCTATTGCCCCAGCTGCCTAATGGGCATTACACATACTTTGCATTAACTGGGATTGGAGAGGATAACACCCAGGACACTTCTACTGGAAGGTCTAGGATGAACAAGTTATTCCTTCTCTCCTTTTTTATGAAAGTAGGGTCTCAGGAAGTGATATTATGGTATTAAAAACAATGTCTTTGGAGTAAAGAAAAAACAAACCCTAGGTCTTGAATCTGCCACTTAAGAACTATATGATGTTGGGGGTGACTTCACCTCTCTGAGCGTTAGTTTTCTTACCCATAAGATGGCCATGATAAGTGGTCCCTTAGGAAGGGGACGGTTTGAGTGAAATGAACAAAACTCATAAAGCACTTGGAACCATGTGTGGTAAGCAAGAAAGTACTCACCAGGTAGTAGCTGAAATTTTTAAAATTATTATTGCCAGGCAGCAACCAGAACTAGATAGGACCTCCTGTGCTTCCAGTAAAGTTTCTTTAATTGCTTAAAATATAAGCTGTGAGTTCCAAGGGAAGAGGATACAGGTGGGAGTGATAGATTGGGAAAGCTGTGTGCCCTGAGCCAGACAAACCCTTATGCAGGCATCGGCTACCTACCCCAGGGGGCAGCCACACCCAGAAACCTGGGGGCTGGATCACCTGGGTCTCCAGGAGAGTTCACAACTTCCACAGCCCTGTCTCTGTCCAAGGTGCTGAATCTGCTCTGGTAAGCTCCTTGTCCTGCATACCTGTGAATTACCTGCTCATTACCTTCATTCAACTTTACAAGTATACATTGAGCATCTACTGTATAAGGAGTAGAAGTCAAAAGAATTTAGATATGTCTGTAACCCAACTGGCTTATAGGTCATAGAGAAGAAATTAAAATACACACAAATGCCTTAGAAGTGAGAACATAAAGCTAAGGATTCATTTTCTGGTTTCTTGGTTTTCAGTGACATTCATCTCTTGCTTTCACCTTGCTTTTTCCTCTTATGCAATCTTGCCATCCTCCAAAACTGTGCCTCTCATAACTTTCCTGGTATGACCACAACATATAAATCTTCCCCAAGGAAGCTCTTTCTCTACTCACTAATCTCACGGAGTCAAGAGGACTAATGATCAATTTCTGAGGGAAGAGGGGATGGTAGGATATAGATAAAGGAGAGGGTCAGGGGTCTCTGAGAAGTGAGGGAGCTGCCTAGACAGGGGTGAGTTCCTTGTCATACTTTTGCATGCCCTCATCTGGGAGCAGCACCTCCACTGTGAAGCTGACCTTCTTGGCGTGGACAAAGCTATAGGTGTTGTCAAATCGCAGGACATCTAGGGGGACAGATGGACATATGGATGGTTAGGCTTAGCTTCACAATCCCCATGTCCCTGCCCCAGCCACAGAGAGAGGATGGGCTATGTTTCTACCTGCCATGTTTGCTAAGCTGGGCTAAGTTTCTACCACCCCTTTCCCATGGGAACTGTCACCCTTGAGCCATGTCTGTAAACAGACACTGACCTCCTCTTGGCACATGCCCAGCCTGACTTTAGTTGCACCAACTGGCAATGAGAACAATGGCCCCTTCTTCCCATTGTCTCCACACCTGAATGTTTGCCTGATAGGGGTGAGGCAGGGCAGTTGGGATTGTCAAAAGCCTCCCAGCCCCCTTGGATAAAGTAAGGTGCTAGGTGAGGCTAGTGCATACCATCTACTTCCTCACAACCACCCAAGAGGCAGAGGTTGTACATCTGCTTTGCAGGTGAGCAAACCAAGGGGCCAGATTGGTTAAGACTTTGCCCAGGGTTATGCAGCTACCATGAGGCTGAGGTGGGACCCTGGCATCACACTCAGCTGTGTGGCTCTGGAAAAGTTGATTTACTTCTCAGAGCCCTGGTTTTTTTCCGGGAAATGTTGCACCTGCCTTATTGTCCCTTACCTGCATCCTGTGGCCTGAGTGCTCTCACCCTCTTTGAGACCTGTGTGTTGCTAGCTCTTGGTGTGTAGTAAATACTTGAGAATGTAGCCTGAAGAATGACCAACTGTGTTAATGAATGACGCTAATTTAGGCTGTATGTTCCTGGGGTAGGGGGAGTCACTGCCCCTCTGTTTCCTCCTCTAAACCATGGGACATGGCCTCCAGCCTTCCAGACCTATGGCCCAGCCAGGGTAGACTTACAGACACCGGCTTCAGAGCAGGTCAGGCTCCCATCCTCAGGCACCATGTGGGCATTGTAGCGCTGACTGGGGAGTACTTCTGTCATCTCCCCAGCCCGTTGCCGCTCCCCCATCTTGGTCTTCAGGAAAACCCCAAAGCCAATGTCTGCACCATCAGATGAGAACTGCCACCTGGGTGAGCAGGAGGGGGGACAAGTTGCTGCTCAGTCTGATTGGGACCCTGAGTGTCTAAGCCCCAGCCAGAGATGGGTTGGCAGCCTGGCCCTTACCTGAGGACACAGCCTGGGAACAGAATTTCATATTCCACCTGGTGTGAGGAGCCACGACTGATCTGCACTGAGTGCTCATACTGAGTCTTCACTTGGTCCCGCACATACATGGACTTGGGGATCTCCCCACCATAGTTGATCTGCAGACATAGGACAGAATGTGCTTGCTTCCCTCTTTTGGCCATTGCATTGCTTGTGCTATTTCATGCTATTTCTCCTCCCTGATATGCTTTCACCATCTTCTGTAAGTATCTGGCTCATCCCATCCTCTCTCACCCCCCAGGAAGCCTTTCCTGACCCTCCTGGGTCAAGCCCTCCTCTGGAAACTTCCCCTTACAGATCATCCCCCTGAGTCAAATTTTCCTCATTTCTTGTTTGCCTGAATAGCTGCTGAGAGCCTGGTGATAGGAGGGCTAGAGCTCTCTAGCTCAATACCTGGCCCACAGGGGTCTCTCCATAGACATATGTGGAATAAATGAGTGGGTGAGAAAGGAATTCAGCTCCACTCCTTCCCCTCCCCTATCTGGGGTTCTTCATACCTTAGTTAAACATTTGGGGTTTCCATCTGGATCAGTCAGAGCCCCCCCAAAATGAGCAGGCAGTTCCTCAGGACTGATAAGTTTCAGCAAACCTTCCTTCCAGTTGTCTGTGGGTAGAGGGGTTGAAGGGTTGTTATCGGGCTGGAGGGGACTTGTCAGCCCTGTATTCCCACCAGGGGGCCCTGAGCTTCAGGAGAAGCCCTACAGGGACTAGGCTACCATGACCAATTCTCCAGCCTCCCATCGGGCTGCAGAAAGTGTCTTCTAGCATTGTGTTGCTATGGAAACATGTTTCCTCTTAGCTGATAAGGGTTTGCACATTTTTGAGGGTCTTTCAGTCATGAGTAGTGAAGATAAAAATCATCTAATTGTCTCAAGGAGACTTCAAAGCCCTATGTGGTCAAGGACCTTATTGGGGGCCATAGAGCATGTAGGTGGCATACTCAAGACAGACCTCTTGGTGGAGGATGGATAGGCCTGGGCCTTTGAATGGACCTTCCCCTTCTGTGCTGCTTAATCACCAAAGCCATAATGCTTATTACTGTTCTTCATGCCCTGTGCAAAGCTCTAAGCATCCTGAGTCTTGCAACAAGTCTGTGGCCAGGCTATCTCCCCTGCCCACCCTCAGCCCCACTGTGGTCATGGGATATTCCCTGCCACTAGTGGGATAAAAGCAAAGACCACAGTGTTTGGCACACCAGGGACAAATGGACAGGACTCTATGCGCCACCAAGTAAGATAGAGCCCTGGACTTGGACCTGGAGTGTGGCATTACCCACACCGCTTCAGGATTTGGGAGGCTCCATTGTGATCCACCTAGTTCCCTATCTCTGTGGAACTGGGCAAAGGCTGAGGCTCAAATATCAAGAAGAGAAAGAAAGCAAGGATTTTTGGGACACGTGGGCGGCTCAGTGGTTGAGCGTCTGCCTTCAGCTCAGGGCATGATCCCAGGGTCCTGGGATCAAGTCCCACATTGGGCTCCTCTCAGGGAGCCTACTTTCTCCCTCTGCCTGTGTCTCTGCCTCTCTCTGTGTGTCTCTCATGAATAAATAAATAAAAACCCCCCAAGAAAAGAAAAAAGAAAGCAAGGACTTTAAAGATTCTACCCCCAGAGCCTTAGATCTCCTGATTTGATGATCTGACCATTCTGCTTTCGAGAAGTTGTCCTCCCAATTCATGGTCATTGGCTTGAATTTAAGAACTATTTCTCTTTTTCCATTCTCTTTCCATATCATTTTTTAAAATAATAATTTTTTCTACTTATAAAAGTAATACATGTTATTATAAGACTTAGGAAACAGAAAAATACAAAAAATAAAATTCAAAACCACTTGATTTCTTGCCATCCACAAATCAACATTTTGTTGCATTTTTTTCTAGCAATATATTTTTGTCTTTACAAGGAAGATGATACTATCCATACCACTTTATCATCTGCTTTTTAAAATCTTAGTGACATTTCCCTTGACATCAAATCATTTTTCGTGGTTTTCCAATATCATCAAATGGATGCATTATTAATTTATTCAGTCCCTTCTTGTTGATCCTCCCTTCTCTGAATCACATCTCCTTTCCCTGCTCTTCTTCCTCATCCTTCTCAGCCTAAATTTCCTTTAGAAGCATTGAAGTGATGAGTGTTGAAAGGAAAATGAGGCCCATAGCCTAGAGGTTTACTAACAACCAAACTGAAACTGATAAGGAGGAAGATGTGAGGCTTCAGTTACCAAAGACATGGAATGAGGCAGAGATAACTGGATAGACTCTATAGTGTAAAGCACACTTCACTTTATTTTTGAGGAGGAATTTCTGACTCCAGGTGGCACAGAATTCAGAGGATAGAGCTGGAATTACTTACTTCCCAATACTACAATTTTTCTGCGAGTGTCTTCACTCAGGAAGGGCTTCATGAGATTGTAGCCCACAGGGAATAGCTTGGTGGCTGAAGAGATACAAAAAAAGATAATGGACAAAAAAATTATTATTGGGACACTCTCTACACAATAGTCATAGCCAATAATATGGAGGAGTCATGAATTAGAAAAGGCCCTGCACCTGCCAAACCAATCAGCCAACAAGCAGCCAACTAACCAGCCAACCAATCATCCAAATTATCAACAAACCAACAAAATGGCCAATCAATTTACCTTCTAATCAGCCCACTAATCAGACTATCAGTCAGCCAGCCAACCTAATAACTAGCCAAACAATCAATTAACAAATCAGCCAACCAGAAAACCCATCAGCCTATTAAGCAATGAGCCAACCACCCAGCCAATTACCTTCTGCAGCCAGCCAACTATCTAGGATCCAGCCAAATGACAAATCAGCCAGCCAACTAATCAACCTACCACCTTACTACTCACCTATGCACCCAACCAAAATGCCTGGTGGTCACTCAATCAGTCAACCAAGCTAAAACTATCCAACAAACCAACTAATCAACTAACTGACCAACTATTCAATCAACAACCAGTCATTCAACTAGACAGCCAACCAACTGGCCAGTGAACTAGACAACCAACAGAGTAAATAATCAACCAACCAACCAATTAACTAGCCAATCATTAAACATCCATCCATCAGCCTGCTCAACAACAAAATACCTACTGAGCATCCACATATTCCCAGGCCTGAGAAGAATACAACAGAAGTGGAAAATCAGAGGTCCTGCCTTCAAGGAGCAGATAAGTTAGGAAATAAGCAGGATTAACGCACACAAGACAACAAGAGGTCTCCAGAAGTCAGCAGACAAGAAATGCCAGATTTGGCCCCTCCAGCTGCCGGTGCCACAGGCAGTTTGGGAGTGGAGAGATCAACGTGGGTGGGGGAAACGAGGGAGAATTCCTGGAAGGGCTAGTGTTGGAACTGCCTCTTCTTGCAGTAAGGCCAATCATAGAAATTACTATTTATGGAACACTTCCGTTGTTCCAGGCACTGTAAGGAATTAGCATGCAGACACACAACCAGCCTGCCTCACCACTACCAGGGAAGCAGGTACTTTTATTGCTCCCAAGGCAAAATGAGGAAACAGAGGCACAAAAGACTGAAGTCAATTGCCACATACCTTTCACAATGAGCATGAACTTCAGGGTCTCTGGGTAATTCTCTTCAAGGAGGCCAAAGAACTGTGAAACCAAAGACCCCATCAGAACCCACATCTCACCTTCTACCTCATCATCTTTGTACTCTCCTCTGTGGAGTGTCCAAAGAGCCAAGGAGTGTTTCCTTTCTTTCCTTCACCTCCACTGGCCTCTGGAGGAGAGTTTCTCCCTTTAGACTAATACAACCACACTCTCATAATAATCATTTTTAGAGTAAATCTGATAGTAATAGTAGTATAGTAATAATGATGACTATTGTTTATTAAATGTTCACAATTTGCCAAGCACTATATACACGTTTTATGTATCAACCCGCTGGAATATCCCTACATCCCTTTGAAATGCAGACTATCAATATCCCCATTTTGTAGGTGAGGAATCTGAAGCATGAAGGCAAGAAGTGACTTGCTGGAGTCACAGAGCTAGGGACAACAGAGCTGGGAAGGGTTGGCAGAAGGTGGCCTCTACGGTCTCAGTACAGCATTGACTCTGAGCCTGTCTTTTGGGAAATACATTAAGGCTCTTTGAGTCCTGAGTTGCAGTGCTGGAGCCCAGGAAGTCAACCATCTTTTACCAAGTCCTGGCTCTGAGTGAGCAACAAGGTCACAGCAGACCAAGCTCATCATTAAGGCAAGCAGGGGTCACCCAGGGGGCCTTCTCCTCACCTCTTGGTACACTTCCACCAGAGGTTTCCAGAAGTGCTTCAGTCCCAGGCCCTCGCAGTCAAATATCATCACAATGGTCTCAATCTTCTTCCCCAGCTGCAAGGATGAAAGCAAAGCCCAGTCCCAAGGTTCAGGGTGCAGGCTCAGAATTTGGGACATGGTGACCCTAGTACCTGACCCCTCAGCAATTCTCCCAGTCCCTTACTCTGTCCTCAGAGAAACAAGTGGACAAAACAGTGAATGCACTTACCCACACATCCACCTACTTATCCATCCATTATCCATTTATCATCCATCCATTCATTTGTTCATCCATCCATTAATTGACCCACTTATCCATCAATTCACCCATCCATCCATTCATACTAAAATTCAGTCATCCATTCATCTCTCTGTCCAATTAATATTTATTAAGCACCTATTTTGTGCCAGTCATGGAGAGGATACTATATAATACTCTTGTCCTCAAAGCGTTCACAATCTGTTTGGAGAGACTGGCAAGCAACTAGGCCACTATAAATCCTGAGATAAGTGCTGCAAATAAATAGCACAGGAGTTGTGGGGACACACGCTAACCGAGACAGGGACATCTAAGAGAAGCTGACATCTAAGTTTGGGACCTGGAAGATAGAAGGGAGAGAGCCAAGGGAAGCATGGGAGGTAGAGGTATGCTGGGGGTAAAGTTATTCCAACAGAAGGAACAGCAGGGGCAAAAGAGCTCAGAAGGAATAACAGTAACTAGTATTGTTGAGAAAAATGCATGAGGCTCTGTGTGTTGAGCCATACATTTGCATTATCCCATTTAATTTTTACAACTGTTATTTATTATTATTCTTGTTGTGTAGGTAAAGAACAGACTTAGAGGGGTGACATGATTCTCTAAGACCACACAACTAGGAAGTAGCCGAGCTGCGGCTTGACCCCAGAGTCCTCTGATTGTGATAGTAGAGAGCCAGGTGTGTTCCTGGGACCACATCCCCTGATAGCCTCACCTGCCCCCAGTTTCCCTCCTGCTCAGCCTAGGCCTCACCCGCTCTGTCTGCAGGTCACACTCATGCAGGATGCGCTCGCAGTCCCTCATCTTGGTCTTTAGCAGATCCTGCTTGGTGACTGAGAAGAGCAGCCCCTTTGGGTCAAGTGGCCCAATGATATCATACCACACAGGGCAGCCATCCCGGTCATAGCCACATAGGCCTCCAGGCATGTACTTCTGGATAACCTGGGCATGAAAAGATACACAAAACTTGGCATTATGCACCTCCCCGGAGACCCCCAAACTAGGCTGACCTGGGTGGCTCAAGCCTACACAAACTTCCTTGAAAGGTGGCACTATTGTCCAGGTGAGAAAACTAGGGGGCCCTCAGGGGAAAGCCTTGCTCATAGTGAGAACATGGCAGAGCCAAGTCTCAGCTGGGCCTGGCTGAAGGCCTCTGGGCTCCTTAATTCTGTCTCCCAAATCTCCCACGTCCCTTTCCATTGAGAGAAGTTGGGCTGAGTGATGGAGAACATGGATTCTGAAAGGTCAACATACCTGGTTCAAATACAGACACTACTGCTTCCTTGTTGTGCATCCTTGAACAAGTGACACTACCTCTATGAGTCCCATTCCACTTCCTCTTCTGTAAAATGGTTTGGATAATCCTTCTCTTAGGGAAAATCCTCAATATCATGTAGGTAAAGCACAGTGCCTGGCCCAGAGCTCACACTCTACAAATGAAACTATACCCATTGCTTTACTAAGATGCCAGCGGTGGGACTGTTCTCTCCAACAACTTGGTGGACTAAATTTCTTTCCCACACAGACAAGATGTTTGAGTAAGACCCTAGGGGTTAGGGCTCAGAGGCACAAACTGTGGTGATGAAAAGCCAGTTTCATGAATTCAAATCCCAGCTCCATGTTGGGCCTGTGGGACTTTGGGTAGCCTGCTTAACCTTTGCTGGACCTCAGTGTCCGCATCTGTAAAATGGGGACAATTGTACCCACCTCACTGAGTTGTGATGACTAAATGAGTTCATGCAGGTAAAGTTTTAACTCAGGCCAGGACCTCATAAACACCCAGGAAATATTCATAATTATTATAGGAGAAATGCCTGTCAGCTTGTGGGCAGTTCCACAGGCCGTTTGAGCTTGTTACCCTTCACTCATGCTCTCCAGTGATCTAGAGGCTGCTTGAATGCTATATCTGTAAAAGACTGGGGTGTGGAAGGGGAGGGTGTTTGCTCACCTCTGGGGGCTGCCAATCAAGGATGTGGTCAATGTCCATGGACTTCCGGAACTCCATGTACTGAAAGGGAGAAGAGAGGTAAGGCCCCACTGGGCTCCCAGCACTTCCAAGGAGAGGATGGAGATGGAGACTCAAGGCCTAGATTGCCTCCCACAAAACCCTTCTCAAATCTCCAGGAGTGGACAGGTCTCACCTTGCGGAGCATGGCCTCTGATTTCTGCAGGTCAAAATTCCGAGCTGTGTGAAGATAGAAGGAAGGTGTGAGGTGGGAGAGAAACTGACTTCTAGTCAGCTTGTCCTGGCCCCAGGCTGTGAGGAGCTATGCATGGCACTGGGGGCTTATGTAGGACCTTCTTTCCCTGCACCTCCCCTCTCCTGGACCTGAACATGTGAAGCAAGACAGTGTAATTGGATCCTGAGAGCAATGAGTTGTTCTGGGCAGTTGGGACCAGGCCCCTCTCGCTGCTCCTCACCCTGATCTCCCCCACCTCTGCCCTTACCTCGGAGCCAGCGCAGAAGGAAATAGTCATCAGGATTGGGCAGGGCGGGCAACACGTCCTGCACATTTTCTCGGAACTGAGAAGGGAGATGCTGGTTAAAGTGGTTTTTGCACTTAACCTTGGCCCCCAAACTCAATAATGGTTTTCATCATCCCTTCTCTTCCACATGCAGTCTGGCCCATTATGATGGAAGGATGGATGGGCAGATGGAATAGCATGAGAGATGGATCATTGGATGGGTAGACGAATGGAAGCAAAGATAGATGCTGAGTAAATGGATAGAAAGAAGAATGGATGGATGAATGGGGGGATGGATGAGTGGGTGGGGGAATGGAAAAAGAAGGAAGGAGAAATCAAAGGATGGAAGGAGGGAGAGAGAGGTGAGTAGAGGAAGGAGATATTGGTGGGTGAAGAGACAGAAGAGGATTGGATAGACGGGTGGCTGGGTGGGGTGGGAGGATGTATGAAAGAAAGGATAAATGAGTGAGTTGGTCGGTGGGTAAGTGGCTTGGCATATGAGTGTATTTGTAGTTCTTTACTTTTTTTTTTTTTTAGGGCATCAAGGCTTCTGCCTTTTTTCATCCCATTTTCTACAAAAGCATGGTTAATGATTATATGTTCTCTTCCCCATTGACTGTGGGGATGACAACACATTCTGCTCTCTCCCTCTCACTCTTACAGACAGGTCACCTTTCAGCGTCACTTATCAGAGAAGGAGGGCAAACAGAGTCAGAGGGCGGACCGTTAACATCCTTTAGTTCCCACCAAAGGGGCCTGGGAGGGACGGGAGGGGGCAGCTGTCGAATAAACCTCTCTGGTTCTGGCTTCCACATGAGAAGTCAAGTTTGATCTAGCGCATACACTATTATTGGATGTGGAACTTTTCCCTCAACCCCTGCCCTGGACAGAACTGATGTCACTGGCTGCTATGGAACATGATCCTGGGTAGGGTGACAGTAAAGACAAAATATCAGAGGCAAGCTGAGCCAACAGAGTGGGACAGGGTTCCGGCCACCCCCTCCTCCTGCCCCTCAGCCCTCTGGGGCGCCAAGAGAAGGGGCTCTCACCTTGGCCAGGGTCTCTGCCTGCTTGGGGCTCAGGTCTCCAACTCGGCCACTCATGGTGTCTGGTTGAGGCTGGAGGAGTAGGGGCCACTGCAGGTAGAAGCCAAGCCTGATCTGTTGCCCTGACCCAACTGGGGCCTTTAGCCCCCACTCCTGGGTGTGGCTCCAGGCACCTCCTTCTTGGCCAACTGTTGGATTGCACATTACATAAGTGGGATTAAGTGAGGTCCCATGCTTGGCTCTGGGACAGGTCTGAGGGGCAGGCAGGCACAAGAGGGTGTGCCAGAGGGCGCAGGAGCCCAGGCTGAGTGCCATAAAACATCCACCCATGCTCCCAGGCTTCCAGAGAAGGGGGGGGATTTCAGGAGGAGTGAGAACTGCTCCCATCATCAGTTTCCCCATCTCCCTAATGAAGAGACTCCACATCTAGGGTTCTGCAAAGTTCACCCCCTACACCCAGCTCTGACTGGTAAGAGTCAGGGACTTGGTCAGTCCAGTACACAGTACATTCAGTTTGTTGGGGTAGGAAACACATCCTTCTGCACCAAAGTCCATATTCAAGAAGAGACAGGCTGGGGTAGAGAAATGGAACTCAAATGTGTCCTTACTGAAGGTATTTTTTTTCCATGGTGCTGACACTATTCTTTCTGGTGTCTTTCAAGTCCTATCATGCAATGCTGGCCCTGTTCCTTCAACATGGGGAGGGGCTAAGCACTCCCCACCCTGTTGCTTGCTTTCCCATTGCTGAGATTATGAGGACATGAGGGTCCTTGTCTGGGATCCCACATTCCCTGGGCCCTAAGGGAGAGGTAGGGCATATTGATGGTCTTGGGGCAGTGGGGATGTTTCTTGGAATTTTAAACACTTGATCAGTGAGAAGTGTCCACCAAGTATGCCAAGTGATGAAGGAAGCCCAGAATATTTTCCTGTCCTTTGATTTCTGTCGTGGTGCCTGATATTTCACTGTTAGACCTGCTGGTGAGGCCTGGCCCTTGCTCCTCAATCCCCTATAAGAAGCTCCTTTCAAGAGGACATCTCTGAGTGTCACTAGCCTCGTTTATGGAATGGGGCTATCGATGCTTGCCTTGTCCTTATGCAGTTGGAGGGAAGATCTAAGGAGGTATACAGACTATCCAGGGTCATAGCATCTAAGGGATTATTCTTGTCCAACTGTCAGAAGCTCCAAGACAGCAGAGGCCATATTACCAATGACTGTCTATAAAGAAACCAGGAACACATCTGCTTGAGAGCATAGCACATCCCTGTGACCATGTCTTCCAGGACTGGAGAGGATCCACGTTGGCTGAAACAACCCCTGGCCTAGCTCAAGCCACCCTGCCCAAGGCTCTCCCAGGTTCTCTATCTATAGGCATCCTGCATCCCCATCCCTGGGCAATCTCAGAACTTTTTTAAGCTAGCTGGCATCTCTTAGTGCTGGACACCTTCCTTGCTCTGGGCCCGATTGAATCTGGGCCTTATCTGAGGCACCTGGCAGGCTCACTCAGGAGCAGTTAGGTAACTCCATACCTCAACCCCGCCCCACTTCACATTCCAGCCTCTTTCTGCAAAGCCACAGGCTGCTGTCAACACCTACTTCCTGCCAGGCCAGGAGCAAGTGGAGATAGGGTTCCTTCACTGCCCGCTCATTAGCCCCTAATCCTACCTATTTCCCACCAGTCTCCTTTCTCTCCCCCATCCCTCTCATGTGAGGTGCTCCAGTTTTTTCTAGGGACATCAGAGGCTGGGCAGGGAGAGCCAGGAAGAGTGCCTGTTGTGCACACAGCATCATCATTTATAGTGTTATCCAATAGAACTTTCTGCAAAGATGGAAATGTTTCACATCCGGGCTATCCAATTGGACATATTTGGTAGCCACTAGTCACATAGGAAAATGGTTAGTGAGACTGAGGAATTCAAGTGTGAGTTGAATTAATTCAATTTTGATTAATTTTGATTTATTTTACTTTAAATCACTCCAGGTGGTTTGTGGCTACCATATTGGACAGTGCAAGTTTATTACACTTATTGGAAGCTTATCCCATGTCAAGTCCCATACTAAGTGCATTACCTCATTTAAACCTCAGAACACCCCTAGGGGTAGGTACCATTGTTAAGCCTGTTTTACAGACAAGCAAACTGAGGTATAAAGAAGTTAAGTAACTTAGCCAGAGTTAAGCCCATGCAATTAAGCACTCTGCTGTTGCACTATCCCACAGTCTCGGCTCCAAGAGCTTCCATCCTAACCAGGGAGAGGACCCAGGCACATAAGTTACTCCCATGGGATGCAGGCAGCACTTGAGCCAGACTTTTAAGAAAGGAAGGATGTAGATGGGATTGGAGTAGAAGAAAGAGCATCCCGGTGGAAGGAAAGTGCATGGGCAAAGGTATGGAGGTAGGAAAGTGAAGAGCATGTGGAGGGGAATGCTGGGGATACTGCAGTAAACCAGATGGATTAGGTCTCTGCCTGGGGAACTCAGTTTCCCATTTGTGGAGCATTTCCTCTGTATTGAGAGCAGGACATCATTATCAGACTATTTGAAAACAGGTAAAGGTATCCACATTTTACAAAGAAATGGAAGATCAGAGAAGTAAGAAAATTTTCTGAGGTAACACAGCCAGGAAATGGGGAGTGACGATTTGAACCCAAGCCTGTCTGATTCTGGAACCTGCACCAGAACCACAGCCCAGCCCTGCCTTCCCTTGGAAGGTTTAACACTGTGCCTGGAACATAGTAAGTGCTCAATAGATGGTCTAAATCATAATCATGTATTAAGAAGTCTGGGTCCACAACCCTTGGGCTATGGAGTGTCTTGAGGCCAGCAGAAGTGATTTCCCTCCTTTGAAACAAAGGCCCTGGCAAAGAACCCCCAACCCCTATTCACAGGATATATCTCCTCGTAAATCCCCAGATTGTGTTTAGCTATTAGTTTGCCAAACTTTCAGAGGACCATGGCAACAACCCCAGAAGCAAACAACAGCAGGGGGCAGACAGGGCCACCCATGCCACACCCTGCCACTCCTCCTAGGTAGTTACTAGGAAATGTGAAAAGGCTGCCCCTCAACCCTCTTGGGCCTCAGCACAGTCACATTCCTGTCTCACCTTCCCCTAGATGGGTCATGCCAGAATCAGTTGGGCCAGTACAGAGGGGGCCCAGGAGAAGCCTTTCCACACGATGAGTGGGGTGAGCATTAGTGGGAAGAGGCAAGTGGGGAGGGCTCAGATGGCTATAAGGTGAGGTGGGGATGACTTGAAAACAGGAGATGGAAGAGGATTTGGGGGTGCCCCCACCAGAGTTGTAATGATCAGCATCCTGAAACAGTCTACTTTCCATCTTTACTCTTAAGTATTTTTGTCTCCATCATAAATTTTTAAAAATTGTGTTATAAGTCACATATTGTAAATTCACCATCCTTAAAGTGTACAATTCAGTGATCTTTAAAATATTCACAAGTTTGTGCAACTATCACCACTAATTATAGAACATTTTCATCACCCCCCAAAAACCAACCCCTGTACCCATTAGCAGCCGTTCCGTTTCCCAGGCCCTACTTAAGCCTCTGGCAACAACAAATCTACTTTCTATCTCTATAGATTTTCCTGCTCTGGATATTCCATCCAGATATTTCATATGAAGAGAATCATATAGTCTTTTGTGACTGGCTTCTTTCACCTAATGTAATGTTTTTAAGGCTCATCCATGTTTTAGTAGAATTGTCCCAGCAGTATTTGTTGAAAAGATTATTTTTTTCCCATTGAAAGGCTTTGCACACATGTCAAAAGTCACTTGACCATAGTGTGTGGATTTCACATCTATTCTCCATTCTATTCCATTGATCTGTATGTCTATCATTATGCCAGGACCGCGCTGTTTTGACTACTGCAATTTATGTTAAAATTTGAAATCAGGAAGTACAAATCCTCCTTAACTCCAGTCTACTTTTCCAAGATTGTTTATTTAGCCTACTCTGAGTCCTTTGCATTTCCACATGAACTTTGGGATCAGCTTGTCCATTTTTGCAAAAAGGGCAGTTGGGATTTCGGTAGGGATTACTGAATCTGTGGATCACTTTAGGGAGTATTGCCATCTCAATAGTATTAAATCTTCTGAAACACAAACATAGATGTCTTTTCACATGTAGTCTTTCCTTTAACAATAGTTTGTGGTTTTCAGTGTACAAATCTTGTATTTCTTTAGCTAAGGTTATACCTGAGTACTTTACTTTTGGATGCTGATGTAAATGAAATTATTTTCTTAATTTTTTTTGAATGTTCCTTGTTAATGTATAAAAATGCAACTGATTTTTGTATATTACTCTTATATCCAGAAACCCAGCTGAAATTGGTAATTCTTTTTCTGGTGTATATTCTCCATTGTTTCATGTCCCTTTGTGATCAAAAAATAAAATTAAGTATGATGATGATGATGATGATGATGATGGTGATGGTGATGGTACTATTGCCTCTAATGTCTGTGCCATGGAGTACTAAGAGCCACCAAGAA
Organism: Vulpes lagopus; assembly: GCF_018345385.1. Lineage (NCBI taxonomy): Eukaryota > Metazoa > Chordata > Mammalia > Carnivora > Canidae > Vulpes > Vulpes lagopus. Next base: position 13,203,682 of record NC_054837.1, on the reverse strand, counting down.
GTCAAAACCCTTGCTGGAGGAGACCCCAAAGAACTCTGAGTTGGTGACAAAGCTGTTGGTCAAGTTCCTAGGCTCTTCCCTTCTTTCTCTCATATGCTGCTTATCATAGGGATGCAAGGCTATGGTGATAGGAACATGGGGAGGAGAGAGGCTCAGAGTGGGGGAGCTTATATACTTTCTGGGGAAGGAGCTGGCATATCCCCTCTCACAATACCTGGGGCACCGTAAGGGCATTGAGTGTTCCAAGTTCTTCATGCCAAACTGGACTCTGCTTTTATCGCCATCTTTGGGAAAACTGGAGTGCCCAAGACTACTCTGGGGGAGGCTGAATCTGGAGTGACAATAAACAGACCACCCAAGCAGCTGTAATTCCTCTCCCAACACTGAGCAAACAATCCCCAAATATTTCAGAAATGTGTGGTGCTGAAGCATAGGCCTAGGTGCTTGGGTTTGAATCCTGGCTTCACCTTTAATGTTCTGTGTGATTTTAAGTCTCAGTTTTCTCGCCTGTAAATTAGGGCTAATAACATCCTCCTCTTATAAGGCTACTGAGATGGTTAGAAGCCAGTAGCCACCCATTGTCTGGTACACAATAAGTGGCCAATAGTGTTGGCTTTAATTTTTTTTAAGTTTATTTACTTTTTTTTTTAGTAATCTCTACACCCAATGTGCACCTTGAGTGCACAACCTCGAGATCAAGAGTCACATGCTATTCCGACTGAGCCAGTCAGGCACCCTAATAGTGTTTGCTTTTATAGTTATTGTCAGGCTGGCCACGCAGCCTACCATCAACTCTAGGATGAAGGCACAGCTAGGTGAGCCCATCCTTTTTGGTTCCTTCTCTATTCTGTGGCTGTCCAAACCTGTATTGGGGTCTGTCCCTGGTGCTGAGTCATGCTGTTAGGCTCTGCTTTTTGGCAGTGCTCCTAGTATGACCCAACCTCTGGGGGGTGGATGGGTGAGGGAGATGTTGCCCTGGAATCAAACATCCTGAATTCCAGTCTTGGCGCCATCACTGAGCAAACAACTGCATCTCTGAGCCTTACTCACCGCCCTCCCCATATAACCAGGATGACTATATTTACTTGACAAGGCTGCCATGATGATTAAACAAGATAGCACAAGATCAGCAGGCCTACATAGGTTCTCAGTAAATGGTATCTATTATTTTTGCAAGGCTTTATTGAACATTTGGAGAGTGTAGCCTGGGCCAGTGGTTAGTGGGGAATAGGAGACAGATGATGACTCTCCTGCATTATAAGCACCCCTGTTGCTCCAAGAGCATGGAGATGAGACTCTAACTCTGCTAGGGATATCAGGGAGTGGGAGCAGGGTTGGCTGGGGCAAGAGGGCTCTGGGAGCCTGAAGGCTCCAGGGTACACAGAACAAGACTGGGAAGGGGGTCCTAGCCTGAGGACACAGCATGAATAAAAGCATGGAGGCAGGAAGGAATCTGATGAATTGGTGGTATTGGGTGAGGCTGCAATGAGGGTGTCATAGCCAAGTCACAGGGGAGCCAGTGAAGGATGCACATAGGAAGGATTGATCAGAATTTTCATTTCAGAAAGATTTTTTTCTGGCTGCCCTGTGGAATCTCAGGGGATGGGGTAGGAATGGGCACCAGGAGACTGACTCATGCGCTCCTTTCTAATAATCCAAGCCAGGGATGATGGAGGCCCTGACTAAGGTAACAGCCACAGGACGGAAGATGGGAGTCCACAGGGATTTGGAAAGAAAAACAGCAAGTTGCAGAACTAGGATCTGAACCCAGGTGGGACCACTTCTTTCTGCTGCTCCCAGTGGACCCACAGACAGCCTGGGCCCAGTGTACTGCTCCTCAACCCACCTGTAAAACCCCCCTTCGGGGGTGAGGGAGATGCTGAGGGGCCCAGTTCACACTGCCTCCCACCCACCACCCGCAGAGAGAGGTGTAGTTGTCCCAACACTTCCCTCTGGTGGCTAAAAGCAGAGGTCTCCAATGTCAGCTGAGAGCCACTTTGCTCAAACCTGTGCAGCCACCTCCTCTGTGAAGTCACCAAGCATGAAGCCAGCCCACCCAACATGCTCCTTTAACACCTGGCTGTCTTACCGCCCCCCTCTTTTATATTGTGTGACATGACAAGTCACTTCCCTGGGCCTCGCTCTCTTCAGTAAATGGGATGATGCTTTCTGCATCAGCTTGGGCCTGGCACCTGGTAGGCAGGGAACGCAGCTGGCCCTATCCCATCCCACAGAGAGGCAGCCTCCCCAGACTCTGACCAGTGCCACTCTGTGCCATCTGCCCCAGGCTGGCCCTCACTGGCAGGGGCCCACCTCCCCACATTGACCCTCTCCTCCCCTGAAAGGCAGGGCAGGGGCACTGCTGGCAGCTAACCTGGGTGCTGGCCCCATCATCCCCTGCCATTAGACACTAAACCCTTGACCAAGGCACTCCCTCCCACCAAATCCCTTCTGCTCCAGAAGGACATCCAGTTGCATGTAAGGGCTGTACAAACTGTGAAGTGCCATGTCCTGGAGCCCTGGTGAAGATTTGCTCTAGGCAGCTATGATGGTCCCACAGTGGTATATCCCTTCTGGCCTGGGCTCTTGGAAGGCCTGCTTAACTGAGGTAGAGATTTGGGAGCCAGGGGAGCCTTTCTATCTGCCCTCAAAAAAAAAAAAAACCCTAAGGTAGTATTCCCCTGCTTATTTCCCTGCTTCCCCTGGAAGATTGTGGGGCTTTTCAGTTAGGAAATAGGTCCTGGGAAGGCCAGGCCCTGCCTCCACTCCTCTAGACAGGTGAAGCCTGGCTATTTCCAATTACCTCATTTCAAGCAAGAGTTTTCATCCCTGGCTTCCTGCCAAGATTTTACCATTTCTTCCTGACAAACAATTCTGTTTTGTAATCTCTGTTATGAAATGGTTTTATTGACAACTACCTAATGTGTACACAGTCGTTCGCAAAGAAATAGCAAACATTAGTGACCCATTACCAGCATCACCTAAGGGCCCTTCTGGCTTTCCTCTGGCTTCAGACACTCACAGCTGCCCTCACTCCATTTTTCAGTCTGGAAGCCTTGCCCATGCCTTCAGCTCTTCCCTCAGGGATCCCTGCCTTGGGCAAAGCACATCTGATCCCCCATCAGGTTGGGTTTGGGGTTCTGTGGGGGTTTTTGCTGAATTCTCCCCCAGAATTTGGCTCCTGCCCCACTGAGCCACCCACTTGAGAATGGCCATCAGAATCACTTCAGCCTCCCTCAGTACAGGCAAGCTTCCTGCTAGTGGACTTGGGGAGCCCAGCACCCCCAGCATCCCTAGGGCCTCCAGTGCCTGGTGCCCAGCACTCAATAAATATTGATGATGAAGGAAGAAACAAACTTCAGGTGAACCAGCCCCTCTCTGGGCTACTTCCTTTTTTTTTTTTTTGTAAAGAAGTGATGGTGTTGAGTCAGGGATGGAGTTGCTAAGGACATGTCCCCTGTCCACCTTGCCAGACAGGAGATCCTTCCCTCACTTCTGAGGGTGACCACTGCACTCACTGCTTCACATGCGGTGCATTCTGCTGGCTCTGGGATTCAGAGTCACCGGTGCCCCTGCTGGATCCCTCAGTCCTTTACCTGCCACTCCCCGGGCAGTCCATATTTGCGCAAATTAAACCCTTGTGCATGGTGCGACCAATCTGCTGTTTGCCAGAAACCCAGATGAGGCTGTGCTGATGGTGGGAAATTGGCTGTGGGTGGTTGGAAAGGCAAGAATCCGGGTTGAAATCCATGAACCCCTTGTTTACGAATTCTTTGTTTTTAGGCCAGGGATGTGAGGCCGAAGTGAAGCCTTGTGAGCTCCTCCTCCTCACCCATCAGGACAACAGGTGGACCCAGAGAAACCTGATGTGGGGCCCTTATACACCAGCTGGCCATGCCCTCTATAGCCTACAGGGAAGGTGGGTGGCTCTGGACCTCCCAAGTGCCTCTGCACCTGGAGAGGCTGCACAGAGGGTGGCCCCCGGTGCAGTGGGGGTGGTGGGAGAGCCTGTTGCAGCAGGGATGCAGGAGCTGCCCTTGGACACAAGAACATCTTGTGCTTTTCCCCTGACAGCCCTGGGCTGTCTACTTGGCATGGACATGGCAGGGTTTTTTCTTGCCAAACCCCTCCAACACTGTTGGGCCAGCAATGCCTCAGTGCACTGACTTCAATTGTTTCCTTTAGTTAGTTTGCTTTCTATAGCAGCAGAGCCCCTGTTCAGACTGTGTGCTGAACCATGGGTGATGCAGCTGCCACAGGTGGAAGGCCTGGGGCCCCAGGGACTTCATGTAGCTCACCTGAAGACCTCCACCTTCCCAAGGCTCCTCATTTTCTTGCCTGGGAAGAACAGGCCCTGGGAAATCAGGAAATCTATTAAATGGAAAAAATGAAATCACAGAATCTGAGAGCAAGAAAGGAGCCCAAGCCGGCTTTTTGTTTGCAAAGCCCCCGAGTGTTGATGTTTGCTGAGGTTTCTAGCCTCTGGGAAGGGTCTTTGCAGGCAGGATGCTAATGCTTTGCACCAAGGACCCCTTTTAACAGGGGACATCTGACCACTCAGCAGCTTCACTGACTCATTCTGGGTCAGGTCTGCTCTGTTGGGTGCAGTTCATCCAGCAGAGGAGACGGCGGTCCTGACTGTGGGCTGTGGGCACCAGGAGAGCCAGCCTTTGGGAAACAGGAGCCATCACTGGCCAGCTACTGAGCTTCATTTGGGGTGGGTGATGGGGAGTTGGCAGACAGAAGAAAAACTTGACAATTCTCTAAGAAGTAAATCAGAGTCTCTGATAAGCCCCTGGGATGGCAGCTCCACCCCAGCACATTCTACTTTATTCCAGCTCTGCTATAGTCATGGTCCTTAGCCAGAAGGAACCCAAGCTGAATGTCAGCTGGATCACAGCAGGTGGGGAGGGGAAGGCCGGGGTCACTGAGAATTCTGAGAGATTCAGTCTTCACCCATTTAGCTGTGTGTGACTGAGCATGGCTTTTCCTCCTGATGGCCAGCCCTGCTGGGCCTCATGCTCCATTTCTCATCTTCCTTCCAAAGGCAAGAGGACAACTCCAAAGAGCCTTGGTGCCCTCCCAGAACCAAAACTACAAGCTCCACCACCCAGCTGGTCCCATCCCTCCACCTGGCCACCTCCAGCTGGCCCTGTCCATCCCTGCTGAGCCCCGACTGCAGAGAGCGGGGCTTCCCTGCTCTTCAGACTTGATGCTCTGCTCCCTGCATGGCCTGGGGTTCATGCACACGGCTCCAAGCAAGATCACTAGCTATGGGTGAGTCCTGGCACTGGTAGGCCTTGTCAGGAATGACAGAAGGGCAGCTCCTGTGGGCAGGACACTTTCTTGGCGGCCCCTGGTTCATCCCCAATGTCCTCAAACTCAGTCTCTGTGAATGGGGGATTGAGTCTCCTGTGTGAATCCTGAGTGTGGCCTATGGCCTGGATGTCCCCTTCCTGCTCTGCCACTGTGCCAGGTGGGCCACAAGCAGGTGAGATGGGGAGGTGGGGGTGGGGGTAGGGGGTGGCTCCTCCAAACACCACCCCACCCAGGGGGGCAGGAGACAGGGAGGGGGTGCTGAGGGGTTGAAGAGCACAGGCACGGAGGCAGCCAGGGTCTTCACTGCGCTGGGGGTGGTCTCCCTGCCTCGAGACCTTGAATCTTCTCCTCAGAGGCCTTGTCTGGGAGCAGCACGTCCACAGTGTAGCTGACCTTCTTGGTGTGCATCAGGCTGTAGGTGTTGTCAAAACGCAGGACATCTGCAAGGGTGGAGAAGTCATCAGGCAAAGCAAGGCTGACATATCTGCAACCCGGTGCCCTGGGGAATGGGCCCATGACCGTGGGCAGTGCTAGAGGGTCAGCCACTGCACCACCCGCAGAGCCCACTGCTCGGGCCATCTCCTTGTGCACCTCGTGCATCCCTAACCCCCTGCATGCGCCAGCCCCTTTTCTTTGCCAGGCATCACATGGGTGCTCCCAGCTTTCCGAATCCCCATAGCAGCCCCACAGCAGGTGCTATCATCCCCATTTTAAGGATGGGGATGCTGAGGCCTACAGAGGTCAAGAGGACTTTCCGATGAGTACAGAACGAGGGAAGGGAGGGACTAGGATTCCCTTATCCTGAGATTCCAACCGAGAGGGAAGCCCTGCTTTCCCCAGAGGAGAGGGCTGAGCTCTCTAAGCCACTTTTCCATCATGCCTTTTAAAGAAGGCATTCCCTTCAGTGACAAGGTGCAAAGTGAATTCTGGGATGTGATGAGTTACCCAGATTCCTCAGTCTCCACCCTTCGAATTCTCCCTTTCCACAGGGGTGAGCTGGATATGTATTAACCAAAGCATTAGTAAAGTTCATGCTCCTCAACCTTGAGTCCCCCTCCTAGCTCTGTTCCCTACAGAAGCGGGAGGTCAATGCTGTTCCTGGGGAACACGGCTTCCCATAAGACGGACCAGACTGCATCTGGCTTGGGTGGCCTGAGAATGAAGGATAAACGCATGGAAGAAGCATCTCTTTGGGATTTGCACAGTGGGACTGCCCGTGCTCCTGTGCGGGCCAGGACCTCTGAAGATTAGTCCATGACTTTACTTACCTCTTAGCCTGTTGAGGAAGGGCTTCCCGGGAGTGAGTGGCCTGAGGCTGTGAATCCCAATCTCTAACATGCATCTCTGCCCTTGTACCTAGGGGGTCACTCACCAGATCTAAGGCTGTGAAACCAATGCCCCTGGCAACCACAGGACCTAGTAGCTTGCGGAGACCCCCACCCCTCCCTGAGAGCTGGAAATTGAGGGCACACAGGACAGCCTGGCAAGGGGTATCAGTTCATTTCTCTGCCATAAGAAGGAAAATGACTCCAGTGAATCCCACAGCTCTCACAGACGCCGGTGTTGAGGCAGGTGAGGCTCCCGTCCTCAGGTACCACGTGAGCTTTGTAGCGCTGGATGGGCAGCACCTCCACCATCTCCCCTGCCCACTCCCGCTCACTTGTCTTGGTCTTCAGGAAAACCCCGAAGCCGATATCTGCTCCATCTGATGCGAACTGCCACCTGCATGGGACAGAGGGCCCCAATAATGACCACCTGCCTGGGCTCCGGGCCCCTCCCAGCTGCGCCCAGGTATGGAGTGGCTGCCATCCCTACCTGAGCACGCAGCCCGGGAACAGGATTTCGTTCTCCACCTGCACGAAGGAGCCTCGGGCCACCATCACCGTGTGCTCATAGTGTGTCTTCACCTGGTTGCGCAGGTAATAGCTCTTGGGCACAATGCCCCCGTATTTGATCTGTGGGTGAGGGCTGGTGAGCGAACACTAGACCATGGCCACCACCCGTCCTTCCTCATCCTCATCCACATCCTCTGGGCACCCTATACCTTGGTCAGGCATTTAGGGTTGCCATCAGGGTCAGTCATGGTCCCCCCAAACTCCACGGGCAGCTGCTCAGGGCTGATAAACCTTAGCAGCTCCTGCTTCCAGTTGCCTGTGGAAGCAAGGTGGCGTGGGTCAGGGGGACTGGTTGTGGGGGTGCTGTGGGGGCTCAGGGATGCTCAAAAGAGGGCAGAGAAGCCAAGCCCAGGGAGGAAACCTGATATGTCCTTGGCTTGCTCCCCTGAGCACTTACTCCTGAAGCACCCAAATGCTTTATGTGGCCACCCAGGCTGAGGCCTAGGGTGTGAAGCATCATCTGAGTGTGCAAAGGCCAGCGAGGGTTAAGGCCAAGGTCAGTGTGTGGGTAAAGAGGATAAGCCAGGGAGAAATGGGGGCTTTCACCTCGACCTCTGCTTGCCCAGGCCGCGATGGGCATAGTTAGGAGGCCAAGTCACTCACCTCCCAGAATCACTATCTTCCTTTGTGTTTCCTCACTCATGAAAAACTTGACCAAGTTGAAGGCCACAGGGAACAGCTTGGGGGCTGAAACACATGAAACTTCTTTGGGAAGCTGGGCTAGAGAGGACCTGGCATACAGTCACGGCCAGGAGCCCTGGGTTGGACAGGAGTTGGACAGTTCTAGATTCTGCCATTTGCAGCTGTGTGACCTTCAGCTAGTTACCCACCCTCTCTGAGGCTTAGTGCTGTTAACTATAAAAGGGAGATAAATTAAACTATGTATGCAGAACACTTGGCACAGTGCCTGGCTCTCAATAAATGGCTGCGCCACCCCCCCAACCACCGTTGTAGGGTGTCAGTAATGCGGATTTCCCAGTGGTGCCTCCTGTCCCCACTCAGAGTTTTCCCAAGTTGTCTTGGAATTTTCTTGGGTGCAAGGAGACAGGGCATTAGACCTCATGTCCCACCTGAACTGCTCACACTGACTGGCCAGCCTCTGTGCTACTCCTCCAAAGACTCTCATTTAACCTCACAGCTGTCATAAGAAAGGTGTCAGAGTATCCTTATTTTACAGATTGGGAGAACTGAGGCTAAGTAAGGTTAAGTAGACTTGTTCAAAATCGCCGAGCTAGCTAGATTGGAAAGCAGATCATTTGATCCCAGAGCACAACGGTGGCCCCCTCACTATACAACCATCACCAATGGGGACCATTCCCACTCAAAGCATGTCTCTCAACCAGTGTGGCCCATGAACTAGCCGTTACCATTCCACACCAAGAAAAATAAAGACAATAACAGTATACATTTAGAAACATAACTTATCTGACACCAAGGATGGTTTGAGAAGCCCTGAACTGGGTGATTTACCCATGTTCCCCCCATTCCCCATTCTTCCTCCCTCAAAGGGTCATCCCCATCATGGGCTCACCTCGAATGACAATTAAATTCTTCAGCGTCTCAGGATAATTTGCTTCCAGGATGGCAAAAAACTGTGGCAAGATGAATCTGGTCAAGATCCTGCTCCAACACATTCTATGCGGGGATTTGGTGGCCTTCAATGCTGCTGAGACAAGAGCCCCTACCACCCCCACCCCCTGGCCATCCATCTTCCCCATGAGATGGACTTCATCCTCTGGAATACTCTTGCTCCTCTTTCTCCTTGGAGGGGGGATCCCAGGCCAGCTTCACTGGCTGCTCTAGGGGCCAGTAGGGGTTGACCCCTCCTCCATGGACTGGGAGCTGGTGTGGGCAGTGGCTACCTATTGGCCTCGAGCCAGCTGCCTACCTCACCTGCTGGTAGATCTCTACAGCTGGCTTCCACAGGTGTTTCAGGCTGAGCCCCTCCATGTCAAACACCATCAGTACCGTCTCAATCTTCTTGCCCAGCTACATGAGACAGCACAAGTCTATAGGTCAGACAACAACTCTGGGCAGGAGGTCCCAGCCAGGGAAACCTGCACTGCTCCCACCTTCCTGCCACCCCCGCCCCCAACTGCCCACAGGGTTTTCCAAACAGACAGAGCCCACCTAGGGTCTAAGAAGATGCTGCCTCTGAGCCCCGGCACAGTGGCCCCTTATCACACTGTTTGCTCAACACCATTTCCCAGAATTAGTTAACTATAGAGTTAAAGACCTCACTCGTTGCTCATTGGGCATCTCTCTGTACAATAGTATACTGTATCAGCTGGTGTCTACAGTCCCAGGGTGTGTCAAGCCAGAGCTACACAGCTAGCAGGCTGTGTGGCCTTGGGTGGGTTTTTAACTTCTCTGAACCTTATTTTCTTCCTCTGTGAAATGAGGATAATTTCAGGTTCTGATAGTTTCCGGGAGGATTCAGTAAGATAATTTACAAAAATCAGTGCCTGATACATGCTGGTCCCTGATAACTATCAGCAGACGTTATTACTAGTATTGTCATCACACAGTTATCAACTCTGATTGGAAACGTCCATGAAGTAGAAGACACTGCTGTGACCCCATAAAATCAGCCATCTTGTTCGAGAGACACACATCTATTCAAACCAGGCACTGAATAGGGTGTTTACAAGTCTCTCATGTTTGCCATAAATCTTTGCTGGGAGGGTCTACCTGGTGTCCAGCTCCATGACAGACACTGAGGACACAGGCCCTGTCCTCGCCATTAGGCAGGTCATCCCAAAGTGACATAAGAACTCCCCACCCAGGTGTCTTCTTAGGCTCATGTAGACACTTAAACTCACAAAACTAACAGACCACACTTGGCATTAGATTCATTCTGTAGAGTATGGACCAGGAAATAGAGCTAGAGCAAAAAGAAGATCTGTACAGGTGGGTGTGGGTCCTTCCTGGCTTAAAAACCCTATGTCCCACAGGACTCAATATATATATATGTATATAGTAGCAATTCCATATTAGCTTCTAAGGACCCATGACGGATGTGCCAAGTTTTCAGTCACTGCTCTCAGCGATGCACAAAGCAATGGCTCCCCCGTTAGGTGTTAGAGTTATGCAGTTTACAACTGGGGACATCTTTTCCATAAGCAAAGCTGACCATCCACTGTTCCCAGGGTTCCCGGAGAACAGAGCTAGAGTACTCACTGCACCCAAGGTCAACAACTCACTCAAGGTCAGAGGGGAAAGGGCTTTGGTGACCCTTGGCACTTGCCAGCAGAGAGTGCCATGGGCATGTTAGATGCTCACAGATGGGTGACCGCAAGAGAAGCCATGTCCCATCAAAGCCCAGAATGCTGAGGCCTGGGGAGAAGCAGAGGCAGCATGCCTTTCCTACCTGGTCCTGGTGCCACCCTTTAGACAGACTGGGCCCACTGTGTACTTCCCATTCTGGACCCAGTCACTTACCTTCTGACTCTGCAGCTCACACTCCCTCAAAAGCAGCTCACAGACCCTGATGCGCTTCCGGATCAAATCCTGCTTGGAGGCTGACAGGAGAAGACCCTTGGGGTCAAGGGTCCCAATGATGTCAAACCACACGGGGCAACCTTCATAGTCATAGCCGGTCAGACCACCAGAGTCGTACAGCTGGATCACCTGGGGATGGGGAGTGGGGGGTGAGGTCCTGACTCAAACCAGCCTACTAGGCCATGTCCCCGCTCCATTAGATGGCTGGATGTGGGGGAGTGTGAGGGGCATCTGATGGTCTGGGGAGATGCTGCATGGGACTCACCTCCGAGGGCTGCCATGTGAGGATGTTGTCTAGGTCCTGTTGCTTCCGGAACTCCATGTGCTGTGGAGAAATCGCAGGACCTGAAGACTGCTTACCACAAAGACTTTGAAGGCATCTGGGGGCATCAGGTCGGGTCCCTCTGCCTGCAGCCCCTAAGACCTTACCAAAGCATCCCCAGACTCTGACATAGAACTGCGGATGGCAATGCCAAGAGGAGGGCCATGGTGGACCCAGGTCTGATGTAGAAAGGGATCCAAGGGGGAATGGAGGAAACACACAAGAACAGGGCAGGGCAAGAGTTCCCACTCTTTGTTACTGATCCCTGGGATACAGTGTGTGGGAGGCAGGACACTCATGAGAATGGGGCCTCACCTTCCGGAGCATATCCTCAGATTTCTGCAGGTCAAAGTTCCGAGCTGCAAAAGGAGCCAAGATGAGAGGAGGCTTGAGGTTGGATCTAGAACTCATAGTTATCTGAAAACTCATACAGAAATACAGGAGTACCTGAGCCTTTTGTGACACCTCAAGAACACATTAGGGCTCTGGACATTTTTTGTTATTTTATTTTTAAAAAATGTTTACTTATGGGCAGCCCAGTGGCTCAGCGGTTTAGCACCGCCTTCAACCCAGGATGTGATCCTGGACACCCGGGATCGAGTCCCACGTCAGGCTCCCTGCATGGAGCCTGCTTCTCCCTCTGTCTGTGTCTCTGCCTCTCTCTCTCTCTGTCTCTCTGTCTCTCATGAATGAATAAATAAAATCCTTAGGGGGAAAAATGTTTATTTATTTTAGAGAGAGAAAGAGAGAGAAGGAGAGGGAACACAGAAGGGGAGGGGCAAAGGGAGAGTGAGAGAGAGAATCTCAAGCAGACTCCCTAATGAGCATGAAGCCCACTTGGGGCTCAATCTCAAGACCCTGAGATCATGACCTGAGCTGAAATCAAGAGTTGGCTACCCAGCCGACTGAGCCACTCAGGTGCCCTGCATGTTTTTATTTTTATTTTTTATTTTATTTATTTATTTATTTTTTTTGCCCTGCATGTTTTTAAAAAGCAAGGACTTTTAATCCTCTAGAAGACTTTAGAGGCCCTTGATATCAGTATCCAAGCCTTTATAAACTTTTAAAACCAGAAGTTGATCTAGCCTGTAATATTGATGTCTCCATGGGAGCCCAGACCCCATTGGTATTAGGGGTAGTGAGGAGCATAGGCTTTGAGTCAGACAGACTTGGACTTGAATTCTAGTTTTGTCCTTTTATTTGCTGTGCAACTTTGAACAACTCACCTACCTTCTCTAAGTTTTAGTTTTATCTGTTAAATAGAAATATTTTTTTTTTCAGTTATTCAAAGGATGACATGAGATAAAAGCATATAAAATGCTTGGCACAGGGCAGCCCTGGTGGCTCAGCAGTTTAGCGCTGCCTACAGCCTAGGGCATGATCCTGGAGACCCAGGATCGAGTCCCACGTCGGGCTCCCTGTGTAGAGCCTGCTTCTCCCTCTGCCTGTGTCTCTGACTCTCTATCTCTCTGTGTCTCTCATGAATAAATAAATAAAATCTTAAAAAAAAAATGCTTGGCATATTACCTGGTTCCCAGGAACTTCCCAGTAAATGGTTAACTATTGTTGTGATTACTTATTTTGAAGAAATAAATTCACTTTAATTGAAAATATGATGCTTTATTTTAGAAATAAAAAAATAAAAAATAATAATTAAAAAATGTACCAAACAGAACAGAACAGAAGGGAGGGCTTCCTCTGAGTAGGTGCTGTGCACATCCATGACCTCATGTCTGACTCACAGCATCTTGAAGGTCGGGGACGAGTATTATACCCATTACCCAGAAGAGAAAAGTGAGGCTGAGTCAATGAGTGAGCGCCATAGGCCCACTGCTAGCACGGCAGAGCTAAGATTCGATCACAGGTTTGCCAGATTCTGAGGCTGTGTGTGCACTTCCCAGCCTGGCTTCTGACTTCTGTCCTGATTCAAGTTCAACAACATACCATGGGGTGTGTTGAATTGGAATGAATGTCCCCCACCTTGGTTTCTGTTATTCTAATTTTACACTATTGTGGCAATTCCTGGAAGAAACTCCTTGTCTACCTTTAATGGCATCCATTTCCTGAAGTATTTGCTGGGCACCTGCTTGGGTGGCCAGGTTCCCTCAGGGGACCATACAGCCTTGCCTTCAAGGAACTGGAGATAGACCCACAGGCAAGTCCTGAAGAATATATTCAGGCTTATCTGACTCAAGGCCTGGCCCGGCCAGTCACCCTGAGACCTTCCCAGGTGTGAACCCCAAGCTCACCTCGACCACGTGCCCACCCAGTGCCAGGTACTACACCCTCTCATTTAACGCTCACAACAGTCCTTGGGGAGGTGGTTCCATCCCACTTTATAGATGAAGAAATTGAGGCTCGATGGGTTTTTTGTGCCCTGCTGATTTGGAGGGGAGCTCAGATTCCAAAGTCCCACCAGCTTCCCTGAAACTCTTCTTCCCTCTCTCCCTCTCTGCCTCCCTGACCCTGCCAGCCTCACCTCGGAGCCAGCGCAGGAGGAAGTACTCATCGGCATTGGGCAGGGTGGGCAGCAGGTCCTGGAGTTTGTCCCGGAACTGAGGGGGAGATATAATGGTCAGTGGTGCTCCCATGACCCCTGGGCTCCCAACCCCACCCCGATCCTTCTTAAACTCAGCCTGTCAGTCCTTCCCAGGGACCCTGCAGGGTGGGGATCACACAGTTAGCAGCAGGTGCCTGGATCTTTTTGCCAACTGGGAATGGAGCACCCCACCATGGCAACCAGAGTTGAGTCCTTCTCAAACTTTGGGGGTTCTCTGCCTCCCCAAGATCTTTATTCTATAGGTCTGAGGTGGGGCCCTGCCATCCTCATTTTTACAAAGATCGCTGGTGAATCTGATGCAGGCAAACCAGAACAATTTAGGAACCTTGCCCTTGATACTGGATCTTATGAGTCTAGATTTAAAAGCAAGTTACTGAACCACTCTGAGCTTCAGTTTCCTCATCTGTGTAGTGGGGATAAAGATAAATTTGTGCCAGTCAAAGGAGTGTGTACAGGTAAAGCACTTAGCATCAGTCTTAGCTTGCAGCAGGTGCCAGAAAAATGTGGGCACTCAGCAAATGTGGACTGCCCAGAGCTCCAGACAGTGGAGTCTTTGTGGAAACAACCCCAGGCAAAGGTCAGTAGGGAGGAACTGCAAGAGAAGCCAGGGATGCCGCATCAGGCCCTGTCAAGACTGAGGAAAGAGAGGGGCTGACCTGCTGACGCAGGCTCTGCCCACTGTCAGAGTTTGGGAAAGCTGTTGAAAGTTTAGGTATGGGTCTGGGGCTCAGTTCTGGGAGAGAAAGGAGGCCCCACTTCAATGGGGACTAAGGGAGCAGAAGGCAAACCCTGGAGGGGTGGGTTTGTGGGAAACTGAATAAGAATTTAGGATTAGAAGTCATTGTTAGCAAAGCCAGAGGATGCTATCTTGACAGCCATCCACCAAACTTCCTTTAGGATGGTTTATGGATGATGTTTAAAATAAGAATGTGGGGTCGCGTAGGTGACTCAGTGGTTGAGCATCTGCTTTTGGCTCAGGTCAGGATGCTGGGCTCCTGGGATGGAGTCCAGCATCAGGCTCCCTGCTGGGGGCCTGCTTCTCCCTCTGCCTGTGTCTCTGCCTCTCTCTGTGTGTCTCTCATGAATAAATAAATAAAATCTTAAAAAAAAAAAAAGAATGTGTTCATGTATTGATCACATAATGAAAAACAAATAAAAAGATGAAACATCTCCAGTGTCAACAACTAAGGTGAGTGAGAGCACCAGCTATCATCATCACCCACCCAGTCCCAGCAGGCACAAGGATCAGTTGAGGAAGTTTTTAGGGGGAGCGACGGAGAGTCACAATAACCAAGAAACAATAATTCTGCACGCTCAGCCCCTTCAGATTATCAGAGTTCCTCCTGTGAACCTCTGGGATGTGCCCTGAGGCAGGAAAAGCAAGGGTCACATCCCTGCTTTGTGGATGTGGGAAGGGAGGTTGGGGTGCTGGAGGGTCTTCCCCATGGACAAAGTGAAAAAGCTACAAGGCCAGGAGGAGTCCACACCTTCAAGTCTCAAAGCCACCCCACCCTTGGGACGTACGTCAAGTAAAAGATAAAGCCACTAAGCAGGTGCTGGGAAGGGTCCAGAGTAACTTAATGGAAAAAATATCTTAACAATGAGGCCATACTGGGGCACCTGGGCGGCTTGGTGGTTGAGCATCTGCCTTTGGCTCAGGTCGTGATCCCAGGGTCCTGGGATTGAGTCCCTCACTGGGCTCTCCTGAGGGAGCCTGCTCTTCCCTCTGCCTTTGTCTCTGCCTCTCTCTGTGTGTCTTGGGAATAAATAAATAGAATCTTAAAAAAAAAAAAAAAATCAAAACAAACAAAAAAGAACAATGAGGCCAAATGGAGAAAGCAGCCTCTGGCAGCCCAACCATGGTGGTTAAAACTAGGCTAAGGTAAAAAAACTTAGAAGGAAATGCTCCTAGGCATGGTTGTCTAGACCTCTGGGACCACGGGTGACTTCTTTTTCCTACTTTCCTTTTTCTCCCTAATTTTTAAAACAACTAGCATTCATTTCTATTAAATAATGGAAAAAAATAAGAATAAGCTCTTTTTACATTGTTTAAAGCTCTTTGACCCACAAGCATTTCCATCATAATTCACCCCCAAAGGCCAGGTGTCCAGCCCCTCCCAAGAGCCTAGTGTCAGGGCTCTCCTGAGGCCTCTGGCAGTGGGGAGGGAGAGGGTTAACCAGGGGACTCCCCCTCCTGCTTCTCTTGGGGACCCCTCCTTCAGCTCAAGACTATCTGCTCCTGGAACCTCATCCTTTACCTGGAAATTCACACCCCCCCCCCCCCCACTCTTCACCTGGGACCCTTCTCTCCTTCACCAAGAATTCATCCAGGGTCCTCCTCCATCCGGGGTCTTCATTCCTCCCTGGAGGATCCTCCCCAGGGTGGGAGCCATAAAAGAAACCATTGTCTCCCCAAGTCCGAAACCTGCCCTTCTTTGGCCCAAAGTGTAAGCCAGGTCTGTCATCCCACTCCCCTAACCTAAAGTCACAGTTTCAGGCCCTGCCATCTCCTAATCAAATTAATGCTGTGGCACCTAAGACCTGAATATGTCCCCCTTCCCCAGGGTGTGACACTCAGCGGCAGCTTGACGGACTGCCTTGAAATCCCCCAAACCCCTCCATTCCTCTTTAATGGAAACACCAGTGATGGGGAGATGGCTTCCGCCCTGGGGAGTCGGAAAGCCACAAAGAGAAACCAAACAAACAGATGTTGCAATCCGGGCAGGAGATCTGCGGGGCGGTGTGCCCAAGGCTGCGGGGGAGGGGGGGGCGGCAGCACCAGCTACCCCCAAAACCAGGGGACAAGGGCGGGGGTCTGCGGGCCGCAGAGGGCGGGAGGGGAAAGCGGTTTTTGGCCCCAGGGCAGCCCAGGGAAGGGTTCAAGTCGTGTCCCAAACACGTCTGCCTCAGCAACTGGGCGCAGGGGGGTGAGCGGGACAGGAGGCTCGCAAGGACCCCTTTTCCATCCAAACGCCGGGGCTCCAGCCCAGGTGGGCAGCGCCAGGCAGCTCCCCCCTCCCGAGCCTCCCGGCCGAAGCCGCTCACCCTGGCCAGCGCCTCCTGCTGCGGGGGGCTCAGGTCCCCGACTCGGCCGCTCATGGTGCCGCGGGCGCGGGCGCGGGCGCGGGCGGGGGCGGGGCGGGGGTGCCAGGAGTCCGCCCGCCCTCCAGGCCCGCTGCCGCGCGCGGTTTTGTGCGGGGCTCAGATGTCGGCCCCGCCCCAAGCCGAGAGCGCCCGCCCCGCGCGTCCCGCCCCCCACCCCGGGGAGTCCGGCGGGCGGTGGCCCGGGCGCGCCCCACGCGGGGCAGGGAGCCGGGAGAGCGGACTCGAGGGCGAGGCAGCAGGCGCCGCCACCTCCAGGCCGCCTCGTGCGGGGGCTCCGACGGGGTCCCGAGTGGAGGGCAAGGGAGGCGGGCCTGAGGACCTGCGGGCAGGTTCTGGGGAGCACACCCAGCCCTTCTCCCCAGCAAACTGGAGGAACTGGGGCCTCCTTTTAAAACTTTATTTTTTTTTTTTAAGACTTTATTTATTTATTCATGAGAGACACAGCGAAAGGCAGAGACACAGGCAGAGGGAGAAGCAGGCTCCATGCAGGAAGCCCGACGTGGGACTCGATGGTGGGACTCAATGGTGGGACTTGATGGTGGGACTCGATGGTGGGACTCGATCATCACGTCCTGGGTTGAAGGCAGGTGCTAAACCGCTGAGCCACCCGGGCTGCCCAAGGAACTGGGGCTTCCTAAACCAGACTCCACCCTCTAGATGGTGTCCGGGAGTTCCTGCCCTCCAGGCCCCAACCTCCCTCCCCTGGCCTTGACCACTGGCTAGGAGCGCCCTATCCGTGCTCACAAGCTGATGGAGGCCTTTATGTGCAAAATGGTTCCAGCTCCAAGATGGTCAGAAGACTAGATAAGATGATCCACCATGGGTTAGCCTGGCATTCCAGTTGTGTGCAATGTTAAGACTATTTTTTTTTTAAGATTTTATTTATTATTTATTCATGAGACAGAGAGAGAGAGAGAGGCAGAGACACAGGCAGAGGGAGAAGCAGGCTCCATGCAGGGAGTCCGACGTGGGGACTCAATCCCAGGTCTCCAGGATCAGGCCCTGGGCTGAAGGCGGCGCTAAACCGCTGAGCCCCCCACGGGCTGCCCAATGTGAGGACTATTGTTCCATAATAATTACTATGATTGATGCCTTCACCAGAACAGGGAGGGGCTGCATAGGTGGAAATTCTGGGATGGCCCCTCTGGTAGCACCTGGGTAGAATCTACAGCCTGAAGGCCAGGGCATGGGAGGGGACAGTAGTCACTGGAAGCCCCGGGGGGGGGGGGGGGGGGTGGAAGGCTCAGGAGACCCCCGGTGGTGGGTGGCTGACACAGGTGGTAAGGATGACATGGGGGAATCAGGCAGGGTTCGCTGAGAAAGGTGAGAAAACACAGGTTGGCAGGGCAGGAATTTTCAAGAGACAGCAGGTGGAAGGTGAAGGTGAAGGAGGAGGTAAATCAGGCCATCAGAACATTCCCCCCTCTGCCCTCCCTCTGAGTTGAACAAATTCTAGATCTGTGCTGTAGCTCTGGTGGCCATGAGCTACATGTGGCTGCTGAGTATTGAAACTGTGGCTTGTCACTACCACGAATGCAGATGTGCTCTAAGAGTAAAATACATGCCAACTTTCCAAGACTTAATACTCCTCAAATGAAGTATTTCATTAATTTCTTATATTGATTACATGTTGCAACATTTTTTATATATTGGGAAAAATAAGATAAATTATTAAAATTGATCTCATCTGTTTCTTTTCACTTTTTTTATGCTTTAGAATTTTTTTAATGAATAAGCTTTTTTTTAAGGGCTGTTTTATTTTTTATTTTCTTTCAAAGATTTTATTTATTTATTTATTCATGAGAGACAGAGAGAGAGAGAGAGGGAGAGAGGCAGAGACATAGGCAGAGAGAGAAGCAGGCTCCATGCAGGGAGCTCGAAGTGGGACTTGATCCCGGGGCTCCAGGATCCCGCCCTGGGCAGAAGGCAGGTGCTCAACCGCTGAGACACCCAGGCATCCCTAAAGGCAGTTTTAGATTCATAGCAAAATTGAGCAGGAAGTATAGGGGTGTCTCACATACCTTGTTCCTCCCACCACACACACAGCCTCCCCACTATGGACATTCTCCACCAGAGTGGGACATTTGTTACAACTGATGAACCTACATTGACATGTCATTATCACCCAAGGCTCATAATTTACATTAGAGTTCACTTCTGGTGGCATGTTCTATGGATTTGGACAAATATACAATGACATATATTCACCACTGTGGTATCATACAGAATAGTTCTATTATTTTTATTAAAAATCCTCTGTGATCTATTCCTTTTACTTTCTAAAAAATGTGGCTACCAGAAATTTAAAATTACATATGTGGCTCACATTTGTGACTTGCATTGTATTTCATTTGGACAGCACTGCCCTAGAGGGATTTAAAATCTTAATTTAAAAAAAAAATTGTAGGGCTCCTGAGTTGCTCAGTGATTGAGCATCTGTTTACCTTTGGCTCAGATCATGATCCCAGGGTCCTGGGATCGAGTCCCACGTCAGGCTCCCCACAGCGAGACTGATTCTCTCTCTGCTGGTGTCTCTGCCTCTTTCTGTGTCTCTCATGAACAAATAAATAAAATCTTTTTAAAAGAATTGTAAAAATCTAAAAGAAAGTGAAATTGACACTTACCATGTCTCTGGAAGGGCATGTCTTTGCTTGAAAGCAATGACAGAAATCACAAAGGGGACAATCAATTGATTTGACTACATAAAGATACAAAAAATTGTTAAACAAGATACACAAATTAAGTCATCAGGGGATCCCTGGGTGGCTCAGCGGTTTAGAGCCTGCCTTCGGCCCAGGGCTTGATCCTGGAGTTCCAGGATCGAGTCCCACATTGGGCTCCCTGCATGGAGCCTGCTTCTCTCTCTGCTTGTGTCTCTGCCTCTCTCTCTCTCTCTCTGTGCCTCTTGTGAATAAATAAATAAAATCTTTAAAACAATTAATTCAGCAGTTGCTAATGTGAATTTGTAAAAAAATAAATAAATAAAATGTATGAAAACTGATATCTTTAAAAAGAACACATGTAAATTAATAAGTAAAATACCGAGGCACTAAGAAGTGGACAAAGGACTCAAAACACTAATTATCAGAAAAGGAAATGCACAGGGGAAATAATCTAGTGAATAAATGCTCAACCTCCAGGTCATCAAAGACATGAGTATACAAACAATGAGATATACACCCTCCCCCTTTCCTGCCAAATCAGCAAAAAAACAGAGCAAACCACATACAAACACACACACATGCACATACACCCACAACTTTTTTTTCCACATACACTTTTTTGAAAGATTTTATATTTATTTATGAGAGAGATAGCAAGTGAGAGAGAGCATGAGCCAGGAGGAGGGGTAGAGGGAGAAGCAGACTCCTTACTGAGGAGGGAGTCCAGTGCAGGACCTGGTCCCAGGACCCTGGGATCATGACCAGAGATGAAGTCAGATGCTTAACTAACTGAGCCATCCAGGTGCCTCCCACACACAACTTTTAAAATAATATGATAATAAAGGTAGAAGTTGGTGAAATGGAGACATATATACATTGGGGTAGGACTGGAAAGTGATTCAGCTTTCCTTGTCAGAAACTACCTGACAGTATGCATTAGGATCCTTCAAACAAGTTTATTTTTTTAAGATTTTATTTATTTTTATTTATTTTATTTATTTATTCATGAGAGACAGAGAGAGAGAGAGAAAGAGAAAGAGAGGCGGAGGGAGAAGTAGACTACATGCAGGGAGCCCGATGTGGGACTCGATCTCGGGACCCCAGGACCACACCCTGGGCTGAAGGCAGGCGCTAAACCACTGAGCCTCCCAGGGATCCCCGCATTAGGATTCTTCAATACTGACCACTTTGTCCAATAAAAATCATAACACAGGGGCACCCGGTGGCTCAGCCAGTTAAGCGACCGACTCTTGGTTTCAGCTCAAGGTGGTGCAGCCCTGTGACAGGCTCCCCCCTTAGCACAGAGTCTGCTTGGGACTCTCTCTCCCTTTTCCTCTGCCCTTCCACCCTGCTCTCTCTCTCTCAAAAAAATCTTTTTTGTGTGTGTATTTTTTTTAATCCTAACTAACAGAAAGGATCTTTCAGCTTAAAGTTATGCATGCATTGTTAATAGGAAAATTGGGAACAATTTTTCAGGAAGCCACGGTGCTTAATGTGGTTAATGGGGAGTTTATAACCACACGGAAGAAATACTGTGAAGCAATTTGGAAAAGATGAGACCACAGTATATATACTAAATGCTTCCAGAATATAAAATGAAATCCACTTGATAAAAGAAGGGCCAGGATGCCTGCGTAGCTCAGTTGGTTAAGTGTCTGTCTTCTGCTCAGGTCATGATCATTGGGTCCTGGGATGGAGCCCTGCAGGTTCCCTGCTCAGTGGAAAGTCTGCTTCTCCCTTTCCCTCTGCCCCTCCCCCTGCTCGTGTGTTTTTTTCCCTCTCAAATAAATAAATAAATAAAATATTTTAAAAAAGAAAACAAGGGCCAGGCAAGACATGTGTTCCCAACTTTTCCCAGTGTCTGAGAAATAGAAGAGTCATATTTTTAAAATGCCACAAGTAATGAGTCACCTCCAAAGAGAAGGCTTTGTTTAACAAGTGCTTACAGGTATTTTCCATGGGCCAGGCCCTGTTCTAAGGGCTTTGTAAATATTAGTTCAGCACTGTCCAATAGATAAATAATGGAAGCCACATAGGTAACTCTAAATTCTCTAGCAGCTACATTTTTAAAAATCTAATTTTAATTATGCTTTATTTAACACAGGGTATCCAAAATATTATCATCTCGACACATAACCAATATGATTGATAAATGAGATAAATTAATTATCTCATTAAAAATTAATAGTAAGATATCTTGCATTCTTTTTTTTTGTACTAAGTCTTGGAAATCCAATGTGTATTTAGTATTTCAACTTAGTATGTAGTCTTTCTTTCTTTTTTTTTTAAATTTTTTTTATTTATTTATGACAGTCAGAGAGAGAGAGAGAGGCAGAGACACAGGCAGAGGGAGAAGCAGGCTCCATGCACCGGGAGCCCGACGTGGGATTCGATCCCGGGTCTCCAGGATCGCGCCCTGGGCCAAAGGCAGGCGCCAAACCGCTGCGCCACCCAGGGATCCCCAGTATGTAGTCTTTCATTTCAGTTCTGACAAGCCACATTTCAAAGGCTCAGCGAGCCACATGTGGTGTATTGGATTGAATTATGTCCCCTACCAAATTCATATGTTAAAGCTCTAATCCCCAGTGTCTCAGAATGTGGCCTTACTTGGAAACAGGGTCATCACAGATGTAATTAATTTAGATGAGGTCATACTGAAGAAAGGTGGGTCTCTATTCCGAAGTGACTGATGTCCTTATGAAGAAGGGAAATTCGGATACAGACATGCCCACAGGGAGGGTACCATGTGAGGGTGAAGACAGAGATTGGGTAATGCTTTTAAGAGCCGAGAAAGATTACCAAAGATTGTCGGCAAACCATCAGAAGCCAGCAGAGAGACAGGGAATAAATTCTCCCTCATAGCCCTAGGAAGGAATCAAGCCTGCTGACACTTTGATCTTGAACTTCTCATGTCCAAGACTGTGAAAGAATAAATTTTGTTGTGTAAGCCACTCAGTTTGGGGTACTTTGTTACAGCAGTCCTAGCAAACTACCATAGGTGGTTAGTGGTTGCCCTCTTGGACAGTGCAGGGTTAGTTTGCTTGGTCCTCCTGATGCATTCTGAGATGGGTACTATTATTACCCTGCTAAGCGACCAGGAAACTGAAGTGCAAGGAGACTCCGAGGTCTCAGAGCCAGCAAGCAGCAAAGGCAGGATTGAAACCCAGACAGACTGGTACGGGTCCAGGCACTCATCACCATGCTGTATACTCTTACCTGCCAAGTCCCATGCTTCCAGGTTATGCTCAAGTCCTGTCAGGCTAATACAGCACAGATGTCCCTCCTCTGAACCTGTAGCACGACACCTGCCACCTCCTCAAATATCAGCTATTAGCTGGGCGTGGAGGAATTTCATTCTAACCATCTGAATGCCAGTGCTTTAAGGGACAGACAACTCCCCTCTCCCACGGTGTGCCTTCCCAGCCTCCTTCGCCTGATCCCCTGGCCCATGGGCTGAGAAGCTGAACTACAATGATGGTGTCATTATGGTATGTAACCTTAATCCCAAACCTCCTGCCCACTCACCACACTGCCTCTCCTCTCACTTTCTGGGTGCTCCAGAAACTCTCCCAGCAGCATCCCTCGGTGGCCATGGGTGGCCAGCTTGTGGTCCTAATTCAAGCCTGTAACCAACTAAAGGAAGTTCTTTGTGAGTAAATGGACCAATCTTTGCTGGAGCCTCTGCTTGCTCTACCCCACATCATAGCTAATTCAGTCCTATTCTGCAGACGTCTTGGCTACGCAGATGTTACTTAATGTCCCCCCAAATGTGTACGATGTGGCTTGGGTTACCTGAGGTACAGGAATTGGGAGGGAGTGTCACCTGACCCAGATGCCCAGGACAGGTGTGGCCTCATGCCTGAGCTTGCCTGGGAGGTGGAGATTAGGCTTTAGGGCAGCTGGGGGAGGGTTTGTTGGCTCCCACCACCAAATAGGGTGACCTCAGGAAAAGGTGGGGCCTGGTGTGGCCACATCCCCTCTACTCTCTAACTCTAGGAAGGGAGGTGGCACAAGGGCCTGGGGGGTGGGGGGGGTGGGCAATGAGAGCCTGACCTGAGAGATCTGGGGCCAGGAAAAAACATGGGTTAGGGGTCTGGGCCACAGGTGAATTTCTATTTCTCTCCCCCCGCAAAACCAGGAAGTCTGCCTTTCCCAAGCCACAGAACATCAGGTAGGGAGTGTATAGAGGAATCTCTTGATGTTTTCTCCTAGCACAGGGCTTCACACACGCTATTCTCTCTGACTTGAACATCTTACCTTACCTCCTTCTGCACTGCCTCAGCTCCTCTGATTCTCTAGTTAAATACTCAAACAGAACCCTGCTCCTCTACCCCAGAGTATTTTTCTCATTAGACATTGCTTAGTTAGACTATTTAACTCACCCCCTTACCTATCAGCCCTATGAAGGCATAGACCATATTTGTTGTGCTCACCATTGTACCCAGAGTGCTCATTTATACATGCAGCAACTGAGAGGCTGGTGAGACCCAGAGCTAGAGTTTGAACCCTTGTTTATCTGTACCTAAGGCCTGGATCATTAACCACCACTTGCCTTAGCCCCCTGAAGATAGAGTGTTTTAGTAAAGATATAAACAAGAACATTGCACTAGGGAGGGTCCTGAAAATGTTCCTCAGAGGAGATGGTCTTTGAGTTGGGCCTCTAAGGTGGTACTAGGAGAATATTCTAGGTAGAGGCAACCACCTAAAGAAACTCACAGAAGGGCGAGAGAAGAGACAGGCTATGAGGTCAGGGGCCTCAAAAAGATTGAGGTCAGGTCATGAAGGAACTTTGGGCCATGCCCTGTCATTGGTGGAGAGCCTTTAAGTTTTAGAGGCAGAAACAGATGTGATTACCCCCTGTGTGAGGAAGACAACCATGGTCCAAGGGTGAAGAATGTGCTAGACAGCAGATGTTCAGAACAGGAAACTGGTCAGGAGGCTATTGCGTAAATTCATGGTGGATGTGGGAGAGGAAGCAGAGGATTAAACAGTGATCAGGGGCAGGTCAGAGTGTCACCTCTGTCCCAAACCATGGCTGTGTTGGCAAACTTCCTTGGGGAATATGGAAAGCTCAACGTCACTCAGTGCCTGGCCTGTGGGAGTTACACTCTACCTGTAAATTATAAATTCATTATAATGGATAGTTTGAGCACTTCAAATACTTTAGCAAAGGCAGGAACCTAAAAAAAAAAAAAAAAAAAAAAAAGGCAGGAACCTAATGATTCCCGCTAGTTAGTACCATTATACTTAGGCTTATTCCTACATATCCTACTTGAACTTAATGTGTTTTTTGGCTATTTCTGTACTTGCTTTCATACCTTCCTGTAGTATAAGCACAGGCTTATAACTCTATACTTTGACATTTCTGCTGAGTTTCAATATTAGTCTTTTATTATTTTGTTGGAGTTGTAATTTGAAGAGGCCAAAGTGAAAGTGTTAAATTTTCAGTAGATATTGCTTGGCGTTACAGCTCTGAGTTAGGAGCCAATTAACTGGACCAGGAGCCATGGAACCTGGGATTTTCTCCCAAGGTGATTGAAGCCAGACAATATTGACTATAAACTTTACTTGCTACTTCAGCCGGACTTAAAGCTCACACCTTTTGCAGAGGTTTTGCTTGTTTGTTTACAGCTTAAAATTCCCTTCTTTCCTCCAAATTGTCTTCTGCTTTTCTGTTATTATGAATCACTGGTCTATCTGATCTGCTTCCTTAAAATGCTGCCTTATCCGTTGAGCTCTTTGGAGGCGTTCTCTCCAAGGAGATGAAGCATCAGTTTGACTCAGGTGGCCCCCATCCTGGGAAGATTTGATGACGTCGTCATAATATAAAGCACTGCCCCACTGGATTTTCCACAGTGATGGACGTCTTATGTCCACACTGTCTAATTTAGTAGTGTCAAAGATAAACAAAGCCAGACACTAGTTAAGGCAGAGAAAATTCTAGCATTCTTATGACAGGAGGTCGTGGTGTAAGTTGGAGCAAGCATCCTCCCTCCTGCTCACCCCTCTACCTAAATTAGGCTTTTCACCTCCCACAGAAACTGGGAGCAAGATCAAAAGTGTCCTTGAATGTTAGCATTTCAAAGAGATGGCTTTTAGGTCCTTGGGGTGATAGTTTTGAGTGATACATGATTTACATCTCAAAGGGGCAGAGAAAAGAGCATACATGCAAGCTTTTTCAGTGGGCATTTTAGGGGGATTGGGGTTATCCTAGGGACACAGACATAAACTGCTAGAAACCATGCTGAACTTGGTTAAAGAGAAAGTCTTTGTCATCAGCCACTAACTACATGCAGCTACTGAGCCCTTGAAATGAACTGAAGAATTGAATTTTTTCTTTTAGTTATCTAAACTTAAACAGTGGCCAATTGCTACCACACTGGACAATGTAGTTTCGGAACATGTTATTTTAAAGATTGATTGATTGATTGATTGATTTTAAAAATTCAATTAACATATAGTGTATTATTAGTTTCAGAGGTAGAGTTCAATGATTTATTATTTTTTTTAATTTTTTTTAATTTTTATTTATTTATGATAGTCACAGAGAGATAGAGAGAGAGGCAGAGACACAGGCAGAGGGAGAAGCAGGCTCCATGCACCGGGAGCCCGACGTGGGATTCGATCCCGGGTCTCCAGGATCGCGCCCTGGGCCAAAGGCAGGCGCCAAACCGCTGCGCCACCCAGGGATCCCGAGTTCAATGATTTATTAGTTGTATGTAACATTCAGCACTCATTCCATCACATGCCCTCCTTAACGCCCATCCCCCAGTTACCCCATCCCCCACCCCCTTCCATTCAGCAACCTTTAGTTTGTTTCCTATAATTAAGAGTCTCTTATGGTTTATCTCCCTCCTTAATTACATCTTATTTTATTTTTCCCTCCCTTCCCCTATGCTCCTCTGTTTTGTTTTTTTCAATTCCACATATGAGTGAAACCATGTGATAATTACCTTTCTCTGATTGACTTATTTCACTTAGCATAATACCCTCTAGTTCCATCCACATTGTTGCAAATGGTAAGATTTCACTTTTTGGATGGCTGAGTAATACTCATTTATATATATATATATATATATATATATATATATATAAATGCCACACTTTCTTTATCCATTCATCTATTAATGGACATCTGGGCTTTTTCCATAGTTTGTCTATTGTGGACATTGGGGTGCTGTGTCTCTTCAGATCACACTACACTTGTATCTTTGGGTAAATACCTACTAGTGCAATGGCTGGGTCACAGGGTAGCTCTATTTTTAACTTTTTGAGGAACCTCCATACAGTTTTCCAGAGTGACCATACCAGCTTGCATTCCCACCAGCAGTGTAAGAGGGTTCCCCTTTCTCCACTTCCTCTCAACATTTGTTTCTTAAGATTTATTTATTTATTTGAGAGAGAGAGAGAGAATGAGCAGGAGGGGCAGAGGGAGAGGGAGAAAGAATCTGAAGCAGTCTCTGTGCTGAGCATGGAACCTGACATGGGGCTCGATCTCATGACCCTGGGATCATGACCTGAGCTGAAACCAAGAGTCAGATGTTTAACCCACTGTGCCACCCAGGTGTCTTTGAAACATACTATTGGCACTTCCTTCTTGCTTATTGTGTGTGTCCCCGGGTGCCAGTTAATTCTTTGGCCCTCTTCCCACCTATTCATAAAGTCTGATTTTATAAAATTTGTTCAGCCCTTCTTTATGCAGTTCTTATTTTTCCATGACTGGTTGGCCAACCCATATTTCCCTGTGGATTTTATTTCTTTCATGTATGTTACTTTTATATTTGGGGTGAAGGAATCCACAAATGTTATTTTTATCTTTTTAAAAATTTTATTTATTTATTTGAGAGAGAGCATGCATGAGAGAGAGCACAAGCAGGGGCGGCAGAGGGAGAGGGAGATGCAGATTCCCCGCTAAGCAGGAGCCCAACTTGGGGCTCGATTCCAGGACCTGAGGATCATGATCGAACCAAAGGCAGACACTTAACTGAGGTGCCTCTATCTATCTATTTATATATCTATCTATCTATCTATCTATCATCTATCTTTTTTAAGATTTTATTTATTTATTCATGAGAGATACACAGAGAGAGAGAGAGAGAGACAGAGACACAGGCAGAGGGAGAAGCAGGCTCCATGCAGGGAGCCTGACGTGGGACTTGATCCCGGGTCTCCAGGATCATGCCCTGGGCTGAAGCTGGCGCTAAACCGCTGGGCCACCCGGGCTGCCCTATCTATTTATTTTTAAGTAATCTCTACACCTAGCATAGGGCTGGAATTCACAACCCCCAAAACAAGAGTTATATACTCTACCGACTAAGCCAGCCAGTCACCTCCACAAACATTATTTTTTAAATAATTCTTATCGGGGTATGCCTTGGTGGTTCAGTGGTTAAGCATCTCCCTTCGGCTCAGGGTATGATCCAGGGTCCTGGGATCAAGTCCCACATCAGGTTCCCTGCGGGGAGCCTGCTTCTCCCTCTGCCTATGTCTCTGCCTCTCTCTGTGTGTATCAAATGAATAAATAAATAAAATCTTTAAAAAAGTATAAAAATTTCTCATCGGGATAAAATTCACTAACATAATTTGCCATTTTAGTGTACCATTTGTGGCATTTTGTCCATTCACAATATTGTCCAACCACCACTTCTACCTACTTCTAAAACATTTCATCAACCTCAAAGGAGAACCCCCATTCCCCTTCCCCCCAGCCTCTGGACACCACCAATCTGCTTTCTGTATCTATGCATTTACCTGTTCTGAATAATTCACATCAAATGTATCATACGACATTTGACCTTTTGTGTGTGGCTCTGTTCACTTAGCACAATGTTTTCAAGGGTCATCCATGTTCTAACTTGTATCAGTACTTCATTCCTTTTTGTGGATGAATAATATTCTGTTGTGTAGAGATACCACATTGTGTTTGTCCATCCGTCTCTTGGTGGTCTCTTGTTTTTACCTTTAGGCTGTTGTGAATGGTGCTGCTGTGAGCATGGGTATACAACTCTTTGTTTGGACCCCTGTTTTCAAGTCTTTGGGGTATCTACCTAGAAGTGGAACTGCTGGGTCATACGGCAATTCTATGTTTAACTTTTAAGAAACACAGGTTTTCTTTTTTCTCAAAGGCAGAAGCACAGACAAAGAGCCCAGGACTCTGGAATCCTGGCCGCCCCCCACCCCAGATGTCCCAGCTGGGACATGTCAGCGCACAGATCCTGTGAGTCCAGCTCCTCTGGACAAGACACATTCAGTGAGGAGGCACAGAGAGACAGGAAGAAAGGGTCTACAGGATACAAGGTTAAGCCCAGATGTAGGGCAGGGGCGAGGAGAGGAAAGAGAGACAAAAGGCTGAGTAGGGACCCATTAGAAGAGGCAGGAGCTGTAGAATGAGCACCAAGGCACTTTGGAAGAGCCCTGTGGGCTTCTCCTGCCCTTGGAAGGGGGACTAGTTCCCTGAAGCCTGAACTTAGGCCCCAAGGCTGCTTTGGTGGTAAGGCTGGTCTCAGATCTTTTGCTTGTTGGGTTCAGGTTGCAGGACATGGGATCCCTGGGTGGCTTAGCAGTTTAGCACCTGCCTTTGGCCCAGGGCACGATCCTGGAGTCCCAGGATCGAGTCCCGCGTCAGGCTCCCTACGTGGAGCCTGCTTTTCCCTCTGCCTGTGTCTCTGCCTCTCTCTGTCTCTGTCTCTTGTTTGGTGTCTCTCATGAATAAATAGAATTTTAAGAAAAAAATGCAAATAAATATAAAAAAAGACCTGCTACCAGGTTATAGGACATGAGGGGCTCCTCACAGAGGCTGCATTTGGCTGCCAGCCTGAAACCCAAGCCCAGGAGACTGTGGGTCAGACAGGAGGCTCTGGAGTTGTGGTACACAGGACGACCCTCTTAGCAGAGCACCCTGGAAATTCATCAGAGCCCTACACACAGCAGAAGAGGAATTTGGCATCATTCATTCATTTACTATGCACCTGCTCCAAGCTATGCGCTGGATCAGTGCTGGAGCCTGTTGGGGGACACTGGATGGGAAATGTCAGGAGCTCAGCAGTGTCCTGCCAGCTCCTCAGCTATGTATGCACGAGAGTCCACCCAGCTCTGGGCCAAGGGCCATCTGTTCTCCCAGAGCGGGGACCTCCAGGTTTCCCTTTCCCTCCTCTGCCCCTATGGCACACTAGCAGCTCTGATATGACTGCAGGGTGGTGGTGCCCCAGAGCATGGAAGTGAGTGGACAACCCCGGGCCTGACTAAGGCAACAGGGAGGGACATCACAGGGACTTCTTGTTCTGCTCCCAGAATCACTGTTGTGTGGCCAAGGTTACGCTGACCCTCAGAATGGGGGATATTTTAAGAGCCAGAGATAGTTTGCAGACCTAACACCTGGCACCCAGGGCCAAGTAGACAGCTGCAGTCTGCGTTACTGTCCTGTGATGTTTCTTGAAGTGGGATGGATGCAAGGCCATTTACTGTGGATGACTCCCCCAAGTCTGGAGGGACACTCACCACCCCGAGGAAAGACTCCATGAAAAGATATGTAAGTTCATGAGCTGATGGCAGGGGAAGCCAAGAGGCACTGAACTAACATAGGCTGGAGCAGGGCCACCAAGAGCATACGACACATGCCCTGAATCTGGCCAAGGGGTCCCTGCAGGATGAGATGGCCTGAGGACAGCAGGTGTTTTGAGCTATTGGCTGAATTAAGAGAACAAAGTCCAGAAACACGGTAAGTGGGAAGGTCAAATTCAAGGGCAGACCTGAGGGGGTCACTGAGTCCTACGTGCAAGAGATCAGGGGCAGGACTGCCAATGTTAGGACGGGCCAGCAGCCAACTGGGGGAAGGCTATGGGGAGGACACCAGACCCAGAGTGCACTGGGAGATTAGAGCTGGGGTAAATGATAGAAGGGCCTCTGGGGTATCCAGGGCAAGCCGAGCAGGTGAGGTGAAGCTGCCCAGGCAAAGCCTGGGGGACACGTGCCGATGGGTCTCTGGTCGGCGCCAGCACTTGTTATCAGCACCCCTGAGCAGCTGCTCTTGCCTGCCATGCTCACTGTGTGCCTGTGGATCTCATTTCTCCTCAGAGCAACCACCCTAAGATAGGTTCTGTTATCTTCCCCATTTGCCAAGGAGGAAATCTGCCTCAGAGAGATCTGGTCAAGGTCACACAGTAAGTGCCATAAACAGGACTTGAACTTGGGTATGCCTTATCCCACAGATTATGCCCTGTTTGTGAAAAGACGCTCAACATCACAGGTCATTAGTGATGTAAATTAAATGTAAATTAAAACCACAGAAATAAAACCACATACCTATTAGAGTGGCTAACAGCGGAATAACCGAGGATACAGAGGCAAGGACGGGGAGCAAATGGAGCACTCAAATGCTCTGATGGGAATGCAAAGCGATGTAAAACAGTTTGCCAGCTTCCTACAACATTAAACATACCCTTCCCATATGGCTCAGCAGTGATCCCACCTCTGGGTATTTATCCTGGAGAAATGACAACAGGATCACACAAAAACCTGTACACGGGGCAGCCCAGGTGGCTCAGCGGTTTAGCGCCGCCTTCAGCCCAGGGCGTGATCCTGGAGACCCTGGATTGAGCCCCATGTCGGGCTCCCTGCATGGAGCCTGCTTCTATCTCTGCTTCTGTCTCTGCCTCTCTCTCTCTCTCTCTCTGTGTGTGTCTTTCATGAATAAATAAATAAAATCTTAAAAAACAAACTGTACACGAATGCATACTTTATTAGTAATTGCCTTTATTAGTAATTGCCCCAAACCGGAAGCAAGGCAGCTAACAGATAAACTATGTGGCACATCCACACAGTGGAACACTACTGAGCCACAGAAAGGAGCTAACCCAGTGACACACGGAACAGCACAGATGAACCTCAGAGGCATTATGCCAAATGAAGAAAGCCAGATCCAAAAGGCCACATACCGTATAATTCCACGTACATGGCATTTTGGAAAAGTCAACAGCAGGGTTAGAGAACAGATTGATGGTTGTCAGGGCCAGGGTGGGGGAGGGGTTGATGACAAAGGGACAGCAGGAGGGAATTTTGGGGGTGATAAAGGTGCTATGTGTCCTGATTGTAGCAGTGGTCAGAGGATTGTATGCGTTTGTCAAAGCTCCCAGGATTGTGCAATAAAAACAGAGAATGCCATGGGTGTAAATTCTACACCAAGTACATGCCCTCGTTCCGACTCACCACTGCCCACTGGAGAGAAAATCTGTACAGAGGGAAGAAAGGTGGGCCTTCAAGGTGAGGGGACAGCTTGAGCAAAGATAGAGATTTGAGGTAGGGGAGGGTGAACCCAGAGTGGATGCTTTGAGCGAGCAGGGGTGGGGGGCAGGAGGAGAGGAGGCAGATGGGGACAGCTGTGGACTTGTCCACTATCTGGTCAACAGCTCTGGCCTTCAGCCCATGTCTCAAGAAGACTGTAGTGAGGACAGTTGCTAGAAATGGATGGGGTGGTGGGTGGGCTATGGTAGATCATGGGGCCAAGAGGCCAAGGCAGGGAAATCCTTCTACCCTTGACTTGTCTCCCTAGTGCCCTCCCCGCCCCCCTGGGCTGCAGCCCATGTGGCACTTCTCCAGCTAACCTCCCCCTACCCACTGGCCCCAACACCTTGGTGCCATCTGTGCATGATAACACGGTAGAATCATGGAGGATGATAGGAACCAGCCAATGGATTTGGGAATCAGTTGAATACACTTGCTATCCAAATTCTGGAATAAATGGTTGAAAAGGTGTGCATGGTGAGCCCTTAAAAATGGGCTCCCAGGGCTCATTGACTTCATTTTTTCATGTTTTGGTTGCTTTGCTGAGGCTGTCTGGCCACCACTGGGAAACAGTCCCAGCAGTTCCTAAGATGCAGACACAGTGTGACAGATGGGCTGGGAGTGGCTGTTGTAGGATGCCCATCCAGTAGGAGGCTGGAGGGAGTCTGGCCAGGGAAGGCTAGGAATTCATCGTGGACCCAGAGATCAAAAAGGAGGCCATGGCAGCCACAAGGCTTGCCTCGAATCTCTCCATCTTCTCCACAAAGGTTTGGTCTGTGAGTAGCACCTCTACAGTGCAGCTAATGTATTTGGAATGAACCAGGCCTTAGATGTTGTTGAACCTCAGGACATCTGTGTTGAGGGACTGACATTCAGACAGGGTGACCCACTCAGGACCTCACCCTCCATGATGTAAATCTTTGTGCCAGAACCCAGACTAGGGAGCCACTGTCATGCCTGAGAGCCCGAAGCCAGCTATTCACTCTGCCTACTGGAGCCAGGGAGCCCTACCTGCCAAAACCTGGATGCACACTCCTGCCCCCAGCCCCCCAGCTCTAAGTGGAGTTGTTTCCTGACAATACTTACACATGCCAGCCTCAAGACAGGTGAGCCTCCTGACCTCAGGTACCAGGTGAGCACTGTAGCACTAGATGGGCAGCACCTCCATAATCTCCCCTACCTGCTCCTGTTCACACATCCTGGTCTTTAGAAAAACCCCAAAGCTGATATCCACCCCATCTGACGCGAACTGCCGCCTGTAGGGGACAGGGTCCCAGTAATGACCACCTGCCTGTGCTCCAGGCTCCTCCCTGCTGCACCCAGGTGTGGAGTGGCCGCCATCCCTACCTGAGCACACAGCTGGGAACAGGATTTCGTTCTCCACCTGCACGAAGGAGTCTTGGGCCACTGTCACTGTGTGCTCATAGTGTGTCCTCACCTGGTTGCACAGATAGTAGCTCTTGGGCACATTGTCCCTGTATTTGATCTGTGGGTGAGCACTAGACCATGGTCATCACCCCTCATTCCCCATCCTCTGGGCATCCTTGGTCAGGGTCAGGCCCTTGGGGTTGCTATCAAGTCATTCATGGTGACCTCAAACTCTACTGGACAGGGTTGGTGTACTTGAAAGCTCCTGCTCAAGTTGTCTGTGGGAGGAGGAAAGGGATCCTATGGGGGCTCAGGGAGGCTCGACAGAGGACAGAGAGACCAAACCCAGGGCTGTCCTGTGGCATGCTGCTCCTCATCCCTGGCATGCTCCTGGTGCCCCTGGGGGAAGAAGCCAAAAGGCTCTAGGTCTAGGGCGGGGGCTCAGCATATGTAGCTGTTCCTGCCCCCAGGCCTGCTCTTCCAGATCCAGTACCCTACCTCCATCTGTCCAGGGGTTGGCCCATCAGCCACCTTAGTAGGGACTCAGACTAGTACCCCCTGAAACATAGAGTTGAGGAGAGGCTTTCTCTGGCCTGGGCTTCCTTTTCCTTAGAGACTGAGCTTCTAGTCAATCTGCTCCTACGGCTCCAGCATCCCCAGAACTGGGGATGGGAAGGCAAACGTGTCAGTTCCTGCACAACCCGCTCTGAGATAGCCAATAGTCCACAGACAAAGGAATAAAGTCATTGCAAGAACAAAGTAGAAGAAAGCAGAGATAAACACCTAACATATCCTATGATAGGTATGAACTACTTAAGCATAAAAGCAATGGGAAAATCAAAGCAAAAGCTTCCCAAATGAAACAACATAACACAAAGTCAAAAGTCAAAGATAGCAGCAAACTACAAACCGGAAAAAATGCCACAAATATGAGAGAAAAGGCCAATGTGCCTAATATGTAAAGAGCATTTGTGAATCAATAAGAAAAATCCTTTTCTAGAAAATGGGTAAGGGATACCAGAAAGCAGTAAATAAACAAAACATTAAAATAGCCAATTAGCATAAAGAAAAATTCTAGGTTCACCAGTGATCAAAGAAACCCAATGCATTCCCTTAGATTTGGAGCAATGATGTCATTACACATCACATAGCCTCTGGAAAACTCTAGCGTACACTCATGAGAGGATGAGAGTGAAAAAGGCAAATAACTTCTAGGGGTAATTATGAAAATCGTTTAAGACTTGAGGGGCCCTTGAAAGAGTCTTGGGACCCCCCAAGACCACACTTTGAGAACTAGTGGTCCAGACTGTGAATGACTTAAAATATATAAGGAGGATAATCCAAAAGATCACATCTCCACACTGTCACCAACCTGCTGTGTGACTTTGATCCATTGCTTTCTCTATCAGAGTGCAGGCTACTTATCTCTCAATTAAGGATGCCCATGACCCAGTGGTCCCATGTCTTGAGATTCACCTGAGAAAAATGCTCACATATTTGTGTAAGGGGAGTATGTAGGTTTTCTACATCGAGGAGTTTGTAATAATGAAAAATTGGAAACAACCTACGATATCCTTCCTTAGGGCTGGTTAACTAAATGCTGGCCCCTCCACCCTGTACCAGGCAATCATTTAAAAGGATAAAGTGAGGGATCCCTGGGTGGCGCAGCAGTTTGGCGCCTGCCTTTGGCCCAGGGTGCGATCCTGGAGACCCGGGATCGAGTCCCACATTGGGCTCCTGGTGCATGGAGCCTGCTTCTCCCTCTGCCTGTGTCTCTGTCTCTCTCTCTCTCTCTGTGACTATCATAAATAAATAAAAATTAAAAAATAAATAAATAAAAGGACAAAGTGTATTAAAATCTCCTCAGTTGGACAAATCTGCAAGCCATACATATTGTCTAATGAAAAGAGCATGTTGCAGAATAATTCGTACAATATACTAAATCATGTACTCTAGGTATTTCTATTTTATTATATTGCTTATATTTTACATATTTATATATTTATATATCCATTTCTGTGTGTATTCATGGAATTACATTGAAAAAATCTGCAAGACACACAGAAACTGGTGACAGTGTTCACTTTGGGGGGCTCGGGAAGCTTCCATGTTATCAATAAGGTTTAGATTTTTTTATAATATGTCCAGATATTCCTTATGTTATTAAATTAAAGAAAATAACAATAGAGCTTTTCATCAATGCCAGCCACTCTTCAGTCCTCAGATTTATAATTCAAGAGGTTCATGGAGCAGATGGAACTAGCTCTGAACAACTGAGAAAGTAGGGCTGCCAGGAAGAGGATATTTAAGTCATTCATATAGAACCATTTCCCTGGAACATTCTGCAGCCTTACAACTACACTAGACAAGAAGAAATTTTTTAAAAAAATATTCTATTTATTTATTTGAGAGAAGCAAGAGGGAGAGGGATCACAGAGGGAGAGGGAAAAGCAGGCTCCCAGCTGAGCAGAGAGCCTGACGTGGGGCTCGATTCCAGAACCCCAGATCATCACCTGAGCAGAAGGCAGACGTTTAACTGACTGAGTCACCCAGACGCCTCAAGAAGAAATTTTTTAATGACTTGGGGAAATGTTCCTGAAATTATTAGTAAACAAAATAGCTTATCATGTATGAGCTCACTTGTGTTTTAAAAAGTTATGTAAAGTAACCTCATGATATGGTGGGATTACAGGTAATTTCTTTTTTTTTTTTTTAAATTAATTTTTATTGGTGTTCAATTTACCAACATACAGAAAAACACCCAGTGCTCATCCCATCAAGTGTCCACCTCAGTGCCCTTCACCCATTCCCCTCCACCCCCCGCCCTCCTCCCCTTCCACCACCCCTAGTTCGTTTCCCAGAGTTAGGAGTCTTTATGTTCTGTCTCCCTTCCTGATATTTCCCAACATTTCTTTTCCCTTCCTTTATATTCCCTTCACTATTATTCATATTCCCCAAATGAATGAGAACATACACTGTTTGTCCTTCTCCGATTGACTTATTTCACTCAGCATAATACCCTCCAGTTCCATCCATGTTGAAGCAAATGGTGGGTATTTGTTGTTTCTAGTTGCCGAGTAATATTCCGTTGCATATATAGACCACATATTCTTTATCCATTCATCTTTCGATGGACACCGAGGCTCCTTCCACAGTTTGGCTATTGTGGCCATTGCTGATAGAAACATCGGGGTGCAGGTGTCTCATGGTACTTTCCTTTGTCTACACTTTCCAGATTTTTCCATGATGACCATGCCCTGATATTATAATCAGAAAAACACCCAGTGGATGTCATAAACAAGTAGGCTGGCAACAGCAGTCCTCTGCCCAAGGCCACACCCAGCTCCCCGGGCCATTCCCCAGATCTCCTGGAACTGGCATTGTTCCTCCGAGCTAACACTCCACTGCTCATCTGCTTCTACAACAATTCTGCTAAGTGCCCCTGGCTACTGAGAACTGAGTGGTTTCCCTCAGTTTTTAGGGCCCCAGAGCTGGTCTCTGCATTGACTTCAGACAGGCCTCATGACAACTCTGCAATATGGCCAGAAGAGTCTAGTTTCCCATGAACAGGCAAGGAAACTGAGGCCCAGCAGAAGGATGTTGCCTGCCCCAGGTTCCACCCCAGCTAGTAAGAGGCATAGATGGGATCAGACTGGGTCTTTAGGACTCCAGGTAGGATTCTTTTCTGCTTTGGTGACAGTGTGAGGGGGATTGTAACAGGTGGAGAGAACTGTCCGAGCAGATGCTTTGAGCTGGGAAAGTGTCATAACTTGTATAAACTACACACCACGTTCAGAAGCAAGTTGCCTTCACATATTTACAAAAGCTGTTCACCACATATTAAGTATTCTGTGCTCTCTCTCCATTCAGGCATATGAATTCCTGTGTACTCTGCACTAGTTGGGGTATGCGTGATCATCAACACTTTATTTAGTTGGTTATTTTCTAAAGATCTTATTAAGTTGAGAGAGAGAGAGTATGAGCAGGAGGGCTGAGGTGGGAAGCAGGGAGTCTGAAACAGGACTCAATCCCAGAACCCCAGGATTATTACCTGAGCCAAAGGCAGACGCTTAACCAACTGAGCCACCCAGGCACCCATCAACATGTTTTTTTTTTTTTTTAAGATTTTATTTATTTATTCATGAGAGACACAGAGAGAGAGGCAGAGACATAGGCAGTGGGAGAAGCAGGCTTCCTATGGGGACCCCAATGCAGGACTCAATCCCAGGACCCCAGGATCATGACTCAAGCCAAAGGCAGATGCTCAACCAGTGAGCCACCCAGGTGCCCCTCAACATGATTTTAAATTGGTTGCCTTACAGCAGCCAAAATGGATTCCAGCCTTAGCCCACTGAGAAGCAGTCTGAGTGTGGGAACTCTGGCCACATTCTCAGGGCCATGGAAAAGCGGTTTCCTGTATGTGCAGGCAGTTTCCTGGGATTCCAACACTTATCTCAAGAGCAAAGCCTTTTCCCCAAGTTTTTTCTCTGGGTAGATGTTTAACTGTTGGCCTTTAAAGTCAGACTGACTTGGCTTGGGCACTTGCTACCTGAATGGCTTCAGTCAAGTGGTTTAACTTCTCTGACCAGTTTCCTCCAATGCAAAATGGAGCTGATAATAGTGCCTACCTCACTGTGTTGTGAAAAAGAAAAACAAGGCAATGATAAATACAGATTATCTTAGTGCCTGACACAGAATGAGTGCTCAAAAGATAGTAGTAATTATTATTCCTCCTGGCAGCAGCCACCTCAAAAATGGCCCCCAATGATCCACACCTCCTGGTTTTCACCCCTTTGTTTAGTCCCCTCTGACACCAAGAAGGGCTGATCTGTGTACTCAAGAGGATATTGCAGGAATGATGGGGTATGACTTACAAGGCTTGGTCTTTATGGAGTTGCCACTTCTTCCTTGCTCTTTAGAATCACTTGCTCTGGGAAAGCCAACTGCCATGTTGTAAGGACACAAGCAATCTAGAGAGCTCCCTGCAGAGGAAGAGGAATGGAGACCTCCTACCAACAGCCAGCACTGACTTGCTGGGCACATAGGACAGTTTGGAAGCAGACCCTCCAGCCCTACTCAAGCCTTCAGATGACTGCAGTCCTGGCTGAAATCTCAACTGTAACTGCATGAGAGATCCTGATTCCAAACAAGCCAACTGTATCACTCCATAATTCCTGACCACAGAGACTGGGAGATAAGAAATGTTTATGGTTGTTTTAGGGGTGCCTGGGTGGTTGAGTGTCTGCCTTTGACTCAGGTTGTGATCCTGGAGTCCTGGGATCGAGTCCTGCATCGGGCTCCCTGCAGGGAGCCTGCTCCTCCCTCTTGCCAATGTCTCTGTCTCTGTGTGTGTGTCTTATGAGTAGATAGATAAAATCTTTTTTAAAAATGTTTACGGTTGTTTTAAATGGCTATGTTTTGGAGTAATCTATTATAATAGATACAGAGATAGTAATAGATACCTAATGCACTCCTCTTTCTGCCCTTGACCTTTTCCCACTCCACCCTCTATCCTCACTTTAAGCTGCAATAGGAGGCAGTAATATTCAGAAGAGAGGTGGGCAGGACAGATAGTGCATCTTGGATACTGGCCCAGAACAAAGGACAGAGTGGGGAAAGATCCAGGTCAGAGGGCCTCCATCAGGGAATTGGCCAACCACCCTCAGGCCTGCAGATCTCACCTGCCCTTAGGAGAGGACCTGCTAGTGGCTAGAGGAGCCAGGGCTTGAAGCAAGTCAGGCAGTTAGCTTTCTCCTTCTGGGAAATGAGAGAATACCAAGCCAGTTGCCCAAAGCTTTGGAAAGGATTAAACATGGATTAAATATAGTTTGGGAGTTATATGCCAGACTCTTCCCTCAGGCCTGGAGCGGCAGGCAGGAGCCCTTTTCAGATGCTTGATCTCCATCCTCAGAGCCAAGTCTTGTGGGAGGGTAAGCTGCATGGAATCTGAGGCTCAGAGAGGTTGAGCAATTTGTCTGGCATCACACAGCCAGCAAGTGTCAGAGTTGGGAGGCAAATGACACATCTGGCTCAGAGCCCATTGTCCAGCCCCAAGTGTAGGGTAGCTTGACCTAGCCTGAGAGGGGATCTTCCACAGGCAGCCTCAAGAGTTGCTGACTGTGGGTCAAAGCCAAACTTCAATAGTGATGAATGTAGCAGAGGAAAGAGCACTGGACAAGGAGTCAGCAGCCCCCGCGTAGCCTTGATTGGGTCACTTCCTCTCTCTCTCTGGGTCTCAGTTTGCTCAGCCTCCAAAAGAGGGCTCAAAGAGCTTTCTCTGGGGCCCCCACCTCCAAATGAGCTGTTAATATTTGTCTTCAAGGACATAAGAGAATGTTTGGCTCTGCGCTAAGCATTAAGTTAATCCCAATATGATACTGTTATTATACCCGTTCGCCAGGTGAGGAAATTGAGGCTTGAACTCATGACCTTATTTGCACAACCCAGATTTGAACCACCCAGTGTGTCAGGAGCAACTGCCCATGATTTATACAGCTGTTAGAGCATTTGGCTTTGGGGTGAGGAGAGACTTCTCAGGTCCAGATGCAGCAGGTGGGTGTATAATCTGGCCTTCAGGTGAGGGGAGATGGGGGGACTCCTGGCCACAGTCTGCCTCCATACCCCCTGGACAAGCAAAAAGAGCCAAAGGCAAGAATGCATAAGATCATCACTGGCGAGCCCCCCCAACTCCCTGAATTCAGGAAACTCCTAGAAGCTTCTGCCTAACTCTCAATTTCATATTTTGGAAACTAACAAAGTGCTGGGACATGAAAAGAAACACTCGATGATGGCTGCCTGTGCAGGTGAATTATAAAGTTCCCAACAGTTAGCTTCATTATAAATGTTAAAATCCCCCTCTGATTATTCATACCAAGCCCTAATAAAAGGAGCCTGTTTGCCCCTGTTCAGGGAGGCACAGCTTTGGAAATTATTCCCTGAGATCTTCCTATATGCTGCAAATAAAAATAATTTTGATTGGGCAACCCAGGTGGCTTAGTGGTTTAGTGCCGCCTTCAGCCCAGGATGTGATCCTGGAGACCTGGGATCAAGTCCCACGTCGGGCTCCCTGTGTGGAGCCTGCTTCCCTCTCTGTCTATGTCTCTGCTTGTCTCTCTGTGTCTCTCATGAATAAATAATAAAAATCTTTAAAAAATAATTATTATTTTATTTTTTATTTTTATTAGTTTTTAAAGATTTTATTTATTTATTCATGAGAGACACAGAGAGAGAGAGAGAGGCAGAGACACAGGCAGAGGGAGAAGCAGGCTCCATGCAGGGAGCCCGATGTGGGACTCGATCCCGGGTTTCCAGGATCAGGCCCCGGGCCGAAGGTGGTGCTAAATGGCTGAGCCACTGGGGCTGCCCCCAAAAAAATAATAATAATTTTGAGAGGCAATGTCACTTAGCCTAGTCTCTGCCTATAGCTCACCAAGGAGCAGGCCCCTTTTGGTCTGATAACAAGATCATGCTGTGTGTATGGGGCCTTGCACACAGTAAGTATTTGTCTTAGTGTGGTTCATCCAGAGCCAGACTCAGAGACCAGGACTCTAGTGCAGGGAGTTTATTCCAGAGGTGATCCCAGAAAACCCAAGTAGGAGAGAGTGGGGAAGTGAGATGGAAGATGGGAGGCAGCTGTCCAGGGAGAGGATTCACACATCAGCTTCACACAGTGTGCGGTCCAGGGCCACTCTGGGGGCCATCAGTCCTGCAGGCACTTCTGGCCCACTGGGCGCATGGCTCTGGAGGCTGGAGAAGGGCCTCGGGAGTGGTGAGGTTGAGGGGATACAGGTAAGGCACCAGCAGCTTGGGCTGTAATCAAGAACCGCATGTTGGGCTTCATTCTGTTCGAGGCCAAAGGCTTCACGTGTTCTGGGAGCCCAGACTCTTCCTCCCCACCTGACAGAGCCTAGAAGAGGGCAGTGGAAGGCCCGAGGCCTTGCAGCAATTGAGGGACAATTGGGACTGTCTGAGCCTGATGCTTGCTCAGGTCACTGAATCACACATGCCCAGCCCCAGGCAGAGCACACACCTGGGCGGCCTGGCTGAGCCCCAGAATGGTCCTCCCTTGGTCCTGCCTGGGGGGTAACTGGAGTGGATCTCCTTCTCCTGCAGGACCAGACCTCCCCAGCATACCCACAGACCCACAGACTAGAGATTTAGTCACTGGGGCAAACACAGGCACCCTCCCCTGCTCCTTCCCTGGTCCCCCAGCCTTCCCAGCTCCTCCCCTTGGTTTCCCACCCCCAGCGTCTCTGGCCCATCCTCCTGCAGCCTGCCTCCTAGGACACCTTGCGCCTGCTCTAAAGCCCCCCTTGGTTCCTTGCCGCCATCGAGAGAAATTGAAAACCCCTTAGCCTGAAGTGCCAGAGCATTTGGGGTTCTTCTGGAGCTGATTTTACCTGCTTGACTCCCCCTTGCCTCTCCACCAGCTTTTTCATGGGCTGTTTCCCCTCCCTACAATGGCTTTCCTTGCATCATCACCCTGCATCTAATATCTGCCTCATTCAAGGCCTATTTCAAATGCCTGGTCTTCTCCCTTTTCTGATTTATTTGCTGGCAGGTGAGATCCCCCTCCCTGAAGTCCTACCTAGACCTCATTGACGTCTTCTATCTGCCAGCTGTTGTGAGCCTCTCCCAGGTCCCTGCCTCAGGCTCCTTGACAGTCTGGTTCATTTCTCTATATTCCCAGATGAGCACCCAGCATGGTGCTTTGTACACAGAAGATGCTCGATAAGAGATTACCAGGTGTGCCTGGGTGGCTTAGTGGTTGAGTGTCTACATTTGGCTCAGGGCGTGATCCCGGGGTCCTGAGATCGAGTCCCGCATTGGGCTCCCTGCAGGGAGCCTGTTTCTCCCTCTGGCTATGTCTCTGCCTCTCTCTGTATGTCTCTTATGAATGAATAAATAAAATCTTAAAAAATAAAAGCTTACCAAAGATGTGATGGCAAGGGAGGTTGGCAAAGGCTACCTGTCCTTTCTTAGTTTCTCTACTGCTCTCTAGCACCCCGGGCTTGTCCCCAGCTTGCCCAGGGCCTGCCTACTCCCCAGAGCAAGCATTGCCCAGGTTCCCTGCCTCTACCCACCCCTGTCAGAACTTATGTATCCTGCATCCCATCCCGGGGATGTGTGACTTTTCACCTTGTGAACTCATTCTTGCACTTGCGTTCATTGGCCAATGTGCTACCTTCCTGGGAAGGTGGGGGCTGGGTCACTTAAGACAATATGCTCTGAAAGGCCCTCTATGTGAAAGTGCCTTTGTCCATCCCTACCGCCCTATTTTCACACTCCCTTTTCTGTTTCCTCTCTTCCTTCTTCTTCTTCTCTCTCTCTCTCTCTCTCTTTTTTTTTTTAAAAGAGCGCAGATGTGGAGAGGCAGAGGGAGAGAGACAGAGAATTCCAAGCAGATTCCTCACAGAGCATGGACCCTGATGCAGAGCTCCATCCCACGACCCTGAGGTCATGACCTGAGCTAAGATCAAGAGTTGGACACTTAACTGACTATACCATCCAGGGCACCTCTCCTGTCTTCCCTCCTCCCTCCCTCCTTTTCTTTCTTTCTTTCTTTCTTTCTTTCTTTCTTTCTTTCTTTCTTTCTTTCTCTTTCTTTTCTTTTCTTTCTTTTCTTTCTTTCTTTCTTTCTTTCTTTCTTTCTTTCTTTCTTTCTTTCTTTCTTTCTTTCTTTCTTTCTTTCTTTCTTTTCTTCTTTCTTTCCTGTCTTAACATTTATTTAAAACTGGGATGCCTGGGTGGTTCAGTGGTTGAGCATCTGCTTTCAGCTCAGGGCTTGATCCCGGAGTCCTGGGATTGAGTCCTGCATCAGGCTCCCTGCGAAGAACCTGATTCTCCCTCTGCATGTCTCTGCCTCTCTCTGTGTGTCTCTCATGAATGAATAAATCTTTTAAAAAATCTTTAAAAAAACATTTATTAAAAACTGACTGTGTGCCTGGCACTGGCCTGGGCACTAGAGATCGATTGTGTCAGGACAAATGAAGATTGTGTCCTAGACGGGCATACCGTCAGGGCCTCACAGTCAAGCATATCCACAGTTGTGGCCCTTGGTGAGCAGAACTGAGATGGGGGCCCAGAGGCCCTAAGCTAGCTTGTGAGTGGGGCTCTCAGGGCAGAATGTCCAGAGGAGGTGGCAGACCTTGTTGGAAGTCACTTAGCAATGTTAGGCATGTAACGGGAAGGGGGC
This sequence comes from Vulpes lagopus, assembly GCF_018345385.1. Lineage (NCBI taxonomy): Eukaryota > Metazoa > Chordata > Mammalia > Carnivora > Canidae > Vulpes > Vulpes lagopus. The sequence continues at coordinate 13,160,475 of NC_054837.1, read as the reverse complement.
CTTATGGTAGAGGGAACAGCATGTGCAAAGCCACAGATGTGTGTAACTGCATGGCTTCTCCCCAAGTGTGAGGGAGACTATGGAGGACTCAGAGAAGAGGATGACCTCTGGCTCCAGATGGGTCACAGGGGCAAGCCTGGGGAAGGGAGTCCAGGCAAGGGACAGAGACCTGACCCAGAGCTAGGACTGGGCACAGAGGATACGTTTGTGTCCTGGGGCTGCTGTAACAAATTGCCACAAACTGGATGGCTTAAAACAACAGAAATTTATTCTTTCACAGTTCTGCAGGCTGGAGGTCTGAAATCAAGGTGTCAGCGGGGGCATGTTCCCTCTGAGACTCTGGGTAGAATCCTTCACTGCCTCTTCTTGGCTTCTGGAGGTCATTGTCGGCCCTTGGCATTCCTTGGCTTGTTACTGCATCATGCCGACCTTTGCCCATCTTCACGTGGCGTTGTCTCTGTGTACCTGCATCTACACAGGACATCGCCACTTCTTATAAGAACACCGGCCGGCCGTATTGGATTAGGACCCACCCTAATGACTTCATCTAAACTTGATTACATGTACAAAGACCCTATTTCCAAATAAGATCAGTCATAGGGAACTGGGGGTTAGGACTTCAACATATCATGTAGAGGTTACAATTCATCCCATAACAGAGAGAAACAGGTAGTTCCACTGAATTTCTCCCAGGGGACAGCCATAACCTTTGCCCTGGTTTTCACCTGTAGGCTCGGGTGCCCCCAGCCCTCCAGCAGCACGGAATGTCCTGACCAGTTAAGACCAAACTTTGCACCATGGCACCCTCTGCTGTCCAGGTGTGGCAAGAGCATACTGGCTCCTGCAGGCTATAAGCAGGAGAGCCCCTTGGAGACTTCATCCATTTTCAACCGTGGAAAGACCTCCGTCCCAAGGCTGAGGTGGCCATCTGGAATAGCTCTGAATGTCTGGAGGCTGCAAGCACCAGCCCTTGGTGTCCGACTGACCTGGGTTTGCAACCTGCCTCTATGGCTGCCTGGCTGGGTGACCCAGGCTTGTTGCTCAGCTTCTCTGTGTTTTGGTTGCCTTCTCAAGAGAGCAAATGTTCCCATATGGCACAGAGCTGAGCACAGAGTGCCAGGCAACTTCTCATTGTTAAAATATTAATTATGTTAATAAACGAGTTAATAATTCTAATGTTCTTAAAATGAACCAGGCAGATAGTAAATGCTAATGGAGCAATTTATATTCTTGGCATCTACTCTTTGCCAGATTTATTCTCCTTGGATCCCTAAGGACTTAGAAGTTCCAATATTAATAATAAATAATTTGATGACATATAACATATATTATTATTGACATTTATAGGCCATTAAGAGTCCAAAGAAATAAAATTATGGGGTTCCACAAACCCAAGATATTATCATATTGCACTAAGTCACATCTCTCTCTGATTTATCAAAAGTGTGCATGGGGGGGAGATTATCTCATGAATTTGGGATCAATAATATCTTAGCTATTCTCTTTCTTTCTTTCTTTTTTTCTTTCTTTCTTTCTCTTAGTTCTCTCCATATGAACCAAAGGCTTCAAAGATGTGCTTATTTCTTGCTGCCAAGATCTTTAGGAGGGTGCAGGCAGTGGCTCCAGGGAGCTGGTGGGTCCAAAACTCTCCCAGACTGAACAACTATCCTGGTTGCCTAGAACTGAGGAGTTGTCTGGGATGTGGGAACTTTCAGTGCAAAAACTGGGACAGTCCTAGGATACTAAGAGAGTTGGTCACCCTAACTTCTTCCCACCCTGCTTGGATCAGAAACTCACTCCCAGGAAAAAGACTGATTCAAACCCAGGGAAGGGTTAAGAGCTGACAAATCCAGCTTGAAATCCGGTTCTGGCACCAATTAGATGTGTGACCTCGGGTAAATCCCTTAACCTCTCTGAGCTTTGGTCTATAAAGCTAGGATGTTGTGGATATTCAGATAAGGTGTACAAGTACTTGGCTTGGAGCCTGGTACAGACAGTTCTCCAATAAAATCATTTGGCTCTGCCTTTCATGTCTGGCTGCTGACTCCTAGTTAGAGACCCATGACTCCTGTGCCCCAGAAAGTGCCTTTGTCCCCCTGGAGAGGCCGAGGGAGACAGATGGTTAGAGCTGATGCATCCTCACTCTGCTGCAAGGGGTTTGGGGTCCCAGAGAGAAGGTTAGTTTTGGGTCTGATGGGTACCTGCAACGTGACCTCAGGCAAGTCCTTTCTGATCTCTCTCAGAATGTCAATTCCCACAGCGGTAAAATGGGATGGTAACTGTGCCTACCTCAAAGGGTGATTGTGAGGATTAATGAGATTATACAAGAACCCTCAGCCTGGGCCCAGGGCCTGCTGCTCAATGCTACACCAAGGATTTCCCACTTCCCTGTCACACACACACACACACACACACACACACACACACACACACAGAGACTCTCTTGTTCTGGCTGTACACTCCATCCTCCCTGGCCCCTGTTCCAGTCCTACCACTTGCTGTGTGATCTTGGACAAATGACTTGCCCACTCTGAGCTCCTTTCTTTATCTCTGGCATGAGGAAATATGGCAGTTCTCACATTACTGAATTTTGATGAAGATGAATTGAGATAACCCAGTTAGCCTAATGCTGGACACATAACCAGTGTTCAGTTGGAGTAAGTGACCGGTAGAGCCTCAGGATGATCACACAAACTATCTTCCAGGTCTTGGTAGCTCATGGGAGTCCTTCAGCCACACAGGGCTGCAGCATGTAAGGGGTGCTCATCACACCGTGCCTGACACCTCCGCTCTGTCCACAGACACACTCAGGCACCCGCCATGCTCTCTTGCGGGCCCTCCTCCCACCATCCTCATCAGTCACCTCCCACCCAGGGCCCCACCAGTCAGCACCACTGAGGCTGATTAACAAAAAACACAACATGAAATTCCTTTACTTCTGAAGTCTCCCCTTTAAGGGGAGGCAGGAAATAGAACATTCTTTTTTGGAGGGAAGGGGATTTAACTCTTTAAAAAGCTATAATTAGTCAAATGCGGACCTCAGGCTCTGTGTGCCAGCGGCCCAGTCCCGGCCGCCTGAGCCCCGGCAGCAGCCCCACCTCACCCCGAGCCGGGGTGGCACCAGGAGGGCCCCTGCCCCGCCCCTCCTCTGCGATCCAGCGGGCAGAGGGGGACTGGCGGCCGGCGGGGTGTCACCACCTCAGAAAGTCCCGGATGAGCTTCCAGAGCTTAGTGACCCACAGATTAACGCCGAGGTCCATCAGGTACTGGATCTCCGGCGTGAGCATGCGACGGCAGAGCTGCGCGTGCCGCTGCCCGATGCTCTTCTTGAGGTTGTAGCCCAGGATGGACTTGGCGCCCAGCGGCTGCCAGGGCTGCATGGCCGAGTCCTGGATGGCAGCGGCGTCCACGGCCCGGCCCCCGTCGATGCAGATGCGCCGCATGCGCTCGTTGGCGAGCCGCAGGGCGGCCACCTCGCGGGCCATGCGCTCCCGCCCGAAGGCCTCCACCTTGCGCCAGAAGCTGGCGTTGAAGTGACGGTAGAGGCGGGCGTCCAGCACGTTCCAGGCCGTGGCGCGCCGGTACAGGTCCCCCGAGAGGCGCGGCACGGCCGATGCGCGGCGGGCATTGAGCTTGAAGTAGAGCACGTCCTCCAGCTCCCAGCACAGCAGGTCCTTGAGCAGCACCAGGGACTCGTCGAAGTACTCCTGCAGGAGCACCAGGTGGAAGCGGCGCTCCACCTCCAGGATGTGCTCCTGCACCTGCGGGTTGCCGGGGTCCAGGCCGCTGTCGTAGCCCAGGTCGAAGAAGAGCAGGTTGCGGAGGTAGTGGGCGTTGTAGCCGTTGGGGTCATAGTAGCGGTCTGGGTCCTGCAGGAACTCGGCCAGCTTGTCGCGGCCCGAGAGCTTCCACGTGAAGGGCACCACCGAGCCGAAGTAGTGGAAGGAGGACTCGAAGAGGCGGGCGGGGTCGCGGAGCACCGTGATGAAGGTGGCGTTGGGCGGCACCAGGCCCCGGACCTCGTCGTAGTGGAAGCGCATGTGGTTGCAGATGATGTTGAAGCAGGCCCCGGGCCGGTAGTCCTGCACCAGGCTGCGGGCGAAGAAGGCCGGGTAGTCGAAGTCGTTGCGGCCGTTGGGGAAGGCGAACTTGAGCCCGTGCTTCTGGCCAAAGCGGAACAGGATGTTGAGCAGCGTGCTGCTGGCCGTCTTGTGAGTCTTCATGAACACGATGTTGCGCCGGGGCTGGCACCCTCCCGCAGAGCCGTTGGCTGGGGTCAGCGCCTCTGGCTCACCCGGGGCCGGGGAGCAGGGCGCTGTGCCCTCTGGGGTCCTGCTGTGGAGGGAATGTGGGGAGAGTCTCAGGGGGCTGCCGGGGCCCTCCGGACTTGGAAACCCCAACCAGCACCCTGGTGTCCAAAGATGGATCATTGGCCATGGTGGTAGCAGGGAAGCCAGGACAGGAGGCCCTGATGCTCAGGTGGGTGGTTTGGTCTCTTTGGCCTCACTCTCCTCATCTATGAAATAGGGACAATAACACACCCAATCTGTGGTGTTGGGAGGAGGTCAAAGTGAGACAAGCTCCCTGGTTCTTGTCTCATTCATGGCCACCACATTGTACATTAGCGTTAGCTGGGACCACATGAGATTCTGCAGCAATTGTTTGACCAAATATAGTCAATGATCAGTAGTTTCCTCTAGTTCAATTTAATACCATCACCTAAGAGCACAAACCAGGTCAGGCCTGGGCTGAGCAGCCCCATGAGAAGGTGGGAGAGTCTCATGGTTAGGAGCCAGGCTTGGAGGCAGGCAGATCCCAGTCTGAATCTGGGCCCTGTGCCAGCTGAGTTCTCTTGGACAAGTCACCCCCACCTCCCAGCCCCATTGGAGCCTTAGATGAGGATAATCCCAGCCATGTACACAGGCAGCTTTGATCCTCATGCTCCATGAGGCAGGCTCTGTTATTATGCCCACTTCATAGAGGAAGACACTAAGGCCCAGAGTTACACAGTGACCTCTGCCCTCAGCACAATTTCTGCAGCACAGCATGATGGAGGGTAGTGCACAGGGTGCCCCCTCACCCCAATCCCCACCCCTTGGCCCCCCAGGAGGGCCACTCACGTGGAGGCCAGGCCAGCGTGCAGAGGGGGTACAGCATAGGAGTACAGTAGCAGCAGGAAGCTGGTGAAGAGAGCTCCTAGGACCAGCCCCTTGGCCATGGACACCCAGCGCTTCTTCTGCGGCAGCGGCATCTCAGACACCTGTGGGGATCACAGAGCAGGGAAAGCATTAGGAGGCTAGCCCTAGGGAGCCTCTGCTGCTGCCCCAGGCCTGGCGGGGTGGAGGACAGCCTTCAACATTGGGACTGGCCTTTGCCGGCTCTGTGGCCCTCCAGCAAGGTCCACATAGGGACAGAGACAAACACATGAAGAGATACAGCGACAGGGTTGCAGACAGAGATGATGGGCAAAGCCAATGCAGAGAGAGACTGCAGAGTGGGGCAGAAAGAAGGTTCTACTGCTTGGTTCAGTTTTAATTTTTAAGCTAAGGGGTAGAGTGGGTAGCTGGGTGTCACTAGCTTTATCTGTTTTGGGGCTTCATAATGAAATAGTTTTTTTAAAGGATTTTATTTATTTATTTGAAAGAGAGAGAACGAGCAAGAGGGAGGGGCAGAGGGAGAAGGAGTAGCAGACTTCCCACTGAGCAGGAAGCCCGATGTAAGACTTGATCCCAGGACCCCGGGATCATGACCTGAGCTGAAGGCAGACGCTTAACCGATGAGCCACCCAGATGCCCCTGAAATCATTTTCTAAGACAGAAGATCCTCTCCCTGTGCTCTGTCCCTCCAGTCCTGAGATCAGGGCCATTTCCAAGGAGGGGTTAGTGGCCTCCCAGGGCCTGAATCTCTCACCTTTCAAAATCTCAAACCCAACCAGCACCACCTGTTCTCTGTGCCCCCGCTTCCAAGCTGCCCAGTGAAGGGCTGAGGCTTCTCATCTGTTTTCACTAGTCTCTGTATCCCTGAGTCTGTAGGGAAGGAGAAAACTGAGGCTTAAAATGAGGAAGGAGAGGGTTCAGGTCACACAGCCCACAAACCTCTACCCACAAACCTTCCTCTCTGATTGCCAGCAGGCAGGGCGCCCAGGTAAATCTGAATTCTAGACAAACAATAAAATTTGTGTAATTTTATTTTTTAAGATTTATTTATTTATTTTAGAGAGTGGGAGCAAAAGCAAGCAAGCCTGGGGAAGGGTGGAAGGAGAGGAAGAGAGAAACTTGAGCAGACTCCTCGGTGAGCTTGGGAGCCCAGTGCAGAACTCGATCTCAAGATCCTGAGATCATGACCAGAGCTGAAACCAAGAGTTAGTCACTCAGCCGACTATGCCACCCAGGTGCCTTTATCTATTTATTTTTAATTTTATTTATTCATTTTAGAGAGAGAGAGAGTCCATGAGCATGGGGAGGGGAGGAGAGAGGAAGAGAGAATGTGAAGCAAACTCCATGCTGAGCACGGAGCCCGAGGTGGGGCTCGATCCCACAACCACGAGATCATGACCTGAGCCAAAACCAAGAGTCAGACGCTTAACCAATGAGCCACCCAGGGGGGTGAGCCACTTAGCCCCAAAATTTAATTTTGATATTATGCAGGACATACCAAAAACTATTCAATATTTATCTGAGAATTAAACTGGGTGTCTTTTTTTTTTTTTTCAGTTTGTTTTGGGTTTGGGGAGAAGTTTTAGGTCCTAGTCTTTTGTTCTAACTGTGGCAACCCTAACAGCAAGGGCCTGATGGAGGCATGGCATGGGAGCCCAGGAGAGAGCTGGGGCTCAGGGTGCCTTCCTATCTCCCCTTAGCTCTAAGATCAGGGCACAAAATTTTCCACTCTGGTTCTGACATGTGCTGCATTGGGACCTTGGGCCTCTGAGGCTATAAGAAGTCATGCAGGCTGCCCCGTGACCACACAACATGGCACGTCCCCACCATCCCTGGGGGAAGAGGCTAAATAGCCTGACTGGAGGAGGACCCCACATACTTCCCTCTGGGAAAGTTACCCAGCAACACCCACTCCGGGCCCCACTTCACCAGCCAGCACCAGTCCCAAGTCTTCTGCTCATTATCTAGAATTTTCTCATCACAGGTAAGGACATGAAGAAGCAGTGTGCCTAGGAAGAAACTATGCATGAGGGGATTTGGCCTCCTTCATGACAAGGATGTATCCCTGTTAATTCTCAAGTGGGCAAGTCAGAGATAAATGAGAAAGGGAGAGGATGTTTCCAGAGGGCAGTTCCTTCTATCAAAGGGGGAAGGCCGAAGTGCTCCAAATTCCAACTATTCTACAGAAACACTTGGGTATAGTCACTCATGTAATGGTGTTCATGGTAGCTTGGTCAGAAATTTAAAAAATTAGAAAAGATCTCAGTTTCCATCAGTGAGAGGCTGTTACACAAACCAAGACCTATTCCCAGATGGAGTCCTCTGTACCCATTAACAAGACAGAGCTAAGGGGATTGGTTCAAAAACACATCATGATCTATTAATATGAAAAAAGAAAGTTCCAGGGGCACCTGGGTGGCTCAGTGATTGAGCGTCTGCCTTTGGCTCAGGTTGTGATCCTGGGGTCCTAGGATCAAGTTCCACATCGGGCTCCCTACAGGGAGCTTGCTTCTCCCTTAGCCTATGTCTCTGCTTCTCTCTGTGTGTCTCTCATGAATAAATCTTACAAGAAGAAGAAGAAGAAGAAGAAGAAGAAGAAGAAGAAGAGTAAAGAAGAAGAAGAAGGAAGTTCCAGAATACTAAGGAACTTCCCCAGATCCATATATGTATACATGTAGGCCCAGAAACAACTGGAAGACAGTATTCTAAATTTTAGCAGTAGTATCCTCTGCATAGCTAGGAAAGGGGTATATAAGGGAATATTTTTCTACATTATGTTCTGTAACAACTGCTTTTTAAAAAGGAGTACGTGGGGATCTCTGGGTGGCTCAGCAGTTTAGCACCTGCCTTCGGCCCAGGGCGTGATCCTGGAGTCCTGGGATTGAGTCCCACGTCAGGCTCCCTGCATGGAGCCTGCTTCTCCTATGTCTCTGCCTCTCTCTCTCTCTGTGTCTCTCATGAATAAATTAATACAATCTTTAAAAAAATAAAAAGGGAGTATGTATTTTTTAATTTAAAAAAGGCAATAGGAGCGCGGCGCTGAGGGCTTGGGCTCCGTCTCCTGACATGCACCGGCAGAACCTTCGACCCCCGACTCCTCCCTACCCCGGCGCGGGTGTAGGAGGTTGGGGTAGCGGGAGCGGCTTCCGGGGTGCCCCGGGCGGAGGCGGACCGCGGCCGCCCTCCCCTCGGGACGGGTACGGGAGTCCGCACCACACGCCGCCGTACGGGCCCCGGTCTAGGCCCTACGGGAGCGGCCACTCTCCGCGACACGGCGGCAGCTTCCCGGGGGGCCGATTCGGGTCTCCGTCCCCTGGCGGCTACCCTGGCTCCTACTCCAAGTCCCCCGCGGGGTCCCAGCAGCAATTCGGCTACTCCCCAGGGCAGCAGCAGACCCACCCCCAGGGTTCTCCAAGGACATCTACACCATTTGGATCAGGGCGTGGTAGAGAAAAAAGAATGTCTAATGAGTTGGAAAGTTATTTCAAGCCTTCAATGCTTGAAGACCCTTGGGCTGGCCTAGAACCAGTATCTGTAGTGGATATTAACCAACAATACAGCAATACTCAAACATTCACAGGCAAAAAAGGAAGATACTTTTGTTAAACATTTCTGAAATTCACCCGGAAGCTTCATGTGTCAGGAACATCTTGGACAAAACTTTTACTCCTGTAATTAAGTTGAACCCTAAGATGGTGACTTTGAATAACAATTAGTTGAGTCTTCTTGGTACTTTTCATCATATCAAGTATTGTTGATATTAGAGAAGACATACAGTACAGTAATTTGCAACATTTAGCTCTTTGGAAGTGCCTACCACATTTTAGAAGATTCACAGTTTCCAAATATTTAACGTTCATGGTTATATAATGGACATTTGTCTTTCAATGGTTTTCCAATGTTTTAAAATAAAACATTTTTGTCTTTCTAAAAAAAAAAAAAAAAGGCAATAAAATATTTAATATATATATATTTTTAAAGATTCTATTTGTTTATTCATGAGAGACACAGAGAGAGAGGCAGAGACACAGGCAGAGGGAGAAGCAGGCTCCCTGTAGGGAGCCCGACGTGGGACTGGGCTAAACCGCTGAGCCACCCGGGCTGCCCTATTTAATATATTTACACGATAGGTCATAAAGAATGCAAGGTAGGGTAAGGTGGCTAGCCAGTCTGGTCATGGAGGGGGAAGTGCTGACCCCAGGGTCTGGAGGCCCCAGTTTCTCATCTGTAAAATAGGGAAGCTGAAATCTGCCCCCTCACTGGCTCTTTCAGAGATGGAGTAGGCAAAGCAATGAGCACATAATTATCTCTCAAAAGAGCGTTAGCTGTTTCTCTCCTCAGCTCCTAGGACCTGCTCCTGGCCTCAGTCTTTGTCACCCTCAGGGTGGGCTCCCCTGAACTAGGAGTGGCTACTGCCCCTTCCCCAGCACAAACCAGCTCCACACATCCAGTGCCCCAACTGGGCTCCTGCCCCCTGGGGGCCCAGTGGAAAACAGGGCAGAGCCCTGGGTCAGGCCAGAGGCTCAAACTTGGACCCAAACCCTGAGTGGGGCCCAAGACCTCAGATTCTCTGACTTTAAAACAGGGAAGGGGTAAAATCCAGGCCCTCCCCAAATCCCCAGGGTCCCCTCCTGCTCCAGTAGCCTCACTCACCAGGGCACTTTCCGGAAATCTGGGAAGCTGATGGCAGAGGTTCTAGGGTAGAGACCCAGCAGCAGGGGGCAGACCAGCTTCCCAGAACCACCACTCAGGCTCCACCTAGCTGGGCCTAGGACAGCGCCCCCATCCCTCCATCAGGGTTTTGCTCATTCATTTTTTTCCCTCTGCCACTTGGGCTTCCTGAAACCATGCCTGTCCTCAGGTTTCAATGATATATATATATTTAGATTTTTATTTATTCATGAGAGACAGAGAGAGAGAGAGAGAAAGAGAAAGAGAGAGGCAGAGACACAGGCAGAGGAGAAGCAGTCTCCATGTAGGGAGCCCGATGCGGGACTCCAGGATCACGCCCTGAGCCAAAAGTGGCGCTAAACCGCTGAGCCACCCGGGCTGCCCTCAGGTTTCACTTTTGAGCCCCTGCTATGAGCCATGCCTTGGGCAGGGGTTTCTCTAGAGCATCTCACTGTTTCTGCTCAGGTATCCTGGCAGGCTGACCCCACTGTCACCCCTAATTTGCAGACGGGAAAAATGAGTTTCCAGGAGGAGATGTGACTTGCCCAGGGTCATTCAGCAAGGCAGGAGGTAGGGCTGGGATTCAAGCCGAAATCTGTTGGCCTCCAATAGGCAGCTTCCAGCTTTGTCCATGGCAGCCCCTCCCTGACATGTCCCAGGCCCTGTCCTAAGCCCGTGGGAAGTGTGTGTGCCATCAAAAGATCCATCACAGGAGTCAACGAGTGGCTAATGGGTCTCTGTCCCAGTAGTACAGCAGGCAGCCAGGATGAATAACAGAGAAACACAGGGGACCTAGGTGTCCTGAGGCATTTGGGGCTGGTGGTTCCCTTCCTGCCTGGCCTCTGTGAACTTGAACATGCTGCTCAGCCTCTCAGTCTTAGCCTGCTTATGTGTACAATGAACACACAACATCAAGATCGGGGCAAACAGGGCCCTTGGTGATCACAGGCAGAGTCCCTGGGTAGACCGAGGTCCAGAGATGGGCTGGCTGGCAGCCGGGAGCCTAGCTGAAAGGAATAGTCATGAGACTGAGATTTGAATGAGAGAACGGATGTACACAGGCAGAGATCAATACATATTAATTATTATTATCATCACCATTGAGCAGGGCCCAGTTTCCCAGGCCCAGGCTTGTGGGAGGAGAGATTCCCTCCATGCCCAGCTGCAGGCAAGCCTGAAGGTAACTCATCCCTGAGCTTTCGGAGCCTGGCACCAGATAAATGGTTGATGAATAACCCCCATGACTCTCAGGGCAGAATGTGACCGGGGCTAACACAACTGTGAGAGCCTCGTGTGTGAGTCACACATCTGAGAGCCATCTAGAGCCAGCACCTTGGAACCAGGGACCTGGCTTTGAAACCCAGTTCTGCTGCTTCCTTTCTGTGTGCCCTAGGCAAGGCTGTGTCATTCTCTGGGTGTCAGTTTCTCCTCCAAAACGTTGATGCCAACTCCCCCTCCCTCCATCACAGGGTGCTGTACAGTTTTTCTGTGTCTCACAAGGAAAGCATCCAGTACACGGCTGGCACAGAGCAGACACATGGGGACATGGGCTGCCAACATTATTATTATCATCATGACTGCCCTCCTAGGGTCATGGGCCCTTCGAGGTGTGTGTCCACTGGCCCGTGATGGAGGCTTGCAGTCAGCTGACAGCACCAGATCCAAGGCCATGGGGTACCAGGGACAGTTTCAGTGTGGCCTGACCCTCACAGCCTCCAGTCTAGAAGACAGTGCAGCAGGGAGGCTAAGGCTCAGAGAGGGCAGGGCCACCCTCAAGGTCACACAGCATACCAGCAGCAGGCAGAACTAGAACCAGGGTCTTTCCTCCTCTGCCTATGGTGGTGACAGTTCCAGGCACTCAGGGCCGATGGTCCACCCTCCCTAGCCCACCCCATCTATTCTTATCCTTCTTGGATATCATAGCTACATCATGCTCCATCTGTGCTGACAGCTGGCTCCAGGCCAGGCCCAGCAATCCTCCCATTCGGTTGGACCAGCACCCTCTAGAGAACGAAGGAGAAATAGGACTCATCCCCACAGCATGCACGTAGGGAAACCGAGCCCAGGATGGTAAACCTTCCCGTCCTGCAGCATCACTACCAGGCAGGCCTGGGTCCCAGGTGTCCTGCTCCCCCAGGGGCCCCTGGGCAGGGGCGGAGAAAGACACACTCACCTTGGGCCGTGGCTGGCAGCCCCCTTCCTCTCCCTGTCTGAGCCCCGTCCGATTCTCAGGCTGCCTCTGCGGTCACTGGGAAACAAGAACGCTCCAATGACACCCAGCAGTATTCTGGCTGGCTCCCTCACGCTCCAGCGGGTGTGAATATTCATGAGTTCCCTCCCTGGGGATAGCAGGTGGCATGTGTCTGTACCCTGCAGGTGCTGCCCTGGCCCTCCGCCAGGGGCACCCTCTGGGTGGTCCCTGAGTATCTCTAGACCTCAGCAGCCAGGCAGCTCCTTCATCCAAGGACTCAGCAAGGTTCCGGGTGTCCTTGCACCAAGGACACAAGCAGCTGCAGAGCCCTGCAGTCCAGGAGAGGCTCAAAGGCCATGGGAATGATGGGGAGGTGAGGGGAGCAGGGAGGCTCATGACTCCTTGAACTGCCCCTCATCTACGTCCCATGGCTCCCCAGGCATTAAGCACCATGATTGGCCCACTCTCCAGGTGAAGAAACCAAGGCTCAGAGAGGTGAACCCACTTGTCCAAGGTCACACAGTTAGCAGGGGACAGTCAGAGCCAGGCAGAAATCCAAATGCAGACTTGCCAAATCCCAGCGCTTAATGACACTGACACATAACCAGAGACCAAGGTTTGTCTTAAACCTGTGGAGCCCTGAGAGCAAGCAACTCACCAAGTCCTCCTGGAACAGAGAACCTGACCCGTTCTGGGAGAATCAGTCTGGTGAGACTTCACCTTCCTCAGCTCCAAGCCCTTCATCAGAGGCAGCACAGATCATGCCTATCCTACCTGCATCCTGTGTGACAGATCGGTGCATGGGACACCGGGGACCAGTTTTGAAGGATGCGGGCTCACTGCAGGTGCCAATTCTTCCCAAGGTCTTGGCAAGAAGAGGTGGTTCTAGGGGCCCTGTCCTAAACCCCAAGAGCCCTGAGGCTCACTTCAAGCACTGAAATCTCTTGCACACTCCCTCTTAGCTGGGTACAAGTCTGTCTTTGGGTCTGGGTTCAGCTTTGCCATGAACAAAGGATGCCCAGAAAAGCACCCTCACCTCCTTCCCTTGGGCACAGGGGCTCTAGGGAACTAAAGTGTCACCATTGGTTAATAGAAATCATTATTGTGACAGTCCTGTATTTATCCCACACTGAACACTTTCATAGGTTGAGCAGCTGCCAGCTCCTCCCAGGAAGCAGCAGGCATCTGACACTGCTCGACACTTTGCTCTTTCGTCCATGGCCCTACCCAGTCTGGGAGCAGCCCTCAATGCCCCATGAAATACCAGAGTTTAAATAGCCACAGGGAACACCAAGAGTCTATATCTCTCTGGGTACTGGATTGACCTGGGTCACTGAATAGAGTTGTTTTATCTGTTCTGGACTGAGCAAGTTTGAAAACAGATAAATGTATGGGGGTGGGTCCAGGCAGAGTGAATATCAAACTGCAGAGAGGTGGTTTATGAGTGTGGACTTTTGACCAAACAGGGTCTGGTCGCATGCTCATTATGTGCCATGCATCACACAGGCTCATAATCCTTGCCACTGGAGGCACAGTGACCACCCTACTTTATAGAGGAAGCAAAGGCTCAAGGATGCAACGTGACAAGCCCAGTGTCACAAGAGGTTAAGGATCTTGGGCAGGAGAGAATAGAATTCAGACTCTTGAACAAAAGGCAAGGTCGTGCGTGGGGTGGGAAGGCAGGTAAACAAGATCCACGTGAAGCAAAATTTTCTAGAGTAGGAAGCATTGATAGCAGAACCTATGCTCCTAGCCCTGCCAGAGGGTTCTCTTCTCAGGATATCAATAGTGATGTCATCTCTGGCTGTTCTTCCACCCCAGAAAAAAAATTAATTATAAAAGCAGTACATGATAACTGTAAAAAAAAAATTCATACAATTACAGAAAAGTGTAAAAAAAAAAAATGAAAAGAGCTCCATCCCCAGAGCTCATCACCCTTAAAACTTTAGCACAAGCCTCCCCACGTTTTTTTTCTGTCTATACCCATACAGGGGACAGAAGGGGTCTCTTTGGGGTAACACATTTTGTTTTTAACTTGCTCCCCACCCCTCCCACATCAATAGATTGTGGCCATCTTTTTGTGACCACAATGAGTTTTAAATTGATCTGTTCCACAGTTATTTAGGGAGCACCTGCACTGTGCCCAGGACTAGGGTTCATGATTCCTGAGCCAGAGTTCTGGGCTCACAGTCCTGGGGGTGGGAGGACCAAGCCGCTGCAGGTGCAGTGATGGCACGTTGGTGGGACTTGCTGGAACATTAACACCTGATCCAGCCTGGGGGTCAGGAAGAATGTGCTCAGAGAGGCTTCCTGGGCTTAGGGGTCCCTGGTAGCAAAGGTGCTGTGTGTTTTCTGATTTCCAAAAGCAGTTCTCTTTTCTCCCTGAGTACATGGCTAAACTGCATTTCCCATCCTCCCCTGTGGTTCAGTGTCCTCATGTGACTGGACTCTGACCAGTGGAATGTGAGCAGAATAATAGCTATTGATGTTAGGTGTGCAGACCTTTTCTGTGGTCTCCTTTCAAGTATGCTGGATGAATGGGGCCATTTCTGACTATCTGGAGATGGGCAGTGCCCTGAGATGGAAGGAGGCTGGTATTCGCATCACCACTCACCAAACACCCAGTTAAATTTCATGAAAATGACAACTAAACTGCCATTGTGTCAAGCCTTTTGGAATTGGGTCTTCTCTGTTACAGCAACTAACGTTAACTAATGCACTTGTTACCCTGGAATGAGCCAGGCAGAGAAAAAAGCATGTGCAAAGACCCAGGGCAATTGAGAAACTAACAAATGTTCAGCTTGGCTGGAGTTCCCAGTATGTGTGTATGCCAGAGGTTGAGTGTGCAGAGGAGACTAGAGGCACAGCCAGAAAGGGGGCAGGGGCAGGCAGGAGATGGCAGGGTCCTGGGAAGCATGCTAAGGGATTTTCTCTGGATCCTGTGGGCAATGGGGAACCCTGGAAGGTCTTCAGCAGAGAAGTGAGGAGATGGGATTCCCATCAGGCTGCTGGATGGAAAATTGAACTGTAGGGCTGGGAATGACTGGGAGAAGCCAGCAGCCCTTGACAGTGGTTGTTATAGCTGTCCAGGTATGAAATGACCTGGACCAAGAAGGCTGGGAATGAACTGGAACCATCCTGTTCCAGTTCATAGACATAGACATTTGGTGAGTGAGGTGAGGGTGTGGAGGGGTGGGAAGAACCCCTGTTGGGATGACTGGCTGGCTGGGAATGGAGCTAGTTTCTGAGTGGGGGAGGCTAAGAGAAAGATATGTTTAGTTGGCGGTGGGTAACCAATGTCAGCTTCAATTTAGGACAAGTTGAGTCTGGGGGATGTGTGGGACGCTTGTAGAATATACAAAGAGCAATATGATTCCTTACCTGGAGCACAAGAGGGAGATCTTAGGAGAAAGAGATTGGGAGCCATGGGCACAGAAGTAGAAAGTGAGGTCAGAGGAGCAGATGGAATCAGGAGAGAAAGGGGAAGGAAGGAGAAGAGAGCAGGGAGGGTGAGGATCCCCCAAGGAGATAAAGATAAAAGGCCTCTAAATCCATTGGCTGGGCAGCCCCAATGGCTCAGCTGTTTGGCACCGCCTTCAGCCCTGGGCGTGGTCCTGGAGACCCAGGATGGAGTCTGAGTCCAAGTCCCACGTCGGGCTCTTGCATGGAGCCTGCTTCTCCCTCTGCCTGTATCTCTGCCTCTGTGTGTATGTGTATGTGTATGTGTATGTGTGCCTTTCGTGAATAAGTAAATAAAAAATATTTTAAAAATAAATAAATAAATACATAAATACATAAATAAATAAATAAATAAAACCATTGGCTGTAGAACATTCTCTGGAACACCACTCCCCATGAACCATTCCCCAACTGACGGGCATCCATGCTGTTTACTCAGTGTGCACACATAGGAACAGGATTCTGGCAGAGTGAAGGGGTAAGGGTGTCCTAGGGCTGTTTCTTATAGCTGGAAGGGAATCTCATGGGGACACTGGAGGAGACTTTTTTTTTTTTAAGATTTTATTTATTTATTCATGAGAGACACAGAGAGAGAGGCAGAGACACAGGCAGAGGGAGAAACAGGTTCCATGCAGGAAGCCCAAAGCGGGACTTGATCTGGGGTCTCCAGGATCACACCCTGGGCTGAAGGCAGTGCTAAACCACTGAGCCACCTGGGCTGCCCCTGGAGAAGACTTTTAAAAAATACTTTATGTATTAATTTGAAAGACAGAGAGAGTAAGAGAGAGCACAAGTGGTGGGAAGGGAGAAACAGACTACTATAGACTGATGCAGGGCTTAGTCCCAGGACCCCGGGATCATGACCTGAGTCGAAGGCAGACACTCAACCGACTGACTCACCCAGGCACCCCTGGAGGAGACTTTAAAGCTGGAGCAAAAAGACTGCCTACAGTGCTCAGACTGCACAACTGACAGCAACTGTTACAGTTCTACAGGTGCCCATCCTCAGACCCAGAAATCCCATCTGTGGCAATTTGTTCACAGAAGACAATCTAACAGGAGATGGGTGCAAAAGGGGAAAGAGAAGCAACTTAAATGTCCAACAATAGGAGATGGTTAAAAATATTATATGACATTCACTCCATGGTTTATTATATACTCATTTAAATGATGTCCACAATACATAATGTAGTGAAAAAATGTGTATACATACACATACATATGATTTTGTTTTACAAAGAGTCTGTATTACTTAGGGAAAAAATTAAAATGAAAAAGATATTTCCATTTTTGAAAAACTGCAGTCTTGCTGGAGGAGAGATGTGGCTAGTCTGAACCATGTCCCACCCTGCTGGGTGACCATAGCCCTATCTGAGCCTCGGGGTCTTCAGTGGGGAAGAGGCATCAGGGGGCTGGAGCGGAGAAGCTGGGAAGCGTGGGCCACACAGTTAAAGGAAAGGATGGGAAAGGTTGGCCCTCCATCCAGGAGGGTTGGGACAGAGACCTGCAGGTCCCAGAAGCCTCCTCACTCTACCCCCTCTGGAGTAAGGTGCTGGAGTAGAGATAGGGAGGATCACCCAGGGAGGCCCTTCAGCTGAACCCCAACTTGCTGGCTCACAGGACCACCACTTAACTGTCGGCCCGGACACCTTGCTCCTACTGCCTCCTCTGGCTGGGGGAATGGCTGCCAGCTGGGTCCCAGGTCTAGCAGCCGACTGAGAAGAGGGCAGTGTTCTTTGGTGATTCAGAAGGCATTTTTTGATCTTGTGCAGGCTTACCCAACTCTACCCTTTCAAATAGCAGCCATACCTAGGGCCTCAACGGACTTCCCAGTGTCATCTGCTAGCTCACAGACAGATGGGAACACTGAAGCTCAGAAACTAGCAGAGAGGGTCTAACTAGCAAAGTCAGAGCTACAAGCAATCTCTTCCCGCTACACCGCCTTGTCTGGGCAAAATCACCACCAGGGCTCAGTTCCCCAAAGTAGCTTGAGAGGGGCAAAAACCCAGGTTAACCAAGAAGTCAGTCATTTCTTTATTAGCTTCAAATTACTGAGAACACCAGAGGTAGTAAGTGGGAATTGGTAATATCATTTGCTGTACCTTCTAACGTGACTGAAATGTTTTTTAAAGGAACATCATGCACTTGTTTGCATGAAAATATGTAACAATATAAAGGTTTTTAAAGGTGCTGAGCCCTTACTATGCACAATGCCCTGGATCTGCCCACCTGCCTCTCCCCTCTAGGAGAGGCTGAGATGCTCTGGCTATGAATTCTGACTCTACAAGTCCCCAGTTGAGTGATCTTGGGCAAGTGACTTCCCTTCTCTGAGCCTCAGCTTCTGAAAAATGGGAATATTTTGCCTCTCTCATGGGCTTGCTGTGAGGATCAGAGGCATGCAGAGGCCTTTGCTCATACCTCAGATTGTTATCATGACCCTTCTAGACCCACTTGGCAGGAGAAACAGGACCCACCAGTGCAGACTCCTGGAAGGCAACCCTCCTGATCCAAACTCTCACATTTCCCATGCTCCAGACCCAAGTTCCCTAACACCCAGATTTCACATCGAGGGAAACTGAGGCACAGATAGGCAAGGACTTGCCTAAGGTCCCATGGCAAGTCAGGGCACTGCTGGATCAGGTCTAGGAATGCCCATGCCACCTGGAACTGGCAGGTGGGAAAGGTTTCCTCTGGGACCCCAGTTCTTCCCAACCATCACCCCTCACCTGGTAATTCCTCCAGCCCCCAGCCCACTGATCTCCATGGGCACCTCTGCTCACTCCTGCCCTTTCTGTCTAGAGTAGAATAGGGCTCATAAAGGGCGTTGTTCTTCACCATATTCCTCACCCAGTCAAAATGAAGCAAGAAGCCCTTCACAAGCCGGCTGCCATGCCTGGAATTCCACCATCTGTGCCTCATTCTCCTAGGTTAATCATTGCCTCTCACCAGGGTGACACCCCGAGTCCCTTGGAGCCCAAAGTGGGGACTGCCAAGGACACACTCCTTTCTTCCTGGGTGACAAGATGGCATCAAACCCATGCTCTCAACAGACCCATGCCCTCTGGACAAGGGGACATGCAGGAAGCAGGCAGGCTTCTTTGTCCACAGGGAGCTTCCTTCAGGCAGGGCTCTGCCCAAGTGAGAAGCTCTGAATGAAGCAGCCCGAGGTAGCAGCTGGGAACAGGGCTCTGTTGTCTCTGCTCCCAGGGTAGCAGCCTGCCCACCCCGAGTGTCAGGCAGAGCTGGGAGCTAGGAAGGCAAGTGGGGGAGGGGTCCTGAGCTAGGGGTTTGGGGCAGCACAAGCAGATCCAAGAGCTTAGGACCCCAGAGCAGCAGAGAGGTCTTGAGCAGAGCTCCCATCTTGAGATGCAGGGCTGGGATCTGCATCTGTAGTCAACTCAGCCACCTTTGAATTATGTGTGACCTTGGGCAAGTCACTGAATTGACCTGGTCCTCGGGTTCCCCCTAAGAATAATGGGAATGCTCTCCTTTACAGGACAACGTACAGAGCAGCACTAATAGAGGATGCTCTGGCCCAGGCCTGCCCATGGCCTTACCCTCTCTGGGCCTCAGGTCACCCCTTTGGCAAAGGAAGAGGTTGGATTCTCCCAACTGGACTGTCTTCCTGAGGATTTTCATGGCACCTGTCACCTTGGCAACCCAGGTGATCAGGTGTCAGGCCTGTGGCTCTCTCTCTCTCTCTCTCCCTCCCTCCCTCCCTCCCTCCCGCTCACTGGTGTGGGTTACTGCAGCCAGATGTGTGATCATCACCTCTCCTGTTCTAGAGGCAGGTGGAAAGAGGGGCACCATTGGGAATAGGCCATAGTCTTGCTCTGTGCTGTGACTGAGGTTGCAGACCAAGCTGGACCCCTTCCTGGGCACCCATCCTGGAAACTCAACTGGCTAGATTTCCTAAGGGCCCTTCCCAGATCTCTCTCCTTGGTGGCCCTGTCCCCTGTGTGGTATAGGACAGGGCCTTCTCCAAGCAGAGGGAATCCATCCCTCCCTCGGGCCCCCAGCCCCTGGTCCGAGGCCACCCACTCCCCTTCTAGGAGATCCCTGCCCTTCCTCCCTCAGGGCTCAGGCTTCTGTGTCCAAGATTAATCATTAATGGACTTCCAGGTCTAGCCCAGCTCCAGCCCCACCCACTCCATGTCCGAGGACTGGGAAAACCCTGGAGAGGGGGCTGTGAGGAAGAAACCAAGGGCAAGGCACACACCAACGCCCCCCTCCCTGCCCCCAGCGGCCCACCCTCCCCGCCCTCCGTCAGCTGCCAGGGGCCCTCGGGCCCTGGAGCAATTGCGGGGCACTCCCAAACCTCTGGGCTCTGAGTCTGACTCGTGCGGTCCTCGGAGGTTTGGGCAGTGTGGGCCGCAGCGCCAGGCAGGGCACGAGCAGGCAGTGGGTGCCGACCACCAGGACATACCTTGGCCCCGTTGTCCTCGGGCTTGGCGTGGCTGTTTCGGTCCCGGGCCGCGCCGCCCGGGCGCTCACTAGGCGGCGGGGCGAGCCCGCCCGGGCCCCCGGCTCCACCGGGCCTGGACCATGCTCCCGCCGCCGCCGCGCCACAGTCCCTCCGGCCAGGTGCGGCCGCCGGCCCGGCCCGGCCCAGCCCGTCCCCCGGTGCTGCGGCCAATAGGCGCCCTGGCCCCGGCCTCCTCCCGGCCCCTCCGCGTCCGCCCGGGGCGCACAGAAGCTGCATTCAGCGTCCCAGAGCGCAGCGCCGCGCCCCCGCCGCCGGCTCAACAAGGCGCGTTTGTCTCGGAAGCGCCAACGGGGCCATTGTCCCACCGCTGGACCCTGTGGCTCGGCTGAGCTCCCAGCCCCGGAAGGGGATTCGAGGGTGCCTGGGAAACGGGGTGGCGTGGTGGTGGTGATGAGGGCAGCCCAGCTCTGGGCAAAGGGAGGTGGCTAGGACGAGTTGCTGAACTTTCACTGGGGGCTCTGGGGCCCTGAATATCCAGTATGGCCTCCTGCTCCCGGGTCAATACAAGCTGGAGACGTACATTTCGAGGTCCAAATGTGGGTGAGGGGGATGAAGGGGGGTGTCAGAGTCCCTTGAGGGAAGCTCAGGCAAGGGACCCATCTCCAACCAGTCATGGCACTAGGTGGTCTCGGCTGATCCCATCTCTCCGGGAGTGTCCTTACAACTGCAGAATGCAGGTGCCCCACGGAGGCCCGCCTCTCTTCAGACCCCAGCTCCCTTCCTCACCCCAGGGGAGAACCAAAGACTGGCACAAATGCCACCCTGGTTTGGGAATGTGCAGCTCCACCTGTGGGCACCTTGAAATCTGCTGGGCACTCAGCAGAGCTTGGGCTGCATCAGAGCCCTGTGGCCCCCGCCATTGCTGGGCAACTCTAGAACGGGGAAAATTCCACACCAGCATGATTGCCAGGGATTTTCCATATCCAATAGGTTCACCCTCCTGTCTTACCCCAGCACCCTTCCACAGCCCCAGGAGGCCTGAGCACCCAGGAAAGCCCAAGTCATCCCCTCGGGCGACCCCGATCCCATTCCTGCCTCTGGAAGCACCTCTACCCCACCCTCAAGAAATGCCAGAGCTTAATGTAGCTCTCTCCACCCACAGCAAGGCCCGGCCAAGACAGCCGTCCTGGGTTCTCTGGTCCCTCACTCCCCAAGGGTGGGCCTGCAGCCACAGCCTGAAAAACTTCTACAGGGGCTAAGCACAATGAGGGGCAGAGGGCCAAGGCCCCCAGGTGCCTAGATTGGGGATACATGGAGCCCAGTTCCAAACCCAGACTCTGCCACCTGGGCGCTGTTCCTGACAGCTCTTGGCCCCCTGTGGAGCTATTTAGAAATCCCTGTCTGATCTGGGGAGCTGAGTGACCACCCTGCACCCTGGTTTCTGGCCCTGGCTCTGCTGTGAGGCACTGGCAGTCTGGGCAGAGGCATGTCTCTCCAGGCCTTGGCAAGGGCACTGTCAGGGTTAAGTAGGAAGCTGTAAGGATGGCCCAGCAAAGGTCACAAGTCAGGCTGCTGACAATGCCCATACTGGGGGTTACTACGTGGTTTGGCCCACAAGCCTACAAGGTAAAGCTAGGTACCCTCAACTCCAGCCCCTACAGGTTCTTCAGGCACTGGCTTCCATATTCTGGGCTCACTCCAGCAGCAAGTTATGATGATCATAGTTGCTATTTACAGAGCACCCTACTTACCTGACTCAATTGAGCCTGCATAACATTGTCACTGAACCCTCTGCACCCACCACCCTCCTCCAACCCCTAGAGAGACTCCAGAATTTCTACCTCTCACTTACACAGGAGGAAGCAATGTTCACAGAGGAAAAATACCTGGGCTGGAATGTGAACCAAGGGCAGACTCCACTTCACTGGGTGGCCCTTCTCCAACCCCACGAAGTCTTGTGAACATAGAATTCAACTGGTTCCAAAACTCCAGCAGTTTAATAACAAATGCTTCCCCACCCACACCCCATCACAGCAGCAGAATTACAGGTCCAACCATGGCGTGACGGGGGTGCTGCAGAAAGCCAGGAGGAACAGGAGCAGCTGGTGAGGGGCTGCTCAGGCCCCTACCTCCCATGTCACTGACTCCTGGGAACATCAGAGGCCTCTCCTCTGCCCAGCCACCAACAGGGAGCTCCATCCAACTGTGGCTGGGGTTCCAGCCAGAGAGCGTAAGAGGAAGCCAGCGCCAGCAGGGGGAGGAAGGGGATGAAAACAGAAGAGGCTCTGGTCCTGCCACCAAGCCCGGGTCCTCTGGCCTGCCTGTGCCAAGTCCAGCTGCCAGGAACAGGGCCACGGGCCTCACTCATCAAAAGGCTGCCACCACTCACACTGGCCTGATCTTCTTGGCCTTCTTCTGAGATCTCACAGCCTCATCATGGGCTTTCCGCTTCTCTGCCAGTTTGTTGGCCTGTGAGGATGAAGGGGGGATCAAGCTGTGATTGCAGGGTACTTCTCCTCCTCCTCCTCCAAGCCATCCCTTTATATGTATTTATTTATTTTAAAGGTTTTATTTATTCATGAGAGACACACAGAGAGAGGCAGAGACATAGGCAGAGGGAGAAGCAGGTTCCCTATGGGGAGCCAGATGCAAGGGGAACTCTATTCCAGGAACTCGGATCCCAGGAACTCGGATCACGGTCTGAGCCACCCAAATGCCCCTAGGCCATCCCTTTTTAAAGGCAGAACTTCCAGAAAAGTTAAATAGGCAGTTTACCAGGAGGATAAACAACTATTTGAATAACCTCAGGCAATAAAACAGGTCTTTACCTTTGCTTTTAAGTCTCTATTATTTTATGGGCTCACAACGAATTAGGAGAATCCCAGAGCTGGAGGTAAATGCTCCATTTACCTTCCTCCTTGGGAAAGCTGCATGCCAATCAAACTTTCACCAGGCTGCTGGGGAGGGGTCCACCTGGAACAGCAGTCTTTCCCCTGGGGCCCATCTGGCACTATCTACTACAAAACATTCACAGGCCTTTCAACCTGGCAATTACAAGCCTGCAAATTTACCTTGCAGAGACTTCAGAGGCAGGCAAAGATGTGATGTGCTCAAGGGTGTTTTCTAAGAATGACTCAAAATGAAAAGCAATCTAATCTTATTAGCAGAAAACAAGTCACTTGTATGAGCTCATAGCAAGAAATTCACCCTATGGTTAAATGAAAAACACACTCCCAAACAACATGTGGCACAATGGCTCCAAAATAATGTATTATACACACAAGAGAAACTGGAATACTGTAATTACAGATCATCCCAAAAGCAGGACTGTGAGCCACTTCTACATCATCGATTACAGAACTGTGGCGTGCAGAGAACTTGAATTTTTTTTTTTTTCACAATGAGCATCTATGACTTTGTAAATGAGAGAAACAAAATGGAAATCTAACCCAAACCTCCCATAGTCCCTCCTGCTTTATGCACATCTATTAAGTGGTCATTTGTGAAAGCGGGCACTGAGTCTGCTAGGACAGCCTTGTCCCCAGATTTCAGTAAACTCAGCTGGACAGAGGTGCCTGGGTGGCTCAGCCAGTCAAGCGTCTACCTTTGGCTAAGGTCATGATCTCGGGGTCCTGGGATTGAGTCCTGGGTGGGGCTCCCTGCTCAGGGGGAGCCTGCTTCTCCCCCTTCCTCTGCCTCCCCCCACCCCTCATGCTCGCTTTCTCCCTCAAAAAAAGAAATAAAGTATTTTTAAAACAAAGAAAAGAAAGAGCTAAACGTAAGGAGACTGAAGCCCTGAAGAAAGCCCAGGCACAAACTGCTGACACCAATATGCCCACGCAGACCCTCAGGGGTCAAGCCAGACGGGCAACCTAAGAGAAAGGCTTAGAAATGGCCTGGAGGGGGTTGGGGGGGGGGGAAGAAATGGCCTGGAGTCTGCACAGAGGAGAGTCAGCTGGTTCCAAAGTTCACCTGTGCAGCCACATCCGGTGGCCACACCTGGAGTCTCAGGCAGGTGGCAGGGGCTCACCTCTCGGATTTTGCGCCTCTTGCCAAACATGATCTTGTTATAAAGGTACTTCTCCCGCTTCTTCATCATCATGATGGCCAGGCGCTTGGCTTCATTCTCCTCCTCCTGGGCTAGCCGCTGCTTGTCCTGCAGCTTCACGGTACCTGCTGTCACTTGGGGCTTCTGCAGACATTGGGAGGACACTTGTGGATGCAGGTTTCCCCCCCCCCAACCCCCACCCGTCCCCTGGCTCTTGCCCTCTGGGCAGGGGCTAGCCCCAGTGATGGCCAGTGGGGCTGCTTCCCAGGCTACACCCCAAGTCAGCTTCCCAGTACCTTCTCCTCCATCCTCTGCTCTTCTAGGGCTGTCAGGTGGGCCTCTTCTTCCTTTTCTGAACCAGCCTCTGCATCTTCTTCCTCCTCCTCTTCATTTTCTCCCCCTTCATCACCATCATCATCTTCCTCATCTTCCTCTTCAGATTCGTCTGTATTTCCTATAAACAGCCAGTGACTTGTGAATGCCATGGGAGCCTGCTCTCCTCCTCGCAGGGCGGGAGCTGGGGCCAGTCACCACACTCTTCAGCCATGAAGACATTCCAAAGACAGTGCAGGGCTGTCCCAGTTGTGGTTCCCTCTGGTACGTCTCCCCACAGCCCCAACCTTTTCCAGAGGGCACTCCAGGCCCCCCTTCCTGACCTCTGCCACCTCCTACAAAAATACCAATGACAGCCTCCACAACACTACTGCTTGGTTACTCTGAACATCAAGTAATAGCTGATCGTAGGACACTAATGTTCCTTTCTCCTAAGCCTTAATCCAAAGGTTGATTTAAAGGGCTCTGTACCCCTGCCATCCCATTCTCAAAAGCTTGCCACCTTTGTAACCAAGGGGGGAAACAAGGTGAGGCCAAGGAGTCCAAGGCCAGCCCAGAGGAACCCATCCATCCCATCACCTGGCCCACTCACCTGGGTGCTCTCCCCGCTGCAGGGCCAGCAGCTTCAGCTTCTCAGGAGGGATGTAATCTCCTTCCTTCTCTGACACGAAGGGCGAGAGGTGTGGAGGCAGCTGCACTCCAGGGAAGTAGTCTGCCACGGGGAGGAGGAGCCGAGCATTCACACAGTCAAACACCCACTGGGGCTGCACATAGTACCTGGTGGCAGAGATGAGTCATGGAAGCAACCCGAACCCCCATGGCATCTGGAGCTTGAGACAAACCTCTGCCCCCAGAAACCCACACAGGCAAAGATGAGATCCTTAGGGACATACCTGCCAATAACAGGTGTCTGCTGCCCAGGCCGGTCGACAATCTGGTGGGTGACGCAGGGGTCTGTGACATCATATGTAGCCCCAATGCACAGAGACTTGTCCCAGGATACATCCCCCCCGAAGCTCCTACAGGCACAGGGGGAGACCACAAGAGTATTCAGCAGCATGAAGTGCCTGCCCCAGGACCCAGTGGTTTACAAACTCACTCTCCTAGGACACACCCATCTCTTCCCCACATCAGGATCATTATCAGGCCGACACCTCCAGTGTGGGCCCAGCAGAGCCTGCCCTGAGCCAGTGAGAAAGTGGTGCCAGCTGCCCTCTGACAAGTGCTTCCTGTACGCTCAGGCGCGTGCTCAACATTCTCCACGCCTGCTCTGGTCAATCTACACAACAGCCCTGAAGGGTGGATATTGACACCATCCTGACATTACTGCTGGGCATCCATGGGGGACCCAGACCAGAGTGTGGCAGACACCGTCAGCCTTGTACCTGATTACGAAAGCCAGGGCTTCACGTGGCACCTCGCGGTTCAGGAAGAACTTTAGGCCCTCAAAAAGTTTCTTCTGCTTTTCCTGTGCCTCCAGCTCCTTCCTGCGGTCCTCCTCCTGCACGGTCATCTCCTGCCATGAAGAAACCATGGCACTCTCAGGCCTGTCCACTCCCGCACTGGAGGGCAGAGGCTGGAGATGGTCCCCAACTTCCATCTAGACCCCCCATTCCCAAGCAACCCCCCATCCTGGCACACAGTCCTCACCCCATCAGCAGGAAATTCATCCATCTCAGCCTCCTCCTCCACAGGCACCACCATGCGAGCCAGACTGGCACCGAGGGCCGCCAGTTTCTACGGGAAAGAAAAGGGCTGCTGCTTGCAGGTGGAAGGTCTTGTCTGGGGGCGTGGTCAGGGTGGCAAAGAGGGAGTAGTGACAGTTCTGGGACATCAGGGGGTTTGGGTTCCAAGGGCAAGCCCTAAGCCCACCCATTTAGCCATGCACACCCCCACCCCCAGGCCAGTGACCATCGTCTGAGGGGATGCAGGGCTGGTGCTCTGGAAACTTCTCTCACCTCCATAGAACTCTCCGAGTCCAATGCATAGGTGTCCTCACTGGTCTTCGCCTCTGTTTGGGCCTGACCCTCCAGCTGGGAGGCAGGGGAAAGGTCAGAGGGAGAGGATACCACAGCCCCCGCCTCCACATGGGCAGAGAAGGGCTATGGCCCCCACATGCTAAGAAGGACCTGGGCTGGGCTGGAGCCCTACCTTGGGTGGGTAGTGCAGGTTGAGCGACTGGTAGAGCCGGAAGTTGACGAAACCCAGCAGAGTGGTATAGAACTCAGTGAAGGTGGCCATGACCCTGTAGTCAACGTCCGTTGGGTGCTAGGGGGCACAGATGACCCGTTGGCAGTGTGGGCAAGGTATTGGGGAAAGGTGGCACTGACGACCCACATAGGATACGGGTTCCAGCCCGCCCAGGGCTCCTCCAGAGCGGAACCTGCCCTCAGACCTCCTCTCTGTGAGAAGGGGCTGTATGATGTGTCCCACCACAAGCACTCTGGGGGAGGCTTTGGAGGGTTCCCAAGGGCTAGGGGCATACTGAGGCCTTGCCAGATCCTCAAGCCGCAAAAAGGAAGATCAAAGGAACTGGCTAGCGCTCCCCGCCCTTGCCCCAGCTCCCCACGCACCCTGCAAGTCCCAGTTCAAGCCAGACTTCGGCCACAGAGGCAGCCTTTCAGGGCTGCTGTGGTCAGAGCTCACCCTGCCCTGAATCACCCCACATTCTTCGTTTAACATCTTCTCTGGGGCTCACCTGTTGGCCTCCCCATGCCTAGCCCCACTGCCAGCCCAGCTGGGAGAGGCGGCCCTGCAGCATGCAGTCTGTCTGCCTCGGTGGACAGAACTTGGCATCCTTAAGCCTTGGCAGGAGCACTGGGACAGACACTCAATTCAGCGACTCCAAGCCCAGGTCCCAGCCAGAGTGACATGCATAACTTGAAGACCCAGCACAAGATGGGACAGCTGCCTGGCTCGGCCCCAGGAAGCTCTGGAGGAATGGTGGGAGAAAAGCTGCCTGCTTGGGGCAAAAGCACCTGGCTACCCTCAAAAGCTGCCAACCCAGCAAGCAGGGGACATGGAAAGGGTCATCTTTGCCCTTGAGGAGTTGATAAAGCAGAACAGGGGAAGGATCTGGGGGGCCAGACAAAGTGCTCTGACTCCTGAGCAGCACTGCTCCCCACAACCAGGGAGGCCAGCCCAGCCCTGCTGACCCCTCAGGCCCTGGATAGCACCATATGCCAAACAATGTCAAAACTGGTGGTGATCACAATGTCCCTTTTACGTTGGGCGTGCCCATGACTTTGAGCTGCTTCTCCGTTCTGCCCTTAGGCAGTATGTGAGGGCGCAGGAACCCAGAGGTGCGCCACCTATCCTCCCATTCACCCTCCATCCCTCCACCCCTCCAAGAGCATCTGCCAGGGAAGCATCTGAGGACTAACTCCACTCCGTTCTCCAAAGCGCAGAGCAGGGTCCCTTCACCCACCCACCCTCAATCCCACCCTACTACTTGCCTGGGTCCTACTTTGAGGAGCCCAGCACTAGCTGCTCAGGGGAAGAAGGCACATCAGGGCCTCAGTTATGACACAGGACTGGTCCCCCATCCTCCTGCTGGGAGGAAGTAGTGACAGTGAGCTGGCCAGGGAGGAAGGAGGAATGGACGGCCTGTTCCCTTCCCCCAGGGACAGCTGTGTGGAGGCTGGCCTCGATAGGGCCCTATTCACCACACAGAGGACATACAAAGACCAGTCTGAGCAGTGTGGGGGTGGGACATCAGAGAGAAGGAAAAAGAGGGAGGGCTAGAGAGGAAGGAGGCATGGCAAGAAGACAGGAAGGAAGGAGGAGAAGAGGAGGGACGAGCTGGGGAAGAGGGGATTGTTGAGGGCCAAGTTGCCTCTCACCCATGGACTGCAGCCTGCCCCCACACATCTCCACTGCCCTGTGGCCAGAGCAGGTTCTGGCCTTGGAACCCCGCCAGCCCAGAAAGAAGGGGGAGGGGCCCAGACCCCCAGCTCAGCCTGGAGCACCCGAAAACCTGGTCAGCAAACAGACTGTCCGGCCAGGCTAGCACATTTGCTGGTCAAGGCACAGGCAGGGAACCGGGCCAAATGCAGGCCCACAGGATGACAAGTTAGGTAGGAGAGCCTGGCCAAGACCACGTGGAGGATTAGAGGCTAATATTGCCCCATGAGGAGGCAAAATCAGGATTTCTTTCTGTGAATCCCTGCCAAAAATACTAGTCTAAAACAAGATAAATAGGAAGAAGTGCCATGTGCTAAAAGCTTCTCATATGCTCACCCTCCCCCACCTCCTCCACTCTGCCAGCCCTGGAGGGGAGTCAGGAGAAGCTGAGGAGTTCAGCAAAACAATGTGGCTAAGGTCTGGGAGCCACTAGTGGCAAGGGGGACAACGACCCCATGGATCTGAGGGTAGGACTGGGCTCTGCCACTGTCCAAGCTTTGACAGCTGCTCCCTGTTCACTCAGCAATTCCAAAGGGCCAAGCACCAGGCACTTTGAAAGTTTTTTTTTCCTTAAATCCTCAGAACAAGGCTTAGAAAGGCACATTACTGGCTGAGGCACAGAGAGGTGCAGAAACATGTCCGAGGTCACCCAGCTGGGAAGACTGGAGACAGGCTGGCTCCAGCTCTTACTACGATGCTGTGTGCTACATTCCTCACCCCCCACATCCCACCCCCGGCTGCACTCGGGAACCCAGCACATGCTGGACTATACAGGACAACAAAATCCCCCCTCCGCCCAAGTCCTGTCTACAAGCCAGAGAAGGAGCAACGGCCCAGCACAAGACCCCACCTTCCCTTCCCCACAGGCATACTCACATCATGGGAGAAGGCATAGGGCGTGATCCACACAATGGGCTGCCCCAGCACCTCAGCCTGGTAGTAAATGCCTTTGATGGAAAGGAAGACCTGAGGGGAGGGGATGGTATGGTGAAAGGCACTGGGAGGCAGGGTTGGTAGCAGAGCGGGCCCCCTGCCCCCAGGCAGCCCTGGGCTAACCTTGCGCAGGGCACGGGCAGCAATGACGTAGTGCAGGAACTCCACTGTGAGCCGGCGGCACAGCTGAATGGTCTGTACATGGCACTTGCCAGTCCGTGGGAAGGTGGAGAAGAGGAAGCACATGGAGAGGGCATCATCCAGGTCCCGCAGAGCATCTATGAATGTGGGGTACCTGCAGGGCCAGGAGGGCAGTGCTCACAGGCTCAGTCAGCCTAGGCTCCAAGGGGGGCCCTGAACTCCTTGTCCACTCTTGTCAGTCGCTCCAGTGGCCCCATTCCTAAGCAGGCCTAGCCACTACCACCTCCTGACCACAGAGTTAGGCAATACCCAGGGGCCTGGCAGTGCCAGCTTCCCCATAGCCTTGGGAGGAAGCACAAAATGAGGACCCACTTCAGAGCCCACTTAGCTCTGAGGATCAGAGAAATCCCAATGAGGGTCCTAAAGACACTCACTGCACATCAAGGACTCAGTCTGGACCTACTTCTCTTTGTGATCAAAGAGCGTAAATTGAGTCAGTGTCTAACTCTTTTTCAAAGTGGTAACCATAGTCCGAAGCAAATATATCTGGATGTCCAAAACAGAAAGCAGAAAAATGTGACCTAGTGGGTCAAGGTGGAGGATGGGGGCTGGAATACACTCAGCTACACTTATGGCTGGGCCCAACCACAGGTCACCACAGTGAGTTACATCTTGTCCCTCATCACTCAGCCCTCTGTCTAGTTTGCAGAACCAATTAGAACCAGATGGCAGGGAAGCCTGGGTGGCTCAGTGGTTAAGCGCCTGCCTTTGGCTCAGGTTGTAGTCCCAGGATCCGGGATAGAGTCCCGCATCAGGCTCCCCAGGAGGAGTCTGCTTCTCCCTCTGCCTGTGTCTCTGCCTCTCTCTCAGTCTCTGTGTCTCATGAATAAATAAATAAGTCTAAAACAAAAACAAAAACAAAAAAGAACCAGATGACAAAAATACTGGAATTTTTTCAGTCCTGGGCCAGGAAAAGCCAGAGCAAGAAAGCACTTCCAGGATTCCTGTGGCAAATGGGGAAGCTGACAAGAACAAGCGACCCTCGGCAGGATCAACTACTTCGTGGCTGCCCTGCTGAGGGATGAGGGCCCAGGTCATGGAGGAGACACTGGGGTATGTGTAATAATACTTGGATTTCAGCCCTAGCTGTGACCCAGGATGGGTCACTTGGCCTCACCCAAGCCCAGTGATTTCACTTGGAAAATGACTGCTGGGCCAAACAGTTGGTTTCGAACTGGGCTCGTGTAACTCCCTGGAAATGCCTAAGGACAAGTAGACAGACAGAGCTTCAGGTCTCCCTCCCCTAGCCAGGACAATTTTGGGAGCCCCAGCATGCAAAATGCCCTCCAGAAAGCTGTCTTTTACAGAAGTGTTCTGCTGCTTCAAAAAGGGACTCTGAAAGCCACAAGACCAGAGATGGCCTGGTCCTTCCAGCCCTAGGTGGTATCACTCCCTGCAATGTGTCAGGAGGAATCTGCCAGTCTTCAAACCATACTGAGATGGAAGAAAGCCTGCAGGGACCTCTCCAAAGACCACAAGAGGAGAGGCATCTGGCTTTCTGGTGGGCAGGCAACCTCAATCTGGTGCCTCAAAGTTTCCTCTGTCTCATGTACAAACCCACCAACCCAGCCAGGACCTTTGTAGAAACAGCACCAACTATTTCTGAGCCATCTGCCTTTTTTTTTTTTTAAACGATGGCTAAGGAGATGGAGGTGACACAGATTTGGAACACCATAACCACACTGCCACCTGGTGTGGGCATGAATCCAGACACTTGGCTTTTTTTCTCGTGCAAGTTTTGCATTTGTTCCACACAACAGCTGCGTGCCCCAGACATGACAGGAGCTATCGTCTCTCTCTAAGAGGAGAGCTTGCTCAGAGCAGGAACTGTTCCCAGGCCGCCCAGCTTGCAGGCTGCAGAGCTGTGGTGAGAACACCACATGTCTGACTCCTCTGCTGGGGTTCTCTCCATGCTAGCCCATGGCAGGCCTGACTTAGTGCAGCCAAGTCCATCCAGCCTGGAACAAGTGTTTCTAGGCTGTCAGCCCCCAAGAGAAGATGGACATTCATTAGCCCAGGATTTCTGAACCTTACCACTACTGACAATTTGGGCTGGTTGTCCTGTGAGGCAGGGATTATCCTGTGTACTGTAGGGTGTTTAGCAGCATCCCTGGTCTTTACCCATTAAACACCAGTAGGACTCCTTCCCCTGCCCCATATCCAGTCATGAGAACCACAAATGTCTCTAGGTATTGCCAAATGTCTCCTGGGGACCAAACTATTACTGGTTAAGAACCACTGACTTAGCCAATGGATGAGTAGGACTGCTGAGAAGACTGGACAAGAATACTCAAGGTCAGAGGCACCCACGTCTGCACATCTGCTCATGTGCCTGAGGTGCAATCCCAGAACTTTGGCTCTCGATCACCACAGGGCCTTTGCACCTGCTGTTTCCTTTATTTCTCTTGGCTAGTTCAAACATCTGCCCCCAGACACCTACTCTGACAAGCCTATAAGTAACGTATGTCCTCTCAGTCCCTTCATGCAGTTAGCATCCCATATGGCGCTTGCTGTGACTTGTTTTTTTTTTTTTTTTTTTGGTTTAAGATTTTTAATTTATTCATGATACATAGAGAGAGAGAGGCCGAGACACAGGCAGAGGGAGAAGCAGGCTCCATGCAGGGAGCCGGATGTGGGACTCAATCCTGGGACTTCAGGATCATGCCCTAGGCTGAAGGCAGGCACTAAACCACTGAGCCACCCAGGGATCCCCACTTGCTGTGACTTGTAATTATTCTAGCAATTTGTTTGGTTTTTTGGACTGCTTCCTCCAAAAGGATGCCAGCAACTTGAGCAGGGTCTTGGTCTTAGTCCCAGTTTTATGACTGAATTCCCAACTCACCGCTCCTTGACAATGTGGTCAAGTTTGTAGTTGGGCTTGTTGTCCTTTAGACGCTCCACAGTGTTCCACTCACTCTTCCCATATGCCTTCCGGAGCTTTCGGACAAACACCTGGGAAAGAGGAGGAGATCATTGACACTGGGGCCAAGGGCCTCTTCCACTAAAGTGGGATACATGGAACGGGAGGACTCTCAAGGCCTCCTGAAGCTGATCACAGCTATCTGATTGTGCCATCTGATCCCCTCAGCCCAGGATGTATAAAACAGTGAACTACAAAAAATATCAAAACTGACCCACACAGATGAGCAGAGCCAGACCAATATACCATTGTAATGGATAACCAGAGATAACCACTCAGATGCGCTGACTCCACACGTTTACATGAATACATGTTTTCAGCCCTATTTTCCAACAGAGGCCAAGTGACCCCTTGGCAGGGCAGCTCAGCGCCAGGAAAGCTGGCCTTCATTTTTAGCACCAGTCTGTA
The DNA here is from genome assembly GCF_018345385.1 of Vulpes lagopus. Taxonomy (NCBI): domain Eukaryota; kingdom Metazoa; phylum Chordata; class Mammalia; order Carnivora; family Canidae; genus Vulpes; species Vulpes lagopus. The sequence goes on along the minus strand of NC_054837.1, from coordinate 13,127,826 downwards.
TAGGCATGAAATAAGCCACGGGCCCAGGTATGGGCCCAGAATGTCCTCCGAATCAATTGATTTCTTCCCTACTCTTGGTCAGGCTTACCCTTGGCACCCTTCAGAGGCTCTAAGGCTACATCTGCTGAATAGTCACGACAGCCATTACCCACAACGGGCCCACTTCCAATGCAGTAAGTTTACGTAGCTAAAAAACCCAGAAGCAAAACAGAGCCAGCCATCTACCTCATGGACTTGGGTAAGAGGGCCAGAAGCAGGTGCTGGCCAGTCTCCTGTAGCCACCAAGTGGCGCCTCAAGCCCCCCACCCCCACCCCCCAGGGCTCAGCCTGGCCCTGCCACTCTACAAAGGTTTCAGTAACAGCAGTGTACTTTCAATTACCAGCATTTGGTCTAATGAGGTTTCTACTTTCCCCGTGGGATTTAAGCATTTAATAGTTTCCATTTATGGAATGGAAAGCTTGGTCTCCTGGGAGCAATTCCAGAAAGAATTTGAAAAGGAGCAGTTTCTTTGGGCAGAGAAGAATACACCCAAGAGTCCCTGAAATAGTACCATCTTTGCTTCAGAGGCAATAAATTTATTTTCCAAAGGACCAGGGGAAAGGTACAACAGGTAAAAAGCATTAATCATTTGCCAGGTTCCGTGTAAATGATTTCCACACGTGATCTCAGTTAATCCTCAAGACATTCCTTTGAGGTAGAATTACCTCACCCTTCTACAGGCTTGCTCAGAGAGGTTAAACAATCTGCCCAAGGTCACAGTTGGTGGGTCACAGAGCAGTGATGGACCCCATCCAGACCACAGAATCCAGGCCTCACCTTGTACTCCCGGAACTTGTTGACAATGGGTTCATGGAGGAGGAACTTGATGTCTTTAAGAAGGTAAAAAGTTCGGGCTGCTGTAGAGCCTTTGTTAACCTTCTTCTTATGTTTGGGTTCATGAGGATAAATTCCCTTCAGGATGCACAGCCGCCTGGAAGATAAAGGCCATTCCTTTTGTCAGTAAACATGCTGAGCACTGGCCACAGCAGGCCTGCAAAACAGCAGTGAACAGGTAAAACAGGGGCCCTACCCTTGGAGAATTCATGTTCCTGTCCAGGATCTGACAATCATAAGCCCCGAAAATCACCTAATGCAGACTTGTCACATGTACCAGAAAGGAAACAATCAGGATGTTGACAGAGGCCAGATGGCAGGTACCTCTTTTAGCAGAGGGAGTCAAGAAAGGCCTTGCTGAGAAACCAACATTTCAGACATATAAAAAGTTGAGGGAAAAGCATCCTAGAAGGACAAAGGCTGTAAGGGTGGAAGTGCTGGGTGACTAAAAGTGAGCCACACAGCAGGGCTCAAGGATGTGGGAAACTGTGGACTGGACTCTAAGAGGAGCTGAGGACCCCTAGCTGCAGGATCAGGGGTCTTTTCTGCCAGAAGGGAAGGGATGGGTGACAAAGACCCAGCCAGAGAATAGCAATGCACTGTACCAGTAGGCCTATTCTGATGACCCAGAGTGGCATGACCCATTCTCCAGCTTCCCTACAGACCCACACCTGGCAAAGCACAGCTTATTAAAGCAAAGCCAGACAAGAAAGAGGAGGGCTATCAGGATTCTAGACAGAGTTTGTGGTAGCACAGGTAAGATAGGAAGGCAGCTGAGTTTTCACCATCACTGAGTGTGACTCACTGTCCAGGCACCCCGACTCAGTTCCTCTATTCCAATCTCCTCCAGCCTCACCTGAAGTCAGCCAGGCTCAGCTGCAGCTTCTTCCGGGCTTTGTTTCGGGTGATGTAGTTGGTGGCAGAGCCTCGTTCGTACTTGGGGAGAAAAAAAAAAATAGCTGACCATTAGCAACAATTGCAGTGAGGACAATCTCTGGGCATGCCTCATGCCAGAGGCAACTATCACTGTGGCCAAGTAACCAAGAGGCTTCTGGGGCAGGAAATGCTATAGGAAGGGAGTCCACCTGCCTGAACAAGCTCTCCTGCACTGTCCTTACAGTAATCAGTGTAAAGGACACATACATCTGCATGATACTGGGGGCCATGAAGTTGCTATGGATCAGGTGTTATGCTTGGTAGTAGCTCTAAGTACTGGCTGCTGTGATTAATGATTTCCACACATTATTTCATTTACTCCTCACAACCCCATGGCATCGGTGCCATTAAAATTCTCATTTTACTGAGAAGAAACAGGCTCAGTAAAATAACCTATCCAAGTCACATAGTTTTTTTAGGGGCTGGGATTCAAACACAGGTCTGAGTCCTGAGCCTCAGGGCCTAATCCCCTAAGCCAGTTTTTTCAACTTTTTCATTATGACCAACACCTACCACTAGAAGCCTTTTTAGACCACGCTCCCCCTTAATCGTCCCCTCTCACAACCCCATGAAATGTTAATACTACAAACATACCAGACCTATAATGTAATGTGGTCTTTTCTGTTTGTTTAATTTACAGAAAAGAGAGCACGTGCACACACACGGAAGGAGAGGCAAAGAAGAGACTATTCAGCAGACCCCCCTCTGAGTGTGGAGCCCCGACATGGGGCTAGATCCCATGACCCTGAGATCATGACCTGAGTCAAAGAGTCAGAAGCTTAATCGACTGAGCCATCCAAATACCTGTGTAATGTGGTCTTTTTAAAGGGCCATAAACCATTGAAATATCTAAGTCCCCTTCAACTAATTTTTGTTCCCTTATGAGTGATATCCAGTTGAAAATGCACGCTCTAAGCCAAAGCCTCTTCCTTCCACCATTCATTCATTTAACAGAAAATAAGAGAACCTCTACTGTGTTCCAAGTATTAAGTATTAAGCTAGATGCTATGAGGGCAATGAAGACAGAAGGCCTGGTCTCTACCTACCCCCAAGGAGCATACAATCTGATGCAACCATGTGGATGTCTGTAGTGCCAAGATGCTGCCTCATGGTCGCATCTCTGTATCAATGATAAAGAGCAGCAGTACATTGTACCAGGAATGTCTTTCAAAACAAGATCATCCTCTGCAGTAAGACAGCAGGTACCTTGATGGCCAGTCCAGCTCTAAAGAGAGAAACCTATAGCCCCTTTAAAGTATGTTTATTTTTTTTAACGTTCTTAGTTTATTAATCTTCTCATGAAAAATCTGCACAATCACCTCAGATAAAGCCACTGCAGAATCTTTACTCCTTCTGTTGTCCAATCTCCAGCTCACTTTTTGCCAGTACCAACGTTGGCTTTTGCAGTCGCCCTGACTTTCTTCATTCTGTTTTTGTGTCCTTTGCGCTGTTTTCTTGAAGTCTGTTTCTTCTCATACAAGCCATGTTTTGCAAGTCTATGTTTGGGTTCATTTTTCTTTGCATAATCCAAGGAATCATAAATCATGCCAAAGCCAGTTGTCTTGCCACCACCAAAATGGGTCCTGAATCCAAATACAAATATGACATCTGGTGTGGTCTTGTACATTTTGGCTAGTTTTTCCCGAATTTCTGTCTTAGGTACTGTTGCCTTCCCGGGGAGAAGAACATCAATGACCATCTGTTTCCGCTGAAGCAGTTGGTTGGTCATGAACTTCCTGGTCTGGATAGTTACTGTGTTGTTCATGATGGCGGCCGAGCTTTAAGCCAAAAGTATGTTTATAACCCTTCACTGTCTTACTGCTCCCTGTCACAAAATACACCATTTATTCTTTCCTCCAGACATTGTTTACTGGAGATACAAAGATGAGCTTCAGTCTGTCTCAGAAAGCTAACTGTTCATTAAAAGTGTTTTCCGTAGCCTTACATCACACATGTGTCTGTCATCATGCTTATTATTTTAAACATCAAGTGGTTAAGTAGTTCTCAATTGGGATGGTTTTACTCCCTGGCTGTGTATGGGATGGAAGGAAGGGAATTAGGCATTTTGGATTGTTGAGTGCCATTGGCATCTAGTGTGTAAGAGGTCAAGATGTTACTAAACACCCTATGATGCACAGGACAGCACTCTACAACAAAGCATTATCTGGCTCAAAATGCTTGTGAAACCCAGCATTAAAAACTGTCATGATCTGAGGTGCCTGGGTGACTCAGTCAGTCAATCATCTGCCTTTGACTTGGGTCATGATCCAGGGTCCTGGGACAGAGCCCTATGTCAGGCTCCCTCCTCGGCAGGGAGCCTGCTTCTTCCTCTACCTCCCTGCTCATGCTCTCTCTCAAGTAAAATCTTAAAAACAAAAAACAAAAAAAACCCTGTCGTGGTTTGTTTACATAGCTGCATCCATGTTGCAAGGGAAGATTATCCATCTTACTTATTTATTTATTCATTTATTTTAGAGGATTTTATTTATTTATTCATGAGAGACACAGAATGAGAGGCAGAGACATAGGTGGAGGAAGAAGCAGGCTCCTTACAAGGAGCCCGTTGTGGGACTCAATCCTGGAACTCCAGGATCATGCCCTGAGGCCGAAGGCAGATGCTCAACCGCTGAACCACCCAGGCATCCCTCCATCTTATATATTTGTAATTCCAGACACTAGCACTTACTGGTTGTTCAATAGCGTGCTGGGTTAAACATAAACAACAGAAACTTACAATCTGAAGGAAACACGAAGCAACTGCATCTTCCTCACTTTCACCCCTTCCCCAATCTTTTCATACCACTAAGGTGATCCTCCATAGAGCAACAAACAAATCCTTGAAAAAGCGACCATGGTACTTCCCCTTTAGTTGAGGCCTTCTGCACTTGGAATAAAAACCAAGCTCCTCACGGTGGCTCACAGGCCTTCCACATCTGGTCCCTGTCTAACCTTAACCTCACCAAATGCCATTCTTCCCTTGGTTTACCACGTTTACCATATTTGATGTCCTTTTTTGTCCTTTTACCATATTTACCATATTTGATGTCCATATTTGATGTCCACACTTTGATGTCCTTCTAATTTTCTGCACACAGAAAGCCTTTCCCACCTAACAGTCTTGCTACTGAGTTTCCCCTCAGGTTTGCTCGCTAAGAACTCCCAGGCCCCAGAACCCATCTGAGATCTTCTGATCTTTCGGATTTCAGCCCAAACGTTGAGTTAGAGAGACCTTCCAACACGACACTAACCGAAGTAAGTATTCTTTTATATTCTCCGCTCTTCTCTTTCATATCACATTTAACAATCTGTGATCGTTTCATTTGGTTGTTCAGTGTTAACCCTCTTTCCTCGCTAGAAAGTGAGCTCGGGGAAGGCAGGGACCACATCTGACTGTTTATGTTTCCCTCCCCAGCATCCAAGGCAGGTTTAACAGGGAAGGGAATAACGAGTTTTGGAGATCATAAACTTGACGGAATAGTAAACTTTACGTAACGTTTATTATTGTTTCAGTAAACAGTTGTCTTCCGGCCCGGTCTGCATTTGGAGTGAAGCTTTCCTTCGCAATTCCCAACTTTCATTTACAGCCCTACTCCAAAGTTCTTTCCCGGACTTCATCGGACGAGTACTGCCACCCTCGCCCATCCTCGGACCCCTTCTCATAGTTGTCTCTCATCGCATAGGTCACAGCCGTTTCTGAACACCTGAGGGGCCACGGCCGGGAAAGGTCCAGTCCCCTGGCTCCCTCGCTCCCATCTGCCGCCCGGCCCCCCTCTCCCCAGCCCCACCCCGCCGGGGATACCGCCTCATTCACCTTCTTCTTCTCCAGGCCTCCCATAGCTCCACGTTGAAGGGTCTACCAGCGCCGCGCGGACTGACAGCGCCACTTCCTCTCGCACGTGCCCTGCCTAGGGCCCCGAGGCCCCCACGCCGCGGGTCTGTGCGGGCTGCCCGATGATGTGCCTGAACGAGTCTTGGGCAATATTTGGCTTTCCTCCTCGAAAACATACAACTGAGCTTTCTGAAAAAGATCACCGAGGCCTCTCTTTAGAGTTCTTTCTCATCTGTGAACATATGACAGTCAGTTTTCATGTTTAAACGAACACAGATATTCAGGCGTTTCTATAACCATCCTGGGGACGCTCGCTTGATTTTTAATAGAACCCCGTTGCATGTTGGGATGCAGGGGGGCGGAAGGCTTGGCGACAGCGCAGTACCTTCTGGGATGCAGAGGACAACGTCGCTGGGAGGTGCGCGAGCGCCGGTCGCGTTGTCACGGTAACGGTTGCTAGGCACCGTGGGAACTAGGCTCCTCCCGAGGAAAAGCGGCCGCCGGGGGCGCTGACTGAAGCTGGGTTGTGTTTTCCGGGGGCGGCCGGGGGGCTTTGCCTTTGGTTCATTGGCTCTTAGGGGGATGAAGCAGATCAAAAGCAGAATTTTTTCTTCAGAGAAGTATAGTGACCCTAGAAGCCACTTTTCTGTTGCGAGCCTTAGCGGTGAAGTGACAAATGACAAAAGGCGAAGCAGAGCTATAGAACTCTGGTATATATATATATATTTTAAAGATTTTATTTATTTATTCATGAGAGAGAGAGAAAGACCTAGGCCGAGAGAAGCAGCTTCCCCAGGGGCGCCTGACGCCCTGAGCTGAAGGCGGACGCTCAACCACTGAGCCACCCAGGCGTCCCTGTGGTATATTTTAAATGTATATTCAGCATGTTTGAGCTTTACTTTCCATATTGTGTTCCTCAAAGGATAATTATGAGGATTATACAAATCTTCACACCACCTTTGGATGGTGTGTGATGTGGAGACCAAAGGCGAAAGAAATACAGGAAAAAAACCTAAATTTCCGTATAATGTACATCCCATTGACAAGTACTTGGGACAGACAGGGTGACCTTCCTCCAGGAACTCAGCTGCCTCAACGTTAACACTTTGCTAGAGGCAAACAGGCAACCTTAGGGACGCCTGGGTGGCTCAGCGGTTGAGCATCTGCCTTTCACTCAGGGCCTGATCCTGGAGACCCCAACATCTTACATCATTTTGCTGTCCCAACAGGCAGCCTGAGTCTTCCTCATCTGGACTCCGAGCTTGGGTGCAAACTTGCTAAGTGCTTTCTCTTCTCTTTCTTTACTTTCATTTCACAGCTTTTCAAGGAGTATGGTCTTACTGGAACACTTTCACGTCAATTGCTCAGGCTGCAATCTTCTACCTTGTGGCAGCTCTATGGGGAGGAAAAAGCCTGCCTCTTGGCTGGAAGTTTGTCCCCTGGCCCGAATGGTAATAAGACCCAGAAGCTTGATGTCTTCTCTTCATTTCTGTCCTTATACAAAATTGTCTTGGTCGGGGGGCGGGGAGGCACGGGACAGCCACCTAAGTCACTAGGCCAGCTGCCAATCTTAAGACTCTCCTGTGAGGTTTCCTCATTGGTCTAATGAGGTCCCCTCCACATCTCTGATTAAGCCACTTGTGGCTGTGAGACCTGCACTCGGAGCCAGCCAAAACCAGTACCTGATTGAATTCAACCCAGGACCATTTCCTAGGGAAGTTAGCTGTAAGAACCACCTGCGTTAGAATGTCACTTAGATCATGATGGATTTCTACCTTAAGTGTTTTCCATCAATGTCCCCTTCTAACTACTTAAATGACAAATTTGGTAATTTCCCCTTGTAAAACTTTTGTAGTGTTTTCCTTGGGTTAAAAAGGGAAGGTTCTTCATGGCAAGGCAAAGCATGGCACGGTATCTCAGTCCATACACCAGCACCCATTTGAAGTCTAGAATGAAACGCCAGTATTCCCTCCTACAGGGCAGGGTGGTGATCATAGCGATTTCATTGAAGGACACCTCACGTCACTTTGACACCCGGAACCTCCCATATAGCTTGTGTGGCAAGCCACTCAGAAACCAGGGGGTGATTTTCTTGGCAATTGACCTCTCCAGTTCCCAAGGACTCTCCCTTGGAATGCTTTTTAACTCACTGTAAACGCAATGCCTGGGTGGCTCAGCAGTTAAGTGTCTGCCTTCAGCTCAGCCCATGATCCTGGAATCCCTGGATCGAGTCTCATATTAGAATGAAAACAGAGCTCAATGCCCTTGAAAGCCCCCATATCAGAGTGTAAACAGAACTTGAGAAATTCCACCACCCCTTCTGAAAATCCCCTAGACCAGCCTATAAAAAACCCAGCTGTAACCCACTTCGGGGTCCAAGTCCCTGCTTCGCTGTGTTGGGTATACTTGGATCCAAGCTCAAGCTTGTTAATAAACCCTGGTGCGCTTGCATTGGTGTCGGCTCCTTGGTGGTTTCTTGGATTTGCAATCTTGGGCACAACAGGATCATGATCTGAGCCAAGGGCAGATGCCTAACTGACTGAGCCATCCAGGTACTCCTTAGTTTATGATTTTAAAGATCTCAAAAACCTGTATTTGTCAGAAGCCCTTTTCATGAAATCTCCTTAAAGATGAAATGTGTTTCTCAAGAGATTAAAACAATGACTATAAATAGGAAAAGACTAAAAAATGGACATGGTTAAAGATCTGATAAGAGAATTCCTTGTAACATAACTGACAAGGAAATCCACTTATTTCTGTGACACCTAACCCTTCAATAACCAAAAGAATATCAAATGATGGCCTTATATCAAAATGTATGAAAAATTTTAGGAACTACATATGATCTCTGAAATAGTTATAGCATTTACCGAAACACTATAACCGAAAGTTTATCATTTGTTTAACAGTGTTTCTGGAGTAACTGAACATACCAAATAAAAAGGCCTGATTAGTCAAAAAAAGACTTCACTTACAATTTAAATCTCAAGGGAGTTTGTTTAAAACCCTCAGAAAGTTGTTATTTTTTTTTTAATTTATTTGAGAGAGAGAAAGAATATGAATAGGGGGGAGTGGCAGAGGGAGAAGGAGAGGGACAAGCAGACTCCCTGCTGAGCAGGGCAGGTCCCCATCTGAGCAGCCAGATGGAGGGCAGGATGCCAGGACCCTGAGATCCTGACTGAGCCAGAGTCAGAAGTTAACCAGACTGAGCCACCCAGGCGCCCACCCCCTCAGAAAGTTTTAAAGCACATTCCTATACAGTATCACCGATCATTGCAAAACTTAAAACTTAATAATTTATTTAACCAAAGTAGCAATAAGAGATTCCAAAGAGCAAATAAGTAGGCTTATATAGTTGTTAGCAAAACTTAGCTCCTTTAATATTGAGAAGTTTTAACTATCTTAAGTAATCAACGACTTGATAAAGACCAAACATAGAAACTTTGGTTTCCTAGGCAGACAAAAGAGAAAAAAAAAACTTTGTTTGTATTTTCTTATTAGGAGCAGACCAACAATCCAAGGAAACTTGTCTTTTTATAATTGTATAAGAATTGTAATCTTAAAAAAAATTGTAATCTTATACCAAAAATACTTTAAAAATCCATTCATTTCGGGCAGCCCTGGTGGCGCGGCGGTTTAGCGCCGCCTGCAGCCGGGGGTGTGATCCTGGAGTCCCAGGATCAAGTCCTACGTGGAGCCTGCTTCTCCCTCTGTCTGTGTCTCTCTCTTCTCCCTCTGTCTGTGTCTCTGCCTCTCTCTCTCTCTCTCTCTCTCTATGAATAAATAAATACAATCTTTTAAAAAAATCCATTCATTTCAAACTTAGTCCCAACTATATATAAAATTCCTTTCCAGTGATTTCCCTTCTTAAACTTTCTACAACTTTTTAATTCAGATTTTTACCTAAACCTTCCCCCACGACCCGCCGCCCATCAGTCTTAATGACATTTAGCAGAAGAATTTTAACTGTTAGAAACCATAGTCTTCAATGAAAACTAAGTAGTAACCAATTGTCAACTGTCTGTTACACCAGAATTCTTTTAGATCTGAAATTTATGAATACATTTTACAATTTTAAAAACATTTTTCCAGGGGCAGCCTGGGTGGCTCAGTGATTTAGCGCCACCTTCAGGCCAAGGCGTGATCCTGGTGACCCGGAACGGAGTCCCACATCGGGCTCCCTGTGTATGGAGCCTGCTTCTCCCTCTGCCAGTGTCTTTGCCTTTCTCTCCCTCTCTCTCTCTCTGTTTCTCATGAATAAATAAATAAAATCTTAAAATAAAAACATTTTTCCACAGTACAATCTTTTAATAAAGCTCAAAGCATGTTTACCAACAGACCCAATATCTTTAGTTTCTTTGTAATAAGAAGCCAAAAGTAGATAAACTTTATGTTCAATAATCAATGTATCAGTATCTTATTTATTTGGAAAAGACTTAGTTGTCCACTTGATGTGGTTGGGAGTGATGGGATTCAGAGAGGGCAGCCAAGAAAGAATTCTAAAGATATCTTTGGTGCAAAAAGGTGGTTTTATTAAAGCACAGGGACAGGACCCCTGGGCACAAGGAGCTCTGCCCTAGAATTGTGCAGAGCAACTAATTATATACTACAGAGTTGCGGGAGGTAAAGACAAGGGAAGTTTACAAAAGAACTTTCATATGCTAAAGAAGACCCACAGGATACTAGGGGTTGTTTTTCCTTCTAGCGAAGCATGAACATTAAGACAGTTGGGAGTTTCCTGGAGAAGTTCATACTCTGACTGCCTCAAATATTTGTCAACAGGCTGCAGGTTATAAGGAAATTTTATTTTATCTACATTTCCTTGTCTTTGTTCCGTACATTACAGTGAATTCATTTTATCATCCAAGCAAACTTTAGTTTCAGGTTACCAAAGACTTTGAAAACTATCTTAATCACTCATGACAGGGATGCCGGGTGGCTCAGCGGGTTGTGCGTGTGCCTTTTGCTCAGGGTGTGATCCTGGGGTTTGGGATCGAGTCCCACACTGGGGTTCTTGCAAGCAGCCTACTTCTCCCTCTGCCTATGTCTCTGCCTCTCTCTGTGTGTCTCTTATGAATAAATAAATACAATCTTTAAAAGAAAAATTACTCATGAGAAATTTGTGAGACAGACAAAATCAGCCATCATTTTAAGCCATTTTTTTTTCTTTTGGTGACAAATTGCAACAGAGATCATAATGATGTAGTTTTGGAATATAGGTGAGGTTTGATGGGATGAGGTCTGGCCGATGATCAAGAAAGAATTCTTGAGGGCAGCCCGGGTGGCTCAGCGGTTTAGCACCTGCTTTCAGCCCAGGGCATGATCCTGGAGACCTGGGATGGAGTCCTACGTGGGGCTCCTTGCATGGAGCCTGCATCTCCCTCTGCCTGTGCCTGTGCCTGTGCCTCTCTCTCTGTGTCTCATGAATAAATAAATACAATTTAAAAAAAAAAGAAAATTCTTGAGATGACTTTGATGCAAAATGGTGGTTTTATTAAAGCATGGAGACAGGACCCAGGTATAGAAACAGCTGCACTGGAGTTGTGAGCAGGGATTGATTATATACTTTTAAGTTAGGAGGGCAGAGAGAAAGGAAGTTTCCAAAAGGATTTTCATATGTGAAAGACATACAGGATCCTAGAGGTCTGGCTATTGTCAGGCTAAGGTTCCTTTTTGCCTCTAGGAAGGCATTAATTAACCTTAACGCAGTTTTGAGTTCCTCGAAGAGTGTCATACTCTGCCTTTCGCAAGAGTTTGTTAATTGGCTGCAAATTGTAAGGAAATTTAATTTTACTTGCATTTCTTTTTACCTTTGTTCTCATCATGTCTACTCGTGGAATGTATTCTTCACCATTGTGGTGAAGAGTCCAGTCTCTGTAGGTAGACACACTTGGCTTTAGGAATAAGGCACCTTACCTCACTGTACCACTCTTCCTCAATTGTAAAATGGATACACCAACTACATAGAGTAGTTGCCAAAATAAATATTGTTAAATTATTTTTTAAAACAGACAATTGTGATCCAGCCACTTTGGAAGATAGTTTGGCAGTTTTGTTTCAAAACTGAATGTGGTCTTTTTTGTTTGTTTGTTTGTTTTTTGTTTGTTTGTTTGTTTTGTTTTTCAAAACTGAATGTGGTCTTAAGATTCAATCCAATAATGACACTTTGGGCAACTTATGTGAATACTAAATATATATACAAAACCTGCTGTGAATATTTAGAGCAACTTTATTCATAATTGCTAAAATTTAAAAGGAACCAAGATAATCTTCAATAGGTGAATGGATAAACACACTATGGTGAATGGATAAACACACTATCCATAAAGAAATGAGTTATCAAGCCATGAAAAAAAGTGGATAAATCTTAAATGCACATTGCTAAGTGAAAGAAGCCAGTCAGCAAAACCTACATATTTTAAAATTTCAATTTTAATGCATTCTGGAAAATGAAAACTATAGACAATTAAAAGACCAGTTAGACAGTTAAAAAAAAATCGATGGTTGATAGAAGTTCAGTGGTAGGGGGAGAGAGGGTTGACTAGATGAAGCACATGGAGTTTTTTAGGGTGGTGAAACTATGCTGTGTGATACTGTACTGGAGGGGTATGTCACCATGCATTTGTCAAAACCCACAGTATGGTAGAACACAAAGAGTGAATCTTAATGTGTGCAAATTAACACAAAAAGAATTACTTAGGAGGTCAGTGGAATCCCAGGATGGAATGCAGATTGTGATAAAACAATCTTAACAGTTCATTAAATGTATGGAACAGCCTTGCTGAAGAGGATGGGAGGTAGATGAGAGAAGTAACATGTCAAAAAATCAATTGACCATATGTGCGAGGGTTTACTTTTCATCTCTTGGTTCTAGCTCATTGGTCTGTATGTATATCCTAGTGCCAAACTGATGAGGGAGCAGAGAGAGCTGAGGACAAAGCCCAAGCTGACCCCCCAACCCCCTACTAGGATATAGGATTCAGGATTGGTGTGACTCCCTCAGGCACTCCTGGCTGCCCTAAAACTAAGAGAAGGGAAAACAAATAGTTAAATAGAGATCACAGTCCTGCAAGACAAGATTCTCCATCAGTTTGCAAATGTCTTAGTGATTTACCAGGGAAAAGCATTCTTATTAATAAATAACCTAACTTCCAGAAGGAAACTCTTAGCTATCTTAAGTTAATGCTTTACTAGAGGGAAAAACAACATCAACTTGACTAAGGCAAAACCTCCAGTATCTTGTAGATCCTTTTTAGCATATAAACATTCTTTTGAGGGACACTAGGAAGGCTCAGTCTGTTAAGAGTCTGCTTTCGGTTCAGGTCATGATTCTGGGATCCTAGGATTAAGCCCCATATTGGGCTCCCTGCTCAGTGGGGTGCCTGCTTCTCCCTCTCTCTCTGCCTCTCTGCCCACTTGTGCTTTTTCATTTCTCAAGTTAATAAATAAAATCTTTTTTTAAAAAGGAATAGAATGGATAGTAGAAGAGGGACAGGAGGAGTACCAGTGACAGCCAGAAAACAGCTGAAGCAATGGGGGTTGTAATTTATTCTACTAACTTCTCTGTTTTATTTTTCTTAAGATTTATTTATTTATTTGAGAAAGAGAGAGAGAGAGAAGGAGAAGCAGAGGGAAAAGGAGAGAGTTTTTTTTTTTTTTAAGATTTTATTTATTCATGAGAAACACACACACACAGAGGCAGAGACATAGGCAGAGAAAGAAGCAGACTCCATGCAGGGAGCCTGATGTGGGACTCAATCCTGGAACTCTAGGATCATGCCCTGGGCTGAAGGCATGGGGCTCAACCCCTGAGCCACCCAGGTATCCCAAAGGGAGAGAGTCTTAAGCAGACCCTGAGCTGAGTGCAGAGCCCAACGCAAGGACTCAATCTCACAATCCTGAGATTATGACCTGAGCCAAAACCAAAACCACCCAGGCCCCCCTTAACTTCCCTGCTTTAAAGTTCCACTCAGAAAGAGAGGCCCGTGGAGCTATTCCTTGAACCTGTGTGGAGAAGCCAATATATATAGTGCAAAGAGTGGACTGTATTGGCTAGAAGATGTGCCTCTTAGATCTCCTACTATGGCAGGATAATTATCTGACTGCCCCAGCTGTGCTATGAAATCCATCACATGTTAGTGCCAAGATGACACTTCCCATGGGGCTGCTCTTAGCCAATGATTGTGCATAGCAAGGATATTGAGGCAGACTTATTCCTTAGAGCCACAGGCTCCTCTATTTGATGACTGTTTCGTGTCCATCTCAGCTATTGATAATGACACTGTCAGCTAGGAATGCCTGGGGCACTCCCCTGGGCCTGGATGACTTGTGGCAAGGCCCTACAGTCATTTCCCTGACTGAAGCCAATATTGTGCTGGACTGACCCTTGTGTTTCTTATTATGATTGCAAGACATCAGCAATAACCATCAAGGAACTTAAGAAAAAAGATTTATTACTCCCAGATTCTAAAGGGTACATGACATGCCCAGGGCCACACAGTAAGGTCACAGGTAGAAAGAGAGCATGCACCAGGGGTTTTGCCCTTGTTGGGATCAAGTGTCAGCTGCCTAGGGTTTCAAGGGCTCCCTCTTCATTGGCAAATTCAAAACATAAGAACAGGAATTAGGGCATAGGAAGAGAAAAGCACTCAATGGGCAGTTATGCAGGCTATCCAGGGCTTTCTGAAAGGGGAAACTACAGGAATGGGGGTTGCCTGTCTCCTTATCTGTTTAGCTAGTAACTGTATCACACAGTTGGCAATATATTTATTCAAGATGGTTGTCCTCGAAATGGATGCCTTGGCAATCAAAAGCTTAATGTCAGGCACTTGCATTATAATTTTTAAAAAGCTAGTTAGTTGTCAGGGGTGACTCAGTGCTCAGTTAAGTGTCTGCCTTTGGCTCAGGTCATGATCCCAGCCAGGATCCTAGGATGGAGCCTCACATGGGGACTCTATGTTCAGCAGGGGGCCGGCTTTTCCCTCTCCCTCTGCCTGCCACTCTGCTTACTTGTGCTCTCTCTCTCTCTCTCTCTCTCTCTGTCAAATAAATAAATAAAATCTTTTTTTTTTTTTAAAGTTGGTTGTCAGACACTTACCTACAGTGACTGATTTGAGGGCTCACTATCAGTCTTGCTAAAACTTTCTTAGAGCTATACAGCAGACTACAACCTCCCTTAACTCTTTCATTCCCTCTCTCTCTGCACCACAGTCTGATGGGTCCTCTGGCCTCCTCTGGGTCCCTCCGTCTTTATATGCACAGAATTCTCCCCAATCGATCCTATGCACCCCTAATCTCCTTTTGGCATCTAATCTTGAAAAACCTGGACTAACATGGCCAGTCATAAATTCATAGCTTGATGATGATTCACAAAGCAAGCATACTCATAGAACCAGCACCCAGATAAGGAAACAGAACACGACCAACACCCTGAAAAGCCCTCCCAAGTGTACACCCTTTTAGTTCCTATTCCTCAATGAGAATCACTAATTTCACTTGCCAAATCATATCTTAGTTTTGCCTGTTTTCGAACGTTGTGTCAATTAATTTCATAACATCTTTTGGTAAGAACTATGAAGAGTCCAAGGTGTTAACCCACTCGCATATATATATGTAAACTGCAGAAACATGAGGTTTCTGGGTCAAGAGAAAGAATTTTTACTTGATACCCACAACCAGATTAACAGCCAAAGTAGCATTGCAGCATTGGTTCCCTGCACCTAGACACTCAGACAATTCAGTGAGAGCTGATGGAAGGTTTTGTTTTGTTTTGTTTTAAAGATTTTACTTCTTTATTCATGAGAGACAGAGAGAGAGAGAGAGGCAGAGACACAGGCAGAGGGAGAAGCAGGCTCCATGCAGGGAGCCCGATGTGGGACTTGATCCCGGGTCTCCAGGATCAGGCCCTGGGCCGAAGGTGGCACTAAATCGCTGAGCCACCGGCGCTGCCATGATGGAAGCTTTCTATGTGAGTGGTGGGTTATATGTCATAAATGAGGGATGGAGAACAATGGAGTTTCTCCATTTCTATATGTAGGAGAAAAGCAACTGCTTCTCTTGAAAGAGAAAAAACTCTGCTTATTGGAGATTGAATGGAAAGGATCCTAGGTATTTACCCTAATCTGATGGAATGTAAATACATCCCTGTAAGTGCTGGATACACCCCAGTATCTGGCTTTTATGATGTAGAGATGTTTGGGATGTCTGGGCTTTATCCCTTTTGAAATACATGGGGAGATAGCACTCTAGTTTTCCTGGAATTTTGGGAGCTTAAACCAGGGGCCTAGTTGGACTGTACCCATTTGGCCCTCAGGGAGATAAGAGAAGTTTTATTTTGCTTTTGGATAACACCAATTAACTAGGCAAATGGCTACACACTGAAGTCTCATGGCATCTGAAAAGTTAAATGTTTTAATGGAAAGTGAAAGCAAGCATTGCCTACCTTTATATCATAATATACGTTTCCACATCTCAGGAGATGAGTTTTTCTTTCTTTCTTTCTTTCTTTCTTTCTTTCTTTCTTTCTTTCTTTCGAGAGAGTGTATGGTGGGGGGGGGGGGGTGGTGCAGGGGGAGAGGGCAAATCTTAAGCAGGCTCCACTCCTAGTGCAGAGCCTGACACGGGGCTCAATCCCATGATCCTGAGATTCTGACCTGAGTCAATCAAGAGTCAGATGCTTAAGCAACTGAGCCACCCATGTGCCCCAAGATTAGGGTTTTCTACAGAAGCACCAAGACATCCATGGAGGTTTTATTTCCTTACACAATGTTATCTTTTTCATCTGGCTTCTTTCATTCAGCATTATGTTTATGAAACTCATCCTATTGTTGTGTATTTATTCATGCTGTACAGAAAATGCCATACTTAATCCATTTTATTTTTTGGTGAAGATTAGATAGTCCAAAAGTTAACCAACTGTGAAGATAGGGAATAGTGCATACTTCTAACATCAGTCACAAGTTCATGAGTTCCCAAGATCATCCTCAGGTTTGATAATTCACTAGAAGGACTTTCAGAACTCAGTGAAAGCTGTTATACTCAGGTTTATAATTTATTACAGAAAAAGGATGCAGATTAAAATCAGCCAAGGGAAGAAACACATAGGGCAGGGTCTAGGCAAGTACCAAATCGGGAGCTTCCAAGCATCCTCTCCATGTAGACTCAAGACACTGTTAGTACATGGATTGTGATGGCTTATGTAGTTTGATTTACATTTTCTTTGTTGTTGTTGTTGTTGTTGTTTTAAAGATTTTATTTATTCATGAGAGACAGAGAGAGAGAGGAAGAGACATAGGCAGAGGGAGAAGCAGGCTCCCTGTGAGGAGCCCGATGTGGGACTTCATCCCGGGATCCAGGAATCATCCCAGCACCCTGGGATCATGACCTGAGCCCAAGGCAGATGCTCAGCCACTGAACCACCAGACATCCCCTTTTTCTAGCTTCTTTTAGGATATTCTCTTTATAGTTTTTAGCTTCAGTATAATGTATGTAAGTTTGGATTTGTTTTTATTTACCTGGCTTGAGATTCACTGGTATTCCTCATTCTGAGGATTTTTGTCTTTCTTCAATTCTGGAAAATTCTCAGCCATTATCTTTTCAAATATTGCTTCTTCTTTATTCTCACCATTTTTTTCTCTTGTAGTTTTCATTAGACTTATGTTGTTGTTGTTGTTGTTTTTTAAGTAGGCTCCATGGTGGGCATGGGTCCCAATGTGGGGCTTGAACTCACTCATTAACTTATGTTGGACACTCTTACTCTATCATCCATGCCTTTTAATTGCTCACATTTTTGGAAACATTTACTTTATTTAACTTGCAAAGAGAATCATAAAATTAATTAATATGGATGGACTGATTGAGATAAGATTGAGGTGAATTAACTATAATATTTTATAAACTATCAAAAATTATACTAAGATTTTTGTTTCTTTTTTTAAAAGATTTTATTTATTTATTTATGAGAGACACACACACAGAGAGAGAGAGAGAGAGAGAGAGAGAGAGAGGCAGAGAAGGGAGAGGGAGAAGCAGGCTCCATGCAAGGAGCACGATGTGGGTCTCGATCCTGGGTCTCCAGGATCACGCCCTGGGCTGGGGGTGGCGCTAAACCAGGGTGGCGCTAAACCGCTGGGCCACAGGGGCTGCCCCAGATTTTTGTTTCTAAGGACAGTTGGGGCACCTGGGTGGCTCAATTGGTTAAACATCTGCCTTCGGCTCAGATCATGATCCCAGGGTGCTGGGATCAAACCCTACATGGGGTTCCTTGTTCAGCAAGGAGTCTGCTTCTCCTTCTCCTCTTCCTTTTGCCCCCCCCACTTGTTCTGTCTTTCTCAAATAAATAAGTAAAATCTTTCTTTTTTTTTTTTTTAGATTTTTTAAGTAAAATCTTTCTAAAAAATAAGGACACTTAAAATCACTGAGTCCTTGTGAAATTGGTTAAAATATGGTTCTACAACATCACTTTTTTTTTTTTTTTACCTAGTCTCCCAAAAGATTCCCACACTCTGTAAGCTGCATACAATCAGTAGACCCTCCAGAACATAGAATTACTTGGGAACACCTGAAAAACTACCTTCAAAGTCCACAGAAATGATGAGGTGATCATTTTAAGGAAACTTCTCCCTTTTAAAAAATATATTTTATTTTTTGGAAAGTTTTAGCTTTACATAAAAAAATGAGTAGATAGGGGTGCCTGTATGGTACAGTAGGTTAAGCAACCCACTTTTGGTTTCAGCTCAGGTCATGATTTCAAGGTTTTAAGATCAAACCCTGAGTCAGGCTCTGTGCTCAATGTGGAGTCTACTGGAGATTCTCTCTCCTTCCCTCTCTGTCCCTCCCACTGTGCTCTCTCTCTATCTAAAATAAATAAATAAATCTTAAAAAAAATTGAGTAGAGGGGTGCCTGGGTGGCTCAGTTGGTTAAACATCTGCCTTTGGCTCAGGTCATGATCCCAGGGTCCTGGGATCTTGCGAGGCCCACTTTGGGTTCCCTGCTCAACAGAGAGTCTGCTTCTCCCTTTCTCTCTGCCCCTCTCTCCAATTCATGCCTTCGTTCTCTCTCTGAAATAAGTAAATAAAATCTTTTAAAAAATTGAATAGTACAGATACTTCCCATATACTCCATAGTCAGTTTTTCTTATTACTAATATCTAACATTAGTATGGTGTGTTTATTACAATTAATGAACCAATATCAATACTTTATTAATAGTCCACACATGATTTGGATTTTATTAGTTTTTAACCTAATATTCTTTTTTTTTCTCCTGTTCGAGGATACCATGTTTCATTGGTTGTCATGTCTCCTTAGACTCCTCTTGGCTGTGATAGTTTCTCAGATCTTCCTTATTTTTGATGACCTTAATGGTGTTAAGGATAACGGTCAAGTATTTTGTAGAATATACCTACTTTGAAGTTTGGTGTTTTTCCCATGGTTAAACTGGGGACTGGGGGAGGAAGCACACAGATGGAAAATGCCATTATCATCACATCCTATCAAGGGTATGGACTACCAACATGATCTATCACTGTTCACGTTGACTTTGACCATTTGGCTGAGGCAGTGTTTTTCAGATTTCTCCACTGTAAAGTTGCTCTTCCTCCTGCCCCCCTTCCATACTCTACTTTTTGGAAGGAAGTCACTGTACATAGTCCATACTTCAGGAGTAGGGAGTTATGATTCCCCTCCATAAGGGCAGAACATCTATACGCATTATTTGGAATTCTTCTGCAAAGAATATTTGACTATTTGTCTTAGTCTGTTCAGACTGCTATAACAAAATACTATCAACTAGGTGGCTTATAAACAACAGAAATTTATTTCTCACAATTCTGGAGGCTAGAAAACCCATGATCAAGGTGCGAGCAGATTTGGTATCTGGTGAGGACCTGCTTTCTGGTTCATAGACAGTTGTCTTCACACTGTTCTCACATGGAGTAAGGGAGCTCCCTGGGTTTTTTGTTGTTGTTGTTTTGTAAGGGGACTAATTCCATTTATGAAGGCTGCTAATCACTTCCCAAAGTCTCCACCTTCAAATACCATCACATTGGGGATTACATTTCAATACTGAATTTTGAGGAGACATAAACATTCAGTCAATGGCACCATTTATTTATTCAATCATATCAGTATGAACGCAATGATAATGTTTCACTTTGGATAATATTCTAATACTTCTTTATTTTTTTACTCAAATTGTTCCAGTTTTGGCATTAGGGGATGCACACTTCTTTACTTTTTCGTACTATAAGATGTTCCAGGCTTTTTGTATAATTCTTGCCCCAGTCCTAGAATCAGCCATTTTTCTAGGGACCCCGTAGTCCCTTCTACTAGAGAATGGTATTATAAACCAAAATCTGGGTGCTAGGTAATCTTATTGCTACTGGGATGTCTTCACTTCTAGGCTTTTGCAGCTGACAATAAAAAATATGTGTGTATACTGTTAACCTTAAAAGTAAAAATGCCAATTATTTTACCAGCAAAGGATGGGTTTATTTGGGAAGAGCTGAGAATTGCAATCCAGGACAAGCAAGCTACAGCAAAACCATGGTGGGTCAGAAGAACAAATGAAATACTTTTTTATAGAGAAAAGGGGGATTTGGAAGGGCTGAACTCATTGGAATAGACTGGGAGTTCTAAGTATAGTGGTTTCTCATTGGCTGAGCTGTGATTGTTTCTTAATGGCTAGGTGGTGTTTGCCAGGGAAGGAGAAAATCTTCCTTTCTTCTGCTGATGTCTTCCTTTTACCGGGTTTGCAGAGAACAAGTGGTAGTCTATGAGAGCTCCCCCTGCTGGCCTCCTGATGCCATTGTAAACAAGGTTTCCATTTATTAATTTTCATAATAAAAGTGTATACACACTTATCTATAAATATTCTATATGTCATTATCTTTGTCTACATTAAGCTAAACATGAGGTCATAGAGATGTCTCTAGCTCTAATCCATTATCATTAGATAGATAATGATAGATCATTCTAGCTTCCTCTTGCATATCTGTAAATTCACACTTCAGCTGTGAGAAACCTGCCTTCATAATCTGCAATCTGTTTACTTAATTGTCCAATTCCAGTACACATGTCTAGTAGTATCGGAATTCATTCATACCTTTATGCTATACAGCTTAGAGTACAGTGCTTATGTGCAGATCTTTCTGCCATTATTCTTACAGATCCCACTCATTTTCAAAGTTTCTTAGGTCAGCATCCTATCTTCCACTACTTCTGTTGCTTTATACACTGGTAATACAAATTGGATTGCTTGTCATGTTCTGCATTCTATCCTGGGATCTCCTGATCTCCTCAATTATTTTTTTAAATTTGCATGCATTAAGTTCACTTTATGTGCTGTCAAGTTCTATCAGTCTCTACAAATACAAAGTATTATATATCCACCATATTACTATGGTGGATTTCACCATTCTAAAAAAAAACCTTTTCTTTTTTTTTTTAAGATTTTATTTATTGGGGCACCTGGGTAGCTTGGTGGTTGAGCATCTGCCTTTGGCTCAGGGTGTGATCCCGGGGTCCTGGGATTGGGTCCCGCATAAGGCTCACTGCAAGGAGTCTGCTTCTCCCTCTGCCTATGTCTCTGCTTCTGTGTGTGTGTCTCATGTATAAATAAAATCTTCAAAAAAATTTTTTATTTATTTATTTGAGAGGGAGAGAGCACAGAGTGAGAGTGAGAGGGAGATGTGGGCAGAGAGCATGAAACGGGGCTTGACCCCAGGACCCTGAGATCATGACCTCAGCTGAAGGCAGACATTTAATGACTGAGCGATGTAGGTGCCCCTAATCCCCTATTTTTGCTCTACCTATTCAACCCCTTTACCCAATCTTCTTCCTTGCAACCTCTGACAACTACTGATCTTACTATCCCTATCGTTTTGTCTTTTCCAGAATGTCATATAATTGCGATCATATAGTAAGTAGACTTAGCAGACTCACTTCTTTCTTCACTCATCAATATGCATTTAAGTTTTATTCATGTCTCCTTGTGGCTTGATTTCCCATTTCTTTTTTGTTTGTCTATACCATATTTTCATTATATATACATCATATTTTATATATACATCTCAGAATTTGTTTTTCCATTCACTCATTAAATAATATCTTGGTTGCTTCCAGGTTTTGGTAATTATGAATAAAGTTGTTATTAACTTTTATATGCAGATTTTTGTATGGATCTCCAGTTGGGTAAATAGCTAGGAGTATGATCGCAGAATCTGACAGTAAGACTATGTTTTGCTTTGAAAGAAACTGCCAAACTGTCTTCCCAAGTGACTGTCCTATATTGCATTCCCACCAACAATGAATGGCAGTTCCTGTTCACCTGCATACTCACCAGCATTTGGTGGTGTCAGTGTTTTGAATTTTGACCATTCTTTCATTTATTCATTTATTTATATTGTATTTATTTTATTAAGAGAGAGCTTGCACATGTGGTCAGGAGAGGAGTAGATTGAGAGGGAAGGAGAGAATCCCAGTGCAGGCCTCAACTTTAAGACCCTGAGATCATGATCTTGCCAAAACCAGGAGTTGCATGCTTAACCAACGAGCCAGCCAGGCACCCTTTTTAAAAATTTTTTAAAATTTTATTTGTTTATTTATTTATTAAAATAGGCTCCAAGCCCAGGGTTGATCCAATGCATGGCTTGAATTTACAACCCTGAGATCAAGACCTGAGCTGAGATCAAGAGCTGGACACCCAAAGAACTGAGTCACCCAGGTGCCCTGATTTTGACTATTCTAACAAGTTTGTAGTGGTATCATTATTGTTTTAATTTCCTAATGACATATGATGTGGAGTATCTTTTCATATGCTTATTTGTCATTTATATATCATCTTTGATGAGGTGTCTATTCAGGTCTTTTGCCCATTTTTTAATTGGGTTGCTTGTTTTCTTATTGCTGAGTTTTAATAATTCTTTGCATATTTTGGATAACAGGGTTGTGTGTGTGTTTTTTAAGTTATTTATTTATTTATTTACTTATTTATTTATTTGGAGAGAGAGAGAGAGAGAGTGCACAAGCAGGCAGAGTGGCAAGGCAGATGGAGAGGGAGAAGCAGGCTCTGAGCAGGGAGCCTGATGCAGGGCTTGATCCCAGGACCCTGGGATCATGACCTGAACTGAAGGCAGATGCTCAATCGACTGAGCCACTCAGGTGCCCCAGGATAACAGTTTTTATCTTGTGTTTTGCAAATATTTTCTCCCAGTCAGTGGCTTGTCTTATCATTCTCTTTATTGTGTCCTCCAGAGCAATTTTTAATTTTAATGAAGCTCAGATTATCAATTATTTCTTTCACAGACCATGACTTTGACATTGTGTCAAAAAGTCATAACTTCTTCTAGAAGCTTTAAGTTTTATAGCCTTGTATCTTATGTTTAGTTCTCAATTTTTCATGATAAGTATAAGGTATATGTCTAAATAAATTTTTTTTGCATATGGACATTTTATTGTTCCAGCATATTTGTTGGAATAAGTATCCTTTCTCCATTGTCAATTTCTTTGCTCCTTTATCAAGATATCAATGGACAGTTTTTGTGTGGGTCTATTTCTAGAGTCTCTATTCTGTTCCATCTGTCAACCTGTGGATTTTTTCACCAGTTCTACACCATCTTGATTACTGTAGCTTCATGTAAATCTTGAAATTAGGTAGTGTCAGTCCTCCAACTTTGTTCTTTTTCAGTATTTTGTTGATTACTCTAAGTCTTTTGCCTCTCCATATAAGCTTTAGAATCAATTTATCAACACCCACAAAATAGCTTACTGGGATTTTGACTGGGGTCATTGGAATATCTAGATCATGTGATTACCATGACATCTTAACAATATTGAGCCTTCCAGTCTATGGACACAAAATATCCCTCTGTTTATTTAGATTTTCCTCGATTTCTTTTATCAGAATTTTAGAGTTTTCTGCATATAGATCCTATATTTCTTTAAGTAGGCTCCACACTCAATATGGGGCTTGACCTCATGACCCCGAGGGCAAGAATTGCATGTTCCACTGACTGAGCCAGTTGGGTGCCCTGATCCTATACATGTTTTGTTTATGCTCACATTGTTTTAGCTCTCTGCCTTTTGGAATTCTTTGAGGCCTAGGTTTGAAGTACATTCGTAAAGAGCTACCATTTCCTTCTGCCATATACTGAGATGGCTTTTCAAGCCTGTTTCTTACAAGAAATGGGACTGTAATACCGTAGTCATAGGTTTCTCATTAGGATCAAACGAGGATGCTTGTGAAATGCTTAGAACAGTGGCTGGCATATGGTTTAAGCTCATTCCATTTTAGCTCTTATTAATGACTAACTATCAAAATCCAGGAAAGAATACTACAGGGAAAAGCTAAATGTCCACTTAGCAAGTTTCTAATTTCTAAAGGTCAGGATTCCAGCTTAGTAAGAGAAAAGAGTCTTGCACATGACACAAGACTATGAGACTATCTTAATCCATGCAATGCTGGCATACAGCAGACAACGTGAATAATCCTGTCTGAAAGTCTTTCCTTCTTTCCCCTGAACCTCCCTCTATTTTCAAGGGTTTGTTGTCCTGACCAGGACCCCTGGAGGGAACACTGGATTCCTGCTGGCAGATCCCAAGAGAACTTCTCAGACAGATCCTTAGAACTGTCTTGAATCTGTAGGATCCTCTGTGGAGCAGAGCAACTGTAGAGGTCTGACCACACAAACAGAAAGGTTTTTAAAGCATTTGGCTAAAAGCTGAGGTTGGGTGAAATGTTAACCAAACAGTGCTTTGATAGACTCAACGTATTGCAGGACTGCATTAGAGGGGTCAACTTCAGATCTGGATAGCAAAGTGGACCCAGAGTCCTATTCCCTTGGAAATTACAGAGATAGGTGTGTAATATTGAATCCAGAAACTTCTTTTTTTATAAGATTTTTTTTTTAAAATGTATTCATGAGGGACGCCTGGGTGGCTCTGCAGTTGGGTGCCTGCCTTCAGCCTAAGGTATGATACTGGGGCCCTGGCAATTAGCCATAATATGACTGCAGTAAAAATCTCATTAGAGGAAATGATTAGAGGTATTTTAATATGATAACATTTTCACAGGTTGATCTGGAAGGGAGCTCAGTTAGAATGATCTTCTCCAACCCTCTTATCTCACACAGGAGAAACTATTTCAAACTCAGAGAGGTTAGGTGACCTGGACAAGGTACACAGCACCACCAGGGTTAACACTTGGGCATTGATTTTCCTGTGAGGTTAGGCAGATGAGGAATCCTTTGTTCCCTTTTCTACTTACAGAGATTTTTTAAATTTTTTATTATTATTTTTTTTAAGGTTACTTTCCTAGTCCTAACAAGTAGCCCTGCTACCCAAGGGCTCGTGTCTCAAATGATTAAATCCCGTTCTTTGTTTTGTTTTGTCTCCCAGGCCTCCCGCTTTCTGGTTGGTTGAGAAACTGGCCTGTCTGGTCCGGGTCCAGCCCCACCCACCCCCAACTCCGGGCGGGCTGGCTGAGAACAGCTGACACCAGCTCACGTGACTAGTAGGGCTCTCAGTTCCGCTCCCTGTCCCAGACCAGGGTGGGTACTTGCAGGGACTCCTTCTGTGGGGGGCACCAGGTAGGCACCCCAGCCCTGCCTGTTCACTGCTGGGACGGTGAGGGGGATACCACACAGGCGCAATTGGACAGACTTGGGCAGATCAGATGTCAGGTCTTCTGTGCTTGCCCAGGGCTCTTCAGGCAGGGGGGACAGAATGTAGCTGCCCTCAAGAGGTCTCACAGCATTCCTACTTGCCCTCCCCCTCCCCCAGCTCCCTACCTCCAGGAAGATTGCTCAGCCCTTCCTTCCTCTGTTCTTTGGCCTTCCTTTCACCTCAGCTACAGATCTTTTTCCCCTTTCTCTCTGCTGATTTAGCAGCATCCTGCTGGGGGTGTGGAGAGATTAATCAGTGACAGGAAGCTGCCTCTTTCAGAGCAGTGACCCGCTGTGGTTAGGAGAGCCTCTGCAAGACCAGCCCTAGAAGTCTGTGGTGTTTCACCCCTCTGCTCCTGCCATGGGGCACCTTGGGGTCCTCCTCTTCCTGCTTGGGGGCCTGGGAACTCTCGCTGATATCTGCGGTGAGTAACCAAATCTACTCTGTGCCTCTTTCCTCCTGGGTCCTTGGGGGGAGGGGGGCTGTTTTGTCCGAACCTCTCATGAGGTAGCTGGAGAAACTGAGGCTCGGATGTGTGGGAAGATCCGATTTAACTGCCCCTTTGGGCTTCCACAGCAGTTGGGACTTAGCTGGAC
Source organism: Vulpes lagopus (assembly GCF_018345385.1). NCBI lineage: Eukaryota > Metazoa > Chordata > Mammalia > Carnivora > Canidae > Vulpes > Vulpes lagopus. The sequence continues at coordinate 13,101,929 of NC_054837.1, read as the reverse complement.
TTCAATGTTTGACACGCTGTATTGAGATTAATTACAGTTGACCCTCGAACAACATGGGTTAGGTCTACTGACCCTCCATGCAGCCAAAAATCTATCTAAAACTTTTAACTCCACCAAAACTTTTTTTTTTTTTTTAGATTTTATTTATTTATTCATGAGAGACACTGAGAGACAGGCAGAGACATAGGCAGAGGGAGAAGCAGGCTCCTTGCAGGGAACCAGATGCAGGACCAGATCCCAGGACTGGGATCACACAGCGGAGATGCTCAACCGCTGAACCACCCAGCTGTCCCTCAACTCCCCCAAACTTAGCTACTAATAGCCTACCATTGACTGAAAGCCTTACTAATAAGATCAACAGTCAATTAATACATATTTTGTAAATGTATTATATACTGTATTCTTAGGATAAAGTCAGTTGGAAAAAAGAAAATGTTAAGAAAATTACAAGGGGGATCCCTGGGTTGCTCAGTAGTTTGGCGCCTGCCTTTGGCCCAGGGCGCGATCCTGGAGTCCCGGATCGAATCCCGTGTCGGGCTCCCGGTGTGGAGCCTGCTTCTCCTCCTGTGTCTCTGCCTCTCTCTCTATCATAAATAAATAAATAAATAAATAAATAAATAAATAAATAATAAATAAATCTTAAAAAAAGAAAAAGAAAATCACAAGGGAAAGAAAATAGATTTGGGGCACCTGGGTGACTCAGCTAAGCGTCTGCCTTCGGCTCAGGTCGGGATCCCAAGGTCCTGGGATCAAGCCCTGTGACCCTCTCCCAAATAAATAAATGAAATCTTATTTTTTAAAAAAGAAAATACATTAAAAAAATTTTAGAGAGTTTATTTATTTGAGAGTGAGAGAGTACAAGTGAGGTGAGGGGCAGAGGGAGAAGCAGACTTAGTGAGCAGGGAGCTCGATGCAAGGCTCAATGCGGTGCTCCATCCAGGGACTCCATCCTTGGATTTAATTTAATACACATTGACTGAGGCTTCTCGTGCCAGTATAGCATTGGGGCTTGGGGAAAGAACAAGGCAGGTGCCATCCCTGTCCTAGTAGATTGTTCTAGTAAAAGGAACAGACAGAAGTCAAGAGGCAAATCGGTACTGTTTGGGGACTATGGTGAGTGCCAAAGGAAGTGAACCAGGCACGGAGGTTGAGAGCTGGGGGCCACTGATTTAGGCAGAGAATTTGAGGAAGGATTTCCAAGGGCCAGGTGTGATAGGGGGATTGAGACCCAGAGAAGGCAAAGAAGCTGGCAAGAAAAGGAGTGGGGTACATCCCAGGCAGAGGGAAGTGAGTATGCGGCTCCATTACAGGAGATGAGGAGTCTGAGAGAACATAGGTGGCAGGTCATGGCAAGGAATTTGTATTATATTGTACACAGAGGAGCCTAGCTGCTTCGGCTCTGTGTCCCAGTGTCCCCCTCAGGGGCCTCTTGGGACCTCTTGGGACCATCTGGGAGTCTGAACACAGACCTGGTGCTCTTTGTGCACTGGAGATAGGCAGAAAGCAGAAAGCAGGCAGGGAAGCCTCTGTGCTCTGGGGCTACCCACCTCTCTTCCCTCCTTGTGTTCTGCCCGCAGCCTTAAACTGTATAATATGTTTTCACCCCCTGGATCTCTTGTGATCTTTGGAGAAACCAAGAGGCAGGTTCAGGTGACAGATAAGTCAGTGAAGGGTTGGAGGAGCCAGGTGACCTCTAAGGCACCCCGGCTTTCCAAGACTTTGCTGGACTCAGTTCTCATAACTCCAGGCCACAGTCTTCCCTGGGCATCAGGAGCCCCACCCACTGTTCCATACATGCAACCAGACCCCTTAGCTCTTGGCTCTTAGTTCCTGTACAGACAGTCCCTAGGAGAGACCTGAAACCCAGTCCTCACCCTCACTGGATCCGAACCATTCAGTAGTTGGCCCACAGACCCAACAGAGAAGCCCTGGACCAGGTTTGGGGGTACAGCTGCCTACTCCTGAGCCAGTTAGCTGAACCTCATTCTCTCTTCTGCAAAATGGGCTAAGAATGTTTCCCTGCCTTCCTCCTTGGTGTGGTGCAGAGGATCCCACAGCACCTGCTTTACCAGCTCAAAGCTCTATGAGGTTGTGAAATTGACAAAGATGCTGCACTAATGCTGCCCAGGGTGGGCTCCTATGCTTTGGAATGTCAGGCCTGTGAGCTGGCAGAGCTGCATGGCCCTGTGAGCAAGAGGCCCCATGGAGAGAGCTCGCCCTGGGCCATTTTTATGACTGGAGGCTGAATTGTGGTTATTGGCCTCTCTTTATAGCTCTGGCTCCTCTTCTTATCACTTCTAATCCCAAGGCTGACTCACCTGTTGCAGGTTAGAGCCAGGAGTCCGGGTGAGGCTTCCCTACCAGTTTGAAGAAAAGGAAGAGGGAAAGAGAGGGACAAGGGGACATATGACCAGAGAGACAGGCTGAAAGAGGTAGAGACTGAGACAGGGGCAGCCCGGGTGGCTTAGCGGTTTAGCGCCGCCTTCAGTCCAGGGCCTGATTCTGGAGACCTGGGTTCCCTGCATGGAGCCTGCTTCTCCCTCTGCCTGCGTCTCTGTCTCTCTCTGTGCCTCTCATGAATAAATAAATAAAATCTTAAAAAAAAAAACAGAGACTGAGACAGATCCAGACAGAGAGGGGGGAAATACCTACAGGAATGGGAGGCAGCCCCAGAAAGACACTGAGAAAGAGAAAGGAAAGAAAAGCAACCCTTGTGCCCAACCCCCACCCCTTCTAGGCCCTCCATAGGTAGTAAGAGATACCTGTGACTTTTGGGAAAACAGACATGAGATGGTGGGACTCTTGGGGTGCCTGGCTGGCTCAGTCCACAGAGCATGTGACTCTAGATATCAGGGTCATGAGTTTGAACCCCACTCTGGGTGCAGAGATTACTTTAAAAAAATGATGGTGGGGTCCAAACCAAGAGAGATGGGCCTGTATGAGAGAAACCCCAGTCCTTGTGCAGGTGAAGAGCTCTGGTGGTAGTTCCTTTTCTCAGTCCCCCTCTCAGGAGGGGCAGCTTGCCCAGCATCCTGGGACTCAGCACAGTGGAAGCAGCTGGAGCCCTGCAAATAACTGGGAGGCAGTAAATGGGGAAAAGTCCAAAGTGTCTCCAAGGCCACCCACTGAGCTCAGGTTCCTCCCCTAAGGGAAGAAGGCAGGGTCAGCTGGAGCTGGGAAATGCCTCTGAGGCTTCTACTTCCCCAGTATTTCAGGATTCTGATGACACAGTTTCAGGCTAATCTCAAAGCACATGGAGAAATGGTTGCAGATGATGATGGCTTTCTAACAGATTCACCCCTCAATCTCAGGCCCTCTTCACCTAACAAAATGTGGCAGGAAAAGCATTATTTTGAGATCTGCTCAGAGGAATCTCTCTTTTTTTTTTTTTTTTTGCACAGAGGAATCTCATCAGGCAGCCCCAGTTAGCCATGGGCAGCCTACATGGTTTATTTGGCCTTGTTTGTTTGTTTTAAGATTTATTTACTTGTTTTAGGGGGGAGGGGCAGAAGGAGAGGGAGAGAGAACCCTCAAGCAGACTCCCTGACCTGGGGCTTGATCCCATGATCCTGAGATCATGACCTGAGCTGAAATCAAGGGTTGGCCATTTAACTGACTGAGCCACCTGGGCACCCCAGCCTGAAGTGTTTTATTTTTATTTTATTTATTTATTTATTTATTTATTTATTTATTTATTTATTTATTTATTAAAGATTTTATTTATTCATGAGAGACGCAGAGACGTAGGCAGAGGGAGAAGCAGGCTCCCTGCGGGGAGCCTGATGCAGGACATCCCAGGACCCTGGGATCAGGACCTGAGCCAAAGGCAGATGGCTTAACCACTGAGCCATCCAGGTGCCCCACCTGAAGTGTTTTAAAACTGGATGTGAGGGGATCCCTGGCTGGCTCAGCGGTTTGGCGCCTGCCTTTGGCCCAGGGCGCGATCCTGGAGTCCCGGGATCAAGTCCCACGTCGGGCTCCCGGCATGGAGCCCGCTTCTCCCTCCTCCTGTGTCTCTGCCTCTCTCTCAATCTCTGTGTCTATCATGAATAAATAAATCTTTAAAAAAAAATAAAACTGGGTGTGTAACATGTTCTGCATGTGGGTTATGGTTTTTGTAAATGGATTTGGCAGAGCACCAAAGAACAGAGGCTTTGCAGGCAGGTTCATCCTTGGCTCTGCAGCCTGTATAAGACACAACATGACTTTGTATGGCTGTTTCCTCTTTGCGCAAAGCAATGGTGACAGTTCCTATGCCACAGGGCTAGCATGAGAACCAGGTGAGGTCAGGTGCAGTGCCTGGGGCACATAACGCAGCTGGGCCTCCACTCTCTTGTTACCCGTGGTGGCAGAGTGGTTGCCTGGTACCAGCTTCCTCTGCCTTCAGCCCCCCACCTCTTCCTGGCTCACTCCAACTGCTGTTTTGGGATATCTGCTTCCCCTCTTTACCACCTTTCATTACTGCCATATTTTCCCATACAAGTAGGTTGTGTGCTTGATGGGGATGGAGTAGAAATGTTTATTCCCTGGAGAAGGCTCTGGTAAGGTAAAAGCAGTTCCTTGCTGGTGGCCTGGCCCTGCAACCTCACTTGGCCTATTCTCTTTCCTAAGAAATACCGGAGGTGGATAGCAAGCTGGTGGAGACACTGGGCCAGCGCCTCTTGCCCTGGATAGACTGGCTCTCCCTGGAGCACCTGAACCCCAGTATCTACGTGGGCCTACGCCTCTCCAGCCTGCAGGCTGGGGCCAGGGAGGCCTTCTATCTGCACATCCTCAAGCTCAAGTACCAGCAGAGCTTCCTGAGGTATCCCGGTTCACTTTCTTCTCCTTTCCACCTCCTAAGAGACAGGAGACATATGTTCTGATTTGGGCTGCCACTGCTTTGTTGGGAGACTTTGGGCAAATTTTGTCTCCTTTGACACTTTCTCCATCTGTAGAATGGGGTTGGCTTGACTAGATTGGAGGCAGACATCACTAATCTACAATCCCTCTCATAGTGAACCCAGAAGCAGCATTTAGCAACATCTAACTCTGTGCTCCCTTTCCAGGGGGCATTAAGGGGAGGCCTGTTCTGAGGTTCGGTGTAGGAGTTTGAGTGAAAGGTGAAGGATCATGAGCATCTCCTGCTTGGATTCCCTCTCAAGAAGTGGACACAGGGCAGGGAGAGGGAAGAAAGGGAAGACTGTGTAGGCAAAGTGTGATCAATATGGTGGGGCAAACACAGGTCACTTGGATGTGAGAGCCCTTGGGGCTTGTCTTTTTTTATCTTTACAAAATATGTATGGCATGTACCTTAGAATGTGCATAGCTGCCTGTCTACTTTTGGTAGTTCTAGCAAAGTTTCTCATTGTTAGGATTCTTTTCACTTTATGATGTTGAGGGTGATGGTGGTGCCCCAAACCAGGCTTACCAGGGTGGCATTTTCTTACAGAAATATTGTTAACTGGCTTTAGTCCTAGGCTTGCTGTCAACGATGACAACAGGGACGACCAGGCCAAGCCCTCCATGGGCCAGTTGGCCCTCTACCTGCTGGCTCTCAGGGCTAACTGTGAGTTCGTTGGAGGCCACAAGGGTGACAGGCTGGTCTCCCAGCTGAAGCGGTTCCTGGAAGATGAGAAGAGGGCCATTGGTGAGAGGACATAGTCTGCCAAATGTGTGGGGGCCTCATTGAGTAGCATTTTCTGGGGAAGCATCTAAGTCAGAACTTCAGGTTTTCTTCCAGGCCTCTTTTCCAACCTCCATTCTGCTTGTCTCACTATCCACCTAGAGGCTTGGCCCTGCTGCAGTAGCCATCCTTGATCAAGCCTTTCCTGTATCCCACATGTACTCTGTTGGCAAGTTCTACTGCTCAGCTATCAGGACTGAACTGACTTTCTACCTCTGGGACAACTCCATGGCCCCCGTACTTCTTATTCCTCAGGCTCTCTCTGCTAACTGTCCTGCCTCCTGATTCGACCCAGCACATGACAACTAGGGCAAGCCTTTTTTTTTTTTTTTTTTTAAGATTTATTTATTTATTCATTCAGAGAGAGCGAGAGAGAGTCAGAGACACAGGCAGAGGGAGAAGCAGGCCCCATGCAGGAAGCCCGATGTGGGACTCGATCCCGGGTCTCCAGGATCACAGCCCAGGCTGCAGGCAGCACTAAACCGCTGCACCACTGGGGCTGTAGGGCAAGCCTTTTAAATATAAACTTGATCTTGTTAGCCTGCTGAAACCCTGCAGAGGCTGCTCACTGCTGTGTCACAGGCCTTCAGGCCCATCTGTCTGTCTTTTTCTCCTCTTCAGGACCTGCTGGCCCACTCGCTCGTTCACCCAGGCACCTGCCTTTCTGGCTCTGGCCACACTGATTCTCAGCTTACAGATCAGGGTCTTTATATATGTTCTATATATATATATATATCTGGAAGGTTTCCTTCTTCTTCTAGCTTACCCCTGCTCCTCTTTAGCTATTCTCCACCCTGCCTCCCCTGTGTCACTGCCTTAGAGAATCCTGCCCTGATTCCCCAGCTACTCAGAGGCCTCTACTGTATGGCCCCAGAGGCCTCAGTCCACATTTCAGTTCTAATCATGCTGTCATGGGTGCAGGTTGTGTTACTGTTGGAGGCCCTGGCTGCGCTCTGCCTGGCTGGTTGCCACTAGCTCGGTCACCACCCTGAGCATAGCATCTGACACAGAGTGGATCCTCAGCAAGAATGGGTTGGGACAATGAAGGAATAAAAGATCCCATGACCCAGAGGATGGTGTTGGGAAGTGCGAGCAGTGGGGTCCCATGTGCTGGCTGGGCTGGTTCCTGGGAGGGGGCAGGGAGGCAACCCCTCAGGCCCAGCATAAAGCCCCTGCCCCCTGGTTTTCTCCCTCTTAGGACCCAATCACAAGGGCCACCCCCGCACTAGCTACTACCAGTATGGCCTGGGCATCCTGGCCCTGTGTGTCCACCAGAAGCGGCTCCATGACACCGTGGTGGGCAAGCTCCTGTATGCTGTGGAACATGAACAGCATCTCCACCGGGACCACCTCTCTGTGGGTGAGTGGGCTAGACCCTACTAAAGCCAGGTTGACACTCCTCCAGCCCCCAGCCCCAACTAAAGGCCTCCATCCCCTGCCCCTTGCTCACCTTTCCCTGGGACCCCTCCTTATGTGTCTCTTAGGAGTGAAATGATGAGGGCTCATGTGTGTGTGGTACAGAGGTTGTGAGTCAGTTTTGTAGCTAGACTGGGACCCTGACCCCAGCTCTGTCACACTTATTGTAGGCCACCCCTCAGATGGCCATTCTGATTCAGCTTCTCCTATAAAATAACCTCCCAACAGTATCCTGATAGAAAAATGCCTTCTGAGTAGAGGGCTTAGCATAGTGCCTGGCATGGAGAAAGTTCTAGATATATAGCTATGATCTTGTCATCATATGAACTGAGAAGCCTGAGACCTGGATTCTGGAACTGCTACCTCACTGTGTTGCCTTGGTTCTCTAGTACCCTTTCTTTCTTTCTTTTTTTTTTTTTTTAAGATAAAAAAAGAGATTTTATTTATTTATTCATGAGAGACAGAGAGAGGCAGAGACATAAGCAGGGGAAGAAACAGGCTGTCTGCATGGAGCCTGATGTGGGACTCGATCCCGAGACTCCAGGATGATGACCTGAGCCAAAGGCAGATGCTCAGCCACTGAGCCACCCAGGTGCCCCTCCAGTGCCTTTCTTATCATTGTGATTTAGGCTCTCTTTTAGTTCTGGCATTCTGTGTGTGCCTCACATGGGTGAGGGTAGGGTGGAGTAGGTTGGGAGGGTGAGAAGGTGCCCCAGAGAGAAGGTGACAGGGAGCTTGCTCTGCCTGAGGCTTATAGAAAAAACACTCTGGACCCAGTAAATAACTTCAGGATGGGGACAGGGATTGGGGGGCTTCAAATCCCTCAGGGCCCAGGCAGCAACCTGGACCTATTAAATCAGATCACATGGGGGTGGTCCCAGCTATTGGTCTGTTCCAAAATGCAGGCCGGTTTGGGAACTAGTGGTGTAGGATAAAGTCCTCTTGGGCCTCTCTCTTCCGGGCTCTCTCCATAACCTCTAACCCCTAAACAGTAGACAGGGTAAGGTGACCAACCATTCTTGTTTGCCTAGAACTAAGGGGCTTCCCAGGACACTGGACTGGAAATGGCCAAACTGGGAAAGTTCTGGGCAAACTGGGCTGAGTTGGTCCCCCTAGCTGGTGAGAACTTTCTAAAATGCTGATCTGACTATGCCCCTTCCTTAAGTCCTCTGGGGGCAGCCCATTGCCCCAGGGCCCTGCCTAGACTGACCTCAATTGGCTCTGTCCCTTGCAGACACAGTGGCCATGGCAGGCTTGGCCTTCACCTGTCTGGATCACTCCAACTTCAACCCCAATCAGAGACACCGGATCACCCTGGCCATTAGGACAGTACGAGAGAAGATCCTGAAGGCCCAGACCCCTGAGGGCTACTTTGGGAATGTCTACAGCACCCCTTTGGCATTACAGGTAGGAAAGATAGCTTGGGGCCATAGTCCATCCTTGTGTTTGGAGGACGGTGGCCTGACTAGGGACCAGAAGACCTGGCTCCTCCATGCCAGCTGACCCACCTCCTCCTTGTCTTCCCCATTTGTCACCAGTTACTGATGAATTCCTTCATGCCTGGACAGAAGCTGGGTACAGCATGCCTCAAGGCAAGGACTGCTCTGTTGGCCAATATGAAGGATGAGGCCTTCCGGAATGCCCTCTTAATTTCCCAGCTGCTGCCTGTCCTGAATGGCAAGAGCTATGTAGATCTCATCTCCCCAGACTGTGAGGCACCAAGAGGTAGCTGGGCCTTTCGCAGGCGCCCTGTTCTTTTCATCTGCAGAGTGCTCCCTGAAGTCTGAATGTCCCAGGGAAGGGAGATGGCTTAGTCTTGATTTGCTGAGTCCACAGGTGTTTGTGGGTGCACATGGGACACACCTACAGCTAAGATGTAGACATAGCTTCCAGAAAGTCATAGTGTGGGGAAAGAGATACCAAATAGAGAGCTCTGGGTGGGCCATGAATCTGCAGCCCCTCATGTAATACCGCATGCAGAAATGTTTGAATGAGTAAATGGGGAGAGACACATTTTGGATAGTCCTGATACATCATAATGAGTTCCAATTAGCAGCTTGAATCAGGGCTTCATCTGGGAGAAGGACTTTAGTTGGTGAGTAGGATTTGCTGGAGGATAAGAGCAATAGCAAGGGCAGAACCGAGAGGGGGCGGTAGGAACAAAGGTGCCAAGGTATAGAAGACTGACATTTGGGGAAAAGGTCTTCCTAGAAACTGGGATATGGGAGAATGAGATGGAGTTGCAGGCAGGAGAATGAAAAGAAGGGGAGACCCTCTGTGGTAATGGTGTTTGTGGGGTGATATGAACAGATGCATATTCAAGAAAGATACCTTGGGCTGCTCTGTGGCAGATAGGTGGTAAGGGGGATACTGGAGTCAGAAAAAACAGGGAGGGGCCCAAGCTTGGGCAACCTTGGCACATGAGGGCAAAGGGACAGGGGAGGCTGGGCTGGTGCTGGCTGGGATGGACCACAGTGTCCTCGAGGGAAGAAAGGATGACTAGCACCTGGCTCCCTGCCCTCACACCAGCTACCCCTTCCTCTGTCTCTGGCATAGTCCTATTGCAACCAGCCATGGAGAATCCTTCACAGACCCAAGAGGTCATCAGCGTCATGCTTAAGGTCCCCAGTGTCTTGCCACCATACAGACACTCCATCTCTGTCCCTGCTGGGTCCTCCTTGGAAGATGTCTTTAACAAGGCCCAGGAGCTCGGAGGATTCACGTAAGACCCCTACCTCTTGGTCCTCACCCCACCGGACCCCACATCCCTGAAACAGAACATGGATGGGATGGGGATGGAAGAAGAGGTTCCCCAGTAGAGGTGCTGGCCCAGGCTCTGCTTCTACCGTCTTCACTCCTTTTTTTTTTTTTTTTTTTTAAGATTTTATTTATTTATTCATGAGAGACACAGAGAGAGGCAGAGACATAGGCAGAGGGAGAAGCAGGCTCCCTACAGGGAGCCTGATATGGGATTCAATCCCAGGACCCCGGGATCACAGCCTGAGCCAAAGGCAGATGCTCAACCATTGAGCCACCCAAGCATCCACACCTTCTCTATTCCTGAATGGCCCACACTGTAGTGGAAGCGGGCTGCTGTGGGCCAGCATTGTCGGTAGCTCTGAGAACATGCTCTGGGGGCAGAGCATCCACATTGGAATCCCAGCTCCACCACTCCCCAGCCAGGTACCCAGAGCTAGTTATTTACCTGCAGCCCAGTGAGAACACCAGCTATGCCCTGCTCCTCACAGGGCCCATGCAAGGAGTCTAGGAATTAGCACACAAAGAGGACATGGCATATGTGGGACGTGGCACCTGCACTTAGTTAGCTCAATACAGGCTAGCTTTCAAAAGAATAAGAATTTTTATTATCAGGCAATCTTGGCCTCATTCCTGTGACGAATTACCTTGGGCAAGTCCTCTGTAGAATGTAGAGGTTGGACAACATCCTTAAACTTACTTCTCACTCTGACAAGATTCAACAAGTCTGGGGCCGAGGATTTCTAGAGCATTGCTCTATGCCCAGCCATGTCCATTTTTAAATAACATGGGTGGAATTCTTGTGTTACCAATGGGGAATCTGAACCAGAGGAGTTGAGTGCTTCCACGGGATCACCCAGACTCCAGACTTCTCTTCTAGAAAGCTGGGCCTCAGTTTGAGAGGGCCTCAGTTTCTGTTCCCCACCTGGAGTTCCCAAAAGACAAAGAGGGTCCATAGCTGGTGTCTTGAAATTGTCTGGGCCAGGGAATTTTGGGCCAGAGATACACAAAAACCCCTTTAAAGAACAAAAATTCTCCCAGACCTAGGTTATTTCTGTTATACTATGACTTAGATGTATATTATTATGGTTACCATTAAAAGTCCCTTTTCTTTCTGGCTCCAAACATCTGTAAATCCTAAACAACTTTGCAAATTAGATATAAAGTGTAAAAAGAGTAACATTCAAATAAGGACTATTTGCTGAGGAGCCAGGTGTACATGGCCAGGCATGGGATGGGGTGAGCCCGATGCTCTCAGGTGCTGAGGCCTGAGCTACTGTCAAGCCTGAGTTTGTCCAGGCGACTGTGGCTTCATAGGCCCTTCCCTGGCCCCCAACACTCCATTCACTACTGAGCCCACCTCAGTTCTGTTCCCAGTAGTCTGCAGTGCATACAACACAGTCCCAGATGGCCACACACACTGAGCAACTTGACAGGCCCAGTCTAGCAGGCATTGAGAGTATGCAGAACCTGCCGGCATTCATGTCTGAATAATGTCCTCAAAATGAAGAAAAATAGAACTTGACATTCTAATTCAGAAGTCTGGGATCTCTGAGAAGACATCAGGGAAACAATTTTGTCAGTGGGGGTGGGTGCCTGAACTGGGTGCAAAGGCCAGACAGGAAGGTTGTGTTTAGGGGCCTATAAATGAACGGCAGAGAAAGGTAGACTGCAGAGAGATCCAGAGAGAAAGAGAGGGGAGAGAAAGAGAGAGAGAAATAGAAGCAGACATACTCTAAGCAGCCACATGGACCCACAGAGTTAGAGAATGACAGGACAACAGGGGCTACTCTATGACAACCCCCTCCACCGAACACTTTCCCTTTGACGAAGTGACCCTGAGTGGTTTTCTGTCTCTTAAAACGATAGAAACTTTCCCTCCCTAAGACAGAACCATTGATAAGCCTTTTAGAGGGAGGAAGAACATGACTCATGGACTTTTAAGAGGACCCTTTTGGCAGCAGTGTCCATGTGATTTGGAGAAATGCACAGTTGGAGACAAGGAGCTCAGGGAGGGGGTGGTGTGAATAAGGAGTTTCTTGGCCACAGTGGCCAGAAACCTAACTCTAACCCTCTTTGGTAATGGGGACCATGGGGTGTGTAGAATCAGAGAGAAGACTAAGCCACCCAGCCATAAGAGAAGGGGAATGCCACTGAGCCCAGATTCTTCCAGAACCAGAGACCCAGTGCCACCACCATATCTCTGTCTTACACATCCCTGCTTCTCTGCATGATGGTTTCACCCTCTTTCATTGGACATTGGCATCGTAATGTGGTTCTGGCAGCTTCTGCTCCTCACCCTGTAATGTCAGCTCCCAGAGAGGGGGCAGCTGCTGAGCCAGTAATGTAATAAGCATCCCTTCCTAAGCCATGGTCCTGGTCAGTGAGGAGGGGTAAAGTCTCCTGAATGGGCAGTGTCGGGGGAGTAGAGGAAGGGTGGAGGTGAGGCCCATGGCCTGGAAAGGATTTGGCGAGCTCTGGCCCTGAGGGACAGGCCAGGGCTTTCCTGATGAGGGTAGTTCTGTTTCTGCCCTCAGGTCAGTGGAAGCAAAAGTTACCCCTTCTTCCTCTGCCTCTCCCTTTGGTAGGTATGGAACGCAGAACACCTTGTCAGGCCCCTACCTGACTTCCGTGATGGGGAAAGAAGTTGGGGAGCGTGAGTTCTGGCAGCTCCTCCGAGCCCCTGACACCCCGCTCCTAGAAGGTAAGTCCCCTGACCAGCCTGGTTGCTGTGAGGCTTCCCCAGCTCACCTCGGCTTTCCCCTGAACATTTCTGGGCCTCAGCCTCGATAATCACTGATGCTCAAGGTTGCTTATAAGTTAACTGAACCCTTAAGAATTCTTAGGTAAGTTATTGTGGCAAATCTAGGAAATCAGATAGGCTAAAAATAAAAAGAAGAAAAAATCAGGCAGCCCCAGTGGCTCAGTGGTTTAGCGCTGCCTTCGGCCCAGGGCCCAATCCTGGAGACCCGGGATCGAGTCCCACGTCGGGCCCCCTGCATGGAGCCTATTTCTCCCTCTGCCTGTTTCTCCCTCTGCCTGTGTCTCTGTCTGTCTCTCTCTCTCTCTCTGTGTGTCTCTCATGAATAAATGAATAAAATCTTTTTTTTTAAAGATTTTATTTATTTATTCATAGACACAGAGAGAAAGAGGCGGAGACACAGGCAGAGGGAGAAGCAGGCTCCATGCAGGGAGCCCGATGTGGGACTCGATCCTGGGACCCTAGGATCACACCCCAGGCTGTAGGCGGCGCCAAACTGCTGCGCCACCGGGGCTGCCCGAATAAAATCTTTAAAAGAAAAAAAAAATCACCTACCATTTGCTACTTAGAAATCGCTTCTTTTAACTGTTGGTGTATTTTCTTCCAGCTAATTTTTTAAATATGTAAGTTTGCTTTTTCTTAAAAATGGGGCTTTCATCTGTAGCAATGCTGTCTGACAGAAATAAAATGTGAGGCACGTATGTAATTCTAAATTTTCTAGATGGTGACACTAATATTAACATTATATCTTATTTAACCAAATATATAAAATATTACTCTTCCAAGATATAATCAATGCAAAATTATTAATGACATTTTTACATGCTTTTTTGTTCTAAGATTTCAAATGCTCAATAGCTCTATGTAGCTAGCGTGAGCATGCTGGATGGCACAGCTCTACATACTGTTTTGCAACTTTTGAAAAAAATTCTTTTTAAAAGACATTTTATTTTATTTATTCACTTTTTCAAGTAAGCTCTCTGCCCAATGTGGGACTCGAACTCATGACCATGAGATGAAGAGTCACATGCTCTACTGACTGAGACAGCCAGGTGTTCTGCAACTTATTTTTTTCACTTCTTAACGTATTATAGATATCTTTCCATGTTGTTATATGTAGATTTCCTCCTTCCTTTGAAATGAGTATGTAGAATATATCACTCACGAGGGTGTCTTGGGCTGCAAGTAACAGGAAGCATAGTGCAAACTAGCTTCCACTCTATGACATCCGTTGACCAGAGTCCAGAGGGAATGAGGACTTCTGGGCTGGTGTAACCTGGACTCCAGCCCTGCTCCCCTATGACTCTATACTCCTCTTACTGCTGGCTTCCTCTTTTTGTGTCTTCTTGTGTCTTCCCAGGGCTGTTCCCTTTGAAAACTTTGCCCCGAGCAGACAGAGGTGGAATTGGGACACAGGCACATTCCTGGACCCATCCCCATTGTTAGGAGATGGCTCAGGTTCTGTACTCATCATTGGCTAGAGAGCAAGGATTGCCACACAACTGGCGTGGGCCAGTCAGGGCCCGCCTTGGCACTGGGTGCTGCAATGCGGTATGGAGTGAGATGGGGAGGCTGCGGCTTCTCAATTCCTGCTAGATATTTAGGGTTTTAACTCCAGTTTTTTTTTTTTAAAGATTTTATCTATTTATTCATGAGAGACACAGGAAGAGAGGCAGGGACACAGGCAGAGGGAGGAGAAGTAGGCTCCATGTAAGGAGCCGGATGTGAGACTCGATCCTGGGAATCCAGGATCACACCCTGAGCCAAAGGCAGATGCTCAATCGTGAGCCACCCAGGTGTCCTTAACTCCAGTTTTAACTCTTACAACATTAAGCTGTCATGAGCATCCTTGTGCATCAGGCCAGTTACCAGACAGACTCTTCTGGGTCATCTGTCCCTGCTCTTGGTACCTGGAGCTTCTGTGGGGGCACCTATCCCATGCCAGGCATCAGGCCAGGAACTTTCCAGTATGTGGAAAAGCATTCTCTTTCCCTGCCTGCTTCTGAACAGACTGACAAGTAAAACAAAGAGGTGGCAGATGGAGACCCCAGGTCTGACCTCTACTACTGAAAATCAGGGCTAGAGATTGTAGACTGGTGCAAGAGCCTGATGGACTCAATCATGAGGCAGACGTGGATCATCATATCCTCTACCTCCCACCCTCTCTGTTCCCCAGTCCAGCATGAAGCCCACTCCCATGGGGAAGAAGGAGCACGTGGTTGTGATACCATTATTGTCCTCATTTCAGAAATGGGAATGCTAGCACTCACAGAGGGAAGATAATTTGCCCAAAGTCACACTGCTGATGAGTGCAGAACTGGGGCTTAACCCTAGGTGCCAGGCTGGACCTTGATTGTCTCTGGTGAGCAGAGGCTGGCTCCAGGAGATTTCACTCATGGAATTGGCTGTCCCTCCAGACCACACTGAGCAAGTCCCTCTTCCCACCAGTCCCTTAGGGGACCCTGAAGATAGTGAGTCTGCCTGTCAGGTGTTGCCAAGGGTCTCTTTCCTTTCATCCCATGTTGGTTATCCAACATGCTGTCCCATGCCCCTTCCTTGGGGGGCTCCCCCACTGTAAAATGAGCCTGGGGGCCTTAGGAACCCTGAGGTCACTGCTGTTTTCAGTTTCCAGAATGGCTCTGGACAGCTCCCTCTTCCCTACCACCAAGCCCTGAGAGGATCCCAGAGACCTTGTCCATAAGAAGAGGTGGGGAGAGTGAGATTCTCTGCCCTGCTAACTCCACTGCTCACCCCGTTTCTGCAGGTATTGCTGAGTACACCCCCAAGAACGGAGAAACCATCGAGCTGAGGCTGGTTAGCTGGTAGCCCCTGGGCTCACCTGCCCACAGCCTGGCCTACTCCCTGGGCTTCTGCCTTCCCTCCAGACATCGCTGTAACAGGCACACACCCAACCCTGCTGCTACCTCATGTGTACTTGGAGCAGTGTCCCCTGGATTACCCAGCTGTCACCCTCACAGATGTCCTCAGCCATCATCCACCCTGGATCAGGGAACCAAGCACCTTCCCTGGGAAGGGTGCCTTCTCAAGTCTGGCTCAGCCTGGCCACACAGGCATCCCCTGAAGACCACTCATAGTCTGAAGGGTCTAAAGCAGACTCCTCGACACAAGGAGAAGTCACCGGCTACTAGTGTTGTGAGTACCGCCCCATATGGGATTGGGGTCCTGCGAGGAGACCTCTGTGGCCCAGGGGCTGTGGCCCTGACCCCAGCTCTGTCCCTGGCCTTCAGGGAAGTGGCCCCAGTCCTGGTCGTGGCATAGTGCCTGGGGAGGGCTCTGCAGAGCTGCTCAAAGCCTGCCTCTGAAATGATTAAAGTGTTGATTGTGCACATGCCCCAGTGTCCTGATGCCTCAAGCTCATGACTGAGTACTGAGTACGGGGAGGCGGGGGTGGGGTGGGGGCGCTGGAACAGAGGAGGAGGAGACGCTTCAGAGGGGAGCAGAGGAGGAAGAGGTGGGTGAGCATTCTCCCGGGTGCTGGGAGGACGTGACGCTGGCAGTGGCAACATTGATTACTGCTTAGGGAATATGTACGTGCTAGACACTTTCTCACACAACTCTGAGGTTGTGGATATTCTTATTTTCATCTCTACTTTGCAGATAAGGAAATTGGTACTCACAAAGGATATGTGACTCACCCACAATGTCAAGCAGGGGACATGGCTTAGGAGACAGACCTGGCCTGGGGTGGCCTCCTGGCTCTTCCACTCAAACATTGAAAGGTGGGGGCTTCTGTGGTTGTTATGATTACACGGCAGAGCCCAAATATGACTGGAAGCCCAGGACACTAGAGCTTTTTTTTCTCTCCCAACACACAGTCAAGGTACCACCCCAGGCCTCAGCGGCCAGGGGCCATGGATCTTGCCTGGTAGGGGGAGGGGCCTGACCTCTGGGAAGTGGGGTTCAGGCCAGGCAGGCACCCCACATGCCCTTCCTCACCAAGGTTCGGAAGGGGGCCCTGCCCTCAGAGGGGCATTCTGTCAAGTTCTATAGCGCTGCAAAGTCATCAAACTCACATAGTACATATATGCCACTTCCTAGAGTTCCAGTTTCAAATATTTGGGGTCTGGGCAAGGATGGGAAGTAGGCGATTTAAAAATTCTTATACTGAAACAAACATCCGAGTATCAGAAAGCCAAGTAAAGATGCAGCCTGTTTTGAAGGTGAAATGTCTATGTCCAGAACCCCATAGTGCTTGTTCACTTGTCCTTCCTTCATCACAATCAGAGGCACTTCTCAGAGGATTCAGAACCCACTCTGTGCCCTGTGGCTCTTTTACAATCCCCTCAAAGAAGGGTGGAGACTCAGAGAGGTCTGAGGCCTTCCTCGGGTTGCACAGCCTGGAGGTGGCTGATCCCAGATCCTCCCCCATTGACCCCAGCCCTCAGGTACTTGCCACCATATTACCAGGCTGTGGTAATTTACCCCGAGACACCAGGTGAGGAAGCCACAGGCCCTTCCCACATAGAGGAGACTGGCAGTGGCAGGTTTCAGGCCAGGCTAGGGAGAGTGGACAAGAACTTCAGGGAAGCCCCTGCACTGGGCTCTCAAGGGCGCGTCATGAACTGGTTGTGATTGATCTGCCCTCCAAAGGGACTGTTTTAGTTGGGGTGTGTTTGGCTCTGAGGAGTGGGAAATGACTGAATCCTACTCAAATCAATGGATGTTTGCTGAAAAAACCCAGTCTATACCATCCCAGGGGCAACCAAGGGTGAGAGAGAAACGGAAGTTGGGACTCCGAGTTCCCTTCCCTCCACTGTGCTCACTATTCTCTTTGTCTTTCCAATGTCAACTTCAGAGTGTGGCTGTAGCAGTGACTCTGTCACTTTCCAGTTCAATTCCCCAGCCCCCTCTTGCTTTTTCAGGGTCCAGGGACACCTGGCCCAGCCCAGCCCACCTGCAGATTCTGGGCCAGGTGTCCAGACTGGCATAATGTGCTGGGACCATAAGAAGGGGTGTGGTGAGAGCACTGTCATGTCTGGTGCAGGGCCCCATAGTAAGAGACTGATAAACAAAGGCCCTTCCTGGGGACTGGGGACCAGGTTTGTGTCTAGCCTGCATTTAGCTTAGACCTCCAGACAGACCACTTCCCCTTCCCCTCCATGAGATGGCGCCAGGGTTTGCTTAGCATGCTCATGCCTGTGAGATTGTATCACTGATGGAGGCCCTAGCAGTGAAGTGATTGATGCAGTGATGAGAGGAGAGGTGCAGCCCAGTTGCCAGAAATGGGTTCTTCTCCTGCTCCTGGTGCTTCCCGGAGTCCCTCCCGTAATCACCCACTTCCCATAGCAGGTTGGGACTCCAAAGAGCAGCAATCGGATCTGAGGGATTTGAGTCTGTGGGAAAGGAAGGCTGCTCTGGGCAGGTCTGGGCTTTTGGATTGACCCCAAGGACAGTGAAGAAGCCCACTGCCCCCATTTTTGCACAAGGTAATATCCTGTGGAGAGTCTTGCTGCTTACAAGTCAAGGCGGGTTAAAAACTGAGGCTCTGTAACCCAGACATAGTCTGAATCCCTCACCAGCACTCAGGCTGCACAACCCCTGCTTTGAGCTGTGCCCTCAGCCTCCCCCTTACCCCCCACTGCAGTGTGGGCAGCTCCCTCCATCCCACCATGGCCCACTCAGGCCTCATCTTGATTAATGCTCATTATTCATAGCCCACCCCTTATGAGGCAGGGCAAGTAGGAGCTGCTTTGTGGCAGTCTTGGAGGAGTTGTAAACACTGCCTACCACTCCCTGCTAACTCAGCACTGAGAAGGTCAGGGTGTTTACTAGTTTTTAATTTATTATTATTTTAATTAAAGGAAACTTCCTGGAAGATTGACAAAATCTCAAAAAGAATATAACCCTTAGGTGGCACTGACTCCTCCTCTTCAGGAAATACGGAGGGAGGGAAGTTGCCTCCTTGGCTGCCTTAGTTTCTCTCCCACAACCCTTTCTGGAGAAACCCTGTCTAAAAACCCTTTATTTTAGTCCTTGATCTGGAGATCCTTTGCCTTACAATCTGGGCTATTAAGCAGCTATTTGTAGGCTCCAGCAGGCATCGGAATCTCCAGAGGCAAATGGAAAAATTCAGATTCCTGGGCCCACCAGAGAGCCTGGGATTCAGCAGGTCTCCCGTGAAGCTGGGGGCAGGTGTGGGGGGAGGACACAGATCTTGTTCAGTGATTATGAGGGGGCTTGGGGTACACTTGTCATCCCGCGGTCTGACCACGAGGGGGCGCCGCGGACCGAGCTAAGTGGTTGACCTTTGAGGTCCTGTTCCTCCGGACTGGCTGCTGTCATCAGGACTTGCTGGCAGACAGCAGGCTAAGGGTGAGCCGTGTTCTGGTGGGCAGCTTCCGCGGGGAAGGACGCCCGATGTCAGGAAAGAGGCTTGCAGCTGGCAGTGGGCACCTGCCTGCGCCAGGCATTCCACCTTGGTCCTTGCGCACTGGGACTCGAGCTCAGAGACTCCAGGGTCCATCCCGGAATCCCAATCCGCTTGTTCCGCTCTGGCGTGCGCGGTTTACCCAACCCTGAGCTCAGAGAGCATCTGTCGTTCAGATGGGAAAGCAGAGACCCAGGCAGGGGCAAGGGCTTAGTGGCAGCTGCTCTGGCTCCCAGCCCACCCAGGGCTCTTTGTCCTGCTAGGGCTGAGGGCAGAGGGCAGACCCCAGAAAGACCAGCTATTGAGTCAGCTGAGTGCCCAGGGGACGGGACAGGGGCTGCTGGCCAGGGATAGATGCTGGCTGGTACCCCACTTCCACAAATGTGGGTGGCCTTGGTGATTCAGTTTCTCGGTGCCTGCCTAGAGGGGGCTGGCCCTGGGCTGGGAGAGGGAGGAAGTGCTGGGAATAGGGAAGGGCTATGGAGGGGCCTTAAGGGGCCCGGTGCTCCAGCTCCTCCACATGCTGAGGTCCCAGGGAATCGCTGTGGCCAGAGATCGGGCGACCCCAAGATTGGTCCTGGGATGAGGGAGGGTCCCTGGGTGGGGGTCCTTGAAGATGCAGTCTCTTGTAGCTGGGGCTTTTATTGGGTTCCCTCAGAAGGCCACCGCATTGTCCCCGCCCAGTGTTGGTCTCCATGGGGGGCTTGCCTTGGCGCGGGGTGTAGAGGGGCCGATCCCGCACCGCATCTCCATGGGGGGCAGCGGGGACAGGCAGCGGGGCCCCTGCGCCGGGGGGCTCGGCTGGGGGAGGCCCTGCGGGGCGGGTGGAGGAGCGGCTGGGAGCGGGCGGCGTGGGGCGGGGCGAGACATCCCTCCGGCTCCGGGGGCGGGGCCCGGCCGGGGGCGGCGCTGGGGGCTCCGCTCAACTTTCCGGGTGCGGCGCGGGCGGCGGCGGCGGCGGCGGAGGCGGGGCCTCAGAGCGCGGGGCCTCGCCCGCCGGGCCGGGGGCGCTGCAGCCTGGCGGGAGCTGCCGCCCGAGCCGGAGCCGGAGCCGCAGCCGCAGCCGCAGCCGCCGCCCGCGCCGCCGCGAGCCGGAGCGCCCGGGAGCCCGAGCCGGAGCCGCAGCCGGAGCGCAGGCCCCGCCGGAACCAGCCGAGCCCAGCTCGCCGCCTGGCACCGGCCGAGCGCGGGGCGGGGTGTCAGCTGGCGCCGGGCCTGAGCGCACGGCCGAGCCGCGACCACCGGACACCGCCGGACGCCCCGGGAGCTGGTGCCCCGATCGCCCTGCCAGGCCTGGGCCCGGCCGAAGCAAGCAGTAGGTCGCGGGGTCTGGACCGAAGAGAGAAAGGAACGAAGACTCCATCTCCTCTTGGAGGGGCTTAAAAGCGGGAAGGAGAGTGGGGACTTCACCTGGGACTGGGCAGAGGTGCCGCAGCCTCCTAGGCCAGGCTTGAGCCCCGGAGAGCCCGGCACCCCAGCAGCGCGGCCTGGGTTCTGCCCTGGCTGAGCCAGGGACACGGCATAGCTCCTGGACCTTGGCTGGCACAGGCCTGCCACAGAAGCAGTGCCCTCACCTGTCTGAGGCGGGGCCCAGGATCTGGGGAACTGGGATCCGGCCTGGCCCACAGGGGGACTCTGGTGGCCCAGAGCTGGTCACTGGGGAGCCATCCTCCTGCCCCAGACCCACTGGTACGGATGTGTCGCTGCCCACTGGAGCACCATGACGGCAGGATGACCTCAGCCGGGGCAGTGGCAGTGGCTAGTGGTGCTCGGGTGGCTGGGTCCCCTGAGTGGCCCCCTGACACCCCCCGGACCCTTGGGCAGCCTGGCCGGGCCCGGGTGGCAGTGGCAGCACTGGTGTGGCTGCTAGCGGGAGCCAGCATGTCGAGCCTCAACAAGTGGATCTTCACCGTGCATGGCTTCGGTCGGCCCCTGCTGCTCTCAGCACTGCACATGCTGGCAGCAGCATTGGCATGCCACTGGGGGGCACAGCGCCCCATGCCCAGCCGTACTCGCCGCCAAGTGCTGCTGCTCAGCCTCACCTTCGGCACCTCGATGGCCTGTGGTAATGTGGGCCTGAGCGCGGTGCCCCTGGACCTGGCACAGCTGGCCACCACTACCACACCACTGATCACACTGGCCCTGTCAGCCTTGCTGCTCGGCCGTCGCCACCACCCACTACAATTTGCCGCCATGGGTCCACTCTGCCTGGGGGCTGCCTGCAGCCTGGCTGGGGAGCTCCGGACACCTCCTGCTGGCTGTGGCTTCCTGCTGGCTGCTACCTGCCTCCGTGGCCTCAAGTCCATTCAGCAGAGTGAGTGCCTGGGTCACTGGCTGAGAATGTGGGGATTGGGGTAGGCGTGTGGCCTGGATGTCCCTGTGAAGAGTATGGCTATTATCCCATTTTCTAAATGAAGAAACGGAGGTCCATGACTTTGGAAGAGGCAGAAATGGAGGCTCAGAAAGGGCAGAGAATTCTGGGCCCCAAACTTAGGCTCTAGACCCCAACCAATATTTAGTAGTTGCCATTGATCTCTGTCTCATGTTTTGTCAAATCGCTTATCTTGTTGCATCTCTATACTGCTCTGATGAAGGAAGTCACTATACTGTCCCCATTGACAGGTAGAGAGATTTGCCCTAGGTCATGTGGCCTTGAGCAGCAGAGGCAAGACCTGAACCCAGGCAGTCAGACTCCATGCTGTCCATGTGATGTGGTGTAAGGCTCTGGACCCACAGGAACACCAGATCATGGGAACCCAAGAGAGAGAAAGAGGGAGGGACCTTGAGCTGGGATTTGGAAGGTGAAGGATTTGGTTAAGTCTGGAGAAGGGCTGATATTTACTGGGAGCTGCAGTGTAACAGGCCCTATGCTGGGTGTTGACCTTGAATTGCCATGGCAACCACAACCTTCTTTCTCATTTGATGGTCCAAGGAACTGAGACCTAGAGTTCATGAATTTGCCCCACCTGACCTCTAAAGAAATGAGACAGGGGGGCTCTGGGCAGAAGGTGATGTGGAAGCTCCAGGTTGAGACCCTGCTAAATCACTGAGGGTAGAAGATGCCTTCCTCTCTGTCTTACCAAGGGGCATCTGAGTCACAGTGCCCCCACTCCCCCCGCCTCAACCTAAGGGAGATGTGGGGGAGGGCAGGGTGCCCAGTTGGTATGGAGAGGCCTGGGATCCAGCCACGCCTTTGCTCATACTTGCTGGTCAACCTTGGGTCTTATCTGGGCCTTAGTCTCCCTGTGTGTGTTCAGAGGAGGAGGTTTGGAGTTGATGGAGTTCCAGGGGCCTCTTGCTCTCTCTCCCTTCCAGCTCTGAGATCTGTGACCCAGGCCTGGGAGGAGGAGGGGCTCCAAGGATGCTAGGCTGGGGTTGGGGGCAGCCTGCAGGAAAGGGAAGGTGGAAGTTAGAGCTCAGGCCTGTCCTGGCATCTTCAGAGCCAGGACTCAGAGGCCCTGTCCCCGTCCTCCTGGGCCCTGAGACAGGACCAAAGCTCTGTTCTATTTTTGCCCTCCAGTTACATGAGAGCTGGTGGCTGAGCTTGGGCCAGAGCTCTGGGCCTAAGTCGGCAGTGGGAAACCTGACCTCTTGCCCCCCCACCCCCACCCCAGGCAGGGTCACAGCCTCCAGGCCTACAGCACGCCTGCTTCTCACCCAGGCCTCAGGCACAGGGGGTGCCTGGTGTTGGTCTCTTTCTTGGCTTCTGCCAGCTACCTCCTTCTCTCCCAAGTGTCAAGCACCTGGCCCTTGAGGTGGGTTGGGTGCTTCCTCCAGTCTCCTACTGCACCCTCTGCTTCCCATCACAGCTCTGAATGTCTGTATTGTAGCCACTTGGTTACCTATCTGCATCCCACCAGATAGGAGCTCTGAGAGGGCATGAATGGCTTTCGGCCTCTCCACCTCCCCAGCACCTGGCCTGAAGCCTGGCGCAGGCAGGTACTCCCTTAAGTGGTTGGGTTATTAACGGCTCTGATGGCAGAAGTGGCAAGCTGGTTAGGCTACGTGGATGCCATGGATGCTAAGGAGGGAGCTTAGGAGGCTGGAGGCCCCACCAGCCGAGATGGGAGCCTGGCAGAGATGGGGAGGAACAGACTGGAGCCAGGAAGTGAGATGGGGTTTTGATAAGATGGGGTTTCTACTTCCAGGGGTGCATTTTCAGACTAGAGTGTAAACGGCAGGTACCAGCTCCTTTCCTGAGAGCAGACTCGAGGGGGTAGGGGTGAGAGTCCAGGCAGAGGATTACCCAGGCAGCCGAGGGCAGGACCAGTAGCTTCTTTCCCACCTGGGCCACTTGCAGGCCCATGGTGGGGCTACACTCACAGAAAGGGTGGGAAGTGAGGTGCCAGCTTGCTGAACTTGCTTTCAGCTTTACCCACCTGCATCCGAGAGCAGCCTGACCTGATCCCTGCCTGAGCTCTCAGGCTGGTGGCGAGATGCACTCAGAGGCAGAGACTATACTGGTGGGAGAAAAGTTCTAGAATCAAGGTGGGCACAGGTGTGGGGGCGGGGTGGGCAGTTTCTTCTTCCTGGGAGACCAGAGGAGAGGGCATTCTGGGAGTGGGAAGCAGGCCTTGCTAGGGCACGGATGTCAGCCAGCAGGAGCGGCAGGGAGGATCATGACAGCTGCCGTGGTGAGCGGTTGCCACTGGGCATCAGGCCCTGAGCTCAGCACCTTGCACCCTCCTGTGGTGGGGGGTGTTGTCACACATGAGGACACAGGCTGACATGCGTGATATTACACAGCTAGTGCAGGAGCAAAGAAAGATGGAACAAGCCAGCAGCCGACGGAACAGAGGGTCTAGAGAACCTTTGTCTGTAGGGGCAGAAGCCTGGGTGCTTTCAGTGCTGAAACAAAATTGCCCTTAGAGGAGGAGAGGTTGAACTAGAGGGTTTGGTGGGGCTGGCAGGGGAGGGATCATTATGGGGACAGGAAATGGAGTAAGTGGCCTGTGGCAGAGGATCACTGCTCTTTCCCTGGAGGGCCGGAAGGGGAGGCAGAGGGCTGGGTGGGATGCAGAAGGGGCTGGGGGTGGTGGGGAGGTTAGGACCCTCCTGCCTGGCTGCCTCACGGTGGGCGAAATTCACCTGAACACCTTCCCGTGATGGGACCTCTAATGTATAAGCCACATGCTGCTTGTAATAGTGCTAAATTTGGAGTGAACGAGCAGGAGGCATTCCAATTATCTGTTCATTTCTAGAAATGCTTGAGCTAGAGGGACTGTTGCCTAGAGAACAAAGCCAAAACATCAAAATGAAACCGAGAGAGAAATACGGTTTTCCTCTCCTGGCCTATGAGTAAGCACCCCTGTGGCTCTTTGGAAATCGTGTGTCAGAAAATGCACAGAGGCTCCAAGAGCCCTGGGAGGGGGCCTAGATCAATTACTCATCTCTCTCCACTAAAGCTTGGAGAGGGCCCCAAAACAGCATCACCAGGGTGCAGATACTATCGTTTCACTGGAGCGCTGTCTGACTTTGAAGGTGGGCATTGCTTCCTTTGTGAACAGCTGTGTCATAATATGTCTAAGCACACACACGCACACACACACGCACACACACATCTGCAAGCTGGTAGGATCCTCTTTCCATGCAAAACTAAAAGGCTTCCTCTTAGTCCTGGATTCATCTTGACAAGCCTTCGTGTTAGTAGCAAAAGATGCTGCAGATCAGTTATAAACAGTGAGTGACAGCCAAGTGCAAACAATGACTTTCTTATTCTCCCATCATCCCAGGGGTCATAAGTGAATGAAGCAAAGAATGAACCTACCATTTGACTCCAATTTATTATTATAAAACTTTTTTTTTTCTTCTAGTAACTGGCAGAGCTGACCTTCTGCTGGTCTGTCTGCCCTATGGTGGTGGGAGCTGCAGGGTGGGGTAGCGGGTGGGTGAGTAAGGCCTGAGACCAAGAAAGGTGGGTCAGGGTCACTTGGCACAGGGCCTTCCGAGCTGGTTAAGAACCAAAGAGATTTTTCTCCAGGGCCTGGGGAGCCCCCGAAGACTTTGGGGGGGTGGGGAACCACTTTTGTGTTTATTGATCATTTGGCTATCACAAGCAGATGACTATTTCAGCATGTGGAAGGTGGTTTGAAGTGGATGATAACCGGCTTATTTATTTACCTTTTTTTTTTTTTTAAGATTTTATTTATTTATTCATGAGAGACACAGATAGGGAGAGGCAGAGACAAGCAGAGGGAGAAGCAGGTTCCATGCAGGGAGCCTGACGTGGGACTCGATCCCGGGTTTCCAGGATCATGCCCTGGGCTGCAGGCGGTATTAAACCACTGAGCCACCAGGGCTGCCCTTTATTTACCTTTTTACATTTAGAGAGCACTCACCTTATAGAGGCTTTCTAAGTGTCATCTATTTTAATATTTACAACAATGCTACGTATTAGGTGTTCTCACCCAACGTTGCAGGTGACACAGAGGTTAAGTACAGGTCACAGTCCAGGTGATGTGACAGGAGTCTTGACCTTCGTGTTATGGAGCAGGAGCCAGTAATTCTGCTGAGGGGTTGAGGCAGGCTTCCTGGGTGCTGGGCCCCGGAGCCCATGCTGGGTCGGCCAGGTGGGGGGGGTTGTCTCCCTCTGGGTGCTGATGGCTGCTGTCCTGGTTGCAGGTGCCCTGTTGCAGGAGGAGAGGCTGGACGCGGTGACCCTGCTGTACGCCACCTCGCTGCCCAGCTTCTGCCTGCTGGCAGGTGCGGCCCTGGTGCTGGAGGCCGGAGTGGCACCCCCGCCCACTCCTACCAACTCCCACCTCTGGGCCTGCATCCTGCTCAGCTGCCTCCTGTCCGTGCTCTACAATTTGGCCAGCTTCTCTCTGCTGGCTCTCACCTCTGCCCTCACCGTCCACGTCCTGGGCAACCTCACTGTCGTGGGCAACCTCGTCCTGTCCCGACTCCTATTTGGCAGCCGCCTCAGTGCTCTCAGCTACGTGGGCATTGCACTCACCCTTTCAGGAATGTTCCTTTACCACAACTGCGAGTTCGTGGCCTCCTGGGCTGCCCGCCGGCACCCCTGGCGGAGGGACCAGACTGGCAAAGGTCTTTGAGACCTAGGGGAACACCTGGGTTCCCTGGGACGGACCCTAGCCTGAATCCAATGTTGGCCAGTGGCCATGGGAAAAGTAGAGAGCCGGCAGCCACTGGAGCCAAGGGAGAGAGGGGGGCCTTCTGGAAAGGCCACCTTGGAGGCTCTGCCTCCCAGAGAGAACCACTTCCTGTCCCTGCCTGCCTCTCCTCACAGACCTCACTCACCACTGGATGGTGGGTCCAGACCTGGCACAATCACTGTGCTTGTCGGACTGATTATTATGATTAGCATCAACTACTACTGCAAAAATTGCTGGCCAAACTTTGAAAACCTCACCATGTTCTGATGACGACGATGATTCTTGGCGATTGCACAATCCCTCCAGGAAGTGGGGGAGGCAGCTAGGGGGCCCCAGGAAGGGCTTCTTTGTTGCTGGGATCCCCTGGGGAGTGGGGTCATCTGTGCCAACTCCAGGCAGCTGCTGTAGCCTCACCCTTGGGCCCCCCAATTTTGGGTCTTCCATCCTCAAATAAACTATTTTTGCTTGTATACCTGTGTCATTCCTCAGGGTTACAGCCAAGGAAATACAGGGAGAGCTCAGAGCCCCCTGGCCGCTAGCTGCTCCCCCAGAAACGAGGACATCCTCCCTTGCCCATCATGCCCTGTCTGGGTCCCCTTCTCTAAAGTCCCTCCACTGGCCGGGCTGCCATTGCTCATTTTCTGCATGGTGGCGGTGGCTTCCTCCCTGCTCTGCTCTGGCTTCTCCACTCCACCTTCCACACAGCTCTGGAATTCTCTTTCTAAAACACACAGCTTCTGGGGCTCTATAGTGCTCTGGGGACAAAACAGAACTTCCTGCCCCAGACCACAGGACCCTCAAGATCTGGCCCCTGCGGCCTCACCTGGCTCCTATTTTGCTTCTCTTCTCCTCGGGCTCCACCTTCCATCCTCAACACCTTCCTTCAGGCACCCAGCCCAGGAAGGACAGGCGCAGGGTTTCCTGGCCCTGGTCTCCACCCAGGCTGGCCTTTCGGAGGGGAAGTGGGCTCAGGCTGAGTCACTCACTACCCACCCTGCCTGTGACTCAGAGATGCCGCTGGCCCAGCCCTGTCCCTGTGCAGCCTGGGCATTTCCAACCTCCACTCTGAGGCCTGGCCAGACAGGACAGATTAGATGTCTCTGGGTGCAGAGCCTCATTAGTACTCAGGACCCTTTCTCTTTCAAGGGAGCTCATTGCCATAGCAGGAGCCTCCCTCTCGCACCTGCGTCCTGGTTCCTGGGCCCCCATGGAATGCTTGGCTGAAGGGTGAGCCTGCCCCACTGCCCCCAAGCCCTGTCCGATCAAAGCCAGCCCTTGGTGGTTGTAGGGGAGGGCAGGGTGAATTGGAGTCATGCTTGACCTGGGTGCTGGCTTGTCATCAGACTTAGAGCTATCCAGTATTGAGGAGATTCCCTCTGGGTTGGGCTTATATCCTTTCTCACAGTGTGACCTGTTTGGCCTCTCTTGGTGTCACAGCATCACCAGGAGTGGGCATTGCTCGAATCACTGGTGGGAAGGGCTTAGCAGGTGATTCCCACCCAGGCCACTGCCTCTTAAGGCTCTGCCTTTTACTAGTTGTCTCAGGCAAGTCACTCCGCCTCTCCGAGCCTCAATCTTTGTACCCAGTCCTTGCTGGGAAGCCTCTTCAGGATAACAGACGTCACTTTCCTTGGGAAGCGCTTTCCTACCCTTACCACTGCCCTGCTCCAAGCGAAGCTGACTTGAGAATCACAGCGAAAGGTCACCCAAGCTCCCCACACTTCAGGCAGGGCGCTGAGCACATCCCATTGTCAGAACTAGTCGACCAGAGCCAGACCGGGCTCTGGAAGGGTCAAGGCAGCTGTCCTGCTCACCGCTGTCTCACCAACACCAGCACAGTACCTGGCAGGGGTAGAGTGGGCGGAAGAGAATACTAGTCAAGAACAGGGAGTCGGACCTGGGTTCAAACCCCCAGCGTGTCTAAGCTGTGTGACCCCAGGCAAGGGCCTTCTCCTCCTGTGCCTCTGTGTGTTCAGTGGGCACAGCAGTAGAGGACCTAACCCTGTCTAGCTCTGGGGGGCTGCAGTGGGCTAACGTATGGCAAGTGCTTAGCAATAGTGCCTGAAACCTAATAGG
Source organism: Vulpes lagopus (assembly GCF_018345385.1). Taxonomy (NCBI): domain Eukaryota; kingdom Metazoa; phylum Chordata; class Mammalia; order Carnivora; family Canidae; genus Vulpes; species Vulpes lagopus. Next base: position 13,073,751 of record NC_054837.1, on the reverse strand, counting down.
TCCTCAAGAAATGTCAGCAGAGTAACAACAGAAACCCCAAGGGGTTCCTCAGCTTCCCCCAAAAGCTTTTCATACTAGCCACTTCCCTCCTACCCAGCCTTCCATCCACATTGAGAGCCCCCCAGGACTTGCTCTAAGAGCACAGTGGGAGGGATGCCCCAGCTCTCACCCTCTTGCCCGGGCTTTGGAGGAAGCTGGGGAGGCTGGGTCTGTGCTGGGCATCCTGCCACTGTGGATTCAGAACAAAGCTCCTGCCTTGTCTTAGCCCCAGCTGCGAGGGGGCCCCTCCCTACCTCCCCAGGGGGCCCTTGGATTGTCATTCCAGGGGCCAGAGCAAACAAGGACTCTTCTTGCTCTCTGCTCTGTTCCCAAATCAGCTCAGGGATGCCAGAAGCTCCACCATCGAACTGCCCCTGCTCATTTGCCAATACTTCCTGGAAAGAACACAAAACACAGTGGAGAGCCATGGGAGATTTTGAGCAGGCGAGCCATGATGTTCAATAAATGTTTCTTGATAGTGGCCCTTTAGTTTGGTCTGGATCCGACATGGAGGGGAAATTGACTGGAGGTAGCGAGATCAGGGAAGAGGTAGTATAGGTCCAGAGGACAATGGGGACAGTGTTGTGGGCACAACACAGAGTACCAGCAGTTGTATAGATTTGGGGTAACAAACTATCCCCAAATCTTACAGCTTAAAGCAACATGCATGAGTATCTCACAGTTCCTGTGCATTAGGTATTTGGGAGTGGCCTAGTGGAATAGTTCTGGACGTCACCCACAGCTGTAGTCGTAGGAAGGCTTGACTGGGGCTGGAAGGTCCACTTCCAAGAGATGGGTCATACACATGGCTGTTGGCAGGAGGCCTTGGTTCCTTGCCACATGTGCCTTTCCACAGGGCATCTTGAGTGTCCTCATGACATGGTGGTAGTTGGCCTCTATCAAAGTGAGTGAGAAAAAAAGCAAAGAGCCACAATGTCCTTTGTGACCCAATTTCAGAAGTCACACTCCTTTCTCTAACATCTTCATTTATTATGTAATTCTAGTACTGTCATTTCTCTGAGATGGGTCAATCCTATCCAGTATGGGCCCTCCAACTTTGACTATCCTAAGGGCATGAATACCAAGAGGAGGGGATCTTTGAGGTTAGCTCAGGCTGGCCACATCAGTGAATGTTTGTTGAATGATTGAGGGGCACACAGCTTGGGGCCATGGGGCCTCCTGCTCCAGGTGGGACTTTGTTTGCCGCACCTCTGCTGTGGGATCCTGTCCACAGCGGGCACTTGGCAAATGTTTGCTCAGAGAGGGCCGGAGGCTGCTTTCTCTTTTCCTCACTTGCAGACAAGAGAAAGTCTGGGCTCCTTGGTCTGGTATTTGAAGCCCTGGATGCTCTGATCTCCAAGCCCATTCCCCATGATTCTTCAGCTATACGAGGCCACCCTTGCTCCCTGTGCCTGATGGAACCTTCCAGTATCTAGGCCTTCTCCTGCCCCCTCCTGACAGCCACAACCATCATGTGCCCCTCCCTCCTCTAATCACTGCCAGCATCCCAACTGGGTAGATTCCAGTGCAGGAGTACCTGCTGCCTAGACTGGGCATTTCACTTTGTATGTAACTTTGTTTGGTGTGAGAACCCTGTCCATGCATCTTATGTTGGAACCCAATATCAAACAAGCTGAAGCTGAAGCACCTTAGCTAAACCAGGAAACCCCTCACCACTGAAGCACATCTGCCAAATTTCCCACAAGCCCTGTTTGAAAGCCACAAATCTAGTTTAATCCTTGTCATACATATAAGGAGCCCAAAGAGGAGGAGGAACCAAGATGAAGATCTTAGTCTGTTCAGGCTGCTATAACAAAATGCCATAGGCTGGCTTGCTTACAAACAACAGAATGTTTTTTAAGGTTTATTTATTTATTTGTTAATGAGAGACACAGAGACAGAGAGGCAGAGAGACATAGGTAGAGAGAGAAGCAGGCTCCATGCAGGGAGCCCCACGTGGGACTCGATCCCAGGTCTGTGGGATCACACCCCAGGCTGAAGGCAGCGCTAAACCGCTAAGCCACCGGAGCTGCCCTAAACAACAGAAAATTATTTCTTCCAGTTCTGGAGCTCAGGGTGCCAGCATGATGGGGCATGGGGCCTCTTCTGGGTCACTTTTTTGTTTCCTTACATGGCAGATGGGGCAATGTGCTCTCTGGGGCCTCTTTTAGAACACTAATCCAATTCATGATGGGTACACTCTCATGACCTCATTCATTATCTCCCAAAGTCCCTACCTCCTAATACCATCATCTTGGGCGTTAGGTTTTCAGCATATGAATTTCAAATATTCAGGCCATAGCAAAAATCTGATGCAAAGGGGGGAGCAGCAGGGCTAGGACTTCATCTCCTAATTCTTGGGATCCTGCCATTTCTTGCTCCATGCTCTGCTCTAGAGAACAGAGCCAGCTGTGAAGTTATGGGGACCTGTAGGGTCTGGCCCAGGAGCATCTGCCACAGAAGTTGCCAGCCGGGTATCCCCCACCCAGCTCAGTCTGCAAATATATTTTTTTCAGGGGAAAAGCATTACAAATGTTTTGTCAAGGGGACATCTAGAAACATTTGTGGCAAGAGGCTTTTACATGTGTTGAAAGCTTTCTGCTCTTGGGTGTCTCTTGGCACCTTTGGGAGGTGGGCAGCATGGTGGCTTACTCTAGGTCCTCTGAGACGCAGGCACCAAGATGGAAGGAAAAGTGCAAGGGTTTTATGAGGGCAAACATTTGTTTTTTTTTTTTTTTTGTTTGTTTTTTAAATCTTTTTTTTAAATTTTTATTTATTTATGATAGTCACACACAGAGAGAGAGAGAGAGGCAGAGACACAGGCAGAGGGAGAAGCAGGCTCCATGCACCGGGAGCCTGATGTGGGATTCGATCCCGGGTCTCCAGGATCGCGCCCTGGGCCAAAGGCAGGCGCCAAACCGCTGCGCCACCCAGGGATCCCGAGGGCAAACATTTATGACAGAAAATGGGAAGCGGACAGGGAAGGCTGGGAGAGCTGTCAGACCATGATGTGAGCCAGAGTCTGAGTGGAGGAGAGAGGGGAGCAAGGCTGGGAAAAGTGGTCCTGATCACGCTGCGCTCCAAGGAAGGCTCGGCGTCCCTAAGCCAAAGAAGCCCACGGGACAAGCTCCAAGTCTCCCAGAAATGGGTCTGCCTTAGCACCCCTGCTGTGCTCAGGAACTAGCTAGAAGGAGTCTGAGGGAAGTCTCGCCTCAGCATAAACATGCCCATAGATTTCACACAGCCTTTGGTCAGTTTTACTTTCTGTAATTGGAGGTCTGTGGGACACATTCTTGGCTCACCACAGATGCCATTGTGACATTTTTTTAAAAGATTTTATTTATTAAAAAAAAAAAGATTTTATTTATTTATGAGAGAGAGAGAGAGAGAGAGAGGCAGAGACACAGGCAGAGGGAGAAGCAGGCTTCATGCAGAGAGCCCGATGTGGGATTCGATCCCAGGTCTCCAGGATCACGTCCTGGGCTGAAGGGGGTGCTAAACTGCTGGGCCATTGTGACATTCTTAGGGTCACCACAGATGCCATTGTGACTCTTGTTTACACAGCAGACAGAATTCCAGAAAAACTCCAGGGTCTGACTGAAGTCACAAAGCAGGATGAAAACCCACCTCTTGGCTCCCTCTCAAGCTTCATAAGTGATACTGGTTCTAAGCCCAGAGGTGAAGGCTGATGGGTTCTTAAGGCTTTTGGATGAAACGTCCCAGGTACAGGTAAGCAGGACTGTGTGCTCTAGGGTCAAGAGCGACCTGTCCCTGGGGTTTGTAAGGAGATCACCATCTTACAGAGGCTGTTCAGGGAAGTCCCCAGGGCCGCTAGCGTGTCACTATTTACCTGACAGGGTATTATGAACCTCACAGAAACTCTCAAGCCAAATTTAATTCATTTAATTCATCATAAAGAAAGAAAGAAATTCTGGACTTTGAAAGTGGGAAAGTGAAAGGCTCATAAAATCACAGTGACCTGGAATTCCTGCTCCAAGACAGGGTGTTGGGCTGTGAGGATCATTTCATTCTTCCCCTATTACAGGATTATGTTAAAGCTTCAATATGACCTACTTTCCTAGGTTGTTTGACTAAAGGGCCACTCTACAGAGTCTGAAAGAACAGAGTGAACTGTTTGGGAAAAGGACTTGGGCACTCTCAAGAGCCCTCAATCTCCACCTCTTCTGCTTAGGATATGAAATCTTGGTCCTACCACAACCAATTCTGAAAATTAAAAAGAATGATTTAAATAGGAGGATCCAAAATTATATCTCCTCAACTATGAAAAAAATACATGGAAGTAAATGTACACACTGTACCAAAATGTGGACTTGGTTATTGCTTCAAACTAGTATTATAGATGGACCATATTTGTTTTCTTTTTTCTACAAATGGGCATATATTTTTAAAAATAAACTTCTTAGGGTTCCAGTTCTGAGTAAGGTAGAGTGAGCATCATTTGTCCTTGCCCCAAATGCAACTAAAAACACTGGACCGGATGGAGCAGCTCTCTGAAGACTCTGAAAATGAAATGGTAGCAGGTGGTTTGGGAAAGGGAATCAGAACTTGAAATATAAACAATCTGGCGGTGAGCTTCCTGTTTTGTTTTTTGTTCCTGTATCTCCTGGCCTGGTCTCAAAGGCAGTGTGACTCCTGGAACTGTGCCTGGGCATGGAAGAAAAAAACTCCAAAAAGCCCTGTCCTCCTGGTCTGAAGAGTAAAAAGGAGGGCCACTTTAGGACAAAGTAAGGGAAACCCTTTTAATTTCCCCCCTTTTCTCTTCTTTTGCCCTGCCCCCCAGGAAGGCCTGATACTTGTTAAAACTCAGGGCAGCGGCAGTGGCAATGGCAGTGGCAGCTGGGAAAGTACCTAAGACTTAATTTTAGGTCAAGAGCTGGTACAGTGGTATGTTTCCTTCCATATGAACTGCTAGATTCCATGAATGGATCTGACTCAACAGTATTCCAATGAGTTTCAGACTAGGTAGTCTGACTCATAAACTAGGTAGTCCACCCAGATTTCAGACCGGTCCCTGGGTGGCACAAACTTAGGACAGATTTAAACTACATTGCCAAAGTTTTAAAAATTGAACTCACATTGGAACTATGGCTCTTTTATTTTATTTTTTAAAAATTTTTATTTATTTGAGACAGAGAGAGGCAGAGACACAGGCAGAGGGAGAAGCAGGCTTCATGCAGGGAGCCCGACATGGGACTTGATTCTGGGTCTCCAGGATCACACCCCTGGGCGGAAGGCAGAGCTAAATCGCTGAGCCACTGGGCTGCCCATTTTATTAATTTAATTTAATTTATTTATTTATTTTTTTTTTTTAATTTTTATTTATTTATGATAGTCACAGAGAGAGAGAGAGAGGCAGAGACACAGGCGGAGGGAGAAGCAGGCTCCATGCACCGGGAGCCTGATGTGGGATTCGATCCCGGGTCTCCAGGATCGCGCCCTGGGCCAAAGGCAGGCGCCAAACCGCTGCGCCACCCAGGGATCCCAATTTAATTTAATTTAATTTAATTTAATTTAATTTAATTTAATTTAATTTTAATTTATTTTATTTATCTTATTTTTAAAAAGATTTTATGTATTTATTCGTAAGAGACAAAGAGAGGCAGAGGGAGAAGCAGGCTCCATGCAGGGAGCCCAATGTGGGACTCAATCCTGGGTCTCCAGGATCACGCCCTGGGCTGAAGGCGGCGCTAAACCGCTGACCACCTGGGCTGCCCACTATTGCCTTTTTAAAACCCAAAATTCAACTGAGTAGATTTCAAAGATCTTATTGGCTTTATTCAATGATTCATGAATCTAGCAGCATCCAATCTAGCAGAAAGAAAGGTGCTCCAAGGAGCTATACAAAATGGAAGACTTCTATAAGCAGAAAGGAACAGGTACGAGGAAGTTATTTTAGGCAAAAAAGTGGGTAGGTTATTGCAAGGTTATTTTTCCTTGGGGACAGCAAGGATCTGTCAAGCGATTATCTAGTGCCAATCAGGCAACTTCTGATTGATTGGTTTAAGATTCCATTTCTGGTAGAGTTAAAACTATAATTAAATTAAGTCTCAATTTGGTGGCTTGGGGCTTATCATAAATGACTCCATTTTGTGCTTATAGTGTTGTTTTTAACAGTTCATAGGAGGCAGATCAGAACTGAACCTCAATGGGTCAACTGCCTCCTAAAATGAAAACTCATCATTTTCCATAGAATTTAACCAACACCTAGAGTCTCATAACATAATATTCGAAATGTTCAGGATACAATCTCAAATTACTCTACATACAAAGAACCAAGAAAGTCTGAACACTGAGATGATCTGGATGGAATAGTCAGAAAAAGACTTTACAAATGAAAAGATAAAAATAGATACAGAAAAATAACCAAATAGAAAAATTTAAACTAAGAAATTACACTCATCAAAATTTGAAAATATACTGGATGGCCTTAGTAGCAGAATGGAGATGACAGTTCAAGTCTGTGAACTTGAAAATAGATCAGTAGAAGTTAACTGTCATAGGCAGAATACCCATCCTTTCCAAAGATGTCCATGCTGTATTTCCTGGAAATAGTGAATGTTGCTCTATATGACACAAGGGACTTTGCAGATCAATTGAAGCTTTGGACTTTAAAATCAGGATTATCTGGATTATTGGACAGGCCTAATCACATGAATCCTTAAAAGCAGAGAACTTTCTCTGGCTGGATTTAGAGAGATGCAACAGAAGGAAAAGTCAGAGGTATTCAAAGTGTGAGAAGGACTCAACCCCCTGGATAGCATTTGAAGGAATATGGGCAGCTTCTAGGAGAAAGGACCAGCCTCCAGCTGATAGTTAATAAGGAAATGGGGCCCTCTATCCTACAACTACAAGGAACTGAAATCAGTCAACAACCTTAATAAGCTTGGAAGCAGAATCCTTACCAGAGCTTCCCTGTAAAAAGAAAAAAAAAATGCACATGATTTCAGCCTTATGAAACATTTTGACTTTGGCTTTGTGAGACTCTCAGCAAAGGATTCAGTCAAGCCCAACCAGACTTCTGACCTACAGAAATTGTGAAATATTAATAGGTATGGTTTTAAGCCATTAAGTTTGTGGTAATTTGTTATAGCAGCAAGAGAAAACTAACACATTATCCACTGAATATCAGAAGTGGTTAAGATGTTAATTCTAAATAGATTCTGAAAAATTAAATACATATAATATATTCTCTACTGTAACCTCTGAAACAACTATATAAAATCAAAATGGAATACTTTAAAAATATTCAATAATCCAGAAGGCAGCAGGAAAAGGGAAACAAATGGAAAACAGAGGACAAACAGAAAACAAAATGGTAGACCTAGATCCAAATATTGATAATTTCGGTCTAAACACACCAATTAAAAGACAGATTGGATGTGTAAAAAAAAAGGACTCAAATCTATGGCGTCCATAAGAAATCCATGTTCAATCTAACAATATAGTAGGTTCAAAGTAAAAGGATGTAAAAAGGTATGTCATGTAAATACTAAAAATAAACTAAAAAATTATTAATATTAAAATATTAATATTTGACAAAGTAGACTTCAAAAAATTAAGAAGAGGATGCCTGGGTGGCTCAGCGGTTAATTGTCTGTCTTCAACTCAGGGCATGATCCTGGAGATTGAGTCAGGGCATGATCCTCCCTACATGGAGCCTGCTTCTCCCTCTGCCTATGACTCTGCCTCTCTCTCTGTCTCTCATGAATAAATAAAATCTTTAAAAAAATTAAGGATAAAGAGACAATTGCATATTGAAAAAAGATCAATTCACTATAAAGACATAATAATCCTAAATATATGTATATACCTAACAACAAAGCTTAAAAATACATGAAACAAAAATTAATAGAATTGAAAGGAGGTGTAAACAAACTTACAATTTTAAATACTTCAACACTCTTCTCTCAGTAACCAATAAAACAAATAAACAGAAAATTAGGATAAGTATGAAAGAATCGAAACCACCATCAATCATCATCAATCAATAAACTGACTTTTATTAGCCACTCTATCCAAAATAACCTTTTTTTCCTCAAGTGCACATGAAACATTCATCAAGATAGACCAAATCCTATATGATAAAGTAAATATTAACAAATTTAAAAGAAATAAAATCATACAACTTATGTCCTTTGATCATGATGGAATTAGAAACCAATAACAGAGAGATGGTTGTAAAATTTCCAATACTTAGAAATTAAACTATATACACTTCTAAATAATACATGTGTAAAGGAGGATATTTTGAGAGAAACTGGAAAATATTTTGAAATGAACAAAAATGAAAATGCAACACATCAAATTTGTGGGATACAGGTCTAAAATCTAAGTTTCTGCCTTATAAAATTAGAAAAGAGAACAAGGTAAATTTGAAATAAGCAGAACCATGGAAGTAATAAAGAACAGAAATCAATGAAGTAGAAAAGGGAAGAACAAAAGAGAAAATAAAAAACAGGGTAGGTAATTGTCTAAAAAGACTTAAAAAATTGATAAACCTCTTGCCAGACTAATAAAGAAATAAAGAGAGAAGACAAATGATTAGCATGAAGAATAAAAAGGTGATATTTCTGTGGACTCTGCAGATAATAAAGATAATAAGGAATACTACAAATAACTCTCTGTGCATAAATTTGACAACTTGGATGAATTGGAGCTAATCCTGAAAAATCACAAACTACAAAAACTCACCCAAGATGAAATAGGTAACTTGAATAGTCCTAATGACTAAAAGAATGGAATTCATTGTTGAATTCTTTTTTTTTTTTTTTTTTTTTTATTCATGAGGAGGGGGGGATAAAGAGAGAGGCAGAGACATAGGCAGAGGGAGAAGCAGGCTCCATGCAGGGAGCCCAATGCAGGACTCAATCCCAGGGCTCCAGGATCATGTCCTGAGCCAAAGGCAGGCGCACAACCACTGAACCACCCAGGCGTCCCAGTTGTTGAATTATTCTGAAAAAGAAATCTTCAGGTCTAGATGGTTTCACTGATAAATTCTACCAAACATTTAAAGAACATTTAAATTTACATCTCTTTCAGTAAGTAGAAGGGGAGACAATACTTTCCTCCCTAACTTCCTTAATTTAACAAAGGGCTTCCTTAACTACAAAAAGCCTATAACTAACATCATAATTAATGGTAAAAGGCTGAACACTTTCTAAGACCAGGAACAAAGCAAGAATGTCTGTTTTCATCACTCATATTCATCATTGTACTAGAAGTCATAGCCAGTGCAATAAAATAATAAATCAAAGACATTCAGGATGGAAAGGAAGAAATAAAACTATTTCTATTTGTACATAAGACTGTCTACATGTAGATTGCAAAGAAATCTACAAAAATGTTCTTAGCAAGGTTACAGGACACAAAGTCAAAATACAAAAATCAACTATGTTTCTATATAGTACCAACAGTGAACAACTGGAAGCCAACATTAAAAACTTTTTTACACATGTCCTTCCTCAAAAGAAATACTTAGGTATAAATACAGTAAAATATATAAGATTTACATGCTGAAAACCACAAAACACTGATGAAAGACATCAAGACCTAACCAATGGGGAGGCATACTATATTCATGGATTGGAAGATTCAACTGAGTAAAAATGGCAATTCTCCCCAAAATTGGCCAATAGATTTAACACACTTTCAATGGAAATCCCAGGAGGAATTTATTACTGCTGTTGATACAGACAAGTTGGTTCTAAAATTAATATGAAAGGCAAAGAAATTAGAATAGCCCCCCCAAACTTCTTTTAAAGAAAATTGGAGGACTCATACTGTCTGACTTGAAAACATATTATAAAGCTACAGTAATCAAGATAGTGTGGTATTGGTAAGTGAAATCACACGGAATAAAAAGTCCCAAAACAGACCTACACAGAGGAGCAAAGGTAACTCAATAAAGGACAGTTTTCAACAAATGTAGTTGAAACCCTTAGACAATTATATGAAAAACTATGAACCAAAAACAAATCCTCACAACTTATACCAAAGGACCATAAAAAATAAGTGAAAAATTTAGACCCTCAAACTGAACATAGGAGTAAATCTTTGTGATCTGGGGTTAGGCAGAGTTCTTAGACATGACACCAAAAAACAATCCATAAAAGGAAAAATTGGCAAGTAGCATTCCATCAAAATTAAAAACTGCTCTGCAAAAGATACTTCTAAGAGAAATGAAAAGATAAGCTAGACTGGGAAAAAATATTTACAAATCTTTATCTGACAAAGGACTTGTATTCAGAATATATAAAGTATTCTCAACACTCAAGAGTGAGAAAACAGCCCAATTTTGAAATGGGCAAAAGAATAGACACTTCACAAAATGAGGTATGTGGAAGGCAATTAGGCACACAAAAAGATATTCGACATCATTAACCATTAGGAAAATGCAAATTTAAACCACAATGAGCTAATACCACACACCTATCAGAATGGCTAAAATAAAAAATATTGGCAGTACCAAATACCAAATACTAGTGTAAAAGTGGATCTCTTATAGTGGAATGCAAAACAGTATAGCCACTCTGGAAGTCTGGCAGTTTTTTTAGAAAGTTAAACATAACCTTTGCCATATAACTGATCAGTCCCATTTGTTGGTATATAGCCTAGATAAATGAAAACTTATGTTCACATAAAAACCTGTAAACAAGTGTTCGTAGCAGTTTTATTCAAAATTAGAATAACGCAAATATCCTTCAGTAGGTGAATATGAAAACAAACTGTGGTTATCCATACAATGAAATACTACTTAGCTATAAAAAGCAACATGTATGAAACTCAAAGATATACTGAAAGCCTTCAGAGGTTACATCCTCTATGATGCTATGTATGTGACATTCTAGAAAAGGCAAATCTATAGGAACAGAGATCAGATTGGTATGTGCCACAGGCTGGGGGCAGGGCAAACGTTTGACTACAAAGTGGTGGCATAAGAGGATTTTTTGGATGATGGAACTGCTCTGTGTTCTGATTGTAGAGGTAGTTACACAGATGTGTTAAAACAGAACTGCACATATAATTAATTTTATCGTATGTTAACTCAAAAACATTTTCAAATGAAGATAAAATATGTCACAATCAATTTATCTCTAAAAAGGCTCTAAGAGAAACTTTCCATCTGGGTTTCTTCCAGAAAGACTGCTTTGTGGGGGCCCTGCCACACCAGCCCTGGTGTTTGTGTGTCTGTTTGTTCGCCTGTGTAACGAGAAGTCAGTCCAAAGCAGTGATTTTTCTTCTCCTCTGCACCCTAAAATTGCACCCCTGGGCATGCCCTTTATGAAAGTGGCAGTAGGGTAGGTTTGGAGGGAGAAGGCAAAATTTGGCCTCCACTGGGCTCTGGACTCACAGAACAGTTGTGCTTTTGTCTGTCTCATATAAGGTTCATCTGAAAACCTCTGGGTTAGAATAACTGGTCTTAAGTCAGATCCTCAGGCCCCTACGGGGTTTGAACAATCCTGGTGGACTTCAGGGCATATAGCTGGGGCCGACTCATTTGTCCCTTTGGCATGTGCCCCCATGGACCCAGTGGTTAGCCGGCACCCGCATTAATGGTCAGCAATCTAAACAAGGCCTTTTAGGGGAAGCTGGAAATGTGCTCCTTGCTTTAGGACCCCAAGATCACACGTGGATTGAACACAATGGGAACTCGGAAAAGGCTACGAAATTTAGGCCTCTTCTAAGGTAGGGTCTGAAAGAACCTCAGACCTTTTGTTTTTTTCCCCCACACAGGATGACTTTTATGAAGAGCATTTTGTAAACAGTGAAAGGCTGTGTACGGATGGTTTGGAAATGCTATCGTGAGGATGACCACACTGACCCAGACCAGCAGGGCCAAAGCAGCATCAGTAATAAGAGTTGCTACCATAAAGCACCTACCATGTGCCAGGCGCCGTGTTAAGGGATCATTGAATCTTCATGACAACGCTGGGAGGAAAGGGCTGTCAGTGGTTGGACAGATGAGAAAGCTGAGGTGCCAAGAGGTCCTGATCACATGGGGGAGGGAGTGACAAGGCTAGGTTCCGGTCTGCAGCTCTGGCTTTCCAAATCGGGACCTTTGAGGTGAACCCCTGATGCCTGATGTCAGGTCTGCTCTTCACATGTGCCTCTAAGAAGAAACTAATGCCACCCCCCAAAAGCTGGCAGGGAACGGCCAAGGATACTTTGAGATCTTGCCATGTATGACAGTACTCAAAATCAAATATATTTTTAAAAATTTTATGACTATGAAATGCTTTCTTTGAAAAACTATGTCATATGTAAATCAAATCCAGGAAACCAGAGTTGGGCCCCTGTGGGTTGAAGGTGGAAGCAGGGTTGGCCTGGGCCCCCAGGACCAGTGCACTACCCAAAGGCCACTTATCTAGGGGATTGGCACTTACTGTGAACACCACAGGAGGCACCATGATGGTTAAGGCTCTGGCTTTGGGTTTGAAAGAATAAAGTGGAATTGTGGCTGACTCATTCATTCCTGGGTTAGTCAGTCTGGTGGAGGACAGCAGGATTCTAGGCTTGCTAAACGCTTAAGGTGCTGGACTTTGACCCGGGCACTTGCCTCACTCTCCCCTCTGGCCAGCAGCCGTGACATGTCACTTAGAGGGTTGGAAACTTCTCTGCACCAAAGGGCAGTTAGTGAATTTCATCTTTGAAGATATGGATAATAAGGTTAAAATCGACAGCACCTTTCCTTTTTTTTCTGACCCTCATAAAAGGTATCATCTGTTTTGTCTGTATCAACAGAAGGAGAATGTTTAAGTTCAGATCGTGGTGGAGGGTCTACAGCAGATCTGCACCCCCAACCTGGGTGCGGGGACTGGTAGGATGGCTCACAGTGGAATCATCAAATGGACCTCCTTCTCATAGATGTCAGGGATCACTCCCATAGGGGAGCTGACCATGTGCACGGTATTCTTGCCAAACAGCTGGAATTCGTAGTGGATGAGCTGCTCCCAAAACCCACTGTTGGGTCGGATGATGGGCCGGCATGACTTGGTCCATGTGTGGGCATCCAGCAGGGACATGGCGTGGTACTTCATGAGGTAGGCCAGGCAGAGGGCAGCTGAGCGGCTCACACCAGCGGCGCAGTGCAAGAGCGTGCGGCCCTGCTTCATCTCTACACTGTGGATATGGTCGGCTATGGGATCAAAGAAGTCACAGAGACGCGAGATGGGTGTGTCAGCCACAGGCACCTGTACGTACTGGATGTCCTCGTATAAGGTGTTTACCACTTCCACCGAGACGTTGATGACCGTGGTGATCTGGTTGCTGGAGAGCATGAGCTTGTTGTTGGCGGCCACTCCATTGCTGATATACAGGCTGCTGGTGATCTGTGAGAGGCCGCTGACCACGGGCTGCCGGAACTGAACCGGAAAGGTGCACGGGGGTGCTGTCATCAGGCCAGGCAGTCAGCGGCCAGGGAGGCACAAAGGCTACATCTTTCTGTTAGGCCATGCCATGGAAAACTGCAAGGAGGGAGAGAACATTTAAGAGAGCAGGAGGCCAGCCGGGCCAGAAAGCCAACCCCAGGGGATTTCTGGGGAATGGATAAATGGGTCAATACTGGATCTCCAAAGTAGTCCTCTGACCATCCCAGCAGAAGTACCCAGAGAACTTATCTACAAGTCTGGAACTCAAGGCCTCCCTTGAGGGGCTCCACATCTCTAGCTGAGCAAGCTGACTGGTGTCCATCAGCTGGGCCTTGGCCCCTCTGCCTAAGTTCACAGCCCTCTTCTCCCTCTAAGTGGGAGGAGTCACAAGCAGCCTCTTGCTTCTCCTCTGACTTTATGCTCAAATCATGAGATTCTGAAGCACTGACATGGTGCTAGAGCCTACTGTGCTGGGAGTCACTGGTGGTATAAGAGAAAGGGGGGTCTCAGATTCCCCCCTCCAAGAACCATCCCTCTGAAGAGATAGGTTGTGCTTCTGTGAAAGTGATGTCAAATTACAGAGTCCTACATTAATGAAGCTCTTGCACTTGGCCTCTAAGGAGAGGGACTGGGCAAAAGGGTGGCTGAAAGCTTCCTGGAGGCCAGCATGAAGGGCACTAGAGCAGCTCCCAGAGAAACAGAGGGGCCTCAGGTAGACAAGCTATACCAGCATGATGCTGTGCGCAGCAGGGCTGTGGCAGGCACCCCAGGGAGGGGCACACCCCTGCTTTCTCCTAAGAAATCCTAGGCCCGGGCAGCCTGAGTAGCTCAGCGGTTTAGTGCTGCCGTTTTCGGCCAAGGGCGTGATCCTGGAGACTGGGGATCAAGTCCCATGTCGGGCTCCCTGCATGGAGCCTGCTTCTCCCTCTGCCTGTGTCTCTACCTCTCTGTCTCTCTGTTTCTCATGAATAAATAAATAAAATCTTAAAAAAAAAAAAAGAAAGAAAGAAATCCTAGGTGCTTCATTCTCCCAGTCTTGAACAAAGCTGCAAAAATAGCACATTTTCATATGTTCCACTGAAACAGGAGTATTCGGATTTAGAGCACACTTCTCAAGGCCAAATGGCAGTCTTCATCAGGCAGAGACAAGTGAGGAGCAGAAGTTCTGTTCCCCTGCATAATATATTTCACTGGCTGGGCAGCCCTGGTGGCACAGCGGTTTGGCACTGCCTGCAGCCCGGGGTGTGATCCTGGAGACCCTGGATCGAGTCCCACATCGGGCTTCCTGCATGGAGCCTGCTTGCTTCTCCCTCTGCCTGTGTCTCTGCCTCTCTCTTCACTCTCTCTGAATGAATAAATAAATAAAATCTTTAAAATATATATATATATATATATATATATAATATATATATATTTCATTGGCTGCCCACTGTCAGGATGAGATGGAGCCCCTTAGCTTAGCTGTCAAGGCCATTTGTGGTCTGGCTCCTGCCCATCTCTATCCCTTCTATTAGCTTTTCCTACGTCCTGCAGGACCTCAGCTAGGCTGAGCCATGTACAGTGCCACATGGACACCTGGTCCTCCCTGGTCCAGGGCCTTCATCTTTGCTGCTCTCTTGGCCTAGAACCCTGTTTCCCTACCAGCCTATCACATCATGATCTGTTCCATTCAGCAGAGGACTTGGGATCTTAGCCAAGGGTCACTTCCTGAGGGAAACCTCCTGGAACCATACCCCTCCCCTATGTTTAATCAAGTCCCTGCTCCTCCAGGCCTTCTAAGCCTTATATGCTCTTCTTCCTACTACTTCCTGAAGATGTGTTTTTTTTGTCTTGATTCATCTGTGAGTTCTATTGGGATTCGCTATAACTATCTTTACTCCTACTGCATCACCAATGCTAAGTTCTGTGTCCTTACAAGTAGTTGCTTGATACATATCTATTGAATGAGGAATGACTCCAACAGCCATAACTCTGCCTTCTGAGAGATCTGGAAAGGATGAGTTCTCTGTCTTTGTTCATCTGAAATTTGGGGTTGGGGAAAGGGCTTGGTGGAGGTGAGGGTGGTTCCTAAGCTGCTGGAAAGCAAGGCCAAAGGCTACATAGGAAATCCTATCGGCCAATGCCCTAAAGTCAAATACAACAGGCTCACCCCAGGAAGGCCGGATGGGGTTGTTTGTTCTAAGGGTCATGTGGGGCAGAGAAAAAGCCCCCCAAAAACTCAGTTGAAAGCCTAAATGCTAAGGGATGTTCATCACGCAAAATGGATTCTTATCACCCAAAATGGATTCTTATCACCCGAAAGCCCAGAGAAAAGTGCACTGCGGGTCCCCAAAATTAGTGCCCAGTAGGAAACAGAAATAGAGGAAACTGCTATCCATCTCAGTGACAAAAAGTTAGCAAAGAAGACATTTCTCTTGAAGGTAAGGGTAGCAATGGGAAGAGAGACATTTTCATGCTAGTTAAGAAATATTTTTCAGGCTCTGTATTAGGGGCTGGGGATATTGAAATGTAGACAGTCATGGCCCCTTCTTTCACAGAGCTCAAAGTCTAGTGGGAGAGGCAGATATTAAATAGGCAATTGTAGGGCAGCCGGGGTGGCAAAGCCTTCAACCCAGGGATCGAGTCCCACGTCGGGCTCCCTGCATGGAGCCTGCTTCTCCCTCTGCCTGTGTCTCTGCCTCTCTCTCTCTCTCTCTCTCTCTGTGACTCTCATAAATAAATAAATAAATAAATAAATAAATAAATATTTAAAAACAAATAAATAGGCAATTATAGGCACAACAGAGCTGGAAAATAAGAATAATAGTGCCTGTCTTATAAGACCTTCTGAGGATGAAATGAGGTAACCCAGGTAAACTAAAGGGCCTGACACAGAGTAAGTCCTCTATAAATGGTAACTATTCTTTTTTCTTTCTTTCTTTTTTTTTTTTTTTTTTTGTAATGGTAACTATTCTTACTGCTGTTAGGGGCGTTGAAACGTAAAGCTTTATGGGAGGGAAGAATAAAGGGATTTATTTCAGGCTTGGGGCCAGGGAGTTGCAAAGATCGCCTCAAGAAATGACACAAAGATTTGAAGAACATATAGCGTGGGGGGTGGGGAGGGTGGTGGTGACTAGTTTCACCGTTTTATAGCCTATAAAGCCTCTGGCGTCCTTCATCTGGTTCTGTTTTCAAACAAACATAATAGGCCGGTGTCTGTAACTAATATCTTCGTTTCACACACGGGAAAGTGAAGTAGAAGGAGAGAAAAGGGCCTGTCTAGGGTCACAAAGCACGGTCCGAAAGCTGGTCTTCTGGTCTCATTATGGGTGGGAAAAGTCGGCAAGCACCGCGGGGCGTTCATTAATATTGGCTTATAAGCGTGCAACGAAGCCCGCGGGTTGACAAGAGCAAAGAGCCACAGCCAGGGGTGAGCCGCCCAGGTTTCCTGCGCAGCTGACGTTGGCCTGCGCTCGTCTGTTGGGCGTCAAGACCCCCCAGTCTTACCTCTCTCCCGTTCGTTCAGGAAGCAACCGCGCCGGAAGCCTCGGCTGAGGGTCTCCGGGTGAGGGAAGATCTGTCACCATCCGGGCGCCACCATCCCTGGCTACCCCGCGCTCTGGTTTCCATAGCAACAGTCCCTCCTCGCGGGGAGGAATCGGTAGTGCCGGGTCCTCAGAGAAAGCCCGGCCTCGTCTCAGCTCCCTGGAGCCGCCCCCCCCCCCCGCCCCCCGGCTTTACTCGGTTACCCGCCCCGCGATCACGCGGAGGCCGCAGGAGTCCTAGCGGAGAGGTAGTGTCAGCTCAGCGCGCCGCTGCCCGCTCTGTCTCGCGCAGCCCGTCTCCACGGCAACGCGCCCGGCTGCACCACGGCGGCCGCCGAGGGACAATCCTTGCCGCGTCCGCAGCCTCCTAGACTTCGCGCACACATCCCGCCCCCCCCCCCCCCCCCCCCCGCAACCTTCCGTCACGCGTCTCCCGGGCAACGCGCCGAGCTCAGCTCCCCGCGTCTGACCTGAGATTCACTCTGCGTCCGCGCCGGCGCCCGCCGACTCTCGTTCCGGAGTCGTTCTCGAGCATGGTAGACTCGGACTCGGCTGCCCAGCAGTCCAGGCCCTCGGTCACATGGAACCTGGGCTCGCCATCCGGTTATTCGGCTGCCGCCCAGGCGACCACCAGCTCCGACACCAACCCGGCCTCGGCCTCCCGGCACGTTAGGTTCAGCAGCCAACCCGAAATCAAAATAGGGGCCCACCCGCAGATCTGCTTCCTGCGGCCGCGGACCGTGCAGCGGCCGGTGCTCTTCAGGTGCGGCCCGGGTGCCCGGGGCTCTCCTCGGCCCCCAGCTCTCTTCGACCCCCCGCCCCCCCGCCCCCGCTCCTCCAGCGGCCCTGGGGACCTCGGCCCTGGCTCGCCCCGAGCCCCGAGCCCTTCGGAGCCTGGCACTTTCTTAAACCCCGAGAGAGCCTGGATTTCTCACAGATGCGAGCCCCCGGTCCTTCCCAGTCCAACCGCTCGCACTCCGGGAGCCTGGGAGCCCAAACTCTCAGCCCGGACTCCCGGGGAGAATTGCCATCTCCCACCCGCATGCCCACGAATCCCCTCGGCCTGTTAGTCTTCCAGGCTCGACATCGCAGCAGAGCCCCGGGGTCCCCAGCGCCCTTTGGGTCACCCTCTAACTCACCTTAGAGCCTAGCGAGGCCCAAGGCCCCTCAAGCCTGACACCCCTCTCCGCAGCCCCAGAAGCCCTGGCAGTGCCCCTCAATTCAGCCCGAGTCCCCACAGACCCCAACTTCCCCTCCCTCCCTTCCATCCCACAACCCTGGAAGCCTCCTCCCACAGAGGCCTTGCAGTTGGAAAGCATTGTGGTTCAAAATGACCATTTATTACTTGAAAGGAGGTATTTACAATCACTGCCCCCAACCCTTTAAAACTTTCCCAAGAAGTGTTGGTAAATTTGGTTCACCCAAATGAGTAGGTTCTGAGTGTTTTATGTGTCTTTAAATATTTACAGTATACAAGGGAGACGTTTGTATGTGAGCTGCTTTTTTGTATGCGGGCCTTTGTATTTTCATGCCTTTGTTGTCAGAAAGATGTACATGGGAGACTGGGGACATTTGTTTAAACTAGTCCATAAGTGTAAAAATGTAATTCCAAATTGGCAGAAAATTAATTAGAAAAAAATTTTTAGTCCTTCAAAATGTTTTAATCTTTAAAAATTGTCCTTTTGGTCCTGTCAAAGTAGTATACGCTTTTATAGGAAAATCAGACAGGACAAGCAAGCAAAATGAATGGCCACAGACAATCACTGTTAACATTTTGGTGTATATTCTTTCAGAACCATTCATATATATTTACTACAACATGGTGATACATCTTTTGGGGGAAAAATTTGTCGCAAGAAATTTTACTATTGTGTTACCTAGCACCCCCCTTCCACCTAGTACCCTGTGGATATCTATTTTATTCATGAGTGCATAGTATTTTATTCTATGACCTAATTAAAATCTATTCCATTGCTTCCTATTGTACAGTTTATAAATTTTAGGAAAAAGTATGAACAGTTATTTTGAAATGGGCAAAAACATTTAAAGGTACACATTTGCAAAACCATTTCATGCTGTAACTAAATTATCAAAAAGCAAAAATCTGGCATTATCCATTCTTGACCAATTCTTCATTTTGGCCAGATTTTTATCTGGAGTTTCGCCTGGATCACCTGGCTCCGTTCTGTACCCCGCCACCCAAACCCTCCCATTGCATCTTCTATCTCTTAGGAAGTCTCCTCAATCCTTTTCCTACACAGCTTCCCTCCCTATTCCAGACTTTTCCAAACCCTCTTCCCTTAGAATCCCTCTATTAACCAGCCTAACCTGTAATCTTCTCTTTTTCCCTGCTTCCTTTGATCCCTCCCCCTGCCAATCTTTCTTAGACCTAGGCTCTGGAGCAAGTGCTCCCCACTTCACCCCCCTCAAATTCATCTTTCTGAACCCTACTATACAACTTTTGTTCCTCTCTAAGATCCCAACCTCTCATCTCACCCTACTCTTTCTCCTTAAAGATGGCTGCTTCTGAGGGCAGTTCTGAGTCCTGTTCACACTTTTCTTACGGACTGCTGTGGGACTTTCTACATCTTCTCAGGATGACTTTTCCTCTCAGTATCCAGAAAATACCCCTTTTTAAAAAATATGTTATTTATTTATTCATGAGAGACACACAGAGAGAGACACACACACAGGCAGAGGGAGAAGCAGGCTCCACACAGGGAGCCTGATGCGGGACTCGATCCTGGGCCTCCAGGATCATGCCCTGGGCCGAAAGCAGGTGCTAAACCACTGAGCCACCTGGGCTGCCCGAAAATACCCCTTTTAGTGCACATTTTCTGCAAGAGGAAGCCTAGGCCTACTCCCTTGCTCCTCAAACAACTATGAGAGCTGTGCCTCTCCTAAGAATCCTGGGAAAGCCTCAGTCACTCCCCTAGGACCCTATCAAATCAGTGCCTGTCCTAGCCCTGGCCCCAGCCATCTTACCCCATGCTACTTTTCCCTCCCGCTTGCAGCTTAATGAATTCCAGTGAAGCAGCGGTGAAAAAATTTTTACCGAAGAGCAACTTATCTCGGGTGATTATTCGTGACAACCTCAATGCACGACGACGAACCGATGAGAGAGAGGTAAAGTCATCAAAAGCTTCTGCATTAGAGGGTGTTCGTGGCTTGACCCATGTTCAGTTCACTCTCCCCAGTAGTCTGGGCAGGAGGAAGTGGTGCGGAATCACAGATCTTAGGGGTGATTGGGAGCCATCAATCTGCTCTAAAGCAAGCCCCATTTTACAGGGGAGGCAACTGAGATTCGAGGTAACTGATTTGCCCCAGATGTCACAGCTATTCCCCTGGGCCAAGGGAACCAGGGAGAAGGATTCCATATTTCTTGGCTCTTGTAGCATTATTTTCCTCCTCCAATCATATTATTTCTCTAGGGACATGGATTCCTACCATCTCCTATAAAAAGAAGTCTTGGGTCTTGGAGTTTAAAGTGGCATCAACACCCTTTGGTTTGTTTTTTCTCTCAGGGATTCCCTCTATGTTATAGGGGAGAGCTGAGGCTCTTCCCCTTTTTGCTTATGGACAAGTAGGGTTGGACCTGCTTACCCAAAAGCCCGCAGAAGAAGGGGAGGGAAAACAATGTTGTCACTGCACAGACCCAATTAATTAATTCATTAAATGCATCATCAGGGGCTGCATGGGATAGGCACTGTGTTGGGCATGAGGAAGAGGCTAGGGCACACGATGGACTGTGAGAATGTACTCATTTTTTCAAGTGGAGCAAGCAGCCCAGAGTGGCTACTACCCCCTTCTTTTTTTTTTTTCTACCCCCTTCTTGATTCTTGACTTCCCTCCATGTTCCAGGGCCAATCTGGATGGGCCTATGAGACTCTAGTATTAAGAGTAGAAGAGGCTTAAGAGATGGTGCCAAATCCTCTTAAAGGCCAAAGAGACCAAAAGAAGAGCAGGGATCTGGGTTTTTCTCCCTTTGCTAAACTTCAGTGGCATGGTGTAGTGGAAAGAGGGTGGGCTTGGCAATGGACAAGCCAGCTTTGTGTGACCTCAGGGAATAAACATTTCCTCCAGGACTCTCTTTTCTCATTGGTAAAATAGGATCTATTTGGATCCTCAGTTGCAGGTGACTCAAACTGATCTTGTAGTAGAAGTAAAATAGAGAATGATGTGTTTATATAATCAAGGATGGGTAGGGCAAGGTCCCCAATGTTTCGGATGAGAGGAGCCAGGAGCTCCAGCACCATTGGATGAGACCTCCACTTTCCCTCTTCATCTCTTTTCTGTGTCTTTGTGCATGTTGGCGTCATCATCAGGCCGGCTGTCCCTGCTAAGCATGGCCACGGGAAACCTTGGCCCATAGCCTAGAAAGGAAATGGAGTGCTTCCACTGTTGCTCACATTAGACAAATCTTGGAGAAACTCCAGCTGGCCCAGGGTGTGTCATTGGCCCATCCTTGTCCTAGTCAGTGTGGTCAGGTGGAATGTGCTATTTTAAATGGCCTAGGATGGATTGGGGGCCAATTTCTATGACCAGCGGGAGAGGGGACATTATACTTCCGGCAAGTGGGGAGAGGATCTCTAACGTGCTGTAACTGGAAACTCTCCTGAGGTGCTTTTTATGTACCAGAGGTCTGTGCCACCCTCCAGCAATCCAGAAGTTCTCCTTTTATTTTTTTCTAAAGATTTTATTTTATTTTATTTATTTTATTTTATTTTAAGATTTCATTTATTTATGAGAGACAGAGAGAGAGAGGCAGTGAAGAAGCAGGATCCATGCAGGGAGCCCAATGCGGGACTCGATCCCGGGACTCCAGGATCACGCCCTGGGCCGAAGGCAGGTGCTCAACCGCTGAGCCACCCAGGCGTCCCAAGATTTTACTTATCTATTCATGCGAGACACACAGAGAGAAGCAAAGACATAGGCAGAGGGAGAAGCAGGCTCCCTGGTTGGAGCCTGATGCAGGACTCAATCCCAGGACTCTGGGATCACAACCTAGCCAAAGGGAGACACTCACCCACTGAGTCAAAGGGAGGCATTCAACCACTGACACTCAACTGAGCACCCCGGAAGTTCTCCTTTTAAAGCTGTATTGAGCCCTTACATGTTTTAGGTATTCAACATCCATTTTGTATTATTAACCCACTTAATAGTTCAGGAAACAGACTCAGAGAGATGGAGTAACCTCACTAAGGTCATACAGTACATCATTCTAGAGTTGTAAACCTGGGTCTGACTGACATTTTCCCTTAAGGATGAGACTTTCTTCTCCTTATTTGTAGACCTGGTGACTTGCTAAGGGCCCAACTTGTAGAAGCTCTTGGATTTGAGGCTTGAGGGACAGTATGGCAGTGTTTCTGCCCCCCCTCTCCAAAAAGTGCTCAAAAAAGAGGCACTGATTTCTCAGGACCTTGACAAGAACAGCTAAGATTTTGTATCTTGGGAATCATCTGAGCACACTCTAAGAACACACCCACCCTCCTTCTTCATCCTTGTTCCCAAAACCCACTTAGGTTTTTGGTTCATCCCTTGTTCCCTTTGTCAAATAATCATGGCAACACTGACTGGCCTTTATGGAGCTCTCCTTTGCTTACATTGTGCTGGGTTTTGAGACAGTGTCAGTGCTTAGAATGCCCAGGGGAGTTTGTGAAAAGTGTTGGCTCCCAGGATCATCTCCCACCTGGTTCTGTTTTCACATGCCCAACACTTCCCCATCCTTCAAAACCCAATCCCAATTTATATGTCAACCCTCTGTGAGGCTTTTCTTGATATCTCTCTTCTTTGAACTCTGTACTTCTTTTAGGGATGTGTCACTCCCTGCCTCACTTAGAAATATTTAGGCACGTGCCCGGCCTTCCTGACTATGTTGAAGTCGCTATGAAGATCTGTGGTTGATTTTTGTTAGTGTCTGCTTCAGAGCGAGCTCATGGGAATAGGCAAATGAGCAAGTAAGATAAAGGATGTGCATTCCTAGAGCTTCCAGTCTCATTGGGGACAGGACAGAAATGATATGCTAGACAAAACAAGCAGAGGTCAGTGTGATGTAGGGGATGTCAGAGACAATCTTTGGGAAGCACTAAGTGAGTAATCAGGGCAGGGTGATAGGATTAAGGAGGAGGAAGAACATGATGAAACTTTTCTCCATCCTCCCCACCCCACATCTCTTTTTTGGCTTGTTTTCAAATAGAGATGTTGAGGTTAAAGTCAGGCTTCCAGCTGCGGACCGTCAGAGGTACCATAGGGGTTATGTAGCTCAATGGCCATGTTTTCCAAACAGGGAAACTGAGGCTCACTATGAGTCCATATATTTATGAACTATTGAGCCCAGCTAGCACATTTCCCACCTCCCTCCCCCACACATCCCCAGCAGCACAGATGTCTTGTTTTCTGTGAAGTAGCTTCTTCATCCTAACAACAGCTCTGTTTTTTTAGATAAGAGCTTCAGAAAGGACCAAGAGAAAGATAAGCCACTTCTATGACCACCTGAAGAAAAAGTTCATGACAGACCAGCTCAGGAAGCTGGGCCGCTGGAGAAGGGAATCCATGAACATCCAGCAGTACCTGGATAGCATCCGAGTGTGCAAGCTCTAGTTCAAACTCCATTCTAGCAGGAGAAGCCAGCCACCCTAATCAAGGCAGAATGATCTGCCCCTGGGCCACAAGGACACCAGGGTACAGGAGGAAGAGAGGTAGACACTAGGCAGCCGACACCATCATAGAACAACAATAAACTGAGACCAGCGGATAGTGGAGCACAAAACCCTTCAGCCACTGTAATATTCCTTGCCCTGCCCCATCCTATCTGTTCTGGTGGATGTGCTCCTGATGGTCCCATAGCTGCCTGATTGGGAGGAGGCTGAACCAAGCCGGCTTCCATGGTTAAGGCAAAGATGGACCTTTGCTACCCACATGTCTGAAGTGGAATGCTAGGCCAAGTGTCCAGGGACAGTGAGTGGTAGCTTAGATGGGAAGGATTCAGTAGTGCCACTGACTAGTGGTAAGGGGGTCAAGGTGAGACATCGGACAGACCTAGGTTAAGTGCTATAGCTGCCACCTCTCAGCTATGTGACTTTGTAACCTCTCTGAGCCCCTGTTCCCTTATCTGAAAGAATGGGGTGGTAGCGAGGGAACCTGCCTCCAAGAACCGGTGTGAGGATGTGGAGTGTTTCACCCAGTGCCCATCACTGCCAATAGCTCTTATCATGAGGGGGCCTCCCTGATGGCTTCTGGCCTGCCTGCTGTCCCAGCTATACCCTGACAATCCCTACATTGTCCCTTTACATGCGCAGGCCCATCATTCAGAAGACCCTTTCAGCACCCCCCAGGGCTCTCAGGAAACTTCATCCTTCAAAGCTTATCTCAATGCCACTCTCTGCAAAGCTTTTCTGACCTTCTGCCTCCTGCCTGCCTTCTGCCTTTCCCCTCTCTGCCCCCGCCTCTCCCCACCACCCCTACCTTTGTCACATAGGTTTCTGCTCCCCTCTGAACTTTAATTACCCAAGTGGCTTAATTCTGCCTTGTGTGGTAGTTAATTGGACATTTGTCCTAATCCCTGCTTAGATGGTATGGTCTTTGAGAGCAGGGACCAAGGATCCTCCAAGACTCAGTCCAGGCCTCTTCTGTGACACTTCTCCCAAACTGGCCCCAGTAAAAAAGGCCATGCCTTCCTGTGCCCATACCTCTGTCCGCACCAAGTGTGTGGTTGGCCATTTCTTGTTTGCTCACTGTCTCCCTAGCCAGACTGTGAATGTCTTAATGGCAGGATGCTTACTCATCTATAACCACAATGCCTAGTAAATGGAATAGTCACTCAATGTTTTCTGAATAAATGACTACTCCTCTTTGTATTATAGCTTTAGCACAGTGCACAGAGCAAGGACCTAGTATAAATATATAGTAAATATATAAATATATAAAATATATTAAATATAAATATATATATACTAAGTTGACCACATCCCCTCATTTTACAGATGAGGAAACTGAAGCCTAGAGAGGTGACTTGATTTGCCAAGGGTCCTGCAGCAAGTTAATGCTAGAGAACTAGAAGCAGGTGTCCTGACTGCCATGGAGTGGTCATTCTACATCACAACACCTGCTAGGTAAGGACATCAGTCCTCTCGTGGCTTTTGGAAGACTTCCTTAGGAAGTCCTCCTCATTCATACTCATCCTCATCACGCCCCTCTCCAGGCTTGCTGCCTGGCAGCAGGCCTTTCTTTAAACTGAATATCTGGGGCAGCCCAGGTGGCTGGGCAGCCTGGGTGGCTCAGTGGTTTAGTGCCCTCTTTGGCCCAGGGCCTGATCCTAGAGACCTGGGATCGAGTCCCACGTCGAGCTCCCCGCATGGAGCCTGCTTCTCCCTCTGCCTGTGTCTCTCATGAATAAATAAAATCTTAAAAAAAAAACAACTCAATATCTGGGAGCCTCCAGCCCAGTGGGCTGGGTGGCAAAAGGAGGGAGATGTTCATGATGTTTTTCTTTTCTTCCTTTATGGTTTTCTTTTGAGAACTGGGGCATGCTACTTTTCAAGGAAAGTCAAAACAGTCTGTTCCCAAGCTCTTATCTGTTTTTTTGCCTGATTACAACTGATTAGAATTTACACTTTATCATACAACCAAAAACCTCTTCTGTTAGATCAACCACTGCTAGCACTTTGGTGTCTTTCCTATATTTGCTGTGTTTGTTTCCTTTCAACAAATATTTTTCCTTGGCCATCAGCTGATGTGCCTGGAAAGGGGAAATGCTCTGGGGACCCTGGAGTCTTCAGAGGGCTCACAGAGCAGCCCCAGTCTCTCTTTCTCCAAACTGTCCCTGGGGTTCTCCCCACCTCCAGGATCTCACTTAATGTAGTCTCCCTGAGCCTTACTCCAGTCTAGCCTCCTGCCACATGCACTCTTCTCCCCTGGATGGCTGGCCTTGGCTGAGAGTCTTTGCATCTTCATGCTGTGGCCCAATGGACTGAGGGTTCCCTGGCAGTGAGATGTCAAACCAATGGGTCACTTTATAAATCACTAATTCACCTCTGATTGTGTGGATTCAGTCTTCCCATTTTTGCATTAAAAACCAGGGGATAGGGGCACCTGGGTAGCTCAGTGGTTGAGCGTCTGCCTTTGGTTCAGGTCATGATCCTGGGGTCCTGGGATCGAGTTCCCATGGGGAGCCTGCTTCTCCCTCTGCCTATGGCTCTGCCTCTCTCTGTGTGTGTCTCTCATGAATAAATAAATTAAAAAAAAAAAAAACCCAAAACCAGGAGATGTTACACTTAAGCAGGGAACAAGAAGTGATGGAATTCTGGAGAGGCTGCTTAATTGTTGGGAGGGAAAGAGAAGAAAAATCGGCAAGGGAAGAATGGGGGTGAGGTTGTTGGATGAGAAGGTATTGTTCGAGAAATAGAATCTTGAAGCTAAGGAAAAGTTTTGAGATTCTTTAGTTCGGTGGCTACACATACACATATGCAGAACTCTTAGTTCAAATGAAATCTGGCCCACAAACCTATTCCAACAGTCAAAACTATTGCCTTATTAACATGTATTCAGCACTCACGTGCCAGGCACAAGGCTCAGCTCTTTCCAAACATGATTCATTGGATCCTCCCAACAACAAAATAGGTAATTTTAATAGCCTCATTTTATAGGTGAGAAATTGAGGCTCAGAGAGTTAAGAATCCCACCTAAGGTTGGGCAACTGGTAAGTGAGAAAAGCCACCCTAAGCCTATCTCACTCTGCAGACCATCTCCTAGTCAACATGTAGTAAGTTCCCCATCTTTATTATCCTAGTTGGAAGTGGAGGGCCTGGGACCTAGAGCCCTTCTGGAGTGTGATTTTACAGGTGATGTTGTAAGGGCCTCAGTTATAATGTCAGCTAGGCTAAAACACAAGTGTCCCTTCTACCAGGTGGCTAGGAAGACCTGGATATAGGATATAGGATAGAGGCTGTTAAGGGAGATCTAGATGAGGGGGATGAAATAGGGCACAGGATTCCCTTCTACTGCCCATTAGCTGTGAAAAGATGTTCTCAGTTTCACCCCCAGAAAATCTCTGTGGAATATCCTTTGTGTCTGAAGAACTATGCTGAGGGCAGGAGACAGATGAATGATACTCTCTTTTGAGCACACTTTCAATTCTTGCTGAAAATACATTTCATTCCCTCCTCCTCTAACATCACATGCATGTTACTACTTTAGAATTCTTGGGAAAACCTCCCAGTTTAGAAAACTTGGTGGGGGCACAGTGGACCCTGTTTTCCTTCCCTCTCCAGAATTTCTCCTTGACCTGGAACAAAAAGAGAGACGTTCTATTTACCGAGCACCTGTTACAATGCAAGGCACTTCATATCTTACCTCATTCAGTCCTCACAATGGTTGTCCGGTATTGTGCCCATCTTACAGGTGAGAAAACCAAAGTACAGAGAGGCTAAGGAACTTGCTCAAAGTCAGTAGCTTTGAGCCAGGCTTGAGATGCAGAGGGCACGTTTTCCAAATCATCCAGTCACTCTGGTGATCCTCGGCCTCATCACGAGCACTAAACTCAATTTTAGCCATTGTTGGTGGCAGAAACTGCTTTGTGAGGGATACTTATGCTTTGGGCCTGTTGGTGGCCCTGGCCCTGGCCCCTGACTTTCTTCCATAGAGGTCAATGACAGGGCAGGGAGGAAGTGTTGGATTAGGATTCATTCCCCTCAAGGCAGGGCCCTGCTGCAGGCTATCAGGCAGGAGCAGTGGCTTCAAAACCCCAGCAAGTAAATGTGGAACAGGCTGTCACAGGCTAGGCCGCTAGAATCATAGCCACAGCTTGTCAGGGAGCAGTCAGCTGCAGCCAAGAGTGAACACAAAGTTCTTACATATCCATCCCATCAGTTCACCCATCCATTCCTCTGTCTATCCATCCATCCAACCATCAGTCCATCCATCCAACCACTCAGCTGTCCATATGGCCCTTCAGCACACAATCAGAACACACAGATGGAGGAATTAGTTTTCTGGTTTGCTGTGATCCTCTCAGTTTTCCTGATCAGTGTGGGGAAGTGGGGTGACCTGCTAACTGGGAGTGCTTCTACCTGGATTCACTGCAATCTTGGGCAAGTCATCCCTTCACTCTGAGAGTTTGTGGGGCTGAAAATACCTTAGAGCTGCCTTGTGCAAGGTCACTTCTCTTATTTTACTGATGTATAACTGAGGCAGGGAGTGGGAAACTTGCTTGCCAAGGACAGGTAAGGAATTAATGGTGGATTTGGGACTGGATTGCAGGACGCTGCCACTCATTTGTAAAGTGGAAGTGGGGATCCTGTTTCTCCTTGCCTTCTGGGATGTAGGGAGGAGCTCATGGGGTAGTAGTGGTAGGAATCGCTTTGAGAGGCCAGAGTGTCCCTGAGGAGCCACTGAAGCCCTGGCTGCTGAGCCTGGACAGATCCCACAGTAACCACAAGGGGTCAGCAGATACTTGTGCGCTCCATTAGGATCTGCTGGAAGGCACAGCCTTGTGGGCTGGGGTCTGGGAGAGAGGCCAAGTCATTCAATTCCTGAGGATCCATAACACGAGTAGGTGGGGGCATATCCCAGTCCAGCCCCTTGTGAAATTGAGAAGTGTTACTCTGGGTGTGATAGTACAGAGCCTGGTCCAGCTGCTGACTTTGGAACTCTGCAGGGCTGTGAGAGCTGAGGGGGCAGAGCCATGAGCAGACCTGGGACTCCCTACTCCCCATGTAACCTTTCTTTGGGCTTTAGCTTTCCTACCTGCAACCTGGTGGCTGATCTCTGCATTCCTTCCAGTTCTCAGATCCTGAGATGTGGCAAAGGGCTTTACACACATGATGCTCCATAAATACCTGCATTTGAATGGATGGGAGAAACTCCTGCTCTGAGTGAAGCCAGGGTTATAAGGACACCTGGGTGGCTCATTTGGTTAAGTGTCTGCCTTTGGCTTAGGTCATGAACCCAGGGTTCTGGAATCAAACTCCCTGTTGGGCTCCCTGCTTAGTGGGGAGCTTGCTTCTCCCTCTGCCCCCCTGCTCTTGCTCTCCCTGACTATCTCTCTCTTAAATAAATAAACAACATCTTTTAAAAATGTCAGGCTTATATAAAATGATAATTCAGGGTGAGTTTGGCTTTACTAGTGTATTTATTATTTGGCAGAATGATTTCTGATGAGATCATGGTGGGCACTCTGCTGCTCATCTGGGAGCCTTTTCAAGGTCCTGTCACCAAGTCACTGTCAGAAGCTGGAATGATCTCCACTGAGAAGCTTTGTGTGATGGTCTTTACCAGTTCCTCTCATACCTTGTGCCTCGTCAACATTCACCTTCCACTTCATTCAGCATGTGTTTTTTGAGCGACTTGTATGGCACATTTTGTAAGTGCTAGAAATCACCTGTGAACAAAACTGACTCAAATTCCCTGCCCTCAGGGAGCTTATATTTGAACAGTCTCCTAGGGGTAAAAAATGAATCAAATTAAAACCGTGGCTTGTTAGTGGCTGGTGCCTCCTTTGGGGTCTACAAGGAGAACTATTTGGGCTTCGTTTGCCCTGTTCAACCCTTTAGCCACTAAAAAGGCTGCCCACAGGCCTGGAAGGCTGCATGTGTCATCATTCCTCTCTGCTGCAGTAAATTTTCATTCCTCTGACGTATGCGGGCTCTGATTGGACTCCTTGAGTCATTCAGCATGTTTCTCTGTCCCTTGCATTTCTTTTATGCTGATAAGGCTAGAAGCTAGCTTAGATTCAAGTTAAGGGGTTTTTTTGGAGGTGAGAGGAGGGGATAAGTAAAACTACTTCATAGGCGGTGCTATGTGTTTCCTACTGGGTCATTCAGAGGCACATAATATCCTGTCATTGCACTTTTGGTGATGCAAGATCGATCTGTAGATTCAGCTGACATCACTCTGATTCATCCTTTATGAAGTTCCCCATCTATTAAGGACTGGATCCATTATTCCATTTGGGGTTGCCAAAAGATGACATCTTCTTTTAATCTTATTGTTCCTTCTGCATTCATTAGGTAATTTGTCTATAAAGATATTTCCCTCATAAACTCTTAGGTTACTATATAGAGTTTGTATAAGACAGGAAGGATACAAACTTAATTCTCTCCCTTTATTATCAGTTTTCAGAATAATGAATTGGTGCTGGTAAACTAATGAAGGTAACATATGAAGTTTTTTTTTTCTTTATGTAACTTTAGGTATTTGTGGGCCTACGGATCTTCACATAGTTGATGTTTTGACCCATTGTAATCATTATTATTTTTTTAAGATTTTATTTTATTCATGAGAGACACACAGAAAGGCAGAGACATAGAGGAGAAGCAGGCTCCCCATGGGGAGCCTGATGGGGGACTTGATCCCTGAGATAACGACCTGAGCTGAAGGCAGGTGTTCAACCACTGAGCCACCCAGGTGCCCTAATCATTATTCTTTTGGATGCTCAAGTTGTCCTGTCTTTGGCCTGTGGGAGCCCCTTTATAGTTGGCTTCAGAGTCCTTCATAGCCTTTTTACTTTCTGGTGTGACAAGATGTCTCAGGCAGGCTCATCTTGCACATTTTCTGCTCCAGACTTGCAGACAGCCATTTCTCCAGCAGGTGGAATCTGGCATTTTTAAATTTAAAAAACTTCCCAGGAGATCCCAGTGTCCAGGAGGCCCACTTTCTGTAGGATACAGGGTATTCCTGATTGTGTGGTATCCACCTAGCTCCCTGTCTCATCTCCTGCCCTGCTCTTTCAAATATGCTGAACTCTTTGTTATTTCTCAGACAAAATGTTTTCTTCTGATCTGGGGCTTTATGAATGCTGATTCCTTTGCCCTGAATGGCCCTCCACTGCCGGCCCTTCTGACTCAGTGCAAACCTTGTGCTTTCTGTGATATCTTCTTCACTCAGTCTGGCAGCTGACTTAGATCCTATCATCCATTTATTGCAGCAGTCAAAACATATCATTAAACTTTTAATAGTTGGCTTCCTTCCTTGGGGCTGCAAACACATCTGGCACATACATAGCAGGCACTGAGCTTTTCCCATTGTTGTGGCTGTTTTCCAAGCCTATTAACCTTGGTCTCATCTGTTTCTGCTCTGGCCTCTGGTTAATTCATTTCACCAGACATTTCACAGAGCTAAATAACTAGAGAATACTTACTGAGCACCTACTATGCCAAATGTGCTTTATATACATGATTTTATTACTCTCAACCAGTGAGGTAGGGATTATTCTCCTTTTACAGATGAGCAAGAGGAAGCTCAGTGAGGTGGCTGAAGGTCCCATAGCTAGAGAGTGGCTGGGCTGGGATTTCCATAATGGATTGGATGCCCAAAACCTAAGATTTTCCCTTCACATCATTGTCCATCAAAGTGTGGTCAATGATCCATCCACATCAGAAGCCCCTGGGGAGCTCATTAAAATGCATGCTCCTGAATTCCACCCCAGACCTACTGACTCAGAATTCCAGGAAGATGGGGGTGAAAAAACTGAATTTCCAGTAAGCTTCCTTGGGATGAGCTGAAAAAATTATTATTTTCTCAATAGGTGAAACACACAGTGAAAACATTCAAAAGGTTCAAAGGGTATAAGTGAAAGGCAAACACCCCAACTCCATCCCACTGTTGCCCAGTTCACAGAGGTAACCACTTTTTCTTGACTCAAACTGAAGTTTGAGGACCATCTTTGTTTTTACGTGATATACCAAGATAGGGAGGTCTCTGCACTCCTGAGCTCACACAAAACTGCAGGTAAGACCACCATTCACCGGCAGGTGCCCCAGGAAGGGATGCCAGCCACCAGCAAAGATGGCAAGGAAGTTCTGTTTGGGAAGCGCCTGCATTACTTGTTTCTAGGACTTTCCAGTCTGCTCGGCTCAGCTATCACTGTAGGAGGCTGGTCCCTGCACAGGCAGTCTTGTCACAAGCAAAGATCAGGAAAGAACAGTGGGCAAAGGGAGGATAAGACAGGTTAGGATGAACAGAGAGGAGCCTGGGCAGAGGTCTAGAGATGGAAGGGTCTGGGTGGGAGGCCCAAAGCCAACATTTCCGCTTGTATTTCCCATTATTTGTGGTAACCATCAACTTTTCCCTTTAGGAGAGTCTTTAAAATATTTAACCTTTTTGGGATAACAGACTCCTTCGGGAATCTCATGAAAACCAGGGACCTCCTCCCTAGAAAAACGCACAGAGACATAAAATTCTGCAGATGCAGAAGCTTCATGGACTGCCAGCCAGGATCCCCCAGGTATATCCAGGAGGTCCAGGAAGTCTGCTTTTAGATGTTCCTTGTTATATTTAAAACGCTCAGTTTACAAAAACTCTTTCTATATTCATTTAGAGCCTAAACTATGTCGCCACTTGCAGCAAAATGTGAACTAGATAGAGGCGCATGAACTAGATAGAGGCCAGCTTGTCAGGAGGCGGCTTCGATCCTAGCGCAGCATCGGCGGGGTCAGGACCCATAGACAGGTAATGAGTCCCATGGGGGCAGGGGGCGTCCTCCTCAGCTCTTAGCGTCACCCGGTTGGGCCCCGGGCTTCGGGCGCGTCTCGTGGTTTCTGAGCGCGGCTGAGGGCTCCCCCACACCCCACTCTCCTGGGTTTCGGGGGAGCGAGCCTACCCCGGCCGGCGCGGGGCGGGGGGGCGCCAGCGCGGGGCTCGGCAGGCAGAGCTGCGCCGGGAGGCGGCGGGCTCCGCATTCATCATTGTTCCCCCGGCGCCTGGCACGGGGTGGGGCGCAGCAGCGAGGGTGGCCTGAAGCTCGGCGTCCCCTCCGCGTCGCCCGCCCGCGAAGCTCCGGCGCCACAGGTGTTTCCAGGGCGCCTTCCAAGGGCCAGCCCTGAGCCGGGCGCTGGCGACGCGAGCGGGGGGACGCGGCCCCAAGCGGGGAGGACAGCAGCCGGCGGGCGCGGGCGGCTCGGCGCGCCCGGGGCCGCGAGGGGAGCTGCGCGCCAGGGGAGCTGCGCGCGCCCGTGACGGCGCCCCCAGCCCCGCCCCCGGCCGCCGCCCCCCGCCGCCGCCGCCGCCGCCGCCGCCGCCCCCGCCCCCGCCCCCGCCCCGCGACTCGGCCGCGCTCCGGGCGGCGGGCTCTATGGGGAAAGCGGCCGCTCTGTGCCGAGGCGGCGGCTGTGGCGGCCGCTCCCGCGGACTCTCGTCGCTGTTCACGGTTGTCCCCTGCCTGTCCTGCCACACGGCGGCGCCGAGCATGAGCGCTTCCACGGCCGGCCCGGGGCCGGAGCCCAAGCCCCAGCCCAAGCCCCAGCCCAAGCCCCAGCCCCCGCCGCTGCCGAAGCCCGAGCGGCAGCCGGTGTCAGAACAGGTGTCGGAGCCGGTTCCCGAGCCGGTGCCAAGGTCGGAGCCTGTGTCGGAGAAGACGTCTGAGCCAAGGCCGGAGTTCAGACCGGGAGCCGAACTGCTGCTGGGATTGGGGCGGGGGGCGGGGGGCCGGCAAGAGTTGGGCTCAAGTGTAGGGGCTGGGCCCTACTCCGAGGCCTCGTCGGAGCAGCTGCCGGCACTGGGGCCAGGGGTGGGCAGCGCGCCCTGGGCCAAACCCGAGCCAGGGGCGCTGCCAGCGTCTAAGCCCCTGCCCCTTCTGCGACCCAGTCAGGCGAAGGCGTCCCTTGGGGTTCCAATGTCAGGGACTGGCACCACCGCCACTGCGCCTAAGGTCCTACTGCCTCTGGACAGCTTCAAGGGCTGGCTGCTCAAATGGACCAACTACCTGAAAGGCTACCAGCGCCGTTGGTTTGTGCTCAGCAATGGCCTGCTGTCTTACTACAGGTACGGACATGCCAAACCGGGGCATCTGAGGTTGGGAGGCTGGTGATGCTGCAGTGATGGTGACAGCGTGTCTGCGGCTGGAGGACACTGCCACTAGCCTACGGGTGTTTGGGACGTGGACCAGCAGGAGAAATAATATCTCTGACCAACTTCCCAGGGTTGGGGGCCTTGAACTGGGACAGGGGAACCCCCTGTGGACAGGACCTCTGACAAGCTTGGGCTAAAGGAGTGAGTCGGGAGGTGGAGTGAGAGTGTGACCTAGGGCCTCAGGGCCGCTCTGCTCTTCGTAGCAGTGGAGTCTTGGGCAGCCAACCAGTGTCAGTTCCCCTAAGTCTTTGATTCTGGTTCAGGAGCTAAGATCATTGCGTTAGGGATTTAGGGGGACAATCACCTTGTCCAGTCTTTGGAACCCACTGTGGGAAGGAGCGCTTGTTCTCCTCTCCCCCAAGTTGGTCACTTAGTTTATTTCCCACTTTTCCTTACACCCCTGGTTGCCAGGCCTTGGGATGGGCACAGCAGACTCACAGATGTATCAGATACAGATGTATCAGATACAGCCTGTTTTTTAAGGGCCCATCTTAGCATTCTGTGGCGAACCAGAATCTTCCCGCTGTCACTTTGTTTATTGCAGAAGCAGCAGATTCAAAATTGAAGTCCAGCGGTAAGATAGCTAACATTGTCTGCCCCATGAAAGGGAGAAAGGTACTGAAGTCTTCTCTCCCCATCTTTGTGTTCTTTTTTTTTTAATATTTATTTATTTATTTGAGAGGGAGAGCACAGAGGGAGAGAAAGGGAGAGGGAGAAGCAGACTCCCCACTGAGTAGGGAGCTCCATGTGGGGTTCAATGTGGAGCTCGATCCCAGGACCCCAGGATCATAACCTGAGCCAAAGGCAAAACGTTTAACTGACCAAGCCACCCAGGCACCCCAGACTTCTTTCCTTTCTTACTGAATGTTGCCTTGGTATGTTTCCTGGGGATGGTTGGTTTCAACTTTGAGATCTCTGGTCACTCTATACCATTGGTTCTCATACCTGAGCTGGTATTAGAATTCCCTGATGGGCTTGTTGAAACACAAAATACTTGCCTCTCTGCTGAGTTTCTGACGCAGAGGGTCTAGGAGGACCTGAGCTTTGGCATTTCTCCCAAGTTCCCAGATGCTGCTGCTCCAGACCACAGTCTGAGAAGCAGTGCTCCATTGTCATGGTAAACAGGAGGGCCCTGCCTTGATGTTTGGTAAAACTCAGGTCACCTTGGTCACTTCACTCAGCCAGGCAGTATCCCTTCAGGTCACTCACTATATAGTTTATATGATCCTTCCTAGCGTTTTTGAACACAGCATCTGGAGAATGGTCGAGTCTATGATGCCCCTGAGAATTTGGCAGCTCCGCTGAATTCAAGTGATGGTTTCCACTACAAAATGGGGATCACTGTCAATTCCTGGCAGGGAAGAAAATTGACAAGTATTTCTCAAGTGCCTTTCTCAGGTGATATCCTGGTGCCCCTCACCCCACTCAGCTGCGCCCTCCAGATCCCACAGAACACGGCATTCTTAAGAGTCAGGCGACCAAACAAGAAATGATTCTTTTCCAAACTGTTTTTATTCCGCGTATCCTTCTCTGTCAGGTGTGTAAACATTTCACCAGGACATGCAGTGATAGGGGTCATCGGTGATTTGCTATGAAATATGTCACTGTTGGCTATGAACCACACACTCTGTTTTATGTTACATTCATTTCATCCTCACAGCCACACTGTGACATGAGTTCCAGGATTGTCCTCTTGGACCAATGAGGTGTTCTGAGGTTTGACAGGAGGATGTAGTTTGTCAGAAGTCACTGGCCCCATAGGCCACAGAGAGAGATTCTGACCTGGGCCTGTTGTACTCCGTGGTCTGTGCCTGTCCCAGATGTGTGTCCTAATGCCCACTTATGCCTGAGTTAGTGTTGTTGGGTTATCCGTATTTACCAGGTATTTACTACTAACCTGGAGAGGCCAAGGTAATGTTTATGAATATAGGGTCCCACAGTTCTAGTAGAAATAAAACCTGATCTCATGCAGTTTTGTTTTATTCTACTCAAAAGATCAAAGATGCCCCATTTTCTTTTCTTTAAAATAACTGGGTGTAGACAGTTCGCATTTCTAGGTTGTCTCAAATGTGCAAAGCCTCTGGCCAACCAAAAAAATTCTTACTGCTTGCTGATAAAGGTTGTAGGGACAGATACTAATTTATGGGAAGGACGAAGTGGGAACAAGTTTCTTGTGGGTATGCTTGCACAGTTCATCTCTGTAGTTTTGTTTTTCGTCATTTCTAGACTCCAAAGTGGACAAAATTTGTTGCTTGACTTGTCTGGGTGGAATGAATGATTCCTGACATTAGTACAGCCCTGTGCTGTCATTTAGTCCCATGTGAGCCTTTCCATGAATACGGCCTCATTCCCATTTTAGAGGAAAGGAAACTGAGACCAAACGAACAAACTTCAGTGGCTCACCCAGAGGTGCCTCACTTGTGGGTGGCACCCAAATGCCAGTGGAGGTAGGTAAGTCTCCAAGTGCAGAAAAGGCCCTTCTGACGTAGAGCCCAAATGGGCACTTCTTCCTTGCACTCCTGTTCTGCCTCCTGGAAAAGCCTTTGGTCTGCCGCACCTTGTGCTTCTCAGCACTTCAGATGTTTGACACAGCTCTCCTGTCCCTGCCTCTGATCTGAATGGTCATCCTGCCTACTGAGGTCAAGGACAGAGCACCCTCCAGGCCTGTCGCTCATAGTTCTGACAGCAGCAGGGTGGGTTATCCAGGCTCTGTCTGTGCCCAGTGCTGTACATATACCCTCCTTGGAACCCAGCTCCCACTGATTCTCCATGTGTGTGTGGCTAGAAGAGAGGCATGACTCAAGTGCTTATGAGCTGAAGACAGAGTGAGAGAATTTTTATTCATGATCTTTTTCCCTTAGGGGCCATGTAGAGCCAGATTTAACCTATTGGGGTGATGCACCTGGTGGAGAAGGAATCAGAGCTGTTTCTCTTGCAAGCTTCCCTTTTGGAAAGACCACTCTAATTTTATTATGATTTAAAGATTTTATTTATTTATTCATGAGAGACTCACAGAGAGAGGCAGAGACATAGGAAAGGGAGAAGCAGGTTCCCTGCGAGGAGCCTGATGTGGGACTCCATCCCAGACCCCGGGATCACTCCCTGAGTCATAGGCAGACACTCAACCACTGAGCCACCCAGGTATCTCTTTTTATTATTATTTTAAAACTAAGTGAGGCCTGGTGTTCAGAACAATATCATCAGAGAAAATGTGGGCACATATTTTTTGTGCTCCCTCTCCTAGCCCATCCTCCAGCCTGCCCTGCTCAAGGGTAACCACCATCCCAAATTTGGGTTACTATCCTCTTTCTTTCCTTTTTATTCAGTTTTGTCTCATCTATATGCAGTTTAAAAAGCCCCATATTTTTCATTTCAACCATTTTTAACTTTATAGAAAAGAGTATTGTACAATATATGATTTGGGGGGACTGATTCTGATTGCTTTATAGCAGTCTGGAATGTGAGTGTACCTCTTTTTATTTTTGCATTCTCCTCTTGATGAGTGACCATGACAGTTCTTGTACACATGCAGGAGCTTCTCTTGGGTGAAATTGCTGGGCTCTAGGCATGTGACTGTTCACCTTACATAATGCCAAACTATTTTCCAAAGGGTTGTACCAGTTTATACTCCCACCGACAGCTAATAGATTTTGCGAATCTGCATCCTTTGCAACACTTGGTATGGTCAGCACTGATTTTACCAATCGAATGGGTATACTATGGCATCTCATAGTATAGACCTGAATTTCTATCCCCATTATTTTTATCTTAATACAAAATCAGTGGAGGTTTGGATTAGAATTTCTCTGTTAACTATGGCTTTCTCAGGTACTTCTGCCCTGGATTTTGCTTTCAGGAGCTCATTTAATCAGTGAAGCTTATTCTAAAAGAGAAAGTGCCTAGTGTCAATAGCTGGGCTTGGTAACAGTCCTATTGTCAGGATTAAAAAATGGTCTTTGTAAATATTCACATATAGAAACAATTTCCGGGAAATTTTTTTTTCTTTCTTTCTTTCTTTCTTTCTTTCTTTCTTTCTTTCTTTCTTTCTTTCTTTCTTTCTTTCTTTCTTTCTTTCTTTCTCTTTCTTTCTTTCTTTCTTTCTTTCTTTCTTTCTTCCTTCCTTTCTTTCTTTCTTTCTTTCTTTTTTAAGATTTTATAATATTTATTTGACAGCGAGAGAGAGCACAAGCGGGGGGACTGGCAGGCAAACTGCCAGCACAGCAGGGAGCTGGACTGAAGGACTCAATCCTACGTACCCCGGGATCATGACCTGCACCAAAGGCAGATGCTTAACTGACTGAGCCACCCAGGTGCCTCTTTTTTTACTTCTTTCCAACAAGGTGCAAGGAATCTAAATAAATACAGGAGGTGAGGTTCTTATTCCATTGCTGACATGCTTCATTACATGTCTGTTTGGAGACAAAGAGAATATGGTTTGTGCCTGCTTTTTTTTTCTTTTGGTTGTTAGTTCCCATTTTAAAAATCTTATCCCCAGTTCTCATAGAGAACATGTCATGACATGAAATTAAGGAAAAATTCCTAAATGATGTGAAATTTTCAAAGACATCGCTTTGGCAAGTCCTTAAGGCAAGAGTGTCCCATGCGTGAGCTTTCTCAGCATTGATGACAAAATTGATTTGGTTAAGCAAAATTCTGTTTTGTTTACACCAGTTGCCTATTTGGTGACACTATAAATGACGTTTGTTTCCCAGGAAGGGAGTTCAAACAGAAGCATTTGTTTTCATTTATTTGTTGTTCAGACTGATCTGCACTGGGAGGCATGGCTAAACCAGTTAGCAAGGAAGGCCCCAAAGAAATTAGCCTGGGTCTGTAAGAAAGAAGGCTTCGGTCAAGTAAGAATACATTTTTTTTTAAAGATCTTATTTATTTATGCATGAGAGATACACACACACACACAGTGAGAGAGAGAGAGAGAGAGAGAGAGAGAGAGGCAGAGACAGGCAGAGGGAGGAGCAGGCTCCCTGCCGGGAACCTGATGTAGGACTCGATCCTGGGTCTCCAGGATCAGGCCCTGGGATGAAGGCTGCAGTAAACCACTGAGCCACCCAGGCTGCCCAAGAGTACATTTTGAAAGTCCCCTCGTTGAGGGAGACTACTGAACATTTGGTGAGCCGGCCCCCTGTGGGGTGGTGCTAGATCAGGTCAGAGAAGATGGTGCACCAAGACATCTTAGACTCCAGGATGGATTTTGTACTCATTCTTCCCATGCGACCATCTCTCAAAGGCAAACTCTCATGGAGACTGGGTGCCAGGAAATAGTAGTGTTCTCAAACGTCACTCTAGGTAATACTTGAGGGACAGAGATGGGAAAGACTCTCCAGTTGCCAAGTGTCCGTTAGAGTGCACGTCTGCAGGTTAAGCCACTGGGGTCTTTACCCTAGAAGATGGGCCTTATCATATTGGATTCAGCTTTAATTTAAAATATCATTTGTGGGGCGCCTGGGTGGCTCAGTCAGTTAAGTGTCTGCCTTCAGCTCAGGTCGTGATCCTAGGGTCCTGGGATGGAGCCCCGAGTTGGCTCTCTGCTCAGCAGGGAGCCTGCTTTTCCCTCTCCCTCTGCTGCTCCCCCTGCTTGTGCACACACACTCTCTCTCTCTCTGTTACATTAATGAATAAAATCTAAAAAATATATATCATTCAGTGTTTCATACCTTAAGACTATTAGAAGGGTGAAAGGGAATGCACAGGTTGACAACATGTCCACATTTGTTTGAAGTGTATTTTCTTAACATTTAGCAGAAGGGTGTGGCAAACAGGTCATGGGTGGACCCGCAGCATATTTTGGAGGAGCACAGTACACACCAGTGTTCTTAGCAAAGTCTGGTGACATAGATTATAATTTTCCCCACCGAGCCTGCTCCTCCTGCTAACTTTTCTCTTTCTATGAATAGCTGAAAACTTCTGAGTCATGCTTGCTGCCTCCTCCTTCTCTATTCCGACATCAGATGGAATTGCGAGCCCTGCCTGTCTTTCTCCTCTAGTCCCTCCTCTCCATTCCCAGTGCCACGTTGGGTTTCAGGTCTGCCTTCTGCTTCACTGGCGTCCCAGCTTCCTACTTCTGCCCTGGACAGCGTATCGCCACCGTGGTGCTAGCTCCCTACCTAGTCGCCCTAGAGTTGACTTGTCTTCTCCAGGATTCTTTTTCAACAGTTCCATCCTTTATGTTCATACATATCTGCTTTGGTTTTCTCCTATCTGAAATACCCACAGTGGCCCCTGACTGACCCAAAGACCATGTCTTCTCTGGGAACCATATACACAGGGTGCCTGTGTGGGCATCTCTGCAGCAGCTTTGTGCCAAAGGAACACCATGGCCAAGTTCAGCAGCTTCTTTGTATTCTGCACGGAGCCTAGGAGGTGCTTTGCCACTGATATGTTCTCAGTAGCTTGGCTAATCTGAATGGAAGAGTGAGTGAATGAATGAGAATTGCTTGCAATTTTATGAGATTTCAGAAAGCCAAGTATGTTAGTGCCAAACTTGGATTTTTCTTAATTTGTTTTCAGTTTCAAAAACTTGTTTGCTGGAATGAGATTGGGATGATAAGTGGGAGATTGCTGGCTTAAGCCTGGAGTGCCAGAAAAGCTGCAGTTATGAAATGCAGATTATCTGGATATATTATGTTGACAGATTTGACTGTATTGAAATAGGCTCTCCGGTGAAATAGTAGCCTCTCTCTGTGGTCCTCATTTGTATTTCCATAGGGTTGCAAGTGTTTATACATGAGGTCTGTATATACCTAGGATGACTTGTCACTTTGTAAAGTGTAGAGGTGGTTGAAGGAATGGGGAACAAAGGTAAAGCTATTAAAAGGGCTTTTCTCAATCTTATAGCTCCCTCAAATAGTTTCATATGTACTGGAAGGTTTGCTCTGTCTGCACTCCATGTGTAAGACCCTGTGGGAAGCTGGCCATTGATCAGAGGCAAGGCCTTCATCCTAAAATGTTAGATCCAATTGAATAACAGCTCTTCACATCTGTGGGGTTGGGTGCAGGTGTCAGAACAATGTCCAGTTCATGCTTTCAGTGAGGAGTACAGGACAGAAGTGTTGTTCTGTTATATGGAACAAGTGGGAGTTCAGGATGGTGGTATGGATAGCTCATGGACTCCACCCACCTCATATGGTGGAGACCTCTGGCTAGGGTCCTGTTGGGTTCTCCAAAACTAGCCCTCCAGGTTCCTTAAGGAGCCAAGAGGACTCTTAGGACTCGGCATCTCTTTGTGTTCACAGCTGTGCTTTATTACAGTGAAAAGGGGCAAAGCACCATCAGCAAAAGGAAAACAGGTATGGGGTAAAGTCTGGGAAAACCACATGCAAGCTTCTGAGGGTTCTTTCCCAGTCACAGGACACGCTCAGTTCCTCCAGCAATGAGTTGTGACAATATATGTGAAATGTTGCCAGCCAGAGAAGCTCACTAGAGACTCAGTGGCCATGTTTTTAATGGGGGCCGGCTAT
Source organism: Vulpes lagopus (assembly GCF_018345385.1). Taxonomy (NCBI): domain Eukaryota; kingdom Metazoa; phylum Chordata; class Mammalia; order Carnivora; family Canidae; genus Vulpes; species Vulpes lagopus. The sequence continues at coordinate 13,032,483 of NC_054837.1, read as the reverse complement.
GTGTTCACTGTCTGCCTGGTGCATACCCAAAGTCCAGACTGCCAGGATTAAAGCAGGTATTCAGCATAGACCACAATTTTGTGCAAGTAGTTTAGGCACAGTGAGCCACCTTTAGCAATTAGTGAATGAGCACCCCCCCCAAATCCAGACTCCCAGATGACAGCCAAGGGCAAATCTTTCAAAGGATAAGTGGTCTTAGGCCAACTATGTCATTTCTATTCTGCATAGCTCTGACCTCTTTCCTCCTTGCAGACTTAAGTAATGTCAGGCAGGGTTAAGGGCCAACACTCACTTTGGTTTAGGGAGAAGGAGTGCTTACATTTGGCGTTGAGTGGCAGAGTGGCTTCTTATTACCTATCAGAGAAGACACATGCCAGTCTTGCAGTGCATCAACATGGCCTGCTGCTGTGTATGCTTGACGGCCTTCTCTGTTGAGCCTCTGGCCATGTGGTTGTTCCTTTATAGTTTCATAGACACTTTCATAATCTAGACCTTTCCTGAAACCCTTTGGTGACTTGACTTTGCATATGACTAGGATACACTTGCCATATGTTCTTCCTTCCTTTACAAGTACTTTTGTGTCTCTGATAGAATGTCTGGTCTGAGTTCTTCAGCTGCTGCTGACCCTTGTGACTTCTTCAGGGAGGGTCTATTAATTCCAGACTGGGGCCTGATGAGCAGTCTGGAACATTTGCGACAGTAAACATATACTAGCTTTGGTTGTATCATTTACTGAGGGCCAAAAATCTATAAGGCAGTGTGGGAGATGGACATGCATACCATCATAAAACAGTGGTGTGGAGAAGGAGGGAGGAAATCCATACCCATCCTGGCCATTTGGTAAAAGGCCAGCAGGTTCAGACATAGTGCATTGGGGGAGCTCCCTGGGAGCTGGGTGTTCAAGACTGCAGCTCCTGTAGTCTTCTGGGATATAGTTGGCAGACTATATCAGCAAAGAAAGATATGTCTGTGAAAAGAATGTGGGGTTCCTTAACCAAGATCAACGTCTGCTTATCCTGGGAGAGAGAAATACACTCCACTGTAAACTGACATACAGAGAGTAGGAGATGGTAAGAAACACTCTGAACAAATTGAAATTGGCAGCTTTGATGTGTGGTGAATCACACATAACAGGTGCTGCCACACAGAAATGTGGCTTTAGGAGGCTCCTTTCATAATCAGACACATGAAGCAAACTGTCAGTGAGTTTCAGGGTCATGCTGGGTGCTGTATATTTTTTTCTTTTACATGGGACTCTTTCCTGCGTCTGTTTCTATTTTTAGGAGTTCTGATCACTAAGCTTCACTCCTCTTGACACCTCAGCACATGCTCAGCCGCAGCTCCATGCATTGAAGGCCGATTTAACAATCTTAGCTCACACCATTTGATCTGCATTGCTGGGCTATTTGCCTAGACCAAAAAGAGGGCATATGGTGTTGCTGAGCTTGCATAGGACACTGCCAGAACGTGTTGTCCTTTGAAGCTGCAGTAGGTACTCTCTTCCTGAAATACAGTGTGTGGCTTTCCTGGGCACACCACTCACTGCCCTTCCAAGTTGGGTGCCTCCCTCTCTCCCTCTCCCTTGATCCCTGGGCCTTGATCCATCTTTTTTTTTTTTTTTTAAAGATTTTATTTATTTATTCATAGAGACAGAGAGAGAGGCAGAGACACAGGCAGAGGGAGAAGCAGGCACCATACAGAGAGCCTGACTTGGGACTCGATCCAGGGTCCCCAGGATCATGCCCTGGGCTGCAGGTGGCGCTAAACCGCTGCACCACCAGGGCTGCCCCTTGATCCATCTTCTACCTAACTTGCCTTATTCCCCTTCTGCAACCAACATGCTGTTCAGTCTCTCCTTCAGATCTCTGCACTGGACATCCTTTCAGCAAGGAGACCCCCTCTTCATTGCTATAGACATCCTAGCTGACAATCTTAACTCCAAGTCATCTCAAGATGAACCTGCATGGATTCCCCTGCAGTCAGCTGAGCTAGCAGAACCATCCTTCCTCTGATGCCCTTTGGTGTATTATGTCATTTGGCCATATACCCCTATTTGCAGGATGTTGTTTTATTTCCCTCCATTAGATTAAAAACTGGCTCCTCCCCTCCAGAACCTGAGGCTGCGTCTTCTTGACATAGTGTCCCCTGGGGTGCTGGGCAATCACTTCTGCTTAGTAGATTCTCAATTTCAGTGAAGACTTTTTTTTTTTTATAGAAAGCACTTTGTAATTTTAATCTTTTTATATGTTATAAAGACCCAATATTAAGTTTATACTATTACAGTAGCCCAGGGGGAGTCACTGTTTGCCGGGAGAATAGAGTGACTATGGAAGCTACTACACAATGCTCATATTTTCAGCTCCTTTTCTGAGGCTTAGCATGAGCCAAACAGATGTGACAGTATTGAGAACTCATTGTACTCATTTGTATTTAAAATGAATATGAATATGAATAGATAGTAGTAACCCCCATGTACCCCTTACCCAGTATCAACAATTATTAACTTTCCAGCCAATCTTATTTCATCTCAGTCCTCCACCTGCCAATACTATTTCAAAGTGAATCCCAATATCACATTTCACCTGTAAATGTTTCAGTATGTAGCTCTAAAGATTAAGGATTTTTAAAAACATATCTACAATACCATTGTTATACTAAAATTAATAATTCCTTATTATCAACAAATATCCAGTGTTCACAGTTTGAATTGTCTGAAATGTCCTAAAATTTTTTTTGATACATTTGTTTGCATCAGGACCCAAGTAAAGTCTCCCCACAGAATTTCACACAGTCTGGGTTTTGCTGATTGTATTTTCTTGGTGTAGGTTAACATGTTCCTGTGGCTTCTGCAATTCTTTAACTTGGCAGATGGATCTAGAAACTTGATCAAATGGTAATGTGTTCTTCCATCAGGAGCTCATAATGTCTGGTGGCTTTTTGGTTTGTGATGTTAGCTCCTGGTGATCATCAGTCTTCAATGAGTGTAATTCTATCACTCCTTCCTTATTTATTAGTAGGAATACCTCTAGAGAGAAACTTCCCATCCTCTACTACTCTGGTTACTCAGGGGTACAGTTCACACAGGAAAGGCAGAACAAATTCTTGATTCTTTCCCTTTAATCACAAGCTCTCAAAATCATGAACTGGCTCTTATCTTCAAATGGTGACAAATCCATGTTGTTTGTTTTCTCAAAAACACTATAATCTCATGGACACAAACATGTTGCCTGTGTTTGCCTATGTTCAACCCACTGTTGTATTTCCCTTAATGATGCTCATACTGTCCTGCCTTGTCTTTGCCCTCCCAAACCTGGAGCTAGTTAAGGCTCCAATTTCATTCTTTTGCATGTAGACATTCAGTTTTACCAGCACCACTTGTGGAAGAGACTGTCTTTTCCCCACTGAGTGGTCTTGGCACCCTGGCACCATATATGTAGGGGTGAAAGATTTGAAAAACATCTATACTGATTGGATAGGACACTGTGCCATTTTCAGGGTCCACCTGCAGCTCTGTCATCTGGGACTGTGGGAAGTTAATCTGAGAAGACAGACCTCTTAAGTTCACTTCCATGCACATCTCTAGATTTCTGCAGCTGGCTAGTAAGCCCTCCACCTACTAGTGCAAAAAGAATGATTGTGATAGCCTAAGAGAAGGTGGGTAGAAATTAAAAGCAGACAGTTAGGTTGCTGACAAAGACTGCTGACATTTTGGCACAAGAGACTTCTTTTTCTTTTTTTTTTTTTTAAGATTTTATTTTTTTATTCATGAGAGATACAGAGAGAGAGAGAGAGAGAGAGAGAGACAGACAGACAGACAGAAAGAGGCAGAGACACAGGCAGAGGGAGAAGCAGACTCCATGCAGGGAGCCCGATGTGGGACTTGATCTCGGGTCTCCAGGATTCAGCCCTGGGCCAAAGGCGGCGCTAAACCGCTGAGCCACCTGGCTCCCCAAGAGACTTCTTTTTCATCTTCCCCTCATCCCAAACACATACATCCACTGCTTATCCTCAGGACCAGCTTCATCTCTGCCTTTCCAGGATAATCTTTGGTTTCTTCCTCTACTGTCACACCCCAGGGACAGTGGGCTCTGTGTACATCCTAAGAGGGGAGGAGGTAGATGAGAGTTAGAACTGGGCCCTCAGCTCACCTGTGCTCCTGGATAAGGCAGCCCCCAAATAAATCACCCCAAAAACTCAGAATTTAAAGCAAGGGTGGTTTATTCTTGCTTGCATGTCTGCAGATGACTAGAGCAGCTCTGCTTCCAGCAGTGACACCTAGGACGCTCCTCTGCCTTGAACGAGTACAGTAACAGAATCAGTCTTCTCCCTATGATGGTAGAAGTACAGGAGGGCAAGCAGGAAAGGAAGCACCCCAGTTCAAACCTGCACACCTTCACTCTGGTCCATATTCCATTGGTTGAATCAAGGCACGTGGCCTTATCCAATATTGGTGGGGCAAGAGGGTACCCATTGCCTACTATGGTGGGTGATCCTGCAAAGTCCTATGATGAAGGGTGTGGACATGTAATTGTAATTCAGGGAGGACATTAGGAATTGGGAAAAATTTTTCAGTCTTTCCCAGCTTCTAACCTTCCTTCCAATAATCACACTCTTCATCTGTAAAGCAAGGGGGGTAGACTGGGTGGTCTGTGGGGTTCCTTTTAGCCCCAACCTCCTGGGAATTTGATGAGGAAACAATTGGAAGAAGTCAGGGGAGAGATGAGATATCAAAGATGATCTCTGCCTGGCACTGGGCTTGGCACAGAAATGTCTGTTGACTTAGTGGCATGGAGATCAGACTCCAGGCACTCCAAGCTGGTGCTGACCTAGTAGAGAAAGAATGGGTGAAGCTTTTGCTGAGCCATAGATGGGCTAATGGTGTGTTTCCTGTTCCCAGTTTTGGGAGACTTGCAAGCAGACTCGGGGTGGGGCGGGGCGGGTGGTGGTGGTGGTGGAGAACACTGTCTTTTGCTGCATTGCTCACATGCCTGACAAGAAAGACACCTTACTTGAGTTTTCCATTTTTAGAAAATGAAATTATTTTGCCAGTTGCAGGCACAGAAGTAATTTTCTTCTTCTGAGCCCCGCAGTTCTCCTAAGTTTGAATTTATTTTGCCTGCCAGTTTACTGAGTCATTGCCTTCTGGAGATGGGATTAGGGCATTCCTAGCCACTAAGCAAATTCCCGTAGTGCTTTTTGTCTCCCTTGCATTTACCTGAGTGCCTCGCAACATGCCCTGCCTTTGCAGCCTTCTAGACATTAATGGTTTCAGGCTGCAGGCTTCCTGTCTCTTTTCTCCTGTCAGCCCTGGCTTGTACTTGGTGACAATATGTCATTCATGGGCATGTGCAGCTCTTTTAGGGTGGGACCAGTAGCTCAAGTGTTGTCTGTTTCCTCCCAGAACAAATCAGTTCTCAGTAACTGTTAGCCAGATATACACTGTACAAGCATGTCATCGGAGCCTAGGAAGCTGGTGAGCAAGATTTTCCAGGTCCTTGGGTAAGTTGCATAGTGTAGAAAAATCTCTGGTAGAAAGGAACTTAAAAGTTGTCCAATCCAACCATCTCTCTGTCTGTTGACTTCTTCCTATGACATCTTTGCCCCATTAAGCACCAGCCTCTGAGCAAATCTCTCCAGTGACAGAGAGCAACCTGTATCTCCCAAGACAAGCTGGTATTCCTTGAATAATTCTGGCTGTTAGAAACTTCTTCCTCTGTTGAGCTGAGATGGATTTCCAGGCAACATCTGTCTTCATTGGGTTGTATCTCTGTCCCACACAGCCATACTCTTCATCCTCACTGGCTGGCTCAGCATCCCTGTGTATTTTCTCTTGCTCTGTAACAAATCATCCTGAAATTCAGTGGCTTAAAACAATAATAAACATTATCTCACAGTTTCTGTGGGGCCAGAATTCATGTGTGGGTGGTTAGTTGGGATGATTCTGGCTTGGGATATCTCATGAAGGGTGCAGTCACTTGAAGGCTTGACTGGGGCTAAAGGCTCCATTCTCAAGGTGACTCACTTGTGTGCTTAGCAAAGCACTTGTTGGCTGTTGATAGGAGTTCTCGGGGCCTCTCTTTGTAGACCTCTCCAAAGGGCTGCTTGAGTATCCTCACAACATGCAAAAATCTGGCTTTTTCCAGAGAGTGATCTGAGCGAGCAAGCAGAGAACACAGTGGTTGGGTTGTTCTTGTTTGTTTGTTGTTTTGTTTTATTTTTTAAAATCTTTTTGACTTTTTTTGACTCTGTCATTTCCACAGTATCCTGTTGGTTATACAATTAGCCCTGCCAGTGTGGGGGAAAGTCTCTAAACCTCTGTGGCCCCCACTTTTATCATCTATAAGCAGCCATACTTGGCTGTTTGAAACAAACCATGAGGAAGTACTTGGTAAACACTTTCATCACTAAAAGGGATTTTGTTTTTGTTTTTGTTTTTTTTTATAATAAATTTATTTTTTATTGGTGTTCACTTTGCCAACATACAGCATAACACCCAGTGCTCATCCCCTCAAGTGCCCCCCTCAGTGCCCGTCACCCATTCACCCCCACCCCCCGCCCTCCTCCCCTTCCACCACCCCTAGTTCGTTTCCCAGAGTTAGGAGTCTCTATGTTCTGTCTCCCTTTCTGATATTTCCCACACATTTCTTCTCCCTTCCCTTATATTCCCTTTCACTATTATTTATATTCCCCAAATGAATGAGAACATATAATGTTTGTCCTTCTCTGACTGACTTACTTCACTCAGCATAATACCCTCCAGTTCCATCCATGTTGAAGCAAATGGTGGGTATTTGTCATTTCTAATGGCTGAGTAATATTCCATTGTATACATAAACCACACCTTCTTTATCCATTCACTTTTCGATGGACACCGAGGCTCCTTCCACAGTTTGGCTATTGTGGACATTGCTGCTATGAACATCGGGGTGCAGGTGTCCCGGCGTTTCACTGCATCTGAATCTTTGGGGTAAATCCCCAGCAGTGTAATTGCTGGGTCGTAGGGCAGGTCTATTTTTAACTCTTTGAGGAACCTCCACACAGTTTTCCAGAGTGGCTGCACCAGTTCACATTCCCACCAACAGTGCAAGAGGGTTCCCCTTTCTCCTCATCCTCTCCAACATTTGTGGTTTCCTGCCTTGTTAATGTTCCCCATTCTGACTGGTGTGAGGTGGTATCTCATTGTGGGTTTTTTTTTTTAATTTTTTTTTTATTATTTATTTATGATAGTCATATATATAGAGAGAGGCAGAGACAAGGCAGAGATAAAGGCAGAGGGAGAAGCAGGCTCCATGCACCGGGAGCCCAACATGGGATTCGATCCCGGGTCTCCAGGATCGCGCCCTGGGCCAAAGGCAGGCGCCAAACCGCTGCGCCACCCAGGGATCCCTGGTTTTTTTTTTAAATTAATTTTTATTGGTGTTCAATTTACCAACATACAGAAAAACACCCAGTGCTCATCCCGTCAAGTGTCCACCTCAGTGCCCGTCACCCATTCCCCTCCAACACCCGCCCTCCTCCCCTTCCACCACCCCTAGTTCGTTTCCCCGAGTTAGGAGTCTTTATGTTCTGTCTCCCTTCCTGATATTTTCCAACATTTCTTTTCCCTTCCTTTATATTCCCTTTCACTATTATTTATATTCCCCAAATGAATGAGAACATACACTGTTTGTCCTTCTCCGATTGACTTATTTCGCTCAGCATAATACCCTCCAGTTCCATCCACGTTGAAGCAAATGGTGGGTATTTGTCGTTTCTAATTGCTGAGGAATATTCCATTGTATACATAAACCACATCTTCTTTATCCATTCATCTTTCGATGGACACCGAGGCTCCTTCCACAGTTTGGCTATTGTGGCCATTGCTGATAGAAACATCGGGGTGCAGGTGTCCCGACGTTTCATTGCATCTGAATCTTTGGGGTAAATCCCCAACAGTGCAATTGCTGGGTCGTAGGGCAGGTCTATTTTTAACTCTTTGAGGAACCTCCACACAGTTTTCCAGAGTGGCTGCACCAGTTCACACTCCCACCAACAGTGTAAGAGGGTTCCCTTTTCTCCGCATCCTCTCCAACATTTGTTGTTTCCTGCCTTGTTAATTTTCCCCATTCTCACTGGTGTGAGGTGGTATCTCATTGTGGTTTTGATTTGTATTTCCCTGATGGCAAGTGATGCAGAGCATTTTCTCATGTGCCTGTTGGCCATGTCTATGTCTTCCTCTGTGAGATTTCTCTTCATGTCTTTTGCCCATTTCATGATTGGATTGTTTGTTTCTTTGGTGTTGAGTTTAATAAGTTCTTTCTAGATCTTGGAAACTAGCCCTTTATCTGATACATCATTTGCAAAAATCTTCTCCCATTCTGTAGGTTGTCTTTTAGTTTTGTTGACTGTATCCTTTGCTGTGCAAAAGCTTCTTATCTTGATGAAGTCCCAATAGTTCATTTTTGCTTTTGTTTCTTTTGCCTTCGTGGATGTATCTTGCAAGAAGTTACTGTGGCTGAGTTCAAAAAGGGTGTTGCCTGTGTTCTCCTCTAGGATTTTGATGGAATCTTGTCTCACATTTAGATCTTTCATCCATTTTGAGTTTATCTTTGTGTATGGTGAAAGAGAGTGGTCCAGTTTCATTCTTCTGCATGTGGATGTCCAATTTTCCCAGCACCATTTCTTGAAGAGACTGTCTTTCTTCCAATGGATAGTCTTTCCTCCTTTATCGAATATTAGTTGACCATAAAGGTTCTGGGTTCTCTATTCTGTTCCATTGATCTATGTGTCTGTTTTTCTGCCAGTACCACACTGTCTTGATGACCACAGCTTTGTAGTACAACCTGAAATCTGGCATTGTGATGCCCCCAACTATGGTTTTCTTTTTTAAAATCCCCTGGCTATTCGGGGTCTTTTCTGATTCCACACAAATCTTAAAATAATTTGTTCTAACTCTCAGAAGAAAGTCCATGGTATTTTGATAGGGACTGCATTAAACGTGTAAATTGCCCTGGGTAACATTGACATTTTCACAATATTAATTCTGCCAATCCATGAGCATGGAATATTTTTCCATCTCTTTGTGTCTTCCTCAATTTCTTTCAGAAGTGTTCTATAGTTTTTAGGGTATAGATCCTTTACCTCTTTGGTTAGGTTTATTCCTAGGTATCTTATGCTTTTGGGTGCAATTGTAAATGGGATTGACTCCTTAATTTCTCTTTCTTCAGTCTCATTGTTAGTGTATAGAAATGCCATTGATTTCTGGGCATTGATTTTGTATCCTGCCACGCTGCCAAATTGCTGTATGAGTTCTAGCAATCTTGGGGTGGAGGCTTTTGGGTTCTCTATGTAGAGTATCATGTCATCGGTGAAGAGGGAGAGTTTGACTTCTTCTTTGCCAATTTGAATGCCTTTAATGCCTTTTTGTTGTCTGATTGCTGAGGCGAGGACTTCCAGTACTGTGTTGAATAGCAATGGAGAGAGTGGGCATCCCTGTCTTGTTCCTGATCTTAGGGGAAAGGCTTCCAGTGCTTCCCCATTGAGAATGATATTTGCTGTGGGCTTTTTGTAGATGGCTTTTAAGATGTCGAGGAATGTTCCCTCTATCCCTACACTCTGAAGAGTTTTGATCAGGAATGGATGCTGTATTTTGTCAAATGCTTTATCTGCATCTAATGAGAGGATCATATGGTTCTTGGTTTTTCTCTTGCTGATATGATGAATCACATTGATTGTTTTACGAGTGTTGAACCAGCCTTGTGTCCCAGGGATAGATCCTACTTGGTCATGGTGAATAATTTTCTTAATGTATTGTTGGATCCTATTGGCTAGTATCTTGTTGAGAATTTTTGCATCCATGTTCATCAGGGATATTGGTCTGTAATTCTCCTTTTTGGTGGGGTCTTTGTCTGGTTTTGGAATTAAGGTGATGCTGGCCTCATAGAACGAATTTAGAAGTACTCCATCTCTTTCTATCTTTCCAAACAGCTTTAGTAGAATAGGTATGGTTTCTTCTTTAAACGTTTGATAGAATTCCCCTGGGAAGCCGTCTGGCCCTGGACTTTTGTGTCTTGGGAGGTTTTTGATGACTGCTTCAATTTAAAAGGGATGTTTTGAATGTAAGGATTTTGCTAGTAGTAAATGCTTAACTGGTGAAAACCTACCGTTTAAGCTCACACTTCTGTCTATCATGTACAGTCAAGGAAACCAGGGATGGATTTGCCAGAGGATGAAGAAGACATATTTGAAGGCTCTTTTGGGTATAGCCAGGCTGTGGTCTATCCTTCTGGAGTTCAGGAACCTTTTCATAGGAGAGTGCTCTGTGCTGATGAGGCCCTCTCTTGTTCAGCCCAAATGATAGAGGAGAGACAGAAAGTCATACACTCTTGATGGATTCTGCGGAGGCCCGAGAGAGCCACCACCCCATGAACCTGGACCTTCATCCTATGTCTTCTTCATCCTCTTCATCATCTGTTTTCTTCACTGATCTGAACAAGTGGCTGGCCTGTCATACTGACTGAATGAAACAGTGAACATGACGAGGAGGGGTGTCAGTTGTTTTAAACACAGTCTCTGGGAAGTTGGTGACAGCCTGTGGTGTGAGGCCTATAGTTTCACAGGCTGCTGTCATGCTTTGATAGGAGTTCAGCCATTTTTGCTTCACTTGAAACCTGGAGGGAGTCAGTTTTACATAAGATTATTCCATCTAATATTAATATCAATGTGCATCATCTTGGAGGCCATGAAAGGAAGAAGTAGAATTCCTGAATAAATTACATGTCTCACCATCAGATCTGTAAGCTTGTATTGTAATCTGTGCATTTAAATTTGTAATTGGCCTCGATGTGTTAAAATTCCATCCAAGTGTTTCCTTAATTGACTTCTAATTTGTAGTGTTTCAGTCTTTTGCTTGGCTTGCTAACTGGTTTTCTTTTTTAGAACCTCCTTTGCTTAGTGTAGTATTTTTGGGGGGTACGTTTAGGGCTGCTGAAATTTTAAGCCAACAGAGCACTTATAAAAGGAAGAATCTAGGTTGCTGGAACATTCTGTAGATTATGGCTGCAGCTACAGAGACTGTGTGATGATTTAAAAAAAAACAAAAAACAAATCTGTTTTCAACTATCCTGAATGGTTCTGTGCCCATGACTAGGTCTTGAAATAAATCCAGCCCTGTGCCCTGGGGACCTGTCATCTTTTATCTCCTCCTGAGACACTCAGTGCACAGCCTCATTCCTGTGCCTGGTCACTGGGATTCAAGACGTCCCCTTCACCATCAAAGTAGTTCAACTTAGCGGCACCTGACTGGCTTAGTTGGTAGAGCATGTGACTCCTGATCTCAGGGTCATGAGTTTGAGCTCCATGTTGGGTATAGAGTTTACTTTAAAATAAATAAATAAAATCTTTAAAAAGAAAAAAAGTAGTTCGGACTGCTGTTGGTCATCACTACACACAGTGAAGAACTTAAAATGCAATGGATTTTTTTTATTATTATTATGGGGAATTTCAAACATATAAAAGTAGAGATGTTGGTATAATGAGCCCCATATCCCCATCACTCAATGTGAGCAAGTCTTACCTTTAGGTCAGTCTATAGCCTCTCCACCCTCACTTAATTTGAAGCAAGTCCCAGACATCTTTAACCTAATTTTAATAATTAGTTTAAAAATAATTTTAATAATAATTAATGTTTATAAATATTTCAGTATGTATCTCTGTAGAGATGAAGGTTTTTAAAAAAAAATAAAAATGGCATTAATATGCCTAAAAGTTTAACAATGATTCTTTGATAAGATTAGATATCCAGTCAATATTAAAATATCCTCATTAATTTAAAATCATTTCTACAGTTTCTTTTCTTTTCTTTTTTTTTTTTTGATATTTTATTTACTTATTCAGGAGAGACACAGAAAGAGACAGAGACACAGGCAGAGGGAGAAGCAGGCTCCATCCAGGAAGCCCGATGCGGGACTCGATCCCGTGACTCCAGGATCACGCCCTGGGCCGAAGGCAGACGCTAAACTGCTGAGCCACCCGGGCTGCCCATTTCTACAGTTTCTAGAAATCAGGATCCAAATAAGATCCATTTATTGCAATTATTTATATTTCTCCCAGGATTTTTTATTTTTTTATTTTCTTATTTTTTTTAAGATTTTTATTTTTATTTATTCATAATAGACAGAGAGAGAGAGAGGCAGAGACACAGGCAGAAGGAGGGGCAGGCTCCATGCAGGGAGTCTGACGTGGGACTTGTTCCTGGGACTCCAGGATCACGCCCTGGGCGGAAGGCAGGTGCTTAAACCGCTGAGCCACCCAGGCTGCCCTCCTTGGATTTTTTAAAATAAACTTTTTGTTTTGAAATAATTTCAAACTTAGAGGAAAATTTCAAGAATAGCACAAATAGCTCCTATGGACCCATGTACTCTCAGATCCCCCAATTGTTACTATGCTCTACATTCTGTATGTCATATTTATACGTCATATTTCTTAAGATTTTAAGAGTAAGTTTCAGACATGATGCCTATTACACTTAGTGCTTCAGTGTGTATTCCTTAAAACAAGGGCATTCTCCTATATCCGCAGTGTAAACATTGATACAATACTATCATCTAGGGATGCCTGGGTGGCTCAGCGGTTGAGCATCTACCTTCAGCTCAGGGCGTGATCCCACATTAGGCTCCTTACAGGGAGTCTGCTTCTCCCTCTGTCTCTGTGTTTCTCATAAATAAATAAATAAAATCTTTTTAAAAAATACTATCATCTAATCCATGGATGCCATCCAGATTTTTCCAGTTGTCTCAATTATGTCCTTTAGAGGTACAAGAGCCAATTCAGGATTGTTGATCGCATTTGGTTGTCTTACCACTTTAGTTTCAGTCTGGAACAGTTCCTCCATTTTTCCTTGTTTTTCATGACCTGGAATTTTTTGATAAATATATGCTAGTTACTTTGTGGATTGTGCCTCAGTTTAGGATTGCCTAGTGTTCCCTTATATTTAGATTCAGGTCCTACATTTGTGGCAGGAATACTGCAGGATATACTACCATGTCCTTCACAGTGCATCATATCAGGAGGCACAGGATGTTGATTAGTCTTGCTAGTAGTCGTGTAACTTTTATCATTTGATTAAGATGGTGTTTGTTGCCAGATTTTTCCACTGTAAAGTTGACTTATAATTATTAATAAGTAATTGCTCAGAACCAATGAATTAATAAGTAAGTAATCAGAATTAATAATTAATTGGAATTATAAACAATTAATTAGAACCAGCAAATAATTGATTAGAATTAAATTATAATTTAGATACTTGGAATAACCCCAGAATAAAACTAGAATATAACTAATGTGATGATTAATTAAGAATTAAATTAGAATGTATTTTATGGGGAGACACTTTGAGGCTAGGTAAAACACAATTCTTTAACAAATCCCACTGGTTTTTAGTACCTTTTGGTTATTCTTGGCTGAATCAAATAAGTTATTATTTTGATAGTTGCCAGTTGGTGATATTTCTTTTTACACCATTCCTTTCACATTTATCAGAAGGCATTGTACTATAAAAGGAGCTTTTTATTTAATTATCTGTTCATCTATTCATATCAATATGACCTCATAGATTTTTGTCTCATCCAGTGGGTTATTATCAGTAACTCTCATTTATATTGCTACTCAAATTTTCCCAGCTTTGGGTAGGAGGAGTCGTTTTAAATTGGCTCCTGTGTACTTTTGACATTACCCATCACTCTGAACATTTCCTTACTTTTGGAACAACAAGATATTCTTTTTTTAAAAGATTCATTAATTTATTCATGAGAGACACACAGAGAAAGAGGCAGAGACATAGGCAGAGGGAGAAGCAGGCTGCCCACAGGGAGCCCAATGCAGGACTCCATGCTGGATCCTGTGAGCTGAAGGCAGATGCTCAATCGCTGAGCCACCCAGTCATCCCACAACAAAATATTCTTGGTTTGTCTTATACTGGAATATGCATTTCTGTAATGAACCCCATCCCTTTTAGTGGAAAATGATATCTAGAAGCCCAGTTCTGGATGCTGGGTGTACTCATTGTCACTGGGACATCATTGCTTCTGGCTGTCTCGGTGGATAGAGATAGTTTTTTTCTCACCCTCTCCTTCCATTTTTCCTACTTCAAACTCTGACAAAAAGAGCTCTGGCTCCCACTATCCTCAATATATTTAAATATTTGCTCAATTTCAGGTATGAAACTACTCTCTCAGCCATGCTGACCAAGTTCCGTCTGTTCCTTCACACCCAGTCTTGCTCACTGAATTTTCTTGACCTTAGTATTGTTCATCTTTGATGCCAGCCATACCTCTTTGCCTCAAGGCCTGGCTGCCCTGATGCTGCTGGTTGTGCTGAGTCCCCGTGGCTGAGCACTGCCTGGAAAAGGGGAAGGAACTCCCCCGTCTCTTTTGATTTACAGATTCTCTTTCTCCCTTTTTTTCCTTTTGCAATTTATTGGTTGAAGAAACTAGGTCATTTGTTCTATAGTTTGCCACAGACTAGAATTTGCTGATTACATCTCCATAATGTTGCTTATGATACTCTTCTATTTCCTTTATTTCGTATAAACTGACAGCTAGAGATTCAGAGTAAGATTCAGTTATATTGGCAAAATGATTCATAGGTATATTGAAAGGGTATGAAAAAAAAAAAAAAAAAAAGAAAGGGTATGCATGTTGTCTGATTCTCTCTCTCTCTCTTGCACACACACACACACACACACACACACACTAGCAGCTATCGTGGACAATTTCCTAGACCCATTAGTTCAGTACAGGTTACAAAATGATGATATTCTATCATTCCTTTTGTAGTTATTAGTGAAAATAATTCTATAAAGAGAAATCTCCCCTCATATAACCATTTGGTTACCCAATAGTTTTGCTAAAATATAAATGGTAGGGAAAATGTTCTATGCTTTCCTTTATTCACCAGTTGTCAGACAAATGAGTTGGACTTTTAGTATCTCTCCAGGGTTACTAATGACTTATTTTTTAGTATCATTATAAATTTCTTGACTTGAAGCCTTTCAATGTATTGCAGTTGTTATTCTTGTTCTGACCTTTGAGATATGATCTATATACTGTGCAAATAACCCACTTAAAGTATACAACTAATGGTTTTTAATATATTCACAGATATGTGCAACCATCACAGTCAATTTTATAACATTTTCATTACCTCCAAAGGAAACCCCATATCCTTTAGCTATCACTACTCTGCCCATCCCTGTCTCTCCAAATCTTCCCCTAGCCCTAAGCAACCACTCATATACTTTCTGCCTCTATATGTTTCCCTAGCATGGACTTTTGTATGAATAAAGTCATATGGTATGTGGACTTTTGTGACTGGCTTCTTTCACTTAGCATAGTATTCAGGGTTTATCCAAGTTGTAGCTTAGACCAGTACTTTGTTCCTTTTATGGCTAAATAATATTCCATTGTAGGAATATGATTCCATTGTATAATATACTATTTTGGGGGGTTCATTCATCTACCTATGGATATGTGTATTATCTCCACCTTTTATGTGTGATACTGTTGTAAAAGTTTGTGTACAAGTTTTTGTGGGGACATACATTTTCATTTCTCTTGGTTATATATCTGGGAGTGGAATCTGGGTCATATGACTGTATTTAATTCTACAGTGCTTTGAGTATCTCTTTGGATAACATTTTTAGTGATTCTTCATATATTACATTATATATACATAACTTATCAGATCTGCTGATGTCATTTAACCAGTTTCAATGAAGTATAGAAAATTTACTTCCCTCTAAGTTCCTTTACCTGTCCCCATTTATAGTCTAGTAGTCTTAAATATTCTTC
This sequence comes from Vulpes lagopus, assembly GCF_018345385.1. Lineage (NCBI taxonomy): Eukaryota > Metazoa > Chordata > Mammalia > Carnivora > Canidae > Vulpes > Vulpes lagopus. Next base: position 13,016,656 of record NC_054837.1, on the reverse strand, counting down.
TGCATATATGTAGAACCACATCATACCACATCATACAGTGTTTAAATTTTTGCTTCAACCATCAAATATAATTTAGAAAACTCAAGAGAAGGAATATCTATTGTCTTAAGCCATAAATTTGTTTAATGTTCTTTCTTCCTGATGTTCTAAGATTCTTTCTTTTTATCATTTCCTTTCTTTTTAGAGAATCTTTCTTTTGCCATTGTTTTAAGGTAGATCTGCTGGTGACAAGTTCTCTTTGTTTTCCTTCATTTCAGAATGTCCTTTTCCATCATTCCTAGAGGGTATTTTCACTGGATTCTGGGTTGGCACTTCTTTCCTTTCAGCCTTTGAAAAATGTTGTGCCACTTTATATATCAAAATGCATTAAAACTTAACATTTAAAAGAACAGGGATGGGGGATCCCTGGGTGGCGCAACGGTTTGGCGCCTGCCTTTGGCCCAGGGCGCGATCCTGGAGACCCGGGATCGAATCCCACATCGGGCTCCCGGTGCATGGAGCCTGCTTCTCCCTCTGCCTGTGTCTCTGCCTCTCTCTCTCTGTCTGTGACTATCATAAAAAAAAAAAAAAAAAAGAACAGGGATGGGGGATTCTTTCATGGCAGCAGAGGCAGCAATGACTGGTTGGTTCTCAAGGGCAGCAGAGGTAGCAGAGCCCCGGAAACATGAACATCCAGTGCCCAGGTGGCAATGTCCTCTCCAGGACATGACTTTGGTCTGCCAAAAGTGGCTGCCCAGCCTGCCTTGTTCTCGTCCCCCTCTGACAGCTCTATCCTCCTGCCTTTTCAGAAATCCTATGAGCTCCTATATATCTTTTTTTGCTTAAAATATCCAGAGCTGGGTTTCTATTGTTCTTGACTGAGAACCTGCTAGTACAGGTGGACAGTGGCCACAGAAGGGATATCAGAGGGCAGAGAGGGCAGTGAAGAGAGTCTTACAAGAGACACAGGCAGGAGAAACAGTAGATTTCTATTCAGGAAGAGCTGGTAAGTCATACTCAGGAGCAAGGACTTTGTCCTGAAGGAATAGGAGAGTTGTCGAAGGGTTTAATGCAGTATATTGACAGATTCAGAATGAAGTTTTAGAAAAAGGTAGCTCTGCCACAGGGGAGTGGCAGAGGCTGATGAGGAGACTATGGGTGTGTCTGAGGGAGGGATAACCATGGCCCAGTGCAGGGCTGAGCGGAACAGCTGCAGTGAAGAGGGTGGCTTTGAAGGAGATTGAGGAGGCAGGCTGGAGAGGACTTGGCATTCTTTTCAGTGAAGTCCAGGTCAGCTTTCGCCTGACCAGTCTCACAATTTAAAAGCGTAAATGGGGATCCCTGGGTGGTGCAGTGGTTTGGCGCCTGCCTTTGGCCCAGGGCACGATCCTGGAGATCTGGGATCGAATCCCACGTCGGGCTCCCGGTGCATGGAGCCTGCTTCTCCCTCTGCCTGTGTCTCTGCCTCTCTCTCTCTCTCTCTCTGTGACTATCATAAAAAAAAATAATAAAAAAAAATAAAAGCGTAAATGACTTGGAAAAATGTCGTGGCTTATTGTTACTGCATTGGCAGCAAAAGTGACGTGTTCATCCATTTTCTACCTGATGAGGCATTTTAGTCTAAATTTGAGATCTAAAGCATTTGTCTAATATTCTGTGACAGGGTTTCCATTTAAGAATCTTAGGAACCACCTTCGTTGTTGATGGGTGGTACATGGTATTTTGACATTTTGGTGGAACCACAAAAAGAGTCTTGTTAATTTTCAGTGAGTGATGTGGAAGGGTAAGGTGTTGTTATCCTGCTGTTCCACCTTAAATGTGTGAGGTTGGCAGGGCTTCCGGTGGCGCTGGGGCTGGATCATCTCCCTGGGTTTGTCCCCCTGCTTGTGTAACACTCATGCATGAATTCTCACAGCCAGCCCACCACCTCTGAGTTCTCACCATGCGTCAGCTCTGAGCCAGGTAAGGACAAGATAGGCCAGTTCTATCTCATGGAACTTATGTTTTCACTTGCAAGCGACAAACAGAAGTAATGACCAGAATAAAGCATTTCCTGGATGGATACCTTAGGATTCTCCATGGAAAGAGCCCTGTATTGGTGGCAGAGATACCCAGTTCCAGTTGGCTTTATTGTTTACCAGTTTTATGGGTGAGGGCACATGATTTACCTTTTCCTGGACATGATTTACCTTTTCTTGGCCTCTTCCCCTTTCTTGATTGTAAAATGAGGCTAATTCCCTCCTGCAGGTGCCTGCCATTTGGAATATACTTGATAAATATTTGCTAAGCAAATCAACATTTGCTTAAATATTTGCCCACTTTATGGGTTCTTATGAGGATTGAAGGAATCGTGTTGGTGACAGTCTCCTGTGGAAAGTGAAGTACTATCTAGATGTAAGTTGTATGGAGAAATGTGCTGGCCTTTTATAAATTGCTCTCTGTCACTGTCTATTTTTGTAAACATGTAGTGATGTGAGTTTCAGTAATTGGAGAATGCTCCCAAGTCTCCTTTTTTATTAAAAAAATTACATTAGAAATGTCCTTCCTATAGAATTTGCAGCAACAATTATTTCACATTTCTCAAGGGAAGCTTTAAATGGAAAAGAATGAGGCCAGAAGCCAAGTGAAACAGTGTCAGGTCTCATGGTGATAGTCTCATCCATGCAGTAGATGCTTCTGTTCGATTGGCCACTTCTGACAGTTGCCATATTGAGCATTTTCTGGATGGTGCTATTTAACCAGCTCTGATGACTTTTTGAAAGTAGAAATGAAGCGTGGGGACGTGTCCATGCACTCCCGTGGGTAAGAGACAGGGCTGCAGGTGGATTGATGGGCCTGGCTCTAGTGGCTTGGTCCCCTGTGGGACCTGCAGTGAGCTGCCCACATAGCCAAGCCTTTCAGCCTCTGCATCTGGAAGGTAACATTCCAGAAAGGTAACATTCCTGCCTTTCCTATCATATCTTAAGTGGCTAATCCATGTGAGACACTTCTAAGGTAAGCCCTCAGGATGTGGTAGATAGAACGAATAGCCTGAGCTTTGTTACTTAGACCTGGACAGGTCCTAACAACATCCTTGTGTCAGGAGAGGTACAAGAACCAAAATCTACTCTTTCTCCTGCCTATGTCTCTTGTAAGACTCTCTTCACTGCCCTTTCATATCCCTTCTGTGGCCACTGTCCACCTGTACTAGCAGATTCTCAGTCAAGAACAATAGAAACCCAGCTCTGGATATTTTAAGCAAAAAAGGATGTATAGGAGCTCATAGGATTTCTGAAAAGGCAGGAGGACAGAGCTGTCAGAGAGGGGCGAGAACAAGGCAGGCTGGGCAGCCACTTTTGGCAGACCAAAGTCATGTCCTGGAGAGGACATTGCCACCTGGGCACTGGATGTTGATGCTCCTGGGGTTCTGCTACCTCTGCTGCCCTTGAGAACTTTGATTCATTGCTTCAGCAGAGTCACTGCTGCCTCTACTGCCATGAAAGAATCCCCCATCCCTGTTCTTTTTAATGTTAAGTTTTAATGAAGTTGGATATGCATAGAGACAAATGGCAGGTAAGTGTACAGGGGATGTTCCCAAAATGAACATAGTGAATAGCCGATTCTCCTGTAAAGAGAAGTAAAACATGACCATCCCCCACCCCCAGGAGCCTCCCACTTGTCCCCTCCAGTCATTGCTTCCCACAGGCAACTGCTGCCTTGATTTCTCATCCCAGAGCTCAGTTTTGCCTGTTACTGTATTTTCTCTCTAAGTAGAGTCTCACAATACATTTTCTTTGTGTCTGGCTTCTTCTGCTCAGCATTGTATTTGTAAGGTTCTTCCAGCATGTTTGTGTATGTTCTCATGCATTTATTCGCATTGCTGTACAACGCTCCGCCATTTGGATAAGTCATCACATGGATAAGCCACCAGTTGTTTATCCATTTGAGCATGATGGATATATGGGTTGGTACAGTTTTGGGCTTTTAGGAAGAGTACTGCAGACATTCCAGGACATGTCTTTTAATAACCACAAGTATACATACATCCCTGATGGGGAAGTCCATAGGAGTGGAACTGTTGGATCATGATGCATACATATGTTTACTCATCACTGATGAAGTTAAACACTTTTTCATATGTTCATTTAGCCACTTGGAGATCGTCTTTTGTGAAGTATCTGTTCAAATCTTTTGCCTATGTTTAAATTGGGTTTTTGGCTTCCATTTTGCATCTCTAGATCCAGATTTTAAAACCTCTGCAAAACAAAACAAAACCCTCTGCGAATGCATAGAATTGGCCTGTGTGTGCCTTGGTTGCCAGAGATCTCAGGCAGCACATATCAGCACACATCACAAGATCTGCAATCTTGATTGCAGTCGTGGGTATTCATTCTGAGATGATGTAGCCTCTGGGAAGGTGCCTTGGCCAGAACTCAGCTGAGCATACCAGAAATGACTCTAGCTAGTGTTAGCCTAAAGGCTGTGCTGTCAAAGGTGAGGTAGCTTCCTAGTCCCTGGGAAGGCTGGGGGAGCAGCTGCTAGCTGAAAGGAGCATTGTAGGTCCTCAGACTCTAACTAGCTCTGCTGGAGGCAGCAGATGCTGCTGTAGGGAGCCACAGAATTGGGAAGCCGATGGCTAAAAAGCCTGCTCCCTCTGTCAGAGTCCCTGCCACCACAATGGATAACTTTTCTTCTGCTCACTTCCCTCTTAACTTACTTCTACATTTAAATCTTGTGTTAATGCATGTCATTGGTGAAACCTGAATCCTTGGAGTCTTTGCTGAAGGCCATTTTGGGTGCTCCAGCCTCAGTGGTATAGGAAAATGGAAAAGCTCTGAACTGCAATGGGTAGTTCTGGGACAGAGCTGCTCTAGGAACAAGAGGAGCGATATGGGGAATCCCTGGGTGGCTCAGCGGTTGGGCGCCTGCCTTTCGCCCTGGGCGTGATCCTGGAGACCCTGGATCAAGTCCCACGTCGGGCTCCCTGCATGAGCCTGCTTCTCTCTCTGCCTCTCTCTCTCTCTCTCTCTCTCTCTGTGTCTCTCATGAATAAATAAATAAAATCTTAAAAAAAAAAAAAAAGAGGAGCGATATGGGTGCTGTGGTGACAGACTGTTCTAGGTAGGGACTGGATGGAGAGTTGAAATGCAGTCCCATGATTGATATGTAGGAATAAACCAGCAGCCAGACATGGCAGCTTCTAGAAGGCCATTCCTGTGCTCATCTATCTGTTCAGCCATCATGTTTAGTGTCCTAGGGATACTGTGATAATGCACCATAAACTGGGTGGCTTAAAACAGCAGAAATTTATTGTTTTACAGTCCTGGAGGCTAGAAGTCCAAAATCAAGGGATTAGCAGAGTTACACTCTCTCTGATGCCTCTGAGGTTCTGTTCCAGGCCTGGCTAGCTTCTGATGTTTGCCAGTAATCCTTGGTGTTCCTTGGCTTGTAGATACATCACTCCCATCTCTGCTGCCTTGTGTCTCTGTGTTTTTCTTCCTCCTCTTATAGGGACACCAGTCATACTGGATTAGGGTTTACCCTAATTACTTCATCTTAACCTGATTATAACCTCAAAGACCATATTTCCAAATAAGGTCACATTTGCAGGTACTGAGGATTAGAATTTCAACATGTCTTCCTGGTCAATAGAGTTTAACTCATAATGCCCATTATCAAGCCAGGCCATGTCTGGACTTCTTTGGCTGCCTTGGATCCTGAAACTTTCCTAGAGCCACACCCTCCACCCACATCACTGCTCTGGGTTGGTCTGACCCTCCTCCTAGCCTTTGCCTGGGCAGAGTCCCCTCATTGTTTGAAATTCTGTTCCAGTGTACCTTCTTGATCCCCCTAGGACAGAAGGGGTTGTTCTGTTTTCTGAGCTCCCACCACCAGCAACCTATTCTTCCATTTTTAGTTTGTTTTTGAAACAAACTTTTGGGATGCTTGGGTGGCTCAGTGGTTGAGCAGCTGCCTTTGGCTCGGGTCATGATCCTGGGGTCCTGGGATCGAGTCCCTTCAGAGAGCCTGCTTCTCCCTCTGCCTGTGTCTCTGCCTCTTCTCTGTCTCTCATGAATTAAAAAAACAAAACAAAACTTTTTTGACAATGGTTGTATCTGTAACACACAATATACTATATGTGTGTAACATACATGGAGAAAAGTAGGTAAATTATAAGTATACAACTCAATGAATTTTCCTAAAGTGAATACTCCATTTTGAATTTATTTTCCTCTGCCTATTAAATAGTAGCTTGCCATTTACAGGCCTGTCTCTTTCACAAGATGGAATGTTCTTTGAGACCAGAAAATGTGTTTTATTTATCTTTATATTTACCCCCTCTCCAATTTCTAGCGCAATTCCTATATATCGTGACCCATAGGAAGTACTACTGAATTTGGGTTTGGAAGATTGGAGCAGACTTTGCTAATGAATCAGACTCAGCTTGAGCTAGCATTGAATGAAAGTCACACACAAGGCTAAGTGCTTTGCTCTAAATTAGTAGCCTTTGTCTTTCTGTGGATCTTGATCTGAATTTGCTGCTTGTCAGTTATTATTATTATTATTATTATTATTATTATTATTATTTGCCTATTTTTTATGAAGGTTCTCTAGAAAACATAGACCAAGGCAAGGATTAAATAGCTGACACTTTGTGTTTTCTTTCTTTTTTTTTTAAAATTGATTTTTTACCTTAGAGAGAGAGGGAATGAGAGAACACGAGTAGGGGGAGGGGCAGAGGGAGAGAATCCCCAGGCAGACTCCCCTCTGGGTTCAGAGCCTGATGAGGGGCTTGATCCCACCACCCATGAGATTATGACCTGAGTTGAAGGCCAGAGCCACCCAGGCACCCAAGATCTGACACTTTATGTACAAGGCGCAATCCCAGGGGGGAGAGGTAGAAACGGGAAGTGGACAGGTGAGCTGCAGAGAGATACAGGAGGCCTGCCATAGGGACATCTCCAGAAGATATGCAAGGAGAAAACATACCTCTGAGCAGTCTGCAGAAGAAAGAGTGGAGGGGGAATTGATCTGCGCCCCTTTTGCTTCCACCTTCTGTTTCCTACAAAACATTTCACAAAAGTCCAGAAGTAGAGGGACAATCAGGCAAGGTTGAGGTAGCGACAGAGAGAGACAGGGAAGGAGGTGGCCGAGGGAACCCGAGAAGGTGCACAAAGGTTTGTGTCCAATACGCTCCACACTTTGTGCTACTCAGGTCCACTCATGCCCTCCCATGGTGTCAGCTCTCCTACTACAATGTGGGAACCCCCATTCTCCTAAGAGAATGAAGACATCTTTACCCCTTCCCTGGGAGGGGAGGTGCAAATCTGAGCAGTTACAGACACCTCTTCCTGGTGGCCTGCTGGGGTTACCTGGCAGAGGGAAGCAAGAAGGCCGCGACACAAGCTCATTCGCTGCTGTCCTGTCTGTCCTGACACTGTAATGGATATTCATTATCTTCCTCCTCCACCACCTGTTCTAGATCCTCTTTGCTCTCTACTAGCACTCTGGCAACTTCCTTGTTGCCTTGCCCATTAATAACCACTGCCAGACATGGAAGTATTAAGAAAGTCCTCAGGGACTCCCCTCAGATCAATTCCAGGCATTCCCCTCCCATCCCCATATGTGCTACTAACCTAACTCTTCATGGTGGTTAGCATCAGTAACCCCAGCAGTATTGTCATTCTCTTCTTGGTCTGTTGGTCACTGTTACAAGGGGCAGAAAGTGGCCAGAGGGCAGCATCAGCTTCTGATTTAATGCATGCCTTATTGTGTTGTGCTTCCCCTTTTCCTGGAAGCAGAACCTCTAAACCAGCTGAGCCCAGCTGATAGGAAGCACTAACTTTGCAAGGTGTCACTATGAGTAATGGTGAGCAGGGCTCACGGGGACACATCTTCTGTAATTATATAGGACACAGCACCAAATATCAGCTGTCAGTTCAAGGCATATGCTTCATCCTGGAGGTTAGATGGTCAATCCCATAAGACATCTCCTCAGGAGATGCCCCAGCTAAGCCTTCTTTTTTTTCTTTTTATAAGATTTTATTTATTTATTCATGAGAGACACACAGAGAGAGGCAAAGACATAGGCAGAGGGAGAAGCAGGCTTCCTGTGGAGAGCCTGATACAGAACTCGATTCCCCTGGAATCACCTGAGTCAAAGGTAAATCCTCAACCACTGAGCCACCCAGGTGCTCCCAAGCTGAGCCTTCAATAGGCCATTCCATTCTTCTGTCAGGTTGGCTGCTCCTGAGTGACAATAGGGTTCACAGTGAAATCAGTGAACTCCAGTCAGGAGTCATTGGTTCACTTTCTCAGTTGAAATGGTGACTTTGAGGCTGTGTCATATAAGAATCCAGGCCAGTGAATGAGGATTCAATAACCAGACCATAGTGCTGCTGAAGGCAACACCATTGCCAGAAAACACATGGATTCCAGTAAGGAAAAATCACTCAATACCTGACCCCTGCCCCGTCCACACACACAAGGTGAAAGTGATCTGATCTAGTTGGTGGCTATCTTGTTCTCCCCAAGGAGGGGGTCATGCCATGGAGGTTTTGTGTCAATCCCTCCTGCTGGCAGGCTGGACACTCAGCAAGATGAGCGTTGGTGATGTGGAGGCCAAAAGGTAAAGAAAGGCAAGGCAAAGATCCAAAGTAATGTGAAACTTTATTGAGGTGGCTACCACTTCACAGCAAACTCAAGGGTCATAGACTACTCATGTTCTCTAGGCTCATGGACTTCTCCAGAAGGTTTGCAAGGATAAAACATACTTTAGAAAAGTCCACTGAGGGGAAAAGTGAGGAGTATTTACCTGCCTGCTTCCCATCTATTTCCCACTTACGACTGGTCATTGTTCAGCCTGTGAGGTGTTAACCTTTTCACATTAGTGGGTTACAAAAATCTGGTCTCTCGATGGGCAATCGGGAAGCCAGATCTCACACTCTGAGATTCAGCGTCCCTGCCAAGCCCAGAAATGGAGGAGCGACTCAAGCCAAATGGGGTTCCAAGAGAGATAATAGAGGAGGTGGTGAGGGGACTCTGGTGTACAAGGTTTATACCCAATACAGGTGGGTTAGTCACTAGCCAAAGTGCTACATTAACTATTACAGTTTAGTTAGTGTTTAGGACGTGCTACTTAACTATTACAGGCTTCTAAGTTCTGATAACTGGTATCATGGTCTCATCTCTGGCAAGGACATTGGCCATCAGAACTGCTGAATGTTATTTGGCTGAGAGTCAGTGTGATTCACTTAGAAGGGTATTAGTTATGGTAATCTCTCTTATGGTTAAGTTTACAAGGTGTTCCATATTTTGTTCTAAATACTTAAAATATCCACCAAATGTAAAGTAATGCCACAAAACATGTTTCTTTTAAAAACTGGCAGAATATAAATGATCATGTGTGCTGGATATGAGCTCTGACATAACTGGCAGACCCTAGGACATAGCCTAGTTTGTCTTGAGGCACTGAAGGTGCCCAGGGATTGATGAGAATAGATGGTTCTGGGTTGCTTTACACTTCTAAAGTTCCCATCCAGGGAAGGTAGGACAGGAGTTGCCACTGCAGCTTACAGACCCAAGTACACAGTTTTCTATGAGTGGGGCTTTAACTTTTCCACTATCTGGGATGTTGGGTGGCCCTGGAAGGGTCAGCTCTCATAGAAGGGTTGCATTAGCCAGGACGCACAATGGGAGAAACAAAAACTCTTATATACAACATGGGTAGGTGCACCACTCCCAAAAAACAACCAGAATTTTAGGAAATGTCCTGAATTTTAGATACTTATGGAACTTACTTTGAAGGCATTGAAATTGTAAAAAACTGAATAACAGGACAAAAAAAAATATCACTTTGGCTACTGGTGGAGCAGGGACTAACCACAAAACATCTAAATGAAAGAAAAAAGAACATAGTTAAATTCCAAGACAAGCAAATGTATTTAATGATTTTAATGGGTGTTTAATTCCTAAATTCACATGTGCCCCTATATAATTTCTTCTGATACAGAACAAAAACTGAAAAATTAATCTCAAGTCTTTTAATAAAAAGTAACTCTAGTAACAAAGAGTTAAGTTTAAATTTAGATGTGGATGCTAGGTGACTGGTAAAGCTTATCTGCTATATTTTCATTTGCTGAAATTCTCTGGTTACTTTTCATACCTACCTGTTCTTGTTTCATTTTTACCAGCTTTTTTTTTTTTTTTTTTTTAGATTTTATTTCTTTATTCATGAGAGACACAGAGAGAAAGGCAGAGACATAGGTAAAGGGAGAAGCAGGCTCCATGCAGGAAGCCCAATGTGGGACTCGACCCCAGGACTTGGGGATCACACCCTGAGCCAAGGGCAGACTCTCAACCACTGAGCTACCCAGGCATCCCTACCAGCTTTTGTTTCACAAATAATTGCTCTTTATTGATGTTTTTCCTTCATCTTTAATAATATTAAGCCTATTTATGTTCATTTAAAAAATATTATTCTGATAGATCCATTTTGTCTGAAGTGATTCATCTGCTGAGCATTTGACTTTGTTGTTTTCTTTGTTAGCATTAATTTTCTTCATAGGTTTTGAGTTTTGGTTTTCAGTTTATCTTCACTGGGAGATCCTCCCTCCTTCTCTGAGCCTTACCCACCACTCTACTCCTCTTTTTCTAGTGATTTTTAAAGTGCTTTCACCTCACTCTGTGGAGAGCCTTGTCCAGAACCAAGCTTTATGATGGGGGCTGAGTTAGGGCTTCTGTCCTTCAGTGACATTGGGAATATCTCCAACTCTGTCACTGAGCCTGATGGCAAGTGAGTTCAGGTTCTGGACACAAGATTTCATATCAGCTGTAGCCCTGGGCAGAGTGTGATGGCAGCATTAAATAAAGATTATTATTTTTAAAAAAGATTTTTTTATTTATTCATGAGAGACACAGAAAGAGAGGCAGAGACATAGGCAGAGGGAGAAGTAGGCTCCCTGCAGGAGCCCAATGAGAGACTCGATCCCAGGACCCCGGGATAATGACCTGAGCCAAAGGCAGACACTCAGCCACTAAACCACCCAGGTTCCCCTAAAAAGATTATTTTTAATTTTGAAGTAACTTAGACTGCAGCTTGGAGAGTTTCCAGGTAGGTAAACATGTGGAGATTTGGGGACGTGGCACACTCAGAGATGATGGAAACTCCATACCCTTTCCCTAAACCTTATCCTATGTATCTCTTCCATCTGACTGTTCCTGAGTTGTGTACTTTTATAATAAACGGGTTATCTACTAACAAAAAGAAGAAAAAAAGAAAAGAATAGAAAAAAGAAATAACAGACTTATAGAAGAGTTGCAGGTACAGAGAGTTCTCACATGCCCCTCATCTAGCTTCCCCAAATGTTAACATCTTATCTCAGCAAAGTACAATTATCAAAAGTGGAAAATTAGTGTTGTAAGATACTATTAACTAAACCTCCAACTTTATTCATATTTCACAAGTTTTTCTTTAATGTCTTTTTAAAAACTTTTATAATCCAATCCAGGATCCCACATTGCATTCAGTGATTTTCTATTTCTATGATCACATTTATGTTCATTAAGAAATATCTGTCCCTTCTCCCTGATTTATTTATCCCTTTGACTATGGACACAGGGATATTTATTTAGTCAATGGATTGTAATCCAATGCAATAGCCACTGGGTAACTTCCATCCCACCCCTAATACCACACAGTGGCCAGGCTTCCATATCCCCATCTCACCCAAGTACTTCTCTTCCCTATTTTCTATAGGAATTTCTATAACTCTTGGCCACCCCTGCTTCTTTCTTGACGTTAGGCCCAGGAGGCCCACTGTTTTTGTTTGAGATAAGTCTAAATATTTAGGGTTCAGCGGTTTAGCGCCACCTTCAGCCCAGGATGTGATCCTGGAGACCTGGGATAGAGTCCCACCTAAGGCTCCCTGCATGGAGCCTGCTTCTCCCTCTGCCTGTGTCTCTGCCCCCCCCCCCCCCGTGTCTCTCATGAATAAATAAAATCTTTAAAAAGAAAAAAAAGTCTAAATCTTTAGCATAACCTGCAAGGCATTACAGTTGGTTCCTATACAATTTTCTAGCTGTATCTTTTTCTCCTTCACTCTGTTGTTCTCAATGCTCCAGCCACATGGAACTTTTTCCTATTCTTTGAAAGCTATATACTCCACCTAGCCTCATGGTCTTTGCCACTTCGGTTCCCTCTGTCTAGAACAATCATCCTCCCCTCCTTTTTCAGCTGAGCCAGAGTGGCATTTTTGGATAATTACTATAATGTTTAATATCTGAACAGTCTAGGGCAGCCCCGGTGGCTCAAAGGTTTAGTGCCGCCTTCAGCCCAGGGCGTGATCCTGGAGACCCGGGATCGAGTCCCATGTCGGGCTCCCTGCATGGAGCCTGCTTCTCCCTCTGCCTGTGTCTCTGCCTCTCTCTCTCTCTCTCTCTCTCTCTCTCTCTCTGTGTGTGTGTGTGTGTGCGTGTGCCTCCCATGAATAATAATAATAAAAAAATACCTGAACGGTCTCTAGCCTCAAAATCCTTTGATCTAAAAGGTAAAGCCTCCAACAGGCATGCCCAACTTTGCCAGTTTTGTAAATTAGGAGTCTCCTTCAAGTGGAATATGTCAGCATCTATGAATTGGACCTCTCCTCGGGTATAAACTATGTCATCTTCTCTAAGGAATGTAACCAAAGCAGAAGAGAATCGGAAAAGGAGGCTACTGTTCACATGAAAGCTGAATGTCTTATTGTCAAGTCATTTGACTTTAGAACTGGTAGAAGAAGGGCACCTCAGTGAGTTAAGTATCTGACTCTTGATTTTGGCTCAGGTCATAATCTCAGGGTTGTGAGATCAAGCCCTACATCGAGCCCTGCATTGGGCTCTATGCTCAGTGGGGAGTCTGCTTGAGATTCTCTTCTCCTTCTCCCTCTGCCCCTCCCCCTGCTCACCTGTGTGCTCTCGCTCGCTCTCTCTAGAAACAAACAAGCAAATCTTTAAAAAATAGAACTGATAGAAGAATCAAGAAGATAACAGATGAGGAAGAGCTAGGAGAAATAAAGGAGCATCAAAAGACAGCAGAATTGCCAAATGAGCTCCTGTCACTGGCAGTGTTACATACTGACCAGTGGCTCTTCCTTTTCCAACACAGTCTATGGAAGAAGATTTGGTATGTTGTGAGGGTTCTCAATTTCCCTTGAGCGTGTGAAGGAGGGAGTTAAGTAGATCCAGTCTCCGTTTTCAAACATTGGTCAGAGCTGGAAATGGCCCACACTCAGTCACCTCTGCTTCCCCTTACTTTGGTACCATTAGCTCCATAATCTTGTAACTGGCAAAGGGTCAGTTCCTGTCATGAGTTCACACTGTGTTAGCCCAGCTATTGCCTTCTTTCATTTGTCGTCATGGTGGCATCCTTGGTCTGCAGATCTCTATGCCCAGGTGACTCCTGCCAGTGGGGAGGGGTGCAGGGGGTGCCTCCAAGTTCACTCCCTGAGGTTCCAGGTCTCTCATCTCATTTTCAGTGACAGATTCCCATCCTGCTCCACCTCTGTAGTTCTGAGACTTAGTGGAAGGAGGCTGGGATGGAGTTAGATGTCTACGCTGCCTGACAGATGCTGACATCTTCCCACTTAAAAGGTGACCCTAGACAGTCACCCTTCTCCATTTCCTGTGCAAAGTCTCAGCCCACAGCAGGCATACCCTGCAGTTGGTATTGATGCAGGCCCTCCTCCCTCTGCCATCTCTCCACAGATCACCCCTCAGCCAAGCACCTTCCAGTCAGTCCTGTCAGTCATTGTCTTCCAACTCTGACTCCAGGGTCTCTCCCAGCTTGAAGGGTCTGAGATTCTGAGGATTTGCCTTGAGGCTTTCTTTAGTCAGAGCTATTGAGTTTGGGAGCCTCACCCCATACTTTCTCTTGCATTCTACAGAAATCAGGGTGAAATGGCCCACACCTGCCGTGGCACCATCAACCTGTCCACTGCGCACTTTGACACGGAGGACTCTTGTGGTATCGTGCTGACCAGTGGGGCAAGGACCTACCACCTCAAGGCCAGCTCAGAGGTGGAGCGGCAACAGTGGATCACTGCCCTGGAGCTGGCCAAGGCCAAGGCTGTCCGCATGATGAGCAGCCACTCAGGTAGTAAGCACTTGGTGAGCGGGTATACATGCAGTGTCATGGTCTGGAGAAAGTGGGAATTGAAAGCGTTTGGGGGTGTTGGTGACCAGGAGACCCGGGGCTAGTCCAGACCAACCCTGGAAGGTGGAGGTGTGTGTTCACCCATCCCACCCAGCTCCATGTATCCTCAGCAGTGAGAGGCTTAGGTAGTCAAGGTTGGCTGGCAGTTCTGGGGATAGAAATATTTTCAGTGAGCAGGACCGTGTGTGTCTCTCTTTGGACAAGTCTGGTTTCTGGACTTCAGCAGACCCTTCAGATGCTGCAGTGGGTGAGACCCAGAGGCAGCAGCAGGGGTGGGAGTTCAGGATTATGCACCTGTGCCTGGGACCAGACTTTCTCCCAGGCCTATTTTGGAAATTGAAAAGCCAGAGCTGCTGCCTTTGTTGAGGTGGAAGGCCAGCTCTGATATCCTGAGCAAGACATTTAATTATTTACTTTAATACAGTTATTTTCTTAATATGTAATATCTTAATAAGATTCATAAAGCAACAGTTTCCAAAGCAAATGCAGTGACGCCTGCCCTGGACTCTCGTTCCCAGCCACCCACCCTGTCATCCCTCCTAGAAGCAACCAGAGCTACCTTGTGTCTTTTACGTATATATTAAAATTGGTACTTATTTTAAAATAAATGCAGTCTTCCACCTTGCTTTCTTTCCATTTAACAATATATCTTGGAATTTTTTTCCCTATCAGTACATGAAAAGTTTCCTCCTTGTTTTTACAACAGTATAGCACTTTGTTGTATGGATGTATCATAGTTTATTTAACTCAAAGCCTGTTGATGAACATTTAGATTGTTTATTTTGCTATGACACACTGTGTTGAAATGAGTAACCTTGTATTTCATTTCAATTTTGCAGAAATATAAATGAAGTGTATAGTCCAGAAGGCAGGATTGCTGGGTTAACAGGAGTGTGTTCATTTGTAATTCTGAGAGATTGTCAAGCTGTCCTCCAAAGGGGTTGTACTACCAGATGCCTGTAGCAGTGTGTGAGAATGCCTGCCTCCCACAGCCTTGTCCACCCAGAGGGATAGCAAATGTTTCTGATGGGTGAAAACTAGGTCCACACACACACAGGGAGGAGAGATTGAGAAGCTGTGATTCTTCTGAGGTTAACACAAAATGGTGTGTGTTTCCTCAGACCCATGTGGGGTTCTTTTAGGAAGGTAGGGCTCCAGGTATTCTCACAGCCTCTGTTCTCCATTAGCACACAGTCTGGTTGGAGAGACAGTGAATCCCATGGAAGGAACTCTAGCACAAAGCAGGATGAGGGATGCTATGATATCAACCGCCATACCCCATCCCTAGTCGGATTGTGTTGGGGTCTCACTCAGCAGTAGCTTCTCAGTACACACTGAAGGTCATTGAATATAGTCTGATCTTCTCTTTTGGTCTCACACATTTGGAGCATGGATCGCCCTGCCCTCCTCCCCCTTGTGACTCTTCCTTGGGGTCAGCACTTGTGTGACTCTGATGTGTCAACAGTGATGCTGAGCTTGGCAAGGGGTCCCTAGGATACCACTCCATTTCCTACTGAAGGAGGATGTTGGGGCCATTTCAGGCATGGGATATGGTGAAACCCCCAGTAGAGTCTGTGCTTTCTGTTTGGAGGTCTATGGAAACCTCTGTGGTGAATGTTAACTCAGCTGGGCAGTGCTAGGAATTGCTAAGCCTGGACTTCCCCTAGGGGAGGTTGGGACCCCTAAAGAAGTTGCCTCAGGCTCACCTTGCTTCATTTCATACCCCTTGGCATTGTCAGGGGCTGGAGACACAGCGCATGTCTTGTGTTCCCCAGGGTTAGCTTGGTAAGGACACAGCATAAACATTCAGGTACAATTAAAGGTAGTACTTGCTATATGTTGATGAGAAATGGTAGGATTCCTCTCCTTTGAGTATTTTGAAATATAAATTAACTAATGTGTGTGAAAGAGAAGCCTTCAGGAAGATACTGTGCTTTTATAGAAAGGCTGATTGTTTCTTGAAAAATAGTTCTTCTTATGGTAGCATTCTCTGCAAGGCAACACCCTTCTCCCACTGTTCTCAGGCTGTTGTTGGAGAGTTGTGGTTTGCAACGTTTCACATGGAGTAAGTTTCAGGTAACCCTGAATGAAGGAAGATAGCCTGGTGTGGTTCTCTGACTCTGGCTGATAGTGACCAAGGTAGGTCAAGGGCACAGACAGTACTCCAGAAAGACCCCCTGCATGTCATCCTGGGGCCTATCTGTTCCTTTCTAGACTGTGGACCAAGTCTCATCTAGCAGAAAGCCTACTTCCTACCTCTACCTACTTCTTGAAAACATCTGCTACTCCCCAGCTTTTCTGCCTCCCACCAGTCCAGACACCATCTCCTCTTACCAGGACATCTGCAACAACCTCCTCACTGTCTTCCTGTGAAGTCACTTCTCCAAACCACGGGCAGAATGACAGGTTAAAAAATGGGAATTTAATCATATACTGGCACTGCTTAAACTCTTGGGTGCTATAAATCAACTAGACTTAACAGACATATACAGAACACTCACCCAACATCAGCAGAACACATACATTCTCCTTTTTTTAAAAAAAGATTTTATTTATCTATTCATGAGAGACACACACATACAGAGAGAGGCAGAGACATAGGTAGAGGGAGAAGCAGGCTCCATGCAGGGAGCCTGATGTGAGACTTGATCCTGGGACTCCAGGGTCATGCCCTGAGTCAAAGGCAGATGCTCAACTGCTGAGCCACCCAGGCATCCCCACATACATTGTCCTTAAATGCATATGGAAAATTCTCCATGATGCTCTGTTAGGCCACATAAATCACACAAAGTATCTTTTTTCATGTGAGGTTTTCACAAAAAGTAGTTTTTTTTCAGTGAAATGAAGCTAGAAATCAATTACAGAAGAAACACTAGAAAATTCACCAATATGTATAAATTAAAACACTCTTGAATGACCCATGGTTCAAATATAAAATCATAATGGAAATTAGAAAATACTTTGAGTTTAATGAAAATGAAAATACAACATACCAAAACTTACAGGATACAGCAAGAGCAGTGTTCAGAGAAAAATTTATACCTATAAAATATACATTTTTAAATCTCAATAGCCAAACCTTACATCTTAAGAAACTAGATTAAGGAGACTAAACTAAACCAAAGCTAGCAGAAGAAAGGAAACAATAAATATAGAGTTGAGATAAATGAAATAGAGAATAGAAAAATAATAGAGAAAAATCAGTGAAACCAAAAAAGTTGGTTCTTTGAAACAATCAACAACATTGGCAGACCTTCCACCAGACTGATTAGGAAAAAAAAGAGAGAAGACTCCAATTACTAAAATCAGAAATGAAAATGAGGACACTACTACTGATCCTACAGAAATAAAAGGATTATAAAACAATACTATGAATGATTTTATGCTAACAAATTAGACATCGTAGATAAAATGGACAAATTCCTAGACACACAAATTACCAAAACTGACTAAAGAAGAAATAGAAAATAATAAGTAAAGAGATTGAATCAGTCCTAAAAAATCTCCCAACAAGGATAAGTCCAGGACCAGATAGTTTCACTGGTGAATTCTACTAAACATTTTTAAAAAGATTTTTATTTATTTATTCATGAGAGACGCAGAAAGAGGCAGAGACATGGGCAGAGAGGGAAGCAGACTCCCTGCGGGAAGCCTGATGTGGGACTTGATCCCAGGACCCCAGGATCACAACCTGAGCCAAAGGCAGACTCTCAACCACTGAGCCATCCAGGTGCCCCTCTACTAAACATTTAAAGAAGAATTAATGCCAATCCTTCTCAAACTGTTCCAAAATATGAAGAGGAGGGAAACACTTTCTAACTTACTCTGGGAGTCTGGCCCCATACCAAAGCCAAACAAAGACATCACAGGAAAAAAAAAAATTATAGGCCATTATCCCTTATGAATATAGATGTAAAACCCCTCAACACAATATCAGCAAACAAAATCCAACAGCATATCAAAAGGATTATACACCATGACCAAGTGGGATTTATCCCAGGAATGCAAGGGCAGTTCAAAGTAAGAAACCAATCAGTATATTAGACTACATTGATTGAAGGGGAAAAAAACCTCACATGATCATCTCAACTGATGCAGAAAAAGGACAAAATCCAACACCCTTTCATAATAAAAACATCAGCAAACTCAGACTAAAGTGTAACTTCCTCAACATGATAAAAGACATTTATGAAAAACCCCACAGCTAACATCATATTCAATGGTAAAAAAAAAAAAAAAAAAAAAAAACTGAGAGTTTTCCCCTAAGATCAGAAACAAGACAAGGATGTCTATTTTCAACATGGATATTCTATACTATACTGGAAGTTCTAGACAAGAAAAGGAAACAAAAGGAAAAATTGGAAGGGAAGAAGTAAAACTTCCTATTAGAGGATGACACAATCCTATATATGGAAAATCTCTAAGAATACACACACACACACACACACACACAACTATTAGAGCTAATAAACAAATTCAGCAAAGCTGCACAGCACAAGATCAACAACCCTCACTGGTATTTCTCTGTACTCACAATGAAGAATCCAAAAAAGAAGTGAAGAAAACAATTCCATTTAAATATAATCACAAATAATAAAATACTGAGGAATAAATTTAACCAAGGAGATGAAATCTTCACTGAAAACTGAAAAAAAAAAAATTACTGAATGAAGTTAAAGAAGACCTAAATAAATGGAAAGACATCTGTGTTCATGGATTGGAAGACTTAATATTAAGATGGTAATGCTGCCCAAAGCAATGTATAGATACAGTATGATCCATACCAAATTCCAATGGTCTTTTTTTCTTAGAAGTAAAAAAAAAAAATCATTCCAGGGAACCCAAAATAGCCAAAACAACCTTGAAAAAGAAAACAAATTTAGAAAACTCTAATTTTAAAACTTACTATAAAGCTGCAACTATCAACAGATGCCTGGGTGGTGCATCCAACTCTTGGTTTTGTCTCTGATCATGATCTCAGGGTCATGAGATCGAGCCCTGCATCAGGCTCCAAGCTCAGCACAGAGTCTGCTTGAGTTTCTCTCCCTCTCCCTCTGCTCTCCCCTCAGTGTACTTTCTCTAAAATAAATAAATCTTTAAGTAAAAACCTACAACAATCAAAACAGTGTGGTACTGGACCGAGGATAGACATACAGATCAATGAAATAAAACTGAGAGTATAGAAATAAACGTAATCCATGGGCAATGGATTTTCAACAAGGATACCAAGGTCACTCAATGGGGAAAGATAGTCTCTTCGACAAATGATGCTGAGATGACTGGGTGTTCACATATAAAAGAATGAAGTTGGACCTCTACCTCACACCATGTACAAAAACTCAAATGCATTAAAGACCTAAAAATATAAGGGTTAAAACCATAATACTTTAAGAGGGAAAAAAAGGAGTAAATCTTTGTGACCTTGGGTTTGGTAATGGTTTTTTAGATATAACACCAAAAACACAAGCAGCCAAAGACAAATATATATGTAAATTACTTTATCGAAATTTAAAACTTTTGTGCATCTAAGGATGCTTATTGAGAAAGGGAAAAGATGGGGTGTCTGGGTGGCTCAATGGTTGAGCATCTATCTGCCTTCTACTCAGGTTGTGATCCTGGGGTCCTGGTATTGAGTCCCATTGGGTTCAAAACCCTGATGCATCGGGTTCCCCAGAGGGAGCTTGCTTCTCCCTCTGCCTATGTCTCTGCCTCTCTCTGTGTGTCTCTCATGAATAAATGAATAAAATCTTGAAAGAAAGAAAGAAAGAAAGAAAGAAAGAAAGAAAGAAAGAAAGAAAGAAAGAAAAGAAAGAAAGAAAAAAAGAAAGAAAGAAAGAAAGGAAAGAAAGAAAGAAAGAAAGAAAGAAAGAAAGAAAGAAAGAAAGAAAGAAAGAAAGAAAAAGAAAAGGCAGCCCTGGTGGCTCAGCGGTTAGCACTGCCTTCTGCCCAGGGCATGATCCTAGAGACTCGGGATTGAGTCCCACGTTGGGCTCCCTGCTTGGAGCCTGCTTCTCCCTCTGCCTGTGTCTCTGCTTCTCTCTCTTCTCTCCTCTCTCTCTCTCTCTCTCTCTCTCTCTAAAGTCTTTTAAAAATTCATTAAAAAAAAAAAAAAGAAAGGGAAAAGACAACCCACAGAATTGGAGAGAATATTTGTAAGACATGTTTTTGATGAGTCTAGAATGCATGATATTAATGGACAGAGTACTTGAATAGACATCTCTTCAAAGATTTACAAATGGCTAATAAACACATGAAAGATAATCAACATTGTTAGTCATTAAGAAAATGACAGAACATGAGATAAAACTTCACACCCATTAGGATGGATATTATCAAAGACCAAAACCCAGCAACAATGGAAAGTAAGCATTGACAGGGACATAGAAGATTAGAACCCTCAAACATTGCCAGTAAGAATGTAAAATGGTGCAGCCACCGTGGAAACTGTCTTAGTAATTTCTCACTAAGTTAAAGATACGACCACTCATACGACCCTAGCAATTTCACTCCTGGGCATATACCCAAAAGAATTGATAACCGATGTTCAAACAAACACTTGTACATAAATATTCATAGTATCCATTATCCACAAGAGCCAAAAGGTGAGCATAGCCCAAATGTCCATCATCAGATGAGTGGATGAACAGATGTGGTGTATCCATACAACGGCATATTACTGAGCAACGAAAAGGAATGGAAGTACTGATACATGCTACAACATGGATGAACCTTGAAAACTCATTAAATAGAAGAAGCCAGATACAGGAGGCCACATATTGTATGATTCTGTGTATAGGAAATGTCTAAAATAGGCAAATCCTTGGGATCCCTGGGTGGCGCAGCGGTTTGGCGCCTACCTTTGGCCCAGGGCGCGATCCTGGAGACCCGGGATCGAATCCCACGTCGGGCTCCCAGTGCATGGAGCCTGCTTCTCCCTCTGCCTGTGTCTCTGCCTCTCTCTCTCTCTCTCTGTGACTATAATAAATATATTTAAAAAAATAAAAAAAAATAAAATAGGCAAATCCAGAGAGATAGAGAGCTGAGTAGTGGCTGCCAGTAGCTGGAGACGGGATGAGAAGTGTCTGCTTAGTGGGAACAGGGTTTCTTTTTGGGTGATGAAAATGTTGTGGAACTAGAGGAGATGGTTGCATAACATTTGAATGTACTATCACTAAATTATATACTTAAAATGGCTAAAATGTTAAATTTTATGTGTATTTTACTACACTTACACGCACATATGCAAAGTAATCTCAGGTGGCTTGTCGGTGTTCTCAGGGTAAAGTCCGAGCTCCTTACCCTGCCTGACAGTCTATATGGTTTTCTTCCCTCACTCTCTCCCTGCTTGCTATATTCAGCTCCTGCCTCAGGACCTTTGTGCTTACTGGCCTCTCCTCTCTGCCTAGAAACCTCTTGCTCTTACTCTCGGCCTGCCTGGCTCTCATCCTTCAGGTCACACACAGCTTAATGACCCTTCAGAGTGTTTTAAGTTGGTCCTTTCTCCTAAGACAGATCCATGGTAGTATCCTTTTTTTTTTCTTCCCTGCAGTCTGCCATCATTAGTTGACTGGCTTGTTTAGTTACTTATTGTCCATCTCTTCCATAAAACCTTATTTCCTCCGGGGCAGAGCGATTCTGTATTATTTCCATGGTGACTTCAGGGCCCAGAACTGGGTTTGGCATTGGGGTCAGTGCTCAGTGAGGGTTTGTTGTGGGGCCAGCGTGCACAGCAGCCAGGACATCCTTGTCAGTACTAGGACTGTCTCTGGAGAGGAGGATTGGGGTGTCGTGGTTTCTCTGTACCTGTCACCACTGGAGCAGATGAAAGAACTCATGACATGTAATGACATGTAGAAAGGAAGGCCAGGGAGAGCCTACTCATATTGCAAGTTTGAAGGATCAGAGCATGTGAATGAGAATGCAGACCTGTTCTTTGCTTTGGGTTTTTATTTTCTTTTTGTGTGTATGTGTGTGTGTGTGTGTGTGTGGCACTGGGAGGCACAGCAGAACCAGTGGTAGAAGGGGTGAGACCAGTTTCTGCTTAATCTGAGAAACAAACCAGCATTTGTTACAAAAGGGAGGAGGGTGGTCAGGGACATGATGAGAGGTTCCAGCAGAGAGCTGGTCTGGGGGTGGGGGTCCCAAAGGTTCTTCAAGACTTTATCTTTGTCCTTCTGGGCTAACTTTGTGTTTCTTTTGCCATTCACTTTCCAAATTTGGTAGAATGTTCTGTGGCACTATGGACAGGATGCTGAGCCAAGGAGGGTCAGATTTGACCTTGGGCAAATCATTGTTTCTCTTGGGACCTTGATCTCTTTATCTGTAAAGTGGATGGTTGGCAAAGCTTCTTCTTCTTCTTCTTCTTTTTTTTTTTTTTTTTTTGGCAAAGCTTCTCCCTGAGCTCCCGTCTAGCTCTAGAGCCTCAGTCAAACCAGTTAATCTTTCTGAATTCCAGGTTTCTCATTTTCAGCACTCCTGCGCAACCACCAGGGCGATTACATGATAACATATGGGAAACATGGAAACATGTGGTGCTATGGATGCGACCAATTGCGTTCATCTCAGCACTCTGGTCAGGGAGTGTGCCCCAGCACCCATAAATCATCCTACCCACAGCTGGTAGCAGATAAAATGACAGAATCATCTGCAGAAGGTCAAGCACCCAGGGTGTTTGAAAAGCTTTCACTGTCTTAAAATGACCTACCTCCAACAACATGGGTTTCTCTGAAATGTGGCACAGTAGCTCCAGCAAGCTACATCTCCTGGAAGGCAGCTGCCCTCCCCTCTGCCTGGGGACGTGCTGCTGGTGGGTGCAGAGGGACAAGTCATGATCATCTTGAGGGTGTGCCTGCACCTCCTGAAGGAGTGTCTGTGTCCCAAAGTGATGAGTGCTGGGACAGTGGCCCTTCTGCCAGCTGTGCCCCAGCTCTGGATCTTCTGCAAAGCCTGGGACCTGGATACACTCTGGAGCCCAACCCTCAGCAGCACATATCTGCTCTCTACAGAAATAACCAACCTCTTGGGCACCTGAAACTTGGCTTTTTGAGTTTTTCAGTTTTATATTTGCGGCCTTAACTTGCTAGTTATTATCTAAAATGGGCAAAAAGAAAGAACTACCTTGGAGCACCTGGATGGCTCAGTTGGTTAAGCTTCTGCCTTTGGCTGAGGTCATGATCTCAAGGTCCTGGGATCAAACTCTGCATTGGGCTCCCTGCTCAGGGGAGAGTCTGCTTCTTCCTCTCCCTCTCCCCTAACCCCCAGCTCGTGCATGCACACACACTCTCTCTCTCTCTCTCAAATGAATAAATAATAAAGAATGAAAGAATTAAAAATTTCACATAAAAAAGAAGGAACCACCTATTTCCAGGCCACAGTAATTTTTGTTATACAAAAAATAGCCCCTGGTAGACCTCTGCACGGTATGCGCCGTTATATATTAACCTTTCAGAGGAAACAAACATCATTCAAATGGCACAGTCCTACATGAACTCAAACTTCATGAACGAGGCGTGACAGCTCCCATGGAGGTTAGAGTGATTTGCAGGGGAGGCTGTCACCACTGGGGTAGGTGGGAGAGAGGAACAATGACAGGGAAGGCTACTTATAGGAGCTGAGACCTGAGATGGATTTTGAAGGACAGAGAAGAGTTTGAAATGTGGAGATGGAGGTGAGAGGAGCAAAATAGAAGGAAGACTATCCAGACAGTGGGAATGGGAATGGCTGGAGCAAAGGAATGGTTGTGTTCAGGGACTGTGGGGGTTCTCTGTGGCTGGGGACAGTGTGTATTCAGGCTGTATCATCTCACAGTCCAGTGGTTACCAAGAGGAGGTTTGAAATCAGTCAGGTAGGGATGGCCTTGGCAAGATCTGGGGCTAGGGCCTCCATCTGGCTGGGGGCACAAGTCTCCTGAAGGGAGGACAGTAGCCAGAAGGGCTGACTGATTCAGCAGCCAGAGCACAGAAGCCACCTGCCCGTCCCAGGATACCTAAGCACCTTTGGTCAGCAGCAGAAGCCCCCATACAGCAGAATGGCCTACTTTCTGCCCAAGGACCTTGCATCAGATGGTTTGAGCACTTCAGTTATTTGGAGCCCTTCGAGAAGGGGTTTGCTTAACAGCTGCCATCAGGCTCTTCTACGGGAAGGGCTGATTTGGCTGCACCTCTTCAGAGGGAGGCAAATTGCTTGCTGAGACATATTTCAAATTATAAGGATTTGAAAGCAGTGAAGCATCATGTCCTGTCAAATGCCCTATAATCCCATGGTCTTTTCTCTAGTCAATTTGTATTCCCACTGTTTTGCTTAGTGAAGACTCTCAGATTCCCTCTTACCTATGTATTTGGGGTGCAGATTTGGGGTTCCTTGTTTGAGTTTACTTATCCTTATTTGTTATACCTGTTATGTCACAATCAAGCTCTGAGAGATACAAATGACATTGACACAGTTGTCAAATCTTTCTTTCTGCTACATGGGGGAAAAGACTTTTCTTTTAACCTTTTTGTGAATAATCACTAAAGAAATGAACTTTAGCCAAAAATTGGGCAGACTTCTCCAAGTGCATGGGGGCATCGTGGGGGGGAGGATGTTCAAACTCCCTAGATGTTGTTTTTTCATCTAATGCTCCCTGTTTATGGTTGCTTTTTATTGTTGACACTAGGCTTCTTTTCTGTCTGTGAAAGAAAGAAAGCAGTACAATAATGGGACGTCGCTTGAAGCCAAAATGATCCTTATATGCTAAAGTGCATGTATATGTCGCAAAGGGCTCTGGTGGGCATCCTTTTGTGTCCTGGGAACTGAGCCATGTGTGGGTAACTCAAGAGATGAACAGGCACAGGCTTGGACTCAGCCTTGGAGGGGCTCTCTGGTTGGGGTGGAGAGTAGGCAACCTGGATGCACCTTACCCTTCAGAGGGAGAAGTGAGGTAGAGTAAGAGGCCAAGAACATGGGGACACCTGTCCCAGAACCTGTTTCTGGAAAAGAGAGCTGCCATTGGACCCAGTGGCACCCCAGCCCAGGCCAGTACTCCTACAAGGAGGAGGCACAGATTATAGGAGGAAGGGTCAGACTGAGCATCCCTATCAGCTGGGGCAGGTTAAGAGGCCTTCCACAAGGGAACAAGGAAAGGAAGGATTACAGGGCAGCCACAGTCAAAATGACCAATCTGAACCGAGAACAAGAGAGAGCACAGATGTGGAGTCCACTGTGAGGGCGTACTCTGACCACTGCCCCTCACTCACTCCAGGCCACATGGCTCACTTCTCTTGCCTCTGCTTTCTCACTGGGTCCTGGCCTTCCAGCTGCTGTACCTCATCCCTTTGGCCTGCTGTGCTCTAGGGAGTTGGGCCCCAAAGCTGACCCTAACTTCTTTTTTTTTTTTTTTTTTTTTTTTTTAAACATTCTTTTTTTTTTTTTTTTAATTTATTTATTTATGATAGTCACAGAGAGAGAGAGAGAGGCAGAGACACAGGCTGAGGAAGAAGCAGGCTCCATGCACCGGGAGCCTGATGTGGGATTCGATCCCGGGTCTCCAGGATCGCGCCCTGGGCCAAAGGCAGGCGCCAAACCGTTGCGCCACCCAGGGATCCCCAAGCTGACCCTAACTTCTAAAGATGCCTCCAGGGATGAGGTCAGCAAGCCAAGGCCCTGCGGGAACAGTTCTCACTAGTTCTGGGGCTGGCTGCCCTGGTAGTTTGGGAAAGCCTGGGGGCTGCATGCAGCTGCCATGTACACCTGATCCACAGGACCCAGAGGTGCTCTTGCCTTCCATGTCCACTTTATGGTGATGAGCACAGTGCTCATTTTGGCAACTACTTTGTTTTTGTTGGTTTGTTTTATTTTGGTTTATTTTCTTTTAAGTTTTCTTTTATTTAAATTCAATTAATTAACATATAGTGTATTAGTAGTGTTGGATTTATTTATTTATTTATTTATTTATTTATTTATTTTTAAAGATTTTATTTATTTATTCATGAGAGACACAGGGAGAGAGAGGCAGAGACACAGGCAGAGGGAGAAGCAGGCTCCATGCAAGGAGCCCGATGTGGGACTCGATTCTGGGACTCCAGGATCAGCCCTGGGCTGAAGGCAGGCACTAAACCACTGAGCCACCCAGGGATCCCCTGTTGTTGTTGTTGTTGTTGTTTTAAACATTTTATTTATTTTTTCATATGAAAGACACAGAGAGAGAGGCAGAGGGAGAAGCAGGCTCCATGCAGGGAGCCCAGTGTGGGACTCGATCCCCAGTCTCAAGGATCACAGCCTGAGCCAAAGGCAGGCGCCATACCGCTGAGCCACCCAGGGATCCCCCTGTTGGTTTGTTTTAAACGAGGTTCTCTTTTCCTTATTTATCGTCCTTACTGCTTCTTAGGAAGACAGGAACCAACCTGTCCCTACTGTCCTCAGCCACTGTCCTCTCTTCCTCCTCTCGGCCAAAGACCCCTCCCTCCCTAGCTTTCACCCTATGTTCCTCACTCACACCCCGCCCTGTTTGTGGCAAGCCTTGTGCCCCCTTCCCCTGTCCTTTGATCTTTCTTGGAGGAAGCTTGTCTCTGGTGTGTACCTGCCCTGGTATAGCTGATTCCTTTACCAGAAGCTGCTCTTCAGTGCTCCTGCTCCTCACCTCTCACCTCCTGCAACTTCACTGAAGGTGGGGTCAGGAGAAGGGCATAGATGACCTGTCCAGCCTGGAGCAAATTCTGGCATCGTCTTTGGCCACATTCTAGGGCTGTCCCCTCTCCCCCTTCCTACCTCTACAAAGCCTTCCATTGACATGTTGCCATTGCTGACCATATCTTGCTCCCTATCACTGATCATCCCCATATGTGTCTTCAAGCTCCCAAAGATCCTTGTCCTTTGCTTTCTTCTGTCCACCCAAACTTCCCACTATGCAGCCTTTCCCATGGATCCCCTGTGCAGCCCCTACCTTGCCAGGCCCTTCTTGGCCTCTTGACCTTTTAGCACATCCACCTGCCAAACCCCAAGCTGCAATCATCCTGCTTGTGTCCTACCTTGGGCCTCTGCCCTGCTGCCGTGGAATGCTGGAGACAATGTCTACACATGCGCAAGCCACAGCTACTGAATGGTCATGCTTTCTGCCTCAGGCAGCATGCCAGGCCTAGGGAACCTAAGAGCAGTGAGCACATAGAGCTCTAGGAGGCTGGGGCCTCAGGTCAAGTCTTGGGCAACTGATCAGGCGACCTTCCAGTGGGGCTGGAAATGGGCAGGGACCTGTGTCACAAGAGAGAGCAGAGCTCACCAGCCTTCCAGGACAGTCTTCCTTCATCTCAGATTTATAAGATTTTTCTCGTGTGTTATTAGAAGAATCTGTGTGAGGAATAGCATAAAGTCTTCTGACATTCTGATGAGGAGCCAGGCAATCCCAGGACTGGCTGATTTACACTTTCAGTAGCTTCTGAAATGTGGGCCTCTCTTGACAATGGAAGGCTTTATCTGGTGTCTGCAGCTGCCATCTGGTGGCTGGATCAAGGCCCTTCTGAGGATGTGCTGGACCTGTGAGGGCTGGTTTGCATATGTGCCTTTGCTCACTCGTCTTTTTAAAAAGGTCCGTGTAGGGTCATCAGAATGTGGTACCTTTGGGGAGAAGAACACAATCAAGAGAATGAATTTACATCTGGACAGCCCCCTGCTCTGAGAGGAGCAAGTGACCAAGGTCAGGGTCATGCCCACCTCCAGCATTTGCCTCCCTGTGCCACTCGTTCAACCAAATCTTGGCATTTTGATATTCCTATTGGGATTGCTCCCCGCCATTTCAGCCCCAGGTCTACCCGGGCCCTTGGCTAGGGAGCTTGTCCTTAAGTTCCTGGGCCTTGTCTTCTGGTTGACATATCCTTGCATCTTTAGCTGTGCCTTGATTCCACAGATCCTGTCTGCCTCCTATACATGGCTACCTCTGCACCCTGGGGCTCTGGCTCAGTAATTTGAAGTCGGAGTCTGACCTCTTTTTGGCTGCCACATCAGCTACCCTCTCAGTACTCTTCTGGACCTCTGGCTCTTCCTCTAACAGCTGCCTTCTTTCCTATTCTCTCTTGCTTGGCCTGCCCCAGGATCTGTCCCTCAGTCCCTACTGAGAGGGGTCTTCCTCCCTCGCCTGCTTGTCTGGCTTCCATCACACCCACACATCCTCTGGCAAACCATGGAGCAGCCTGGAAACCAGACAGTTCTGGGCTTGAATTCCAGCTGTGCCATTTCCTAGCTGGGTAACTTTGGCAAAGTTGCTTGACCACTCTGTGCCTCTGTTTCCTTACCCTAAAAGCATGTCTATTGATAAAGACCACATAAGGTTGTCAAGAGGAATAAATTAAATATTACAGACTGCTCAGCTCAGCAACTGGGGTGTGGTGACTGCTCAAGTTGACAGCAGTGAAGCTATTGCTCTTTTGGTGATGACCCTTCAGTTCTGCACATTCTGTCTTCAGGCAGGAGTAATAGGGCCCCTTCACTGAGCCAAGGTACATATACCACACAGCCAGCTTTGGGGGTAACCCCTCCCTACCACATAGATCAGCATAAACCCAGGGCTTAAACCCAGGGCTTCTGTGGGGCCTTTATCAGTGCCTCCCCAGTGTGGGTCCCCTGACAGCTTCCTTTCCCATCTTTCAGTGGCTCTTGAAGTCCTTGCCACTCTGTATGTCCTCACTACCCCAGCAAAAGACCTTGTTTCCTTCTCATTCCATAGAGCAAAAAAGTCCACCTTCCGCACCACCTCAGCTCTCTACCATCAAACTTAGCGACCTCCCTGCATCTACCCCTGTGTGACTCCGGTGGGACCTGGTTCCATTACTATTCTTTCTTTCCTGTAGCCTCAGCTTCTCTCCTGGCTTTTCCCCACTGCTCCACCTGACCCACTGCCCACCGCCTTGAGACTGCCCTCATCACAGTCTTTGGGTTACCTTCCAGACCTGGAAGTCGGACCAGTAGTAAACCTGAGTGTCCTGTTTACTCCTGCCCTACTTCACCTCTCACATTCAGCTGTCCTAAGATCCTGTGAGTGCCAGCCCTGAACAGTTTTGCATCTGCCTGCTGCCCTTCATCTGCATGGCCTCCACCTTGGTTCAGCCACCTGGCCTCTTAGGTTCTGAACTCCAGACTCTTCCAATAGAGACTCCAACAGCCAGACTGAGTCTGCTAAAATGCATTTCAGCTTGATTCCTGTTCTCAGTAGGATGAAGTGAAAAGTTCACTGTGCAGCTAGAAACCGTGAACAGAATGCATAGGGCAGCTACTTAAGCACGTTGGAAATTAAGTCGCCACAAGCATATTGGAGAAGACCATAATTTGAGTGTTCACCACAGTGAACAGGTGGTAAGTTTATAACTTCTTTTCCTTCCAGTATTTTCCAGTCTGGACTTGGGGGAGACCCATGAGTGAGCAGACAGAGAGAGTTCCAGGATAAGCCCTCTTGTTCAGGCCAAAGGAGCAGGAAAGTTCTCCTGGCAGTAAGAGTGGCAGCAGGGGGGCTGCAGGTGCCCAAAGTTTTGAGGTAAACTCTCCCCTCCAGGAGAAAGAGTTGTGGTCCCAAGAGGGTGAGTGAGAATCCCTGTTGCGTTCTTCTCTTTCTCCTCCCATCCACTTGGCTTCAGATGTGGGTGCAGTGATGGGAAATGGGCAGTGGAAATAAATAAATAAAGCCCCAGTCTTGGGCCAGAGGGCAGAAGGAAGGAGCCCTTGGGAATTGGAAAATACTAAGATATCACAGAGAGGAGCTTGGGAAAGTGACCCTGTAAAGTTGTTTATGAACTTCAAGGTTCACATCCAAGCTACATGAGCATGAATCAGATCCTAAACTGCATACTTGGAAAACTGAACTAAAAGCCACATGAACATCAAAGTTCCAGTGGCCACTAACTGACACAGATGAGGGAGAGATTAAAATAGCAAAAGCATTGAAAGAGAAACTGATAATGAAGCCATCACTAGGAGAAGTTTGGTCAGAACTTGTGGCTTGAACCCAACTGCCTGCTAAAATGAACCTAAGTCAACTGCCTGCTAAAATGAAAATATCAAAGTGCTCACAGACAGGAATGAAAGAAGCAATTAGCAGTATAGATTCCACAGACATAAAATAATAAGGAATACTACAAATAGCTTTACCCACAATTCTGACAACCTTGATGAAATAAGCTGATTCTTCAAAAATCATAAACTTCAAAATGCACCTAAGATCAAGTATATAACCTGAATAATCTAATGACATTGAAAAAAATGCATTCATAGTTTAAAACCTTTCAAAAAAAAAGAACAAATATTCAGACTCAGGTGCTTTCACTGGTGAATTCTATCAAGCATTTGAAAAAGTAATTAACACCATTTGCTCACAACCTCTTCCAGAAAATAGAAAAGGAGGAAACACTTCCCAGTGCATTACCCTGATATCAAATAGGACAAAGACTTCAAGAAATAAACTTCAGATCAATATTTCTCATGAACATAGATGAAAAAGTCCTAGTGTATTGTAGCAATATTTAAATAGAATAATATGTAAGTAGCAATATATAAGTAGAATAATATACCATGATAGAGTGGGATTCATACTAGCTGCACAATATAGGTTCTATATTTGAAAATCAGTCAGTGGAGTCACCATATTAATGGTCTAAAAAATTACATGATCATGTCAATTGATGCAGGAAAAAGCACTTGAAAAAATTCAGTATCATTCATGGCAAAAACATTCAGCAAATTGGGAGTTCTTCCAAGTAAAGGAATTTTGTCACCTGATTAAGAGGAATTTTAGTGGTGAAAGACTCCTAGATCATTAACAAGGCAAGGATGTCCATTCTCACAACTCATGTTTATACTCATACTGGAAGGAAGTCCTAGCCAGTATAATAAAGCAAGAAAAAGGAACCAAAGGCATTCATATTAGAAAGGAAGAAACAAAAACTATCCCTATTTGCAAATGACAAGATGGCTATGTAGAGGACCTTAAGAAATCTAAAACAATACTCTCAGAATAAGTGAGGTTAGCAAAGTTGCAGCATACAAGATCAATACACAAAGGCCAATCATATTTCTATGTCCTAACAGTGAGCCTTTAAAAACTAAAATTTTAAAAAATAATTATAATGCACCCCCATGAAATACTTAGGTGTAAATATCACAAAACATATATAATATCTGTATACTGAAAACTATAAAATGCAGATAAAAGACCAAAATGAATAGAAAGACAATGTTCATGGATCAGAAGATTCAACAGAGTAAAGATGTCAGTTTTCTCCAAATTAATGGATTTAATGCAATTCCAATAAAAATCCTTTAGCAAGACATTTTTTTCAGTGTAGACAAGCTTATTACAAATTTATATGGAAAGAAATAAGAACCAGAATAGCTAAAACAATTTTGAAAAATAAAGTTGGAGTAACTACCCAATGTTAAGACTTATTATAAAGAAACTGTAATGAAGATAGTATTGTATTAGCAAAGAGACAGACACACATATTAATGAAACAGAATAATCCAAAAATGGACCTACACAAAACAGTCAGTAGGATTTTGACAAAGGTACAAAAGCAATTCAATTGAGAAAAGATCGTCCTTTCAACAAGTAATGTTGGAACAAGTGAACATTTATATGTTAAAAAAGTATCTTGATCTAAACACAAAATTATAACACTTTTAGAAGAAAACATAGGGGAAAATTTTGTGACCTAAGATTAAGCAAAGAGTTCTTAAACATGACATCAAAACCATAATACATAGAAGAAAAAAAACTGATAAATTGAACTTCATCAAAAATGTGAAACATGGGCAGCCTGGGTGGCTCAACGGTTTAGTGCCTGCCTTCGGCCCAGGGCCTGATCCTGGAGACCCAGGATCGAGTCCCACGTCGGGCTCCCTGCATGGAGCCTGCTTCTCCTTCTCCCTCTGCCTGTGTCTCTGCCTCTCTCTGTGTGTGTGTCTCTCATGAATAAATAAATAAAAATCTTTAAAAAAAATACTAAGTAACAAATGTGAAACTCTTACTCTGCAAAAGACACTGCAAAGAGACTAAAAAGTCAGACTATAGACTAGCAGGTTGTATATTCAGTAGAATATACATTGTGTATATAGATTGACTATACATTGCATATATTGTTTGCAGACAATGTAAGGAGTTCTTTTTTAGCGATTTATTTGTGAGAGCATGCATGTGAGTGGGGGAAGGAGTAGAGGGTGAGGGAGAGAATCTCAAGCAGACTCCCTGCTGAGTGCAGAGCCCAACATGGGGTCGATCTCATGAACCTGAGATTTTAATCAGAGCTGAAATTGAGACTTGGATCCTTAACTGACTGAGCCATCTATGCACCCTGGGACAATGTAAAGAATTATTTAAACCAACCACACACACACAAAAACAAATAACCCCCTAAAGCGCATAGATCTAATAACTGAGTTTAAGAGGGTTGTAGGATATAAGATCAACACATAAAAATCAACATATAACTATATATTGGCATGTGGGAATAGAAATTTAAAACACAATACCACTCATAATTGCTTCCTCAAAATGAAATAATTAGGCATAAATCTAACAAAATTTAGTATACAGAATCCGTATGCTAAAAATTACAAAATGCTGATGAAAAGAAATTCAAGACCTGAAGAAATGGAGAGACATACCATGTCCATGGACTGAGAGACTCAATAAAGATGTCAGTTTTCCCTGCTGAATTTATTTATATACTTAAAACAATTTCTGTCAACATCCTAGAAAGATACCTTGTAGCTTAATCTAAATTTTATATGGAAAGCTAAAGCAGTTTTTAAAAAGAATAAAGTGGAAGGAAAAAAAGAATAAAGTGGAAGAAATCAGTTTACTGATGGTAAGACTTACTGTATAGCTAAGAGTAATCAAGACAACTTGATGTTGGTGAAGGAACAAAAGCCTATAAATCAATTTAACAGAATGAAAACCTCAGAAATAAACACAAATACACCAAATTGATTTTTTGACAAAGGTACTAAAGCAATTTCGTGCAGGTAAGGTAGTCTTCTCAACAAGTGATGCTGGAATCATTAGACATTCATAGGCAAAAAAAAATGAGCCTCAACCTAAGCATCAAATGGTATACAAAAATTAATTCAAGATGGGGCATGGTTTTAAATGTAAAACTATAAAACTTTTAGAGTACATATAGGATACTTTTGGGACCTGGGGTGAGATGAAGAGTTCTTAGACATGTTTACGACATGAGACTCACACTCTACTCAAGAAAACATTAAGACTTGGACTTTAAATTAAAAATTTTTTGCATTGCAAAAGACCCTATCAAAAGATGAAAAGAGGGACTCCTGGTTGGCTCAATGGTTGACCATGTGTCTTTGGCTCAAGTTGTGATGCCAGGATCCTGGTATGGAATCCCACATTGGGCTTCTGGTGGGGAGCCTGCTTCTCCCTCTGCCTGTGTCTCTGCCTCTCTCCTTGTGTCTCTCATGAATAAATAAATAAAATCTTTAAAAAAAGGATGAAAAGAAAAGTACAGACTGGGAGAAAATATTTGCAAATTACTTGTCCAAGAGAGGACTATACCTAGAATATACAATGAAGTGTAAAAACTCACCAATAAAAAGACAATCTAAATATAAATGGGAAAAAAACCCAGAGATTTCACTGAAAAGAAGATACAGGCAGCAAATAAGCACATAAAAGGTGATCATTATCATTAGTTATTAGAGAAATGCAAATTAAGATCATTATGAGATATTACCACACATTTATTAGAAAAACTGAAATAAAAAATAGTGATAATACCAAATGCTAGCAAGGATCTGTCCTATATGTTGCTGGTGGGAATATAAAATGGTACAGTTATCTTGGAAAATAGTTTGGCAGTTTTTTACAATACTAAACATGCAATTACCATATGACCCTGCAGTCACAGCCTTGCACATTTATCCTAGAGAAATGGAAGCTTAAGTTCATACAACAGCCTGCACACAAATGTTCAGAGCAGCACTGGTTTTAATCGCAAAGTACTGGAAGCCACCCAAATGTCCTTCAGTGGGTAACCAATTGAGCAGACTCTGGTCCACAACACAGTGGAATACCACTCAGCAATAACAACGAATGAGGGCAGCCTGGGTGGCTCAGCGGTTTAGTGCTGCCTTCGGCCCAGGGCATGATCCTGGAGACCCAGGATCGAGTCCCACGTCGGGCTCCCTGCTTGGAGCCTGCTTCTCCCTCTGCCTGTGTCTCTGCCTCTCTCTCTCTCTGTCTCATGAGTAAATGAATTTAAAAATCTTAAAAAAAAAAAAAACAACAACAAATGAGTTACCCATACATACAACAACTTGGATGAATCTCAGAGGTATTATGCCAAGTGAAAGAAGCATTTTCTTTTTTTTTTTTTTTAATTTTTTATTTATTTATGATAGTCACAGAGAGAGAGAGAGAGGCAGAGACACAGGCGGAGGGAGAAACAGGCTCCGTGCACCGGGAGCCTGATGTGGGATTCGATCCCGGGTCTCCAGGATCGTGCCCTGGGCCAAAGGCAGGCGCCAAACCGCTGCACCACCCAGGGATCCCAAGAAGCCATTTTCAAGACGTCCTATGACCCCATCTATATAATGTTCTGGGAAAGGCAAAAACTGTAGAGATGGAGGACAGATTTGTGATTGCAGGGGGGGGGGCGGGGGGGGGATGATACAAAGTTATAGCACGAGGGAGTGTTTTAAGGGTAAAGGAACTGTTATGTCCTAGTTGTAGAGGTGTATTATGAATCTATACATGTGTTAAAATGCATAGAAGGCAGTAAAATTTGTTATTCGAAACAAATTTAATTTAAAAACAAAATGCAATTTTGACTTGTATTCCTTCTTTGGCTCTCCCCTGCCCTCCAGATCTACCCAGCTTCCTGACTCCTCATCAGCACACTGTCTTATTGCCAGACATGCTGAACCTCTTCCCTGCAAACCCCTAGCACCCAGCCTCTTCCCACACCATGCTTCCCCTTAGGTCTGCTTCTCCTTTAAGGAAAGGGTCATTCTGGAAACTTCCCTGAACCAGCCCCCCTGTGTAGGCCAGATGCTTGCTCTCTGTGAATTGGCTTAGCTAGTGGTTAATGTGAATAAGGGCTTCCCAGAGCCTCAGATTCCCTGTTTGTCAGTCCATTGGAGGCTTTTATTATGTGCCTCCCAGGATCCTTGCAATTCAAAGATTTCTAAGACAGTGGAACCAGCCTCGCTGGGTTCAAACCAAGGCTCCCTTACTTATTAGCTACATGACCTTGGACAAGTTGCTTGCTGTCTTTTGCCTCATTCTCTTCTCTAAAATGGGCTTAATAATGGACCCACCTCTTTGAGGTGCTGTGAGGATTAACTTGAATAATGCATGAAAAGAATTTAGCACTTGAATTGGCAAATGCTCAAGAACAGTTAGCTGTAGTCATTGATAATAGCCACCTTGGCAGCTTTAAAACAATACGGGTTCTCAGGTCCTGATAAATCTGAATGAATGAATGCAGTACTGGGTACTCCTTAGGAAGGAGTGCCAGAATTAGCACATAAAAATACAGGCCAACCAGTTTGATCTGAACTTCCATGTATACAGCAAATAATATTTTAATGTAAGTATGTCCCATGTAATAACCAAAATATATTCAGATGTAAAGATTGTCTTGTTATCTATCTGGATTTAACTGTATCCTGGGGGGTGGGGACAAAAAAAAAAAAAAACTGTATCCTGGGAGATCTTGACACTCAACCCTGGAAGTTATGCTCCTGACTCCTTGGGTAGGGTCGAAGTTATGCTCCTGACTCCTTTGGTAGGGTCGAAAGTTAAACCTCCCAGTCAAAAATAGTAGTTTTTCACTTGACACAGGGGGGAGCTAGAGGATAGTTGTTCACTTTCTTTGCTCCTAAATTGTCTAAGGAAGCAGGCCTGTGGGCTGCCTTGTGACTTACCTCTCAGTACTTGTGAATCATTTTCAGAAGATCTGCAAGCCTGTGTCCCAGCAGGGTATGGGAGGCTATAAGAAGTGAATACAGAGCCAGCTAGCTCTCTCTCTTGACCTTACTTCCAAGAGGGTTAATCCATCCCCTCAGAGTCTTCATCTCTTCTGCCCTGCTTCCCCCAGCCTACTCTCACATTGATGTCATATCCCTATTTTGACATCACAACCCCATGCTTGGAATTAACCTAGGCAGCCCAGATTCTGCCCTAAGAGCAACCAAGGCTGGCATTTGAACAAGGGGTGAGGGGATTTTTGGTTGGCTGGTAGCCCTAGGGGTTGACCCTAAAGAACATCTGGGCAGCCTGCCATCCAATTGCTCCAAAATGAAAATCCTCTAAAAGGTAGGACTTCAAAGGCTTTCCTTTTGTCCCTGTTGGCTGTGGTCCTCCAAGGTAGAAATAAATTCCTGGGGAATGTGGATTTGTTCTGGCTCTGTAAACAACTCCTGGGAAACCTGATGCCTTTGTGCCTTGGGATGCAAGTGGCTTAGAGAAATGCTGGTCTCTCCTTGGTCCACTCAACACTCTTCTCTTCCCATTTGAAGGAATGACTTCCTGAAATGCAATTTCCTACTTGTTGCAGGGGAGTTGTTCCTTAGTGTTTGGAGAATGCCTGCAAGTACTAAACCATGGTGTGTTCTTATGTGGCCACTTCCTCTGTCTTCAATCCCTAGAGGCTGGGCGGGGACAGGGCTGTGCCCTTCTCAGCACAAAGGGAAAATGCAGCCACTTTCCAGCTATTAGCTCTCAGATCCCTCAGTCCCAAAGAGAAAGATCCCCCATCTGCTTAGCTGGCCCAAAGTTGTAATGAGATCTCTTGTGAGCTTATTAAATTAGTAAAATATTGACTGGCCTTGATTAAACAACACACACACAAAACCATGAATAACTTCTCTTTAACTTCGATGTGGGCATGAAGTCCCCTGGGATGAGCACGTTAAAAATCTTAGGGGAGGACTACCAAGATTCTGACGTGATGGTTATGTGGTGCCTAGGAACCCCCATTTTTAATAAGCATTACACACAGGGCTCATGCTGGCCTCCCATGGATCTCATTTTAAGAAATGTCATCTGTTCAGACTCTTTGGATTCCTTACCACAGCTGGCTTGCTTCCCCTGTTTCCAAATGTCATGGTTTCCATTGAATGGGGATTTAATTCCATTTTACTCCCACATACTTATTTAATGCACTGGATAGAGAGAGACAAAAGAGACGGTGTAAGGTGAACACCAGGTACATTCATATCCGATTTTTTGTCACCTGTCTTCCAGGCATAGATGCAGCCTTTTCTCTACCTGACAGGGGGGATTGTGTCTACATTGGAAGTGCTGTACCCTTTACTCATCATAGTCTCTTCATGGTCCTCCCCTGAACTGAGAGAGTGGAAGCAGGAGTGTGAATTATTGGTTATTGAAATCAATAGTGGTAAAGCGTATTGCTGACTGAAGGGATTAGCTTCGTTTCTGTGGTGGCACCAGGATGAACATTTACCAATCCCTGGGATGGTAGCCATTGTCCTTAATAGGTCAGCAGCTCAAGGTTGGCATTCCTTCCCCACTTGGGCTGTGAATTCAGGCTTCCTTGAGAATGCCTCACAGACTTCTGAACAAATCAACACATTTGTGCCTATTTGGAAGAGAAATCAGTTTCTGGTTTGGAGTTCTTTGGATGAGGCAGTGTCCCACATCCAGGTGTTCGGGCCTGGATCCCCTAGTGGTCTCAGTGCTGCTCTCTATGCTGCTGGTCCAAATGGGAGGCAGGTAGTGTCCTGGCCCTTGGTTCTTTGTCTCACGTTATGGTGTGGAAGGATTGACCTCACCCAGATCCTCCAAAATGTGGATGGGTCGGCCTTTCTTTTCTCTGAAACTCTTCTCTGCCCTGACCCATGCCAGGGCTGTCTCATTCAGTAGGAATGAGGGAAGAACAGAGGGAGTTGGTATCCTCTTAACGGTGCTAGGACAAGAAGCTGGGCTCACTCCCTTCCACGTGGCCAAGGAAGGGGAGGCCCTGACTGCCCACTCTGGTATTGGGGAGTAGAGAAAAACCACGGCCCAATTTGAGAAATGGAGCTTTGGGGACTTCGTTAAGATAAAGGACAGGACTGTGCAGGACAGGACAGCATCCTGAGGGCTCATTTCAAGTGGAGCCACTTAACTCTGCAGCTTCAACCTTGAGAGTAGTAGATGCTAGTAAACATGTGCCAGTTGAAAAGGATGCAAGTAAAAGGTCAGGTGGGACAGTTGGACTCAGGGATGCTCCAAAACCCCCGGGATGGAGTTTTCTAAAGCCTTTTCGTTGTTACAGAAAATTTAAGACAAGAAGTGAAGTGGGCAGGAGAGTCTCAGGAACCCACACATAGCTGTCACTCAGTTATCACCTCAACCTTGTTTCTATGTCTCCATCCTATGTCTCCATTCTATGTTTCCCCATAATTTTGAAGCCAGTTGCAGACCTTATGTCATTCCATTTGTCTGTATTTCAGGATGTATCTTTAAAATAGTAAGGATTTAAAAAAAAGAAGAAGAGGAGGAGTAAGGATTCATTCTTAAAAATTTAACATAACCAAAATACTGTTATCACACCTAAAAAATGTAGAGTGCTTTGGAATGAGGTTTACTTAAGGGAACCAGTGCTCTCTCTGGTGTCTAAGAGGGTATAAAGGAACTAGAACTAGGAATACGGTGGCTAAAGAAGGGGGGCACACCTGTGCTTCCAGCTGAGAAGGCAGGGCTTTATTCAGAGTTTGAAGAAACCAAAGAGGAAGTTAACATCCTTCAGCTGGTAGAAAATTCTGGCCTGTCACAAAGAAGCAAGGTGTGGCGAGGCTCAGGAGGATATGGAAAGGTGGAGACTCCTATTGGTTTGGCCTTGTCAGGAGGCCCTGCAGGGCAAAGAGCAGGGCTTGAGCTGGAGTCAGTTCTCAAGTAGCAAAGGCAAGAGCCACCAGAAGGGGACTTAGCACAGCAATGGTATTTATTCTGTAGGGGGTGTTGACAATTTGGATTTAGATGTTACCCTGTGACCCATACAGATGGCAGCAGCTTACCCCTGAGGGACTCATATAAATCAGTGCTAGCCAAAAGAGGCCCAGGGTAAATGGGTCACCAGCAAGTTTGAATGTATGTGCAGAATTTGAAGAGATTGATGTTCAGTTCTCAGAGAAATTGAGTTGGATTTTCACAGTGAGGATGACAGGCTGCATCTGTTCTGACTTCAGCTCTTCCCTTTGGACCCTCTGCCTGCCCACTAAGCCTTGGAGCCAGCCAAAAGATGGTCCCTTATCTCAGTAGAAAATAGGCATTCTAAGATGTTAGAATTGGGAGGTGGTCATTATAAAAAGGATTAGAAGGTCAGAGTCATTGACTAAAAAAGTGGACAAAATGGTCACCATCTACATTTGATACAATCTTACCATTAAGATGGTTTGAGCATCATTTTCCTGCCAGGGCAATTACCTTGATTATTGCTTTCTTCATAACTAAAGGACATAATAGCACTTTACTTTTTAATTATTAGAATCATAAGGCTTATGCTTTGTTACCATTTTTTAAAAAGATTTTATTTATTTATTCTTGAGAGACAGAGAGAGAGAGAGGCAGAGACATAGGCAGAGGAAGAAGCAGGCTCCTCGCAGGGAGCCTGATGAGGAACTTAATCCTTGGACCCTGGGATCACAACCTGAGCTAAAGACAGATGCTCAACTGCTGAGCCACCAGGTGTCCCTACTTTGTTACTGTTTAGATATTAACCTGCTTGTGTATCAGTGGGCATGAGTGCCAAGCTCTGACATAGGTGAGGCTGTTGCCTCATTGTGTCACTAGCTCCAAGGCAGAGGGCCCTGGGGACCAGGTCAGAATGTGTGAACAAGTCCTAAAGGCACACTAGGCTGGGACATCTTCCAGGGATCCTCCCGCACTTCATTTTGCCAGTTTGAGCTTTGATTTGGAGATAAGCTTTGAAAGGTCAAGGCTAAGTATTCTAGGATATAGACCTGTAAGCCTGGGCTCTGCTGGACTCCCAGGCAATTTCTGAGTCTGTTGCATGGTGGAATGTGGCTTAGTAAAAAGGGTGCAAAATTTGGAATCCTAGATTTGCTCTGAGTCCCTTAGTGACTTTGCATGAGCACTTCAAAACCTCAGTTTCTCGGTCCATCAAAGGGAAGAATAATGGCTATATCACAAGATGGTTATAAGGATAAATAACAAGAACAAACGCAATAAGATAATACAAAACAACCTAGAGAAGGAGCTATGAGGCACAGCTGACAGGTGCCAGTCATTACCACCACCCACTGTCCCTGACTCTTCAGTCCACATCCCTGGTTGACAGTAGATCTGCATGTAATGGTCTTATGCACGTGGGGATGCCTTCTAACTGCACTGGAAACACTATTATAGATAGGACTTGTTTACTAATTCTTTCTTTACAATTATTATTTTGTCATGGTTTTCTATTCAGGGTCAGTTAGTGACAGGGAATGAAAACCCACTCAAACTGTAAAAGTAGGGAGTTATGCTCAGGGTGTGTCCTGGAGGGACAGAATGTGTCTGCAGCTACTCCTGATTTTTCCATTTCTGGCTCTCTCCTGGTTTCCTCTCTGCTTTCTTTTCCTCTGCAGATGGTCTTCTGTGTTCTTCTATGACCTTGTTCTGCTGATGGGGCTGACCTGCCCTGGCTGTGCCGGCCTTTGTGCTGCTGTCTCTGTGCCACAGTTTCAGATTCTTGGGCGAGAGGTCCCAGAGCTGCTTGTAGAAGGTACCCAGTCCTGGTCCCATCAGGTGTGGCCAGAGGAGGCAGGGTCATACCTGAGGGCACCTGAATGTGTTTAGTAAGGGAGAAATCCTGCCCCCTCTTGGATCCTGCCCCCTCTTCTGCAGACTCTACCCTGACCATGTCCAGCCTCCATCCAGTGGTTCCTTACTGTCCCCTCCAGGAGCAGAAAAAAGGACAGGAGGATAGACAGCAGATGTGTGGGTTCTACATGCTCTGTGGCTGCCCCTTGCCCATATCCATCCCAGACCAGAGAACCATGGTGAGCTCACACCCAGCTCTGGAGGGAGGCCAGGCGAGCAGGTGGGTGTGACAACATGAATTGTGGAAGGGAATCATTGGGGGAGAAGACAAAATCCCCTGGAAGCAGGGGCAGGAGTCATAGAGCTTCTGGAGGCACTTCACAAGTGGACTGTGTAGTCAGGTAGGGCCTTGTGAGCACAGGAAGAGCTGGGCCCAATGGAGGCTGGCTCTCAGCAGCTTGGTAATCATGTGGCACAACTGGGCACAATGGCTCTGGCATCCCAGGGCCTCAGAGTAATTCCTGCACCTTGGGCTGGTGTGGTGGGCTCTGGGCTGACCCCCTTCCACTCTGTCAGACTCAGTAGCTTCCCTTGTTCTGTGTCTGGTGGTCTCTGGTGAAGATATCTGTTTAAAAAATGGATTCCACTACAAAAGGTTTAAGAACAATTGGTGTAGAGCTGTTACATGAGGTCAGCACTAGCTTTGAAACCAAGGCTGAACCTGAGGGTGGCAAGAGCATGGACAAGGGGCGGGGCCTGGCCATTTTCATGATCTCCCAAAGGAAGCTTGTAGGGGCACCTCCTTGGAAGGCTTCACAGTACTTGGCCTGGGTTTGCCCTTGCCCACTTAGCTGGCATTACTCTGCAAGGGCTCCCACACCAAGGGTCCTTTCTCCTCCCATGGAAAGGACAAAGGCTGTACCCATGCACAGGCCTTTAATGCCTGGATGCAGAAAGAACATTCGGTACAGCACTCAGATGTTTTGTGTGTACAGGGCTGCATGCTTGTAGGCTGCCTTTGTCCAGGTGGGAGTAGGGAAGAACGAAGCTGGGCCAACAGGCAGCCCTGAGGCCAGAGCCCCAGGCTGAATGCAGGCCACCTCTGGCTGCTCAGCTCCTGCAGCCTTGGGCGCAGCCCCCTATAGAGAGAGAAGAAATCATCCTAGTGGGTTCATGCGGGGCCAGGACGGAGACTGCACGCTGGGATTCTGGTGGGCGAGTTCTGCTTTTAGATGACTGGGTGGTGGTGGATTTTCCTCTCCTGCCAGCACCACCTCACATTTTTCTATAGAAGACAACGGAAACACTCGACTGCTCAGACAGGGGGTGGCCTCTCTTGAGGAATGGGATTTTCATTTTAATTAGGCTCTCCAGTCATGGTGTCATGCCTGCCTTGGAAGAGTTGCAGCTGCCCATCTTTCTTCATCTCTGTTAGATGCTAGAATGGGAGGCCAGACTGGTTCATGGGACATCTTGTCATTGATGAGGCAGCTCTGTGTTTGCAGAGAGATCCTATTCATTGCTGTTTTGCGAGCTCAGCCAGAAGAGTCACCTTCAGGACCTGGCTGCAGAAGCCCTGGAGCCCCAGCCATCCTGGCGGCAGCTGTGCCAGCTCTAGGCAAGCCTGTGAC
Organism: Vulpes lagopus; assembly: GCF_018345385.1. Lineage (NCBI taxonomy): Eukaryota > Metazoa > Chordata > Mammalia > Carnivora > Canidae > Vulpes > Vulpes lagopus. Next base: position 12,974,133 of record NC_054837.1, on the reverse strand, counting down.
TGGTTAGGCCCGGCTTTGAGGCCGCTGCCAGGTCTGGCTCTCCCTCTCAGCTGAGCACTGACCTCTGTTGCCTTTGCTTTTCTGGAACTCAGGTTCTTGTCTGTAGAAGAGAACTGACGAGAGCCCCTAGGCGGTTAGACAGCTGGTGTGAGCCGCACAGGCTGTGCAGTGTCGCGCGCGCGCACACACACACACACACACACACACACACACAGGATGTGTGACATAACAGGATGGCTGTTATGTCACGAGTGTTCTTCTGCAGGACACCTTCCAGTCCAGCTCAGCCCGGCTGCTTCCCACACTCAGTGGGTGGGCTCCCAGGCCCTGGTGCCTCTGTTTCATAGCACTCAGTACAATTGTGATTGTTATTTAGTTGTGTACTTACTGGTTTTTTGTGTTTTTTTAAGATTTTGTTTATTTATTCATGAGAGACAGAGAGAGAGAGGCAGAGACATTGACAGAGGGAGAAGCAGGTTCCCCACAAGGAGCCTGATGCAGGACTCGTTCTCGGGTCCCCGGGATCACACCCTGAGCCAAAGGGACGCTCAGCCCACTGAGCCACCCAGACGTCCCTGTATACTTACTGTTTAATGTCTGATTTCCCCGATAATCCTGGCCTAGGCCTTATTCATCTCAGAGTAGACATGCAGCAACTATTGGTTGGGTGGATAAAGGAAGGGATGGAAGGAGGGAGAATGCATGAATGTAGAAGATGCCCTTTGGCCAGGCACAGGGGTTCCTTCCATTCATACATTCTGGGTACTGAGCCTTTAGGCCATTCAGATACATTGCACAAGGATCCTCACAGAGCCAAATTTGAAAAGTGTGTCCGTCTGAAGGGCATTACCAAGAGTGTGGGAGATCTGGAAGGACTCTAGGCAGCTAATCTGGAGAGACCACAGGGGAGCATTGGTGGCCTCAGCAATGGGCAGTTCAGCAGTAGTCACCATATTTAGCTCTCCAGCTGCTGCTGTTCACATGAAATGTCGTAGGAACGGGAAACATTTGGCTGTGAGTGATAATACAGGACTTAGGGTTTTTGCTTCTGCATGCAAGATCAATGTGTGGTGGTCTTTACCTCCTGTGTGTAGGACTGGCCTCAGCCCCTAGCAGCAGGGTCCTAACCACCAAAGAGGGGTGGTTCCTGAGAGAAAAAAGAGTCCATGTGGGGGTGGGTCCTGTCCTGGTTACTCAGCTGTGGTATGTGGGCACTGGCTTTAGCATCATCCTCACTGAAATGGGGACAGCCTCAGTGCTGGCCCAGCTGACTCTGCAGGGTAGCTATGAGGCTGGGTGTATAGGAGAAAGAGTTGCTAGGGGGCACTGTTGGGGTTGTCACTGGCAGAGGTGTCCAACAAAAGTTGGGCCCTCTTCAATCCCTCCATGGGGTGGTGGTCTTTATAGACAGTCATTGTCATTGGAGTAAGTGCCAGGTGCCAGGCGGCTTTTGTTAGGAATGTGCTATTATGCAGGACCAGTCAGAATGCTACAGGTGAAAAGGGTATTTCTAAACATGTCTGCCTTTTAAGAAGAAAGCTTTATTGTTTTATAAAAGTATACTCAGTGGAAAAGAGAAGAGTAAACCATATTGAAAAATGGATAAAAGGGATACAAATCTCCTCAAATCTACTAACCCAGAAATGGCCACTTTGAAATCTGTACTCAACAGCATTATAGACATTTTATTTATGCATAGATGTGCATTTAGATCTAGGTATATACTTTCTTTTTAAAATTTTATTTATTTATTTATTTATTCATGAGAGACACAGAGAGAGAGCAAAGACATAGGCAGAGGGAGAAGCAGGGAGCCTGATGCTGGACTCGATACCACGACCCTGGGATCACGACCTGAGCCAAAGGCTCAACCACTGAACCACCCAGGTGCCCCTAGGTATATACTTTCACATCATCAGGGGAAATTTCCAATGTTCAGTTTTGCAACTGACTCATCAAACTCAGCATATTATAGACATCCCATGCTGACAAATATATATCTGTGGCATGGCTTATTATGGAAACTTGGTAGCAAGTTACATGCATGTATACACACACACACACACACACACACACACACACACACTCTTGAACAATTCTCATGGCCAGTCTTATTTCATCTCCCCCCATCTTCTGTATCCCCTATTATTTTTGTGTGTGTGTGTAAAGTACACGTACACGTAACATAAAATTCACCATTAATGGCATTGAGCACATTGACAGTGTCATGCAACTGTCACCTCCATCTAGTTCCAGAACATTTTCATCACTCCTGAAGGAAACCCCATACCCATTAAGCAGTCACTTCTTATGTACCCTTCCCTCCACCCCTGACAACCACTAATCAGCACACTCGACTGCTCAGACAGGGGGTGGCCTCTCTTGAGGACCTGCACCTTGGGCTAGTGTGGTGTTTCCCCTCTATTTTTTTTAAAAAGTCCCATTTGCAAACATTTTGCTGAGTATCTCTAAAAAACAAAGACTCTTGTAAAAGCACAAATCCAAGACCACTAACACACCTGGAATAACAATTCTTTAATATTACTTGTTTAAATGTCTAATTATAATTTCATTTTTAATCATTCATAATATTCCACTGAATGGATATAGTAGAATTAAATTGATAATTTGTAGCCATTTAGGCTGTTTGCAATGTTTCCTATTATCAAAGAAAGCACAGAAATGTGCTTTTTTTTTAATGACAGTAGTGTGATTTCTGAAGGGTAAATTCTTAGAAAAGAGATTACTGGATCAAATACATGTTTCACATTTAGATATCATTGCCAAGTTATCCCCCCATAAAGCTTCCACTTTATACTCTCCTTAGCAGAAAATGGATGGCTTGGTTAAGAGAAGGTGTTCCCTGGAAATATTCACATGTTAGTCTTTTGCCATAACTTAAGTAAAAGTACCACTAGTTTCCCATTTGTATAGAAATGCTCTGTCACACTGGATAAAGGGTCTCCCAGATGCCATGGTAGCTCAAGACCCTCAGTTGATAACCAAATGTAGGAGAAAAATGCCATGTTGCGGCATCCACAGTGACAGCCCCTGGAATCCTCAGCCAGGGAAGGACTCGGAGCTACTGGGGAGAGTGTTGGCAATAATATTGGAGAGCAGGAAGGCAGAGGCCCCATTAGTGGAGCCAGGGACTGTTTCACAGATGTGCTTATCAGTCTGGAGGCTGGGTGGTGGGAAATTGATACTCTTTTGGAAGAGAGGGGGGGAAAAAGAGAACTGGTGAGAATAATTATCCTCTGCCATTCAGTTAAACTTGATTTCCTGTGCTATTAAAGACATTATTGTGATATTAAAGGACATCAAAAAGAAGAAATAAAAACATAATCATGATTCTGGCCATGGCCATGCCTTTGGGGTCCCAGTCACATCTCACCCCTCCCACCCCCACACACAGCTGAAGTTGTAGTGACCACCACACATCTTATCTCACTTGGCATCACAGTATCAATATTCAGCAGCACTGCAGCCTTGGTTGTCATTTTTTTTAAAGATTTTATTTATTCATGAGAGACACACAGAGAGAGGCAGAGACATAGGCAGAGAGAAGCAGGCTCCATGCAGGGAGCCCGATGTGGGACTCGATCCTGGGACTAGATCCTGGGACTCTAGGATCACGCCCTGGGCTCAAGGCAGGCGCTCAACCGCTAAGCCACACAGGCGTCCCTGGTTGTTATGTTTACGCTTGCTTCTAGTCCTAGTTTTCGTACCCTGCTGTCCTTTGACTGGACACTTGAACAGCTTCCAGTTATGGCTTGTTATAAATATAGTGTCCATGCATGCAGCTATCCTCTCTTTTGTGATGCTTTCCTAGGAATAGTTGTGTCTTGGGGGAGGGGCTGTGGAAGGGGACATGCAGGTGGTATTGTGGCTCTTGATTCTACTGTCTTCCAACGTAGTTGTTTTTAAGAAGGAGGGGAATGCCCTGCAGGAGGGAGGGTACCAGATCATAAAGGGTTAAGTCAAGTATACAACATGTGTATAATCTAGAAATAATTATTATTAATATATTGGGGCCAAATAATAAAAAAAAATTTGGATGGGGTGCATAATCCTAACAGCTTGGACATCTGGCTTGAGTACTATGAGGAACAGCACCACCTTCTCCTCGTTCTCTGCCCACTGCCCAGCACAGAGTGGCATTCCACAAACATTTGGCAAAGCTTCTAAAAGATGGTCCCGGGCAGCACTGCTCGCTGGCCTGCTCCTGAATGGCTGGACTTAGGCTTACTCAGGGAATTGATGCCCTGCTGCCTTAACTGCCTTGGCCTCCCCACACTTCCTAGGTACACTTGTTGCTGAAGTAGCTAGATAGAAGTGACTCCAGTTGACAAGTATCACATATCCTGCCCTTCCCTGGGAGAGGTCCAGAAGGGAAGTACTTTTTTTTTTTTTAAGTATCCCCAGTTCCTTTCCAGAATGAAGTTGAAATGGAGCCAAGGGAACAAAGGAGGGGTTCAGTTTTGTGCTTAAGTGGCAGGGACCAGACTCAAGGCAGAAGGATCTTGGGCCCCTTTGGTGGTTGGGTATTCTTTTCCCTGGTCTCACTACCCACCCTGGCCCACCTGGGTGGCCCTGACCTTAGCTTGTCTTCTCTCCCTCCCATTAGCTCTCAGCTCCTCAGTTACACAGAAATACAGCTTATTCCCACTCCTCTGGCTTTCCTTTTACCCTTCAGTATTTCTTTGCTCATCATTTTCCCATTCAGATGTGTACTTCGGTGTGCCAGTCAGATTCTCATTCAATATGAAGCAAAAACTGTAATCTATTTGTAGTCTATTTAAAACCAAATGAAGGTGCCCGAATTGGATTATTCAAGCTGAGCATTCAGTCCTTGAGGGGCTCACAGCCCTGGGTAAGCAGAATGGCACAGTTATTTGATGTTATCTGAAAACTGAGTCATCTCGTATTGTTTTCTGGATGGCAGTACCAATGCTTTTGCAGTAAATATGCTACAGTGATCCATTTCTTCTTGAAACAACAAAGTGATTATCCTGTAGCAGGTCCTGGGGACAAATTCAGGTAGCAGGGAGTGGAAAAACAGCTGAAAATCTCATCAGTGAGCTTTACTTAGCCCTTACTCTATGTAACAAGCCAACGCTTGTGAAATACCAGTGGGCTGTGACTCTGACTTTCCACTATCCATTGTACAGACACCCTGGCCACTAAGATACTGTTACACCATTTTCATCAAATCCCTTTGGCATTTGTGGGTGCAACTTCTGTCAAGTCAACTTCCCATTCCTTAGGCTTTGGTGCACTCCTTTTAAGCAACCCAAAGAGTAAATTCCATGTACTAATTTTAATATAAAAATCATCATCCTCAAAAGGCAGCCATTCCTGCATTTTAACTTCATGGTTCCTGCCACACATCTGTCCCTTGGCTCAGGCCTCAACTTGAGTTGTGATTGTGGAAAAGCCAGTGAGGAGCCTAGCGGTCTCTTGGCCAGGATATCCACCTCTCCTTTGGAACCTGCACTCCCCACAGACACACTAACTCTTTGTGTTTCTCTGTGTAAAAAGCCCCTGAAGTGAGTTGGAGCATTCTGAGCTTGGGCTATTTGGAGGGAAGGAGACATTAAGGGATGTCCGTTCCCTGCACCCAGGTACTGAGACTGACCATAGGTGGTGCTGGGTCCTGTGCAGGACATGATGGGGCACTATCTCAGTGACTCAAGCAGTACCATTGAGAGGAAGGGAACATTTTCCTGTTTTTTTTTTTTTTTAAGGAAAATCCACTTTTTTTTTTTTTTTAATTTTTTTATTTATTTATGATAGTCACAGAGAGAGAGAGGCAGAGACACAGGCGGAGGGAGAAGCAGGCTCCATGCACCGGGAGCCTGATATGGGATTCGATCCCAGGTCTCTGGGATCGCGCCCTGGGCCAAAGGCAGGCGCCAAACCGCTGTGCCACCCAGGGATCCCCATTTTCCTGTTTATATAAGAGGACCTCGGTGCCTTTTTGGAAATCACTGTTAGGAGGTAATGACACTTTGATTGCCATCTAGCTGCTTAGCTAGACAGTCTACTTCAAAAAGACTGCTGAGGGCAGGGTCCACCACACAGGAGATGCTCAGGAAAATGTCCACTGAATGCAAGGTGGCACGGAAATCCAAACAGAGACTTTTGCAGCTTCAAAGCTAGGTCTTCTTGCATCCCCTAGATAAGAACATAGTGAAAGGCGGGAACACATAAGGATGATTTTCTTTGTTATTTAGTAGGGGACACCCAGGAGTAGGGACATTTGCTCAATAGATGGCCATGGAGCTCTGCAGGCTTAGGAGAGTTAATGCTGCTTCCTAAAAGTCCAGGTGCTTTCCTGCTTTTTTGAAATAGCAGTTTTATTACATCAGAACTCAGGGAGAGGGAAATAAAGCATAAGTGTTAAGTTTTTATCAGCTATAGTGCTGGTGTCCAGCCTAAAAGCAGCAAAAGAAGGTGATCTACAGTCACAAATAGAATTCTATCAGGACACCTCTTCCTTCTGCAAAGGTCTGAGCCAGTTGGTGAGGGGCAGGGGGGCAGGGAGGATATTCGTGGAACGTGAACAGTGGCCCTGGGTGGACAGTGGACTATGCACTGGCTTTGTGTAGGCTGACTGGAGAGGAGGACCTGCCTAGCAGGGGAAGGTGGGGCTAGCAGCCCCAGTGAACCAGGAGATCCAACCACAGGAAGGTGCCAGGCCTCATGGCCTTGGTGGCTTGTAGCAGCTATCCCAGCTGGAAGACAGGGGAGCACAGGGTCTTTTGATGGACAACCACTCTTCTTTGGTCTTCCGTATGCGTCTTTAAAAAAAATCCTGGCTGAGATATAATCGATACTCATATCTCGCATAAAAACAAATTCCAGAAGGACATAACTTAAAACATTAATGGTCCTTCATTGCAATAAACTGCCTACATTTAAAGTGCCTAATTTGAGAGATGCCTGGGTGACTCAGCGATTGAGCATCTGCCTTTGGCTCAGGGTATGATCCCAGGTTCAAGGATCAAGTCCTGTATTGGGCTCCCTGCAAGGAGGCTGCTTTTCCCTCTGCCTATGTCTCTGCCTCTCTCTCTCGGTGTCTCTCATGAATAAATAAAATCTTTGAAAAAAATAATAAAGTCCCTAATTTGATAAGTTTTGACATATGTATGCATCCGCGAAACCAGCACCACAGTCAAGATGATGGACATATTTGTCTCCCCAGTGTCTCCCCCCATCTTTTGTGACTCCCGTTCAGCCCCTCCCACTTCCCCAGGTAACCACTAATATGCTCTCTGTTTGAATTTTCTAGAATTGTATAAAAATGGAATCATACACTATTTACTCTATTTGGCTCCCTTACTCAGCATAACTATTTTGTAATCCATTCACATTGTGGCATGTATCACGTTTGTTCTTTTTCATTGCCGAGTGGTATTCCATTGTTGAATGGAAGATCTGCTGTTTCAGTTGATGGGCATTTGGGTTTTTTCCAGGTTTTGACTATCACCAGTAGAGCTGCCATAAACACTCATGTCCATCCCTTTCTATAGACATATGCTTTTTCTCTTGGGTAAATACTGAAGAGTGGAATGACAGGGTTATCGGGTAGTAGGTATGTGTTTAACTTTTTAAGAAACTGCCAAGTTGTCTTCCAAAGCGGGTGTACTATTTAAATACCCACCAGTAGTGTGAGAGGGGCGAGGCTGGGGGACACTGGAGTCAACCATCCCAGGACAACCTGAGGAAATGTTGAGTACACATTTTCTTGATGAACAATCATTTTGCCTTTAAAAAAAAGGATTGTATGTTTTCTCAGGCATTACAGTGCCTTACACATTTTCTTTGTTTCGAGGAGTAGACTTGTGTACATAGGGTCCTAGTCATTGGTATCCATGGGGGAATCAGTGAAAGCAGCTTACTGAAGACATAGGTTCTGTTTTCATTCCCCTGGGTTGAGAAATACCACATTTTAGAGGCAGGGAGGCTTGTTCAGAGAGCATATTTCTGTCCAAAGGTAAATGAGTAACTGCATAACACTCCTAGTACTATTGTTCCCCAAATCACCTAAAATCTTTGCCTTTGTGAATTTTTGCATAAGAAAGAACTTTATGGGGAGTCTTTATTGTGGAAATAGAAAAACTGTGGCACCTTGAGGCAGAATGTGTCTTTTTTTTCTCTAGCTTGTTTTTCATCACCAACATTGCCCAAAAGCCCCAGAAGCTTCCCAGAGGCATGTCTACTGGGTCAGGCAAGCTGACGATGGATAGGGGAGCATGGGTCTCAGAGATGTCCACCATAAACACTCAAGACTTTTTAATTGAAAGTTGTCTTCCGCGTGTATCTGCAGAATGACTGCTCCTCCCATAGAGAAGCTTCAGAAGCAGGGACAGCATTTTCAGAGGTGGGCATAAGTGTTCGTGCTCCGGTGGATAGTCTCACAGAGCCAAGCCTGTGGTTGCTTATTAACATGTCATGGGTGAAAACCCTTGCTTTTCATTCTTAAAACTAGAATGGCATCTCCAGAAATAGATTTGTGTATTTACAGGAGTTCACTTAGTGATAAAGATGCTGCCATTCAAATCACTTGGGCAATGAAGGACCATTAATAAGTATGTTTTAAGTTATGTCCTTCTGGAATTTGTTTTTATGCGAGATATGAGGTAGGCATCTAATTTTTTATGTTTTCCAAAAGTAATTTCATTTTTTCTCAGCAGAATTTATTCTGTTTTTGAACACTACTCTCCCAAGTTAGGTCACTGTAGCTTTATGGTAGAGTTTGACAGCTAGCTGGATAAATCCTTTCTCACTGAACTTTAGTTTCAAAAATATATTGGGATTTCCCTCTCCTATGTTAGTTTTAGAATGGTCCTAAGTTTTATTTAAAATATTCCACTGGGATTTTGTTTAGGGTTGCATTTTAATTGTAGATTAATTTTTCTTTTTTAACTAACCATGGAACATGTGGACTGCGTTTTGTTCTCCAAATAATTTTAATTGTATATCTAAAGCAGTGTTTAATATTTCCGAATTAGGAAACTTGCTTCCTTGCTAAACTTTATAGAGCTTAGTATATTTTAAGTCAGTATACAGTAAATATTTGCTGCACATCTCTCTGTGCCAGACAATGCTAGGAGATGAGGATGTAATGGAAAACAAAATCAGTCACTGCTGCTGTGGATCTCATACCTGCTGTGAAGAGGCAGACAACAAAAAAATCACAGTGGAGGGTATGTGTCCCAGCAAAGGACACACAAGGAGAGGTACCTAGCCCAGTTCAGGGAAGGCTGCCTGGAGGTCAGGGAAGGCTGCCTGGAGGTGATGTGTAGCTGAGGCCTGAAGGTTAAGGAGGAATTTGCCTGATGAAGCACAAAGACTAAAAGTAAAAATGAGGCCAGAGGTGGGGAGGAGCAGGACGGTCTTGAGAGCTACAGATAGTTCAAGAGTAGCCCAGACAGGGAGGGCTGGGATGGGCTGGGCAAGTCCCAAGATGAGGTTGGAGGGGCCATATCATGGATTAACGGCCTTCCCAGCCACATTCCCTCCTGGATCCCAAGAAGGGCTGAGTCTCCCAGAAAGGTGCTACACTGGAGCCTGGCACTCTCAGCTTTGCTCCTCTGGCTACAGGGGAAACAGTGTGTCCGAACAAGGCAAGACTTGTTGACAGGGCATGCTGGCAGTGGGAAAGGAGAGAAGCACTGGGATTTGAGAGCTTCAGGGGGCAGAGCCAAGCTCTGTGTCCTGTTTGTTCCTTATGGTGTCTGCAATACCAGAAGCCACGCAAACTAGGGTCTCAGCTGTGTCACTTCCCAGCCACACGACCTTGGACAAATGATCTAAACCAACCCCCAATCTTCCTGAGCCCCAGTTCCATTATTTGAAGAATCAGATGATTGTGAGGATGTATAAAGTATCAACACCCTGCTTGGCTTGTATGGCACCAATACAAGTGATGGTAATGATGGGTGATGGTGGGGACAGTTTGATCAGCTGTGAAATGTCCTGCTGAGTGAAGAAGGGGAGAAGGGAGTGATAGTCTTCCCTTTGATCTACTGTTTCTGTAATGCTATGGCGATCATTCTGAAAATGTAGAATCCCACCCAGATGCCATGGGAGATCTTCTTCCAAGGAGCTTTCAGTATAGAGAATCCAGGCCTCTTCAGTGTGGAGAACTGGTGGTGGATGGTGTGCTCAGAGCCAGGCCCTGCCCTTCTAGCCGCGTTATTCCCTTTTCACTTGGGGCCCTCAGTCAAAAGGCTGAATGTGCTCTGGGATGACTGACAAACCAGCCAAGGCATTTGGTATGATTTAATCTGACAGATTCAAAGAGAAGCATAAAATGATTTTGCTGTGGCTCAGACTTGCAGAGCTCCTGCAATTACACATCTCCTTTCATGTAAAATTAGATTAGCACCATGGCTCCAGTGTAATGAGTCTCTAATGCCAGAGACCATGTTAATTAATAAGTTGTAAATGTTTACTTTTGATTCAGGCCTTCTTTGGGGGTGAATAATTAACTTTTAATAGCTTCAGGCAAATCTACATGCAATATCACGAAAGGGCAAAAATCGCTTGGCATGAGGCCATTGACATGTATGGCCATCTCAGAAACTGTACCCTAAAGGAAAAGCGAACGCAAAATGTTGGCTCTGGTATTGACTGGTGAAACATCAGCTTTTGATTGTCACACCGTCTTAGAAAGAACTGTACTATTTTTTTTTTTTTTTTTTAGCTTAAATGGAGGATCTTGGAAGATTTACTGTTCCATTTCGAGATGCATGCTAGATGTTGCAGGGAGGGGCTCTGGAAAGAAGTCCAATCGTGACCAGCAAGAGAGAGCCTGAGTCTGGCCAGCAGGTGGGGACTGCATCCTCTGTGGCTTCAAATGCTAGGATTCAGGGCAGTGAAATCTGCTTCCTCTTAGAAATGATCTGGCCCATCTTCTTTCCAGATTGCACGGCTCCCAACCAGTTCCAGAAGCCAGTAGTTAACACAAGTGAATGAGGTCTCCCTTCCATTGACCCACCAATTCAGCTCAGATACTTGCAGAGAGAAAAATCAACTTACAGGACACATAGAAATCAGGGGGAAAAAAAAGAACAAGAAAACCCAAAAGAGCCCCAGGACAACCCAGAACCCCTATGTGGGGTTCACCACATAGAAAAAGCATTGGCTGAGGTTCCCAAGTCTGCTTGAGGCTCCAAGTCCAGGGGAAAGAAATGATTTTATTGGAGGTGGTTTGGTATAGCCTTTTGGAAGGCAGCACCAATGACCAGAGGTGGACAGACTTCAGTTCTAACTCTAACAACAAAAGGCAGGATGAACTTTTCTCTAAGAACAGGACCTGCTTTTGAGATTCTTTCTCTGTAGCAGCTTTGGCTCCTCTTCTGTTTCCATTTTAGAGCGCAGCTTTATTTTATTTTGTGCCATGTTATCTGGGGGTAGGAAGGATGTGAATCTCAGTGAGAACACGTGTTGTTTCTTGTGCATCTCTCTATATGTGACAATAGCTGTCATCAGAAAGAAGGGTGGCAGAGGGGACTCCTGTGTCCATGCTACAAGATGACTGGGCTCAGAAGGATGTGGGCCCCATGAGGGCCCACATTTCATTTCATTGCAGTGTCTGACTGGGTGTGGGCTCCTTGGGCTGGAGGCAGTGGTTGGCCAGATGACCCTCAGGGCTTATTGTCTCTGTTCTTTCCAGTGTCACCCTCTGCTTCCACATATTCTCAGGTTCAGGAAAAACTTTGGATATGTAGCCTCATGAAAATATGTGGCACTGCTGTTTGAACCCCCTTTTTAGGGAGAGAAGGGATAGAAAAGATTTGACAACTTGAAACCATATCACTCATTTGTAGGAGTTTGGGTTGCACACCTAAATTTTTTTTTAAAGATTTGATTTATTCATAAGAGAAAGAGAGAGGCAGAGACACAGGCAGAGGGAGAAGCAGGCTCCATTCAGGGAGCTTGACATGGGACTCGATCCTGGGACTCTGGAATCATGCCCTGAGCCGAAGGCAGATGCTCAACCGCCGAGCCACCCAGGGATCCTATATTAGGGAATTTTAGATATGACCAGTCCTTTTTCTTTACCATATCTGTGACAGTCTTGTGAAATACACTGTCAATCGTAATTTCACTTTGTCAATAGAGAAAAGCAAATTGTAGACTGGCAGAGTGCCTTAGCTAGCCCAGAGCAGTGTGACTGAGAGGGTCAGAGTCATGTCCCAGGGCTGGGTCTAGGGCAAGGGGGATTTCAGGAGCCTTTGTAGTAAATAGTTTTTTTAAGAACCCAGCTAGCCTCCTACCCTGTTTCCAGATCAATGGTTACATAGATATCACTAAAATATAGAAATAGAGTCAAAAGACTCATGATTTAAAAATCCATAAGCATTTATCAAAACAGCAAAAAACTAAGGATTTAGGAACCATGTACAGAAGCTGTGATCACGATGATTTGCATAAGAAAGTTTATGAATGCAAGCACTTTTTTCAACCATCATCTGCAGTGCTGTTGACTAAGAAAGCTGAGGTTATAAACCTTCAAATGCCTCCTGCAGAGTTTACTTGCAAGCCCTTGGGTAGAAGTTTGATTTTTTAATGAATAGTCTCTATTGGGTTTAATTAGTCATTGTGTCTATGCATGAATCATTCATAATCTGGGCTTGCCATCAGCACATGGCATTTAAAGTCAGATGAACAGAAACAATATTTTTAAGTAAAATGTAAAATACATTTTGGCCAATTATCATTGGTTGACAACATGTCTCATAGAGATAAAAGTTGATTGGCAGCTGTTAAAAGTTTTGTTGTCTTCTTGCTGGTTGGGGAAGAAATGAACACTATGAAAAGCATAAGCCTCAGGCATCTTCTTCAGCAGCACTTTGAAGGCTCAAAGTCTGGAACACTCCGCAGCCCACCTGACATCAGAGAGCTTCTCTGACCTGGTGGGAGTAACATGAGTGATTGCTGTGTGCCTGGCATTCTTGTATGTGTTATGTTTAGCCCTGCAAGAAACTTACTAGCCACTGAGCTAGTAAGTGGCAGAGCCTGCTTTGAATCCAGGTCTATCTGACTTCAGATTCTCTGGTTTATCCTGTCTTACTACATTGTCTACACACTGAAACTAGATAATCTAAGGTAGACTCCTCAGTGATGCGGATCATAGAGCTCAATGTGGGGCACAACTGTCAGATCATGACCTGAGCCAAAACCAAGATTTGGACACTTTTAATTAAAGATTTTATTTATTCATGAGAGCCACAGAGAGAGAGGCAGAGACATAGGCAGGGGGAGAAGCAGGCTCCTCGCAGGAAGCCCAATGTGAAACTCTATACCCGGACCCAAGAATCCCAAGAGTTGAACACTTAACTCCACCCATTTGTCCCTCTCTTTTAATAAAAGAGATTATAATGGGGACGCCTGGGTGGCTCAGTGGTTGAGCACCTGCCTTTGGCTCATGGTGTGATCCTGGAGTTCTGGGATCAAGTCCCACATCAGGCTCCTGCGAGGAACCTGCTTCTCCCTCTGCCTATGTCTCTGCCTTCTCTGTGTCTCTCATGAATAAAAAATAAAATATTAAAAAGAGATTATAATATGAACCTTTGATATATTAGAATCTTCTTTAAACTATTATTTTTACCACTTCACAATTTAAGAACTCCACAAGTTAAATTCCATTTATCTCCTCTTGCTTTTCTTAGTTATTTAGTTATGTTATAAATTCCACAGAGCATTATAATTGTTGATGTTTTAAGCAATATTTATACTTAGCTTTATTTAAAAAAGCAATTCTTATGTTCTTTATTCTTTTCTGAATTTCTTTTCTTCCATCTAGGACCATTTTCCTTCAGTGTAAAGAACTTGAATAGTTCTTATGATGTGTGTCATCTGGCAGTGAATTCTTTATTTTTCTATTTTGCCTTAAAATATCTTTATTTCATCTTAAGTTTCAAAGGCTCTTTTCCCTGGGTATAGAATTCTAGATTAGCAGTTTACCCTACCTCCTTTCCTCCCTCCTTCCGTCCCCTCCTTTTTTAGCTTTAAGGATCCTATTGTTTTCTTTTTCTCTATTTTATATTGAAATGACAACAATCAGAAAAAAAGTATATCTATTTTTTTCTCCAGCTACTTTTGTTTTTTCCTCTGTATTTGATTTTTAGGGCTGACTATAATCTACCTAGGTAAGGTTGGATTTATAGTTCCCCTTCTTAGGGTTCACTGAGCATCTTGAATCTGTGAGCTAACGTCTTACCAGATTTGGGAAAATTCAGTCGTTATTTCTTCCGTGACTGCTTCTGACCTATTCTTTCTCTCTTTATCTCTGTGGGGCTCAAATTACATGTACAATAGACCTCTTGATCACCCACGTGACTTTTATGCTCTGTTGTAAGTCTTTTCCATCTTTTTTCTCTCTGGATATTTTTGATTGACCAGACTGAGTTCTTTAATCCTGTTTTCTACTTTACTCATTCTGCCATGAAGCCAAGTCAATGAATTCTTAATTTCAGACACTGTATTTTTAAATCCTGGAATGTTCATGTGATTACTTCTATAGATTTCCAGTTCTGTTGAAATGTTACATCTATGGATCCATTTTGCTTTTTTTTTTTCTTTAAACTTATTATAGTTATTTTGAAGTTAGGTTCTTACCAGTCAAGCTGCTTAGGATGCACTAAATATGCCAAGTAGCTCTTCTCATGGCTCTTGACATTTCAGCCATCTGTATTTTTGAAGGTTTACATTTCTCTCATGTAGTATTTTCTTAGGTTTCCCTAACTGCCCATGGGCTTCATGCAGGGAGAATATTACGTCTTTGAGAACTTACCAGGAGCTATGGGGACTCAGGGCTCCCAGTTGATGTAGATGTGGTTGCTTGGTGACTGCTGAGGGAAATCTAGTCTCCTGGGCTTGGATCCACCTAACAGAGAGCTCCTTGGTCAGTCAGAGCTAAAAGCATGGTATTCAGGATTGAATTTATTGGTTTTTCCTGCTTTTAATCCTTGTATATCACAAGTTTTTATACATTAAAAACATATTAACAAGGGAAATAACTGATATCAAGCTTAATTGACTATGTAGTATTTTTTAAAATTCTCTTCCAGGGGATCCCTGGGTGGCGCAGCGGTTTAGTGCCTGCCTTTGGCCCAGGGCGCGATCCTGGAGACCCGGGATCGAATCCCACGTCGGGCTCCCGGTGCATGGAGCCTGCTTCTCCCTCTGCCTATGTCTCTGCCTCTCTATGTATCTCATGAATAAATCTTTAAAAAAATTCTCTTCCACTGCTAATATATATACTTCAGTTAAGAATTTTGTTAATTTAATAGTAATTAATATTATTATATTATGTATTTGAAATTTTAACCATCTTTAAGTGTATGGTTCAGTAGTATTAAATACAGTCATATTGCCCAACAACCACTACCATTCATTTCAGAACTCTTTATCTTGATAAACTGAAATTCTATACCCAGGAAATATAAACCCATCCCCCTGCAGTCCCCATCCTGTCCCCTATGACAACATTCTACTTTCTATCTCTATGAATTTCACTACTCTGGGAACCTCATATAAATGAAATTATACAGTATCTTTCTTTTTGTTACTGGCTTGTTTCACTTAGCATAAGGTCTTCAAGGTTCATTCAAGTTGTGGCACATGTCAGTATTTCCTTCCTTTTCAAGGTTAAATATTACACTGTATGTGTATTTCACATTTTACTTCTCCTTGCATATGTCAGTGAACCCTTGGGCTGCTTCCATCTTTTGGCTGTTATAAATAATGCTGCTATGAATGAATGTGGGTATAGAAATATCTCTTAGCCCAGGTGGCTCAGCGGTTTAGCGCCGCCTTCAGCCCAGGGCCTGATCCTGGAGACCCGGGATCAAGTCCCATGTCGGGCTCCCTGCTTGGAGCCTGCTTCTGCCTCTGCCTGTGTCTCTGCCTCTCTCTCTCTATCTCTCGTGAATAAATAAATTATGTTTTTTTTAAAAAGAAATATCTCTTTAAGAATGCTGCTCTCAATTCTTTGGGTTATATATCCAAAAGGAGGATTTCTTGACCATTATAATTCTGTTTTTAAATTTTTGAGGAACTTGCGCTGTTTTTCATAACAGCTGCACCATTTTATATTTCTATCAATAGTGTACATGGTCCGCAATTTCTCCACATTCTCCCCAACACTTACGTTGTTTGATTTTCTAATATTAGCCATTCGAGTAGATGTGAGGTGAGATGTCATTAATAGTTTTAGATTTTTATTTCCTTAATGATTGGTGATGCTGAGCATCTTTTCATGTGCTTGCTTATTGCCTATTTGTAGATCTTCTTGGGATAAATGTCTAGTCAAGCCTTTTTGCCCATTTTGAATCAGGTCAGTTTTTGTTGCCCAGTTTTAGGAGTTCTTTATATATTCTAGCTATTAGTCCTATCTCAGATACAATTTGCTAGTATTTTCTCTTTCTATGGACTGGCTTTGGACTCTCTTGGTAGTGTCCTTAGATGCACAAAAGTTTCTAATTTTCATGAAGTCCAGTTTGCCTGTTTATTCTTTTGCTTCTTGTGCGTTTGGTGTTGTATCTAAGAAGTTATTGCCAAATCAAATGTTGTGAAGCTTTTGTCCTATGTTTTCTTTAAGAATTTTATTCCTTTAGGTCCTACATTTAACTCTTTGACCCATGTTAAGTTAATTTTTATACCTGGTGTTAGGTAAGGTACAACTTCATTCTTTTACATATGGACATCCAGTTTGTCCAGCACCATTTGTTGAGAAAACTGTCCTTTCCCCCATTGCATGGTCTTGGTACCCTTGTCAGAAAATCTTTGACTATACATACAAGGGTTTATTTCTGAAGGGCCATTGAGTTTTTAGAGGAAAAAGAGACTGCCAGAATTAGTTAATCCAGTACCTTCTTGTTATAGATAAGGACACTGAGGCCCAAAGTGAGAAAGCAACTTGCCCTGGGTTTCATCACTAGTGTATGACAGAGCTAGGAGTCCATCCTTGGCCTGATTTCACATTGGATACTTTTTTTTTTTCACATTGGATACTTTTTAAACGCTGATTGCTAGTTTGCTTTGTTCCTAGAGTAGAGTTATGCCAGTTACTACTTTGATGAAAGCAGCAAATCCAGTCTCCAGTCTGCAGAAAACCAATTGTGGCTTATCTAGCCCCTCGCCACTCCTGTGGAGCAGTCACTGGCAACAGTTGTGTTTTTGAGGCATCGCTATAACCTATATATTGACAGGTTACTCAACCTGTCACTGGGTTCCAATTTGCCCTGTCATCTGGTTTGCAGAATTACGTTCCTGAATACAGCTATGTAATAACATACCATGGAAAGCCGTATCAGTCTTGTCTTTACCACCCACTGGTAACTTGTTCTGTGAATTCTCTGGCAGCCTAGAGCCTCTTTTCTCCCCTGCCAGCCATCCCAAGCTCAGCTTGGCAGGATGTGGCCTGGGGGTGATAGAGAAAATACAAATTAGATAAAATTCAAAAGCAGAGGGACACCTGTGGCTCAGCAGTTGAGTGTCTGCCTTTGGCTCAGAGCATGATCCTGGAGTCCCAGGATTGGGTCCCACATTGGGCTCCCTGCATGGAGCCCACTTCTCCCTCTGCCTGTGTCTCTCAAGAATAAATAATATTTTTTAAAAAATGCAAAAGAAGAGATAAAATTATCCCTTTCTTGGTATTATCCATGATGAATTTGCTCATTCAAGAACTATTGAGCAACTCTCAATAGCACTATGAACATTTTGCTAGGAAGTGACAGGCCCCCCAAAAAACAGAAGTCAAGGGCTCCTGTAGACTTTCTGGAGAGGTAAGATGACTGGGCATGGACAGGCAGATAGTGGTGTATAAATGGTTAGAAAGATTAAGTATCTGGTGCATGGTACTGTCAGGGAGTGCTCTAAGAGCTCAAGGAAGTGGAAGTGTGGAGGCCAAGGTGAGGAGCCATGCCCCAGAACAATAAGCATGCACTTCCTGGCACCAGACCCAGCACTGTCTGCAGCAGCAGTTGGGAGCACTTCTGGATTAAGAGCTTTGCAACTCCAGTAGATGGACAGGTGACTTGGATGCCAGGTGCAGGATAGTAGCGTCGATACTCAGAGTTGGCATGGGACAGTCTAGGTCATGAAGCAAAGATTTGAGACATCATGGCCAGAGGTCAAAGCTGTTACTAGGGGGCTTGGGAAATGGGATAGAGAGGGCATGTCTGCCTATGACTCAAGAGAATTAGGCTTAGCAATTGAACATTGGTTAGTAGTAGGATGGTGGCATTTTAGGCTTGTAACAGTAGGGACAGGCTGTACCAGGTATCTTAGGAGTTATACGGCCAGAGAGGTTAAAAGGGGGGCAGCCCAGGTGGCTCAGCGGTTTAGCACCATCTTCAGCCCAGGGCCTGATCCTGGAGACCCAGGATCGAGTCCCAGTCCAGGTCAGGCTCCCTGCATGGAGGCTACTTCCCCCTCTGCCTGTGTCTCTGCCTCTCTCTCTCTCTCTGTGTCTCTCATGAATAAATAAAATCTTTAAAAAAAGAGAGCAGGCAGGGGCCCAGGGAGGAGGCTGCCATGGTGGACCAGGGAGAAGGGCGGCTAGGTCCAGGTCCCCAGTTGATTGAGCAGAAAAGACTGGGCTAAGAAGTATGGTGGACCTTGGGGCAGGCTTCTTGTAAGGGAGAAGGGATGAGCCAAGGACATGCTCATGTTTTCCCCCATTGCATGGTCTTGGCACCCTTGTCCTATTATCCCCACAGAATAAAAAAGAAGATTGTCTATATGTGAGCTATTGTGGCAATTTCTCTGAGGTTTACCTCAAGTTGTCTAGGTTAGGTAAACACTTAAAGACAATCAGATCCAGATTTTTACATTCATGAAGGTGTTATTGAAAACAATTTTTATCTCTAAAATAATCCTCATTTCTAGAGATAGTCAAGACCAATTTGTGAAACAATTCCAGTGTTAACAAACTCGGCCTCATTATTTACATAAGCTCAGCAAGAATGATTGATCATATAAATCCTTCTCAAATCTGCTTTGCTGGAACTTGTTATGAGGAACCTCTAGGTTGAACTTTTAGTAGCCTCTCCAGGCCAGAAGCTAAGCCAAGTACTTGCAATCAATCAGACATGCCTTCAATATCTGTAGATTTGGGCAGATTTGTCTTCACAAGGTCCCCAAGTGACATTCTTTCTTCTTCTTCTTCTTCTTCTTTTTTTTTTTTTTAATTTTATTTATTCATGAGAGACACACAGAGAGAGGCAGACACACAGACAGAGGCAGAAACAGGGTCCATGCATAGAGACTGACGTGGGACTCCTCTGGGATCATGCCCTGGGCTGAAGGCGGTGCTAAACCGCTGAGCCACCCGGGCTGCCCCCGTCCCCACTCCAAGTGACATTCTTTACTCACCTGGTGAGGCTGCAGGTAACTCTGTAAGCAAGATAATCGGGCTAACATTTCCAAGTGGCCTATGGCTCCAGGTTTCATAAAGTCAACTTTAGTTCCTTAAAGCTGTTTGGTCATATCTGAGTCTATGCAAGTCTCTCAAATATGACATTCTAGTCAAAGCATTGGTAAAATAACCAATATTTCCAATGGTGTCCTGTTACAAGAACAGATTCTTATTGAACTTATGCAAATGACTGTGATTGCCATGGACCAATACTTATTGAGACCCTTTGAATTTCAGAGGATTCAAGTAGAGACAAAAGTTAATGCTTACAAATGAATACTTTATCACATTTCTGTAAGTCATGGATATCTTAAGTGAGTGTTTTCTTAGCTTGGAAAAGCAAATATTAGAGAACCAGCAATGTTTTAACCAAGAGTACAACAACTATATATATAATCATTTTCCCCAATTTACTTAGTGTCCCATATTAGGATTTTTGATTAGTTTGAATGCAGTTTAGTTCTGGAAATTATTACCCATTTCAGTTTTAAGATTTTAAAGACATTGGATATCTGTATTTAAAGATCTCAAGATCTTTTATGAAACTCCTTGAAGATGAATCTCATCTTGCAAGAAAATAAGAACAATTATAAATGACCAGACTGAAAAATGGACATGGTTAAAAATCTGAGATGTTACAACATAGCTGGCAAGGAATCTATTTCTGTGACACATAACATTTCAATGATCAAAATATCAAGTGATGACCTTATATTAAAACATATTGAAGCTTTAGGAATTGCATGTAACCTCTAGAATAGTTATAGCATTTACCCAAACATAACCTAAGGCTTATATAACAGTGCTTCCAGAGTTAACATACCAAATACTTTTTTTTTTAATTTTTATTTATTTATGATAGTCACACACACACACACACACACACACACACACACACACACACAGAGGCAGAGACACAGGCAGAGGGAGAAGCAGGCTCCATGCACTGGGAGCTCAATGTGGGATTCGATCCCGGGTCTCCAGGATTGCGCCCTGGGCCAAAGGCAGGCGCCAAACTGCTGCGCCACCCAGGGATCCCAACATACCAAATAAAAAGGCCTAGTGAGTTAAAGAGACTTCACTTACAACTCAAATCTTGGGAGGTTTGTTAAAACCTTAGAAAGTTGTATTTCCATTCCTTAGATCTTTCTTATAGATAGCATTACTTCCCTTATTTTCTTTGCAGTAAGACGTCTAAAGCACAAACCTTCATCCAGTAATCAATGTTTTTACCACTTTATCCTATTTGGAAAAGACCTAGATTATCCAAGCAAAACTTTGTAAGATTTCAGGTTGCCAAAGACTTTGAAAGTTGTCCTAACAATTACTTATGAAAACTTTGAGACAGTTAACCATTATTTCAAGTTATCTTTTGCTAAGAAATTACAGAGATAACATGAACTTACTTTGACCTTCAACAAACCTTGGTAGAATAAAAGTTTCACATTTAATGCTGGTAACTTTAAAGACAGTTCTACCTTAGACCACTTAACTTAGTTTAAGTACCTATTTATCTTCCACCTGGATTCTTCTCATTGTCAATTTTTACCTGAAACACTGGTGGGGAAATCTGGAGTGGGCGTTTTTAAGTCCAGAGGGTGCTCCTCTTTGCTTCTTGAGAGCAAGGGTAGGAGGAGCCAATGGTGCTGGAGGCACCAAGGATGATATAGAAGCCGGTTATGTGGGCTGCACCAAGGTGGTAACATGAAGGAGAAAAACATGAGGAGGGGGGAGGGAGGCAGAAGAGGTGAAGTGCCTACAGAAGGCAGAGAAAGGGTTCCTGGTTCTAGAGCAGACACTATGTTTTCCCGCCAACAAGGGGGGGGGGGTGGGATAGGCAGTCCATGTCAGACCGGAGAAGACAGAATTTCCCTGAAACAGAGTTTTGGCAGCTGCTTGGAAGTATTCCTTAAAGTCCCTGTCCTGAGGTAGACTAAGCACAGTTGGCTCCAATTATAGTCATTAACTAGGGAAATGAATGAGGGAGGAACCCCTACATCTATTAGGGGGAACAGAGAGTCAGAGTCCCTTTTGTCTGGGATGGCCTGTATTTCCTCCAGCAACCTGGGTTTACTTGGAGGAGGCCTACCTAGATCATTATTATCCAATGTCAGAAGGGAGTTTACTAGCCAACATGTTTGGACCATTTGCCCTATTTCCTGCAGAAGAGATCTAATGGATAATCCCAATGAGGCCATGCAGTGTTAGTTAGAGCTCAGTCCTTTTCTAAATTTTGCAATCCGAATTGTTTCCAGTGGGTTAAAAGGCACCCCAAAGAAGAGTCCTTGGAGACTGAAGAGAGGAGCTCCCATGCTCCTAAGGAGTAAAGAAGGTCCATTACCAAAGAAAATCCACGCCCCCCCTACTGCGGGGTGGCGTCCCATGAGCAGGATATGTCAGAGGTTTCTAGTGTCAAAGCAACCTGAGGCATCCCCCAAACAAAATTGCAATGATCACTGCAGCCATTAAAGGCTCCTGTAGGAGGGAGGCCTGCCCATGGACTGAAATACCATGCCTTGAAGGTCGTGCTATGAAGGTCACGCCTTATTTTACCTGGCCTTGAAGGCAAAACCTGCCATTTTTCACTCATGGAGTGTTGTGCCCAAGATTGCATATCTGAGAAACCACCAAGGAGCCCACCAATGCAAACATACGAGGGCTTATTTACAAGCTCGAGCTTGGGTCCAAGTATACCCAACACAACAGAGCAGGGGCTTGGACCCCGAGGTTAAGAGGTGTAGCAGTTTTATAGGTGCCAGTGGCCAATGGGGATTGTAACACGTATAGAAAGTTACATGGTCAAGTCGGTCCACAAGCAGATGACCAATTGAATTACAATTCATCCTATAGGATCCGTTTGAACTAGCCTGTTATTCTGGTCAGAATTGGCGTGCGGGTTTGGTGGGCAAAGAGCAGGGTTTATGTTCTTCGGTGGTTGGGGGGTTCCACAGTCCTATATGAGCCGGTGGCTTGACTAGAGTGGGGGAGTGATTTCTTCCTGTAACCGGGATGGGGTTCAGTTCTTGGTCTGAGATGGCTGACAAAGTACAATGTTAAACCCAATGGCCCCAATTTCTCGGCCTTCACATGGAGAACACTAGAAAAGTTTTACAAGGGGAAATTACCTAATTTCGTAGTTTAAGTGGTTACTAGAGGACATTGACGGACAACAATAAAGAAAGAAATCCATCATGGTCTATGCAATGTTCCAACACGTGTAATTCTTACAGCCAACTTCCCTAGGAAATGGTCCCCAGTTGGTTTTTTTTTTTTTTTTTTTTTTTTTTAAATTTTTACTTATTTATGATAGTCACAGAGAGAGAGAGAGAGGCAGAGACACAGGCGGAGGGAGAAGCAGGCTCCATGCACCGGGAGCCTGATGTGGGATTCGATCCCGGGTCTCCAGGATCGCGCCCTGGGCCAAAGGCAGGCGCCAAACCGCTGCGCCACCCAGGGATCCCTCCCCAGTTGGTTTTAATTCCATTGAGCACTAGTTTCAGCCGGCTCACAGTAGAGATCTCGCAGCTAGAAGCAGCTAGACCAGGGATGTGGAGGGGATCACATTAGACCAATGGGGAGGAAACCTCACACAGGAGTCTTAAGATTGGCAGCCGTCCTGGTTACTTAGGTGGCTGTCCCATGCCCAAGACAGACAACTTTGTATAGGGACAGGAATAAAGAGAGGGCATTAAGTTTCTGGGTCTTATTACTATTCTGGCTAGGGTACTTACTAACTACCAGCCAAAAGGCAGGCTTTCTCCTCCCTGTAGGGTAGCCATGGGCTAGAGGATTGCAGCCTGAGCAATCAGCATGAAAGTGTTCCAATAAGACTGTACTCCTTGAAGGGCCCCTGGAATGAGAGTAAAAGGAAGAAGAGAGAAAGTACTCACCAACTTTGCACTGAAGCTCAGAGTCCAGATGTAAAAGATTCAAAGCCCCATGTAGGGTGCCAAATGACAAAATTTCAGAACATAAGTGAAGTTTGGTGGGGTGCTGCGTCAGGCTTGTGAGGGGTAGCTGATTATATACCCAGGAGTTGGGGGAAGGTAAGCAAAAGGGAGATTTCAAAAGGATTTTCATATGCTAAGGAGGACCTACAGGATACTGGAGGCCTTGCCATTGTCAAGTTAAAGGTTGTTTTTCCCTCTAGCAAGGCATTAACATTAAGACAATTGGAAACTTCTTGAAGAATGTCACACATATCCCACCCTGGATGGGATATCCACCGTGCTTTGTCCTCAGCTAATCCTGTTCCCTCATCAACTGGGTCCCTCACTGATTTCCTGGAAGATGAAGATGCAGACTTTGCTGGTGATTGCTGAATGTGCCATAAGTTAGACAATTAAAAGAGTTAAATTGAAGGAATTCTCTGTCACAAAATCCTCAAGAAATTCCATTCCAAATGAGGAAATGCACAAAGAAAGAGCTGAGACTTTCCTCCTAAGTGTCAACGTGTCCACTTGGCAAATGCCGGATGTTTGCAAGGCAGACAGGCAGCCCATACTCCATCTGATACCTGTGACCAGTGCAGCAGGAAGCCCACATAACCTGGTGTCCCTGGAACCTGACTCGCTTCTTATCTGTGTTTTGATGGTATGCTACTAAAAAAAAAAAAAAAAAAAAAAAAAAAAAAGTTAAAAGACTGTAGTTAAAAGTTAAAGTGGTTTTGTTTCTTTTTAAAGGCACCACATGTGGGTTGTGATTCTTTTTCCTTGATGTGGAAACTGGAGGAGCCCCTCCTCCCTCCCCCCACTTGCTGCATTTCCTGGATGGCAAATGCTCACTCCTGTTCCTGCTGTGCCCTTCCTGAATGTTTCAGCTCTGGGCTCTTTGTGTAGCAGCCTTGATCTGTGAATGTTTGAGTGGAGTGCCTCATGCTTGCTTGGATAGCATTTATTAACCTCGACTAGAACTCATTCTATTTGATCTTCCCCTTTCAAACCAGGGGCTCAACCAAATGGTAAAAAATCAACAAGTCTTTGGATTTGAATTAATAAGGCATAAAAGTTGTGGTTGCCTTAGAAAGAATTAAGCAAGAGTTGCTAGTTTTGGCAGTGGGCTTCCTTATTTTGTACATGGAAAGGCCCTAGGGAGTCCATGAAGTGAGCTGGGCTGGGGGTGGCTGCCCAGTCTGTGGATTCTCCTGCTTGGCCAGGCAGACAGACTGAATTATCTCAGACTTGGAGCCAGAGGTAGCTCCATCCTTACCCCTACATCCCAAGAGGAGAAGCGGAGGTTCACTGAGGGCAGAGGTCAGGGTGGCCCAGGTCATGTTTCTGGTCTGTGGCAGAGGCTCTCAGAACCAGGGCCCATCATCTCAGTCTTGACTTTCCTGGCAGGAGACAAGGACTGGTGGGAGGGATTTTAACAGAAATGAAAAATGTGGAAGCGTTCTGAATGATGTCACCAGGCTCCAGTAGTCCCATCTGTTGGTTGATTGAGGCTCTGGCACCAAAGATGTGGAGGAGGGACTTGGATTCCAGGTGGGGATGGAACCCCAAAGTCTCTCCCTCTCCCTAGTTCCCAAGACATTCTAACTGGTTAACACCTTACAACTCCAGGATATATGACAGCGGAGAAGTGACAGCTTGAGCCAAGAGCCCCTCCCACACTGGACCCAGGTGAAGGGCCAGCCCTCTTTGGCCTGATTGAGCCGCGATCGCATGCTTAAAGCCGGGTCGGGTTCCGGGCCATGCTCCTGCATTTTAAGAGGCTGAGCTGAGCTTTCCGTCGCCGCTGGTGTTCGACACCGAGAGCTCGCCTTTGTCTAGCCCGCCGGGCGGGAGGAGAGCGCTAATCCCTGCTCCGACCCGGCGGGAGGAGGCGCGTCCCGTCCTCCGCGGACTATCTGGTGGCCTCGCGCGGCGCCCTCTGCTCTTGGAGCGGGGCCCCGAGGGACGGAGGCGGCCTCCTCGGGCGGGTGGAGGAGGAGGAATGAGGACGCGGCGCGCCGCGCCCCTGCTGCGCTCCCGTTGACTGACCCGCGGGCGAGGCGGAGGGGCGGAGCGGGGCGCACGGCTCCTCTCGCCTGGCTGCCCTCGGAGCGCACGGGCTGGCCGCTGGCCGCGGTGCTGAAGGGGCGGCCGCGGTGGGGAGGCGGGCCGGGAGCCGCCGGCTAGCACACACCCAATCCGGGGACCGCCCTCCTTCTCCCGGCACGGCGGTGGCAGCCGGCACTGCACGGAGATGCACTGAGAGCGCGGCGGCGGGAAGGCGGCGGCGGCGGCGGCGGCTGCAAGAGCCCCTGCAGCCTCGGGGCCAGACCCACTTCCACACTCGGGAGCCCCTACCTGGGGTGAGTTGGAGCTGGCGGAGCAGGCATGGGGCGGGCGGGTCCCGAGGCATGGGATCTCTTGGGCTTTTAAATTTTCCTTAGCCATTGTAAATTTCTTCCAGCCCCGATCTTGAGCAGCCTACACGACGAGGGCTCAGATCTCTCTGTCCTGGTACTTACCCAGTCCTGGGATAGAGGGCAGTCCCTCTGCCCTCACAAGGCAAGGGACAAAGGGTTTAGCTAGAAGTCTAAGGGCAGTCACTAAGCATGTCCTCTTCACCACCCTGGGTGCTGCTCACTATATGACACTGAAAAGGGATGTTTGCCCAGGTTGGTGTCCCAAGGGCAATACTTTCCTCTCTCTGTGCAGAGGACTGGCCCTGTGTAGACCAGACACTGGAATTCAGCCCAGACAGAGGCCAGCCATCTTTTAGCAGGGAAGGTAGGCTTGAGCCTTCCCCAGGGGCTGCAAGCAAGAGGTAAAGCCCTTTCCCTGCCTTCCTCCAGTCTCCTTAGACACCTGAGCTGCCATTACCAGGGCTTCAAGGGCAAGGGTCACCTGAGTGCACCTGGCTGATGTGAGTGAGCTGGACTGAGGCAGAAGATCTTTGGAGTACATACTGGGCAGGCACTTCCTGCTAGTGTGTGTGTGTGTGTGTGTGTGTGTGTGTGTTTTCCCAGCACGCAAAGGGGATTTTAAACTCCGGTAGTGCCTGTCACAGGAAAAGCCCTTCTCCAGCTGGCCTGTACCTCTGAGTAAGCAGTTTGGGGTCACGCTGGGCAACTACCCAGCCAGGAGCCTTGGGCTTCTTCGGTCCTTAAAGCTGCCCCCCTCCTGCTTTGAGCCATCCACTGAAGGGGGAGATGTGTTTAAACTTGATGGGTCACCTCTGCCTTCGATCCCACCAGCATTCGGTTCCCATCTCCATCACCTGGCAAGGTCAGACATATAGACCTCTTGACTCCTAGAACCTGATGGGTGGGCTGTTGGGGGGCTCTACTACCTTGGCGAAGGACTTTTGGTGGGTGTGTTGGGGAGGTGAAGGGGTGGAAGGAAGGGGGGTGGAGTTGGAGGGATCATCCTCCAGGGCCCCTTAGAAGTCTGGATTCCAAGCCTTGTAAAATGCCTGTTGTAACCAGGTGGATGTACATGAAGCTTCTGAATCTGAATAGGCTTGTTCTGGAGGATCCAGGTCTGGGTTTTGTTCTGACTGTCTAACCTAAGTTATGTGCATTAGAAATGACTCTAGTGGGCAGCGTCCTTGGATCGTTGGATACCTAGTGGTGTTGATTAACTGAAAGAGAGGTGGAAAAGATATGTGAGATGATGTGCTTGTTTTAGGGTCAGTGTGAGCTGCAATGATGCTGCAGTGCTGATTGAAATGTATGCCAAGAATGTGGTAGCATTCCTGGGTACCATTAGGTACCAGGTACCATTTATCTCTGTTCTACAGTGTTCTGTAGAGAGGAAAGGTCATATTGGGGAAAGCATAATAATTGCATATCTAACATATACTTGATTTACATTATTCATGACCACTTTTTTCCCATCCCAAAGCATCTTTGTTTTGAGTAGGTAAGTTTTGACCTACCATTTAAACACTTTGTATTTTGGCCAGATGAATAAACCTCTTTAGAGAGTAGTTGTCTGGAAGGATGGCTGACTCATAACTGTACTTTGACATCCTTGCTGACTTGGTTCATAAAATTATGAAGTCCAAAATACATTAACTGCAGGCTTGCTGAGCAGCAGGCCATTGCTTTTGCTTTGGAAAAACAATGTATTTGAGCTTTGCCTGTTGTTTGTTTTGAAAATACATTTATAGGCCTAAAGTTTTCTTTAACTAGATCAAGTGGAGGTATATATTTTTTTAGCATGCTCTAAACCTGTAATGCAATCAGGCTACCTATTTTTATTAACAATCTTAGCAACTTAAAACCTCCTCAATAATTAAGGTGGGCTCAAGTTCTCCTCTGTAACTGAGAAAGATAACATTTGAGGGTTGTCTAGGTGATACATAGTCCTAGATCCAGTTCACTGTCACTGTTCAGAAGTCGCACACTTGGTTATATCCCATGCAAGCCTTCATCTATATACAATTATAAAATATGCATGAAAAAATATGAACAGAACCTTTCTGACTGGATTTCTCAAGGCCAAGGCAGAAAATAAAGATATAGTGATGAATATATGGCAATAGAACAAGTTTCATTTTGGTGAAAATAATTCATCTTGGGTTCCTGCTAGAGTGCTATTAGGAATGGTGATAATACCTATGTTGTGTAAAGGAGTGAAGAAAAGGCCTCATTCTGTAGATTAAGAGACCCCAGTTAAAATTCCCATTTCACCTCTTATTAACCATATGCCATGATTTAGTCTCTCTCAGCCTCGGGGTTGGTTTTTTTTTTTTTAAATAAGATTTATTTATTTATTTATTGAGAGAGAGAGCAGGGGGAGGGGCAGAGGAAGAGACGCAGACTCCCTGTTGAGTGCGGAGCTTGTTGGGTTTGATCTCATGACCCTGGAATCATCACCTGAGATGAAATCAAGAGTTGGACACTGAGCCATCCAGGTGCCGCCTGAGCCTCAGTTTTATCATTTGTAAGATAGAGAAAGTAACAGCTGTGTGGTATGTCAGCTTAGCACAGGATTGTAGGGGCTCAGTGTTATCCTTGATATGTCTTGCCATAGTCTACTGCCACTGGTTACTAGAAAAATCTGAGCAGATTGGGACAAAAGTCCCCACACACTGATGTTTTTACTGAAATCATGACGGCTGTGAAAGGACTCAGTAGTTTGCTTTGGGGTAGCCTGGTCTTGCTGGAGGTGGTGTTCCTGAGGTGGGGGCTGTCTTTGGGTCTGCTGTCATTCAGGGACCTTGGCTGGCCAGCAGTGAAGCTCTGGCAAAAGACAAGGGGAGTGTTCCCTCCAGGAAGAAGGGAGCCTCCATGCCAAAGGCCATGAGGGGAGTCTCTGTGCAAGAAACCTCTTCCAGGAGAGGCTATGTGGCAGGGGACATTTTCTTGTGGGAGGCTACTACTTGCTGTCTCCCCTGAAGTTCTCTCTCTCTGACACTGGTTTTCCTCCAACAATGTGTGTCCTGTTTATGTCCCCAATACCCTGTGGTAATAGCAGCTGACACTGACTGGGCTTTCCTGTATAACTCAGTCCTCATAACAACCCTGTGAGATGGAACCATTACCATACCCTATGATATGCATGAGATTAGATCACACGTGTCCAGGTTCTGACTGTGGCACCTGCCTGGCTGGCATGGGGAGAAAGCCTCAGAGAAGAGCTGATGGCATGAAAAGGGCGACCAAGCGACACACCCATAGTCCCCTTGATCACTAGGCTCACAATCCAGTGCTCCCTTCTCGTGCTGAGTTGATGGCCACCCATTGCCGAGTGGCTAGAGGAGAAAGAATAAGCAGGGGTTAGGATCAGCTGTACAGAATCACGACTTGGAGCAGTTAGTGTCTGAGACCTTCCCTTTTAGGCTTGTCGGGTCTTCCCATCCTCGCCCGGGGATGAGGCATGTTTGTGATTGGGCAGCAGGGACAGCAGCCACAGTGGTCAGCAGGGCTGGAAGGTAGAAGGGCCCTTGGAAAACAGTAAGGCCATCCTCTCCTGATATGAAGAGCCCAAGGCCCAGAGGGAATGAATCACCCCTGAAGGTGGGAGGAGTGGAGAGAAGGGTCTTTATTCCATTCCCCAAGGCAAGAGTCTCTCCTAATGCTGTGCCTTAGTGGTGCCTCTCCAAGAATTCTGGGGTGTTGCTGGTAGTCTGTCAGAAAGGGCATCCTAAGTCCTGGGACCTCCTCTGATCCCAGAGATGCCCCCGAGGTGGACAGATCCCATTGCCCCTGGCTCCCCCGCCTGGGAACCAACTCCATCTGGCCTCCACTGGCACATAGTAGCCATTTGCACACTGTATTGATTTCCATTTCCTGAGGTGATACAGTAATTTAAAGGTGATTCAGTTGAGTTTCTAGTTCCCTTGGCTTGAGACCTTTCTTCCAAAATGCCTGCTGCTAACAGCCTGGGTACTAGGCATTGATATAAAAAAACATGTTTGTTGCCCATAAACCTGAATTATTTATGAAGAATGTGGACTCTTACAGCTGCTTTGCACACTCTTACAGCTGCCCCACCTCAGCAGTTACTTAATGAGCACACCCATGAGCTTGCTTCTTAAATTGGATGGCATTTTATGACGCTAAACCCATTGCCACTCCTGCCAGCATGTTGCTCTCCTTCAGTCACTGGCCTCATGAACCCCAGCTCCTGCAAGCTTCAACTCCTTCCTCTCCTTGCTGCCTGACGTCATGCCCTGTCCATTCTGTCACACTTTCTCTGGATTCTCTCCTTGTCCTGCCACCACTGCCCTCATTATTGGTGACTCCCTGCGTCGGGAGGGTCCTTTTAGACATGCCCCTCTATGCCTCAGGCAGAGTTATGTTTCAGGAACACTGGTCTGCTCTTTTCACTGCTTTCCTGTTGAACCTTCCCTTGCTCCCTCCTGCCCTGGCCCCCTACTGCCTCCAGGGTACCAGGGCAGATGCCGCAATACAGCCTGAAAAGCCTTTCTGCAGGCTGGCTCAGCTCCCTGCAGCACAAAGCACAGAGCCATGGCTTCTTGTGCAGCCCGACTCTCCCTCCTCCCCCATGCTGTGTTCCTCCTTCCACCTGGACATGTCCCTTCCCTCTCCTACCTCCTCCAGGCCTAGCTTCAGAGCTATCTTCTTCAAGATGCCTTCCTTCTCTGACTGTTCCTCCCCTGCACAGACCCAGAGCACACTGGCTCAGTCGCCCATTAATGATTCTGGGCAATAGTGATGCCCAAGTGAGGGTTATGGGTTGTATTGTGTACCCCCCAAAAGATATATTAAATACCTAACCCCTCAGTACCTGTGAATGTGACTGGAACTAGGGTCTTTGCAGATGCATCAAATTAAGATGATGTCATGAGTGGTACATAATCCAATACAACTGGTCCCCTAATATGAGGGAAATATGGACTCAGACACAAAGGGGATGGTCATATGAAGACGGAAGCAGAGATGACACTTATGCTACTGTAAGCCAACAAATTTCTGCGACCACCAGAAACTAGAAGAGGCAAGGAAAGATCCTTCTCTATAAACTTCAGAGGGAGCATGGCTCTACCAGCACCTTGATGGTAGACTTCTAGTCTCCAGAATTGTGAGACATTAAATTTCTGTTGTTTGAAGTCATCTGGTTTGTGATGGCCCTAGGAAACTAATACAGTGAGTACACCTCCTCCCTGGCCCTCAAGGTACTGACCTTGTATTTGCAGGGGGACAGTCAAGATCCTTATGAATCAGCGTGATGAGTGCAGCAAGTGATGAGTGAAGGTTTGATGAGCACCCTGAGGAAGGGTCCTTCCAGGATCCCTGGGTGGCGCAGCGGTTTGGCGCCTGCCTTTGGCCCAGGGCGCGATCCTGGAGACCTGGGATCGAATCCCACATCGGGCTCCCAGTGCATGAAGCCTGCTTCTCCCTCTGCCTGTGTCTCTGCCTCTCTCTCTCTCTGTGACTATCATAAGTAAATAAAAATAAAAATAAAAATAAAAAGGAAGGGTCCTTCCATCCCCCCTCTGTGCAGTGGCAGCTGTCAAGTAAAGCTCCCTTAGGGAGGGGCCCACACCCAGTTTCCAGAGATGACAGCAGCCAGTCAAGGGAAGGAAAGACCAGGCATCTCAGCCAGGTGAGCAAAGGCAAGGGAGGGAAGAGCAGGGGTGAAGCCAAGGAGTAAGAAGTGAGGAATTTCTGAGGCCCACTAGGCTTAAGCTCCTTGTGGGCTGTGCTTTTCCAAGGAGTTTGAATTTGAACTTGCTGCTGTGGGTATCAGGGAGCCATGGAGAGGAAGTGACAGCAGATGTTGTATTTTCAGTAAATTGTCCTATGGCAGCTTGAAGGATGGATCAGAAGGGATAAATATTGAAGCTGAGACCTTGGAAGTGAGCTGGGGCATGGCTTATTCCTCCCAGGTGCAGAATAGGGTATGGATTTGCAAAACATTTTGAAGTTAACATCCTTAGGACTTGGGGCCACATTGCGTGTAGGGGCCTCAAGGTGAGGGAGAAGCCATAGGAACCCACCCTCAGGTCCTCAGCCTGGTGCCTGTGGCCAGAAAGAATTGTCTGGAGGGGGAAAGGTTGTCATGAAGGAGCAGAGGAGAGATGCTGGGCTCAGTTGGGGACAGGTTGAGTGTGGGGGATAACTAGTTGGCCTTGGAAATCTGGAGCTTGAAGGGGAAGACCATAGCAATGGTACGTATGGGGAAACATGAAGAGGGAGACAGGACAGTGAGCCATGGGCATGGGCACCATTACTTGGGCCCCACCCAGCAAGGAGTGAGAAAGACATGGGAATGAGGACTGACTCTTGCCTGGGAGGGGGGAGAGAGGAGGTTGGAGGGCAACCAGTGTGTGGTTACACGACCAGGACGCATGGGATTTCAAAAAGAGGCCTCCGGTGTGACTCATGCCTGCCACACTAAGGGCACTAGAGAGGGCATCAGATGGGGCTGCTGCATTTAGGGATGGCTCTTTTGAATAGCATCTGTCACTTCATCCCTGCATCTTCAGTCTACACTTGCCTACAACATCCTCTCCTTTTCTGACACTTCTCCTGACACCTCTCTGGACCATGCAACCTGGAGCAGTCCTGGTGAGGTGAGCATAGGTGGATGTCTGGCCAACCACATGGTGGCCTCTCCTGAGCCTCATCCATGAACCACAGCTGCTACTCTTAAGGTCACTGGTGTCCTGCCTGTGAGTATCTGCCAGCAGCCTTGTGGCTGAGGGTGGGGTGAGGCCTCCAGCCTGGCCGAGTGACAGGTGCCTTTTTGCCTCCCATACCTGGTTGCAGCTATGTCCATTCTTTGCAGGGCCCGTCACCATGGGCGGCTCTGCTCCTCCGCCTCATGGGGATTGTGCCACGGGTGCGTCAAATGATCCAGCCCCTCTCTGATTGCTGCCTGCCAGGTTGGTCTGTGTGCACTGATGTGGTGGCTTCTCTGATGTGACTTCTGGGCCCTCCTGCCCCCAAACTCACTCATTATGTACCTCCCTTCATGCCTGACCTTCTACCATTAGAGAGTCTTTTGTAGGGTTTCACAGGTTTCAACATGAGCCGGAGTTGATTCTGGCACACTCACCAATTGTAATTTGTTGAGAGATGACATTTGTTAGGAAATACAAGATTGTAAAATATTTAAATGACTCTAAAATATATAACATAAAATTTAGTCATCTTTCATTACCTCCCTCCCAAGAAATGTACACACCCATTGGTTAGCAGGGTGCTTTTCCAGATCTTTTCTCATGCTTTTACAAAGCCATGTAAGTACACACACACACCCACACATGTACTTACATATATGTAAATGAGATCATATTGTGGATGTTGATAAGCAGCTTGCTTTTTCCCTTACCAATATATTTTGGAGATCTTTTTTGTTGTTGTTGTTAAGATGATTTATTTATTTGTTCATGAGAGACACAGAGATAGAGAGAGAGAGAGGCAGAGACACAGGCAGAGGGAGAAGCAGGCTCCATGGAGGGAGCCTGACGTGGGACTCAATCCCGGGTCTCCAGGATCACGTCCTGGGCCGAAGGCGGTGCTAAACCGCTGAGCCACCTGGGCTGCCCTATTTTGGAGATCTTTACATGTCAACACAAATAGACCTATCTCATTTTTAAAATAACTGTATAGAATTCTGAAGTATATCATAATTTATTTAATCATTTCCCTCTTGATGGACAGTTAGGTTCTTTATGTTTTACTACTATTTCACGGAGTGCTTAGTGGACCTTCTTGTGTGTACAAATTAATGCATGTGTGTATAGATTCCTAGAAGTAGAATTGCTAAACTACAAGAGGATACCCATGATGGATACCAACAGACACTATCAAATTTTCAGCCAAAAAGAGGGCATAAATTTATATCTCCCAATGGTACGGATTATCAACAGAGGCTACCCCATCATTCTTTTTATGCTTTGTTGCTCTGATGTGTGAATGATAAGGCATTTCTTTGCTCTGTTTTGCATTTTCCTTATTACCAATAGAGATTGAGTATACTTTTATCTCTATTGACCAATCATGCACATTTTGTGACTTGTATGTTCATATTTATTGCCATTTTACTGTTTAGATATTTGTCTAAATATTACTGTGTAATATTGTGTAAATATACTGTTTAGATATTTGTATAAAAATATTGATTTGTAGAAGCTCATTCTGAGTTATGGTTATTTCTCCTTTGTCAGTTATTTATTTTTCAAGTGTTTTCTGTGTTGCTTATCTTCTAACTAGATTTATGGGGGCTGTGGAGTTTCTAAACCTTCGTGTTGTAGCATCAATCAATTAGAGCCTTATTTTTTAGTAGTGGGGAGAAGTGGAGCTTAGAAGTTTAAGATGTTGCATCAGTGACCCTTCTTGGTTTGTACTTGCTCTTTGACTATTTTTTTTAAAGATTTATTTATTCATGAGAGACACAGAGAGAGAGGAGAGACATAGGCAGAGGGAGAAGCAGGCTCCCTGCGTGGAGCCTGATGCGGGACTTGATCCCAGGACCCCGGGATCACAGTCTGAGCCAAAGGCAGATGCTCCACCACTGAGCCACCCAGGTGCTCTTTGACTTTGAACAGAACACCTTAAGTTGACTAAACTTTCATTTTGTACAGTGCTGTCTGTCCTGCCCAGCCCCATTCCAGCTGCGATGGGGATCACGGGAGAAGGTGTTTTGCAGGACATCATAGTCGTTCTGAATGTCACAATAGAATGAATTCATTGATAGACATTGGGACCCAATTTTCCAGCACAGGCCTTTGTCTGAGGCAGTGGTTTTCAGGACTCCCAAGACCCTGCCTCAGACCTTGGTTATGTTTCCTACGTGTCTTTTGAGTGCCTGCCTTGTGTTGGTGATGTTGTCCTCAGGGCTCTTCAAAGGGAGGTATATTTGTTTGCTCAGGCTGCCATCAAATACCATAGACTGGGTGGCTTACGCAACAGAAATGTATTTTCTCACAGTTCTGAGATCAAGGTGTCAGCAAGTTTTGATTCTTCTGAGGCCTCTCTCCTTAGCTTGTAGGTGGTTGCCTTTTCACTGTCTCCTCGCATGGTTGTCCTCTGCTCTGTATGTGTCTATGTCCTGATCTCTTTCTTATAAAGACACCAGGCCTATTGAATGGGGGCCCATCTATATGACCTCATCTTACCTCAGGCAACTCTTCAAAGGCTGTGTCTCCAAATATAGTCACATCCTCAGGTACTGCAGGTTTGAACTTCCACATAGGAATTGAGGTGGGTGGCAGGGAGGGACACAGGTCAGCCCATAATAAGGAGCCAGCACTCTGTCTGGCTGAGAATCAGGGAAACAAGGCTCAGAGAGGCTCCTGGACTTATTTCACATCACCCAGCGAGCAGGTTGCAGCTCTGTGCTCAGACCCACACATCTGACCCCTAAACGCAGGGCAGCCTGAGTGATGTTGAGACCTGATTTGGCTCCGCTGCTGTGACTTCCCATTCATTGGTCCCATTCTGTTCCCTTGCCATCCTGTTGCCGTAATCTTACCCCATGCTCCCTGAGCAGGGCACCTACTCCCAGCTGACTCCTCTGTACTTCCTTTGGCCCCTTGGGAAAGGGTTTCAGATAATTCATTTGATTGAATGTAGCTTGCTCAATTTTTGTTGTTGTGGAGAAAGATTGTGGAAAAAAGTAAGATAAAGAGCATTTGGAATATAGGTAACTCCCTAGGAATCTCACACCCTCACAAAACTGTTTTTGATTTTGCATGTTACCTTCTCTTCTGCAGCCTGCACATACACCTATATCTCATATCTTTGGCATGATATTACACATGGCCATCATGCTCTGCCTTTTTCACCCCACATTATAACTAACAGTGTCTCTGTCTTTATAATGATCATTTTAATGGCTGTGTAGTATTCCACCAAGTTGATGTACTCTAATGTTCTGAATTATCCTCTGATTTTTGTGAATTTGAGTTTCTCATTTATGCTATTACAGATAATGACGCAATGAATGTCTTTGTACTGAAAGCTCTCTGCTTCTCTTGAATTATTTCCAAAAGGAATGTTCCCAGGAGTCAGATTACTGAGTTAAGGGAAGCAACATCATCACAGTGCCTCCATGAGTTATAATATCTCTTTCTGGAATGAACATACCGATGTTCCGTGCCACCAACAATGAATGAGCATACCAGCTTCACTGTCATCTCACTTGCATTTAGTGTTAATAATTAAATACATTTTGGGCCATTTTAATATACTTAAAAGGATACCTACATCAAGACTGCTTTAATTTGTACTTTTTAAATAACCAAGCAAGGAGGAGGAGCATTCTGCAGTAGATTTGTATTTTTAATGATTTCTGTTATCGCTCTCTTTAACATAAATTTTTTTTTTTAAAAAAAGGAATAATTGAAGACCAGACAAATGGATAATAATCCCCTGGGAACCCCAGCTCTTTGATCATCTTGAGGGATTTGTTGGTCAAAGTGATATTTAGACCTCAGCAAGCAAAAGGCCTTTTGGTCGATAACTGGTGTAAGCAATTGAATGGGCCACCTGGGCCAGCCACTTCTGGGAGCAGAAAGGACTAAAAAGTGCCAGCATCCTCAGAGCTGCCTGATGGGATGTGACCCCAGTTCTCATGGGGTCCTCCAGCAACCTGGCCCTCAGGCAGGCCACTCCTTCCAAACATATGTGCAGGGATACAGGGCAGCCCCTGGGTCACTCTAGAACAAAGCCCACCAGGCTCAGCTCCCAGAGAGGTGACCTCTAGGGCTGCTACTAGCAGCATAAGGCACATGCAGGCACCATTCCTAGTAAAATCTGTCGCGTGTTTCCTGTTTTTCAAACTGGTTTGAATAGTGTGCTCTCTTCTACTCCATCTTTCTGATCTAAAATAATCAACAATTAATTGAAAATTTTTCCCCCTCGGAAGTTTAATTGCTTAGCAACACATTATTATAAATTGCTCTCAAATTAGTTCTTTGGCTTTGGTGCAGACTCATTTATTAATGATGATACCAGTCAGCATCTCTGTGTAGCTATTCTTAGAACATTGCTGTTTTAAAGAGCTTCATTCTTAAGATATCTCCATAAGAAACTTGTATGCTACACAGACCCTTGGAGTGCTTGATTCCCTAGACAATATAGAGGTCAGTGCCTCTCTCCTGTGGTCCTGAGCCATTAGTGATAAACCAGAGGCCCAGAGGGGCAATCAAATATTTCTTAGTTCCACAGCAATGGAAGGCCGTGGCCAACTCAGGTCAGGAAGCCACCATTGGATCTTGCCCCTGTAGGCCCCTCCAGTCTGTCCAGTCGAGGTCTGGGCAAGGGCAAAGGTGCTGAGGGGAAGGGGCTGCATGGTGGTGTGCACAAAAAATGCCATATACAAGGGGCCATGGGGTGGGAAGAGAAGGTTGTTGATGGAAAGCTTGGGAAGGTAAGAAGGGGGTGTGGATGTGTAGGCTTGGCCAAGTAGGGCTCTTGATAAAGTGGCTTTCATTGATTGGTTTATCAATGAATTAATTTATATGTTTAGTCCTGTGCTCATTCATTCAATGTGTGCCTACCACATGCTAGGCCACCTGAGAGGCTGGGAACAGTAAGAAAAGCGACAATCTCTGCCTTCAAGCAATTTGCAGTCTGGTGTGGGAAATATCAAGTAAATAGGAACCCCCACCTTAGGACAAGGAAGGTCCCGGGAAAGAAAGAAACCCAGGGCATTCTGGGAGCCCAGACTGGAAGAAATTCGCCTGTAATCCTCGTATTTTAACATTTCTGGGGATAGATAGTTTTCACACAATTATAAATATATTGCATGATTTGCCTTTTTTCCTCAGCATTTTTTTTAAGCACAGTTTTTTTTATTTCTGCAGAGTCATCCCATACATAAGTTTGAATGGCTCCATAATATTCCATGAAGTTCAAGAAATAAACATTTGCCTGCTCTTAGGGTCTTGGGTTGCTTCTAGGTTTTTGCAACAAATGGCATTGGATACAGAGCTTTGTGTTCCTTTCCCATTTTTTGCTTGTGATGAATCCCAGGGGATTCGCCATTCTGGGCTGGAGGATGTGGACGTGTGTTTGTGGTTCTTAGCTTCTACATGCTCCCTCACCCCTCCTGTGGCCTCATACTAATTTCCAGGGACCTGTTTCTCTGTTGCCTTCAGTACTGGGATGAACAACAAATATACCCACCTACCCCACACATGCATGCATGTGTGAATTTTAGTTGAGTGGATATGTGTACCACTGAACAAAGGAGACATACTGGAAACAGTGCCTGCATAACAATGTTCTGGTAGCAAGTAGAAGTTGGGGGGTGGGGGGCAGCCTCCAGGGAGGCTGTTGCAGCAACCGCAGCAGCCCAGGGGGGATGTGACATGGAATATGTCACCATAGACACAAGGGGAAGCCAAAAACTCTGGTGACCACATCAACTGGCCTCGATGTAGGGTCAGATACAGCCTAGAAGGAGGGTGGCAGTTGCCTCCAGGCTTGTCACTGCAGGGTATTTGGAGTGAGTGGATCTCAGGTAGGTCACAGAGTTAGTGCATTTGACTTTCAGATGTCATGTTAAGGGTGTTGGTGGCGTGGCCGTCCACCTAGAGCTGTTCAGGAGCTGCCCTCCATGAATGAATGCGGATGGAGGGACAGGAGCTGGTTGGGGTTCGGCCTCACCCTCACACACAAGGACAGGAAGGAAACTTGGACAGGCCTCAGGGTAGCCAGCAGAGCTGTTGAAATTACCCACTGGTCATCTTACACTCTATCCCTTGGCTTTCTTGCTGCTAAGACATCTTGGCTAATATATCTTCTCCTTTAAGGACAAATCGGCACTCTTCTGGCTGCCCGTGAAGCAAGGTGGCAGATTTTTAAAGTATTTCCCATGAGTAGAGTCTGATAATTGTTTGATGTGGCTAATAGCATAAAACAATTATGTAGAAAGGAGAAAATTTGTATGTATTTGCCTTAGTAGGACTGCATGATTTTCTTTCCTCTTTCTCTTTACTGTTTTGCTTTCCTCCCTGGGTGCGTTTTGTTCCCTATCTCCTCCACTATTCAGCTGTCAGCCAGGTGCAGCTCTGAGGGAGGGGGGTGAGGAGTCCAGCATCTGCTCATGGTGAGGATATGAGGTACTCAGCCCCTCTGCCCTCCCTTCCTCAGCTCTAGATGGAGGGCACAGCTCCACATTCGAAAGATTCTTCCAGTTTGCAGAGTCCATGATACAGTATCTGGTTAAATACCCTGGGTTGGATTATTCTTCCACACGCAGATCCTTTCAAAATTCCCTGTGTGTTTATAAACATTACCCAAAGCACTGTTCCAGTCTCACCACACGTTTCCTGATGAGACCTCTGGGAGCCTGGGGAGCAGCATTCTGCTTAAGGAACCCCACAGAAAGTGGTTGAGAGTGTGCCTCCAAGATCAGCCAGAAGAGGCTGGGTCCAAGCCTGGTGACCCTAGGCAAGTCACTTTACCTCAGAGCCTTAGTCTGTTCATCTGTAAAAGAGGATGTTGGTGGAACCTACCAGAGGCTATTGAGTGGGGATTAAATGAGGCACTGCAAGAAATGTAGGTAAAGTTTGAAGCCCAGCACTCAGCATTCAGTCAGCACTCCATCACTGGTAACCGTTTGCATTATTATGCTCTTCATTTTGTAGCCAAAAAATCAAGGCCCAGAGTGGCTAGATGCCTTATATCCCCTGGGCCAGCAAATCTAACACAATTGCTCTAGATCAATTCTCTAGATAGAAGAAATACTCAGTTGCTTCAAAGGCCTAGAGGAAATAATTGGCACAGCACCACCTTCCCTGAGTTTATTATGCTGTAACCAGGAGCTTCATTGTATATTTGAAAACCTTTAAATTGGCAAAACTTGATTCCATCTCAATAGATTACACTTGATACATTTCCTTGACTCCTCTCCTGTGAAGAGACGGTGTTGGGATGGAGCATGGGCTAAAGCCCAGTCCCAGGGCCCAGAGTTTGTAGACCAGTGGGGAAAACAAGACCTAAACCCAGCAGAATAAGGCAAGGTGGGGGGTGGGGGGCACCAACAAGGAGGGCCAGCCTGGGTTTGGACTGCCTTCCAGTGACTGTGTGTTCAAGCCAAGTTGTCAGTGTGGCTGGAGTGAGGGAGGGAGGGTAAGAAGATGGATATGCTTGTGGGGACTTAGAGGTCACTGAGACCACTTCACTGAGTGGAAGTGTGAGAGTCTGAGATACCTGGAACAGGATCTCTAGGCTGTTACATTGAGTGTAGGCTGTGGGGGCCAGGGTGAAAGTGGGAGACCTGCTGGGAGGCTCTCTCTAGAAGAGTCCACAAGGAAAATGATGGTGTGTCTGGCCAGGATGGCAGCAGTGGGGGTGGTGAGAAGGGAGGGGATCCTGGCTGTATTCTGAGTAGAACTTGTTGGGGTGTGCTGACCAATAGGAGGTGGGTCTAAGAGACATAGGAGTCAGGGATGACTTCTGGGTTTCTGTCCTGAGCAACTGGAATATTGGCACCACCCCAGCTGAGGGGGTAAGGACTGGCGGAAGGGCAAGGATACAGGTCTAGGAGGCCATTGGGCTCTTTGATTTGGACATCTGGGTTTGTGATGCCCATTATGCACATTCCATGGAGCACTCCTGCAGGCAGCTGGACAGGTGAACTGTGTTCAGGAGGTCTGAGCAGAGACAGACATTTATCCCCAGGTGCCTGCAGCCCTGTGGCAGCAGCGATAGCTGGACTCCCCGAGGCCCGGCCTGTTGCCTTCCTCCGGAAGGGTGGACAGGTGTCTGCAGGTGGGCAGACACAGGTGCACCAGGCACACCAGGTGCCACAAGGGAATCAGAGGGTGACCAGGTCTCAGAGGTGACCCCGATTTCCTGGAATCACCGCCAGGCCCTGGGCCATCCCCATTTCCCACATGGCCCGTAGCTCTCAAGGGCATCTTTCTTTACCTTTGAAATAAAACGACGCCAATCCTGCTACTGCAGGAGGTGACACTTTCGCTCGCATTTTCTCATTAAAATGTGACGTTTGGCTGAGGAGCACACCCGACATCCGTCCGACCTTGGTGCCCCAGGGGGGGTCGCAGGGGCGAGCAAGCGGCGTGCGGGCGAGGGGAGCGCTCCTGGGAGAAGGGGGGGGGCGGCCGCAGCTCGCGCTCCGCTGGGCTTCCGCGGCGCCGACGGGGTTAAGGCCCCAGCACCGGGCGGGCGGGCAGCAGTGGTGCATTGTGGTAACGCGCCGCCCGCACCGCCAGCCCGCGCCGCCTCCGCCGGGAGGCCCGCCGAGCTGCGCACGCGACCGCGGGAGCCCCTGCGCCCGGCGCCATGTAGCGCGCGGCGGCTCGGAGGCCGTCCCGCCGCGGGGATGAAGGGACGCGGCTGCTGGGAGTCGGCCTCCGTGCGCTCCTTCTGCAGCTCCGGCTGCCTGAATAAATTTAAGAAGGGTTAGTGCTGCCCGGCTTCCGCCCAGAGGCCAGGCTCCTGCGCACGCCCACCGGAGCCGGGCTTACTGCATGACCATTCCACGCGAGCCTCTGATGTCACCCCCTGGCGCGGGGCGGCCGGGGAGCCTAGGGGAAACCCCTGTCCCGGCCCCGCCAGCCTGTGCTCTCCAGCCTGTGCTCTCCGGACTCGCGTCAAGTGCGGGGCATCTTGGAGAGAGGGCGAGAGACACATGCGTCTGATTAAGCTCTGCGAAAACGAAAGACCATATAATCCAGAGCTTTCTGGAAATAAGGGGCGGGGGGTGGAGGGGTGGAAGAGGGAGCAGCAGGTACCCGTTTAAACCCACCTTCCTTTCCCAGAATCTGCTTGGGGCCCTCGTGCCCCTGGAGTCCTGCCAGAATAACTGCTTTGTCCACAAGGGCCTCGTCCTGGGGCCCGTGGTGGCAGCTGTGCTCAGTGCCTGACCCCACCAACTTCTCTTTACCCTTTGAGCAAGCTGCGACAGATCAGGAGAGTCCGTGTAAGTGGCCGCCTGGGTGTAAGCAAGGACCAGCCTTGAGGATGCCCTCCCAGGGCGGTGCTCTTGAATGACACCAGGGCTTGATCCTCTGAGAGACCTCGGCCAGCAGCTGTTAAGGTTGAAGCCTTGCAAGCTGGTTAAGCCTCTGCCTGCAATTCCTACTGCTTGAAATTTGCATTATTGGAGATTTTACAGGAGTGAAACTTGCTGTTTACCTTATTGTTTCTGTTATAGTTTAAAACTCTAGGGAAAATACGGAATTCTTCAACTCTGTAGATCTAGAAAGGTACAGACTCGTTAAATTCACTTAACACTGATTTCATTTGAAAGAATTCCTTTTAGAAATTAACTCCCTCTGATCTATAATAAGCCTTGTAATTAATTTTGCTGACTGGTTACACTAATGGCTTCGTGAGGCCCTCCCTGATGTAGGGCAGACATTTTCGAAGTTATAGACTCCAAGCCTCAATCTTGGAGTCAGGTTTAATCATGCAAATTCTGAAAACACCATCTGAAGTCTAAGGGTGTTTGTAATTACAAACATTTGAGATTTATTGAGCTGGTGCTGTGACTTCATCTTGAGAATCCTTTACATAAACTGACAAGTGAATTTTGTATAAAGTATGTCTTCTGATTTAAGATTAGTTTTAATTTCCAATTTTTATTTTACACAGAGTGTCCTTTTAAATAGTTTTTCTTCTGTTCGCCTGCCTGGTGATTTTCTTGGTTGCCATTCTCTAGAACATTTGCTGCTGGTAGGGAGCATTGGGCCTGGTGTCCATTTGCTTTCTGCTTTGTTGTGAGAGATGCTCACAGATGAGATGCTTTTTTTTTTTTTTTTTTGCAAGATTTTATTTGAGAGAGAGAGCATGCACAAAAGTGGGGAGAGGCAGAGGGAAAAGGAGAAAGAATCTGAAGAAGACTCCCCGCTAAGCGCAGAGCCCAGGGTTGATTGCACAATGGTGGAATCATGACCTGAGCTGAAACCAAGAGTCTTAACCAACTGAGCCACCCAGGCTTCCTGAGGATGCTCATTTTTGGTCTGGAAGGTCAAACACTTGTACCTCAGGACTGTTGGCAGAGTAACCTCTGACTGCTAGATCCCTCCAGACTAGGCCTTCCTTCTTACGCCTCCTGTGACTCCCACTCTCCACAGTGGGTCTGGGGAAAAGAAGGGGAGGAGGTTGTGTGTGTGCGGGTACCCTGCTAAGCTCAGGGCCTGGAGCAGAGCTTGTTGGGCTGTGGGAGGAGGCCCAGGAGCCAGCACAGGGCTAAAGAGCAGCTAGGATTAGGCTTCTGTGTCAAGATGCCCTAGGGGCAGACTTCAGAGTGTGTCCCACTGCTGCCCTGTGTGAGTCAACACCCTGCACTGACAAACAGAACATGTCTGTGGGCGGGATACTGCTTGCAAACCTGGCCAGCTAAAAAGAAGGAAAGCAGAGATGGGGACTTCAGGAGGTCTGGTCAGTGGTCTGTTCTGGGAGGGGCATGGGGCCCTCATCCCCAGCTTGCAAATGAGGTGAGACTGGCCTCTTTGTTTCAGCCACATTGAAAGGTATTGCAGTGAGAGGCTACTCTAGACACATTTCCCCTTAGAAAATGGTCCTAGTGAAATGGTGCAGGTTGAAGAACTAGCTGGGCTCACAGCCTGCCCAGGGGATTAGGGGCCGATGTCCAGACAGTGATCATTTAGGTGGCAGGATAGCATCTGAGCTTGTGGAGGCTCATCACATGGACTATTAACTCTGTGGGGGATGGTAGGGTTCCCACAGTGGATCCAGGGTGTCAGGAGACCTGAGCACCTATCCTGACTCTATTGCTGGGCTGTGTCACCATGGACAAGTAAGTCCCTATCCCCTTGTGGGCCTCAGCAGCTGCCACCTCTGTAAATGACAGGGGGAGGAGTGGGTTGGAAAGGGCTGATGCCCGTCTTGCTCTCAGGTCCCGCCCTAGGGAAGGGGACAAGAGGCTGAAGACAGGTCCTGAAGACAGGAGGCTGCTCTTCAGCCAGTAA
Organism: Vulpes lagopus; assembly: GCF_018345385.1. Classification (NCBI taxonomy): domain Eukaryota; kingdom Metazoa; phylum Chordata; class Mammalia; order Carnivora; family Canidae; genus Vulpes; species Vulpes lagopus. Next base: position 12,930,377 of record NC_054837.1, on the reverse strand, counting down.
TGAACTATTCAAACCACACACCTCCAGTGCTTGCCTGGCCTTCAGCTAGCTTCGTAGCCTTTTTGATTTGCAATTTTCTTGTCTAAAACATGGCATTAAACCTACTTACCTGGCAAGGTTGCTGGGAGGTCAAAATGAGATAATATATATCTATACCTACTAATCCATCCATCAATCTGTGTGTCTCTGTCCTTCAAACAGAGCCGGGAACCACAGATGGGGAAATGCCCACTCAGGGTCTCTCATGAGCTCCGAATTCAGCCGTTGGCAGCTCACTCATTTATGTGTGTGTGCGCGCACGCACACAGTTGTGTTTAGGATTTCTGCATTTTTTTGGAATGTAAAGTTCTAAAAGCACAAAATAGGGACCCCTTGCCCTGGCAAGGTAGACTCACCAGGAGTCAGAGCCAGGTGAGCTTGGACTGCTCGTGGCACTGCTGATGTCACAATTACCCATTTGTGGCCTCGGAGAGCCCCTGCATACCCATGAGCTAGTCTGTGCGGCTGTGATGAGTGCCAGGCCTATTGTTTTGATGAGGGTTGCTTGTTTGTTTTTGCATCTTTGAGGCCTAGGACAGATACCATTCTCAGAGAAGGAGCCTCATAGAACATTAGCTGAGAAGTGCTGTTGGGTATGGTGTCCTTCAAAAAGTCACAGGGCAGGTGGTTCTTTCATGTTCCTTTTGGGACTTGCTAACATGTCCCATCTTGTGTTCCCCTGCATTGTGTTCCCAGGTGTCTGCTGGGATCCTTGGGAAGAAGGACTGGGGCATGAAGTGAGGGACTAGCTCTCTGTCCTAATCCCTCCATATGTGTATACAGAATGGCCCCCCAGTGTGGTGCCCCAAGATTAGTATCTGTGACCTCATTGGGCCTGGCCTACTGCCCACCCGGTCCAGCCTCCCACTCTGTTCTGCCCACTTGGCTGAACATCTTTGCTCATCCCTCACATGTTAATCAGATTCATCCTTTGAGGCCCAGTGCCCATCCTAGATCCTCCTGAAGCTGCCCCAAACTCCTCAAGGCTGGAGGTGACCTCTCCCCTCAGGCCTCTCCTGGGCCTCCCTTCTGCAGTAGACCTGGATTGAGTGCAAGTCTTGCCCTCTTCTGAGGCTTTAAGCACCCAAAGGTGAAGCCTGGGTTTCATCTGTGTCTGTGGTGTGCCCCCGGCACCCCCAGGACCTGGCATTTTGCAAATTGCTGTTCCATAATGAGCCTACCAGCTGAAAGTGAGTGGAGGGAAGGGCCATTTGAGGCTCAGTGGCCAGGAGCAATCTTGGCTGGGGTTTTCCCTTCCAGCCGGGTTCTCAATCTCCTGAGAACCCTCTGAGGGGTTTTCCTGGTTCACCATAACTCTCTTGACTCAAGATTGGAGCAATGGGTGGAATCTGTCCTGCTCTGCCCCTTCTAGTGTTACTGGATATGGCAAGTGGCTCCCCTGGAACAGCAGAGGAAGCTCAGAGGTGTGAGGAAGGGGGGTTCTTAGGTGAACGTGAGAGATCATAAAGGACTTCCTGGAGGAGGTAACAACCAGATGGGTGTTGGAGGATGGGGATAGGCAGGTGTTCACTTAGGTTTGAGTGAGGCCCATGACTGGCAAGAGGTGGAAGAAGGCCTCACTTTTTTTGTGGGTTGGATCAAAAAAGACAGGTAGGCAGGCGAGGAGGTGAGCTCTGCTGGCTCTGCAGGTGGTGTATGGATTGTAGGAAGGAGGCTTTAGGGTAGCACTAACCCAATTATGTCTTCCCTGGAAGGACATCTGGCCTCATGAGACGTCACCATTACTTGGTGCAATACATGGAAGAGGACATTCTCTCACAGACATGTTACCTTGTGGGAGCCTCTACATACCTGTAGGCTGGGGGTGGTGAGCAATGTGTATGAGAGCACTCGTCCCCTCCCCTTCCTGGCACATGGTAGCTGCTCATCATTATTACTGTAATTTTTGTGGGCTTGAAATGAGGGGGAATTTGAAGCCCTGGGTATACATAAGGGGCTTTATTGGTAGTAGCAAATAAGATGATTATTCTATCATTGTACTGTATCATTCTTTTTTTTAAAGATTTTATTTATTTGAAAGAGTAGGAGCAGTGGGGAGGGGAAAAAGGAGAGGGAATGAGAGAAGCAGACTCCCCCGCTGAGCAGGGAGCTCCACATAGGCCTGATCCTAGGACCTGAAGATCATGACCTGAGCTGAATGTAGACACTTACCCAAATGGGCCCCCCAGGCGCCCCTGTACTGTATCATCTATATCATTCTATAGATAGAGATGCCAAGACTAAAGGACTTTCAAATCATAGGCTTAAGTGGGACCCAGAGCCTTCATGCTCTGCCAGCACTGGCAGTGGAATGGAGGGTCAAGGGGCAGAGGAGGGCCAGCAGGGAATGGTATAGACTGAGAGTCTGCTAGACTCTGAACAAGCCTGGCCTGAATAGAAGCCACAGTGGGTAAGGCTGGTGGCTGAATTTTTGGGCCAGAGCTTGGGAAGTATAAAGTGTGGCAATTTGGCTGGCGAGGATGGGGGATTCCTTATCGAAAGAGGCTAAATGCAGGGCAGACATTTCAAATGTTTCAATGCTTTTGAGTCAGAGTGAATAGCAATAAATGGTAAAAGAGAAGAATTTGTCTTTTCTGTTGAGCAGAAAATCTGGCTAGTCATTCACTCTGTGCTAAGAACTGTCCCAGTAGCTGTGTGGGGTACACTGTGTCCACATCCAGGTGGCAGGAATTCAGCCCAGAAGGGATAGGCATGCTGGAGCCTGGCATGCATACTTCTGATCTACCATGCCAGTTCCTCTCCCCAAGAAGGAATGGACAATGGGCAAGGCCCTGGCTGGCCAGACTCAGAACACAGGAGGTAATGCCCAGTAGAGAAGAGCTGTGGCTCTCAGGAGTCCATGAACTCTGAGGAAAGAAGCTGCCAGGGGACAGTGAGGTGAGCGGTAGGTGTAGGCAGGGAGCCCAGCATGGAGGGCCTGCTGTGGGCAGCTAGCTGAGGAGTGAGTTAGATGGGTTCTGTGCAGGGGTGCCCCAGGTAGAGAGGGCAACAGGTTGAGGACAGTGAGGAGGGCTGCACACAGGGGAGCATGTGGGTGTCATTGTGCATGGGGGCAGGCCGGTCAGGTAGGGAAAGTGGAGAGCTAAAGGCAAGAGTCAAGGAGGAGGATGGAGAAAGGTGGGCAGAGCAGGTGTCCCCCAGTGCTGTGGACCTGCTGTGCAGAAACCCATGTCTGCCAGTGGACTTCCTGTCTGTGCCAGCTCTGAGTCCTTGGGTGGCAAGTGGACCGCTATGCTGGATTTGGGGACTGAGAGAGGAAAGAGTCTTGAGCAGAACTGACCTCTACTTGGAGGACAGTAGAGAATAGAAGCTGCCCCAGGCATTCGTGACTCTACCCTTGAACAGCAGCATGCCAGCGAGGAGGGTATTGGCAGTATGGAGGTAACAAGGCTGTAGTGGGCCCTGGGGCTGCCCATCTGGGATTCTGGTGGCACTGGTGGCCCCAAGGAGTGTGGACAAGGTAGTGTGCTCTCTAGCTGGTTCATTGGTTTTTCACAGGTTGGTGTTTGGGCTGCAATGAGCCCACTTGGTACCCATCTTTTGAAAACAATCTTTGACCTCTACTCATCCTGAAACTGTTGTAATATACTAAGTTTGTTAGGCAATGCTCTTTTCTTTCACTTGCTAATAAAAGCAAATCTACAGTGTCCATTATAAAAGGTGCCCCCTATGGTTGTGCAGTGAGCAACCTGCTTAACCATACGCAACAGCCCTATTGATAGAAACACTTACCAGGAGCAATGTTTGGCTGGCCCTGAGGACTACACAATGACCTCTGTTGCCTCTAGGTGAAGAGAGAGAGAGAGGGCTGCCCAGGTGTCATGCCGAGAGAGGCGACTGCAGGGTCCTGCCATAGGCCAACATGGGAGAAGGACCCGGAGGGGCCATTTAAACTATGTGGGGGAGGCTTCAGCGAGCCAGCAAAATAGAGAGAGGAGAGTCTAAGCCACTGTGGAGACAGGGGCAGCCTGAGTCAGGCTGCATGGGGACTGAGCGGTTTGCTCAGATCCCGATCCAGAGGGGTTTGCTCTAAGTACATCCTCCTCTGACCTCAGCAGGAGGTGTCCTATAACAGGCAGCACTGCCCTCTGCGGACACGGGTGGTTCCTCTGCCGCCTGGTTTTCCAGTAAAGTGCCAGTCAGCAGCAGCTGATTGAATAGATGAACAGTATGAATAAAGATGAAGTTATGGGCTTCAGGCTGCCAACGCTAAAATTTCCTTTCGTGTCCTGCTTTCCTCTGACGTATGTGTTGAATAATGACACCTGACGTGCATCTTCAGAGGTCGTAGCTGCTCAGGCTGGCTGGTGTGGTGAGGTCAAAGGAGGCCACAGGCTCAGGGAAGGAGGATCCCCACGTGGGCAGCTCCCTGGTCTGCCCAGTGTCCTCGAGGCCATGGGTGGGAGTTGGTTAGTGGGCACATGTTTTCCCTAAGAGGCTAGAACTGACAGCCAGCAAAGCCCCCTGGGTCCCACCTTCTGCTGGGGATATATTTTTTTAAAGATTTTATTTATTCATGAGAGACAGAGAGAGAGAGAGAGAGAGGCAGAAACACAGGCTGAGGGAGAAGCAGGCTCCATGCAGGGAGCCCGACATGGGACTCGATCCCCAGTCTCCAGGATCGTGCCCTGGGCTGAAGGTGGCACTAAACCACTAAGCTACCCAGGCTGCCCAGCTGGGGATATTTTTATATCAGAAGCAGGGCAGTCCATCTGGAGCAGGGCCCCAAGAGCGTGACTCTTGGTTCATTGACCATTTGCCTGATGAAATCCCACCCCCTAAAACCCACTCCTCACCTCCCCCAAAACACACACACACACACACACACACACACGTACACACATACACACACACACACACACATACACGCTTTGTTCTTGGCCAAACTGAGCTTCATCTGGGCTTCTTCTGCACCCTGCACATTCATGATTTTTGAGGGTTGTTTACCATGAAAGCAACAATTCCAGATGTTCAAGATCCTGGTGTTTCCATAACTCCATTACCCTTCACGCCGCTGTTTTTAGGTCTCTATTTTTAGTTTTTTTTCCTTTATCTGAACATCCGTTTTACATCATTGAGAGACCAAAAAAAAAAAAAATCATCATTCTCACGTGGCTGTACATCATAAGCACTTTCCCACATTGCCACAGGCTTAATATGTTGAGTGGTTGTGGAACATCTTTTCCTTCTGTTAGGCATTTCGGTTTTTCCCAGATTGTCACCACAGCCAAACTGCCGCCTGAGCATCTTTGGCATGTAAAATTTTTCTTGGGTGTCTCTTCCCAGGACAAATTCCCAGGAGTGTGATTGCTGAGCCCAGGGGCAATGTGACTGCTTCCCTCTGGCCCTCCATGGCCCTCAGCGAAGTGTTCTGCTTCTCTCCACCTGCCCTGCCCTGCACTAGCCTTCCATCATTCTGAGAGAGCATTTTTTAACCAAGCATAAAATTGTGCCTTGTTAGTGCATTTGACTAACCAGAAAGGATGAATTCATCCCCTCCCATCTCCCTCCTCTGCTAAGTTTGGTTATTATTTGTGGTTTACCCTTCTGTGGCTCATCAGCTACACCTTTTCCTGCCCTTGTGCGGAAACCCAAAGGGGAGCATTATGAATGTTGTTGTTTTCTGTCGCACCTGGCCGGAACCCAATCCTGACAGGACTTCCCCGGACCCCAGCACTGCCCTGCTTTGTTTCATGGGTGGGGTTCTGAGAAATGGTCCTTGGATTTGTCCGTTCCCTGGCCAGATCTGCTGCACAAACTTGTGGCGTTCTTGTTTAAAAATTATTAAGAGTTTCAAGAGGGAGACAGCTGTACGTTGAACCAAGCATGGGGCCCTTCTGACTTTGGGTCCTGAGAGATGGTACAGGTCACATGCCTGTGACTGCCTCCCTGCCCCCACCCTCTGGACTCCTCTAATTAGAAGTGGACCAAGTTTGGAAGTGGCTTGCCTGACTGCTGTACCCACAGTCCAGCTTCCCCAGGACCCGCTCCAGATGCAGAGGTTCCAGATCCAGATATAGATGGACTTCTGACATGGGACCCCACCTCCTGCTGCTCTTGACTGACAATGGCCATGCATCCTGCCAGGTCTGCTCCACCCAAGACTTAGTCATCTTTCCTCAGTGGCCCTTTCTGTGCCCTCATACACCTCATGCTGACCCCTAGAGGCTCTTTCTGGTGGAGAGCTGTCCCTTCTGGTCATCTTTGTCTTAACTTTCGCCAAGCAAAACAAGCAGCATCTCACTGCTCTGAATATTTGGTGCTGTTCTTCCTGTGTGCGCTTTCACCTTTGCCTCTCCCCCTTCTGTCTTACTTTCTCCCTCCTGAGCCTTTCCATGTCAGCCTAGGGCCAGGATGAACTGTTAACACTTTATGTAATGAGAAGCTGCTCATCCAAGTGGCAGCAGATAACTGCTGAGAATCAGTAGCTAGTTGCACTTGCTGGTAATTGGAAATGTCAGGCTGTCTCCCTGGTCACCTTCCCCACCTTTCCCCACCTTTCCCCACCAAACAGTATAGGTTCCAGAAGTAGGGATAGGAGAGGGAGTGTTAACTTTGCGGGGCAGGGAGGATGGGCATGAAAAATGGTGGCATTCTGAATGGAACAAATGGATTTCCACGGAAGGAGGGTATGTGTACCCTGTTGTGTGTTCTGAGTAGTGACATTCTGCAGGGGACTTGGGGGGGAAATTCCTGGGATGCGTCTCCTGCCTTCTCCCTGTGCATTACATAGAATTTAGAGCTTTTTAAATGGCCCTTGGTTTGATTAAGCTCTTACTCTCATGAGAAATGTGGCCTTACACGTGTGGGCTTTTGTTTTGTATTGTTTTTACATATTTGAAAGTTTTTTTTTAAAAGACTTTATTTATTCACTCATGAAAGACACACAGAGAGAGAGAGAGAGAGAGAGAGAGAGGCAGAGACATAGGCAGAGGGAGAAGCAGGCTCCATGCAGGGAGCCCGACCTGGGACTCGATCCGGGGTCTCCAGGATCATGACCTGGGCCAAAGGCAGATGCTCAACCGCTGAGCCACCGAGGCATCCCCATATTTAAAAGGTTGAATCAGGAAGGTGTCTATGTGAATTTCAGAAGCATTCAGTTACCCACACAAAGGAAAATCGTGTAGCCACAGAATCCATGACTATCACAGTTGGAGAGATCTTGCAAGTGATTTGCCCAATCCCCATGGTACAGACAGGGGAACTGAGGCCTGGAGACACACAGTTGGGCACAGTTGGGAATCCACAAAGCCAGCCATCCACTTCTAGAGACCACAGGATGCAGTCCCAAATTATTGCCATTTGGCTGTTAAAATAATTTTTGACATTTTTTTCTAGATTACAAAGATAATTCATGCTCAGTGTAGAAAATTTAGGAAGGAAAAAGCACTTTGAAGGAAATAAAAAGTACCTTTAATTCTGCACAGAGAGAACCACAAATAATTTTAATCAGATTATTTAATGCATCCTTGAGGACATTTTCTCTTTCAACATTATGTTTCTAAGATTTATCTACATTGGTGGATATGGCTGTTGTTCATTCATTTCCATGGCTTCTAATAATCTTTTGTGTGACTCTATCACAATACCATGGACCCTTCCTCTATTGATAGACATGAGATTTATTTCTGATACTTAACAGTAATGAACTTTGCTGCTACCATTATTCTACACATCTCCAGAACATATGTATAAAAGTTTGCTGGAGGATACCTGGGCAGGCCATTTCCAGTCATGGGATATATGAATGATGAGTTTTGAAAAATACCACCAGATTGTTTTTCAAAGTGGTTGTACTGACTTAACTTCCCATTAGATAAGTGTGGGTGAGTTCCCTTTGATTATCATCCTCTTTGACACTTGGTATTGACGTGTATTCTTGCAAATCTGATGGCCCTAAAATGGTATTTCTGTGTAATCTTATTTGGCATTTCCTTGGTATCAAAATAGTGTGTTTTATTGGTAAGTATATGTTTCTTCTTATGTGAAATGCACTTTTCTGTTAGTGGTTTGTCCTTTTCTTATGTATTTGTAGGAGCTCTTTATATGTTCTGGATACCAACTGTCAGTGATAAGCTTTTACTTTATTTTATTTTAAAGATTTTATTTATTTGTTTATTCATGAGAGACACGGTGAAGCAGAGACATAGGTAGAGGGAGAAACAGGCTCCCTGCGGGAAGCCTGACGCAGGACTCAATCCCAGGACCCTGGGATCACGACCAGAGCCAAAGGCAGATGCTCAACCACTGAGCCACCCAGGTGCCCCAGTGATAAGCTTTTAGTTTGTATTTTTATATCATCTTGCTTATGATGTCTTCTGATGAATACATTTTAATTTTTTTTAAAGATTTTATTTATTCATGAGAGGCACAGAGAGAAAGAGAGAGGCAGAGACACAGACAGAGGGAGAAGCAGGCTCCATGCAGGGAGCCGGATGTGGGGCTCGATCCTGGGTCTCCAGGATCACACCCTGGGCGGAAGACAGGCACTAAACTGCTGAGCCACCCAGGGATCCCCTGATGAATACATTTTAAAATAGCTTTATTGAAATATTCATATACCATACAAGTAAGTCACTCATATAAAGTGTGTAATTCAATTTTTTTAATATAGTCACAGGGTGCACAATCATCATCACAATCTAATTAAAGAATATTTTTGTCCCTCCTAAAGGAAACCATAGCAGTCATTCTCAATCCTTTCTCCCTCTACCAAACCTAAGTAACCACTGATCTACTTTTTGTCTTTATAGATTTACCTATTCTGGATATTTCATATAGATGCCATATATTTTTGTGTCTGACTTCTTTCACTTAGCATATGTGTTGTTGTTTTTTTAATTTAAATTCAATTTGCCAACATATAACACCCAGTGCTCTCCCCATCAAGTGCCCTTCTTTAGTGCCCGTCACCGAGTCACCCCATGCCCCACCCTCCTTAACATAATGTTTTTAAGGTTTATCCATATTGCATGCATCAGTACTTTGTTCCTTTTTTTATCGCCATGTAATATTTCATTATGTGGTTCTATCACATTTTATCTGTTCATCAAAGTACAGATGATAGGCACTTGTACTATTTCTCCTTTTTGGATATTATGAATAACACTGCTGTGAATGTCAGTGTATAAGTTTCTGTGTGGATGTGTGTTTTCATTTCTCTTGGGTAGATGCCTATGAGTGGGATTGCTGGGTCATATGGTCATACTGCTGGGTTGTGACGTTTAACTTTTAAAGGCACTGCCAAACTCTTTTTTACAGCAACTGCACCATATTACGTTACCAAGGTCAGCAGTGTATTAGGGTTGCAATTTCTCCATATCTTTACCAACACTTGTTCCTTTCTGATTATCATTATTATTATTGCCATTTTTTTTTATTATTGCCATTTTAGTGGGTATGAAGTGATATCTCATTATTTTGATTTTCATTTTCCTAATGACTAAGAATGTTGGGCATTTTTCCTGTACTTATGGGCTATTTATATATCTTCTTTGGAGAAATGTTTATTTTAATCCTTTATCTATGTTTTATTTGAGTTATTTGCTTTTTATTGTATGAGTTCTTTGTATTTTCTGGATGTCTTTTATCAGATACATCATTTGCAAATGTTTCTCCCCATTCTGAGGATTGTCTTCTCACTCTTTTGATGGTATCATTTGTAGTACAAAAGTTTTTAATTTTGTTGGTGTCTGATTTATCTGTTTTTTCTTTTGTCACTTGTGTTTTGGTGTCATATCTAGGAATCCACTGCCTAATCCAAATACATGAGGATGAAGTTTGGATGTTTACTTCTAAGAATTTTATACTTTTAGCTCTTAACATTTAGGTATATGATCCATTTTGAATTAGTCTTTGTATATGATGTGAGGTAGGGCTCCGTCTTTGTTCTTTTGGATGTTTTCCAGCATCATTTATTGAAAACACTATTCTTTTCTCTATTTAATTGTCTTAGCATCCTTACTGAAAATCAACTGGCCATAAATGTAAAGGTTTGTTTCTAGATTCTCGATTTTGTCCCATTGATCTATAATATCCTAATGCCATTACTACACTGTCAATAGACACTCTTAATTTTAATGTAGTTGAATTTACCAGTCTTATGATAAATTCAGTTTTAGGTTTCTGTCTAGAGATAACATATTTTTTTTGTTTTTTAATTAATTAATTTATTTATTTATGATAGTCACAGAGAGAGAGAGAGAGAGAGAGGCAGAGACACAGGCAGAGGGAGAAGCAGGCTCCACGCACCGGGAGCCCGATGTGGGATTCGATCCCGGGTCTCCAGGATCGTGCCCTGGACCAAAGGCAGGCGCCAAACCGCTGCGCCACCCAGGGATCCCCTATTTTTCTATATTTTCTTCTTAAAAGTTTTAAAGTTTCACAGTGAAGTCCTTAACACATCTAGAATTGGTTTCTGGATAGGATTCGAAATCTGTAGTTAATTTCATTTTTCTCCATATGATCAATTATTTGGCCCAGTACTGTTTATTGAGTAGTCCTTTTTTTCTCCCACTGATCTGCTCTACTACCTGTGGCAGCTATGAAAGTTCCACATAGGGGCAGCCCGGGTGGCTCAGCGGTTTAGCGCCTGCCTTCAGCCCAGGGCCTGATCCTGGAGACCCAGGATCGAGTCCCTCATCAGGCTCCCTGCATGGGGCCTGCTTCTCCCTCTGCCTGTCTCTCTCTCTCTCTCTCTCCCCTTGTGTCTCTCATGAGTAATAAATAAAATAAAATCTTAAAAAAAAAAAAAAAGAACCACATATGCTTGGATCTATTTGGGACTCTCATTTCATAGTGCAATTTTTCCCTTTTACCATTATCACACTGCCTTAAGTACTTTATTATACATTTTGATGTCTTGTAGATCAAGTCTGGCAGCTTATCAGGGTGATGTTATATTTATTTCTATTTTACATATGGGAAAACTGAGTCTAGAGAGGTTACATCCCAGGCCATACTGCTAGTGACTAGCAGAGCCAGGCTTGTTTGAACTTGGGCAATTAGGATTACAGTGCATGCTCTTAGTCTCTAAAATCTGCATACCTGAACAACAATCATATTCAAATGGTACTTGTTCTACCAGCTGAAAGTTTAAGACTTTACCCTTTTCACTTTCTTTGCCAGGCAAAGGGAAGGTAAGTAAATTTTAAATATAATAAGATCTGGTTCGTTTGAGGTTTTAATCCTCTCCTCTTTCCCTACTTGGGATATTTCAGGGAAAGCTTTCCAAAGATATTTACCACCAGTTTGATATTTTGGGGTAATTTTCTAGGCAAAGATGCAGGTGTAGTCAAGAGAAGAGCTGCCTGGAAAGCAGGTAAGACACAGCAGGACAAGTAACCTGTGGTTAGGACAGAGTGGGCAGTTGGGACAGGAGAGACACCAGAAACCCCAAGAAGTGGTAATGACTGGAGTTCTGGGTTGATGTTGACTGGAGAATGAGGCTTGGGGACTTAATGATCCTTAGAGACTGCTGCTTGTGTCCCTGGCACCCCACAGGGTAGCTGGCACATACAGTCAACACATTGAGTGAGTAATGTGATTAAGGAACCAATTCAGCAGATTCAAGATGTGAAATTGAATTTCTGTGTCTCCTAGCTGTCAGCTATCAGTCTTTTTGAGTGATATGGTGTGCTGAGGATCAGGGGACAAAGTTCTCACTCCAATCCCAAAGTAGATAGCTTATCCTGAGCCCCAGTGGACCTTGGCTTCCTTATCTGTTACATGCTGGGGGGATAGGGGGCAGAGATGTGGCTCTTTGAATTCCTGCAGTGATGCAGAAGCAAGGGAAACCACCAAAACCTCTCTTGCAGGGGACTCCCTGCCACACCCCTGTGAGAAGGAGGCAGGCCATGGATTCCAGTTGTGTGCTGGTTTATAGGTACAGCTTGTGGACAAACTGTGTGCCAGCTGCTCACTCACATTGCACTCAAACAGAAACTGAGCTTGTAATGTGGTTCTTTGCAGGTTCAGGATGGGAGTAAAGCCCAGGAAATGAGAGAAGCAATCTGATCCATAGGATCATGGGAGCTAAACCTTAGTGCCAGCATTACCCAGGTTCCTTCCTCTGTAGTCCTCATCTGTTGATGGACATTTAGGTTGTTCTCATTTTGTGGCCACTATGAGTAATGCTACTATGTAATAAACATTCACACACAAGTTTTCGTGTAGACATATGTTTTCATTTTTCTCGGATGTATACTTAGGATAGGATTGCTAGGTTATATAATAACTGCCAAATTTTTTAAAAAAGATTTTATTTATTTATGTTGACAGAGAGATAGAGCCAGAGAACACAAGTAGGGGGAATGGCAGAAAGAGAGAGAGAGAGAGAATGAGCGGTAAGCTCCCCACTGAGCAGGGAGCCTGACTCGGAGGCTCAATCCCAGGATTCTGGGATCATACCTGAGCCAAAGGCAGACATTTTACCAACTGAGCCATCAGGTGCCCCTGTCAAACTGTTTTTTACAGCAGCTGTGCTATTTTATATTTCCATTAGGCGGGAGGTTCCAGTTTTTCTGCGTCCTTACCAACACTTAATATTTTTTTCTTTTGGTGACTAATGATACTGAGCACTTTTTCATGTGCTTATTGGCTATCTCTATATCTTCTTTGGAGAAATGTCTGTTCAAATCCTATTTTTTAATTTTATTTTACTATTTAATTACTTATTTTCAAATTCCATTTTTTCTTTTTCTTCTTTCTTTCTCTCCTTTCTTCCTTTCTTTCCTTTTTTTCTTTCCTTTCCTTTCCTTTTCTTTCCTTTTCTTTTCTTTTCTTTTCTTTTCTTTTTTTTCTTTTCTTTCTTTCTTCTTTTTGGACATGGAGCCAAACTCAGGACTTGAACTCATGACCATGAGATTAAGACTTGAGCCATCAAGTCTTGAGTGTCATCAAGAGTCAGACACTTAACCAATTGAGCTACCCAGGTACCCTTCAAATCCCATTTTAAAATTAGGTTATCTTTCATTGATATTTGAATGTTAAACCAACCTTGCATTTGTGTAATAAACTTCAATTAATTAAGATGTATTATCCTTTTTATATACCGTTGGATTATATCTGTTTAATACTTTTTTTGAGGATTTTTGTGTCTTTTTTCATGAGGAATATTGGTCTATAAGATTTTTCCTTGTTTGTTTTGTAATGTCCTTGCCTGGTATCAGGTAATTCTAGTATCAGGTAATTCTGACCTTATGAAATGGGAAATATTCCCTCCTCTTTAATTTTCTGACAGAGTCCATGTCCATGTAGAATTGATATTGTTTTTTCCTTAAGTGTTTGGTAGAACTTGTCAGCAGATCCTTCTTAGACCTGAGTTTCCTTAAAGATATTTAACTATAAGATCAATTTCCTTAATAAACTATTTAGATTATTTATTTATTTTTTTACTGAGTAATTTGCAGTATTTTTGTGTCTCAAGGATTTACTTCATCTAAGTTGTTGAATCTGTGAGCACATAGTTGTTCGCAATATTTCCTTCTTACCCTTTAATATCTGCAGTGATGTCCCCTCTTTCATTGCTGATATTGGTAATTGGTTATACCTTTTTTTTCCTCCTCAAACTGGCTAGAAGTGTATAGATTTTATTGATATTTTCAAAGAATCAGACTTTGGTTTTATTGATCTTAACTGTTTTTCTTAAATACTCTTTAAAAACATATACAGTGTAGATACCCTTTAAAAAGTAAATTGAGGGGATCCTGGGTGGCTTAGTGGTTTGGAGCCTGCCTTCGGCCCAGGGTGTGATCCTGGAGTCCTGGGATCAGGCTTCCTGCATGGAGCCTGCTACTCCTTCTGCCTATGTCTCTGCCTTCTCTCTGTGTGTCTCTCGTGAATAAATAAATAAAATCTTTAAAAAAAAAGTAAATTGAATCATACTATAATACTGTTCTACCTTGATCTTTTTCTTTGACTATGTCTTCAAGTTTTTTTCATATCACACAGAAGCTCATGGATTGTTAGAGAACAATGTTAGAGAACATCTTTGTAATACTCTGTTATATGCATGTATCATAGTTTAGTAACCAGTCCCTTCTAAGGGGCATTTAGGATGTTTATAGACTTGTTACTATTGCAAACAATACTAAAATGTAATTTTTTTTAAGTTTTATTTATTTAAGTAATCTCTACACCCAGCATGGGATTTGAACTCACAATCCAGAGATCCAGAGTCCATGTTCCTCCAACTGAGCCAGCTAGGCAACCCTGAAATGTACATTTATTATATATCAGTCTTTGGTCACATCTGCATGTGTATCTACATATCTGTAGAATATATTACTCCACCTGGATCCGTGGGTGGTTATCCATTTTTGTCTTTTTAAATCAACTTTATTGATGTATAATTTAAGTACAATCAAATGTACTGACTTTAACCATTCTGTGAGTTTTAACAATGTATATATATACCTGTATAACCACCACTCCAAATAAGATGTAGAACATTTTTATCATCCCAAAAAGTTTCCTCATGCCCCTTTGCAGCCAATGCCCTTCATGCCTAGCTCCGGACAACCACTGATCTTTTTGCACTATAGTTTCATTTGTCTAGAATTTTATATACTGGAATCAGACAGGAGTGTGTGTGACTTCTTTCATTCAGCACAATGTTTTTGAAGTTCATTCTTGTGTGAATACATAATTTATTCCTTTTTATTGGTAATTTTCCATATGCTACAATTGTCCATTCACCTGTTAATGGACATACAGGTTGCTTCCAGTTTGGGGCTTCTATGAGCCAAAAAGCTGCTATGAACATTTAAAATGCATGTATTTTTGTGGACATCAATTTTTACTTCTCTTAGGTATACTTATAAGAAGAATTGTGGGCCATCTTGTAAGTGTACGATTATCTTTATAAGAAATTGCCTGTTTTCCCAAATGGTTGGTACCACATTACATCCCAATTAGCAATGTATGTGAGTTCTGTTGCCCTACATCCTGCCAACACTTGCTACCATTATTTTTTTTTAAGTTGCCTATTCTAGTGAGCATGTAGCAGTATCTTACTGTAGTTTTAATTTATTTTTCATTGATTAATGATGTTGAGCATCTTTTCATGTACTTATTTATCATTTATATATATTCTTTCATAAAGTACCTTTTCAAATCTTTTGCCTATGGGGGGGGCTGTTTGCCTTATTATTGAGTTTTGGCAGTTCTTTATGTATTCTGAATACAAGTTCTTTTTCAGGAATATGTACTAAGAACAAGTTCTCCTAATCTCTGATTTATCTTTTCATTTTTAATGCTGTCTTTCTGAGAGCACAGGGTTTTAATTTTGATTAGAACTATTTGTCAGTTCTTTCATGATTGTGCTTTTTTTGCATTCTAAGAAATTTTTTTGGCCACTTCAAAATAGCCCCATTTCCTTCTGGATGTTTTGTAGTTTCAGCTTTTTTTTTTTTAATTTTTTTTTTAATTTTATTTATTTATGATAGTCATACAGAGAGAAAGAGAGAGAGGCAGAGACACAGGCAGAGGGAGAAGCAGGCTCCATGCGCCGGGAGCCTGATGTGGGATTCGATCCCGGGTCTCCAGGATCGCGCCCTGGGCCAAAGGCAGGCGCCAAACCGCTGCGCCACCCAGGGATCCCCTCAGCTTTTATATTTAGTTGTAAGATCCACCTTCAGTTCATTTTCTGTATGGTGTGAGGTAGTTGTCAAGGTTATTTTCTTCTCCATGTGAATGTTCAGTTGTTAAGTACCATTTTCTTTAAAAAATAAAGCATTTCTCTCATTGACTTACCTTAACACTTTTGTTGAAAATCAGTTGATTACACACGTATAGGTCTGTTTCTGAACTCTATTATGTTCCATTATAAATTTATCCTTATGCCAATACTATACTGTCTTGATTATTCTAGCTGCATAGTAAATCATGATATCAGGTAGCCTAAGTCCTCCAGCTTTGTTCTTTTCCCAAATGGTTTTGGCTCTTCCTTGTTCTTTGATTTCTATGTAAATTTTAGAATTGGCATGTCAGGGATCCCTGGGTGGCTCAGCGGTTTAGCGCCTGCCTTTGGCCCAGGGCACGATCCTGGAGTCCCGGGATCGAGTTCCGCGTCGGGCTCCTGGCATGGAGCCTGCCTCCCCTCTGCCTGTGACTCTGCCTCTCTCTCTCTCTATGTCTATCATAAATAAATTTAAAAATCTTAAAAAAAAAAAAAGAATTGGCGTGTCAGTTCCTACAAAAAAGTCAGCTGGGATGTTGATTGGGATTGTATTCAGTCTATAGATCAATTTGTGGAGAATTGACATCTTAATGACATTGAAGTTTCTAATTCATGAACATGGTATTTGTTTATTTATGTTTTCTTTAATTTCTCTAAGCTATGTGTTTTCTTGCACAGATTTTGTTAAATTTGCCTGTCAGTATTTACTGGTTTTGTTGCTATTATAAACAGTATTTTTACATTTTTATTTTCCAGCTATTTGTTGGTATTATAGAAATACAATTGTTGTATATAACCTTGTATTCTGCTATCTTGCTAAATTCACCTGTTAGTTCTAGTGGCTTTTCTTTGGATTCCTCAGGATTTCCTGTATAGGTGATCGTGTTGTCTGTACCTAAAGGCCTTTGACCTCTGCCTTTCTAACTTGTATGCTTTGGTTTCTTTTCATTTCCTTTTTGCACTAGCAAGGACCTCCAGTGTAATATTGAATAGAAGTGACTTGCCTTGCTCCTGATCTTAGGGGAAAAAGTTCAACTTTTCATCATTAGGTATGAAGATAACCGTAAGATTGTCATAGATGTCTTATGTAATGGTGGGAAAGTTCCTTTTTCTTCCAAGTGTTCTGTGTTTTTGTCTTAAATGGGTATTGAGTTTTGTCAAATGCTTTTTTTTAGTATTTATTGTGTTAATTATATATTTTTCTTTATACTGTTGATATGAATTGTATTAATTTAAAATGTTAAACCTTGCATTCCTGAAATAATCCCTACTTGTTCATAAGGTATTATCCCTTTTAGCTGAATTTTTTTGGCTAATATTTTGTCAGGGAATTTTGCTTCCATATTCATGAGGGATCTTAAGCTGTAGTTTTCTTGTAATGTCTTTGTCTGCTTTTGGTATGTTTAATACTGGTATTTCATAAAATGAGGTAGTAGTGCCTCGTAAGATAATTGAGAATTGTTTCTCCCTCTTCTTTTTTTTTTTTTTTTTGACAAAATTTGTATACTAATTGTATTACTTCTTCCCTAAATATTTGGTAGGATTTCATCAGTGCAGCCATTTGTACCTGAGTTTTCTTTGAGGAAAAGGTTTTTAATTTTAAATCCAGATTCTTCATAACAGGCTTTTTTAGTGTGTCATTTCTGGTAATCTCTTCTTTCAAGAACTATTCCATATCATCAAAGGTATCATACTTATTGGCATAATATTTTACATAATAGTCTTTTAATATCTCTTTAGTGCCAATAAGAGTTGTAGTGATGTACTTCTTTCATTTCTGTTATTGGTAATTTGCATTTTCCTTCTTTCTTGATAGTTCTAGCATGTCAATTTCCTGATCATTTCAAAGAAAATCTTTTCAAAGCTTTAAATCTTTCCATTGTTATTCTGTTTTCTATTTCACTGATTTCTGCTCTTTATCATGTTATTTCTTCTACTCATTTTGAGTATAGGTGCTTTTCTTTTTCTAGTTTCTTAAGGTGGAAGCTTAGATCATCCAGAAATAGATCGTCATAAATAGATTTTTTTTAGATCTATTATCACCTTAGATCATCATAAATAGATCTTTTAAACTTTTCTTTTGTATAATAATTATGTAAATCTATGCATTTCCCTCCAAACACTGCTTTAGCTGCATCCCACAAAATTGATATGTTACATTTTCTTCATCACTCATTTCAGAATATTTTCTAATTTCCTGTGTGGTTTTTTATTTGATCCGTCAGTTATTTGGAAACTGACAGACACGGAAGTGTGTGTATTTGAGTATTTTCCAAAGAACACACATTTTATAATGTAAATTTAAGACCTGATTTGTGGCCCAGCATAGGCACTGATATGGTAAATGTTTAATGTATTGTTGAAAAGAATGTGTATCCTGCCATTGCAGGGTTGTAGTGTTCTATAAGTATCCATTAGGTCAAGTTGACTGATAAAGGATACTTCGAAGATTCATGTCCTTATTCAAATCCTAATTCACTTTATCTATTTCTATCAATCCCTAAGAAAGTAGTATTGAAATCTCTAACCATAATTGCAGGTTTGTCTCTTTTTCCTTTCATTTCTGTTTTTGTTTCCTGTACTTTTCAAACTCTGCCAAAAGTTGCCTGTGCATTCAAGAGTTTGGGTCGTTTTGATGAATTGGTGTCTTTTGTCATTATGAAAGTTTCCTCTTTATCTCTGTCCTCAAGCCTCCTTTTGGATGCTGATCTTGTAATTGCTGTTTGCCTGATGTTTCTTTTTTCCAGTCTTACATTCAGCCCCTTGGTATCTTTATTTTTTTATTTTTTATTTTTTCCCTTGGTATCTTTAAAGTTGTGTTTATTGTAGAAAGCATATGGTTGGTTATTTTATCTATGCTTTTATATTTACAGGATTCTTTGTAGATAGCATATCATGAGTCTTACTTTTTTCCACAGTCTGATAAAGTCTCTGACATTTAATTAGAGTGTCGAGACTATTTTCATTTAGTGTAATTATCGATATGGTTGGGTTTAAATCTACCATTTTGCTATTTGTTTTGGTCTCTTCTATTTCCATGCACTTTTTTTTCCTCCTTGCCTGCCATCTGTGGTATAATTTTTGTATTTCATTTTTCCTCTTTACTAACCCATAACTATACACCTCTCTTCTTGGTAGGTTGCTCTAGGGTTTACATTACATATCTTTAACATATCACAGACTTCCTTCAAATCCTTTACTATTTCAGCTCTTAAGAACCTTATAATGATGCTCTTCTATTGCCCTCATCTTCTCCATTGTGTTTTATTTTACTTTTAAAGATGATATAAAACCTACAATATACTTTTTTCTTGCTCTATACAGGCATTTATCTCAATGTGAAATTTAAAAGTGAGAAAACCAGCATCTTTTACATTTACTCACATATTTATCTTTTTTAGCACCTCTCATTCTTTTGCTGGGATCTGAGTTTCCATTTGGTATCGTTTTCTCTCAGATTGAAGAACTTCCTTTAACATTTTACAGCGCAGTTCTCAGCCAGCTGCAGATTCTCTCAGGTTTTATCTTTCTTTCTACTTTATTTTTGAAAGATGTTTTTATGAGCTATATAATTCTAGGGTTTATTTTTCTTTCAGACTATAAAGAAGCTGTTTCTTTTTTGTGTTCTGGCTTATGTGCCCACTGCCCTGGCATATCCCTTCTCAGGAACCCAGCAGCTAAGTCCCAGAGTCAAAGCAGCCCAGATGACTGTAGACAGGCACCTCACTTCATGGCACGTCAGCATCCCAGACATTTAAGGCCAGCGGAGCCCGCGGCACAGCGGGGCAGTGTGGCGAGCCGGGGGGCACTGTCTGGCAGAGTGCTTAATGAGTTGTAAAGTAACTTGTGTTGTCAGCAGGCAGTGGCCACTGCTGTTGTTGTCCAGCTCTCTGCCTCAGGCTCACCTGCTCCAGAAAAGGGACTCTTTGTAGGACTCAGATATTCCAAGGCTCCAAGGCCCTCTGGTCTTAAATGGCCCTATATTCCTCAGCACAGCCCCCAAAGACCTCACGGCCCCCCATTCCTTCATTCTCTCCCCCTGGTAGGCCTAGAGCAGGGACACCAGAAAGTTCTCAGCCACAGAATGACCTAGTTAAGGGGAGCATCACCAGGCCACCATGGAGCCAATCTGAGATGAGTCTTGGGTGGAAACTTGGCCCCAAGATGTTGGCTTTCTGCAGGCTGGTTGTAATTCAAGCCCAGTTGGCTGTGGAGTTTGGGATTTTGCAGGATCATATTCTGACACCCTCCCAGCCTACGTGGTGTGTGCATCTTTGGGGGTGTTCAGGTTTCTTTCTCAGCCCCACAGCCTATGTGAACAATCTCTGAGCACAAAGTGGCTCTGCAGTTGAGGGGAAGGTCCCAGCCAAGCTCTGAGGGTCTGGTATTGCTCAGGCTCTGAGGAGCCCCCCCTGCAGGCTCAGGGAGCAGCTGCTGCGTAGCGGGGTCCCCAGCCAGTGGCTCTGAGATAAGGTTCTTTGCCACTCTTGACATCCCTACTCCACCTCCTCCCTGGACTCACATAGCTGTCACTTCCACCATATCACCGCCCCCCCCCAAGGTTCCCCGAGGTATTTCCTGCCCAGGAATCAGCTCCTGGTCACCAGGACTTGGCAGTTGGAAACAGCCCCCTTCAGCTTTTAGGAACAGTCCCCTTTAGTTTCTTGACCAATATGATCCCACATGTAGGAATTTTTAAATTCCATTTCTTTTAGAAAAAAAAAATTATTACCTTACAGTAAAAAATGTAACTGCCCAAGAACCTGAGAGTGATGCTCGCTGACCCAGGAGAAAGCAGTTCCCCTCTGAAGGAGGCTGGGCAAGCAGGTGGTCAGAGCTAGGGGCTGCAGGGAGGCTGGGATCATGGCCTTCACTCAGCCTCTTGAGGAAGAGGCAGGCTAAATCCCACCTCATCTGTCTTTGGCCAAGCTCCTGGTAAGCAGTTTCCTTCCCAAATATGGAGTTTTTCTGCCTCATTATTTTCAAAATGATTTTCCTCTTTAGCAACAACAACTTGGGTAGCTTTCCCACAAGCCAAGCCTTGGAAGCCACCTTCTCACAGCAGTGTTTGTGCTGGTCCTGTTGGTAGGTTCCTCCTGAGCTGTGGGCAGTGACTGCCCACCCTCAATCCAACGGGTATGGGTACAAGGGAGATGGGGCAGGGAGGTGATGCTGAACCTAGACAGGGATGGCAGCTGCCTCCATACTGACCAATGGAGAAGGAGCAGTGCAGAGGGGAGAGGGTGCTAGTGAATGACTCTTCTTGAGTCTTTTCTGCTGCAGACCTTTCCTCAGCCCCTTTGCCTTCTCCCCATTCTGGATCTGGGCCCTGGTGCAGAGTCCCCAGGTGGCAGATCTGGGCTCAGCCTACCTGGCTGGATGCAGTTACTCTCTGTCGGCTTTCTGCTCCATTTCACAGTGGTGGGGGAGCCCATAGATCTTGGCCTCTGGCCTGGCTCCCAGGATTTCCTCATAAATGAGCAGTTCTGCTGAATTGTCAAATCCAGGGGACGCAGTTGTTTGCAGTTGTTTACATGGTCATGTCCTCCTTTTCCCACTCCCAGAGCACAAGAACCTGAGTGTGTCATCGCTCCCCTCTCCCACCCCCCTCACCCCAGTCCTGAGGCCCTTGACTGGAGTTGGCAGGCGTGGGTCTGCCTAGTAGAGGGCCTTCTCTTACAGGAGCAAACACTGAGGAAAGGGACCTGCTCAAAGTCACACAGCCTGTTGGTGTCCAAATGAGCACTTAAAGCGAGGACCTGCCTACCCAGTGGTCTCTCTAATGACCTAGGGATGCAGACAACAGAAAATAAAGAACTCTATTGGCAATTGGACAGGCCTCAAAGTCTTTCGGGTGTAGGAATACCTTCCACGTCCTCCCTGACCCTTGCATCAGCCTCTCCCCATCAGTTCTGGGTCACCCCAACAAAGGAGGGCTGCCCACTGCCCTAGATATCCTCCAGGAAGAATGTTCAGGTGGCAACAAAGATAGAGCATGTGCCAGGCTCCCAGCTGCTCGGACAGTGACCCAGAACTAGGAGAGGTATAAAAGGAGCTCTGGAGGAGCTAAAATAGCCTCCCCCAAAATAATCCCCACCCCCTCCACTCCTTCTCACAGCCTCACTCTGGGCTCGTTTACTTTGAACATATTCTGTCGCCAAGTGTACTTTCCCCGTGTTGGCATTAGAGGCAGGCCCTCCCGAGGTGGCACCTCTGCCTTCTGGTTCTCCACTCTGTAAGCCTGTTGTTTGGCTCAGGCTTCACATGCTGGGCAGGGCGCAGGGACGCCTCCAGGGATGCAGATGGAGAGGGAGCTGGTAATGGAGGGAGCCTGGCTCCAGGTGGGCTGCGACCCTGAGCACAGATCTTTCAAATGACGAGAGTTCCCACCTGCTCTCCTGGCCCCAGAAAGGCCTCTTATTTGGGTGTTTGTGGCCACCTGGCCGGCATGGAATTGGAATGAAGGAGGCAGCCCGTGTCCCATGCAGCACGTTTGAGTGGGCAGGGAGAGGTTGCCATAGCATCAGACAGACAGATGAGGCTATCTAGAGGAGAACTGCTGGAGATTGTTTCTTTGCTACTTCCTGCTTTTCTCTATAGAGCTTTTCCATTTTTCTACAAGTGTGGATCGTTTTTATAGGCAGGTAATAACGCCTGATAATTGTGTCCTCACTGTAGGCCAGGCACGGTGCTAAGCACTCGGTAGGCATTCACCCATTTAAGATGTTACATAACTGTACAAGGCCACAGTGGTAAGACAGGTCAGTGTATTTGACTCATAAAAGGGGAAAACATCTCTTACTTGGGCAATTAAACGAGAAGGGCTGCTTTATCCTGTTGTTTAAGACACACATTTGCCTGTCTTGCCTCACATGGAACACAGTCTGAGACTCCCCCTCCACAGGGACTGTGGGTCTCTCCCTCACCCCTTGACCCTGCAGAGCTCAGCCAGGGCCAGGGCCCCCCACTTGCCACCCTGCAGTCAGAAGAGGAGGGAGGGCACCTGGAGAACGTGTGCAAGGTGTAAAAGAGGATCTTTGTAAGGACTGTGTGTGGACGGCCACGGACTAGCTAGAGTTACTAAACCAAACCAAGCTCGGACTTGCGTCCCTCATTTACTCATAAGGCTCAGGAGCCCAAAGGGTAAATAGTTGGTTGACGCTTGAGAAAGGGCTTGAGCAGTGGTTTCCGGAGCTCGCTTTTACGTGATCACCCGCATAATACAATTGATATAATGTGTTCTAGCCTGGTAGTAAAGTTAAATATGGGTCTGTGCTATTCTTACTGGTCTGTTAATCATATCTATTGTCCTTTTGAGTGTATGTACCTAGAATAGCATGTTTATCTATTAACTAGGACCCTCCTGTGTCAGTAGGGTTTATCATGCATGTAGGTATTCCTTTATTTTTGTTCTGCTTGTGCTATATAATACTGTAAGAACCCTGAATAAAGTTGACACTGCTTGGACATCATCCACTGTGTCCCTCCTGTCCCCATCTCTTTACTTTTCTTTTGTTTTCCTCATCCCCTTACCCTCGGGACCCTGATCATGTTGCCGCAGAGCACGCAACAACTGTGCAAGGAAGTCTGGTCAAGGGAGTGGGTCACAGGGCAACTGGGTTGTGATTCACTTCACTTTGGATTCCTGTAGTAGCCCGAGAAAACCAGAGGCAGCGTAGAGGAAAACTCTGCACCTGGACCCCTCTCCTAATCCCAAAGCACCACAATCCCCACTGCTCCCACTTGCATGCTGCCACGGTTCACAAAACACTTTTCCAACCCATTGTCTCTAGTGTCATCCATTCTCTCAACAGATTCCTAGTTAGCACTTCCTATGTACCTGGCTCGGGATGTGGGGACCAATCGGGCTGACATGGCTCCTAGGTAATAGGACCTTTCTCCCCACCCCAGGCCCCCTGCTTTAGCTCACTCCTTGTGGTGGACGCCTATAGGCAACCGCACGTGGAAAGTTCTTTAGTGTGATTACATGGACATCAGATGGTTTCCAAGGATAAGCAGCTGTGGCTGTCTTCAAGCCAGGAAAATGTAAATTAATAGTTTCCAGTGACCTGCTCAACAGCGCTGGCTCCCTCTGGGACAGATCAGAGGGTTTTCAGGTGTGGGTTGCCAGACCCTGCTTTAGAATTTAGTCCCCCTTGCTTCCGCCTTGAGGTACATGTCTGTGCCAAGTGAGTTGAAAGACTCAGACAAGTGGGATTCCTTGTTGTCCATCAAGGCTCCTTCTCACTGATCCCATGGCCACAAACCAAGGGCTCAGGTGGAAGCCGCAACTCCTTGCCCCAGTCAGCTTACAACAGGTGAGTGGGCTGCAGAAGCACTAGGCCCGGCCCTGATGTACCTGCCTCGAGGTGGCGGTCATTCCCAGCCCATTTCTGCACCTTGGGGTCCTGGGGCGAGACTCCAGCCAAGATAAGGCAGGCGAGTGAACCGGAGGCCCTGGGAGGGGGTCGTCTCCCTGAATAGCACCTCTATTCCATCAGAGAGACACCCCCACCCCCCACCCGGAAACCCTGGTTAGAGTGGAAGCTAGCGGTAGGCTGGGCATGCTGCCGGGTGGAGGAGGCTGTGGGTGGCAAGTTGTCCTCAGCATCACAGTGGCTGCCATAATTGGAGCACACGCCTCTATTTTTATGTTCCGTTTCTGTGCCAGTGTTTATTTCCCTGGAGGAGGTGGACCCTGCTTCCAGAGCTGTTCGTCATCCTGAGAATAGTGTGGCTCCTGGTCGCAGCTTTCTGCCGTGTCGGGGAGGCACCAGTTTCTGTGGCCATCCTGTCACTCATGTGTGCTTACTTTTCACCTTTCACTGTGGCTCTTGGCTTTGACCCTGGGCCCTAGCCCCCTGCAGTGAGAGAAAAGGAGATGGCTTTCTTTGCCCTTAGGGATTTTTGCCAGCCTTCTGCTTGCTGGAGTCTGTAGCCAGTCGAGGGGTCCCAGGGAGTATTTTTCCCTGGGAAGATCAGAGATTTGGCTGCCAAAGATGTGTCTGTAGGATGAGGGTTCTGACCCTTGCAGCTCTAGTAGAATGAAAGCAAAGCCCAGTTTCTCTATCAGCCCGGGATATCCATCCCTCAGGCCCTATACCTGGGCCTTGCTGATAACTGTCCCTGGTTAGGGTGTCACCCCATATGCCTCTCCAGGGAAGGTTGCCAGAGAGCCCAGATGTGTCTCACCAGGTCCTTCATGCCCTCAACATACCCTTTGCTGGTCACCAATGAAAGAGGAGGGGAGATGAGCCACAGACCAAAGGCCAAGACTACGATGGTGCTCTGGTTTGTGTTTTCTATCTGCCTGCCAAGGTCTCACAATTTATTATTTATCATTATCTGATTTTTCCATCCACATAGATCCTGACATGCCTTCCAGTGCCCTCAGGTCTGAGCTTCTCTGAGTATTCAGTCACCTGCCCCTTTGGGGAGGGACATCATTCATCCTATTTTCCAAAGCATTTTTTTTTTTTAATCATCACTGGTTCCTTTTTTGCAGAGCTCTCTACAGGACTAGTGTCCCACAGAACCTACTTTGGGGAAGACAGGCCTGCTTTCCTTCCGGGGTCCCCAGTCAGGAAGGACTGGCAGTGCCTTGGTGGCCAATCTATGCCCACGAACCCTCAGTGGCCCCCTGTCACATCTGACTCGGGCCACGTGCTTCATTCTCCAGGATGGAGCCCTCTGACCTGCCTCAAGCACTGTACTTTAGGGGTGCTCATACTCAGTGCTCTAACCTCCTGCTCCTGCTCCTTCCTTTTCCTGTAGGCGGCCTCCTGGGGCCCCTCTCCAGACTTGAAGTCCCCTCTCTGACACTGTCACCAGGGGTCCCTGAGCCTGATCTCCATCAGAGGTCTCAGGCTCCCTGTTCTCTCAGAAGCTCCCAAAGACCTCTCAGCCTTGCCTGAGTGTAGCAGAGGACCGGCAGGTCCTCCTCTAGGGCCAGGGACCAGAGGACCAGCACGAGCCCCTAGGCAGAGCTCATTTCCCTGCCCACGCCCTCCAGGCCAGGTTGGAGGGCCCTGGCAGGCATGGGCTTCACTCAGTGCCAGGTGCAGGCCAGCCTCTAGGATCTGGTGTGGCAGGTGCCACCAGGCTCTCTGTAAAGACTACACTGCCAAGTCCAGCTCCCCTCTGGGGAGCCTGGGGTCTTGGACATGATCCTTAACTCTCCATGCCACCCTTCCCTCTTTGGGGTGTGATTCGTGCCGCATACTGTGTTGTATGTGGGAATGACACAACAGATGGACGCTTAGAGTAGGCAGCCATTGAGCAACCCGGCTGTTCATTCTCAGACCCACTGAAGTCATTTGACATCCCGTAGACCTGCCTCAGGGCCTGTTTCTCTCTGTTCTCAGCAGCCGGCTGATTGGATTCTGCGATCAAATTCCAGCAGCTTAACAAACCTCCTGAAATTTCAATAAAAATCACTAAACCTGCTGTAATTGGATTTTTGAGGTGCTAAGACTGTGGATTGGAAAAGGCTGTTTTTGCCAAGAGTGCAGTGCCCCCGCGGTTCCCATTTAAATGCGATACCTCTATGTCTATGTCTTCTCTGAGGCCCTGCAGTGAGGTGTCTATGCACAGCCAGACAGCAAAATACTAGGATGCACTCCCTGTGCAGAGACCTTCCAGCTCAGGATAGGACAAAAGCCCTCCTGCGGGTGTCTGGGAGGTGTGGCCACTGAGGGAGGGAAGGGAGCAGTACCTGTCCCCATTAACCGTGCCACTGGCCTATACCCCTGGGCCAGAGTTAGTCCTGCTGGTGATGTGAGTGCCCATCAGCTGTCACTGGACAGTTGGGTCACAGACAATAGGTGCAGTGGAGCCCATGCTGCATTAACACAGGCTCCCCCCACCCCATCCCCTACTGTGGCAGAGGTGGAATCCTTCACCACTCTCTTGTGGAAGGCCAGAACAGGGCCAGTGGGGCCAGCCTGGGGGAGCAAGGACACACAGACATTAAGACAATGTGTGTAGCCATCTGCCAGACAGAGTCGAGGGAGGAAAGAAATGCAGGGAATGGAGAAGTGGAAAAGCACGGAGGCCATGTGGTCTCCACGGGGGTGGGGGGTGTGCACAGGGCAAGCCGAAGAGCCAGGAAAGAGAAAAGACATGGGACAAAGGCAGGTGCTGCCCCGGGCCTTGCTGGGCATGGAGCATGGGGTGTGGGAATAAGGAGTTCCTGCCTTTTTGGCCTTTGAATGTTCCTTGACATTCCTCTCTGCTCAGGACTCTGGGGGGCCCCTTTGCTTGTTGCTGCACCTCTATAGTCTGTCCCCTCCCTCTGCAGTCAGGACCCATCTCAGCACCACCTCCATACCCCCCACCCCTACAACTCATCCAGCCTAGTGCTGGGTGCAGGTGCAAAGGGAGGAGTGAGTGCTGGACTTCTTCTGACCTTGACTTTGCCTGTCCTGAGGCCCCTCCACAGTCAGAGCTGTTCTCACTCATCTCCAGCACGGTGCATGACTATCTTGTGCCTTGTCCCTGAGAAGCTCATGGGCAGATGAAGGCAGAGCCAGGCTTCCCAGAGAAAAAAGCAAGAGATAGTACAAAATGGGGCACACATCCCCACCATGTCTCCCTGTCCCCTCCAACCCAGTCTGTGCAGCCTTTTGGTTTCTTGGTTCTAAGCTTGTGTTTGCTGCCCCCTGACAGGGCTTCCCCACCTGTGGAGGGGGACACAGAGATCCATTTTCCTCCAAAGATGAAAAAAAAAAAAGCTCTACTTCTAAAAATAGCCTACCTGGCTCCACTGTAATGTTTCCATGGCAACCCACTCCTTCCCAGGAGTCCCCCTGTAAAAGAGAGTGAAACAGGGTCCCAGCCCTGGTGTGGGTCCCCACTGGGCTCCTTGGCCTGAGCTGATAATTAAAGGCATTGAGGAGATCGCCGAGTGGGGGACAGGGGCAGGGAGCACAGCCAGCACACCGGGACCCTGTTCAGCTCCACACCTCTACCATTTGAAGCAAACTCAAGACTCATTCTGTGCAAGAGTGAATTGTACCGATAAGGATGACCAGGGTCTGGGTGGGCTGGGGACCAGTAAGTCCCAGCTCTGTTCTGGTTGCACACCAGTCACTTAACTCCTTTCCAGAGCAGGTATGGCTATCCCCATGCATGTGGGAGAGTGTATTACCCAAGGCCACATGGGGTCAAAGCCAGACTACCTGGCCTGCAACCCTGCTCCTCTCTGAGCAGTAGGAAGACACGTGTGCCAGGCTTTGAGGGTGGTACACAGGGATTTGGGAGGTGTCTGTGCCCGGGTAGGGTCTCCATGTTTAACGAGAGAACATCTAGGGGCCGCACCCCAGGGCAGTAAGTCAAACATGATGATCCATGACCAGAGCCTAGTGTTGAGCTCAGCCATGGCTACTTGGTGTGGTAGCTGAATAATGGCCCCCAAAGACATCCAAGTCCTAATTCCCAGAAGCTCTGTGTAGATTACTTTATATGGCAAAGGGATTTGCAAGATGTGATTAAGGACGGTGGGATGGGGAGACTATCCTGGATTATCCAAGTGGGCCCAATAGAATCACAAGCATCGTTATAGGATGGGGGCAGGAGGGTCAGAGTCAGGGAGATGCTACCCTGTTGGCTTTGAGGAGGGGGTTTCAGAGTCAGGGAGATGCTACCCTGTTGGCTTTGAGGAGGGGGTTAGGGGCAACAGCCCAAGGAATGTGGTTAGCCTCCACAAGCCCAAAAAGGTAGGGTAGAAAGCCAGGGTAGAAATAGATTCTACCCTGGAGCCTCCAGGAGGAATGCAGCTCTGACTTTAGGGCCGATTTCACGGCCCTAAGACACCTTGATTTTAAGACATGACTTCCATGGCCGGAAGGTAATGCATGCGTGTTGTTTTAAGCCACTGTTTGCATTTTCTAGGGTTGCCATAACAAATTACCATAACTGGTGGCATAAAACCACAGAAGTTTATTCTCTCACAGATCTGGAGGCCAGAAATCTGAAATCAAGGTGTTGACAGGACCATGCTCTTGGAAGGCCTCAGGAGAATCTGCTCCAGGCCTTTCTCAGCTTCTGGTGTTGTCGACAATCCTTGGCATTCTTTGGCTTGTAAACGTGTCTGCCCCACCAGTCTGTCTCTCTGTCATATAGTTCAGTATCTTTTCTCCTCTTCTTATAAGGACATCATAAGGCCATAATAAGGAGGTACCCTGTTCCAGGATGACCTCATCCTAACCAGTTACATCTGTAACAACCCTTCTAAATAAGGTCACATTCTGAAATTCCAGGAGGACATGAATGGGGGTGGGGAAGGGAGGACTGGTCAAGCCAGTATGGCAACTAAAGGTTGGAAACTCATACACTGGGAGAGCTGGCCATGGATGAGAGGCCACTGCCAGACACTGCTGGCCTGGCCAACGTGGACAGAGAAGTTGGGACTGCTGCCTTAGAATATTGGTAACCTCAGTTTTATAGATTTATTCTCTTCTTTTTCTCAGACTGAGAGAGTGGAGGGGGGCACAGAGGGAGAGAGAGAATCCTAAGCAGGCTTTCAGTCCAGCACAGAGCCTGGCTCGGGGCTCAATCTCATGATCCTGAAATCAGGATAAGTTGGGCCCTTAACTGACTGAACTACCCAGATGCCCCAGGATTTATTCTCTTCAAACAAAAAGAATTCATTCTTGGGTGTAGCTGGTGGAAACTGATGGGTATTTTAGGAATCAGTACTTTTCTAGAAATGGTGGTGTTCGAGAATAGGCTGGCCTGTTTGTTTCACATGGTCCCACTGACCCGAGGGCTGCCTGCAACTTGTTTTGAGCTCCGAGTCTGCCTCAGAGGTCAGATCGATTTGTTCTTTCATGTTTTGCAGTCTGGAGCTGCTGTTTGCTTTTGCTGCTTTAGCCAAGGAGGCTTGGGAGTGCCACTGGCTGAGGAATGTCAGGCCAAGTTCCCTGGCAGTTACTGAGAAGTCGTTTTCCTTAGAAAGTGCAGGCCCTCTGGCCCTGCTGCATTGTCTCTGGGGAAGATGAAGAACAGTCAGCTTCTCCGTCTTGCATGTCCAGTGCCCTTTGTTTCCGAAGCCACAGCCTCTGCAGATGGCAAAGCCACTCCCCGGGCTCCTGCGTGGTCACTTTGCTGTGGAGGTTTGATGTGAGCATTAGAAGCATGGCGGGCTTGGCAGTGCACAGAGCAAGGCCTGAGGAAGCAGGGCAGGAGTTCAGAACCATGCTCCCTTGCAGCACTGCTGGGAGGCACAGCAGGACAGTGGCTTGTCCTTTGCAAAGCAGGCATGACCGATGGCCCTGAGGAGGATGGGGAGGTACAAGTCCCCTGTTGCCGGCCTCCTGCCAGGGGCCCTCTTCTTGCCCCCTGCAGCTTTCCTGTCCTTCCCGCATCATAGTCCCTCCAGTTAGTCACTCCTCTGTGAATAGTGTCCTTGGAAGTCAGCAATGCAGGAATGTGGGCTCCTACCCTGACTCTGGTGGTCTTGGTCCAGAGGCCTCCTGCCTTGACCCTTGGCCCTCTTGTGGAGGAGGGCATGGTGGCGGGGTCTTATAGGGTGCTCTCAGTGCAGACCGTCTGGCTCTGTCCTCTTCCTGGCAAGCCTGACAGTCTCAGAGAGGGAGTGAGATGATGCAGGCCAGCAGCATGAGGGCAAGGCGAGATGCTCGCATTAGTCCCATGAAAAAGAGAAACCACTGTGCAGGGTGAGAGTGGGTGGTCACCCCAGGACCAGAAGTCCATACATGGCTTCACAGAAGCCAGGGTGTCCTCTCCTGGCCTTATGGCATATCTCCCAGGCCCACTGCACAGAGATCCCCTCAGTGTGGCCTGCACTGGAGGATGGGAAATGGCCATTATGGCAGGGCAGGGGGGAACGTGACCTCCCAGCCCTGCCACTCACTCATGTAGGACCCATCCTGCTCTGATCTCAGTTTCCTCACTTGTAAAACGAGGGTACTAAAGGTGCAAGGTTAGGACACTGCCCTCTTATCCAGCTGCTTCATTGCTGGGCGATTAGAAGCTGCCTCTTCCAGAGTTTGCTTCCTAAGATGCTGAGACCCAAATTGGGTCTGAGTGTAATCTGTGCAGCATTTCTGGAGGGCACTAGCTGGGTGCAGAGCCAGTCAGAAGCCAAATGAGTGAAGCAGAGCTGCTGACTGCAGGGAGTTCAGCGGAGGCAGGCAGTGCTGGGCATGTAGAGCCAGTGTGACAGGGCATGTCCTGGAGAGAAGGGGAAAGATAAACCCCAGTGGAGGGGTCGGTATTTGACAGGAAGGACGGGCAGAAAGATCCTCACCAAGCAAAGGGCAGGTGCCATGTGCACTTCGGGGTCCTTTCACTGGCCCTTTTGCTCACACCTGCTGCCTGGTAAAGGCAGTCCCTCATCCTCTCCTGCCTGCTCCCACCCCTGGGCTCCCACCCCCCTATGCTGGGGCCAGCTGCCCCGCCTCCCTCCCGGCCTCAGCACGTCTGCAGTGCAGCTTTTCCACCCCACCCCCCACTCCTGGCTTCACCCCTGGGCCTTAGGCAGAGATACCACCTGCTAGGCATCCACAGGTTCCTTTCTGGTCTCCACTGAAACTTGGGTGGGCCCGAGCCCAGGTCTGCACTGTGTCCTGGCTGGTGAAGCATTTCACCCTCCCAGGGCTCATGTAGACTTCCTTTCTTTAAAGGACCATCTTTTTCTGGGAGGTAATGGAAAGGCACTGGGTTCAGCCGGCACATGAAAACCAGGGCGTGCTTCTGCTGGTGTTACATCTTGTATCCCAGGCCAGAAGCACAGAGATCCCCCTCAGTGTGGCTGTTGCGAGGGATAATCCCACCCGATGTGGCCCACCTGACACCCATGTGCCCCTCAACCCCAGGATGTGGGTGTTGGTGTTCTTCTGTACACAGGAGGATTCCAAGGCTCAGAGAAGGAAGATAGCCCCACAAAGCCGCAGAGTTCAATGTGAACCCGGAACTCAAGCCTTCAAACCTGTTCTGACACCTCCTTTTTATACCACCCCAGGACACTCCGGCACCCTCTCCCCCAAAAGCTGCTCAGTGTACTAAGTCTTGGCCTTTACATGGGCTTAGAGGCAGGCCAGGGGCTGTGCCCAGGTGCATGGGTTTGATGTGGCCTTAGATTTTGGTTGCTGTTATTCTTGTATTAAAATAGTTGTAAAACTTCCATAGGATTTTAATGTTTCTGGATAGGTTAGTGCTTGCTGGGTTGTGGAGACGCGGATTGAACAGAAGGGACGTGCAGGTCATAAAAGCTTGAGGAGCCCCAAGACCAGAAGCTTGAGAGCCACAGGCCTGAACAGTTTTGTGCATACAAGTGTTTGCCTTCCTTTGGACCAAATTCCCTGCCAGTAGAATTCCCCCATCAAAGGAAGAAGCAGGCTCTTCCTTGTGGCTCTTGTTGGGTATCTATCTGTTGGTTTATCCTTCAGAAAGCCTAAGCTAATTCAATGCCATTCATTCTTTTTTCTTAATTCAAGTAGTGTCACGTTCAATAGTTTTATTTATGTCTCTAGTAGTGAGTTTCATCTCTCCTTCTAATGTCAGTCTGCTCCTAGCAAGGATCCCTGACCCCAGATTGAGACCTGGAGACTCAGCATGGTCAGACTTCATCATATCAGAGGCAGAGAGTTCCCTTTGTGGTTCAGCTCTGCTTCTGCCCAGGCTTGAGTGGGGGGGGAGTCCACAACACTATGCTCAGTAGGTGTCTGAATAGCCCATGACACTGTGGCAAAGTGAACAACAGGGCCACATGTCAGCTTCTGAGTGACACCTACCCCCTCCTCCTTGAGGACTGGACAGGGATGGGGACTGCTGGGGAGCATGGCTGTCACTAGACAGTTGTGGCCTTGGAGCTCGGTGAGTGCTGCCATCAGCACTTCTGAGCTGGGTTCAGAGGTCTTGTTCTTTCCAGCCCCTGGCCTCCTGTGGCTTCTCTGGCCCTGCCAGACCTCTGGCCTCTCTGTCCCTTCAGTCTGCTCATCCTGCCACTTGTCACCGGTCTCATCTTTCCCAGGGATCTCTGCTCAAATGCCCACAGTCTCCCCCTTGCCAAGGGATGAAGGCTTAGTCTCCTCAGCTGTGCCAGAGGCCCTTTACCATCCCCTCTCTCCAACTGGCTCCTCGGTGCCTCATCCCTACTGCTTATGCCCATCTCCAGAGTCTGCCCTCCCATTCCTGTGTGTGACCTGCCACCTCTGTGTGTTCCACTGAGAACCCCTGGATAGGCCTCCTGTGAAACTCCCAAGATCATTCATTCCTTCACTCACTGCCTCCCTCTCTCTTGCCCCACCGCCACACCTGCCCTCCCTCACTTGCTCTCCTGATCTCACTGTACCTCTGGGAGAGACTCTCCCTGCCCATCCCCATAGAACACACTGTGCTGCTGGGAACCGCTGACCCAAGAATCTTCCCATCCCTTCCTCAACAACACGGCCCATGACTTGGGAGCAGAACAAGTACATCCTCTCATCCCTGGCCGCTGGACCTGAACTTGGGACCCTAAGAGCTGCTTTTAAAGGCGTACTAATTAACAAGTTAAAGAGAAATGTGGTTTCTCATCTCTGCCTACCATACAGCAGATGCTCAGAGTTAAGCCACTTGTGCTTCTTGCTTAGAGCACAGGGGTGGGGGAGTGGGAGGGGTCCCATTCAGACTGACCCACAGCCAGCGTGTCCCCCACACACCCATCCCAGCGCACAGCAGCTTCTGTTCTGATTGGTCAGTGGTTGGCCATTCTGGTTGTTACATGTGTTGAACCCGGAAAGGTGACAGGAGATTGCATCATAAGTGAGTGATGCCTGACAGACCTGGATTCAGATCTGGCTCTGCCCCCCCATCAGCAGCACCCTGAACTGGTGGCTTGGTGTCTAAGAAAGTGCATTTTCTCTTTTCCCACTGTCCACCCACGACTGTGAGGCTGTGTTCACACTGATCAAGCAAGTGGCCCAGAGGCAGGTGCAGCACATGTAGTCTCCAGACACCAGGGCATTTCCAAGCGGTACTGGGCTGGCTGTGGTGGGAAGACGGAGAGTGCCTGTTCCAAGCCCGGATGCTGACCCACGGCCCCTGTGACCAGCGGGAACAGAGTGTGCAGTGGATGCTGCGCCCCCAGCGTCCAACCCACTCAGGGGCCAAGCTGCTGGCTGTCCTGGCACTGCCACCAGCTCGGGGCATGCTCAGAGTAGAAACACAGCCATGGCCACCCCCACGCACCCTGTCTACCGTGGGAAGAAATCTGTTCCTTCACAGTATGTGTCTTTTTAAAAATTTTTGTATCTTGGGTTATAGATTTCCTTTACAAAAGAAAAAATGTTTTGTGCCGATTATTTCTAAAACAAGACATTGCAGAAACCCCTGGCAGTTATAGGCTCTGGCATTCACATGGCGGTGTCTGCCTCTTTATTGTCATGTGCCTAGTGCTAAAGCAGCAGCAGAGCCCCGCCAGCTGCCCCTGTGCCCCACCCGTGGCAGTGCGCCCCCTGAGGTCCTCATGACCCTGCAGCCCTTTGAACACAAGCAGGGCTGGCCGAGGGCTGGGCTCCAAGGCACCCCAGATTCCCAAGAAGGGCCATGCTGAGGGCGCCTGGGCAGCTCTGTGAGAGGTGAGAGGGCTCGGCCAGGAGACGAGGGGGCACACACCTGGTCCACTCACAGAGGGCCCAGCGGCCCGGCATAAAGAAGGTGGCTACAGAGGCAGACTAACCAGGTGGCCTGGGGCATGACTTTACCTGTCTGATCCTCAGCTCCCTGTCTGTCCGTGGGAGATAGTATAGTCTCTACCCTGACAAGGCCATGGAGACAGCCAGTGTCTGGACAGAAGGCATTCAACAAATACCACAGGGGAGGCAGGTGGGGAGCTGGAGGAGGATGGCACAGAGTAGCAGCAGGGTGGGGGAGCATGACTTTGGCCTGAGTGTCTTCAGGCAGGCTTTGAAGATAGGGGGCATGGGGTTGAGGCTGGGTAGGGGTGAGGCCTCTGAGAAGGTGGGGTAGGTGTCAGGAGGTTCCAGGCAGTGAGGACCAGTGGGAAAGGCCTCAAGTGTTGCAGGGCACAGGGGGCCCCTGGCGTGGGTGTAGAGCTTTGGACAAAGTGAGGCCGGCAGGAAAGTGTGGGTCAGCTTAAGCTGGGCCTGTGATGCAGGGAAAAGAGGTGGCCTTTATCCAGGGTCTCTGGTCTGCAAAAGGAGCTGGTCCTCACAGCAGTCTCCACCTCTCCAGTCAGCATGGTGCACCCTGGGCTACATGGTGCAGTTTAGGGGACTGGGGCCCTGCACACAGGCGGGTGCCTACAAACCTGCCCCAGACAAAGTGCAGTACATGCACTGTCTGCAGGGCTGGTCCCCCCTTCCTATCCCCTCCTACTGACCCAGGAGGGCCTGTGCCCACCCTGGAAGGCTGGCTGGCAGCAGGAGTTGGCACCATCTAGGGCACTCTGTTTTGAGCGGCTCTATCTGCTCCTTCCTCCTGGGCCCTGGCCACATAGGCATCTTGGTGCCTGTTGGACAGTTAATAACCATGGCAACTCTTTCTCTTTTCACAGATGACTCTGGGGACGACGACGACGAGACCACCTCTCCAGCTGACAAGAGTGAGCTACACTACACCATCAAGAGCCTCTCTGTGAAGTTGGATGACCTCAGTACGTGCAATGACCTCATCGCCAAGCACGGTGCTGCACTCCAGCGCTCCCTGAGCGAGCTGGACGGCCTCAAAATCCCCTATGAGAGCTGCGAGAAGCTGAAGGTCGTCAACGAGCGAGCCACCCTCTTCCGCATCACCTCAAATGCTATGATCAATGTAAGTGCCCACCCACTTGGCACAGAGCTTCCCAAAAGGGAAGTGGCTCCTTGTCACCAGCACCACAGTCCCTGAGTAGCTGGTGACTAGGGTGCTTGACAAACCAGGGCTCCATTTTTTTATGGCTTCAGGTCATTTCCCAAAGCCCCCCTGCCCTCTTTGTAATTCTGGTGGAAACCAAAGTGGGGTGCAGAATCCTGATTGAGACTTGCTGATGGTTCGGGCCTAGGTGAGGAAGACCAGGGCCCTGAGTTGAGCAGATGGCTCCACCCCACCCATTAGGAACAAGGCTGCCACACTGATCCACCACAGCTGCCGCTGCTCCTTTCCCTAGTACCACTCAGAAGCAACAGGAGCAGAATCCAGTAACCACAGGGGCATGTCTGCAGGTGGAGGACCGGCGTTATGGGTTCCCTTAGCCAGAGGAGCTTAAAGATGAGCCTGCCATGGGTCATGCCAACCCAACAGTAGCCAAATGAGTAGCCACAGTCTGTAAACTGAGAGGCACAGCCCCAGGGGTCGCCACTTTCCACAGGGTTCTGGAAGCCACATTGCTGTGACTGGGAGCGGGAGGGTCTCTCCATGGTGGCAGAGAATATAATGCTTCTGGCTTCTGGGCCCTTCTTCCTCCTGCTTGGTGAGTTTTTCCCCCCAAGATGTGTGTGCTCATCTAGGCCTCCCCACTGCAGACACAGGTCTAACTACAACAGCCTCCTCACAAGGACAGCCCCCAGGAGCCACACATCAGGGCCAGGGTGGCACACTGGGAGCAAGGAGGTGCAGAGAGGGGAGGTGTGGGGACACAGAGGCCACCTCAAGGGAAGCAGCCCTGTCTAGAGGCTGCCTAGAGGCTGGCCAAAGACAATGGGTAGTACTGGTGCAGTACTGGTGCCCAGCTTCCAAATTAAGGTGGTCAAACCAGAGCGGGGCTAGGAGTCAGGACTAGGCTATAGTCCCAGAGCAGGCTGGGAAGGTGGAGGCTGGAGCCAATGCAGGCCAAGACCCCTGGGTGACACTGTGGGCATCAGAGATTTGCCCCAAGCTTGACTCACTGTGGCCAGTCCATGTGGGGAGTAGCAGCCACACCCACCACTCATACCCTCCTGCACCCACCCTGCCACTGGAGCCATCCCTGGTGCAGGAGGAAGCCTGAGGAATCCTCCCCCTCGGGCCTTGGCTGAGGCAGCATACCCTCTTTCTAGGCTGCTGGGACACACCATCCCCAGGCGCTTGGCTCCCTGCACTGGGCAAGTACAGACCTCCATCCACAGCGCTCAGGGCTGTGTCCGGGGCATGCCCACTGAGAGGTTGCTGAGCTGCAGCCTGCAAGTCGGTCTCATCATCACTTTACAGTGACATTTACCACCTCCCCCACCCCACCCCCGCATTCAGCTTCTTGGGCCAATGGCCTCCTTACAGCCCCCAGACTCCAGGGGGTGGGATCACTGCACTTTTCCCAGTGACGGACACAGATACGGGCATTTGATGGCAGAATGACACACCTGTGTTTCCCTGTCCATCCTGGAAGCCATCGCCCGCTCGAGGCTTCCCTGGCACTGTCTTCCCTGCCTGCCAAGACCGAAGCTACTTTGTCTTGAGTTAGCAGTTTTGGCTTTTCCCAGATAATGAGCTTCTCAGCTGGCATCTTTAGCAGAAATCTTTTATCAGGCATTAGAGGCTCAGTCTGTAGGAAGCAGTAAAAACAGTGAAAGTTTCCTATCTAAGCACATAAATTGTTTTATGGGAAGCAAGCCCCTGGGGTGGATTACAAAAGCCTGTTTGTGGTTCTAGCACCAGGAATGTGGACCCAAGTGAGGAGAGCTGTTGAGGAGAGCTGTTGAGGAGAGCTGCAGCTCTAGCTGGGCTGGGTCCATGAACCTGATGCGAGGGCCTCTCCCATCTCCTTCCATCATGGGGGATCACACAGAAGTGAGGTGCTGGCTCCCAACGGGCTGTGCTAGTAGCTCAGATTCTCATGGAGGTCTGTGTTTCCCTCGGGGAGACTTCCTGATGTTTCTCTTCACCTGGCAGGAAGCAAGTCAGCTCTGGGTGGACAGTGCTAAGACACCAAATGTCCAAACTCCCACTGTGTGCAGAGGCCACCCAGGCAGAGCATCCCCACCCCTGGCCAGGCCTTGGCTTCCACCACCCGTGTTATAGAAGGGGGTTGGAGGGATCCCTGGGTAGCTCAGTGGTTTAGCGCCTGCCTTCAGCCCAGGGCATGATCCTGGAGTCCCGGGATTGAGTCCCATATCAGGCTCCCTGCATGGAGCCTGCTTCTCCCTCTGTCTGTGTCTCTGCCTCTCTCTCTCTCTCTGTGTCTAATGAATAAATAAAATCTTAAAAAAAAAAAATAGAAGGGGGTTGGACCAGGGATCTGTAAGGAAGCCATGCACATTCACACCACATACACTTACCCCTCCCTACAACCTCTTTAGTTAATACCATTAGGTATTGTTAGTGCAAAGTGGAAACCAAGACTCAGAGAAGTCACCTGAGCTGCTCAAGGTCATTCAGCTGGTAGGTATCTGAGCCAAGATGCGAGCTCAGATCCGCTCCGTGTAGCTCAGAGGGGCAGTGATGGCCTCCACAGTCTCAGAAGCAGCAAGGATGAGACCCCCAAGGGTGGCAAGGGCCCCCTCCCCTCTGAGATCAGCACATGGACTGGGTGCCTTTGCATCCACCAGGGCACAGCCACCAGTCTCAGGAACCTGCGTTTAAGCTACAGCCCCACCAGGGCCCCTCCTGGGGAGCTGGGGACTCAGGATGGGTGGAAGCCACCCCCACTGTCCCCAGAAGGCATACACTTGGGTCACAGGCCAGTTCTTACTGTGAAGGAAAAACCTGTTTCTGCCCCCTGTTGAGATCCCTTTGCAACTCCACACCCCCCTTCTCCTGCCCTGACTGATAATGCTTACTCTGTAGGGAAGCTTCCAGCATCCCCCATGCCTGACTTTGGGGCACTTATTCCCACTGCCACTTCAGGGCAGGCCCTCCTCCTATGGACTGTGAATGGCTGTGGGTTTTCCACCCCATGGGCTCTGACTGAGCCTGGGTCATACAAGTGGAACAGAAAATGAGGGATGGCTAGCCAAAGCCTTACAGGGAAACACATCCTTTAGAGGGCCCTAGGCAAGCAGCATCCTTCCCACACAGGGAGGGAGCAGCTGCATCACCCTTACTTTTACCCAAGATGGCCAAGAATCAGGGGTTGTCCATCCTTCAGGAGAAAAGTCAGAGGGTCAATCAAATCTCCTTCAAATTTGGGAAAGGCCACTGATATCACAAGCCTTTAGGTCCTTTAGCTCTCAGCTGGGTAGGGTGAGGGGACTCTCTGGACAATCCCTAAGACCCCAGGAGCCATGGTTAGTGACGTAGCCCATTCCCGGGCCACTGTTCACAGGGGGCCGGCACGGTAAGACTCACCCCGAGTGGAGCCCAGCCCCCTTTCCTTCCATAAGTGTTGGAGGCAACAAGATGCTCAGAAGAAGTTTCTGGATCAGGAATGTTGAACAGTGCCACAGTGTTCTACCTCCTTGTGCCTTTGCTTGTGCTGTACCTTCTAGAACTTTCCCCACCCTCTAGATACCTGGCAGATCCCTTCTCATCCTTTAGAACCCCACATGGCCGGGAGGCTTTCCAAGCTCCTTGTCAGGAAGCCGTTCCTTCTGGCTAGAACCCCCTGGAGCCCCAGGCACTGCTGTGCCTCGCTGAGCCCGCTGTGCAGAGCTTCCCCGGTTACTTTGACATTTGCCCCTCATCAGGTTTTGTCTCCCCAAAGTGAGATTCAGATCTTAACTCACCTGTGTCCCCAACAGTAGTCCGGTGGGTGTGCTTAATATGTGATACTTGAACCAAAGTGGGTGTCGTATCTCAGAAAAGAAAATTCTAAGCAGCCCACATCTCATGTTTGCCCGCTGTTACCATTTACAAAGCCATTCCTGTTCCATTTCCTCACCTGAACAAGGTCAGTGAGAAAGTAGGTCCAGCATCCAGCCCTCAGCCCGTGGAGCCACTTGTCACATCCCCACGCCACTCTTATCACTCCTCTTTGCAGAGAAATGATCCAGCCTGGTCGCAGAGAAATAGGAAGAGTACTTTATGAAATTAAGTCATAATTGGGTTTTTCACAATTATGGGCTGTAATGAACCCTGGCCTCCTTCCCTCCGCTTGTGATTTTAGTTGGCAGGACTCAGAGATTGGCTCCTTGGAGCAGCCCCTCTGGGGGCAGCATCTGAGCAGCTTGGGATAGCACAGCAGTGAACCCAGGGCAACCGTTCCCTCTTCCCTTGTAGTGAGGCCATGAGCATGTGGCTCCTACAGTTAGGAAGGTTTTGCCTCTTGGGATTTGAACCCAGACCTGAGCAGCTTTCCATTGAGCCTTCCCCAGGCTCATGCCAGTCGGGGATTGGGCCCTGCCCCTGGAGCTCACGATCCAGAGGACCCACATAGTGGTGCTCTGTCACACATGGGTGCGGCAATGCAGCCCTCTCAAGGGGCCCTGGAGACCACAGCTCACATGCCCACTTTTGAAGGCCAAGTACATAGAGGGTCTGGGGAAGGGGTGGGGAGGTTCACAGTCGGCCAGGAGGTAGGCTCAAGCCCAGATCATCACAGCCCCACCAAGAGAGTGACCCGGGTGCTAGCTGTACATCTTGGGAGCCAGTGAGGGCCTGCAGAGAGCAGAGGTAGTGGCCACAGAGTGGAGCCTTTACAGGTGAGGAGGGTCACTCACAGGCAGAGAAGGAAAGTATGAACAATGGCCACATCTGTCCATGGGGCCACAGTGTCTGCAGCAGCGTCCCGCCCACCCCCCTGCTGGCCTGGGCACCCTGCAAGGAAGCCCTGAAGCTTCCATGTCTAGCACAGGGCCTGGCGTACAGGAGCCTGAGCAAACAGGTGAGAGCAAGCAGGTGGTGATAACACAGGAGCGGCAGTGGCATGGTATTGTGTGTGACAGATCTCCCCGGCAGGGGATTTTGTGAGTCTGATCAAAGGCGGCCCAGGGGTCCCCTGCATGAATTCCTGCTTGGGTAACTGTGAACTAGCCTGCCGTTGAGGTGGGAACTCAGAGCACCGATGAACATCTTTGGTTGTTAGATGGAGCCTGGAACCTCAGCGGCCCCATCATCCATCCGGCATCCTTCCTGGGATCCAGGACATGCTGGTGTGTAGTCGCATTGGGCTGGTCACATGGTTTAAAGTGGAGAATGACTGAATTAATACATATGACCAACTCATGCTTTGGGTGTTAGTTTCCATAAAGGAAAAGAATAAATTCTGGTTTCATTCTCTTTTCCTATAAACTTCTCTTTGGGATAAAGCAGAGTGCCCTGGTTTGAAGGACAGGCCTCTGGGCAGGTGGTGGTGTAACAACAGCAGTCTGCCCTGTTTCTTCCTGTTTGTTTGCTCCTCACAAGGGCCACACGAGGTTGGTGTTATTGTGGCTTCCTTGTCATCAGCATCATTTGTATTAGTAAGGTGTCACCTCAGACCCAGAGATGTCATTTTGCATAACGTTGCAGGCCTGGCTGTTATACGAGCTCTTGGGGCCACAGCCCCGGGCCCTGGGCCATCCTCAGTGCTGGCTGTGGCATCTGCGCAGAAGGGCTGAGGCATGTCACCTGTCACCAGGCCCAGCACACCTGCACTTTCCTGTGTGACCTGGGCTTCCCATGGTTGCCCTGTGTTCCAGTCTCACGGTCCCTGCCCCCAGCAGAAGAAATCCTCAGTATTGCCATGGACATTCTGGGGGTGAGCCTGCCCCAGAGGGACGTGAGGGCCAGTTCTCCCCTCCCTGGCCTGGGGAAGCAGGTTCTCTGGCAGGCCCCAGGCAGTGGAGTCTGACTAGGGACTTGCCTGCAGCCCACTTCTCTGCCACCAAGCCCACGGGACCTCCATATGCCACCCGCTCACATCTCCTCCTCTTAGCCCAGGCAGCCGCAGTCCAGTTAGAAGGCATGGAGGGCTGAGTGGCAGGTGCTGGTGTCAGTTCCCTCCAGTTCTGAGCCCCTCCACAGGCTGGCAGCCTCTGGCTTGTTCCCCACCGGCTGCTCCTCCAGGCCCCTGTCGGGGAGGGGACTGCCCCCAAACAAGGCAGTTGCTCCTGACACAGCCCCCACCCTTGAGCTGTGGGAAGCTCCTCAGAGTGTATGACTTGGGTTGGAGCCCAGGACTCAGCCCCTCCAACCACATGGCCCCCCCAGGGCCCTTAGGAGCCAGGAGTTCAGGTCAGCCTGGCTTACATCTGCTGAGCACTTTGCAGCAGGGTGGTGTGCAGCCCTCTGCAGACACGGAGACATAGGGGGCCCTCGGTGATCCCTCTGTGATCCGATGCAGGCCCTGGTCCAGCCCTGGGGCACAGCCAGACTAGGAGGGAGTAGGCTCCAAATCCAGTTGAAGGAGGCTAGAAGAGAAAAGTGCAGGCGCGGACAGGCTGGGGACAAGGAGGGCCAGGAGGGCCGGGCACGAGGTGTAGCAGAGATAGACGGAGCAGTAGGCCAAGGCCTCAGATTCGGGGCATCATAGAAATACAGCCCCAGATCGGAACTGTTTGCTGCCCAAAATGCTCTGAGGCTTCCCCTAGCCCCATTTGGAGATCACAAAGGGGTT
This sequence comes from Vulpes lagopus, assembly GCF_018345385.1. Taxonomy (NCBI): domain Eukaryota; kingdom Metazoa; phylum Chordata; class Mammalia; order Carnivora; family Canidae; genus Vulpes; species Vulpes lagopus. The sequence continues at coordinate 12,888,246 of NC_054837.1, read as the reverse complement.
CTTGCCCCCGACCCAAGCAGAGCAGTGGTGAGGGGCCCGGAGCTGCCCTCCCTTGTCCTTCTGGGACCCGTGGGCAGGTTCCTGTCCACCTGACCACTGTTCTGCTCTTGACAGCTTGCTCATTTGGGGCTTGGGGGGATGAATAAAAATAGATTCCATAACTGTTTAAAATCAGTTGGCAAACTAGCGGCCAGATGGTGCTGGTTCCTGTGCTCAAGGGGTAAACTATTTAGAATGTGCAAAGGGCTATTTTAAAGTTTGAATTGAATTGAAAAGCTGCCTCTCCAGTGCCCTGAATCATATCAAGGAGAAGCCATGACTGTCCCTTCGGTGTTTGGGAAGGGCTGGCCTCCGTGTGTGCTGAGCAGGCCATTCTGAGTGCAGTGTGAGGAGGGGACAGAGGCGGATGGCTGGCCTGGCCTGGCCTGGCCTGGGAGCTGCTCGGCCTCTAGGGGCCAGGAGGGTGCTGAAGACACAGCGTGGCAGCTTGGCTAGGCCTGACCTAGAGGGACTATCCCCCCAAAGCCCCAGGTTAGCCCAGCATGACCATCATGGCTCCAGGGGTCCCCGCTCTTGGTCTTGGAGGCCTGAGATGGCTGTGCATGTCCTGCTGCAGCAGCCTCCGAGCCATGTAGGCCTGGCCTGAATCTCAGCACTGCTCCTTCCTGCCTTTGGGAGGTGTGAACTGAGGGCAGCCTGCTGCTCCTTGGTGAGGGGGAGAAGGAGAGACCCTGTTCACCCTAGTGTGTCCCCAGGTGTGAGCTTCTGGCCATGCACTGTGGCTCAGGAAGACCAGGACCACTTCGTTCTATTTGCTACTTTATGATAAAAGGCCAGTGAGAGGCAGGTCCACAGTTATGCTGGCCGTGTGAGGACCAGTGAGGTGGGGTAGTTGGTAGATGGGCAGCCCCAGCAACGCTGAGAGTGGAAAGGCCCAACTACCCATCCACTTGGGAGCCTGAAAGCCTGAGGGTTCCCGCTAGCCTGACCCCACCTCCTCCCTGAGTCCAAGGGCCAGCCACCCCCAATGTCCAGCAATCCTCTGGCACCTTCCTCATGCCCTCGTCTAGGAGGCAGTGACAATGCAGGGGCCAGTGCTTCCCAAGCAGCCCCTGAAGGCCAGGCCTAAGCAGGGTCCTGGCTCTGCATCCCCTTGTGAGAGCTCCAGAGGCTTCCTGGGCTACACATAGGATGGGCATAGGACCCAGGACGGCTGACCCCATGCCCTGCTCACCTGCCCATCTTTGGGGAACGGCGAGGTCGTTGTCAGGATTAGGATTAGGAGCAACAAAAGCGATTAGAGTTTGTCCTCCTTCCTCCTGGCACAGCTGGGCAAAGGTTTGCAGCTCGGAGACACTGTCTGACCCGCGGGATCCCTGTCAGGATGACCAGCAGCAGCTCCCCTTGGAGCTCGCACGGCTTGGAAGAGAGGCCTCACAACCCCTTCACCAGTTGGGGCTACTGAACGGGGAGAGCCAGTGGTGGGTGGGCAGGCCCAGCAGCACCCCCAGCCTCCTGCTGAGCAGACCAGCTCCAGTACAGAGGGTGCCTTTTCAGTCCTGGGCTTCTGGGTTCTCACTGCTTGGGGGCAGCTCAGCAGGCTCCCCAGCCTCCACACAGAGGTAAAATGGCACTACCCCCAGGACCCCACACCTCTTTATCTCGGGGACCCTCTCAACAGCCATGGGGGGCAGGAGGAAGGGACAGGGCTGGGAGACCAGAACCTTGTTCCCACCCAGAGGGCGACCGCTCATTGGGTCATGGAATCAGGGACTGTGCAGGAGGACACCAAGGCCCAGGATGCTATAGGCCTGGCCCAGGGTAGGCGTAGGCAGTGCCCATGAGGGGCCCAGAGGCCGGACTCCTTGTTCTGCTCCATCCTGGTCCCTTGCATCACTTAAGAGCTAGTTCGGGTAGGGGGCTTCGGAGTGGCTTAGGAAACTGCTCTTGCTCAGGGCTGGGTGCGAGTTCTCTGAGAGTCGTGGCCGAGCCTCAGGGGAAATGGGACGGAGTTCAGGGTATGGGTCAGCCAGGCCCCTCCCTGGGCCCACGGAAGCTCCCCCCAGCCAGCCCCCGGCGGGCCCCAGGCCTAATCCAGCTTAGTGAGCGCACAGTGCACAGCCCAGCTCAGCATTCCAGGGCAGGGGGGCCAGGCTGGCGCCGGCCTCTCTCTACAGCGTGGCTGGGATGGGCCCTGGAGAAGGCTGGCGGCAGCAGAGGAAGAAACCTTGGCAGTTGAAGAGGGACACCAGGTAGGCACGTGAGGGTGGAAGGGTGGATGACTTGTCCTGTTGTAAATGACAGGAGTTCTATGAAAGCAAAGTGCCCATCAGTGTTAAAACTGGAGCTGTAGAAGTCGCCAGGGAGCTGTGGAAGGCATGTGTGTGGGAGCAGTGCTGAGGAGGGCATTGGCTTGGTGCGGCTGCCAGGCCATCCGGTGGGGGAGGGGGGCAGCATGCCACCAGGCAGAACACCCACAGACCAAGAAGAACCCAGAAGACCATCAGGCACCCATTGTGCATCTTTTTTTTTTTTTAATTTATTATTTATGATAGTCACAGAGAGAGAGAGAGAGAAAGAGAGAGAGAGAGAGAGGCAGAGACACAGGCAGAGGGAGAAGCAGGCTCCATGCACCGGGAGCCTGATGTGGGATTCGATCCTGGGTCTCCAGGATCGCGCCCTGGGCCAAAGGCAGGCGCTAAACCGCTGCGCCACCCAGGGATCCCCCCATTGTGCATCTTGCTCATAGAAAGGCCGAGTGCTTGGCACAGCCTAGGCACCTGCACCCTCACCCCGAGACAGGTAGGCCTGGCTCTGTGGGGAAGGCTGGCACTGGGGCCCATCCTGCTCGTGCCTTGGGGTGCTCCTTCTCCCTAGGCTTAAGGCTCGGGGGGCGGGAGGGGGAGCTGGCAAGGCGCTTTGCTGAAGTGATGTGCCTGGCACCCATGCCCACCCAGGGAAATGAGGTGCTCCCCCTCCACCAGCACTTGGGCCTCTTTCTGACCTGTTCCACACACCCAGCTCCACAGGGCCTGGCAAGCTGCTGAGGCCAGCAGCCAGGTGGACCGGCACCCCGGTGTGAGGACTCCTTCCTTGGTCAGCAAACGGGCAGCAGGATCTGAGACTAACTTGACTGGGCACCATGGCTGAGCTTGGGGCTGTGGGAAAGCCAAGGAGGACATGGGATAGGGATCTTGAGGGAGGGGTGGCTCAGAGTGGCCCGAGCTCTGGGACAAGGAGCTGGGGTCCGGGTCTGGGTCTGCTGCCTCTGGCCATGTGACCTCAGAGCCTGTTTCACCAGGACTCCTATACGCATCTGGAACATTTCTGACGTGCCCAGAAGAGTATTCTGCCCACCACCCTGCACCACTACTATTTCCTGTACCCACCGGGGCAAACTCTAGTCGGCCTTTGGAGTGGGTGGTCATGTGTCTGCCATCAGGGCCCCCACCCTGGGGTCTGCAGTGGTGAGAGAGGAGCAGGGGCCAGGGACAAGGCTGCTGGGGGATCCTGGGTGGTAAAGGCTTGGCTCCAAGTCACAAGCCAGGGAGCAGCAGAGTTGGGCCTGTCCTCATCCCCAAATTGCATGAGCTTCAGTGAATGCAGCCCCACACCAGCTGGTGAGCCTCAAAGATCCAGAATTTACAAACTAAAGAGCCCTGGCCTGTGGCTGCCTTGGGTGCAGCCTCTCTATGTCTCCAGAGCCTGATAAATGCATAAGGAGATTTCTCTACTCCCGCTCCAACCTGTGCCAGGTCACCTGCCTGTATAAATCCCTGCCCCTCCTGGAGAAGCGGGTTACAGTGGCTTAGGTGTGGCCAGGAGGGACCTTTCAGGGAGAGTGGGGAAGCTCCTGAATCTGAGAGGGAGTGAATACACCTCCTCCCCAGAGCCTGGCAGGGGAGCTGCTGGAAACTGAGCTTCAGTTTCCTCATATGTCAATGGGAGATGTTGCCACTCCTCCGACCTTGAGGATTGTGCTGGGCCAAGGCAGACAGGGACCTGTGAGAGCAGATATTACTGTTCTGTCTCACAGGACACAGGCTCAGAGGGGCAGCATGGCCTGCACAGAAGCGCAGGCCTGATAACAAGTCCTTTGACTCTACTTTGCTGGTTTCCTTGGGCCTCCATCACATCTGCAGAATGGTGTGTGTGGGGGGGGCACTCCTCATGCTGGGAGGGGAGATGAGAGGAGGGAAGGCGCAAGGGGGAAGGCTGAGGCGTGGGGTGCTGCTGGGGCCTGCCAGGCAGCCTGCCCTCTGGGGCCCCGACTGGGGCCCTTCCCCGCAGGAGCCTGCCCCCTCTAGCGAGGCACCTTCCGTCTGTTCTCCCGAGAGGCCCCAACACCCAGCCCTTAGCAGGGTGTCCACTCCAGCAAATGTCTGGAGCAGCTGTTGAGTTTGGGGGTTCCATGGGACAAAGAGAAACAGGCATGGTCACTAGAGAAGCTGACGTGTAGACATGAGATTGTGGGGAGTGGAGGGGTGAGTGAGGGGACCTGACCGAGCTGGCACAAGTGCCCTCCCAGGGCGGGGGACTGGTCAGAGCAGCGGGGTGAGCCGGTGGGCAGCTGCCGATGCCTGCGGGGTACCCCCCCACCCCGCACGAGTGTCTAGAGAGCACTCCTCGGCCTGGCACTCCACATCACCTTCCTGCCTCCTTCCTCCCAAGAGCCCTCAGGACAGGGCTGCATTGTCCTTGTGGCATGGATGAGGGGCGGTGTGCCTCTCCTTCCAGGAGAGCATGACTCCAACCCCTGGGGTCAGGCAGGGGTCAGACAGCGTGTGATGTGTGGAGCTGAGCAGAGCAGTGGGTGCCACAGGGCGTGGGGAGTGCTGGGGGCAGGGCCTGGGTGCCCGGTGGGCCGAGGAAGCCTGGCCCTTCACACTGAGTTAAAGGAGGCTGGGAGGGGCAAATCCAGGGGTCCCTGGCTCGGACCTCACTGCCTTCTGGGGACAGCTGAGCCGGGCCCTCCCTGACGACAGGGGCAGAATGACAACCCCTCCTTCCTAAGAGTGTAGTGGAACCACTACGGACCTGGGAAGCTGGAAAGAACCTGGGTGTCAGTAGGCCACAAGTTTGAAGGGGAACCTTACTTAAAAAGCAGATACAGACTTTGAGGTAACCTCGTGGAAAGGTCCAGTCTCATTTCCTGTGCCAAACAAGACCTTTACCTCTCAAAGCCAAGAAGGATAGCTGAATGTGGCTTTCCTTCCTTCCATGCCAAGGACAGGGACTGGCCCCAGAGCTGCATATACTTCGGGTTCTCATGGGGACAGGTTGGGACAGACCTCAGGTCCAGCACCCTGAGGATGCAGCAGCTGAACTCAGGCCCCGGCCGTCTGAAAACCTAGCATCTGCCAGCCACAGCCCGGGCTTGGCACTCTCAGATGGCATCCTGACTGTGGGATGCCGCCCAGGGCAGATGCCTGTCCCCAGGCTGGCTCTGAGAAAGCCAAAGAGTCCCCATGTCCCCACAGAAGCCGAAAGGGCAGCAGAAGTGTTTCTGAGCACCCCTACTAGGGGGGGTGAGAGCACCCCAGGCCCTTCCTCACTGACTGGCAGGTGGGGTGTGGGGCAGACAGGCCCCTGCCCCAGGCCCTGTGCTCACCAGCCACCGCCCCCCCGACCCAGGCCTGCAGAGACTTCTTGGAACTAGCAGAGACACACAGCCGGAAATGGCAGCGCGCCCTGCAGTATGAGCAAGAACAGCGCATCCACCTGGAGGAGACCATTGAGCAGCTAGCCAAACAGCACAACAGTCTCGAGCGCGCCTTCCGCAGCGCCCCCGGCCGGACCGCCAACCCCACCAAGAGCTTCAGCGAAGGTGAGTGGGTGACGGCCACCCAGCCTGGGCCCCATGCTCAGGGCTGCTTGGCCTCTGTTCGTCCAACCTATGCTCTGTCTACTCCTCGTTTTTTGGGGTTTTTTAAAGATTTTATTTATTCATGAGAGACGCAGAGGCAGAGGAAGCAGCAGGCTCCTTGTGGGGAGCCCAATGCAGGACTCGATCCCAGGACCCCGGGATCACACTCTGAGCCAAAGGCAGACACTCAACCACTGTGCCACCCAGGCGCCCCGTCTACTCCTTCGGCCAGCTGACTCTGCTTACGCAGCCTCTGCCCCGATGCACATACCTCTTAACGTGCCTGCATCTGGGCCCGCCTGCGTGCTTGTGTTTCCCACACTCACCACCAAAGGGCAATTATCTCCCTGCATTTAGGCTCCAGTTCTCACAAGAAAAGTCCAGGGAGCCTAACTCCCTCTGTGGCAGGGCTGCCCCGGTGCCAGGTGGCGGCCCACCTAGCCTTGGGCAGGGGGTGACAGGCCCGTCAGAAAGGGAAGCGAGGCCCCAGAGAGACTGACCAGCATGTTGAGGAATCGGGGGAGGCTTCCAGGAGGGAGGCCTCTGAGCCAGAGCGCTGAGCAGGACGCTCATTCAAGGAAGGGGAGCGAGGGCAGCCATAGCCAGGTTAATGCAGACCAGGTGACTGGATGACTGGAGTGGGGAGGGGACAAGGGGGCCTTGGGAGGCAGGATCCAAAGCGGGGGGCGCCATTTGGGCTCTGGACTTCCTCAGGCAAGTGAGTGAGTTCACAGAGCTGCAAACTGAGGCAGCGGTTTCGTGTGTGTCTCTAGGAAGCCTCTTAACTCCCAAAGGAGAAGACAGTGAGGAAGATGAAGATACTGAGTACTTCGACGCCATGGAAGACTCTACATCCTTCATTACCGTGATCACTGAGGCCAAGGAGGACAGGTGCGCTCTCCAGGCAGGGCCGGCCGCCCAGAAGGAGCCTCTCCCCCGTGGTTAGCCTTTCTCGCCTCCTTCTTCTTAGGCTCCACATACTCTCTGCACTTGGGGTTTCAAGTCTTGCTTCACGTTATATTTTGATTCAATTTATCCTGTTCTTCCTTACATCCAGAATGCCCACAGAGAATTTGAATCAGGGTGTGACTTTAAGTGGAGGTGGAAGCCAGGCCTTGGTGGGATCCAGTCAGCCAGCTGGCTGGGGCCGGGGCCTGGAAGGCCTGGAAGGCACTGCGCCTTCTTGCCTCAGAGCTGGGGCAGTCCCCACCACTCCCTCCACCACTCCCTCCACCACGCCAGCATTCCTGAACATACAGGACATGCAGGACGTTCCTCTTATTTTCTATTTCTAAGCCTTTCATTTTTTTCATAAAAGCCTCCTCTTTTAGGATGCTTCTAGATACACATTAGAACATAGTGGTAACTGGGACATTGTTGTCAGACTCTGGGATCCTCAGGAAGTGCCCATGGGTGGGACCATGCAGCTGGGGGCCAGACCCACAATAGGGAAGAGCTGGAGACCTGGGTGGCGGGCTGGGTCAGAAGGCAGCACCCTGGGGCTTTGTGGAGATTTGCTCTACTTAGGAGTTGCCTCATTAGACTCTTCTCATTACTTTGCTCAGGCCCTAACAGTAGAAGGGTGGTGAGTGGCAGCCCTGAGGGACACAGAAGTGGCCGATGGCCCCACCAGTGTCTGGGGCCCCTGCCATGGCCTGGGGAGGAGCTGCTGCTCCTGGGAACGGTGACATAACTGCTCACTGCCACCTTCACCCATGGGGCCAAGCAGAGTCAGAGCCTCTCATGCTCACCTGTGGGTACACCCTGAGGCAGGGCACTCAGCCCCTCATGGACAAGGGACTACAGGCTTCCCAGTGGCTTTACCCCTCCCCTCCCCCCCTACATCTGTTCTGCTGTCCATCACAACCCACACTGCCTTCTGTGGGCTCCCTGAAGCCCAGTCTGGGGGGGTGTGGGGAGAGGCCGATTAAAACCCCTGGCCACACATTTTTGGCCTCTATGGACTGACGGGAGATGTCCCCTTGGAGAAGCAGCCCTGGGGTGGGGCGCCCCTTGCACCTCATTGAGGGGTCTGGCTAGGTCCCCAGGACGCCTCAGGATTTGTAAATAACTTGCCTCCCCTTTTGTGTTTCTTCCAGAAAAGCAGAGGGTGGGACCACAGGCTCAGTGGACTGGACCTCATCAGACAATGTAAGTGAGGGGAGACCCCAAGGGTGTCCGGAGGGCAGGCTGGCACCGTGGCTCTGGGCCCCTGGGGGTGGCCTCGGTGCCCTGGCTGCACACACCCTGGTCTGACCGATCGGGCAATCAGCCTGCTGCTGCGCCAGCAACTCGCCAGTGGCCAGCTCGGTCCTCCGACTGCACTGGGTGGAGGTAGGGCCAGGGCTGGAGGGCTGGAGGGGAGCCCCGGCCTCCGTTAGCAGCCACATTCTCTCTGGCAGGTGCTAGATGGCGCCTCGCTTGTGCCCAAGGGCCCCCCCAAAGTCAAGAGGCGTGTCCGCATTCCTGACAAACCCAACTACAGCCTTAATCTCTGGAGCATCATGAAGAACTGCATCGGCCGGGAGCTCTCCAAGATCCCCATGCCGGTACGGGCTGGAGCCGGCAGCCGCAGCAGGCTCCGCGGGCTCTTGGTGTGTGTGGGGGAGAGGTCATGGCCTCTGAGAAGTATAAGCAGCCCAGGTGTTATTTTCTTAATGACACCGGAGGAGCATGTAACAAATGATCAAATCGTGTTCAACGACGTTGCCAAAATCCCCCTAAGAACAGAGGTTTCAGTCTCTGAGGGAAGGAGCTAAGGGGGGACGTGGGGACCCCCAGAGAGCACCTCTGTCCCTGGCAGGGCTTCATAGTATCCTGGCTGGCCCAACCTCGTAGAAGGAGGCAGCAGGGCTGGGCTGTCCCCTGTGCCCAGAGTGGTGTCTGGTGCCCATGCCAGTGAGGTCACAAAATGAGGGTAGAGCTGGCATCCTCGTGCCACCAGGCTGAAATGGCATCTCCGGGGAGGAAGAGCTTTGGGTTCCGGCCAGACTTGGTTTCACTCTGTGCCCTGGGGCCAAGCCCCGTCACGACTATGGCCTGTGTGTCCACATCTGCAAAGCGGGGAGGGTCACAGAGGCCACACAACAGTGTCTGGGTGGACGAGAGAACACAGGGCCGTCCCTGTCCGAGGCCAGGATGGGGGGCCACCTACAGGAACTTTACCAGAAACCCAGAACAGCTCAGAAGGAAGACCCCCTCATCTACCCACCCATCCACTCACTGACTCTGACTCTGCTGACCAAGTCAGAAACCCTGGCGTCTGTGGCATTCCCATCCTCGGAGGGGAGAGTGACAGTAACCACCAGCGCCAGGGTACGAGATAGAGCAGGTCAGAAAGCGGTGAGGCTGTGGAGAAACTGAGGCCGGAGGCGCTGGGGAGGAGCGTGCAGGGAGCAGTGGGTTTGAACAGGGCTTTAGAGCAGAGGAAACTCACGGTGAAAGCGCCCCCAGCAGCGGTGCCCACGGACACCTGAGCAAGTGAGGGTGCCTGCCGACCTGGGGCCCGGGGCTCCGGGGGTCCGCACCGGAGCCGCGCCTGACCGCTGCCTGTCCGCAGGTCAACTTTAACGAGCCCCTGTCCATGCTCCAGCGGCTGACGGAGGACCTGGAGTACCACCACCTGCTGGACAAGGCGGTGCACTGCACCAGCTCGGTGGAGCAGATGTGCCTGGTGGCCGCCTTCTCCGTGTCCTCCTACTCCACCACTGTGCACCGCATCGCCAAGCCCTTCAACCCCATGCTGGGGGAGACCTTTGAGCTGGACCGCCTCGATGACATGGGCCTGCGCTCCCTCTGCGAGCAGGTGAGCTCGACTCACGCTCCGCTGATCCACTCCAGCCAGGCCCACGCCCGTGGGGCCGAGCCAGTCAGCAGCTGGGCCTCCTGCAGCAGGGGCAGGTCCCAGGACACGCTACCTGTCCCAGGACAGAGTCAGGGCTGGTGTGCAGGGCAGGGGAGGCCCCTCTCCTTGCTAGGAACCATGCAGCTATCAAGGGATATGTGTCTGGTGCTGTCGGGCCGTTCAGGTGGACCAGAGGGGGGGAGGTGGCAGGCAGAGGGGAGCCTGGTCGGTGATGGCTTAGAGTGTGAGGAGCTCCTGGGGTCCAGAGGTCCTGCCGTGGGGGGGGGGGGGCAGGTCAGCTTGCCCTTATCCCTTCTCCATGCCTTCCCTACAGAGATGCGTATTCTCACGGGGCGGAGCCAAAACTGGGCCCTGAGGTCTGGGAGCCTCAGCAGTGGCATCTCAGCCTGAGCTTTGGCGCCCTTGTCTGAAAAGGGGTGACTCTGTTGGTGCCTCCCCCGCTGCTGGGAGAACCCAAGTGGGTGCTGCATGAAGGCATCCAACATAGAGCTTCCCAAGTGGGCTGCTGGACATCAGCTGTGGGCCAGTCACTGTTCTGGGCTTGGGACGGAGCTCAGAAAGCAGACATTTCACGGCCAAGTGGCTAGTTTAAAAGGCGTGCTTCGGCTGCAGTGTAGCACTACAGGAGGGTGGTGGCCGTGACACACCAGGGCACGTGGGGGGCAGAGCACAGGCTGCTTAGAAAGCAGAGCCTGGGGATCTGCTAACTCTTTAGATGTGGGGTGAAGGAGGAGGGAGGGAGGCAAAAGAAAGCAGCAAGGATGAGCCTGGTGTTCTGGGCCTGAACTCCTGAGTGAATTCACTTCTTCACCGAACAGAGTTGACCCAGTGCCCCCAAAGCACCAGGTGCGGACGGGGTGCCTGTTCTCCTGAGAGGGGCCATGAGGAGCAGGTGCTGCGTGTGTCGGATAGTTCTGGCTCCTTTAGAGAGCTGGCTGAAGTTGAGAGGGAGAAAGGAGCACAGGCCAGAGAGGAAGTGGGCAGGCAGCCTGAGGCCTCCGGTTTCACTGTGTGTGGCAGGTGGAGGAGTCTTGTGACACCTGACTTATTTTATGGGGCCCCCCTGGCTGCCACAGAGAGTAAAGCCTGCAGCCGCTTTGCACCACCCACTCTGGCCTGGTGGGGGATGGGGCGGGTTCTAGATGTATTTTGAAGAAAACACAGCCAGGATTTACTAAGGATTAGAGGAGGAACACAAGAAAGAAGGCCAGGGATGACTCGGAAGCATCTGGTGTGAGCAGCTGTTACGACGTGATCATCAGCCTGAGCAAGAAGCCATGATGCGGACCTCCAGGCATGTGCTTGAGTTTGCCAGTGTGGAGGGCTCTAGGGCACTTAGGCCTTGGCCGTGGGCGACAAGGAGTGGTTGGTGGGTCTGACTTGTGCTTCTGAGGCCAGGGAGGAAGTGAGGTGTCACTTCCGGTGACAGGAGACAATGAGAGATGCAGGTGGGCACGTCAGGCAATCTGGTCAGTCCAAACAGCCACCTGAGTGGAACATCCGGTGGGCAGCTGGAGGGCACAGCTGGGCCCAAGCCTGCCTGAGGCCGAGATCCAGCAGCAAGGTGCCCTGGGGAGTGAGGAAGCTGGGGGGAGGCTGAGCCCTAGGACCCTACCACCAAAGGAGCCATGGAGATGAGGAAGAACAAAGAAGGGGGGAAGCGGATAGGGGAGCACCGGCAGGTGAGGCGGCAGTAAGGGGTGCCCAGTGCCAGAGTGGAGTGGCGAGGGGCAGGGCTGTGCAGAGCTTGCTGCAACACCATCCACACCTGGGGCAGGCAGGCCGCTGAGGTAGATTCCCGCTCTGGAGCCTTGCTGGCCTGGAGGGAGGAAGGAAGTTAGAATGGCTTCCCTGGCCTGGCCCCCCCGTGCAACACAGCACAGTAGATGCAGCCCTTTGCAGATGAGTGGGGCAGCTAACTAGAGAGTGGGCACAGTAGCCCTCAGCACAGCTTGTCCCAGGGGCCTCCTTGAGGCCAGGCTCTGTTGTCACCCCCATTCAGAGCCCAAGTCCAGCAGAGAGAAGCCTCAGCCCTCTTCTCCCAACCACAGCAAACCCAGGACAGCCCCGGCTGGTCCCACTACCACACCCTTGCTTTTTCACTCAAAGCACCATCCTTCCTGGGGGCTGCTATGAGTCTGTGGTCCCTAGAGGAACAGGCAGGCCTGCTCCCAGAGCCAGGGAGCTGGTTGTGCTGAGCACGGGGCAGGCTGTCCCCCCAGCTGGTTGGGGAGCGAGCCTGGGCCCATGTCCAGCAGACGCTCATGTCCTGTGGGTCTGGTCTCAGGTGAGCCACCACCCACCATCAGCTGCACACTACGTGTTCTCCAAGCATGGCTGGAGCCTCTGGCAGGAGATCACCATCTCCAGCAAGTTCCGGGGAAAATACCTGTCCATCATGCCGCTAGGTGAGCTGGAGCCCTGTGCTCTCCAAGGACAGAAAGATGTTCTGGATAAGGGGGAGGGTTTTACCAACCCAGAAGCCAGCTTGGGGCCTCTGTGAGTGACATTAGTCTCTCCGCAAATTGGCTTCCCACCTCCCTGGCCTATGTCCTGTCTCCAGTCTACATGAATACTGCTTCCAGTTGTCAGGACCCTGGGACTGAGGGCAGGCGGGTTGGCTGGGGTCTAGCATGGTGAGCCATGACCTCTGACCCTGTATCTGGCTTCCAGGTGCCATCCACTTAGAATTCCAGGCCAGTGGGAATCACTACGTGTGGAGGAAGAGCACCTCGACTGTGCATAACATCATTGTGGGCAAGCTCTGGATCGACCAGGTCAGGAGGGTGCCCTCAGGGAGGGGCATGTGGCCTAGAGGTGGGCCGCTGATGACTACCCTCCCTCACCAGACAGGGGACATTGAGATCGTGAACCATAAGACCAAGGACCGGTGCCAGCTAAAGTTCTTGCCCTATAGCTACTTCTCCAAAGAGGTAGCCCGGAAAGTAAGCATGGCCACCCCTTAGGATCTCGACGGGGAGGGGTGCTAGAGTGGGGTGTGTGCCTATGCTGATCCTGCCAATGTCCACAGGTGACAGGAGTGGTGAGTGACAGTCAGGGCAAAGCCCACTACGTGCTGTCAGGCTCGTGGGATGAACAGATGGAGTGCGCCAAGATCGTGCAAAGCAGCCCCAGCAGCCCCAGCTCGGATGGGAAGCAGAAGACAGTGTACCAGACGCTGCCAGCCAAGCTGCTGTGGAAGAAGTACCCGCTGCCGTGAGTGGGGCTGCAGGGCGGGTAGAGAGCAGGCAGGGAGCAGAAGCTGGAGGCAAGGGGATAGAGGGCAGGCAGGGGATAGCATCCAGCCAGACAAGAGATGAGTGGCAGACACTGGGGTGGAGACAGAGGTTCTGTCCACATGTAGGCAGAGGCCGTGTTCTGCAGCTGACACCCCCGTGAGGGAGACAGACACCCAGGTGTAAGTAAGCATGGCCATATCAAGTGGTAGCAAGTCCTGTGAAGGCTTTAAACTGGCTGGTAAGGACAGAGTCAGTCCCACAGTCCAAGGAACAAAAACCAAATGCAAGAAACAGAAGACTATAAAAAATGGTACGGCAGGTTCCAAAGAGAGCAAAACAGAAGTTTTACAAAGGGAAAATTAAGTAACTGAACTTGAGAACCCCCACTGGGAAGGTTGAATAGAATCCATCAACTGAATATAGGTCAGCTAAAGAGACAAGACCTGGAAAAGACAAAAAAGCTAACAGAGAGAAAGCTCACCACCAGGGCCCCGAGTGAGTCCCTGGAGCAGCAGCCCTGGGAGCCCAGAATCTCAGGAAGACCCCTGGGGTGGCTAGCCACACGTCAGGCTAGTGAGCAGAGTCTAGCATACTTCTAGTCAGAGTCCAGGAGGAAAGAGACCATAGCTGAGGAGCAAACTGCAGGGAATCTTCCACACCAAATCTATAGTAGAAATGCTGAAACTAAGTCAAAGAGGAAGTATGAAGCAGCCAGTTGGAAAAAGACACGTGTGACTTTCTGTGGAGTAGCAGAGTGACAGCTGTGTCTCCTCCACCTCCGCGATGATGGAGACTTGGAGACCGCTGAATGAGACCTTCCACGTGCAGAAAGACTCGCTGACAGCATACAGTCATACACACCCAGCGAGAACACCTTTACAGAATTTTAAAGTATTTTATTTTTAAAGTACTTTATTTTCAGACATATAAAAACTCATGTTGCCACCAGCAGACCCACATTAAAGGATACATCTCCTGTGGAAGGAAAGTGGTCCCAAATGGAAGCACTGAGTTGTATGAATGAAAAAAGAACCAAAACTATGTGAACCTAAGTGAACAGTAACTAAACAGGAATGGTGATGATGTCTTGTGGAATTTAGACTCTAAACATAAAATATAACTATGTGATCACTTAAGTCAGAAGAGGGATAAATGAAAGGAAACTTCTCAAAGGCCTTTGCACTACCCAAGAAGAAGGTCAAGAAGGTATGTTAACTTTTGGCTGTGTGAAGGCTGCTTGTTACAATTCCCAGAATAATCATTACAACAATGTTTAATTGAAATCCCAGAAGAAAAAGAAAGACAAAAAAAACCCAAAACAAAACAAAGGAAAAGAAAGAGAAATAATTAAATAATGCAGCTACATTTCCCAGAATAAGAACAAAGAGATGGGAGACCTTGTGTTGAAGGGCCTGTAGGGTTTCAGACACCAGAGGTAAAAGCTTTCACCCAAACCATACTACAGTGAAAATTTAAAATGCCAAGGAGAAGATTCTAATGGCTTCCAGAGAAGAATGCAAGAAGATTACAATGAAGGATAAAGAATCAGACTGACAAATCAGAAAGATCAATATCTTTCAATAGCCAATGTCTGGAGTAATATTTTCAAAGTAGAAGAAAACAAAATTAGAAGGTTAAGATTTTTATCCAGCCAAACTATCATTTAAATGTGAGAACATTAACAACAACAACTGAAAATGTCATCAGGCAAACAACCTCAGAAGGTTTGCCACACAAAACCCACAATGAAAATGGTATTAGAACTTTAAAAAAAAAAAAAAAAAGAGGGGATCCCTGGGTGGCGCAGCGGTTTGGCGCCTGCCTTTGGCCCAGGGCGCGATCCTGGAGACCCAGGATCGAATCCCACGTCGGGCTCCCGGTGCATGGAGCCTGCTTCTCCCTCTGCCTGTGTCTCTGCCTCTCTCTCTATCTCTCTGTGACTATCATAAATAAATAAAAATTTAAAAAGAAAGAAAGAAAGGAAGAAAGAAAGAAAGAAAATTGTATTAGAAAAATCATTTTTAAAAAAAGAAAAAGCATTTTATTTATTTGTTTTAGAGAGAGAAGGAATGAGAAAGAGAGTGAGCGGGGGTGGGAGGGGTGATGGTGGAGGGAGGGGAGGCCGAGGAAGAGGCAGAGACAGAGAATCTTAACCAGGCTTCATGCCCAACACTAAGCTGACCCGGGGCTCTATCTCATGATCTGAGATCATGACCTGAGCCAAAACCAAGAGTCCATGCTTAACCAACTGAGCCACCCAGGTGTTCCTAGTACTTTGAAAGGGGGAGAAAAAAAATCCAGAAGTGCTTTACTAAGACCACAGTAGAAGAGAAAAAACTCCCATAATAATCCAGAACTTAAGATGTAGATAATGTTAACATGACAGGGTCTGAGGAGAGTGGAGACGGCATCAAGGAATGCGAAGGATCACTATGTTCTTATTAGAAGGAAGAGACAAATATGTTTAAAATAGTAAGGAAAGATGAAAAGAAAAAAGGACAAATAAAAACAGTAAATCAACACAGTAGGAATAGGCCCAAGCATAACAAGTAAAAACAGGTGAAACTCACTAGTCAAAAAGCAAAATACTGAGTGGATTTTTAAAAATCCAGATACATGCACCTTCTAAGAAATGTCAAAAACAAAGACATGCAGAGGTTGAAAGTAAAAGACATCATGGGAATACCTAACTGAAAAAACTGTAAGAGCTATGTTAATATCAAATAAAATAGACTTTAATAAGACAAAAGCATCATTAGGAATGGAAGAGTTGCTACATGACAAAAGTTTGAGTTCTTCAGAAAATATGAGTTTCACTATGCATGTGATGAAACAGCCTCAAAAATACACAAAGCATATACTGATAATAAAGGGAGAAATTGATATATCCATTACCACGATGGGAGACAGAGAGACTTCATTACACCTTTCCCACTTGTTGATCAGTCAGATGCAGAGCAGGGCTGGGAGGTGAGGGGATCAACAAGCGTCTGAGGAGATCAAAACAGCACAGGATATCTACATACTTGCAGTTGTATCAGAGACTTTTTACTTTTTACCCCAGTAGACACCAAATGTATTTGAAGATCTATTGTGTATTGAACCTTAAAGAAAGACTCAACAGAGTTAGAGGGTAGCATACAGACCACATCTACGATAAGACAACTAAGTCAGAAGTTATGAACAAGATGACAGAAAGTCCCCACATGTTTGGAAAAAATTGTTAAGTTGCTAAACAACGCATGGGTAAAATAATAAATTAGAATGAAAAATTTAAAATACCTAAATTGGAGCACCTGGGTGGCTCAGTTAGTTAAGTGTCTGCCTACAGCTCAGGTCATGATCCCAGGGTCCTGGAATCAAGCCCCAAGTCAGGCTCCCTACTTAGCGGGGAACCTGCTTCTCCTCCCTCTGCTTGTTCTCTCTCAAATAAATAAAATCTTATCATAAAATACTTAAAATTTAATGAGAATAGATGTAACAAAGGTGATGCTTCATAGGAAATGGATCGCCTTAAACAGGCACATATATAAGCTCGTTCATTTTGAGACTTTTTTTTTTTCTGAGTTTCTAATCTAAGAAATTAGAGAAAGGTCAACATATAAACCAGAAGAAAGAAGAAAGACTTAGTATTACAAAGATGTTATGATCTAAAGAGTAGATCAAACAAAATCCCAACAGTGATTTTCATTGCTTGATATTATGATTTTTAAGTTTATACTGAAGAATAGAGAGCCAAAACATGTCTGAAGAACAACAGAGGAATAAGCACTAGCCCTATTCTAGATATCATGACTTATTTTGAAGCTGCAATGGAACAGTGAGCCCAGGGCACTTGGGTGGCTCAGTGTGGTTGAGTGTCTGCCTTTGGCTCAGGGCACGATCCCACAGTCCTGGAATCGAGTCCCACATCGAGCTCCCTGCCTGGAGCCTGCTCCTCCCTCTGCCTCCATCTCTGCCTCTCTCTGTGTCTCTCATGAATAAATAAATAAAAATAAAAATAAAGAACAGTGAGCCTGGGAAACAGACCTATGGATGTATATATCTTTGGTATGTAACAAAGGTGATGTGAGATCATGTGGAAAGATGGCATTGTTCCCTAAAAAAAATTAGGAAACTGGTTATCCATATGGAAAAAGATTAACTGAATCTCTCCCTGACATTATAATAGAAATTGACTCTACATAAAAGTCTTAGAAAAAGTATTAAGCCTGATTTGCTGTTAAACAATAAGTTAAACTCTAAGGAGAAAATACTGATGAGTTCTTTTAGACCTTAGGGAAATAGATCTTAAACAAGACACAGAAGAGTACTGATGTACTGAACTATATTAAAATATTTTTTCATTAAAAGAAGTTTTGCTCATTAAGTGACAATTTAAAGTGAAAACACAATATATAAACTTGCAGAAGATAATCATAACACTTAATACCCAACAACAGATCAGTATTGAGAATACATAAAAAAGTATTCGACCACAGTTGAAAATAACTAAAAAAAAGTCAAGAATACCTAATACATGAATAAAGCAAAAGCAATCCGGAAGAAAAAGCCCAAGAGCCATGAGGAAGAATTTCACACAAGAATTAATACATGTGACCAGTCATCATATGAAAATGATCAACATCATTGGTAAACAGGGGAATGCAAATCAAAGCCACATGAGACCATCTTGCCTTCATTCAATTAAAGAAAAATTAAAAACCTGACAGTATCAAGTGTGGAAGAAGATGTAGATCCACGATATCTCCTACACATCGCTGGTGAGAATGTGAATTGGTGCCACCATGTTGAAAAGCAGGTTAGCCTTACCTCCTAAAGAAGCATGCCACGGACGCTATAGCCCAGCAATTCTACTCAAGAGAAATTCCTGCAAATGTACAACAGGAAACATGCATAATATTACTCCAAAGCAAAAACTTGTAAACAACCCAGATCTACCGAACGAATAACTGTGGTATTATTCACAGGAGGCAGTATTACACAGTAATATTCATTCATTGAAACTAATGAACCACAGAAATATGCAACAATATAAATTTTAGTAAATAATAAAAAAAAGTTAGTCCCAGAAGGTTATTACATACATCATGATATTCTTTTTTATACGGTTAAAAACAAGTATGTAAATATATGTACATGAGTACACACACACATACATGCACATTTAATACTACTTAAATATTCAATAAAATTATATTAAAAGGTAAGCAAGGGACTAATGAGCCCAGGAGTCTTTCTGACAGCTGCCTGAGGAGGGGATAGATTGGTGAGTTTTCCATATGGTTAGATGTAGGTTTTGTTAGGATTCTACCTTTTGTTTAGAGGTTCTTCTGGTGGTTAAGTTACATTAATACAAGTGAGGCACGCAAGGACCAATAAAAAGAGGGTGTCACATAAAAGGGATCATGACTAATCCAAAGCTGTACACCTGACATTCAAAAAAGGTGAACAAAAAGGAAAAAAAAAGATAGACTTAAATCCAATATATCAGTAATTACATTAATTACTCTCATTACAGGTATGAGATTTCAGATAAGTTTTAAAAATCCAATTATACCTGGCTTATGAGAGATACATCTAAGTAAGAAAGTGAAAAAAGACTGGAATAACAAGATGGAAAAAGATATGTTCACAGAAATAACAAACAAAAGCTGCTGTAGCTATATTAATGTTGCAAAACAGACTTTAAAACCAAAGGTAAGACAGGAGCTAAGAGGGACATAATGATAAAGGCTCAATCCACTAAGATGAGCTTTAAATCTGAACGTATCCTGTGCTTAAAAAACATAGCCTCAAAATATTAACAGCAAAAGTTGGCAGAAAGACAAGGAGAAAGGGATTAATTTACAACCAAAGTAGGACATTTTAACAAAACCCTCTTAGTAATGGCTAGAAACAAACAAAATAAAGAGTTTAAACCATAGAATCTACTGGACAACTGTAGGAAACATTCTCTGCAGGTACACATGGAACATCTGCAAAAACTGATCATACACCGCGTCTTTCAGCAAATTTCAAAGAACTGAGATTATGCCAGTATATTGTCTGTCTCCAAGGCAATTATACTAGAAATAAAGGTGACTAGTAAAAATCCCCAGATGTTTATAAATTCAAGAAATGTACTTCCAACTAATCCACGGATCTAAGAAGATACCGTGGACATCAGAAAATGTAACTGCATGAAGGGGCAGGGACTATAAAGGCAAACTCAGTAAAGCAGAGAAACCTAAAAGAGAGTCAACAAAATTTCACCTTCAACCAATGAAGAGCGTGGAGGCACCTCGCCAGGCCTGCAGAGTGGGGAGGGGCGCGTGTAACCGACCTCACAGATGTGAAGGGAGGACCTCGCCAGTCCCAGACGTGATGAGATTAGTGATGAGATTAGAAACAACTTCGCACTGATCTAGTTGAAAAACTGGTGGAAATGCGCTAATTCCCAGAGGAGTAGAATGTAGCAAAACTAGAGGCAGGTGCGTGGAGCCGGCGAGGTAGGGCCAGAGTAGGAGGAAGGAGCGAGGCGGGAGCAGCGGGCGGGGCCGCTCGGGGCGGGGCCGGGGGGGGGGGCCGTGCAGGCGCAGGTGCAGGCGCTCACCCCCGCTCACCCCCGCTCACCCCCGCTCCCCCCCCCGCGCAGGGAGAACGCGGAGAACATGTACTACTTCTCGGAGCTGGCCCTGACCCTCAACGAGCACGAGGAGGGCGTGGCGCCCACCGACAGCCGCCTGCGGCCCGACCAGCGGCTGATGGAGAAGGGGCACTGGGACGAGGCCAACAGCGAGAAGCAGCGGCTGGAGGAGAAACAGCGCGTGTCCAGGCGCCGGAGGCTGGAGGCCTGCTCGCGGGGCTGTGGCGCCGAGGAAGGTGAGGCCGGGCGCAGGCCGAGAGAAGGTACCCTGGGGCTGGGGAGCGGCTCCTTCCTGGAAGGAAGGGAATGGGGGCGCAGAGGGGACAGGGAGGGGGACAGGGAGGCGGGGCATGGGGAAGGGGGTGGACCAGGAAGGAGGCCCCCGCCCACCCCCCCGCCCGCCCATGTGCCCGTCCAGCAGAGAAGGAGGCCGATGTGTACATGCCGCTGTGGTTCGAGAAGAGGCTGGACCCGCTGACCGGGGAGACGGCCTGCATATACAAGGGCGGCTACTGGGAGGCCAAGGAGAGGCAGGACTGGCACATGTGCCCCAACATCTTCTGAGCGCCACCTCTCCTGCAAATACAGGCGCCTGCACAGCCTGGTCCACCTCTTCTTTAATGCACTCAATTTAGTACTCAGTGGCCCTCCCCCCAAACCTTCCCACCCTCGCCTTTTTTTTTAAAACACTTTTTTGGGGCTCCCACCTTGGAAGGAGGAAGTGCTGATCTGCATTCTCTTCAGCCCCCAGGTGCTCCGGGTCACCGGAGCCCCTTCATTGTGGACTTGGGTCCCAGTGGGACCCCAGCTCCCAGTTACCACAACTCAGGCAGGCTGGCCCGAGTCCTGGGCTGCCCCAGTCACCAGCCCCACCCAGGGAGGCACTGGCTCCTCCTGAGGAGCCACTTTTGACTTTTTTAGAAAAAAACTATCTCCATTTCTTTCCAGCCAAGACGTTTAGTAAATACTTTTAGTACAACACTTAGCAGACAACTTTCTAAGTGTGCTTTCTTGCCACAAATGTGTCCTGGCAAGAGCCCCTTCTTTTTAAGACATCAGGAAGCCAGACCCCTTTGAGCAGGGAGCATTTTGTAGCTCGACATAGCAGGGCCACGTTTGTGTCACGGCTGCCCAGTCACTGGGAGCACGGACTCCACAGAGAAGGGAACTGGAGGGGCCACCTGGCCCAGGAGACCACAGGTCAGTTGTCTCTGGAGCTACAGCTGCACCCACTGTGGGGGAGGGGGCACTGAGGGGCCCCCACGTAGATTTGAGGGCAACAGCCCCTTGCCTAGCCTTGGCCATGTGAGGGTTGCTCCCTCGCCCCAGAGGCCGGGATGGGCTGGGGGGCAGGGCCTGCAGGTGCTCCCCACCCCAGAACCAGGCCCCAAATCAGCAATAAGAACACTCGGCTCAGCCTGGGCTAGTGCCCCCAGGCACCAGAGACCCAGTGTCCCGCCTCGGCCTCAGGCACCTCCGGAGTGCCCATCTCCACACCCCCTGAACTCCTTATTTGCCTGATTTATATATATATGAGATATATTAATATATAAAAAATAGCTATTTTGCTTAAATTTCTATGGTATGTGAAAGCTAAAAAATGATGAAGACAGGGTGCACTCCTGTCTGAGTTTGGCCCTCCTGTCAGCTGTGCCCCACCCTCTCCTCGGATCCCCTTCCAACGGCTCCTTTCAATTGGTGGGGGGGACTGGGCCAGTATGGCCACTGTCCCGGCCCTTCAGAACCCCCACTCCAACCCCTCCCATTTAAGTTTGGTCCTGAAAATTCATCACAGGGTTTTTTTCTGTATACTCCAGGACTGGTTTTGTTTTTATAAGAAAACAAAAGTGAAAACACCAACATATGAAATGCCTTAGGGTGCCCACTCAAGAGGCAGGGCAGGCAGGGTGGGCTGGGTGGCCCCACCAGGCCTGCAAGTAGAGCTGTGCAATGTACCTCTTCTCACACTGTGAGGGAGCACCTTCTGACCGGTAATAAAAACCTTGGATTTGTTGTTTTCCAAGGACCTGTCCCTGAATGTGTCTGTGACTGGGTGGATCAGGGCTGATGCAGAACAGGTGACAGCCTATGAGGCAGCATGGGGGCGGAGCCTGGGGCTTTGTTCTGCTCTCCACTGAGGCACGCAATGGAAAGTTGATCTGAATGGGGAGGGAAAAGAAGAGGGTGGAAGACCTGTTGAGACAGGGTCTGGGACAGGAAGGCTGCAGAAGGCAGAGACAGATCCTAGGGGAAGGCTCACAGCTTTGCCTGGGGCTGTCTGGGGCCAAGCCAAGGCACCCACTGTGCTCTTCTCTCAGAGGGAAGCTCACTTTGGTGAGTTCCAGGGTTACTCGGCAACCATGACCTGGAAGGCTTTTGTTGTCCCAGGTTGCTAAGCAACTCAGATCACTAGCTCCCAGGTCTGGCCAAGAGCAGCTGGGCCTGGCCCACTGTGAGGGGGCTTCCCACTGACAGTGCTTCCAGGTGAAGGATGGGGTCGGGGCAGGGCACCACAAGAGCATCGCAGCCAGGCTCCAGTCTCCTGCCCTGAAGCCCCAGTGCTGTGGGATCCAAGGCTGCCCCTGCACAGCTCCTTCCTTACCAGGGCCTTGCTTTCCCACCTGTGGGGAGGCAGGCACTGTGAGTCCTGCAGCTCTCACTGGCCAGAGGTGCAGGGCGGGTGAGGCAACCCCACAGTAAACTGAACACAGGGCAGTGGAAGAGAGTCTGCCAAGGGAGAAGATGGACTACGTGGGCAAAGACCAGAGGTGACAAAAGCCAGGCCACTGAGATAAGGTGAGGGAAGAGCCTGGAGTGAAGTCAGGCAGAGCTCTGAACAGGGAATGACATCAGGTTGATGTTCTTGAACCCCTCTAACCTGATCACAGGAGATCAGCCTACACTCTTCAGTCTATCCACCAGCCATCACTTAGTAGACAAGGTCATAGGAAAAAAGATTCTGCACCATAGGCTATAAGGGGCCTCAAAATACATCTGATAAAAAGATGCAAAGACCTTCATAGATACAACTTTAAAATTTTACTCAATGACAGAGAAGACCTGAGTTAAAAGGGAAAACACCATCTTCACAGATGGCCAGCTGTTGTGCGTTGTTACCAAATCTATAAATCCAACAGGATCCAAATCCAAATCCTACGAATATTTTTAAACACTTGAGGAGTGGATGATGAACTGTACATGGGAGAGTAACTGAGCAATTCTTGAGAAGGTAGAAGACATGGACTTGACCTGCAGATACCCGAACATGCTGGAAAGCTACCATCAAATTGCTTCCTTTTTCTCCACTGCACATCTGGCACAGTGTGTCATACTATATATTTTATTCGTTTGTTAACTGCCTCCCCCACCTCACAATGGACTGTGAGCTTCATGAGAATAGGAATCGTGTCTGTCTTACACACTGTAGCATCCCCAGTGACTGAGGAGATGATCTGTAAATAGGTGTTGAATTAATTCCAGGCCAGAAGGCCCAGCCAGAGCAAAAGCTTAGGAGGATACCCCCTAGAGCCACTGGGAAGTGCGGCTGCAGCAGCAATTGTGAGAGGGCCTCAGAGATACAACTGGAAAGAGCTGAACCTAGGGGCCCAGGAAACTCCTGCTCCCACAAACGTGAGAGTCCAAGTCCTTGCTCCTGACAGACTGGGGGAGGAGGCCTGACGTTCCCTTACCCCCAGGGCTGGTGCTCAACATGACATGGGTAAAGGACACCAGATAGAAAAATGTCAAAGTGTAGCAGAGAGACACCCCAATGCAGTTTCTGATTCTCCTTATGAAGCTGGCCAACCTAACTTCAACAACAAAACCTGGAAAAGACAGCATGAAAATATATGTATTTCAAGCACCTGGGTGGCTCAGTTGGTTAAGCTTTTGACTTCAGCCCGGGTAATGATCTCGGGGTCTTGGGATCAAGCCCTGCATGGGACTCCCCAGTGAGTCTCCCTGTCTCTTTCCCTCTGCCCCTCCCCTGCTCATACTCTCTCAAATAACTAAATCTTTTTAAAAAATAGAATTTTCAAAAATCCAAATAGCAAAGAAAATCCTGCCACATACCAAAGATTGATAACTCAGGTTGGTAAATCCATGCCCAACTTAACTTAGGGTTACCACAGAAATGCAAGAATGTGTCAGTATTGGGAAGCTTTTCATTGTGAATTATTAATCAACCACCCTTGTGTAAAACTAGGCATGCTAGATAAAATTTTAAAATATCTTAAAAGCATCCATGAGTTGGAAAGAATATAAAGAATACTTGGGCCAAGTAGTAAATGACTGTAGAAACGTGGAAAGGTAAGAAGAGCTCTGAAGTCTGCTTTTCCCTCATAGCCAATGAACTTAAGTTTCAACTGCCTCAAATGACCTTCCAAGGTAGGGTATGTAATAGGAGATGTCCTCTATAAAGCTGGACTCCCAAAGGTGTATACCTTTGATATAATGAATCCAAAATCAAATATAGGAAAATTGTTTGTCTTAAAGATTAGTCCTAAGCACAGCAGAAAAGAATCCCCTAAGAATTTGTAATCCAGAGCAGACCCTCACATAGTTTGGTTTTATAGCAAAATATATACTACCTGGATATCCAGCAAAACCTCTAGCAGAGAGTATAACATGGTCTCAAATTGGCAATGTCCCCAGAGTCACATGAGAGAAGCAAAGAAATCCTCTCTGGAGGCTATCCCCTTCATTCCAGGCTTTATGGAATCCCAAATAGGAAGTTGTAAAGAAAATGAATACCTTACAGTGTGATATCTCTAAACATACAAGGAAACACAACACACAAGTTGGCCCATGAGCATAGGCCAACTGAAATAACAGAATCAGACATAAAACTTCTCCATATAGTGAAATTATCAGACAGAAGATAAAATAAGCACACATATTTCTAGAAATGGAGGTTTTCTAGAATTTTCATTCCTGAAAATGAACAATATTTTTACAAAGCTCTTTAAAAATCATTTAAAATAATAACTTTATAATATTACACTACTAAAGAGCATATTAGTGACACAGAAGTAATATCTGAATAAAGTATCCAGAATACAACACAAAGATGTGAAAAATATGAAAAAGAAGACACATGGAGAGTAAAGTGAGAAGATCCCATATGTGTCTAATCAAAATAGAGCAAAACTCTAGCAATATCAAGTGTAGGTGAGGAAGTAGAGAAATGAAGAACTTAGTGAGCATGACAGCATGTAAACATTAAACATACAAATGCTTCTGAAAATAATTTTTAATACTTTTTTTTTTTTTTTAAGAGAGAGTGCAAGTGGGGTGGGGCAGAGGGAGGAGACAGATCATCTTAAGCAGGCCCCACCTGGAGACAATTGGCAGGGCTTGATATCATGGCCTGAGATCATGACCTGAGCCAAAACCAAGAGTCTGAAGCTTGGGGCACCTGGGTGGCTTAGTCATTTAAGCTGCTGCCTTCAGCTTAATGATTTAAAAATTCCCAAGATGGGACGCCTCGGTGGTTCAGCAGTTGAGTGTCTGCCTTGGGCTCAGGGCATGATCCCGGGGCCTGGGGATCAAGTCCCACATCAGACTCCACGCGAGGAGCTTGCTTCTCCCTCTGCCTATGTCTCTGCCTCTCTCTGTGTGTCTCTCATGAATAAATAAATTCTTTTTTTTTAATTTTTATTTATTTATGATAGTCACACACAGAGAGAGAGAGAGGGGCAGAGACACAGGCAGAGAGAGAAGCAGGCTCCATGCACCGGGAGCCCGACTTAGGATTCGATCCCGGGTCTCCAGGATCGCACCCTGGGCCAAAGGCAGGCGCTAAACCGCTGCGCCACCCAGGGATCCCTAAATAAAATCTTTTAAAAATAAAAATAAATAACTATTACCAAGAAGTCATGAGAAAGACCAATATACAGAGTCAATCTCAACAAATCCTCATCAGGAAAATAAAAAGACATCCACAGCTAAATACAATATAGTGAAATGGCAAGACTCTTAAAACAATGAAATCTTAAAAGTAGCCAGATTTGGGGTGGGTGGTGGGAATGACTTCAATGAGCATTGATTAGGCACGAGCTGACCTCCTAAGAAAGAAGGAAAAAGTTATTTCTCCAAAGTAGAAAAGATTAGTATTCCCAGTAAAAATATCTTTCAGGATCCAAAGGAAAATAAAGGTATTAATAAAAACTTACTAAGACAATATTAAGAGTCTTGAGGAGTTAGACTTTGGTGAGTTAAGTATTAGGTAAAAAGCACGGAGTAATTGCTAAAGGAAGAATAACAAATTTCCAAAACAAGGGAAAACAGTATATGTGTGTGGGGGGGGGGAATTTCAGTCAATCTAAAAGGAAGAGGAAAAAAATGCAGATAAGGTGGAATAAAAATTACAAAATAAGAAAAATAAGTCAATGCATCAAATACACAAAATTTAAGTAAGTTACATCTTTGGGTAAGAACAAAAATATCTGGAATTTTAAAAATCTCACTATATGTTACTTACAAGTATAAACTGAATACAGACAAGATAGATTTTAAAGAAATGTGTATTTCTATATGTCCACTCCTAGAAATAAGTCAATTTATAAAGATAAAAGATAAAATTCACAAAGTTCTAAAACTTTTACGCACCTAATAACATCTCAAAATAAAGTAAAACAGAATAGTAAGGAGAAGTAGATAAATCCACAATCATAATGGAAGATTATAATATACCTCTCCCTGTAGTGAGAGTTCAGGCAAAAAAATAACAGCAATGTTTCCAACAGCACAATTAACAAACTTGATGTAATGGGCAGATAACTGCAGAATACAGGGATGCCTGAATGGCTCCATAGTTGAGCATCTGCCTTCAGCTCAGGGTGTGATCCCACAGTCTCAGGATCAAGTCCCACATTGGGCTCCCTGCATGGAGCCTGCTTCTCCCTCTGCTTCTCTCTGCCTTTCTCTCAGTGTCTCTCATGAATAAATAAAATCTTTAAAAAAAATAACTAGAATATAGATTTTTGAAATGTACATGGAACATTTTTGAGTATTAACCACATATTTGGACCAGTTTAAAGCCTCAGCAAATTTCAAAAGACTAGTATACAGATCACATTCTCAGACCAAAATGAAGACAGTTCAAAATCAATTAACAAAAAGGCAATTAGAAAATAAAGCCATTCTTGGGACGCCCAGGTGGCTCAGCGGTTGAGCTCTTGCCTTTCAAGCCCAGGGTGTGATCCTGGAGTCCTGGGATCGAGTCCCACATCGGGCTCCCTGCATGGAGCCTGCTTCTCCCGCTGCCTGTGTCCCTGCCTCTCTCTCTCTCTCTCTGTGTCTCTCATGAATAAAAAAAAAAAAAAAAAAAAAAAG
Organism: Vulpes lagopus; assembly: GCF_018345385.1. Taxonomy (NCBI): domain Eukaryota; kingdom Metazoa; phylum Chordata; class Mammalia; order Carnivora; family Canidae; genus Vulpes; species Vulpes lagopus. The sequence continues at coordinate 12,861,313 of NC_054837.1, read as the reverse complement.
ATTGCCTTTAAAAAAAAAAAGAAAAAAAGAAAATAAAGCCATTCTTGAACATTTAGAAATACACATTTAAATAATTAATGGATCAGGGAAGAAAAACCACAGAAATTATAAAATACAGTTAAAAATTAAAATGCTAAATATCAAAACATAGGATAAAGCAGTACTTAGAGAAAAATATATAGCATTAAAAGCTCATGTTGTAAAAAAAGAAAGACTAAAAAATAATGAGCTAACCATCCAATTTGAGCAAGAAAATGAACACTAAAATGAACTCAAAGGAAATAAAAATCAGAAATTAAAGAGAAAATAAACATAACAGGACAATAAAATCAAAGGTTTCTTTGAAAACCTAAAATTGACAAATTTCACTAATAAGGAAGACAAAATGAAGGAGAGAGGAAATAGATGAACCTAAAAAACAGTATTTGAAATAAAGAAGACATAGATGCTACAAATTTTGTCAAATAAGGATATTACAAACATCTTTTAACATTAACTTTAAAAACTGAAATGAAGTTCTAGACAAATCTAACTTAAAACTGACTCAAAAATTAGAAAACCCTGAGCTGCAGTATATCCATTTTTAAAAATCAGTTTAAAAACTTCCCTTCACACATATACATAAAAAACTACAGACACAGCTAACCAAGGGACACAGCCTTACAGAAACTATTCCAGGAGTAGAAGAAATAGTCCCTAACTCATTTCTTGAGGCTAGTATAATCTGGTCACCAAAACCTAACAAGGACAGTAGAAGAGAGGAAAATTACAAACTAGTGATGGTATAACTCAAAACAAAAGTCTAGAAATATAGAAAACTTACAATCATTATTCTAGAAATGCAAAGTTAGTTTACCCTAAGAAAAACTGACGAATGTAATTCACTACATTAACTAAGTACACTACGTGGTTAGTTCTATGGATGCAGAATATACTTTAGATAGAATTCAACACACATCAATGATACTTAAAAGGAAAAAATGCTTAAAAATCAGAATGGAAACTTCCTTAATCTGATGAATGGTATCTACCCAAAAAGGAGAAGGAGAAGAAAGCTTTGTCTATGAGATAAGAAACAAACAAACAAAAAAACCCTGCTTTTACCCTTTACATTCAACATTGTACTGGCAGCCCTAGCCAATGCAATAAGGCAAGAAAAATACATGAAGTATGAGGATTGGCAAAATTATCATTGCTCACAGACGATATGCAAAACTGAAACGAATCTAAAGGTAAATTAGGGACCCCTGGGTGGCTCAGTCAGTTAAACATCTACCTTTGGCTCAGGTCATGATCCTGGAGTCCCGGATCAAGCCCCACATTGGACTCCCTGCTCAGTGGGGAGTCTGCTTCTCCCTCTTCTTCTTCGTCTGCTTCTCCCATCTCCCCATCCCCACTCCACTCATGTTCTTCCTTTCACTTGCTCACTCTCCCTCTCAAATAAATACAATGTTTAAAAAAAAGAATACAAAGATAAATTCAAACATATGAAAATCAAGTATATCTTTATGTATTAGCAACAAACTGTCAGAAAATGAAGTTTTAAGTTTATTGTATAAATTACAATAGCATCAGAAACCACCAGGTACCTAGGATATATCTGATCAAGAAAATATAAGACCTCTAAAGGGAAATGTATAGTATTTTCTTGAGAGACACTAAAGAAAAAATCTTAATTAATGGACAGTAATACTATCTTCATGGTTTGGTAGACATAAATATCAATTTTTCTCAAACTGATGACATAATTAATTCCAATGAAGCTCCTGCAGGTTTTCTCATAGAGCCTGATTAAATAATTCTAAAATTTATATGGAAATGCAAAGGACCAAAAATAGTCAAACACTCTTGAAGCATAAAGTGGTCAAACTGGCTCTACTAGATATAAAAGCTTATTGTTAAATGGTAATAATTAAATCAGTGTGGTATTGGCACAGAGAAAGAGATAACAGACAAATGTAACTGAATAAAAATCTAGAAACAGATTTACACATATATGAACATTTGATATATAAGAGAGATAGCAGGGATCCCTGGGTGGCCCAGTGGTTTAGGCGCCTGCCTTTGGCCCAGGGTGCGATCCTGGAGACCCAGGATCGAGTACCACGTCGGGCTCCCGGTGCATGGAGCCTGCTTCTCCCTCTGCCTGTGTCTCTCCCTCTCTCTCTTTCTCTCTCTGTGTGACTATCACAAATAAATAAAAAAATTTAAAAAAGAAAGAGAGCATTGCAAATTAATAGAGAAAGGTAAGACTTTTCATTAAAGGGTATGGGGACAATCAGGAATTAGTAAGGAATTGAATCTCTACCTCATACCATACACAAAAGTCAATTCCAGGTGAATTAAAGATCTCTATGTGAAAGACAAAACTATAAAGGTTCTATAGGATAACATAAAATAGTATCTTCATGACTTCATCATAGGAAAGAACTTCCTGAAACAAGCTACAAGAAATGCAAACTATAAAAAAGATTGGTGAATTAATCTACACTAAAATTAAGAACTTCTCATCAAGACTCTCTAAAAAGAGTTTCTAAAAGGAAGCAGTAGAAATCTGCAACATAACTTACAAAGAACTTGTATCCAGAATATACAAAAATACAAATAAATAAGACAGAATAGAAAAAATGGTCAAAAGTTTTGAGCAAACAACTTATCAAAGAAGAAATCCAAATGGTCAGTAGACAAGAAAAGGTGCACAATCACATGAGAAATCAGGGAAATGCAAATTAAACTATGACAAATATAAATAAATGAATAAACATACAAACCACAATGACCTACCACCACATACCCATCAGACTGGCAAAAAAAAAAAATTCTAGTCTAGCAATATCAAGTGTAGGTGAGAAAGTAGAGAAATGAAGAACTTAGCATGAGAGCATGTAAACATATACAAATGCTTCTGAAAATAATTTTGACATTACCTAGTAAAGTTGAAAGGGGTATTACCTGTATGATTCAACAAGTCTCCTCCAAAGATAATGTATGCAACAGAGAGGACATAAACAAGAATGTCCACAGCTGTACTGTAATAGCAAAAAAACTAGAAACAACCCAAATGCCAGTCACAGAGACCTGGATAAAAGAATTATATGTTCCATTGTAGGGTGATTCATTGTTCATTACCTTATAATATTCATCTGTGATAGAACACCATATGGTAGTGAACATTAATAAATTACAGCTATATCTAACAACATGGACTTCTGGAACAATATCAAAAAGAAATAGCAAGTTGCAAAATAGTAAATGTGATGTCTACTAGAGTTCAAAAACATGCAAAACAAAACAATTATTTAGGAATACAAACTGAAGTGGTAAAAGTTTCTAAAGAGCAAAAAACGGGGACACCTGGGGGCTCAGCGGTTGAGCGTCTGCCTTTGGCTCAGGGCATGATTCCAGGTCTGGGGATGGATTCCTGCATTGAGCTTCCTGCGGAGAGCCTGCTTCTCCCTCTGCCTAGGTCTCTGCCTCTCTCTGTGTCTCTCATGAATAAACAAAAATAAAAATTTTTTAAAAAGCAAAAACAAATATGTACATCAAATTCAGGATGGTGGTTACTGTTGGGCAAGGAGGAAGGGGGAGAGGACCTAGGAGAGGCACACAGATTTATAAGGTAAGTATATTGCTTTTCAAAAAACAAGATGATAGGTGTACACTGCATATTCTTTCCATATATTTTATACAGTATTCTTTTGTAGCAACACAATGTCTAATAAAAATGACTGTTAAAACAGCTTAAAGGGAAAAAAACTCACTGTTTGACAGTTGAGGTTGTATGTCTGACAATTATGTGCCCCCCAAGCCACGTTTCAGTCTATGTAACCAGCATGCCCTGGTACTCCACTCAGGTAAGACCGGCAGCCACAGCTCCATCCCTGAAGCCCCAACATTAACGAGACAGAAACTCTTTCCACACCTTAAAAGGCCATTCACCAAAACCATCAGCTAATATTCTGCTCAACTCTAACTTGTGGATTTGCATCTCTTCAGAAACAAGACCCAGAGAATTATTCACCATTGTTTCATCCATTTCAGAAGTTCTAGCCAAAGCAAAATGACAGGGCACCCGGGTGGCTCAGGCAGTTAAGCTTCAGATTCTTTTCTTTTTTCTTTCTTTTTTTTTTTTTTTTTTTTAAGATTTTATTTATTTGAGAGAGAGAGTGAGAGCACAAGTTGGAGGGAGGGGGAGAGGGAGAAGCAGGCTCTTGGCTGAGGAGAGAGCCCAACATGGAGCTCAATCCCAGAACCCCAGGATGGTGACCAGAGTGAAAGGCAGCAGCTTAAATGACTAAGCCACCCAGGTGCCCCAAGCTTCAGACTCTTGGTTTTGGCTCAGGTCATGATCTCAGGCCGTGATATCAAGCCCTGCCAATGGTCTCCAGGTGCGGCCTGCTTATGATTATCTTAATCTCCCTCTGCCCCACCCCACTTGCACACTCTTAAAAAAAAAAAGTATTAAAAAATTTTTTTAATAAAGTAAAATGGCAAATTGGTGCACTGGCAAATTTGCATCTGTAAAAGAGTTTTTTTTTTTTTTTTGAGTTTATTTTTTTAAAACTACCAGAGTTCACAACAGAAAATAAATTATTTTAGTGTTTGCCTTTTTCTCTATTATTAATAATCAGGAACAGAGATGGAAAAAATATCCCATTCACAGTATTGACAAAAACCATTACACACTTAAAAATAAATGAGAAAGTATTAAAATTGTATGAAGAAATTATAAAATCTTATTGTAGGACGAAAGTCAAACAAATGAAAAATCATTTTGTATCCTCTGGGGAGATTTAAGGTAATAAAAATGTCAAGTCTCCTATAACTTCATCTAAATTTAATGCAGTTATAATTTAAGTCACAATGGAACTTTTTTCTTTGGCGAGGATGGGGAAAATTAGGTAACATGATTTTAAGTTTCACTTAGAATAAATTCTAAGAATAGCCTGACAAAGTATTAAAAAAAAAAAAGTGAGGGAGGCTGATCCATCTAAACTCCTGGTGTCCAAAATTCTAGTTTCAGCTGGGCCCGCACCCCTCACATCAGAATTACTGGTCCAGCTGCTATCAGGCTGTTTCCAATGACACGCCCCAGGGGCATCTAAATGGGCCAAGGTTGTGAGACGCAGGGGGAGAGGCCCAGGGGCCGGCAAACAGGCCAGACCTTGGCGGAGCATCACTGAAGGCGGCTATTTGAAGACGTAAAACATGCCGCTTCCTTTCCAGGTCCTGTATCGTGCAGATATAAACGCGCTACACCACAAAGTCCTCTTCAAAATACTTTCTGTAGTTGCAAAACCAAAAACCAAAAAACACACCAAAAAATAAAAAAACCCCAAACAGCTGAAAACCGGGGGAAAAAATTTTTTTTTAATCTCACACTTGGATTTAATATGCAGACGCCAAAAGAAGAAAAAAAAGCGACACCCACTTTCCCGCGGGGGGTGTGGCGGCCGCCCCCGCTCCCGGCCCCGGGGGTTCCCGCGCGGAGGGGCCACCGCCCCCACCTCCGGCCTCCGCGGCCGGTCCCCGCGCAGCTCGGGTCGGTCCCGGCGCTTCCTCCGCCTCCCGTCCCCGGCCCGAGCCCACCGGCTCGTCGCGCTCGGGGCACGCACAGGGCAGGGGCGCGGCCCACGTGCCGTTCCGCGGCACCGCGCAGGCGCCGTTGTGCTCCCGCCTCGCGGGCTGGAGAAGCGGCCTAGGGGGCGCGCTCGGCCGCCGCGACCGTTGGCAGGTCGGGAGAGGGCCGGCGCCCGGGGCCGCTGCGGCGGGATCTCGGCCGCTCCCGGGCCAGGTGAGGACTTGGAGCCAGTCCTCCAGCCGTGTTGTACGGTGGTGATAAACGAGGTAGAGTAAGAAACTCCCAACTCCCTCCCTGTTAGTTCTCCCCCGGCAGCGCCCACACCGGTGACAGCCCCCTGGGGAGAGGAGTGAGCGCCCAGGGCCTCGCTAGAGGAGCCTCACGGGGGGGGGGGGGGACGGGACGGCAAATCCGGGGCGGGGGCATCACTGCTGGCCACGGCTTCCCAACCAACCGCCAGTCCCACGGAAGCATCTCAGCGGAGTCCACAGCGGGAGGGGGAAGACGTCCCTGGTCAGCTCCTTCTCTCTGCGCCCCAGTGGGGCGCGCTCCTCCGCTCCCCATGGCTGCCTGTGCTGGGAATGCCAGGAGGTACCGTGAGCAACCTCCAGGCCAGGCCTGAAGGAGGCCGGATGGAAGCCCTGCCCCTTCTCATCCACAAAGTTAGGAGGCCGTGAGGATGGCTCTGGGGCAACTCCCCAGGCGGCCCATTGAGGAAGCAGTGAAATGCTTACAGGTAGCACATAGGGACCAGTGTATCTTGGACACAAAAATTCAGGGTTGAGGCAACAAGAGGTTAGGACCTTCATTCCAACTTCAATCAGACCAGCCCCAGAATAGTGGCTATCTATATGCACCCCTGGGCAAATTTCAGGTGAAGAACCAACCTCATGGCATAAATGAGCCAAGATGGGCAGTGATTTGTCTGAGGCTTTGTGAGCTGGAAGGAAATTTCTACAAGACCCACCAAGAGCACTAGTTAGGCCAGGCACATTCCAAGTTCCTGGATGAAAAAGGCAAGGGGCAGAGGCTGCTCAGTATTTTGGTCCAATGCAGAGTGAGATGTTCCTTGCCAGGCCCTTCCTCTGTCCAGTCTGTCTTGCTCATTATGGAGAGAGTGACCCCATTAGTGCTGAGAACAGAAGGAACAATCCGAGGCCTCAAACAGGGTAGCGGAGAAAGCACGATCCCTTAGAGCTTTGCCTCCCTTGGCCAAAGGGAGGCAGTGGAATTCTGAGGATGTTTCAGGCACCTTAACAACCACCCACCAACAGGCCCCCTTATAGCCTTGACCAGCTAGAGAACAACATTCCAACAGGGACAAGTAGCCAGGAGCCACTGCCTACTCGGCAAGCCTGTATTCTACATAAATGGCAAAGAAATCTGAGCTCTATCAGTCTTAGAGCTATGAACTCCTGGCTACCTCTGCTTGAACCACAGGTCTGAAAGGCAGTCATGTAAACATGGGGACCCAACAAGAGTCAAGTAGTGTCAGATAGATGTAATGAAGGAACCCCAAGTTTTTCTCAGCCTATTAACTCATACCTTCCTTGAGTAAAACATGTCAAACCTCTGTCCCTACCTACTAATACAGTATTGATCCTAAAGTGAGCTTTACAATCCTAAGTCTATGGGACCATTAGGGCCTGAAGGGGTAGTACAAGGTGAAGATTTTCTGGAGGACTTCACCCTCTTGGTTTTCAGATTATACTTTTGTAAACACTTTTATAAAGTCCCTAATCCAAAATCAAAACTGCCGCCCTGCATCAAAGACACAAATGGCCAATGAAGGTCTCAGTCTTATTTAAGTTAGTTCAAACCAACTCAAAAGTACATCACTTTCCACCTTTTAGATTAGTACACAGGATGGAAGAGACTGCATACTGACAAGTGTGGTGGGGTGAAATACACTGCTGGCAAGAGTTAAAGTTGGAGGTCTTTTCTGGACCACCTTAATACTTTTAATATTAATACCTACCATTTGACACAGCCATTTCTCTTTGGAGTTTACCATACATACATACATACATACATACATATCTGAGTCAATAATACACACACACACCACATTCATCAGGGCATTTTTCGTAAATGTTAACCCAAATGTTTTTAAGTAGGAGACTCTTAATGGTACATCCAAGACAATGAAATGCTATGGGTTTTGCAGAAGAAAAAAGTAGACCCATATTGGCTATTCTGAAACAGGTTCCAAGATACATTGTGGGAAACAGGCAGAAACTGAACAGAGTGGATGTGTGGACAAGTATGGATATTATTCTCAGGGAGAAAATAGGGGTCAAGGGTGAAAGGGCGTCTTGCTTTTCAGGCTTTCCAGCCTTTCTGTACTGTTTGAATTCTTACGGTATGCTGTGTCACTTAAAACCAAAGAAAGTCCCCATTGCTCCTCTGTATTCACCTGTTTTGCTGCCACTGTGCTAGGGACCCTTGGGCCACAGACCAGCCAGACCACTCCCTCCTCCCAAGTCCTCAGACAATTTCAGGCAGTTTATCTCCCCAACCAGAATGGCAGGAGCTCTGCCTGGGACACAGGCTGCATTCAGTACAGCTGTGACTGGATTTAAACAAAATGGATACACCGAAGTTCAAGCTAAAACATTTTAAGAAATTGAGCATTTGTTTCTGTGGTAAGGAGGGTGGATACAGAAAAAGGAAGATCGTGATGAAGAAATATCTGAAATCCATTTAAAGCCACAGTGGTAGAAAGAATGAAGTAGAAAGAAGGTGCTAGATTTTACTAACAGAAGAAAACAGACTGAGTTCAGGAGTCTCACCAGCAAAAGTTTTATAATATTGCATTTTGATTACAGGTGTGTAAATAAAAAAGGTGGGTATTACACCCTCTGATAAAAATGCAGAACCAACTTCCTTTTAGATTCAAACAATAGGTTTGGGGACAAACATGAACCACATGCTGCCTGGGATGAAGAGAGTGAGCTGGAAGGAGAGTAATCACCAGCTCAAGAAACCCCGAGGTTCAGAGAATCTTCCAGAGGAAGAGGCCAAGTTCTGAGTGGTATGTCTCCAAATAACCCTCCTCCAGGGATGTGGTTTGGGGAAGCCCCAAACCCACAAGTTGCAGGTGCTTCTGGGCACACAAGTGGGTAAAGACTTCCCTCATCAGCACCTCCCAGTCTCCTGCAGAGGCCACGGAGTGGCATGTGGGCCATGATGACCTGAGGTGGATAGATGGCAGAAACACACCCAGAAAGGTTTGAATCCCAGACTAGTGGTACCAGGCCACAGTTCTTGTGCCTCTAGAAAACCCAAAGTCCCCAAATAAAGAGGAGAGAAGACAGTTGGGGAAAATCAAACCAGAATTTTTCCAGTGACTAAAGAGAAACTCAGCAACTCTTGCCTTTGTCTTTGACCCTGAGAAGTCACTTGAGGGACACAGCTGAATGACACTGTGACTAGATGGGAGGGAAGGCATGGTGTGCTTTCTAAAAAGCTGCCTCTGGAGTCCCTGTGGCTCAGTGACCCCTTTTCCTGTCTAGCCCAGAGCAGGGACTGGTGGGGCCAGGCGGGGGGGAAACTGTAAAAGCAGCAGCAGCAGCAGCAGGCTCTCCAGGTCAGCCAGCACCATCTGGGCAGCGTGCTCCCTCCAGACCCTGTCAAACCCACCGGCAGAGGTCACCACCAGATCAGTACCAGGGGCACTGTCACAAAGGGCTTTTTCAAAAAGAATCCTTTGGAATTCAAACATTCATTCAGGGTACAGCCCACTAGAGTCAGATCTACTACTCCACCTGGACTCAGATTTTTGGGGTGGAAAACCTCACTATCCGTGCATGGTTAACTGAGGAAATCACTGCCACAGAGAGAACTTGAGTGATGGATGGTGAGGTCGAATTGGAGGTCATGTCCCGGACCTGAGATGGGAGCTGCTCAGCACTGAGCCTCTATCCTGACCCACTGCCTCCAGGGGTCCCCTAGATCAGAGCCTCTAGGAAAAGTACCACTCTGGAAGGCTTGTTCCCTCCCCTACCCCTCAGATTTCAACATTGTTCATCCTCTAGAAGAGACCAGCCCTGCCCCTGGAGCCTCTCCGACTTATAGATGACACTGGGTTTACCACATCTTTGGGACCCAGGAGCCAAGAGAAGGAGCTTGGCATCCCGGTTCTCTGTCCTTTGCCCAGGAGTCACCAAAAGAAAAATGTATGGTCTCACAGCAGGCGCAGCATCTTATTTCTTTTAAAAAATAAATATTTATAAACTTAGGGAGGAAGATTCAAAGAATCAGAGTATTTTTCCCTCCAAAAGCACAAATGTCTCATGTGAGTCAAACCAAGGTAAGTCCACCACCCATGAACAAAACACCACCCCCCAAGAACTCTGCCTTGAAGGGCAGAGGAGCTGATTTTTGTCTTGAGCCCCTTAGTCCCCCTTGGTGATCAGGTCCTCGATGTAGGCATCCAGCTCATCATCTGTGTTGATGTCTATGTCCTGGAATAGAAGGAAGCAGTCAGGTGGGGGCCAGAAGGCAGAAGGGGGGGCCCACCTCCCCATCCTTCTTGCAGGCAATGGAGCCTGAGCCCAGAGTCCCCTCCTCTCCCCCCTCCTCCCTGGCTGTCAAGGCCTGTCCCACCTTGATCCTTCTCCCCCTTCCCATCCTCAATACACAGATGACGCCCAGATTTCTTGCTCCTGCCCTGCTCCTGCCCTGTGTGCCCCAGGATCCTGGGTGCCTTAGATGTGTTGCAGGCTTCTCAGACTCAGTACACTCAAAACAGCCCAACCGCACCACCCCACCCCAGGCTGTGCCCATCTCAATATAGGCCACCACCTTCCCTCACCCAGGGACTCAAGACAAATCAGAAGAATCACCCCTGTTTCCTTCCTTCCCCCTCCGCAAATATTACAAATCTGCCTTTCACATGGTCACCAAGATTCAGGCCATCAAAATCTCTCATTCAGATAAGTATGGGAACCTCCTCACCCAAGTCCTGGATTCTAACTTCCACCCCACTCCAGGAATTCCTATAACCAACCAACTAAATGTCTTAATCTGCAAACAGGATTGGGCCATACCCCTCCAGGGAGAGCTCACCTCATACAGGCCCTGCCTCTTCTATTGCCTGCAACTCCCTGCCTTGAGCCTTAGGTCCTACCCTTTCCTCTGCCCAAAGCACTCACATCTTGTATGTGACTGATTCTACTCTCAGCTCAAATATCCCCTTCTCAGGCCACCGCTGAACACCCTAAGTGGCCTCTGTGTCTTCCTTCTCTTACATGAAGTGTTTTCTTCATAGAACTTCCTGCCATCAATAATTTTGTGTCCTTCACCAGTCTGTTGGGCCATGAGTGTAGGGCCATGAGTGTTGGGCCATATCTTGCCTATCTGGTTCACCCAATATCCCACAGGAAACAAAGCAAGTCCACAATTTTGACTGCCTGGATGAAGGACTGAGACCCTAAAGGGGTACTCCTTACAATCCCAATCTGGGCGTCATCTGGAAAAGTGAGAATTTCTGTTTTATGGCTCGGAGGACTCTCAAACCAGGTTGTAAATGAGAAGATCTAAACAAGGGCAAAAATCTGATACCGTGGGTCTGGCTGGGATGAGGCCCAGGCAGCCGCACCACCTCCAGCCCTCCTGGTCAGGATGCTGTGCAGCCAGGGTTGGAACCACAGATTCCTGTGAGTGGGGAGAAGGGAGCAGGAGGTGCCCAGGCCCCCCTCCCTGAGACACCAGGTGGTCCAGCTGCAATGAGAGGGCTGCCTGGCTCACCTCCTGCACCTTTTGCAGGAGCGCCACGATGTTGGTCCTCAGCTTCTGCAGCTTCTCCTCTGTCTCTCGGAGCTTTCTCTCAGAAGTGCGCAGGCTCTCCTCGGAGGCCTTGGCCCGTGAGTCAGCACGGCTCTGGTAGGAATGGCACAGATTCTGGAGTCCCACTTCATACTGCTTGAAGTACTCTTTCTGTAGGGAGGGAACCCAGAGGGTAAGTGCATGAGCTTACAGGGGTCCCCAGGGCCTCTCTAGATGGGCTCCAGTATCCCTATGCAACTGGCTCAGTGTGAAGGGATGTCACAGACAAGGGATAAGTAGGCTCTCCAGCTCCAAAGTGGAAAAACCTGATGCCCATCTCATGAGGTTGCCATGAAGAAAGAGATGGGATCACCTATGTGAACCCTTCAGCCCTTGACAGCAAGCGATTAGTAAATGTGAGGGATGATTCTTCCATTGCAGTTGGCACGAAAAGGACAAGTCCCTCTCCCAGCTCAATCACATGTTTCTAACTTCACCACAGTCCTTTTGGCAGCCCATCCTAAGTCACACCTCACAATGTCAGAAGCAGAAGTTCTCTTCCAGAAATATTTATCAAGCACCCACCAACAGTGGATACCTCCAGATTTGTGCAGTATACGAATAAGCAACATTAGAATTTTTACTGTCTTTCCTAAGTACCTGAAATTTCCAAGGTGTGGAGTACCGATGTTAACTAGCAGTTTATCAAGGCATGAAGCTTTTCAAACTTCTAAAAGCTAGGACAGTTGCTTCAAAAGAAATGTTACATGGAATCTAATTGTAAAAAAAAATCTGTGCAGTATCTGTTTATTTTCAAAACTCAAACTTACAACATCATTTACTCATAAGTTACCCTTGAGAATAACACCATTCTGATGAAAATGAATGGTCCTAGCTGACCACTGTAGTCTTATCAACTCGTGGGTTTATATGCTTTTATAGAGATGTATGAGCTACCTGACATTGAGGGCTCCTGACTGCTGTTTTTAAAAAGTGTTACTGGCAAGTACTTAACTGTGTCATTTACCTTACAATTTAGAGTATTATCCTATTAAACCAGAATGGCAAGAGAAATTTGAAGTTCTCCATTAAAAATAATTACCCCGGTAGCACAAAGTGTTTAGGCAGACTCCAAAATATTAAAACTCAGTATGTCTTGAGCCTATGATTTGAGTTAGTTTTAACTCATTTATTATAAATTTGTACAGTTATAATACTTTTTAAAAACATATATGTTTAAATCTAGTATTTGTAGGACTCCTGAGGACTTTATGAAACTCCCATCCAGGATGATGGCAAAAAGGATGATCTTTCACAGACTGACAAGAACATAATGAACATTAGAAATCTGTCTGTTGTGTCCCTGACGTTAAAAAAATTAGTTTAAAAAAAAAAATTAGTTTAGACCTTACAGTCAGCAGACTATAAACTTGATGCATTGGTGGTATACTTCCTTTTACAAGCATAAGGTAGCTAATAGACTCTTTTATTAGCTCAGATGCTAACAAAAGCTCAGATGCTCCTGGCTGACTGTGTTTTTGGTCTGAACAGTGAAGATCCCAGTGGACCCAGGCTTTGCTCTGAGTCTGGCAACAACTTTAAACCACAAGCAACAAATTTGACAAGAGGATGCCAGGCCACCTACCTAAGCATCCTAATTAGTGGATTGTTCATGGGATTTGCAGAGAGCAGCTGCAGCCTCAACAAAGGCCAGAGCTGAGACACAGAGCTTTCTGAGGAAGCTTTCTGATGAGCTCTGCCATCCTCTAGCTTCCTCAGCCTGCACCTGCCCTCTCCTCTCATGGGAAGCAAGGCAGTACTGGAAGAAGGGCAAGCCCCATGTCCTAAAGTAGTAGTACCTGGATTCAAATCTGGGTTCTATCACAACAGATTCTTCACCTGAGCCTCAGTTTCTTCAACTCCTAATACTTCCTTTTTTTCTTTTTAGTAGAATGAAGATTAAAAGCCCTATCTCTTCCTCTTTAGTAGAATGAAGATTAAAAGCCCTATCTCTTCCTCTTTAGTAGAATGAAGATTAAAAGCCCTCCTCTTCCTCTCACACAGCTGCCACACAAGGGCCCAATATCTACAGTTTCAATTCTAGTTCTGTTCTCTAGAAACTCTTCCCTAGAAAACTTAAGCTATTCCAAACAAACATATCTGTCCCACTTGAGGAAGACAACTCCCAGATTCCATCTGTAGCCCTAACCGTCCCACCCCTCCAAGTGCCCCATCCCCGATCTCGACCTGCACACTGAACATCACCAGAAATGCAGATGGCCAGTGTTCCCAGCCCAACACAAATCACAATTTTTTTTTTAATTTTTTTTTTAATGGCCAGTGTTCCCAGCCCAACACAAATCACAAATTTTTTTTTAATTTTTTTTTTAATTTTTATTTATTTATGATAGTCACAGAGAGATAGAGAGAGAGGCAGAGACACAGGCAGAGGGAGAAGCAGGCTCCATGCACCGGGAGCCCGACGTGGGATTCGATCCCGGGTCTCCAGGATCGCACCCTGGGCCAAAGGCAGGCGCCAAACCGCTGCGCCACCCAGGGATCCCCACAAATCACAATTTATCACCGCTCTTACCCCACCGTTTTCTCTCCCAGTTAATAGCTTTGTCATCACTTCCCACAGGCCTGAGACACAAAGAAGTACATGGCCTCTGCCTCCTCCCCCATCATTTGCCTCCAGTCAACCATCTCTGACATGGCCCTTTCACCCACCAGTCCACTCCCACCACTCTAACTCAAGTTCCCATTCCCTCATCTCTGACCCTTCACAACTCAACTGGCCCTCTTGCCCCGGCATCTTCCATCCACCCATCTCACTCAAACCTACTGCCATGAGAGCTATCCTCTTAGGGCAGGGTCAGCAGACTAGAGCCCCAGGCCCAATCAGCCTACCACCTCTTTTTGTAAATAGAACTTTACTACAGAACAGCCACATCCATTCCTTTACAAATGATCTACTGCAGTGTCATAGTGTTTAGCTGCCACAGAGCTGAAAATATTTGCTAACTGGCCCTCCAGAGAAAAAGTTTGTTTTTCTGCCCTAGACCAGGTTCAGAATGACAATTCCCCTGGCTCAAAACTTTTGCTGGCCCTCCATTTTATACAAGGTTTAAACCACTAAGCCCCAAAGATCAGACATTCAAAAAGTACCATATCTTGACTCTCAGGGCCCTCTTCTTCCCTAAATGCTCACCACATACCCTGCTGCCTTGCCTTGGGAACTTTCATCCCTCTGACCCCCTGCTCACAAAGTCGCCCTGCCTCAAATCTTCCCTGTCACTTACACAGGCACTTGCAGAGACCCACATCTTCAGACTGCTGCTCCCTCCCCAAGGCTGCCATAGCCCAACTGCTTCCATGGCACTTACTGCTCTCAGTCTCATGTCCAGCTACCTACTAAAAATTCAGTCTCTACTGAATCATAAGGCACTTGGGAGGCAGGATTCTCTACTGCTGCTCATTAAGAGATCCAGCACAGGGCCTATGCCACTTTAGCATAGTAACACCCAGTGCTTACAAAATAACACTACCCACATCTCTACCTCACTGTAAGAGTCAAGTTTTAGGCACTTTAAGTCTAAGTTCTTCACTGTTGCCTGGGACAAGTTTACTCCCTCTGGTGGGGCGGAGGAAAACGGATACACTCTAGGAAATGTCAAACCAGGCCTGCTGTCCCTAAGTGAGGACTCAGCCCCAGCATCTTATGGAACGGTGTGGTTGGCTTCTGCATACTACAATCATAGCCAGCTATGGCACTTTTTTCTACATGTTTTCTATTTCTCTCAGCAAAAGAGAGGCTGTGAGGGGGCATAGGGGAGGTGGGCAGCAAAATGGTGGGGGTGGGGGGGAATGACACAAGAGCTGGCAATCACAATAAACATGAAGCTGAGGGGCCATGCAGAATAAAAATAAAAGGCTAAACTCACCAAAGGAAATGATATTAGCTCATCTGAATTCATAGCACTCAGCTCCTTCTTGGAGATGGGGAAACTAGGAGGCAGGAAGTACCGTAAACAATTCCTAAAGAAAGAAGGTAGGAAGAGGAATTCAGAATAGCAAGAAGAAGGTAGAGAGCCAGAGTTAGCCTGACTGGGAAGACACATGTACCGGAGGATCTGGACGAGCAGGTCAATGGTCTCATGGTTGGTGCTCGGGGCAGTGGTGTCAGGCTCTATGCGGATGCAGTCAGAAGTAGAGGGCTCTGCCGTGGCTATAGCCTGCTGGGCTGCTGCTGCTGGCGGCACCAGTGGTGCCGCCACCGCTGCCTCCTCCTCCTCCTCCTCCCCACCCTCCTGCTGCGTGTCAGGGCTCTGGTACTCCGGAGAAGGGGGCTTCATCAGCCGCACATCCTCACTGCCTTTCTCCACCCTAGGAGGCACAAAGCACTTGTCATGTATGCTCCAGGCACCCAGGATGGGCCGCCTGCTGGGAGGCTGGGACAGAACCCCCTGGCCTGGACAACTCTGTGGGCTTCTGGAAAGGGGCGTTACCAGCGGTCTCTCGGAGTGGTGTCTGTGGGCACGTAGTCAAACTTCACCTTCCACCGCACCACATGTTTGCCCACTTCCACAGCTGTGACACGGCCTGTGTACCACTCCCTGTTCACACGCACCTCCACGTGCAACCCTTTATCTAAGAGAATGATGATGGAGTGAGTCAGAAAATTAACGGAGTTCCCTACTCAGCTAGGGCCACCTAGAGAGGCAGTCCAAGGACTTGCTGGGACAAGAACCCCTAAATGCTTGCCAGTACTTTGCCAGGAACATGGAGCCCAGCCACCCTGGTCTCCTTCCCCATCTGCCATGAGGGTGCCAAAGAGCAGCAGGATGAGTGACTGCCAGAAGTGCAAGCCAAGAAATTTGTGCTAAAAATACACATAAGGGTGTGCTATCTTCAGAATTCTTCTCGGGACTAGACTTGGAACCACTGCTACACAAGAGCCCAGAACCAGGAAAGCCTCCAAGAACCTTCAGGATAAGTTGTTGCTGGCTGAGGGGCCCCGCTATCCCCTTCCCCCACAGGCTGCCAAGTACCTCCCCGAATTTACCTTTCTGGGCCCTCTTAAGGTCAGCTGGGTCCTCTTCCCCAGCACTGTCTGAGAGCTGCAAGGAGAACAATGTTACAGTGTTAAAAGCATCCCCAGTGTCCCTGATAAGCATATTTTTGCATGTTTGGCAATCCAGGGTCCTCAGCTGTCACTTCATGTTGTCTTATGTGACTTTTTTTTTTTTTTCATGAAGACACAGAGAGAGAGGGGCAGAGACACAGGCAGAGGGAAAAGCAGGCTCCATGCAGGGAGCCCGTTGTGGGACTCGATCCCAGGACTCCAGGATCACACCCTGGGCTGAAGGCAGGCACTTAACCGCTGAGCCACCCAGGTGTCCCTTATGTCACCATTTAAATCTCCATGTCTCACCAAGAACAACTCTCTAAATCAGAACCTTGAGTGTCAACCCTTCTGCCACCTTTATAAACAAGACAGTATGCAAATGAAAGTCACACAGGGATGCAAAGGGTTTCAAGCCTCCCTGATCTGTGTGTGACCTCCAGCCTGTGATGAGAGCCAGAAGCCAGTCTCACTCAGAAGGGTGCCTGACACCATGTTTCTAAATCACCTGTGTGACTAAGATCCTACAGAGATGAACTGGGCTTCTGGAAGGCTCAAATCAAAACAGAAACAGAGCTGGTGCAGACTGCAACCCTGAGGAGGTTTTAACTTCACCTGGGACCACCTACCTCATTCAAGTCCTTCTTTTCCTCCTTCACAGCAAATTTGCCCCGCTTAGACCTTTCTTTCCTCCTCTCAGCCTCTTCCTCGGCTTCTTCCTCATCAGAGACCCCAAGAGTCCGCTTCCGACCAGGAGTGGTCTACAGCAAGAGGAGAGGGAATGTGAAGGGCCCTATCAGCCCCTGAAGTGCAGAAGATTCCATTTGGCCTAAAGAAGCAGTAACACTTGTGTGCTTCTCAGTTACCCAACGGCTGAGCCTCCCCTGACATTACTCAGTATACAGCAACCTCCTGGTCCCTGTGCCCACAAGGACCTTTGCTCAAAGCTGTCATAGGTGGAGCTTCTCAGTTTACTTCTCCTTTAGCCTCCCTGGCACCAGCTGTGACCTCCCTGAAACATGCTGCCGACTGCTGCAACCCACAACGGCTTTCACCAGGCTGCCAACCTATGCCCATACCACAGAAGCTGGTGGAGGGGACTCAAATTTATGGCAGATCAAAACACAAAGGGAATACTGAAGAGCTCCCTGGACAGGAAACCAACATGCTCTGTGCCCTGACCAGAGAAAGTCCCTTTGGCTTATTGAGACTCCTCCTAAGGGGCAACAGGAAGTTTGAGGTTTGGTGATCTCCAATAAGGCTCCCCCAGTACAGCTTTGACACAGCCTGATACCGTTCCTACACCACTGAGGGTAGGCTTGGAGCTGGAAGAGGAAAAGCATCTCACTGGGGAGAGTTTACTGGGTGGCTCTGGCTTCTTGACCACTGGAGTCTTGATGGCTCTGGGAGCAGGGACCTCCCGAGGGCTCTTGGCGTTGGGTAGCAGAGATGGTGACAGTGGCTGCACCATAGGAGTGGGCCGGGGCGCAGTCTTAGCCGGTGTGTTAGCAGGCTTTCGGGGTGCCTCAGGTGGTTGCAGCAGCCTGGATGTACTGGCCTCCTCCCGAGCTGCCAGGGTAGAAGGCTTAGGGGTACTGCTGATAACAGGAGCCTTTCGGGGCTGGCTAGCTGGCCTGGGAGCCTGCAGGGAAGGAGGTCTGCTTGGGGCATTCTTGATCACAGCAGGTAAAGGAGGCGACCGAGGTCGCTGAGGTCTACGTGCAGGTTCCTAAAAGAGAACGGAACAGAGTGAGAACGGAAGAGAACGGAACACTTATCCTAGCACAAGACACCTAAGGGAAAGTCACCAACCCCCTCCCCCCCCCCCACTCCCCACCTCCTGGATTTTACCTCTGTAGAAGGTCTGGTGGTCACTTCCAAAGGCAATTTCTTCAGGTCAGCTTGGGAGCGGATAGGTGTGGTTTTCTGCATGGCAAAAATGATGAAGTTGTTTGCATATCTTGGTACGTTCAAGCAAACTCTCTGGATCCCTACTGTGTCTGGGACAGTGGGCCAATAAAAAAGAAAACCTAGACCACAGTCCTACTATTATAAGAGACTCATTCTCACTGGAGAGACAAAAAATACAAACACTAAATCATCAGGATTCTATGTGACTAATCTAGCAACTGAGAGACTAAGAGAAAGTGTCAATGGACTAAATTCCTATAAAAGAAGCCAGAAAAGTTAGGAAACGTGTGATAGAAAAGGCCAGAAAGGACAAGTGGGATTCAGTAGGCAGGGAGGCAGGTGTAAGACATCCAGGTTAGTGCAAACATCTGCATAGACACAGAAGCCAGAAAAGAAAAAGCTTTTTTTCTAATAAAAATGATAGAGGAGGGGGATCCCTGGGTGGCTCAGTGGTTTGGCGCCTGCCTTTGGCCCAGGGCGTGATCCTGGAGACCCAGGATCAAGTCCCACATCAGGCTCCTGGCATGGAGCCTGCTTCTCCCTCTGCCTGTGTCTCTGCCCCCCGCCCCCTGTGTTTTTCATGAATAAAATATTTTTTAAAAAATAAAAAATAAAAATAAAAATGATCGAGGAGTAATACCATAAATATGTCTCAAAAACTTGACAAATCAATTAAGAAAATGAGAATAAGCTATTCTGAAACAAATAGCTGAGTAAAAAAACTCTCCAAATCAAAAATTCAAATCATAAGATATATATTTTTGCCTGTCAAATTTGCAAAAAATACTTTAAAATAAATGTACTGCTTACAAAAAAAACCAAACTAGTACATCTCCTGGAGAATAACTTGAAAGTAGTTATAAAAAGCCACAAAATTTTACAAACCCTTTTTACTCTTTCAAATTCACTTCCAGAAAAATATCCCAAGTATGCACTAAAAAAAAATGTGACATGTCATGGCACAGGATTTCCACTTTATTACATATATTCATGTGTACACAGGCAATCATAAAAAGTTAGAAGGGTATTGTCAGTTAGTGGTGGTTACCTCTATAGTAGAATACTTATTTTCTGACCACGTTGGAATACATAAAACAGCAGTGTGATTTTTAAAAATGATGATCATGGTGTACTCAAAAACCAGGGAGCCACTGAAGGTTCCTGTTCCATCCCAGAGAGACCTGACACAAGCTGGCTTTGCCCACTGCCCACAACACACGCACCTGCAGGGCCTCTAGCTTCTCCTGCTGTTGGCGAATTTTCTCTGTCAGCTGCTTCTGCTTCTCTTCTTGTGTCTTCAGGTCTTTTCTGAATGTCCCCAGGGGAACCTTCTGCTTCTGTTCAGAAGCCTCACATCTGTAGAAAGAGAGTGTTAGGGAGGTTGTCCCAAAACAGAACCCTAGGTAGGACATGGTCCTTCCTCTTTAGCCAACCCATGCTTTCACCACAGCAATGACCTCAAGGTTCCCAAATGTACAGAATTAATACTCACTGCAGGACAGACATCTATTCTTACTTCCAGAGCACTTATTATTTGCAGCAAGACAGAGACATGAGGATATTAGCACTGACCTCAAGATGCACAGCAAATTATTTACCCAAAGGGTAGAAAGAATACAGTGGGGGAGAGAGAAAATACCCACAGTCTCCTTGTTAGAGCAAGTGCTCACCGGTCCTGCTCAGGATCAGGGTTCATGGAGCAAACCCAGGTGTCAGGGTAATCTTTTTCCACAGAACTCAGCTGGAAGGGGAGGGTTCGCCACTTCAGACACAAATCTATGACACAGAAAACATCCCCACAAACATCAGTCATGCCCGCTAACAGTATAAGCAGGTTCCCAAGGCAAAGATGCTCCCAACTTTCCATGCAAAGATCTTTACTCAGGCTACAACCCTTCCTTCCTTGCAGAACAGTAATTCTCAGTGATTCCAGCAAGAATAGCCACTTTATATTGTGGATTCTCAATGTTCCCAGCCTCTCCACCTCCTCAAAAAGGATACTGGCTCAATCATCACTCGCACCATTAACAATGTGGTATCAAACCAAGTGAGGCTTGGCCAAGACACCTTCTACCTCATTCAGGAGGGACAGGTGGGACTTGACATAGCACCAAGACTGAGCTCCCAGGGCCATCACCAAACAGACTCATTCCCAGTGGGACCAAAAGTCCATGAATGTCAGTCAAGTCAGGAGGCCCGCAAGGGGAAAGAGAAAAAGGCTCATGGACTGTGGTGGAGAGTCAGGAGGAGGTTCCGACCACCAGCTCACCACACTGGATGGTGGTTGGGATTTCCATAGCTCTCCGGCGCTTGTAACGTAGCTCACTGGATGGAGGCTGGTTCCAGTTAGCAGAGAGGTAGCCAAACTCATCCCAGAACTTGATGATTCCCCTCTGGGCTGGAAAGCAAACACCCACACAATATATCAGGAGGCAGCTTCTCACTCTTCCTAAATTTACACCATTGGGCACTAAGAGTATCCTAAGGTTGGAAGTGAACAGAAAGGGAATTACCAATGGCAATGTCCTTCCAATACTGTGCCAGATGCTCCCCCATTGCCCGCAACAGGTGCCGGTACTCCTTGGCATCAGCAAAGTCCTGCTTGTTGTGTGTAGGTTCGAGGACCAGGTAGGGCACATCAACAACCCCAACAACCCCACCACATGCCCTACAGGGAGAAGATGACAGAGCTCTGTCACCCCACTGACCAAACACATCCTGTCATCTGCCTAGGGCTGAAAAACTCTCCTTGGGCAATACTCACATGCCCCCTTCCAGCTGTGGGCCCACTTTCTCATACATCTTGATCAGGCGGCTACAGTTATAGATGAACATGCCATCCAGGTCCCGGTGTTCAATGTTGACCCCAAAAACAAAATTCAGTTCCTTAGGTTCTTTAAGTGCTCTGAGAAGACACAAGATGAATTTAAGCAGATCAATCCATTAACACAAAACCACCATGGTCTTTAAGATATGCTAGCTTAAGCTTAAACTTGAGACACGTTAAGAAAAAAAACATGCAAGTTTTGCATTTCCAGTCAATGTGTAACTTGTTAGATTTGATAGGGATACGGTGCTGCACAGTGACTCTACGCATCCCTACATAAAAGCATAGGACTTTGGCTTCTGGTTACAAAACAGGATGGGTTTAAGTATGAATGGGATACTTTGAAGCTGCTGCAAACCTCTGGAAAGATAGTTACATGGTGGACTAAACACAAGGTTATACCTACTCCACTAATGCGACAGTAATTTTAAAAAAGTAAAAAATTCACCAGAACAAGAACATCTAGAAGAGACTCTCCTGTGATAAATAACAAAATCATGGAGCTGAAAAGAAGATGTATGAGCAGTGCACTGACTCAGAAGAATCCGGAAACCTATGCCTGTGGCAGTAAGGCCAAGAAGCAGCAATGCAGGAATTGAAATCCAGAGACCCGAGAAGCTCCAAACATAAGATGAGACATGGAGATAATCTAATTAGCCAGGATGACCCATTCTAGACGAAAAAGGTCCAGAACTCAACCTATGCATTATTCCACATTTGTATCCAGGGGTAAAATATTAAGGGTAGATATTACCAGATGGTACAAACATAAAGCGAGTTTTAAAGTCGTATTTCTTAAAAAGGTATGTGTTTTATAAGTTTCATACAAATGAGCATTTTATAAATCCTTTAAATGAATAGGAGAAAAAAGAAAAGACAGGAGAGAGAGAAAAAATAAGAAAGGAAGAAGAAAGAGAAGGAGGGAAGATAGAACAGGAGTTGCCAGGAAAGAAGGTCTGGGTTCTCTACCAGGGATTGGCCCCGCTCTGCCTTTTCCTAGCTCAGGAAAAAAACCTGCAGTGGGCATTTAACAAGCATTTGGGATCACAACATCAATGGTGCTCTCAAAGCAATCGTTGTAATAAAATGGCAACCTCACAGGGTGGGGAGAGATTCCCCAAGCTCTTTAATTGTCAATAATGAGTGTTATATAACTAAAAAAACAAAAAACAAAAAACAAAAAAACAAAGCCAGCTCCGGCACTCACCGCTGTTTGGCCTCCTTGATCCGCTTTTTGACATCGGCTTCTCTGCGCAGAGTAATGGCTGTGTTCTGGACCTGCCTCAACATCACCTGAAAATGTACAATGGCACCAGGTGAGTGGAGGAGGGGCTCTGGGCCGCAGCAGTCAATATTATAACAAACATCTGAAATTTCTCATTTTAAATCACATGGATTCAAAACCACACTTAAGAGATTTACTTCTTTAAAAACTCAAACTGACAAACTCAGAAGCTGTGCTTCACTTGACTAGGCTGACTTGAAGGAACAAACACTCCAACTGAAATAGTAAGTCTACAGAAGTGTATGTCAGAGAGTGGTAAAGAGAACTGCTCAGACCCCTTACCTACTGTGTGTGACCTGGGGCAAGTGACCATCTTCACTTCAATTTCCCTTTCCATAAACTGAGAATACTACCAGTGGCCACTTTATATGGTTGTTAGGATGTTGAAATAAATGATCGGCCAAGATTCTGCCACACAGTGTGTTCAACAGTGATTACGGAAACATCTTAACATCCCATTTTTCAGCTTTAGAAAGAGTTCATGACTAGCCTGATCCCAGGCCAGCTCTGGGATACTAATGCCAGAAATGCTAGAGAAGAGCTGTACAGATCAGGGGCCTTACCCTTGAGTCTCGAGTAAGGTCTCCACCTAGGCGAACTTCTAAGGTCCGAGCTTTGCTCTCTGCCTCCCGTGCCTTCTCCTCAGCTGAAATCCAGAAGAAATCACAGTGAAGAACACAAAGGTTCAAAAACACTTAGTCTTCCATCCTGAATGCCACAGTATAGCACTTGCTAAACAAGATGTATGTACACCGCCAAGGAACAGGAGTGCTAGGAGAGCAGCCTCCCTGGCTGGAATGCAGTCAGTACAAAAAGGAAAATCCTTTCATTTGGAGGCCCCAAAGAAAACAGGCACTATTTATACTTGAGACATGTTTTTTAAACTTTACAAATGAACCAGAACAGGTCAAAAACTACCCAAGGCAACAGAGTTACATCCTCAGCAGGAGCTGGAAGTTATCAAAGTCCTCAGCCAATCACTCTCCATCAAGCAGCCAAGAAACCCTGTCAGCATGAGAGACCTTGAGATTTTTGCCCTGCAGTCAGGAAAACCAATTTCACAAGTATTTGGGCCAGAGGATAGTGTGAGATTCTTCACTCTGGGCAAGCCAAGGAACTGACACAGTTTTAGATAAGTCCCTATAAATGGCTGATGAAGAGAAAGTAGAATTTGGGGAGAAAAACTGCTGAAAGGATTGGCATGCAGGGGGAGGGGTGCAAGAGGAACTAGATCAGTGGTTCAGGAGAACAGTTTGACTCTGGATGCTAGACAGAGCTTTTTGTGGATCCTGCTTTGGCCACAAGTATTCCCCGGACAACCCCAACCTGATCCCCCTCCTGCCCAGTGGGGGTGGGGGTGCGTGCATTACCAATCCGTGCTACATGCTCAGCTTTCTTCACCTCCTGCTCTGCACGAGTCTTGAAACGGCTTGATGTGTACTTGTACATCCTGAACAGGGGAAAAAGCAACCTAAAGACTCAAGCAGCAGTGGGGTAGGGCAGCAACGTGAGCAATGCGGGAAGCACCCTGCCTTCCTGCCTCCTCCCAAATTACACTGTACTCATGATGAGTTAAAAAACGAAGTTATTTTAGCAAACAACTCAATTCCTTATTCCACCTGCCCCTTGCTCCCATCTTTGATAAGCAACCCCACTACTCACCAGGTGTGTCATTAATCCCACAGCAGAAACAAATCTCAGCAATCAGCCAGGGCCTTTGTTCTCCTGTGTAGTATCTATAGGCCCCTTGGCCCTGAAGCTGAGAGGCTCAGACAGTTCACTGTGCCAGGCAGAGCACCCTCCATGTCACAGAAGGCACTCATACTCCATGAGCTTCACGAGCCAACCTCCACAGCTCATCAGCCATCTGTGTCCCCCCACTCAGGATTTAGAAGTTTCTACGCAGTAAATCACAAGGAGCTTAAAGGCCCAAATGCAGACAACACTGTCAGAGCCTCTTATCATCACTCCTAGCATCACTCCAACAATGCCCCAGACACAGAGCCAAGGCCCCATCCTTAGCTCAAGGGAAACAGCAGACCAGGGTGGGCAGACCCCTACCTGGGCTTATATAGGCAGCAGGAGAGCCTCTTGGTCTGCACCTTGTGCCCGTGGATGAAGATCCGCATCCGGGGATCAATATAGAGCACAGCTGCATAAGCGCGGAAGGAGCGCCTCTCTGGCTTCCTAGAGGCGGCAGGAAGAGGAGTGCTATCACCTACTCTACAGCCAGCTTGACCAAAATATGACAGGACAGCCTCTCTGCAGGCTATCCACCTCACATCTTGGCTTTTCGTTTTTTTTTTTTTTTTTTTTTTTTTTTGGCTTTTCTCACCAGCCTGAAGGGCTGTTCCCTCAGTGTGGGCAGCATACCCCTCACATCACCAGCGTAAGCACTCCACAGACACCAGACCCAGCCCGACCACCCTAAACCCAGCAAATCCTTTCCCATCTCTAGGCTCAGTTTCCAAATCAAGGAGCTGGAGCAAGAGATCATCAATCTTTTCTTTTGACTTAGCTGAGGAGCTGCTGTCCTATTCATCCTCCTACTTGTAAGAAAACACTGAGTGCTCAGCTTCATCAACTCCAAGAACTGGGAAATTCAGGAAATGAGCTCCCTCCTCTTTCCCTGAAGTCACCCTCTAAGCTCTCCCTCAGAGAGAAAACAAACATCAGTTCCAAACCTTCCCTCCCATTCCAGCCACACTCACGTGCCCTCTGGGGAAGTCTCTGCCATCTGGATATCTCTTGGATTTGAGATTATGTCTAGCTCTGGCTCTCCGTTATCCATGAGTTTGAGATTGAAGATGATCACCAGTGTTCCTGGGAAACAAATCCTCCTTTCACCCTGCAAGGCACCCCCTGCACATCCCCATACTATTCATGGCTCTGGAGCTCCTGGATTCTCGGAGCTGTAGGTTCAAAGCCTACTTACCACTGTTCCCAGGAATCTTCATGAACTGAGTCATAACTTCCTCCTCATTGCGGAAGGGAGAATACTTGTAGATGAGTTCTGTCTCGATGGCAAACTTCTCCACGTTGTCTGTGACAGGTTCCCGGGTCCGAGCATTCCAGGTGGGCAATGGAACTATCACCTATGGAGAAAGCACAAGCAGATGCTTTAAGGGAGGACCCAGAACAGGTTTCTCCCAAAATGTGCACCGATCTTGTTCCTTTCTCTCCACATAATGGCTCCACATTGCCCCAGAGAGGAGGTCCAAGCTTTGCAGCCTACCACCAGAGACTCTGTGGCTTCTATCCCTTCCCAAGACTCAGCCTCATAGCACCAGGTCCTCTGGGATATGCTGATTTATGCCGTGGGGGTCCCTGCATGGGCAGTTCCCTCCTTGGGATAGCCCTGGCCATTCTCCTTACCTGGTAATAATTCTACTCTTTCTACTATTGAAGAGATACTTGTACTCATCTAGTGAATCTGAAGATACATATATACTGACAACTCACCAGTTCCACTCCCAGGTTATAACCTAGCAGAAGCTTCTGTACGTATGTACCAGCAAACATATAAGAGTAACAAAAATATCAAATAAAGACTGGAAAAGTTATATTACTGTATATTTATACGGATGAAATAGTGTGTAATGACAATGGACAAACTAACAGCTACTAGCATCAACATGGATGAATCTCAAAAAACAATGTTATATACAGAGTGCCTGAGTGGCTCAGTCAGTTAAGTGTCCAAGTGTCCAACTCTTGATTTTGGTTCAGGTCATGACCTCAAGGTGGTGAGATCAAGCTACGTGTTGGACTCTGCACTGGGCATGGAGCCTGCTTGAGATCCTCCCTCTCCCTCTGTACACCCTGTACTAAAAAACAAACAAACAACCAGTGTACATGAAAATGGCAAAAAAAACAGGGAAAAAAAACCCACTGTATCTTATGTGCCCACTATATAAATGTCATAAAACAGACAAAACTATTATTCAAGATAAATGTCATAAAACAGACAAAACTATTATTCAAGAATGCATATATAACACAGATACCAAAACTATAAAGAGAAACACGGAAATGATCATTACAAAAATTACCTGAAGGCAGTTCCTTCAGAGGTACAGTAAAGAATATTACTAGTGAGGGGTACACTGGGGGCTTCTAGTATCACTCCACTATGGCAGCTACCTGGGTGTTCACTTTATAATTATTCTCTCAACTGTACCTGTGTTTTAATACACACTATTCCATATTACGGAATAATCTATGTTTATGTTTTTAAATATCCTACCTGATCGATAGAGTGATAAAATTGCACCTCAATAAAACTGGGGGAAAAAATCCTACTCTGTCTTCTAAAACCCTACCCTCAAGTGCCACACCCAGAGGCTTAGATGTGCTCCTCTCCCAGACAGCTGCCCACAAGCCCTGTGGATAGCTGACTGCTTGATTCCCTCTGTAAAGCTAATCAGTCCAGGCACCCCAAAGGTTCAAATCAAATTGCCCACCCTGAGGAAAAAAAAGACTCTATTTTAACAAGTGCCAGAGTGATAAACTGTTAAGGGTTCTGAAACATTTTAGTTTTTTCTAAGAAGCTTTCTGCTTAATGGTATTCATCCCTGGAGCTGGTTTGGACACATTCCTACCCAGTCAAAATGATCTTATTTTGAAATCTTGGCTGAGTTCGCACTACAGTACAATCCAAAATAGTGACCCTCAAGCACCAAGTAAGGAAAAAATTTCAACCTAGCTTTTTTACCCGGGGAACTGAGTTCCATTTGTGTTCTGTGAATGTGTACCTTATTCTGCAACTCCCATTCTTCACAGCAGCCCCAGGTGACAATAGCATTACTTTACACAGCATACACTTCCACTGGCACCCATCCTGGCCATCAGGACACTTCTTTAGTTTCAATGTCACCACTCCCCCGGTTTTCCTGTTACCCATCTGGCCACTCCTATCTCTTCTGTGGCCGCCTCCTCTCCCTAGGGGAGAACATCCCTGAGATCTCAGGTGCTCTTCTCACTCTGCACACTTTTAGGTAAGCTCATCTGTTACCAAGGATCCCAGAGCCCAGGCCTCCCCACAAAAGCTCATGACCCAGACTTAACTTTCCAAGTCCAGGAGAAAACTGACACTCTTCATCAAAGAGTAGGATGCCCCTCTCTTCCATTCTTCACTAGCTCCAAACAGCCCACCATGCCCCAGCTGCCACACTAGAACCTACATCATTCCCCTTTCCGCTCTCCACTAATCAAACACTAGATTTACAGGCCCCACATGTCAAAGAAATGACAATTCTTCCTAGCTCTCTCACCTTCCTGCTGCAGTCCTGGCATGCTACACACAGCTAGGGAATGTTAACTAGTCTACTCCAACACCGGTCTTTTCAATCCAGTTATCACACAATAACCAAACTGATTCTTTTTAAGAGAGAGAAAATACGAGCAGGTAGAAAGGGGAAGAAGAGGGACAGAGAGAATCTAAAGCAAGCTCTACACCCAGTGTAGAGCCCAACATGAGGCTCTATCTCATGACCCTGAGATCACAACCTGAGATGAAATCAAGCCACCCAGTCGCGCCCTGCCCACCACCAAACTGGATCTTTTTAAGAGGGAATCTGATACTGCCACACCTTTGAAGGTTGCTGTTAGTAAAATCCCACACTCACCAAAGCCCTGAGATCAAGCCTGACCTGGCCCTGCCTGCTCTCCAAGAGGCCACCACCTTTCTTCAGGTAGCCCCTCTGCCAAGTCCCTTCCCACAGCACATACGAACCCTCAGGACCCTGAACACACCATTTCCATGAACTTGACCATCCTCCTCCCACTGTCCACAGTCCATCAGAAAATTACTGAAAACCGCAGCCTGGACAAAAGTTCTTTGGCCCCACCTTCTCCCAGGAGCCTGCTTTTTCCAGCTATAGCACTTGTCTCACTGCATGCATGATAGATGAACTGATACAGTGCACTAAAAAGGCAAACAAAAACACTGGCTTGCCAGTGTTTGGTGGTGGAAAAAAGACAGTTTTTCATTCCCAATATGAACTAATATGCTACGATTTAAGCTCACATCTAAACAGGGCCAGCACGAATTTAATCACAGCTAACCAAGAGAGATTAATCAGCTTGAAACCCTGACTGAGTTCACCTATTTACATGACATCTGTGGATTTCTGTCTGCAGACCCTCTCAGACCCCTTTCTAAAGTTCTGGCCACTTCTCACACATGAAAGGAAGAAAAGAGTCCAGTCTGAGGCTGGGCAGACTAAAGCTGTCTCTGATCCCCACAATGAAGAAGCACAGACTTCACCACATCAGCTTTGTGGATGTCTGAACCACCATGCCGCAAAGAGAATCAACTGAGCATGTGTTTAGCTTACATAGGTAATTACTGAAATGTTATAAAATCAAAATATTCTAGATTCATTAGGACTTCTTTCTAGCACATCAATGATAAGCTGGGACTAAGTGTCATCTATCATTTAGCAAAGAGCTTACCGTGATGTTTTCCATATAGTTACCTGCTTCACTACCTGTCCAGGCCCTACAGGTATCTGACTCCACCTTCTGATATAAATGATTAAATCAACATATTTCTTCAAAAGGAAAATACCTTCATAACACATTCCACAAAATCACCAGCGTATGGAAAAAACAGTCTATTCCTATTATAAATTCCTATTACTATGGCAGGCTGTGATCTCTACCCACAGTCAAGTTAAAACACTCCACTTGATAAAACTCTTCATATTAACACCCTGCCAGACTGAATCCTGGCTGCATGTCTAAAGAAGATACAAATCCAACTCTTGGTCCCTGCCATTTAATGGCCTCATTCTAATAGGACACCTATTCTCTGAAGCTTTGAGATTTTTACCTCCTCTCACGCTAAGAGGTCTGCCTAACCCCTCAATCAGTTCAACTAACCAGCTAATCCCATAATGGGGCCATGGCTGCAATCCTGCAACCCCAATGAGCCCACCATCACAAATAACTTAGGCAGACTAGGAAATGCGAGATGATGACTCAGACCACAAGGACAGAACCTACTTCATCAATGCCTTCCTCCTCATGAAAGGTCCGAGACAAGAAGAGGCAGGTCATGGTGTCTTCCTTCTTGGTGAAGAGTATAAAATCCTTCCCAATGCGCATTGAGCCCCTGAAAGGAAAGCAGAAATGGGTTGTTCTCCCAGGGATTCAAAAACTCATCTGAAAAAGAAACACATTCGCTCTCTGGACATGAGTGAAATTACCTTTTGAAGGCTCTCCTCAAGGCCTCCCTCCTTCCCAGGACCCTGAGATGATGAAGTCCAAGCCCTCATTTCCTCTACTCTTCCATCAGTTTTTGCTGTCCCTGACTCTACTTACCCACCTTACAGGGCTTTCCTCACCACCCTTCTTGGACACATTCACCACAGATCATCAGCCCCAAGTCAGTCTCGCCCCCAACCTACTGCCACAATGGTAAGTAATTCTGCTGCCCATGCATCAGGTTCATCTCCGCCACATAAGGGCTGCTGTACTCTTTGAGCCACCACCAGATTTCCCTCCAGGAATCAATACCCTCAACACATCATCTTCCACACTGACCACATCTAGTTCCCACCTGATCCTTCCACTGTTGACACAAACTCCCTTCTCATTCAGTCATCAAATGGCAGCACCATCAAGGGTGTAGCCCA
Organism: Vulpes lagopus; assembly: GCF_018345385.1. Lineage (NCBI taxonomy): Eukaryota > Metazoa > Chordata > Mammalia > Carnivora > Canidae > Vulpes > Vulpes lagopus. Next base: position 12,831,175 of record NC_054837.1, on the reverse strand, counting down.
CAATCTACTCTTGTAAATCCTCAAAAAGAAACCAGTATGACCCTAAGGCTCAGCCAAATATAGGGGCTAACCATACACAACAATTCTTAATCACAGTTTTTAAGAAGCCTATAATTGGCTCATGCCCTGTAACTACAATTACCTTCTCTCTCAAAACTGTTTTGCCACCTCAAGCTCATTATGCCATAGGCAGTCCCTACTTTTAGACACAAATGGTTTCTGGGAAATGTGCCTTGAGGCTGGGTTCCACAAGACGAAAGTCCGAATGGAATCAACTGCTTCCTTCCTGTTTGGCCACATTAAATCTTCTGAGGAACAGGCAAGAACAGGCCTTTCTGGGCAACATGGAACAGGGCAGAAGTTCTAACAGTTCATTACCCACTTAACAATGGGGCTGTTTAACTCCTTTCTTCTGAGCAGCTTCTGGGGCTTTATGGTTGTTATCTCATTAGCCTTCATAATACCCCAGGGAGGGGATGGCAGTGGGAAGCCTCATTACTCTCTTCTATGTACGAATACAAACCAGGTTGGCAAGCCAAACACATAAATGAATGCCATGTCCCATTTCCCCAAATGCTCAGGAAAACGCCCAGGACACTATCCAGAGACACCCTGGGGGCTGCCAAGTTCTCTTCTCCTCCTCCAGTTCCAAAGATGCTGGCAACACTCCTTCTGACAGATTTCACAACCCTCCTCCTTCTTCTCTGAAGCTTATGGATAGCAAAATGAGGCACATTACCTTGTTTTCTGTCAAAGCTTGCTCTTGCCCGAATTTGGCAAAAACTCTCACTTTGTACTTCTTTCTTCCCTCTTTGATCCTGACCTGGGAGGCTGAAGAGCAACAACCCCAAAAATGCCACCTCTCTGCTGACTTCATTGCTTCTCAGCCCTATTCTCACCACAAATCACTCCCTCCTGAAACTTTTCAACTTCTGAATTGGTTTCAAAATAAATACACTTTCAACACTAGATGGCTCCAACTCAATGGGTTCTTTACAAAACTCATTCTACTAAAATACGCTAATGACAACACTCAACTTCCTGGTCTTCTAAGCATGGTCAGAGTCACATTTTGTTTGTTCCTCAAACTTGCTCTGTAAGGGAGAATGTCAGAGAATAGGACCCCATTTTCTAGATCAGAAAACAGATATTCAGAGACATGAAATAGCTTGCCTGAGGCCACAGAACTGCTAAGACCAGGTAGAAGGTGCTGGCCTACAATCCAGATAAGTTGGGGCTTCATCTTTCACACTGACTCTAAGAGACCTGTTATTGGGAATTTAGGGCACTAGCCCCAGAATCACCAGAATCCATAGACTCCTAGGCCCTACCCTAGATCTAGTGAATCAGGCCAGGAAACTGAATGGTGAGATCAAAGGAGAAATAAAACAATCCAGAAACTTGTCTAAGGCTCTCACAATAATGGGAGCATTTAATCCTTAACTTACCTGGCATGTATTACACTCCCAATTTACAAAGGAGGAAGTTGAGGCTCAGAGAAATAATTAAGTGGCTGAGATTTGGAATTTAATTTAATAGGACTGAAGTGAGATGGACAACAGCTCCAGCTTTGCAGTAGAAAGACCTGGTTCATATCTCAGCTCTACACTCGGGCAAATATTTTTATACCTCTAGGCAAATCACTTCATCCCCATAAACCTCAATTTCCTCATTGGAAAATGAGAATAAAAGGATTAAATGAAATCATCCAAGTAAAATTTGTAGCATAGTGCCTGGCACGTGGTAAGTACTTGTTATTACCATTTGGTTTCTCCCCTGAAAGACCAATTAAAAAGTCCAGGTACCATGTCCCTAATGTCTTTGAAAGCACACTCTTTCACTGCTACACATCCAAAGCACGCTGCATATGAGACACAACTGATTGTTGACTGACCAAAGCACCACCCTCTCTCAAAACAACACGTTTACTGGAAACGTGACTCAGAATTCCATTTGTACAAACTCCAATTCCACTAAATCTTATTCCATCCAAAGGTATGTACAGCTGGAAGTGAGCATTTCAGAAATAGAAACCTTTCTCTTGGGGCTTCACTCAAAATCAGAACAACACATTCCAAACACCAAACAAGTAGGAACCAAGGGTTGAGAAAGACCCAAGGGATCTGAAGACATTAGGTAAGTCCCTGCTACTGGGTCCAACAGGACACAGGAGGAGAGATCATGTCCTCTGAGAGGGAGGGTTCAGATCTCTCTTACTCACCCTGGATCCCCCAGTGCCTGGGCTCAAAACATGACATGTGACAGGTGCTCAGGGAACACTGCTGGGAACACTGCTGTGCCATGAAGCAATTTCTCTACCATCTCAGATACATCTAACCCTGCAAAACAACCACTTGCATCCTGAAACCATGGGGTAAAAGTAAGAATTTTCGTCAGGAGGAGAGATGTGGTTCCAGAGTACATTGCCAAGAGAAACCTACAACTTGTTTCTCTCACCCCAAATGGTTTAGGCTGTTCATACTTTCAATCTGTAAGGAAAACTTGGCTAAACAAGTTTTGGCTAAACAAGTTACTAAGTCCCAAAACTACCATTTCTTTCTGATTTTTCTGATTTTTCTTATGTTTCAGAGTTATACTGACTAAAGGATAAGGAATTGAAAAATTTCCATTGTACAGCAGCAGGAGAGCATGCTTGATTTTGTATTGAGTCCTATGATAGGCTTCTAGTATACTTACGATTTTAATCCATTCCCATACTGCCCAATCTGGGTGGACTCAGGTGTTCGCTTGGCTGACTTCCCAAACTGGATCACACTGGCAGCATCACCTAAAGTGGCAGGCACAAAAGAAAGTGAAGTATTTGCATTTCTTCCCCAGGATCCTCACAACTCAAAGGTCTGAGCCTTGTTAAATCTAAGCAGGGCTGCATGTCTACTTTCCAAGGAAAAATCACTTTCCAAGGAAATTCACAACCATGAGGCAAAGGGAGGCAACCTCTGACTGGCCTGTCAGTACAGCCTATCACTATGACTTTCTTGTTACCAGAATATGGTATGAAGGCTGAGGGAGGCCTCTGTAGTTCCAGCTCCAGGATGTTGTGCAACCATGTCAAGAAACAGGTAATCTGACTGACTTTGGGTTGCCATTCAGATACTATCTACTATACTAGGACAAGACCTGGCAAATCCATTAGTGGAATTAAGCCTGAGATGTTGCAACAGACCTCTCTCTCTCCAGGTGGATCTTCTAGTCACAACGGTAAGGCAACAGAAAAACAACACAATGAGTATTCAGTAAAAAGAGTTACATCCTCCCCCAAAAGCAGTAATCATCTCATTACTTACTTGGATCCATTCCTGCTCCATCATCCAAAAAGCAGAGCATAAATCCTCCTCGAAGGTCCTCTCGCCTTTCTGTAAAAGAAGCAGTTGCTATTACTGCGAAGTTACCTACCAGAGGGTAGCAACATGGGTAAGGTCAGAAGAAGGTGGATCAATTTAACATCTGGGTCCAAAGAGATTAGGACAAACCTAGCTCTTCCTTCTAACAGCCCTAGCTGATAAATGTCAGTATTTCTTACTATCAAAGAAATACTTGGTCCACTAGACTAACCACACCTAGGACCACTGAATATGCATGTATTTCCTTTTTCTTTTTAAAAATGTTATTTGAGAGTGTGCACACAAGTGTGTTCATGGGGGGGGGGGGGGCGGGGGGGGAGGTAGTGAAGCTGATGAGCCTGACGTGGGGCTTGATTCCAGGACCCTGAGGTCATGACCTGAGCCAAATGCAGACACTTAACTGAGCCACCCAGGAGTCTCTGAATATGCATGTATTTCAGGCAAACTTCAATCATCCTCTGCCTCTCTCCACCTGGATTATTCCCACCTCTGCCCTCTGCTGTGGGCCCGATGCCACTAAAATTCTCCAAGTATTACACTGTCCTTATCAACACTGCTCAAATCAACAGGGCAAGTCCTTTGTGAGTTAAGTCTGGGGTAGCCTTCAAACAATGTGATCATGTCAGACATGCTACAGGCTAAGGGTGTCAGCTACCATCCAGATGAACTGGTAAGTCTGTGTATGACTATCCCCAAGCTAACTCGAGTTTCTGGGCTATCTGTATTCACTGCTACCTCCTCTGCTTGATCAGTCCTTGAAATGGCCCCCCAACCTAAGAATGAGATGGCACAAGGTGCAGCGAGAGCTACCCACTTCCCAGTTGGACTTGCTTGACTGGAAAGAGGGACAGTCTTTTGACAAGAGGATTAAATCCTTTGATAGTGCAGCCATGATAGGGCTTCCTAGTTGACAGGAAAGGAACAAAACAAACTAGCTGCCATTTTAGTGGGTGGAGGAAGAAACTCTTCTTTCAGGAGCTGTCTTCTGCAGCAGCAGGTGGTTACTCAAAGTAGTCGGGGTCTAAGCATGTCACAAACACTTAAGGAAGAGATGCTTAAATAGGGAAGAGAGCCATACTCGAATTCCCAAGGTGCCTATGACCAATGATGAGGATCATGTTGGTAAAGGAGGAACAGCACAGGATGCGGAATCAGGAGAGCACTTCTACCAAAAGGAAGATCTATATAAGGCACTACAGAAACAAGTTTGAGGCTGCTTTGGAGCCTAGTTCCTGAGTACTTTTTTGTCCCCTGCAAGCTGAAGTTCACCAACTTTATACAGCTATCTAAGCTGAAGAATCTGTTTAAAATACTCTTTGTCCTCCCCTTGGGCTAAAGATTCAAGTGAGTCATCACCACCTTCTATCAAATGGACTAGTGTAATTTAAAATGTATTTCAAAAGTACTATAAACCACAGATTTTCAAGTATCATTAAGTGTTGAGGAAGCAGACTTTGCAAAAACATTAATAATAAGTGCTTCTTGAAAGTTCAAGAGCAAAGACCTTCCTGTAAATACTATTGGTAGCTAAGAAAATTTCTCCTTATGGAAGTACCTTCTATCAGTGTGGAAATCTGGTAAGCAGGAGCAAGTGCAATAAAAGTGCAAAAAGCCTTCAAAGTTTCCTTCTGGAGGAAGCAAAATATCACATGGAGACTCAAACTAGGTCAGATACAGAGCATGGTAAAAGAAATCTAGCCAAGAGCCATCTGTTTTACACTTCAGCCATAAACATACATGTAGATTCTGCTTTGGGATCCAGAAATTGGTTAAGTCAACTGCATCTGAAAAGTCCTCAAGGATCACTGGCATTTCTTGAACATCATATAGGAAGTTACTTTTAGGCCCTTGAGTTCCTTAGAACAGGATCTGCAGGCTGTCTTAACACATAATCATTACTTAACAGTGGGTCTAAGATCCCTTTCTTGTTCAAGGACTTCATTTAAAGATTTTTCATATGGTTTACAAAGGTAAGAGATCTACCCATAAAGGATCCTCCTGGCCACATAGTGATCAACAAGCCTGTAAGCAGCTCATAGTACCCGAGTCCACAGGATCATATGCAACACTGCCTCAGGGTCAAGAGAGACCAGCTGGCACAGCAGTCACTTTGTAAATAAGCAATGTGGCATCATCCCCTGGCTACTATGCTTATTCTACCAATCACTCATTTATTCAATGACTATTTACTGAGCACTTCCTCTGTGCCTGGCTCTGTGATGAAGACAAGATAAACAATGCAGATATGATCACTGCCCTCACGGAGCTTATGGTCCTATAGATGCTACTCTCTGTAGCAAATCAGTTAAGCAGAAGGGTTCAATTAGACGAGTAAGAGTAACAGCTAGAGCAAAATGTAGTGTGTATAAGAATCAGCTAAAGAACCCAGATTCTGGGCTCCACCCAGGAAAGTCTGTGTGGGTCTGAGGAGGTACCTAAGGATTTGCATTTCTAACAAGCTCCCACGTGATGCTGATGTTATCCATCAATGGACCACTCTTTGAGAAGCACTGAGCTAGAGAAACAAGAACTAGAAGGTTTTCCTGCTCAAAACTATCTTCCCAGACATTTCACCAATTACAGATGTATTCCTAACACCTGATACTTGCTTTGATCAATTGAGTGTTATCTGAAGCCTCCAAGCAAAGGATTTTGATGAAGGAGGGGGGAGTTCTAGAGATAGGAGACTAATCAGCTGCGAGTTGTATGGTCCCACTCCCATCGTACATCTTTGGAAGACAGGGAGAGAAAAGCCAAACTGCCTTCTTTACAGTTGTGCTTCAGATCCTGGTAGCAGCTATGTAAGATTATCAGAATGAGTTTGGAAGGATACACATCTAAGCTCCCCCCAATATGGCTAAGTCTGGCTTATCCAAATTAGCCTGACTTCCCATCATCCAACTCCCACCGGGGAAAAGACAGGAAAAAGAAGAAGAAATGTAAAATGGAGATAATAAAAGAGATGATAAAATAATGTCCTTAGCAGAAGTTATAATAAAATGACATCCAAGGGCAGCCCAGGTGGCTCAGTGGTTTAGCGCCACCTTCAGCCCAGGGCCTGGATCAAGTCCCGCGTCGGGCTCCTTGCATGGAGCCTGCTTCTCTCTCTGCTTCTCTGTGTGTCTCTCATGAAGAAATAAATAAAATCTTTAAAAAAAAAAATGACATCCAAGTTCTTCATTATTCTTTTGAAATCTGGGTAGTATTTCAGTGCTCTAATTTCCCACTTACTAACCATGCTTTAGCATCACAAAAGAGATCTTTGAGGAGTTGCACTACCTATTTAAGGAAGTCAAGAGAGTCAATACAAATACTGAATCTACTTCTGACAGGCACATTATTGTCTGGCCCCATCTAATAAGAATGCTTTGGGTAAATGAACACCTCTGTACTTCAAGAGTCTGGTTCCTTTGTCACTCTTCTTAAGTTTAAATACGATCTTTTAAAAAAATGACTTTTTAGGGAATTCAAACAATCTGATATTTAAGGGGATTTCCAAGCTCATTCATTATCAATCTAGTCTCAGAATGGGAGACAAGAAAACACTTTCCCCTGTGTACTGACAGTAAGAACTTTATGGCACCAGGTATTACTAATTCTACTATTGCACTCATAAACTGAGGTTGCTTTTAATCCTCCTGTTGAATGTGTTAATTAAACTCTGAGGTAGGTAAGTGTAAAGTTAAGGACATTTCAGCCAAGACTCCCAATCTTGAGGTATTTGGAGTAAATCAAGTCTTCCTCTAAAATGCGATAGTGCTTAGTACTTCTATCACACCATTTAATCCTTAACTGCCTTGACAGTTCCCTCAAGATCAAGTTATTGTTCTCTAATCATTTACACAGTGCTGCCTCTCCAATTAAAGACTTACGTTCTCTAATGAGAACTTAAAAAAGGCTCCATCAGATCCTCTCTGGACTCTTCCCAAAGCACAATAGGAGTAAGAACACTGAGCACAGAATAAATACACAGCGGGCCTTTTTCATTTAAATTGAAATCCATTCTGTTGCAATCTAAGTGTAAAGGATTAAATTTTCTTCATGAAATTCACCCACCAAAGGTGGTAGGAGGAGACAGAGATGATGTGTTTAAAATGCTTTTTTCAAATAGACTCAGCTATGATGATTTGTCCTTTCAATATCACTTGGAGTAGACGCCCATTCTCTGCTTTACCATCTGTGCAACGATTAAAACAACATTTCTTTCAAAAGTAGCTGTAATTGCTCCTCATTAAAGCACACTTAAGATGTAAGATACACACTGTGACTTGGGAATGGTGCCTTCATTTGGCCTTAGGGTTTAAGTAACCATCTTCTAACACTCTTCTGCTGTGCCTCTGAGATGCATTCCTAACACCTGATATTTACTTTGTTCCTTTATTATAAAAATAAAAGAAGTCTTATTTTCACCACTTTGGCATAGCCTTTTGAGCAGAAGGCTTTCAGAATTTAAGCAGTACAGCGACTTTTAGCTGTTCTGAATTATTTTCTTGCTCTAAAGTAATTCAGACATGAAAAATTTGTCATATAGGAGATTCTTCATAATTATATAACACTGGAGGTTCTGAAAATTATTTCTTAGTTGTGTGCTTTTTCCCATTTATCAAATTAATCCACAAAGAGGGGTTATTTGATAACTGCATATTCTCACAAAAACACTTTAAGTCTTCTCTTAAGTTAGTGAGTGTTACTCAAGACTTCAGAAAAGTTTGTCAGAGAAACATTATATGCAGTCAAACTGGATTTAAAAGCCACCTTCCTCTATTTTGCTTCCAAATTTCTAGCATTCAAATTACCAAAAACATGCTGGTACAAACACTGAACAAGTAGCTAGAAAGCAAACTAAAAATAATAATTTAAAATTTTAAAAAAGCAAATGATGACTAAGAATTCTTCCACTGTTGTACCCACTCCAGAAAAAAAAGAAAGAGAAACTTACTACCAAACAGCAGAGCCAATGAAATAAGCAAAACAGGAGACATCATTAATATTTTTAAATTCCAGGATGCCTTGGTCATTCAGTCAACTGAGCATCTGACTTCGCCTTGGATCATGATCTGGAGGTCCTGAGAGCATGCCCAGGTCAGGCTCTTGTCCCTCTCCCTCTGCTCCTCCCCCTGCTCATGCACTCACTTGCTCTCAAAGAAAATCTTTTTAAAAAAGTCTTTCAAAAAAAAAAAAAGTCTTTCAATTCCAAGCAAAGCAGCTGTCCTTCCCACCTGACACCTCTGCCTGAGAACATCTCCTCAGTAAACCCCAGTGCCTACCCAGTTAACCCAACTATTTTATGCAACTGACACAGGCAACTCTCCAAGTCCTCACTGAGGTTTTAGAGAGGAAATGGCCTCTAACAAGTTCTCTCTTTGGCTGCAGGGACCAGTAAAACCAACCAATCAGTAATCTAACCAGTAAAATCACCAGTACTTGGTCACTTCACGCCCCACTACTCTATCATCCCATTAAACTCTCAGTGGCTATATAAATAGATGTAGGGGCGCCCGGAGGGGGGGGGTGGGCTCAGTCAGCTAAGTCAGGGGGGCTTTTGGCTCAAGTCATGATCTCAGGGTCCTGGGATGGAGCCCTACATCTGGCTCCCTACTCAGCAAGGAGTCTGCTTCTCCCTCTCCCTCCCTTTCTCACTATGTCGCTAACTCTCTCTTTCTCTCTCTCAAGTAAATAAAATCTCTTTTAAGAAAATAAATAGATCTATAGATCTGGGCACCATGTGTGAGTTTCCTTACACCAATATTCTTGTTTTTACTACATGCCTGACCAGGGCTGCCCTGCTTCTACCTATGACCTGGAGTAATCATGCCATCTCTCCCCAGGCTCTTAGGCATTTCTTCTTAGACATAGCAATAAATGCATTCAAAGGAACTGAGCATTAGAAGAAAGGACTGATGTCTGACTTACCAGCATAAATATCTATTCTGGTTGCATCAGCATCTCTGCAAAATTAAAAGGAAAAAAATCAAGATCCAAATGAATATAAATATTCATATAAATACTGAATATAGAATATCAAACATCAAAACGCATAGTATTTTAAGTATGGTGCATACTATTTGAGTTTATTTTTAGAAAGTCATACAGAAATTCTGTATCCATTAAAGTACTCTCCCACTTGACAACCCTATTTTCCTTATGTGTGAAATAGATTTCCCTATGTGTGAAGCTCTAAATTATTTAAAATAACCACACGACACATAGGGCCTAGATATTTTAATATGGACTTCACAGTAACAATATCTATAGAATAAGGAAGAACATTCCCTCTTACATACTAAAAAATTACAACTGTGTTTCTCTCATAATTTGATAGCAATCATAGAAAATGTTCCAATAACTTTTCCATTTTTCTTTTGTGTAAGATACTGAGAACAAAGAAAAAAAACCATCTGCCATAAAGCCTATGAAAAATCACGTCTCATAGTATACACTATAGTCAGCAGACTAATTCACAAACTTGTAATCTTATCCTCCCTAACCTAGAAAGGAGGTTGGCGCACTATATTAGACTCCAACCACCAGCTGAAATACAAGTTCAGTTATCAATAAAAGCTTGAAAGTAATCTAGTCCAATTCTCCTAACTGCAGGCAAGGAAAATGAGGCACAGAGTGTTTCATCAGTTTTAAATGTAAAAAATCCATACAGTTCTACATGTATCTATTCCCCAAAACATAAAAACAGTTTCAAATATGAGAAAGAGGGGCAAAATGTGTGCATGACCAGGAACACATACTTCAGGAATCTCCAGTTCACCACATGATACACAAAAAGGCAGTCTGCCATAGCATACCATGGTCTCACTAAGTTAACAAGTGACAAAGCACACCATGGTCTCACTAAGCTAACAAGCTAACAAATTCAAACATAGTTCCATTAGGCTACACCATTTTTAAATTGAATACAGGGACACCTGGGTGGCTCAGTGGGTTAAGTGTCCACCTCTGACTCAGGTCATGATCTCAGGGTCCTGGGATTGAGCCCCACATCAGACTCCCTGCTCAGTGGGGAGCTTTATTCTCCCTCTCCCTCTGCAGCTATCTCTGCTTGTGCTCTCTCACTCTAGCTCTCTCTCAAATAAATAAAATCTTTTTAAAAAATTTAAATAGAATACAAAAGTTATGTGTCAACCATCATTAAAACAAAAAATGGAAGTTTTCTGGTTAAACAACTTGTTAATAAGCACACTTCCGTATTATTCCAGGGAATAACAATAAAAGTAATAATGGTACAGGATTATAGTATAGGCATAAATACAGAAAAAAATAGCAAGCTCATTAACGGGGGATCTATTTAGAAAGTACTTCTACAAAAAAGTACTTATCTCTTACCCTCTTCCTTCATCAGTCATCAACACTGGGTCAATAGCAATGTGTCTGAATTTTATGTTTGCATTCAGAAACAAAACTGAGATAACATTTTCATAATTATTAACAGAATCTTGATTTGGTTGTTTTTATTTATCTTTGAGCCAACCCAAAGTTGTTTCCAGTATTGCACAGTAACAGTTATAGACTTCCATCACTAAGAACTCAGTGTAACAGAATGCTAAAGAATTTCTTCAAGCACAGCTGCTAACAATAGAAGACACTCTGATCCGTCATCTGACAATATACGTTTTAAAAACACACAGAACTCTGGCATAATTTTAAAGACTTTAGATGGTGTACTGTTCTGATAAATTAGATCTTAGCTATCACATTAACTTGATTCCTAAGTTTCTATCTTAACTCCCCCCAGCAGGGAGCTGGTGCAGAACTTGATCCCAGGACCCCGGGATCACGACCTGAGCCAAAGACAGATGCTCAACCACTGAGCCACCCCAGCGCCCAATTATCTTGCTCTAATACACAATGGAAGATAACTTTGGAGGTCATAAGTTCACTATTTTTAGAAAGGCAATAAATGAATTAAAGTTAATCAAGTAAACTGAAAGTACCAACTAACATGCTATTAAAAATATTTTCGGGGTAAGAGACCTCTTAGGAGTTCTTAGAAGTGAATTAAAACTGCTTACAAAATTGTCTTCCTCCTACATCTTCAGAAAGCAAAGGTCACAACAACCCAAAAAGTTTTCAGGCAGATACTGTAAGCTTAAAGACTACCTTGGGATCCCTGGGTGGCCCAGCGGTTTAGCACCTGCCTTTGGGCCAGGGCGTGATCCTGGAGTCCCAGGATTGGGCTCCCTTTATAGAGCCTGCTTATGTCTCTGCCTCTCTCTGTGTGTGTCTCTCATGAATAAATAAATAAATCTTAAAAAAAAAAAAAAAAAAGACTACATACCTTGCATTATCAACCAGTTCAGCAAGAGCACCAAATAAGAATTCATGAGTAGTTCTGAAATGATAAATACGAAGAATCAGCAGAATCACAGAATTGAACTATGATACCTAATAAGTCGAGGTTATAAAATGTTTTTAGGAAAAAAATACTAAAATTGCCATATGCACTATCAATATACACTAATCAAATTTAAACATCCCGAAAATTAGAGCCTTTTAAGAGCCTGCTAAACCCCCTCAAATGTTAACCAAGTCCTGCTATCTACTCATATTTATTCGCTCTATGATAAGAAACTCACTCTGAAGCAGTAAGATTCCTATGTGTACTACTGATTTAAAAAGTTTTTTTCACTACTCATGTTCTGCCTAGAAAAATGTCTGTATTTTATTTTTCACTGCCTTAACCAGCCGTCAGTTTCTGCATATCTCTAAGCATGCTCAATGGACAATTTGCTAACATTTTGTTTTACCAATGCTTGCGTATTATCTATTGGTGAAAGAAGAAAACCCATTTGTTTCTGTGCATTTTATAAGCAAAATACTCCATTTGAAAGGAAAGAGAATAATCTATTCTCTGACATTTCGCTTCTAGCTAAAAACAACTTTCTTCACATTAAAGGATCCAAGACCCTCTTGTACAATTCCTCTTAGAAGGACAGGGATCCCTGGGTGGCGCGGCGGTTTGGCGCCTGCCTTTGGCCCAGGGCGTGATCCTGGAGACCTGGGATCGAATCCCACATCGGGCTCCCGGTGCATGGATCCTGCTTCTCCCTCTGCCTGTGTCTCTGCCTCTCTTCTCTCTCTGTGTGTGACTATCATAAATAAATAAGAATTAAAAAAAAAAAAAAAAAAAGGACAACAGCTTGGTGTATTCTTCCTAGTGTCCATTAGCCCCTTTAAGGAGGTCATCTCTTTTACAAGACAATGCTCAAAGTTGGGTTAGGTAAATACATAATTCTCATATTATTCAGAACTCAACAAATATGATATTTATACATAAAATGTATCCTTAAATTCTTTCTCCATTTACATTCTCTTTAATTTGTGCTGTTTCCCATAATAGTCCTCTTTAGATATAAATGTACAATGTGTCCACCTAGAAACCTTGAAATGATTCAAAACATAAAATCATTAATCTGAATAATACATTACCATCATCAATTTTTCAAAAATAAATTATTCCCACTGATTTTTTCACATACCATTTCAGCCAATAGACAAAGTGAAAATGTCTAAAAATTTAGAATATACTAAAATTAACTAACCAGTGTCTAGGATCTCTGATCACTTATTAAATCATGTAAAACAAAAAACAAATTGTAAAGTATTTGCTTATAGAATAAGCATCCAAAATTGAACTGTCCAGGAACCCTGGTTTTCCCTCCTAAAGTAAACCTACAAATTTTTACAATTGCAAATTTTGAATTAAAACTACTAGTTATTGAAAAAAAAGATTCTTGGAATTTTAGGAAGAACTTTTCCCATGAGATCAGTGACTATATCTGCTGCTAATCCAAAGGCAGCACCAATAAATGTCTTAGCAAAAAGTAGAAATTTATCTCGTTTGCCTAGAAATAGAGCTCAAATTCTTCTGACCAAACTCCAATCCTTATATTACTGAAAAGAAAAACAATTTTTTAAAGGAAAAAACCTGCATAAAACATATTTTTAATTAAAAAATTTAAGTCTCTATAATCATCTTAAATTCTTCAAATTATCAATTAAAGAAGCAAGTATTCTGTAGATTACTACGCTAAGGAAGTAAGTTGAAATGTTAGAAAATTAGGATAATTTGGTAAAGGTAATATAAATTAAATCTAACATTTACTCAAGCTTTCAACCATTTTCCTTAGAAGTGGCTTAGAAACTCAAAAATTGGGGATGCCTGGGTGGCTCAGCAGTTTAGCACCTGCCTTCCACCAGGGTATGACCCTGGGGTCCTGGGATTAAGTCCCACATTGGGCTTCCTACATGGAGCCTGCTTCTCCCTCTGCCTATGTCTCTGCCTCTCTATGTCTCTCATGAATAAATTAAATCTTTTTTTAAAAAAAAGAAACTTGGGGATCCCTGGGTGACTCAGCGGTTTGGTGCCTGCCTTTGGCCCAGGGTGTGATCTTGGAGACCCAGGATCGAGTCCCATGTCGGGCTCCCAGCATGGGGCCTGCTTCTGCCTGTGTCTCTGCCTCTCTCTCTCTCTCTGTGTGTCTATCATGAATAAATCTTTAAAAAGAAAAAAAAGAAAGAAAAGAAAGAAAAGAAAGAAAGAAAGAAAGAAAGAAAGAAAGAAAGAGAAAGAAAGAAAAAGAAAGAAAGAAAGAAAGAGAAAGAAAGGAAAAGAAAGAAAGAAAGAAAGAAAGAAAGAAAGAAAGAAAGAAAGAAAGAAAGAAACTTAAAAAATGAATTAGTTTTCTATACTCTAGGCTTTTAATTTTGAAGATTATTTCAAAATATAAAACAAATTCTATTATAATAGTTCTCATTCCAATAAGAGCCTGTATTTTAACTATAGTCAAGGAAACTCAGAAATACAGCTCCTGTAACAACAAAAAGAATACTACCATAATAAGAATGGGACTACAGCTTGTATGCAGCAATCTTTGGAATAAATGTTTTAAGAATGACGTATTGGCCTTTGGTGGTGAGAATAGTGAATATGAATAATCTTGAAAACTAATTCTGAAATCCTTTGCCATCAGGCCAAGAAATCAAATAAAAGTGGCAACTGCTTCTCAGCAACATGTATGTCTGACTGCTTCACATGAAAATGAGAGACATTCAGAATTCAGTAAGATCTCAAAAGGGCAAGCACAAAGATCTCTGGCTAAGTTTTCACTGCTTTCTATACAATGCTTAAAAATATTGCCTTGTAAAATCAGAATTTAAAGAAAACATTCCAGGGATCCCTGGGTGGCGCAGCGGTTTGGCGCCTGCCTTTGGCCCAGGGCGCGATCCTGGAGACCCGGGATTGTATCCCACATCGGGCTCCCGGTGCATGGAGCCTGCTTCTCCCTCTGCCTGTGTCTCTGCCTCTCTCTCTCTCTGTCTGTGACTATCATAAAAAAAAAAAATAAAGAAAAATAAAGAAAACATTCCAAATGGCCTTTGTTGTTCCACATAGTATCAATGCTGTTCCACACAAACATATTTCAGATATGTTAACAGATATCTTTAAAATATAGTTAAGGGATACTTTTGTGATGTGTACTGACACATCATAAAAGGGATCTTTTGTGACAAGGGTTGGGAAGGTCAGAGTCAATACTCATAATCTTCTCCAGACCTTCAACCAATTGATGGGTCCTACTAACAAAGTCAGAATTCTAAATATTTCTTAAAATCTTAAGAATACAGGCAGCCCAGTGGCTCGGCGGTTTGGCACCACCTTCAGCCCTGGCGTAGTGCTGGAGACGCGGGATCGAGTCCCACGTCGGGCTCCATGCATGGGGCCTGCTTCTCCCTCTGCCTGTGTCTCTGCATCTCTGCCTCTCTCTCTCTCTCTGGCATAAATAAATATAAATCTTAAAAAAATATCTTAAGAACAAAAAAAAATCTTAACAAAAAATGTATTTCTCTCCCTTTTCTTAAATAATATTCAAAGAGACACATTCATTGCTTGCTAGCATTTGAAACAGGTATTTGAATAAATATCAAAAGAAAATTATTTTCTCAGATGTAAAGATTCTTTGCACATTATCCAAGAGGCCAACCATCTGGAAAAAGACAGATTTTTAGCAAACTCACTTTCAATTGGCTTTTCTATCATTTGTGCCATGATCAAAATAGTTTTGCAGCTCAGCATTTCCAGTGACAAATTCATGAGTAAATCTACTCATTACATAAGGAAAATGGTGTTCCTATTTATATTCAATCTGAATTTAAACCAATAGATTATCCACAAGTCCATCACACAGTGATAGCTTCTGCTGTGTTCTTGGAAATATTGACAAGTTAATTGCCTTAATTGCTAGAAAATAAAGCTGAGAAGCAAGAGCAACCATTCTACATTCAAATGGCTTTAATATACTTAGAGTGTAAACCCACATTTCAACACAATTTTAAGTCCCCAAAAATATTGTCTCTAGAGGTGACAGGTGCCTCTATATTCACTACATACATAGATAAAACAAGCCAAAAGTATCATATTGCCAAGATAATTAAATGTGCCAACAGGAAGAGACACAGAGAGAAGGCATCTTATACTTAAGCATCCTGCCCTATCAGACCACTTGGCAGTACTGCAGTGATGTAAGCTATGCATCTTATCACAAAGGAACATCACTACCACCACTATATGTGGAATCTAGCACCTAGATGGCTCATCAACTTTTTACTAGTAGTCACAAAACCCACCACTAAAGAGCAGTAACAGCATAAAACTCCTTTTATTTCAAAATCCTTTTATCATTTCATACTAGCAACATCCCGCATTAAAAGAAAGTACCCTAAAACTTTCACACTATCATTAGAATTTCTCAGGCCTGTTTTAAATCTTTTTTTTTTTTTTTTTTTTGCCTGTTTTAAATCTTAACGCTGATGTAACCAAAATAACCATCATCAGTTACCACAGACATCATACCAAAACCAACAACAACAAAAAGACCCTCAGGACAGATGTTTACTGTCTCCAACAAATGCTCCAGAATTTACCAAGAATGTAATCTACCTAATGACTACCACCATAGAGCAAACTGCTACCTTGGCCAACTTCTGGTTTATATAAGTTATTATGCAATGAATAAACAATAAGCACCATCTTGGGCTCATTCAATGTTTACAGTGTACCATGCTTGAGCTATAATTACTTTATAAACATTATTCTACATAATCGTCTACTTTCAGATTAGCCCCCTTTTATAGATGAAGAAACTGAGGCTCAGCCTGCCCAAAGACTCAGCCAGGAAGCAGGCAAACCCAAGCTTGGCTGGCTCCCAAGCCCATGCATCCTCTATTCATTGCACCACACTGATTTCTATCCTTCTAGCCTGCCTGGGTTCAGCCTGCAAGTCCAAATCACATTGGAGGTAAGCAAAGGACCATACTTTTCATAACTCACAATATGGCAATACTGTAGATATCAGACACCCTATTATGGTCTTACATTTTAAAAATTAGAACAAAGGAAAAGGAACTATAGACAAATTTTCTCATTTCTAAAGGTGACACCATCACTTAACAAAATGAGGATCCATCCACCATCACTAGGAGTAAACAAGTCACAGCTTAGGAAAATCTAAAAACGTGTTTCCTCTAGAAATGAATTTCATCATATCACCTTGATAAACCTTGAAATTGATTATAAACTAACTTATCTTAGTATTCTAGGGTTTGTATTTTCTCCTGGTAGGTTTGGACATATCCAAAAGTAGACAACTTCAAAGGTGTGATCCAGATTAGAAAATCTAGAGCTTCCAAATTATACATCCAACCCGCAAATGTTCATGCAAGAAGGTAGTTCCAACTCAATATGGGTAAGTCAAATTCACAAACTCTCCAATTTCACTTTAAACAAATGACTTAACTAGAGCTTGATTCTTTACCTTAGTTCTGCTCACCTATTAAGTTATAAGATAGCAAAAGAAACAATATTCCAGAACCTCAAATTAAAGGTTTTTGAGATAAACTGAACAGACTTTCCAAGTAGGAAGTAAACCCTTTCCTTGAAGCAAAACAAGCCCTTAAGGCAAAACTGACTAGAGTTAGCACTGACTGCCTAATAATGGTTAAAGACACTAACCACTGTGGCCAAATAAATCATATTGCCTTAAATCTGCCACTTAGCAGGTGTGTTTTGGCACGTTACTCAATTTGAGCCTGTTTCCACAAATGTAAAACAGGAAGAATCCTTACTCCAGCAACGTTATTATAAAGATTACTTTACACATGTTTAAAAGTGATGGCAAGAAGCAATTAACTGGTTGTAACTACTATTTTATTATCAAATAAAGTCGTTGGGGAAAGCTAGAACAACCCACCCAGTTTTGTAAGTACCATTCATGGTCTTCCAAGATTATCATAATCCACCGTTCCAAATTTGGCCCCTCATTCCACAATTCAGAACTGAAGTAACCATTTATCAAATACAATCACCTGAGAACATCTAAGTGGCCTTCATGTGCTTGTTCTTAAACACGGCAGTCCAAATATAAAAAAGGATAGTGAAGATTTTGCCCAAGACTGTGTTATAAACTAGCTAAGCAAGCCTGATCTGCAACCTTATCTGAGTTTCGGATTCATCATCCATAACATGAGACTTCACCTAAATGGCCTCTACAGTATCTACTCTAAAACGTTCTAGTTCAATAATAAGCTTCCTAAACAAAAAATAAAAGGCTATCACCATTTGGCAATTCACTTCACTACTCAGAAAAATTTTATTTCCTTAATTGGAGAAAAGAAAAAAAATTACAGATGTCATCACAAATTAACATATTGTTCTTTCCCATAAAAGCTAAATACTATTTTACTACCACTAGATGATTGAAGTCTATATTCTCAACCCTCAAGGTAGTTCTTCAGCTCTCTGGGCCATTCATGTAGCTGCTCATCACTTCTCCATCACTAAAATGGTAGAATACTTACCTTCATCTCAAAAGTGACAAACGAATGTGTGAAAAACACTGTGTAGTTATGATCCCACCAAATTACCTCCAAGAGAGTGGGCATAAGAATTAAACCTGAAACATTCCCGATCAACATGGGATAATGATAATCTCTTCATGAACTCAAGAATCATAAACACGTTATGTGTTCTGTGATTTGCACATTTTGGGGGAAGGCTATTTAAATTATGGGTTTAAACAAGTTGCCATTTCCTGCTTAGCACATAAAATATTGGACGTAAGGACAGATCTCCCTAGATGATAGAGCCAACTGTTGCTGAAAAGATAAACTAATAATTTCTTCTCAAAAGTTGTCATCTAAATGTCTTCTTTTTTTTTCTTGCTAGGAAAAAAAAGACTTATTACCCAACTGTTTTGGCTTTTGTCACTAAAGAGAAACAGTTGATTCTAGAATAGTCCAACTTCTGGTGATCCAAAGAGTACTTGTTGGATTCCTATCCAACACTCGAATGAAACAATTCAATATATTGACTTCAAAAAAGCAAAAATTTGCATATGAGCAAATATATTTTGATCCAACAAATGAAGATCATATTCTTCTGGATTAGCAACAAATATTTCACTGATCTCAGTTCTTCAACACAGAGCTCAAGACTCATCCAGTGATACATCCCCAAAAGTAAAAACGCAGAATTTTCTGGGAAAAGGATCTCCGTATTATCAAGGAATGAGTTAGCAGTGACCTCAGCGGCACCTAAAGGATACTTACGAATTTGTATGCAGATATTCAAAGGTTAGCTGAGCTCGATTGAGACTGCTGTAATTTGTGAAAGCCATGAGTGCAGTGAGGTCTCCAGTCCTTTACCCCCTAACTGGGAAATAAAACCTTACGGTGTAATAGATTTTCGAGGATTCCTTCCAGTAAAGGTTTGGTAAGTCTGTGCTTCTGACGGTTAAAGAAGGTTTCCTAATACCTATTCAAAACACATTCAAAGAGATGTCTAAAACTACAACTGATTCCTCCTTTTTTTTAATCTTCTCAATGTTTATGATGCAATATTCTGGGGGAAAAAACTATGTTATAAATCTGTAGTCTTAAAGTGCTTTAGCATTAAGTTGCGATAGTTCGAGTCGAATGTGGATGGTCTTGGAGTAGACGGTATTGGGAGTTGAAGATTTATGACTGCTCCATCTTCACAAGTTCTTCAAGCTTTCTTTGTTCCTCTAAATTTCTGATCAGAAAATTTAGCAATCCGGAAATTTACCAACTTCGGTCATAAAACTGGACAGTCACCCATTTCTTCACCAACGAGCCCAGGATTCTTAAACAGGCCCCAGGCTGAGGACTACGAAGTCGATGGAGTACATACGGCGTTAGTTCCGGCTTCACCACCTCCCAACTGAAAGGTCTAAGCGCTGATGGCGATTTCTGTTTCCAAAGCCCAGAAGCAATCTAGCTTGTGGTCCCGTCCCAATCTCCTCAGGGTAGCGCGCTGGTCAAATTACCTCACACTGACCCACAAAGACGCCTCAGAATTGACCCGCCCAAATCACCTGACGTGGGCAGCGCCCCTCCCCCACTTCCCTCAGACAGAGGCCTCTGGCTGCCGGGCCCTTGCCAGGCCTCGGTACCGAGGCTGCCTCCTCCTCACTGAGAGGAGTTAGTCCCAGCTTTCAAGGCTCGAGTCGAGGGCAGTGTGGCGAGCGCACCACCCGACCGGGCGTTGCCCGGTGCTCAAAGCTGCCTTTGTCCCTCCCCACGGAATTGGAACCCAACAACCGCAGCGCGCTCTTGGAACCATGTGCTGCCTCCGCCTCCGCCGCTGCCGCCGCCGCCGCGAGACAAGCCGCCCACGCGCCGCGCTGGATTAGATGATGACAGGACTCAGCACCACGATATTCGGCGTTTAGGGCTGCTCTGCCGCCGCTGCCGCAGCCGCCACGGCCACCTCGGGCACCGCTTTGTCTCCGCTAGTGCACACAACCCGGGCCGCCTCGCGCACTCCCCGACGCCCCAAGCCCCCGAGGCCTCCGCGGCGCACTCAGCCAATCACGGAGCCGCAGCTCTTCCCGCCCCCGCCCTGATGCGACGCCTCCCGATTGGCGGGAAGCGGGTCTCCACGTGACCGGATCTTGTTAGCCGGGCCCGCCCCTGTCACGTGAGAGCGCGCGCCTCTCTTCCTGCTTTCATGACCCTCTCCGCCATTTAAAGAAACAGTACCGGGGGCGGGCCGAGCGACGCAGCCGGGACGGTAGCTGCGGCGCGGACCGGAGGAGCCATCTTGTCTCGTCGCCGGGGAGTCAGGCCCCTAACTCGAAGAAGCCCTGGCGCGCCCTCCCCCCCTCCCCGGTCTGGTAGGGCGAAGGAGCGGGCGCGCGGTCGATCGAGCGATCGGTTGGCGGCTCTTTCTCCTGCTCTGGCATCCAGCTCTTGGGGCGCAGGCCCGGCCGCCGCGGCGCGCGCCCGGTGGCCGTTGGCGCTCGCGCCGCGTCTTTCTTCTCGTACGCAGAACTCGGGCGGCGGCCTATGCGTTTGCGATTCGACGAGGAGTCGTCCGGGTGGTCGGCGGCGGCGGGCAGCTGCTCCGCCCCGCTCCCGGGGAGGCGGCGGCGGCGGCGGGATTTGGCGCGTCCGGGGAGGCGGGGGTGGCCGGGGCTGGCCTGGAGGCCTGGCGCCACCCTTCGGGGCCTGCAAGGACCCAGTTGGGGGGGCAAGAGGGCGCTGGGGGATGGTTGGTGGTGGGCTTTCTACTTTGCCTTTTTCTCCTTATGCCCCCTTAGTGAGGGGCGGGAGCTCTGGCGGCAGCTCCGGGGTGGGGAGACAAGCCCCGGAGTCGGAAGAGCTGGGTTTGCTTCCGGGCCTAGCCACCAGCTGGCCGAGTGACCTTAGGCAAATCACTCTGTAATTTGTCGGCGCCTCAGTTTCCTCCTCTGCCTATCAATGTTTGTGGGGTTGAAAGCGCTTTGTAAAGTATAAAGCGTTGGTATGTACGTAAGGGATGATTATTGTTTGTAACGGGGTTTTTTTGAGTTGTAAGAAAAGTTAGCAATTGCCCAGTTCTTGGATTTTGAACCTGGGAACCTTGGATTGAAGTTGGAGATCCCCCTAAACTCCTTGGAATTGTATGCAGAAATAGTGGGAGTGTGCATTTTTGGGGAATGAGGATCCATCGCCAGCAAGTTTTCAAAGGGGGCTGTGACCCAGAAGAGTTAAGAACTATGATTCTTTTATGCCACAGGGAGGAAACTGAGGCCTAGATGTCATTTGGGACCCTTCACAACCGATTTGAAGCCCCTGTTTGAATCCCTGGGATATGTGAGCTGTTTCTATGCATAATGGATAGTTGGGGTAACAACACTCCACTGCTTGGCTTCTATTCTGAGTCCTTTCCTTTTACCATGGGGTGCCTGAAGGGTGGCTGACATGTTGGTATGGCTCAATGGCACCCAATATAAAGCAGCTAAAACTAGAAATGGGTGTGTTCTCTACTATTAAGAAGCCTGTAGAATCTTTGGGCCAGCAATTCTTGGTTTTCTGCTGCTTATACTGGTACCTGACTACCTTCATCTTTCATTGACAATTTTCCACAACCATGGTTGCCATCCATTACTCTTCAATATTCTATATCCTTAGTCTGTGCGGTTGGTAGTGAGCAGGCTTATTTTTAAATGGTGCTGCCGAGTCCAGCTAATTAATGGTGCAGGTGGATTTTTAGCAAGCTGGCTCACTTGGAACAGACTAAATTAGGCATGGAATTCCTGAAGATGTTTGGGGGTTTATGTTTCTAAATGGAAGGTTAACATTCTCTGGAAAGTTTTGTCATGACTTCTGCTGAACTGCAAAATCAGTAGATTTGGAAGTGTTTCAATGCTTAACTGTTTCCTGGCCTGCTTTGTATTCTATTTGCTTGAAAGTGTGTCACTAAGATGGCCAAAATGCTTCTTTGTTCATTGTCAGCTGCTTTTATCAAATTCCAGGCCATTGTCCAGCAAACACTATAGAAATGTTTGAACAGTTGGATTTCAAACATTTTCGTTTTGTGGGGTGGTGCTTACCAGTGGTACAGCTCTAAGCAAGTGAACATAAACACATGTAAGTGTATTTTGTCTGGTTAGGCGTTTACCTGTTTTGCTATTACATACAAATGTCTGAGAAAATCAATTGACTATTCCTTTTACGTAAAGGGGAGAGACAAATGATCTCACTTCCAGAGAAATGACTGTTTTGGAGAAAAACGTGTTGGTCTTTTAGCTCTTTTGTTATTATCTGGATGTACCTCAAAAGAATCTTAAGACTGTGGTGATCTTATAAGATGCTTTCCTCCAGAGAAAGGAGGGGGAAAAAAACAACTGGAACTCAAAGCTTGAAATTCTGTGACAAAACGTGAGATGTCCAGGATAGGAGGCCGAAAAGGTTTCACTGCGGTGTTCTGCACTACCTGGAGCAGATGCTCTTCTGTGTAGCCATGACATGGACTCCAGATTTCCAGATTTTCAAGAACTGCACCTGCCATTTGAAGAGCTTGTCAGGATGTGACAGGAACTCTGGAGCTGAATATTTATGTTTTTGAATTTGGGGGCTGTTGACCTTGCTTCAAGAAGAGACAACAACCGAGCAAGCACTGCCACCAGCACTATTACTGGGAATTCGAAGACCTGAGTTTCTGCCAGACCTTCAGTGCAAACTCTAGCAACACTCCATCAAAAGTGAACTACGGTACTTGATATTTTCCAAAATGCCTCACTCTTTACTTACCTACCATCTCTGCACTTTCCGTTCTTGCTCTCTACTTTGGGATGTGTTCCTCTGGTTCTTCACTTGTCAAAATGCTGCCATTTCCTCAATATCTACGTCACATGTTCTCTACTTCATGCGTCTCTTTAGCTTTACTTTTTCTTAAGTTTTATATTAAATTATATTTCATTATTTTATATTAAGTTGTTTACCTTTTAGCTACATTTGCATAGCATACCTCGTAAAGTCCCTGGCAAGCATTTGCTTTTTCCAGATAGTAAGTGCCTTGAAAGCAAAGGCTTTGTCTTAAGGATCTTTGCCCACCTGTACTGCTACATGTGATGAAGCATTTTGTAGAAAGAATTAATTTAGAGAGCAGGCCATCAAAATAGATTCTCCATAAGATATTTGGTAACCTAAGTACTCTTGATTTAGGAAAAAGATCACTATTATGGGCCATATTTCTTTCTATGTTTCATGATTTTTTGTTTTTGTTTTTTTATTCTAAATTTAAAAGATTTAGGGAGCCCTCAGATGTAAAGAAAAACTGATATATAGGGTATTAACAGAAGGGTGCGAATACCAGGGTCTTATTCCCTGGGTATCTTATTCTTTCCCACACAAGATGGAATCTTCTTAAAATGAAAGTTAAGGACAACTTTTAAAAGTATGAGGTGGTAGGATAGTTTGAAGAAAGCATTGGAAAAGAAAGACAAGGTCTCCTTCGGTGTTTGTATGTAAATTTAAATTCAGTTCTTCATGTGCTGCCCATTGAGCTACTTCTTTCTCCCCCTTCAGGCATTGCTCAGCAGGCTGAATACAATCAAATTACTCCCCCAAATTATGAGACTTAAGGGCAATTCCTGTTTGTTGCTACTCTGAGACGGTTTGTTCTTGAGTCAGGAAGCAGTCCCTGCCAGAGAACTCTTTCTGTTCTTATCATCACTAATTGTTAATCAGAAAGCATTTTTTAATTCTGCATTTATCATTTGTCAGCTTCCTAGCTAGTCCTATCAAGAATTAGTACCCATCAGGCAGCTGATAGCTGATAGCACACTCACTCCAGTGTTAGAATCCTGTGTTTCTAATTCCATACATTTGTTATCTTACCTGTTTTGTTCCTGTCCCTTCCAGTCCTGTGCCTCCTGATTGCTGAGTATTCATCTGGACCTTCTGACCACCTTCCTTGTACTGTTCCATCAGCCTACAGATCTGGTACCTGGATTTTTGCCCTTGGTGATTCCTTCACCTTACTGCTGAAGAAGACACCATTCCAGTGGACCACTGTGATCCAGGAGGCATTCAACCATCATGATGTGGCCTTCACCTCCACTCCTGTTCCACTCAGATTCAGAACAGCCCTTTATAGCGAAGTCAAACTGTTTAAGCCAAGTAGCTGAAACTATATTGTCACAACAAAGGCCCAATTTTTTCCTCGAGTGTGCATTTCATTTCTTCAGTTAAGGCCTTCAGAGACATGGTAAATTTGGACCAGGGGATTTTTAGTTATCAACACTGAAGAATGACAACATCTTGTCAAGAATGGCATTGGACCATACCCCACAATCTCAAATGATTGAAATTAATGAAGTGTCTAGGATCCTATCCAGGTCACTGGACCCTATTCTTTGTCCACTTCAAGTCTATAGTAGCCTACTGAATAGAAAGCAGATATTCTGACCAGCAGATATTGGGATTAAAACAAAGGCACAGTGAACTCACAGCATCTTTGGGATTACTCAGGAACCAGAACTTTTCACACAAATGTAAGAAATTCTACCAAGGAATCCCTTTACCTAACAGCATCTCACAAAGCTCCAATCAGATTCCAGAAAAGACCTCTTGATATATCCAGGTAGAACCTATAATGGTAATCCCTTATGTTTATTTAGCACTTTATAGTTTCAAAGCACTTTTACATTAATCTCAATTATCAAAATAACACAGTAAATTATAATCCCTTTTTGCAAATGAGGAAATGGAAATATAAAAGGTTATCCAAGGTGACACACCTATAAAGTGGTAGAGCTCAGGCCTTCTGACTCCCAGTCCAGTTCTCTCCATGAAATTAACTTAGCCTCCACTTTACCTGCATTGCTAAGATGGTTGGAGATTGGTAACCCTGGAAAAGTTTCCAACTTCCTGATATGGTGCTCTCAGGATGTTTTAAGTGTAATCTTATGATGGCTGCACCTAGACCAGAATTCCATGGCAATAACCCTAAGGTTTAAGAGCAGACTCTCCATAGTGGTAGACTATCCAGTCAACATGGCACACGTTCATATGACAGTAAAACTATGTAACAGGAAACACAAAGCTACTCTTAGTTGTTTCCATGGTCTTCCAAATGGGCTAATTAATTGGAGATCCCTATTCATGTTTTGTTCTCTTTTTTTTTTTTTTTCCTAAGTCTTGTTAATAACTCCTAGACACCAAGATCTTATTATCTATGGTCCTTTGCCCTCAAACATTTACTTAATAGTTCTACTACATTTTTTTTAGAGCAGGGCTGTTCATATATGTATGCATGTGTATATTTGATGCATACATATAATCTATATACATAGAGCTTCCAGAGTCCTGTAAGGTGGTAAAATATGTGCTCCCTCCCCTGATTCAATATAGTGTATTATAGGCTCTAAGAAGGCTTGCAACAGGGAGCCTCATTGAGCTGTTTAGCCCAGTATGTCCTAAGTTTAATCAAACACAATGTTATTTTTGCAGCATTCCTTTAAATGGAATGAGGGAAACTGCTTTAGAGCAGTATAGCCAGTGGTTCCTGATTGCCCTGGAGGCCCAGGAATAAACAGCATCTTTGAAGCCCTTCCCCCCTCCCTTTTTGTACTTTGTCAATAACTGCTTGAATTGGTATGTTTTAATCATCTAAGAGTCTTATATCTTGATCATATTACCTCTATTTGTTAAAGGAACTGCTAGAAAATTTGTGGGAATATATGGGAAGGGAATGGGGAAAAGTTAATATCCCCCAAATTGGATGGATTCCATGACATTTAACTATATACTTGTCTGTCCTTAGAATTGTGCTGTAAACCTAGCCCAAAGGTATTGAATCTCACTTAAGTGGGTGAGATTGGGAAGGGAAGGGAGGAGGAGAAGAATGGAGAAAAGGGGGAGGGGGGATGAGAAGGAAATATTTTCTTAGAATTTGAATTGTGGCCCATTGAGATCTTAGCAGTACTTGAAAATAAGTCATCTAGTCATGGACTTGGGATAATATTTGCAAAGAAATGAATACATTTTGCAGATGTATGCTGACTGCAAAAACTCCAGTACTATTGTCACTTAAAGCCAATTAGACTGTTATTTGATAGTCACAAACCCAATTTGAGGCCATCAATTTATAGCACACTTGAATGTTATAACTTCATCATTCTGTAATGTGGCCCATATTAGGGAAAGAATGACTAGGAAAACACCTTCTTGGCTTACCACAGCCTTTGCTCACAGTTTCTGGTTTCTGTGACCTATTTTTTGTATTTCAGCATTTTGTGAACAACTTATTCTTAGATCATTGGTTTTCCAAAGGCTTTGTGACCATGAAGCCCTTTGGATGAAAACTATGTGGAAGCCCAGAGTAAAAGAGAAGCTGCTGTAGATGAAGCAGGAGTGGGGGTCCTGAAACCTGCCACAAGCATCTTCCTTTATCACCATGGTGACCCCTAAGGAGACTTCTTTACAACACCTAGAATTCTTCAGAACACTGTTTGAAAACCACTGCCCTAGACAACATGTGCAACCTGAATGGCATTCTGATCTGTACCTCTACCAACCAAGTCCATGTTCAGTTGATGCTTCTCATCCTTAGGAATACTTACTGCGGGCAAAGTCAGAAAAGTACAAGAAGATGGGCATATCTTTGCCCCCTCAGAGTAGTCATGTGGGCTGAAAGTGGTATCAAATGGACTAGATCAACAGCCCTGTACCCCCAGATGGATATCAAGTCAGTGATTCCGGAATTCAATATAGTCAGAGAGCAATTCATATGTACTCTACACTGACATACCCCCTTACCCAACTTCTTTCACAAACACCAGATGCTCTAGTGGTACTTGAAATAAATAACTCTGAAGTCTTGATCCTCTTTGGATACCTGAATCGCCAGGTATTGAAGCTGGTACTAGAGTTGATGATGCCTCATTGAGGCCATGGTAGACCAACTTGTATACGTTGGACCTCCCATCATCAGCCATGGTACTCTACTTCGTGTGCAAGGGATAACCATTAACAATGAAAGTAGAACTGAAATACTGGTAACATTACCTAGGGGTAATGGTTATTCATCTTATTCTCAAAACTCCAAGTCACTATGACTCAACCAGGGGCAGTTACACTGCTCCTTGGTTATTTTTCAGTTTAACTGCTGTTTTCCAAGATAAATGAGCTAACAACCTTAAAAAAAAAAAAAAAAATCCTCCATGATTGGCACATGTCCAAAATTACAAATACTCTTCTCTAACTACATGTAACACCTGATCCACAAGAGACTATTTTTGAATATCCTCTCTCCTGTATATGATGTTAAATTTGATGCTTTGGAAAATTTTCTTCTAACCAATGAGAGGTACTCTTATGATGGATCTTTTGATGTCTGGTACCATCAACTACCAGGCGTTAGGGATATTTGGAGGTAGACCTTTTGACCAAGCCATGGTAGTTTGCTTGCTGGGCATCTCAAGTTGTGTATCATCTACCTTTTTGCTGGAAATGTAGACTGACTTGAAAATCTACAAAGCCTGCAGCTAAGATTTTAGACTCCAGAGCTTCCTGCAGCTTCTTCCTAATATTACAAGACCACAGTGTCTTGTCCTTGTGGATGTTTTAATGGAGTTTCATCTGTCTCAATACTGTTGTTTTACACTGATTCAGAGTGGCTGACTTCATTCCTTGCTATGAGATACTCTCAGGCATTAAGACAACTTAATCTGTTTCTGCAGGATGGATTCAATTCATGAACTCCCAGACCAGATCATGTCAGACAAGTAGACTTCGATTTTTGTTATGAGTGAAATCTCAGTCCTTCACTTCACAGTCTACTTAAGGGCCAGCTATCCTCAACTATACTCTAATGAATGCACTGGTTAAATGTTGGGAATGATTTCTTTGTATCTTTGTCTCTTATTCTCTAGACTAACCCGGATTATGTGACTTTGTCTACAAATCATCAAACAAGGCCTGTGCATCCTCAACTAATAAAAATCTAATGACTAGCTTGCTTGTATATACAACTATTGTTAATAAGAAGTTATCTACAAACTCCATTTTCTACTACCTTCGAAGTGTCAGCTCAATTTTTTTTTTCTGTACTTTACAGAAAAAGATACGGATCTACACTGCCAGTCATTCCGTTTAATCCTGTCAAACACAGTCAAAATGAGGGACTTAAGGTGAGGATCATCTGTTCGAGAGTCTAATATACACTGTATATAAAAATTGATGGTTGAAAATAAAGCCTAAAACTCAAATTTAGGGCTTTACCTATCTCCCTGCCTCAGATCTCAATCTAAGTCTTTCGGCAGCACTATCCAACCAATCTAAGGCCTTTTTTATAAGCTGATTCTCAGAGATGGGCCGTTTCAGAAGATGGAGACTTGATTACCAAAGAGAGTAGGGCCAACCTTCATGAACCTGGCTCTCCCAACCTTGTCATTCCCAGATGTAGCATAGACTCCTCAACAGAACCTCAAGTCTGAATTGGGAATATATCCTTCTACTGAGCTGAAAGTTCTTGGGCAGATAAATATGAAAATGAAAGCTGTATACCTGACTGATGAAAATGGTATCCAGAGGAAACCCTAAGGAATGACCCTGGAGTACTCAGGGTAAAAACTAATTTACAGAGCATTGATATCAATCTGCCCGTTCTTCCAGATAACATCCTGGCTATTGGTGTGGCTAGCCCTGGTGAAGGTAACCTATTTGCCTGTTTTATGTAACCCAGCCCTGTCTGCCATTTTTGAAAATTTGCAATCAGACTGGCTGTGCTTGAGAAAACTACAACTGGTATCAGCCTGTCTTACACTCATTTCCACCCAGGAGTTTTGAATTGAAGCAACCTGCACCTCACCCCCACCCACTCCCCTGGACTTAATGTTCACAACTGGAAGGACCATGCTATATACTACTTGACCAGCAGCTCTTTTTAAGTGCAGAGTAAGTCTCTACATATATATATTTGATCATTTTCAGCATCTGAGACCTTATACTAGATCTGAAGGACTACAGCAGATTGAAAGCACTGTCCATTCCTCTCTTCTGCAGTAATACAGAGATGACAGAAATGTACCAGCTCACCTTGGCAAACAGCTAAAAAGAACCCAAGAAAAGGTTTCCACTTAAACTTACCACTGACTTCAGCAGCTTCAGGACTATTTGCCAATGGGAGGCTTGTTCTGCTTTGTGTCAGCAAGACGGTTGGGCTCTCAGATTCAAGGCCACCGAGTTTACTTCTGTTGAAATGCTATTGCATCATCCAAAGTACTCTATTGGACATGATTATTCCCTTCAAATGGATTACAGGCTTCCTGAGTACAGGACAGACTTACTCCTCACGATGTTTTCTTCAAAATACTCTTATTATCAAGAAAGTAACAATGCCAGCTGTTACTGAACAGAGACTAAGCGAATTTTTCAGTATCTGGTCTTACCATTGACATTAGTCGTTTTTGATTGACCAGCATCCATTGCACTCTTTATAACAACTCTGATATTTCTTGGAACCACTTTTCCTTATTTCCAGTTCACATGGTTCAGACAGTCTGGCCTAACTTTAAGCTTCTTGGGTGTACATGTAATTGAGACCTGATCAATCATCATAGTCCCATCTCTTTCACCATAGTGATTGGCTCTAGAATGGTTTGATTCAAATTGGTCCAGTGATACTCAGCCATAAGAGTTTTACTGAACTGTGGAGGAGAAGCTCAGAAGCTATCTTTACTGAGGTTGCTTGGCTTTGTAGTATGAAAGCTCTAACCAACAGGGCCCACCATATTAAATGAGCCAGAAAATGAAGCCAGTGCAGAGGAAAGCAGAGCCAAATGATGGAGAGACTTGAGTCCTGATGACAATGTTTGTGCCCCTGGATCCAACCGTGCCTGAAGCTAGTATATCCCTATGGACTTTTCAGTTATGTGAGCCAATAAATACCCTTTTTTGCTTTAAGTTACTTTGAGTTGGGTTTCTATTGCTTAATATTGAATCAGTCCTGACTAGTATACTGTCTACCAATATCAAAACTTAACAGATTCAAGTATTTATTAAACTGGAGGTCATGGCCACACTGAACTTACTTTTCAAACCAGAAGACAGAGTGAAACAGGAAGTGACAATGTTTAAGTTACTACAGACACATAAAAATTAACATGGTAGAAAAATAAAGAAGAAAACCTAAGTATTTATTGGTAAAGGATTGGTTAAATAACACGTTTCAGCCATGTAAGAAAATCTATATGGCTATTAAAATTAATAAGCTACCTTTATTCTGTACGGACATGGAAAATGGCCATGATAATATTAAGTGCAACAAACTATTAATAGAAAAATGTATAGTATGAACTCACTTAAAAATTTGTGTTTATGATGCATAGAAAAGTCAACTAATGGCTTTCTTCAAATAGTGTAGTTTACATGAGACTTTCAACTTTATATGTTTCTGTATTGAATATTTTACACTACTCACATTACTTTTAAACTTTATTTAAAAATAAAGGATTTTAAAAATTAAATTTAGTACTTATTGTTTGACTTTGGCAGGTTACTTACCACTGAGCTTATTTTGTCAAGTAATTTTAAATACCCATCTTTATGTTAGTTAACATTTAGATAAATCTATTCATCATCCATTACTGAAGCTGACAAGGTTGTTGTGTACCTTTGAGAAACTCAGCTCAGTGTTTAATTTTTCAAGCATATCTCTTTAAATGTCTGAGTTGTTTTGGATGACCAAAATATCATAGTATCAGTGTTCACTAAAGATTACTGCAGTGTTCACAGTAGCTAGTAAAAGGGAAAAACATTTTCCTTGAAATCCTTGAGTATTTTGATCTCATAGTCCAGTTCAGTAGTGACCTTCCCCCCTCACCACCGCACTCCCTTTAGGTGACACTTCTCATTTTCTTCCTGCCTTTCTGGCTGTTGCTCCATTGTAGATAGTCTTCTCCCCACCATTTAAATATTAAGTGTAATGGCTATCCATTGATTTTTGCTTCCTGAGTCATTTCCCCTTTCTTTTAATGATAGATCCCCACATTTCCTTTGGAATGCTATTCCTTTCCATTCTGTGGTTTTAGTGAAACTATAGATTACAATATTACAGCCTCATACCCCCCTGGTTGATCATGTGACCCAAGGCTTGTCCAATCAAAATTCTCTTCTCACCATGATTTTGAGTCTTAACAGAGGTGACACAAACAATCAGGAGCTGATTCATTCTAATGATAGTGTCCCAGGAAAACTATCAGAGTTGGTGCAAGGATATCCCCCCCCGCCCCCCATAGTGCCCTGGCTCTTTTTTGTCAAGGCCTAGTTATCCAAATTTTCCTTTGATTCTATAGACTGCCATACATCCTTGAAGTATGATCCCTTTTCATTTGTCAGCCAAAGCAAATTTCTTTTGCTTACAGCCGAATGATTAATAACAAATTGATACCAGAGAGTTAAATGGGCTTCAGACCCTCAGGAACATGGAAGATCTGGAATTGAATCTGAATTAAAGGCAGCAAAAAACTTGCCCTATATTCCCAGAGTAGGGGAAATGAGCAATTTATATTGGCAAAGGAGCCAATAAAGGTACTTCCCCCTTGTCAGTTGGAAGCATATGCCTGTTGAAGGCAAAATTTAGATAACCAGGTAGCTGTTGACAATTTGAAATGGATGAGGAAGCCATTCTACTGGCAGTATCTTCTAACATCTACAGGTGTGTGCTGGTGATGGTTAAATATGCTAGCGGATGTGTAAATTACAGATTTCAAGGTTTGGTTTAAGAATTCAAGGATAGTATCACACAGAAGTTTTAGGTTTGACAGTGGATGTGGTAAGTGGAAATTACTTTTTTAAATAATCTTCTTAGGGAGAAGAATACATTTTCTACAGTGTGTTGAGTGGAAGCATTTATAAAATTACTCCTTTTTTTTTTTTTTTAATTTTTATTTATTTATGATAGTCACAGAGAGAGAGAGAGAGAGAGAGGCAGAGACACAGGCAGAGGGAGAAGCAGGCTCCATGCACCGGGAGCCTGATGTGGGATTCGATCCCGGGTCTCCAGGATCGCGCCCTGGGCCAAAGACAAGCGCCAAACCGCTGCGCCACCCAGGGATCCCCTATAAAATTACTCCTGTTGAAGAATGCATGTCCTGGGCAGCCAAGGAATAGAACATAGTGGACAGCTGCGTTTACCTAACCAGTGTCTTTTCCCTCTCCTTTGAGAATAGCACCTCACCTTCCCTTTGGGAAGCAGCCTATCTCCCATGCTACCCAAACATAATATGTAAATAGCATATGAGTTCATGTTACTGAGGTATCCTCAGTTGCCCAGATTCTTGGTTTTCTTGAATGTTAAGCTTCTCACAAATTTTTTGTGAACTGCCTTATATCCTTCCTGTACATTATATTGGCTGTGCAGGCTGTTACATAGGTCTGCAAAAGATATCCCTTTACACTATGTGCAGAGGCCTAGTAGCCAGGGTCAATTTTTGTTACTTACAGTCAGAGAAACCCAACTGAATCAGTGTTGCTCCTCTGTCTTAGGCCTTCTTGGCCTATTCTGCAGAATCTCCCCCATTCCCATGGCTTTGGTTTCCAACTATATGTTGATAACTTCTAGATTCCTATTTTTAGTCCAGGTATATTTCCTGAGCTCCAGATCTGAATGTCATCTGGATATTCCCCTGCTTGATAAACACACAGATTCTTCACACTGAAGGATCATTTTCCCTTCAAAATCTGCTCTTCTGGTGTTCTGTTCTTGATTAATGGCACCACCCTCCACCCTTATTTTCAAACCAGAACACAGGAATTAACTCTTGTCACTGAAGCTTCTATCACCCCCATCATCCCTATTAGTCATTAAGGTACATCATTTACATGATACACTCTCCTATGCTACCAGAACATAATATATAAATAGCATAATCCCTCTCCTAGTGTATCATGTAAATATGCCTTAAAACTGTCTCCACTTCTATCAGCCTTGTCCAAGGTATCTATTGCTAAGACTATTGTCATGCCATTCTAGTGTCACTATCTCTACTGCTGTCCTACTACAGACTGTTCTTTGCAGAGCAGCTAGAGTAATCTTTGATACGAAATCTGATTATGTCACTCCCCTGCCTAAAACCTTTTAACAGTTGCTCCATTGTTTCAGAATAAAATCTAAACTTTTATTCTGGAACTTTATACTTGTTTACAAGGCTCTTCATTGTCTTGCTCAAGCCTTTCACCACTTCAAGGACAACTCAATTTTGTATGTTGGAGTTTCCTATAATATTTCATATGAAAAAAGGATTCCAAATTTCTCTTTCCATGAAGTTTCTAAATTAAATTTGATATGTGTTACTACTATATAGAACTACCGTAAGTGCCTAGAGAGCAACCAAATTCCTGCCTCACAACATAGACAATAGCAGAAAAACTACAAATTCAAATGTTAAAATGAAATATTAGAAGAATTGTTAAGAGACTTTTTATAATTTTATGATGGGGGATCATAAGCAAAAAATCTAGAAGCTCTCAAGGAAATTATAGACATATTTGATTACATAAACAAATTTGGGGAAAACAAATCTTAGTTCTATAAAAGACACGTGAGAGACACATGAAAAATTTCCAACACAAGTGACAGATTGATGATTAATATCACTAACATACAGAGAGTTCCTACAAATTGATTATTACAAAAAGAAAAAAAAGTCACCCCAATAGAGAACAGTATTCTCCCTGTTGTACAGCTAAGAAAACAGGCTCAGAAGAATGAAGTAACTTGCCCAAGTCCTACAGTAGGTGATCACAGGTCCTGGGCTATGACATAAATTCAAGTGATTTGACTCCTGAGTCCATGCTTTGAATCATTTTTCTCTCTGGCATTTCAATAAGCATATGAAAGCAGATAAAGTGTATGCATGGTTAGTGAGATGTAATTCAAAATAACAGGGTACCATTGGTCACCTATCAGATGTAAAATTTTAAAAAGCACTGACTTCCAGTGTGGCAAAAATTAGGGTAAATGAAAACCTCTGTACATTGTTGATGGCAATATGGAGTGTTCCCATCTTTTTAAAGGGAATTGGCCATAGCAATGACATTTTTTAAATACATCTTTTAACCTAGCAGTCCCCCTTTGAAGAACTATCTCAGAGAACTAAAAGCACTGCGATACAAGGACATCAGTGCAAGAAGTTTGCTGCAACATGGCCTGTGGTAGCAGAAAACTGGAAACAACTTGACAGTCCATCAAAGGGAATTAGTTAAATAATTTCTAGAATTAAAAGCTGAAGTATTATGCAGCTTTTTTTTTTTAATTTTTATTTATTTATGATAGTCAGAGAGAGAGAGAGAGAGATGCAGAGACACAGGCAGAGGGAGAAGCAGGCTCCAGATTCGATCCCAGGTCTCCAGGATCGCGCCCTGGGCCAAAGGCAGGCGCCAAACCGCTGCGCCACCCAGGGATCCCGCTTTTTAAGAGAATGAGACAGACCTCTAGCTCTTAACCTGTGGCATGTCTATGATATATACCATAAGTGAAAAGACAGAGTTACAGAGTAATGTATGTTGTGAACCCATTTTTGTGAAAACAAAACCTACAAATGTGTCAATGAATAAATGATCATCAAAGAAAGGTGGACACACAGCAGACATGATGTAACTTGAAGAGTTTGGAGAAACGTAGTACTTTGTACATATTGACATTGTTTCACTAGTTGTGGGTGGCACATGCCTTTTTTTTTTTAAGAAAAAATTTAGTCATTTCTAAATTTAAGTATATTTAAAGCAAATTGCAATTGGATATTTTCTAATTAGAATATGCTGGGCAGCCCAGGTGGCTCAGCGGTTTAGCACCGCCTTCGGCCCAGGGTGTGATCCTGGAGACTCGGGATCGAGTCCCACATCGGGCTCCCTGCATGGAGCCTGCTTCTCCCTCTGCCTGTGTCTCTGCCTCTCACTCTCTGTGTCTCTCATGAATAAATAAATAAAATCTTTTTAAAAAAAAAGAATATGCTAATAGAAGAGTGAGAATCAAAAAGTAGGGGAACAAAGAGTAATGGTTAGTTAAGTCTTAATATTTAGGATTGCCTTTTGAAGGTATTTGTTTTCCAAGTGACTGGATAGGGCACTCTCTATAGTGAAGAACTGTACATTAGGGTGAACATTCTGACAAAGACTGGTTGTCTCCCTGTATCTGTCCTTCCCAGAACACATTTTCCAGCCTCCCTTGCATGGAAGTATAACCCACTGACTACTTTTTAGCCAATGGGACATTAGCAACTGCTGCAGCTTGTCCTTAAAAGAGTACGCCCATTTTCTTCCGTTCTGCTGAGCACAATGTGGGCTTGGTGGCAAGAACTTGAGCATGTCACTGTTGGACCGTGGAGAAGGAAGTGTGTGCAGATGTCATGGAGCAACAAGTTAGAAGGAGCCTAGGTTTATGATGAATGAGGAACCACCATACCAGGCCTGAACTCTTTACTTCTGGACGTTGTTTATAAAATAAATTCTGGGGATCCCTGGGTGGCGCAGCGGTTTGGCGCCTGCCTTTGGCCCAGGGCGTGATCCTGGAGACCCGGGATCGAATCCCACATCAGGCTCCCGGTGCATGGAGCCTGCTTCTCCCTCTGCCTGTGTCTCTGCCTCTCTCTCTTTCTCTCTGTATGACTATCATAAATAAATTTTTAAAAAAAAATTTTTTTAAAATAAATAAAATAAATTCTGTCCTCTTAACATACTTGGTATTTGAGGTTTTCTGTCTCTCACAGCTGAACCTAATCTGTCCATGAATACTTTGATGGGAATATTTTTTAGGAACATCTCATTACATCTGTTCTAATTTTATGCTACTGAAACAACTTGCCCCTGGCTGGACTGACAGAAGTGCAATGTTCTAGGTGGATGACTGCTGAGCCACGAATCAGGCATATGTCTCCCATCATAAACTAGTCAGTTGGCTTTATTAGCCAGGTGCCCATTCTTTATGCCCCCAGAATTCCCACTGCCATGGATATCTATTGCTTTTTTTATTTCCACTATCTATCCCCACTTCTTTTGAATTGCCCTCCACCACTCTGTCTGTATGCTAACTATCCCTGGCTCCAGGGTGAGTACATAACCAAGACTGACCAACCAGAGCCCTGCAGCCCCTTGGTCAAGGTATTTAGATAAGGGATAAGCATATGATCTAAGCCAAACCAATCTTATACAAACTACAAGTTAATCCTAAGAGGTGAGAGGGTAGGGGATATTTTAACAACTGAGAAAGGCATTTCTTTTTGTTTTCAATCCACTGAATTTAGAAGTCTAAGGCTAACAAGTGTGGTACTGCTGATAACCATCTCACTACCATAAGAAGATGGTGTGTCCGAGAATGGAACATGCACAGGGACCTAACAAAGAGAATCCTTAAAGACATTGTTGCCCCCTGGATCCAGCCATGCCTGAAGCTAAAGTAATCCTGGACATTTTTTGCAAGCAGTAAATCCAACTTTCATCTAATTCGTTTTGAGTTGTCTTCTCTTTTCATGAAACGGACAGAGTCCTGACTGAACCATCCCATTTCAACTTATTAACAACAGCAGACATATAGTAAGTGTTAGAAAATAGTATGAGATCAATTTATTAAGAGGCAGAAACTTAGAATTTGTTAACTCCAGTAGACAGAACCACAGAAATTTCTGCATTGGCAAGGCCAAAGACACTGACATGCTACTTAACCTTTCTGAGCTGATTTCTTTATTCAGAAAAGTAGGCATAGCTATGGTCCCTATGAGGATTAGGAGAAAGAATGAACACACAGTACTGAGCACAGTGCCTGGCACCTAATAAGCCCTTAGTAAATGGCAGTTGTTAGCAATAATATTAAGGCATTAATACCCTGGAGGCCAGCCATTCCCTTGCCATCTTTTTAACCACAACTTGCCAGTGTCAATAGAATACATTCCATCATAGTCGATCTCTTTTATAAAGAAAACCAATTCCTTATTTGCCCCATCACCCTTGGAAGTGCTGGTGGCAACAAACATGTCACATTCCATTTCTCTCATAGGCTGAGGTCCTTGGATGCCACCTGTGCCAGCTGATCTGTTAGCAAATGTGACAGGAACCCTGGATTAAGGGTCCAATGAGGTCCAGTTCTCATTGATAAAACATGTCCTTCTGGGATCCCTGAGTGACTCAGCGGTTTGGCACCTGCCTTTGGTCCAGGGCGTGGTCCTGGAGTCCAGGGATTGAGTCCCACATCAGGCTCCCTGCATGGAGCCTGCTTCTCCCTCTACCTGTGTCTCTGCCTCTCTCTCTCTCTCTCTCTCTCTCTCTCTCTGTCATTAATAAATAAAATCTTAAAAAAAAAAAAGAAAAGGAAATATGTCCTTCCTCATCTCTGTCAGAGCAGGTGACCAATCTGGGCATGCTCCAGACTGATGAGTGTTTCACCACTTCACTAAACCACACTGAGACTCAGCACTCCCAACTGCTGCTTCTTTGAAAAAGAAAACAGGTTTAGGTCACGGTTAAGAATCCTGGTCCTTTACACCAACAAGAATAAAAGGTATCTTTCTGTTCAGGCGTAATTCTGAATATCTCAGAAGACCTGTGGCTTTATCCAAGGTCACCTCCCTGAACTGCCAGGACTTTGGGTCAGGGAAAGTAACTGAAATCAGACCTAGTCATTAGGTCAGGGAAATGGGCCAAAGCCATGTTTCATGAAGTGGCAAGCACTGAGGGACCTTGAGGAGCCCCAGTCTCATCACTGATATTCTTCTGAGGCAATAGCAACAGAACAGAAACATCCCAGCCACATTTGCCTGATTCAATGCCTGGACACTTTGGACAGGAACTCAATTTCTCAAGTTTAGAAGATGTCTGGGGCTACCTGGATTTGAGGAGAAAGTAGTTTTCTCAGAGAAAGTATTCAAGTTCAGATACTGTTTTGGGTGGTCCAGGACTCCGGAGACATACACAGATCAGGGCTTCAAAGACTATAGAGTTGATGGGAAGAAAAGAGGGGGTGACAAGGGGATCATTAAGCCCAACTTCACTCTTACCACAAAGATTCCCTGACATGGTCAAACAATGACAGCAATCCTCAAGGTGGTGTTCAACTTCTATCCCATCTTCATAACACACTGCCTGTAATGCACTATGAATTATATTTTAAAATAAATCCTTTGGTTATCTTGCGACCAGCAAAATTTGCTGCAGTATATTCTTGTGGGTATTTTACACTATTCATTTTACAATGTGATCATTTAAGCTACACCACAAATTTTGAAGAGTATGTGACAAAACAAGCATGAAATCAGAGTCCAAGGCTACACACATACATCTGCCACCACCACCATTGAACTAAGACAGCCCAGGAAGCCAGCCACAGAAGCAGGGCCCACCTGGGGTCTCCATGAAAGGCAGCTTGTGGCAGGAAACAGTCAGACATTGTGGTCCTTACAGAGGATCTAAGTAGTTACGTGGCTTCTCATCACTTCCTGGCCCAAAGCAAGACCCCAGCTACTTAGAGATGTTTCATTATCTCTAATAACAGGAAACTTGCCATAATCAAAAGTAAATGTGGAAAACTTTCAAGAAACCTCAAGTCCATAATAGCAGGCATCCTTGGCCTTGGCTGAGAAGCAAGTTGATACCAAGTTGTTCTTAGCACTTCGCCAGATGGATTGCTGTTTCCTCATGCCTTGGGCACCCAAAAAGGGAACAAGGGCTCAGGCTGTGTTTATGGCTCTTTGCCTGCTACCTCTCCCAGTTCCCTCTTTTAAGGCAAAGAGCTCTGTTCTAATCATATTCTGCTCTCCAGAGTCTGGCCTTGCCTATGTGGACCTGTTTTGTGATAAGTAGATACTTTTGGCTTTACTTTCCGTGCTTGTCCTTGGGCCTAACAGCCTAAAGAGAAGCAGAACATGCTTGTTCCTGTTCCCCCTCTTGTTTCTCTCATTCCTTGGTCTTTCTTCCACTTAGAAAATATGAGTCAAGCTTCCATGTTCCCCACACATGGGCCTTAGAAGAAACCAACCACTTCTTTTACCATCTGTAGGTACCACCAAGTCAATGTGGAGGAGACCCTCACATACTCTCCACAGCTCTGGATCCTCCCCCTTTTTCTAATCCTACAGTGCCCACCCTCTGTCCCTGCCTTGTGAAATTTCATATGGAGGAAGGCGCTCAAGATATATAAAGACTCCTATGATAGGGACGCCTGGGTGGCTCAGCGGTTGAGCGTCTGCCTTTGGCTCAGGGCATGATCCCAGAGTTCTGGAATCACGTTCCACATCAGGCTACCTGTGTGGAGTCTTCTCTCTCTGCCTGTGACTCTGCCTCTCTCTCTCTCTCTCTCTCTCTCTCTCTCTCTCTCTCTCTCTCTCTCTCATAAAAAAATAAAATCTTTTTAAAAAATAAAAAAAGACTCCTACTAGAAAAATGGCTATAAGAAATTTGAAAACTTTATCTACGGGTTGCTACTATGAACTTCAGCCAAGATGTGGTGTTACAGGACCAATTACATAATTTGTGGGGCCCAGTGTAAAATGAAAAGGCAAGGGCCCTTGTTCAAAAATTATTAAGAATTTCAAAATGGCAGCAGCAGATTATTAAACCAAATGTGAGGCCCCTCTGAGCACAGGGCTCTTCTAAGCATGGGGTCCTAAGTATGCATGCAGGCCCCATGCCCAGGAATAGCAAATACCCTTTGGTTAACAGTATGAACACATCCATGCCACCCAGTCTGCCAGTTCTGACCAGCATTTGGTATCAATATTACAATATGTAGTAATTATCATTTACTAGTGATAGGAATAGAGCTAAGCCCTCTGCCTATTAACTCAGTTAAAACTCCATTGTTTTATTCCAGTCATTACAGAGGAGGAAAACCAGAGTCCCTCAGCTTGTAGGTGGTCTTCTACCCAGATTTCTAACCAAAACCCCATCTTCTAAATGACAGATCTCTATCAGCCTGTAAATCAGCGGGATCCATGATGGTAGATGAATAATAGAGGCATTATAGGCACTCAAACTAGGACTGCAGTTTACATGCATCATCTCATTTGAGTGTGAGTTTCTGGTGTGAGATTTATTCCATAGCCCTAATACAAGAAGTTTCCCATGTCTTTATCTCATTCAATACTACCCTGAAGTCAACTTGCCCACACACAGCCCCACACACAGCCCCACACACAGCCCCACACACAGCCCCACACACAGCCCCACCCACAGCCATGGACTCTTTGTGATGTCAGAAAATAGGTGCCACACGGAAGCTTCTCTGCCTACTCATGGACATTATGACATAATGGCCAAGGACTACTTTTTCTTCTGGTATCCAAGGACTCTAGCCTCCGTTCCTCAGACCTATACCTGGACCTTCACCTTCTTCACTGCCAGTGATATATTTCAGCTTCTCCCTGAAGGAGCAATGTAAGGACAAGCAAAACCCAGGTCATCTCCATGTTTGAACATCCTCCAAATCCTATCCCCCTCCTGATTTCAAATTTTCCATGG
Organism: Vulpes lagopus; assembly: GCF_018345385.1. Classification (NCBI taxonomy): domain Eukaryota; kingdom Metazoa; phylum Chordata; class Mammalia; order Carnivora; family Canidae; genus Vulpes; species Vulpes lagopus. Next base: position 12,790,508 of record NC_054837.1, on the reverse strand, counting down.
CCTTGAAACACCAAACACTAAGGGCATGGGGCTGGGAGTATAAGGCAGAAATTCCAGCCTCCTTTTGCTAGGGCTTAGCTGGGGAAAGGAACTGCTGACACTAAAGGGTATTTTTTCATTTTAGGAACTTGCCATATTACATCAGGTTAAGAAGTTTTGACTGGAAAGAAGGATCACTGATCTAAGGTCCTATTGCTAGGAAGTAGCAGAGCTAGGAATTTGAAGCTCTCAGAATTTAACTTTCAACTGTGGGCCACCTACTCCCCCTCTCTTGTTTCTCCAAGAAATTCCATCATTAGAATCACTATGGAAAAGCTCATTGAAACTTCCCAGGTCAGAGACTGGCTTACAGAATGAAAAACTGTGGGGACAATCTGCATTTTTAAAATCCTGTGTGTTACCTACCAGCTTTCAGAATTTCTATTTGAAATTTCAGCCAACATTACAATATTAAGTGTGGGCAGACAAACTCTTAGGTGCCCCCACAATAATCAGTGCCTGCTGGCATTCACACTTGTCTTAACTCAGAGTGCCATAAGAAAATACCACAGATTGGATAGTTCATTCAACAAAAACTTATTCTCTCAAAGTTATAGAGGCTGGAAGTCTGAAATCAGGGTGACCCACCAATTTGGTTTCTAGGGAGGGCTCTCTTCCTGGTTTCCAGATGGCTACCATCTCAATCCATCCTCACATGGCCTTTTCTCAGTGTGTGTGAGGAGAAAGAGTGAACTCTTTGGTGCCTCCTCTTATAAGGACAGTAGTCCTTATCAGATGAGGGCCTTACCCTTATGATCTCATTTGACCTTAATTGCTTCTGTAGAGGCATCTCCAAGGATAGCCATGCTGGGGTTAAGGCTTCAACATGAATTCAGTGGGGACACAAACATTCGGTTCATAACAACCTTTAAGTAATCCATTCTGCTTGAGTTGGACTTCTCCCTGAGATGAGACTTGTGATTTTCTTCTAACCAATAGCATCTGGCAAAGGTGATGGGATGTCCTTTTGTGATACGTTACATTATATAAGACTCCATCTTGCTAGAAAATATGCTTTAGAGACTCTTTTTGCTGATTTGTTGAAGTAGCCATTTTGGGAAAGCCCACCTGGCAAGAAACTGCCTCTAGAGGCAGAAGGTGGCTTCCAACCAAAGGAGAAAGCTGGGGCTGTCCATCTTATAGCCACAAGGAATTGAATTCTGCCAACTTGAGGGACCTTGGAAACAGGTTCTTCCCCATTTGTGCCACCGGATGAGGGTGCAGTCTGGCCAACACCTTAATTGGAGCCTTGTGAGTCCTTGAGAAGAGGAGTCAGCCAAGCCATGCCTGGACTCCCAACCCACAGAAACTGTGGGATAGTAAATGCATGCAGCTCTAAGCCCCTATGTTGTTTGTTACACAGCAATGGAAAGCTAATACATTAGAAAACCCCTCAATCTCCATTAACAAGGCTGCATAGATGGTTCCTCTCCTTTTCACTGTTACCTAGAAGCAACTTGTGTACTACTGAGCATGACAAAGAGCACGTCAAATTGCCTATTTAAAACAAATTTTTAAAATTTCTTGATTATGAAAGGTAATAGATACTCATTGTAGAACATTTGGAGGCACACCAAAAAGAAAATAAAAATTACCAGGAATAATTTCCTCCCACCCCCTTAGATAACCACAGATAACATATTGGCAAACCGCCTCCCCCAACTTGGTTCTATGCAGAGAGACTGGATAAAGTTACAAACAGAGAACAGTCTGTACGGACTGTTTTGTAACTTGTGCTTTCCACGGTGTCAGCCCACATTTTCTAAAGAATTTGAAATATCAGAAGGGTGAATTTGTTCCTGGGATTTTGGAACATTTCCAGACTCCACTTTTAATGGCCTCAGGTTTTTCCCAGGCTGGGCTTTGGGAAAGAGGACTCAGAAAGAGGAAACTGAGGCCCTATAATGGATGACACACCCAAGGCCAGATAGCCTGTTGTCTCCCAGAAATTTCTCCCCCTTCAAATGCCTCATAACATTGTAGTTGAGCTATATCCCTAAAGCTCTTAGCCTTGGCCTTATTAGCAGAGTTCAGTTGTGTAAGCCACAACCTAACCTCTAATCAAGAGGGGTTCTCAGACAAGCTTGGAATAGCAGAAGCTAGCACCCTTCTGCCTGAGACTTGGGCAGCCCACCATCCATGAGGCCTGATTACCTGTCCCCCAGAGCAGTGAAAATGACCTCTGGCACACCGTTTCAGAACTTTTAGGGCTTAACCTTCTTTTAAATGTGAAAGGGAGGGGCACCTGAGTGGCTCAGCAGTTCAGGTAGTGATCCCAGGGTCCTGGCATCAAGTCCCACGTTGGTCTCCCCGCAAGGAACCTGCTTCTCCCTCTGCCTCTCTCTATGTGTCTCTCATGAATAGGTAAATAAAATCTTTAAAAAAGTAAATGTGAGAGGGAAAGCAGTAAGGAAGGAGATGAGAAAAGAAAGGCAAGAATCATTCACCGTAAACTTTATCAAGCTTCTGGAAGTGCAGGCCCTGAGCTAGATAATAAAGTCATGGAGATAAATACCACAAGGTCCCAACCCCTAAACAGTATTTTTGTATTTGAATGTGTTACAACAAACAGGTGTTACTTTTGCAATAATAAAAAAAAATGTGTAGTAAGAATTTTGTTGGGGATGCCTGGGTGGCTCAGCAGTTTTTGGCACCTGCCTTTGGCCTGGGGCATGTTCCTGGAGTCCTGGGATCGAGTCCCACGTCGCCCTTCCTGCATGGAGCCTGCTTCTCCTGTGTCTGTGTCTCTGCCTCTCTCTCTATCTGTGTCTCTCATGAGTAAATAAATAAAATCTTAAAAAAATAATTTTGTTAAGAATACCTGAGTTGGGGCACCTGGGTGGCTCAGTCCATTAAGCATCTGCCTTTGGCTCAGGTCGTGATCCCAGGGTCCTGAGATGAGCCCCACGTCGGGCTCCTTGCTCAGCAGGGAGCCTGCTTCTCCCTCTTTTTCCGCCTTCTGCTCCCCATTCTCATGCACTCTCTGTCAAGTAAATAAATAAAATCCTTTAAAACATTAAAAAGAATGCCTGAGTTAGGGGCACCTGGATGGCTCATTCAGTTGAGTATCCTACTCTTGATTTTGGCTTGAGTCATGATCTTAAGATCATGGTATTGAGCCCTGCATTAGGATCCCCACTCAGCAGGGAGTCTGCTTGAGATTCTCTCTCTCCCTCTCCCTGTGCCCCTCCCCTCCCTGCTCTCTCTCTCTCTCTCCCTCTCTTTCTAAAATAAATTTAAAAATCTTTAAAAAAAAGAATGCCTGAGTTAAACATTTATAAACTGTGATTCTTCCAGTTGTTTATCATTAAATAACATACCAAAACCTTGTAGTATAAAATAACGACCATTTTATATACTCATGATTCTGAAGGAACAGAAATGGGCGGAACATAGTATGGATGACTCATCTCTGTGCTTCGATACCCTGGACACCAAGTGGAGTGCCTAAGATGGCTATAGATTGCTGGGACAGGAATGACGCAGATGTCTTTCTCATTGTCCATGCATGGCACCTGAGCTGAGAACAGGTGGATAGTTGGAAGGAGGTTGGCATCTTTCTTGATCCTCCTTTTCCACATGCCTACCTTGGGCTTCCCCTCAGCATGGCAGTCTCAGGTACAAGTACACCCTTTGTACATGGTAGCTGGCTTCCCCCAGAATTCCAAGAGAGAGGAGATCCTCTTAAAGGCAATAAGACAGAAGCCACAATGCCAAAGTCACACACCATTACTTCTATTTGTTTTCTATTCATTAGAAGCAAATCACCAAGTCTAGCCCATACTTAAGGGAGACAGAACTAAGCCCTATCTCTTGAAGAGCAGAGTGTTAAAAGAGTTTGTGGACACATTTCTCCAAAAGTACCCTAACAGCCATATTCCACTGCATCCTGGGCATTAGACACCCTCTCCAAGCCTTTGGTCTCTTGGAACCAATTCAAGTTCCTCACCTTGTATCCTAATGAGCAATATGGCTGATTTCTGTTTCCCCCTGGTCTCTCTCAAACACTCTTTCCCTTCTCCTCTACTCACAAGAATTTATCAGTGTACATTTTCCCATCCTTTAAACAGTCCCTTCCCTTAAGTGAATTCTGATGCCAATTGTTAAAATATTGAAAATTCTGTTTCTTTTTTTTTTTTAAAGATTTTTTATTTATTTATTCATAGAGACGCAGCTAGAGAGAGAGAGGCAGAGACACAGGCAGAGGGAGAAGCAGGCTCCATGCAGGGAGCCAGACGTGGGACTCGATCCTGGGTCTCCAGGATCACGCCCTGAGCTGCAGGCGGTGCTAAACCACTGCGCCACCGGGGCTGCCCGAAAATTCTGTTTCTTACATGAGACTTTGATAAAGAAAATAATTTTGAATGAAAAGTCCATGTCCAGCCATACTGTTAAGCAAATGTGAGGGCAAAAGAAGATATCTGAAGACAGGCTGGAATTCCAAAACTTTCTCTTGTACACCCTCTCTGAAAAAAAACTACTTGAGGATGTACTCCAACAAACTGAGAAAGGAGCCCAGGAAAAAGACTAGGAAAAAAAAAAAAAGAAATAGTGGAAATAAAGCAGGAAAAATTTTGAAAAAATTCCAACCTGACAGCTATTCAGCAGACCTAAAATACAATCTATCAAACCTAGAATTGGATATTAGATGTCTCTGAGACAAAAACTGTAAGGATGTAATAGACGTCATTGTGCAAATTGAGTAAAAATCTGAAAACCATTAAAAGTGAAATGAAGGTAAAAGACTCTCTGACTGCCATAAAGGGAAAGTGCAGTTGGAAAATCTCGGGGGGAGACAAGCTATGCTGGAAAATCATGGTAAGGGTAAAATACACATGATTTTGGACAACTGATTGTGTTTTTAAAAGTAGGAAACAAAAATCACCAAACTGAAACAAAGCTAACTTTATTGCCTTTCTGGCAAAGAAGAGTCATGTCTCTCAAATGCAGAGTCCATAGGTTTCTCTGAGCAAAAATTTAAAGTAAATAAAGAGAGGAAAAAAGAATGCATCAAATAAGGCAAGATTCTGATTTACAGTCTCTAGCTGGCTCACAAAACAGATTGTCAAACCATGTTTGCAGGTGGTCACCTTTAAGTTCTGTCACTGACAGTAGGAATCTGCCTTTAAGCAAGTCCAAGATGTTGCAAGATTCCCCGGGCCTCAGGTCACTGAGCAGAGATGCTTGAAAGTACATGTTCAAAGCTTAGCAAGGTGTTGATTTTTTAAACAAGTATGAAATTGCCCACCCATTATAGAACAAAAAAATTGAGGGAGGAGTGAAGTTAATACTCTGAGTTCACAATTAACTTTGTTGGGTTTAAAATAGATAGCAAGAATAAATGTTTTCATAGGACGTCTAATGTTTTTTCCCTACAAGCAATCTGTCACTTTTATTGGATCTTTTCTTGGATCAGCCTTTCTCGAATTCTTTCTTCTAGTGGGTTCAGATTTTAATCTTTGCCCTGTTCAATAAATTTTTTAAAATGTGTATGTGTGTGTTTATTGTTTGCTTAACTGTGACAGTTGTCTTCTGAGTTTTATTTGACAGGTGACAATATTTTACTACATGGAAATTTAAAGTTATACCTATTAAGAAAAACAAAGTTTAACAAAAAACACAAGGTTCCCACTCTTACTATTTCACAATCTCTTTTTAAATGTAGAAGGATTTTGGAGGGTGCAGGGAAATTGGTTTCACTTCAGTTCTTTTTCTTCTGTTAAATTCTAGTAAGATAAACATTTTATTTAAAAAACTAAGACTTGGGCAGCCTGGTGGCTTAGCAGTTTAGCACCACCTTCAGCCCAGGGCATGATCCTGGAGACCCAGGATCGAGTCCCATGTCACGCTCTCTGCATGGAGCCTGCTTCTCCCTCTGCCTGTGTCTTTCATGAATAAATAAATAAAATTTTTAAAAATAATAATAAAAAAACTAAGACTCAATATACAATGGTGATGGAATTATAAGGATGATTTTTAATTTTCATCTTTATGTGTTATATTTTCAGTAATTTTCTTTAAAAATCTAACCACACAGTTGCCTGGCTGGCTCAGTAGGGGGAGCATGCAACTCTTGATCTCCCAGTTGTGAGGTTCGAGCCCCATGTTGGGCATTGAGCTTACTTTTTTAAAAAATCCATTCATTCCACCCTAGAAATAAATCATGTTTTCAAAAAAATAATAAGATAAGAATAAATAAAAATTTAACCATAAATATACATTATTTTTAAGCCATAAAATATTTTATAAAAGAAAGCCAAATATATGTTAATGAATGTTCATGACAATTTTAAACTTAAAAAGAAAACTGCCAGTTATTTTACCAGCAAAAATTGGTTTATTCAGGGAAGGCAAAGAATTGGAAGCTGGGGGGATCCCTGGGTGGCGCAGTGGTTTGGCGCCTGCCTTTGGCCCAGGGCGCGATCCTGGAGACCCGGGATCAAATCCCACATCAGGCTCCCGGCGCATGGAGCCTGCTTCTCCCTCTGCCTGTGTCTCTGCCTCTCTCTCTTTCTCTCTGTATGACTATCATAAATAAATAAAATTTAAAAAAAATTAAAAAAAAAAAAAAGAATTGGAAGCTGGGTTAAGCAAACTGACAAAAAGCATGCAGGGAAGTCCACGGGGAAAATGAGAGGAATGCTGTGTTATTGAGGAAAGGGGGAGACAGGATGGAGCTGTTACAAACAAAACGTCCATTGGAGTAAACTGGGATGTCTAAGTATAGTGGCTTTTCATTGGCTGAATTGTGACAATCTCTGATTTGCTAAGCTGTTGCCTTGGGAAAAGGAAAGCCTTTCTTCCTCCTGCTAGGATAATAAAGAAATATCCACATGCAAGGTGTGTCTCTTCCTGTAGGGTCTACAATAAAGGAATGTTGGTGCTTGACAGCACCCCCTGACAGCCTCCTGACTTCATTCTAAATGAGATTTCCATGTATTAATTTTCACACAACATAATAATATAAAATGGCAAACAATGGAAAAGTCCAACAAGGGAAGAGTTGGGGTGCCTGGGTGACTCAGTCCATTAAGCTTCTGCCTTCAGCTCAGGTCATGATCTCCTGATCCTGGGATTGAGCCCCACATCAGGCTCCTTGTTCAGCTGGGTGGGAGGGGTCTGCTTCTCCCTCCTCCTGCTGGTGCTCTCTCTCTCTCCCCCTCTCAAATAAATAAATAAAATCATTAAAAGAAAAAAAAGGAAGAGAGTGGTTAAATTATGGTGCTCCCATAAGTGATGATAAAGGTATTGAAAATATTAAGGTAGTTTACATGAAGGGACTTGGAAAAATATTAACCAATTGCGGAAAAATATATTCTCATTTTTGTGGGGCGTAGAGAGCAAGATGGAGTCACTCATGTCAAACAGTGACACAAGCAGCCAAGGGCTTTGCAGGTAGAACTAGACATAACTGAAACCAGCACAGGCTGGCAGCACTCAGAACTGATAACCAGCAAAGCTAAAAGAGCCTGGAAGAACCAAGTGTTGATAAATAGTAGAACCAGTAGTGGCCTGCAAAGATCCAGGACTTATTAAACTCCTTTAAGAAGGAAGAACTTTTACAGCAAACTGTCAGACCCTCCAGATGCTGACCCTTCCGTGTCTGACTACATTTGTAAGGCAACATTCTCCAAACCTTATGTTCAATTGATCTCAACATAATAGAGATCCTCCTCTGTTTCAACATATAAATAGAAGGTCTCAAGAATGGACCTGGACAAGACCAAGTCCTTATTTCAACTGCATGCTCATGGAATGACTTTGTGCTTGATTCATTAACTTCTTACCCCTTATTGTATATTGTTTGTTGTGTTACTTCATACTGTGCTTTGCTTTATGTGATGTGTATGAAGCTAAATGCCTAGTGAAATGTCACTGAGTTTGGAATGTTGGTTAACAATTATGTTAACTTTGCTTTATGATTGAATAAGGCTGATATTGTGGAAAGATACAATTCATGTATGCAGAATTGTAGTGTGCTAGAGAAATAGGGGTAAAAAGAGTTCAATTACCCAAATATAATTCAAAAGGCTTGGAGATTGGGATGCCTGGATGGCTCCATGGTTGAGCATGTGCCTTCTGCTCAGGTCGTGATCCCAGGGTCCTGGGATTGAGTCCCACATCAGGCTCCCCGCAGGGAGCCTGCTTCTCCCTCTGCCTGTGTCTCTGTCTCTCTGTGTCTCTCATGAATAAATAAATAAAATGTTAAAAAATTTTAAAAAGGCTTGGAGATTAAAAAGAGAGACATAGAGATAGAGATGCATATGTATGTATATTCACATATATGTAATATTTCAACCTGACCCCTAAATGCAAATTGATACTCAAGTGAAAAAAAGTGATTTCCTGACTTAGGAAAACTAGGTGGACTTACTAAAGGAGGTATAGTATATATGAAGATCACATATATTGAACTGTATGAAATCTTAAATATTTTAAGGGTAATTTTGACAAGAATAAAATTTTACATTATGAGCTGACTTTAGAAGCCATCACTTCACACCATATAGGATTTCACTCTTTGTGTGTGGACTAGAAATTAATATCTGATAGCTGATGTTAAATTTTAGTTAATAGATGCTAGGGGACAAACTGTTACTTTTTTTTAAGATTTTATTCATATATTCATGAGAGACACAGGGGGAGAGAGGCAGAGACACAAGCAGAGGGAGAAGCAGGCTCCATGCAGGGAGCCCAACGTGGGACTCAATCCCGGGTCCCCAGGATCACACTCTGAGCCAAGTGTGGCACTAAACCGCTGAGCCACCTGGGCTGCTCCCCAAACTGTTACTTTTAATGCTTACCCACTAAAGCTCTATATAGTTAGAATTTGTTAAATTTATTCATAATTTGTCATTTTCAAAAATTATAAGCCTTTGTATAATGCATATTATCTTTCTGTATAAGTATATATTCATATAACGCTATTTTTTAAAATTTTTATTTTCAGTAATCTCTACACCCAATGTATGGTTCAAACTCACGACTCTGAGATCACACTCTTCGAACTGAGCCAGCCAGGCACCTCATACTTTAATGGTTGCATTTAGTTGGACATTTAAGTCTTCTAATTTCTTGTAATTATAAACATTCTCAGACATAAACCTTTGTTCATTTTTCCATTTATTCTTTTTTTTTTATGATAGTCACAGAGAGAGAGAGAGAGAGAGAGGCAGAGACACAGGCAGAGGGAGAAGCAGGCTCCATGCACCGGGAGCCCGATGTGGGATTCGATCCCGCGTCTCTAGGATCGCGCCCTGGGTCAAAGCAGGCGCCAAACCGCTGCGCCACCCAGGGATCCCTCCATTTATTCTTTTATGAATTCATCCTAAGGGGAGAAAAAAAGGATATGCATTATTTAACATCTTTGTGAGGATAAAGAAAATAATGCATGAGAAGAGCCTCACTTCTGTAATGTTTCCCCTTGCCATTGAGCTTGTACCCAGATCTGAAAATCCCCAAAGGTTAGACAAATATCTGGGCCCCATTTCAGTTGCCACAGCCTGACTGGCCCCTGAATATACATGGACCCTGACCCCGACCTCAAGGAACTCACAGTCTTGATGGGAAAACTGACAGGAATAGTTACAAAACAATGCAACTCATGTAAAAAATGAAAATGCAGTGTCAGAAGTGGTATAGAACACTTCTCAAACCTTAATGTGCACCCTCATCACCTAGGGATCATTTAAAAGGCAGACCTGATTCAGTAGGTCTGGGACAGAGCCTGAGAGTCTGAATTTCTACAGTTCCCAGGTGATCCCAAAAATGAGATAATTTGTGGACCACACTTTCAGTAGCAAGAATATAAATTGAAGACAAGTAGAGCTTTCCAGATGCCTCAACAGAATTTTTAACGATGAACATGGGGGCACTTGGGAGGCTCAGTCAGTTAAGCATCTACCTTCGGCTCAAGTCATGATCTCAGGGTCCCCAGGATTGAGCCCCGCATCGGGCTCTCTACTCAGCAAGGAGTCTGCTTCTCCTTCTCCCTCGCTCTCTGTCTCAAATAAATAAATAAAATCTTTAAAAATAATAATAATAACATTTTTAAAAATGAAAGATGAATATGAATTTCCCAGACAGTTAAGGAGGGAAAGGGTGTATCCTGGCAGAGGGAAGGACTTATGGAAAAGTACAGAGGCACAAAATGGCATGGTTTGTCTGAAAGTTCAAAAGTTGGTGGGCAGAGGGGGAGTTCAGAAAGATGTCTCCTAAGAAGCATGGATGGTGATGAAACAGAGAAGGAAGAGACTTCAGGATGAACCCACAGGCTAGATAACTGACTGGATGTGGGGAGAAGTGGAGGAGGTCATGGGTCGGGGTGCCCCCTCCAAGAGAATGAATAAAGAACCTAGTGCAGGTTTAAGGGAGAAGGTAATGAGTTCATTTTGAGATTCATGAAATCGGAGGTGGAGGAGTAGGAAGCAGTGAGACCTTAGTGAGCACTCCTGGGGACAGGCTGGAACAGGCAAGTTGTCAATGTTTTGGGTGGTCAAAGTCATGGGCTGAGAGCGGGGAAGGATTCTTTCAGCTGGAGGAACAGGCTAGGCTCTCTGAGAATCTCAGAACCACCACCTTAAAGCTGCAAACCTGTGAATGATGTTTTTCATACTACAGCTGGAACGTGGGTCATCAGGGGCCAAAGCCAGGTCCCCAGGTCCCCCCAGAATTAATCAACAACACCTTAAACAAAGAAACCTTGTGGAAATGTTTGCAGCAGCTTTATTCATAATTGCCCCAAACAGGAAGCAACCAAGATGTCTTTCAATAGATGAATGGATAAATTATGGTACATTTATACGATGGATTATTTTTCAGCAATATAAAGAAATGAGCTATTAAGCCATGAAAAGACATGGGAGAACTTTAAATGCATATTGCAAAATGAAAGAAGCTGGTATGAAAAGGCTATATCTTATGTGACTCCAATTGGACAACACAACACTGTAGAGACAGTATAATAATTAGTGGATTCCAGATGCTATATTGTGATTTATAGCAAGCAGTAAATATTCATTCGTCCCTGTCCTGACACAAAGCTCCTAAAACCCTTGGGATTTTCTAAGTGATGAAAGTGATAAAAATGTGTCTTTGTTTGGTGAATGAGGTGACTTTTGGAAAGCTTCTAGGTCACCTAAGGGTGGGAAACAAGGGAAACAAACATGTGATTCAAGGGTGGGAACTTTCAGTGTCCCCCGCCTCCAGGGAGGGGAGAAGGACTAGGGATTGAGTTCAATCATACCTATGTTATGAAGCCTCTGTAAAACCCCAAAGGACAGAGTTTGGAGAGCTTCTAGGTTGGTGAACACATGGAAATGTGAGGACAGTGACACCCAGAAGACATGGAAGCTCTGGGCCTCTTCCCACATACCTTGCCTTATGCATCTCTCCCATCTGGCTGTTCCTGAGTTATATCCCTTTATAATAAACTGGTAATTTGGTTAGTAAAATGTTTTTCTGAGTTATTTGAGCCACTGTTGCAAATTAATAAAACTCAAGGATGGAGTCATGGGAATATCTGATAGAGCTGATTGGTCAGAAGCACAGGTGAGAACCTGAACTTGTGATTAGTTTATGGAGAGTTGGGCCAGGAAGGTTGTGTCTTATAAGGACCGAACCTTTAACCCATGGGATCTTATGCTATCTCCAGGTAGACGGTGTCAGGATTGAGTTAACTGCCTGTGGTGTTGGAAAAAGCACACACAACATCAGATCAAAGGTTCATAGAGAGGGATGAATAATGAAGTGCAAGGGATTTTAAGTCAATGAAATTCTGTATGATAATGTAATGATGGATGCAATTCATTATAGCATTTCTCAAAACTCAGAACTGTGAAAAAAAAAAACTCAGAACTGTGCCACACAAAGAGTGAACCTAAATGTATGCAATTTTTTAAAAAATCATTTAGGAAGTGGAGGGATCCTAGGAAGGAATGCAGGCTGTGGTAAGAGAATTTCACTATATGCATGTGTGAGCCTGTGAAACGCCTCCACTGAAGGGACATGGGTGCTGATCTAAGCAGATCTTTGAAATAAGTCAGTTTGAGCATGTGGGTGGCTCAGTTATTGAGCGCTGCCTTTGGTTCAGGTCATAATTTCAGGGAATAAATAAATAAAATTTATTTTAAAAGAGAGAAAAAAGTCAGGTCTATAAGACTAAAGGCAAAAGGAACTGCACTTAAGCACTGTACTCTAGTTAATAACATGGTCTCCTATGTGGGTACAGGTTAACAATTCAGATACCTGAATACTGGAATAGGGCAATTAAGTAAATGAGTATCAGATAATGGGAGGTGGGAATTTTCTGTGTTGGAATACTTTACAGATACCCAAGGGTAGAGGACTAGAATAATCCATGTAGTATTAGATGCATCAACATGAGCCCATATTCAGCTTTATATATAATTTTTTTAAAGATTTTATTTATTTACTCATGAGAGACACAGGCAGAGGGAGAAGCAGCTCCATGCAGGGAGCTGATGTGGGACTCAATCCTGAGACTTCGAGATCACGCCCTGAACCAAAGGCAGACACTGAACTGCTGAGCTACCCAGGTGTCTCTTTATTTTTTATATACAAAAAATTATATATAGAAAAATGCATAGCTGTGTGTGCATGTGTGTGTATATAGTTAGTTAATTTGTTAACCACAAATATTTTTTGTTCTGTCAGCAGAGAAGACCTAAAAGAAATGACACCCCAGTAGCTAGGAGAATGTTTAATGTCCATATCTTGGTTTCTAATCCCCTTTTCCAATAAAAGTAACCAGAACTCCTTGGAGAAATAGCCGATTCTAGGACAAGTATAGGAAATATACAAGATGATCCTGGTTCCAGAGAATAAGGAAATACTAAAAAAAAAATTTAATGAGAATATATTACAGAAACCAACTAAAATAGTTCCTAATGGCCAAAACTGAAATAATTTGAGCAAGAAAAAAAAAATAGTATTGGATCAGGACCCAAAGTAAAAAATAAATATCTTTAATAAATATAAAGGGTTTAATAAATTAAGAAAGTGGAGACATGCAGAATGGAAAGGGCTAAATGGTGTCCCTTAAAAACTCATGTCCACTGGAACCTCAGAATGTGACTTTATTTGGAAATAGCATATTTGTGCTATCCTACTGGATTTAGAGTGAGCCCTTCATCCAATGATTGATGTCTTCATAAGAAGAGGGCACAGAGCACAAATACACAAAGAAAGCCATGTGAAGGTAGAGACAGAGATTGGAGTTAAGCTGCCACAAGCCAAGTAATGCCTGAGGGCACCAGAAGCTAGAAAAGGCAGGAAAGGATTCTTTCTCAGACCCTTCAGAGGAAACAGCCCTGCTGACACTTTGACTTCAGACTTCTAGACTCCAGAACTCTGAGAGAATACATTTCTGTTGTTTTAAGCCATCCAGTCGGTGGTAATTTGTTATGGCAGATCTTGGAAACTAGTATACAAAAGAATTCTAAATAATTTATATAGATACTCTACTCTCAAGGAGGGAGAGCAGAAATCTTCACCCATCAAGCACAGTCTATTATAGTGACTCCCTTTCCAAAGTGTACAATATAGAAAGAGGAATAGTGGAGGAAACCTGACAAACACTACATCAGCTAGGTGATCAAGGCCAATATCAACAGGCATAAATCATGTTGATAGTATGTATGCTTAATATGATGTAATGAAAATGGAGACCTCTGTGGTCTCCCTCCCAAAAATCCAAACTTATGAGGAAAAACATGAGACAAATCCAACAGTGGAGCAGCCTACAACATACTTGGCCAGTAGTTCTCAAATCTGTCAAGGCCATCAGCAACAAGAAATTTGAGAAACTGTCACAGCTAAGAAGAGCCTAAGGAGAGATGACAGCTAAATGTAATGTGGTATCCTGGAGGAATCCTGAAACAGAAAAAAAGACATTAGGTGAAAACTAAGAAAATTTAAATAAAGTATGGACTTTAGTTAATTATAATGAATGAATATAATTCACTAATTGTAAGCAAATGTATCCATACTAATGGAAGATGTCAATAATAGGGAAATTGGACACAGGGTACTCTGTACTATCTTGTCAATTTTTCTATGAATCTAAAAGGCTCTAAAAATAAAGTGCATTAAAAAGAAAAATTTTAAACAACACAAAGGTAGGGAAAGTGAAGATCTTTTTCTTCTGTTATGAAGTCGTAATCCCCAGAAGATTAGGTTAACTAATAAGTTAATAAACTTGGTGCATATCCAAAAAAGAAAACGATTAACAACTTCCCCCAGGGATATGCCCCAGAGGGCCATGGTTGTCATCTCTGGCATCAACCTGTACATCTCCACACCTCTTGTCTGACTACATGAACAGGATGGCCCTGCTGGTGACCTATGCCTCTAGTTCTCAGAGAGTCAGAGCTCCAGAGCACCCTACTGAAATGACCCTCCCAGACCACAGCTGATTGGCCCAGGAGTGGACATCAAATTCCAGCTGAGCAAATCAGACTCTGCTTTGGGACTTGCTTATTCCCTCAAAAGTCAGCCCTACAACATTGAACTGGAAGGAAAACAAACACTTCAGTGGCCATCTGCTGGGCAGGCAGGGAGAAACAGCCAAGAGACCAGGAATCTCTTGGACATCCTGCCAGAAAATGGTGAGAGCGAAGAATGCCATCTCTGGCAATAGCAGTTCCCCAGCAAGGAAAGCAACATAGCATTTTATAGAGAATGTATCCTATCTGTACACATGGCAAACAATGAGTATAATCCATTTGCTTTAAAAGAAAACCAAAAGATTTCTTCATAGAAGGATTTTCTAGAAAGTTCAGTGTTAGATTTTTGTAAGCAGTAATTTGGAATGTGCTGGAGGGAGTTATAGTTAAAGGAAGAAATCTTTGCACTTTGCATAATATTTTAAGACAATAATAATAATCTACTAGTTCCCAGTTGCCTTTATAGGAACCAGACTAAGCATTTGATATATACTGTCTTATTTCATTCTTCAATAACCCCATGAATTAAGCCCTGATATCATCCCCATTTTATACACAAGGAAACTGAGGCTTGGAATGTTAGTATCTCACCCAAATCATATAGTGTTTAACTTGAGAGCTGAGTCTTGATTCCAGGTCTGATTCCAGGGTCCATTCTTTTAAGGTCAGTTGATATAGACCTTTCAAAACAACTCATGGGTGGACTAAGAAGGCAAAGTCTTTGCCTCACTTTATGCCCATATAAAAAAATATTCCTTATGAGGAGCACCTGGCTGGCTCAGTAGATAGAGCATGCAACTCTTGATTTCGGGTTCGTGAGTTCAAGCCCCACATTAGGAGTAGAGCTTACTTTAAAAAAAAAAACAATTCCTCATGAATAATAACTACCTCATGATGATTATGAGAAATACAGCCTATAAAATGTGTTCATAGTGTTTAGCACATAATAGGCACTTAAGAAACCTGTAATTCCAGTGTTAATTGAGTGTCAGATCCAACCAACAGAAATCTTAGTTGGCCCAGACAAGGACTGTGTATATGTGTGTGTATGTGTGATTTGGGGGTTCTTTTGTTATCCTACTCTTATGTTTATGAGAATATTTGAAAAAGTAAAACACACACACACACACACACACACACAATTGCCATGTCTTGCTATGAAAAGCTACACAAGGGGCATGTGGGTGGCTCAGTGGTTGGGTGGTCTGCCTTTGGGTTGTGATCCTGGGGTCCTGGGATCGAGTCCCGTGTCAGACTCTCCACAGGGGATCCTGCTTCTCCCTCTGCCTGTGTGTCTCTGCCTCTGTGTGTGTGTGTGTGTCTCTCATGAATACATGAATAAAATCTTTTTTTTTTTTTAAAAAGAGCTACATAAGGTTTTAAGATTTTGAAATTAGTTACAAACATTTCAAATTTAGGAGATCACACAGAAAAATATGGATTCCCAGTTTCTTTAGATAAATTGGAAGCCCTGGCATCACTCGATGCACATTCCACTGCATTGCAATCACGAGAGCAGAGAGATCTCCTTTAGACAGAGCGTGTGCCCTCTGTAGGCATGCGTGCAGTGTCTACTACCCACAATGTTCCTACCATGGAGGCCTCTGAATTGGCTCACAATGTTTTTTTTTTAACATTTTATTGTGAAAAATATCAAACATACAGAAAAGTAGAAATAATGGTATAATGAACTCTGTATTCATTTCTTAAGGCTACCCTAAGGAATTACCACAGATTGGATAGCATAAAACAACAAATACATCCATCTTTAAGGTTGTTGGTTTGTTGTTGTTGGGGTTTTTTTTAAGAAATTTATTTTTCACAGTTCTGGAGGCCGGAAGTCCAAAATCAAGATGTGAGCAGGGCCATGCTCCCTCTGAAGGCTCTAGGGAAAAAACATTCTTTGCTTTGTCCTAGCTTCTGGTGATTCTCAGCAATCCTTGGTGTTTCTTGGCTTGTTGGCAATGGTCTCTGCCTGTCTTCACATGACAGGTTGTCCCTCCGTGTTTCTGTGTCTCCAAATCTTCCTTTCCTTGTAAGGATATCAAATTATTGGATTGAGGGCCCCCTCTAATCCAGTATGATTGCATTTTAACTTGATTACATCTACAAAGACCCTATTTCCAATTAAGGTTACAACCATGAATACTTGAACTTAGGGTTTTAACATATCTTTTTAGAAGACACAATTCAACCTGCTGTGACGCCCCATTATCCATTACTCAGCTTAAATAATTATCTATATATATTACCAAACTTGCTTCATCAATGCCTCCCCACCTACCATCTGCCAGTTATTGGATTTTTCCCAGCTTGATGGAAATACTTACTTAGACAATAAAATCAACCATCACCACAATTATTTTAGAATATTGCCAGCACCCTAACAAGTTGCCCTGTGAGTGTTTCCACTCATCTCTACTTCCAACCTCAACCCTGGGCACACATTGACCTGCTCTCTGTCTCTACAAATATGTTTCTTCTGGGCATTTCATTTATGTGGAATCATAATTTGTGACCATTTGTGTCTGGCTAATTTCACTTAGCATATCGAGGTTCACCCATGATGTAGCTTATGTCAGTACTTCATTATTTTTTATTGCTGAGTAATATTCTATGCTGAATATTTTTTCATTGTTACCATATTTCATTTATCCATTCACCAACTGGTAGACATTTGGATTGTTTCCAGTTTGTAACTATTATATATGATGCTGCTATGAACATTCATGTACAAGTTTTTATGTGGACATGTTTTCATTTCTGTTGAGTATATGTCTAGAAGTGTAATTGCTGAATCATGTGGTAATTCTGTTTAGTGCCAACTGCTTTCCAAAGCAGCATGTTTTTTTTGCATTCCCATCAATGGCATATGAGGGGTCTGATTTCTTCACATCCTCACCAATACTTTTTTTGTTTGACTTTTAAATAGGCTCCATGCCCAATGTGGAGCTTGAACCCATGACTCTGAGATTAAGAGTCACATGCTCTACCAACTGAGCCCACCAGGCGCCCAGTTGGTTATAGACTTTTTAATTACAGACATTCTAGTGGGTGTGAAGTGCTATCTCATGGTTTTGATTTGCATTTATTTGATGACTACTGAATTTGAGGATCTTTTCCTGTGTGTATTGACTATTTGTATATCTTTGGAGAAAAAGCTCATTCAAGTTTTTTGGTTATTTTTAAATTGATTTCTTGGGCTTTTTATTATTAAGTTATAAAAGTTGTTTATATATTCTAGATACCAATCCCTTATCAGATAAATGATTTGTAAATACTTTCTCCCATTCTACGGGTTGTCATTTCACTTTCTTGACAGTGTCAATTTGTCCAAAACCAACCCCTGTGCTTCAGAGCCAACATATAGCACAAAGACAAAGTTTGGGATAAAGAGAAACAAAAGCTTTATTGCTTCGCCAGACAAAGGAGACTGCAGCAGGATATGGCTTTCAAAAATCTGCAAACCTGCCCAGAGGAAGGGGCTGGGGGATTTTATAGGGAAAAACAGGATCTAGCTGGTTTTGACAGGAATTGTGTACTTGCTGCCAGCCTTCTTTGTCCTGTCTTTAGGGTGGTACCAGGTTCCTGAAACAAAAAGCTAAGAAGGGAGGAGGGAAGGCTTGTGAAAGAGAGGAAAAAGGCTACTTTTAATTTTTTTCAATTTAAATTCAATTAGCCAACATATAGTACATCATCAGTGTCAGATATAGAGTTCAATAATTCATCAGTTGCTATAACACCCAGTGCTCATCACAACACATGCCCTTCCTTATGCCCATCACCTAGTTACCCCATCCCCCTCACTTCCCCTCCAGCAAGCCTCGTTTTCTTATAGTTAAGAGTCTCTCATGGTTTTTCTCCCTCTCTGATGACTTCCCATTCAGTTTTCCCTCCCTTCCCCTGTGATCCTCTGTGCTGTTTCTTATATTCCACATATGAGTAGAACCATATGATAATTGTCCTTCTCTGAAAGACTTATTTAGCTCAGCATTATACCTTCCAATTCCATCAACGTCAATGTAAATGGTAAATTTTCATCCTTTCTGATGGCTGAGTGATATTCCATTGTATATATTACAACATCTTCTTTATCCATCCATCTGTTGAAGGACATCATGGCTCCATCCACAGTTTGGCTAGTGTAGACATTGCTGCTATAAATATTGGGGTGCAGGTGTCCCTTTGGATCAATACATTTGTATCTTTGGGTAAATACCTAGTAGCACAATTGCTGGGTCATAGGATAGCTCTATTTTTAACTTTTTGAGGAACATCCATACTGTTTTCCAGGGTGGTTTTCCCAGCTTGCATTCCCACCAGCAGTGTAAGAGGGCTCCCCTTTCTCTGCATCCTCGCCGACATTTGTTTCCTGACTTCTCAATTTTAGTCATTCTGACAGATGTGAGGTAGTATCTCGTTGTGGTTTTGATTTGTATTTCCCTGATGTCAAAGAAGCCAAACTCTCAGGGCACCTGGGTGGCTCAGTGGTTGAGTGTCTGCCTTTGGCTCAGGTTGTGATCCTAGGGTCCTGGGATCGATTTCTGCATCAGGCTCCCCACAGGGAACCTGCTTCTCCCTCTGCCTATGTCTCTGCCTTTCTCATTGTGTCTCTCATGAATAAATAAATAAAATCTTAAATTAAAAAAAGAGTCAAACTCTCACTCTTCATAGATGACATTATACTTTATCTGGAAAACCCAAACGTCTCCATCTCAAAATTGCTAGAACTCATACAGGAATTCAGCAATGTGGCAGGATATAAAATCAATGCACAGAAATCAGTTGCATTACTATAAACTAAAAATGAAACAGAAGAAAGAGAAATTAAGGAGTGAATCCCATTTACAATTGGCAGCGAAAACCATAAGATACCTAGGAATAAACATAACCAAACGGGTAAAGGATCCATACTCTAAAAACTACAGAACACTTATAAAAGAAATTGAGGAAGACACAAAGAAATGGAAAACATTCCATGCTCATGGATTGGAAGAATAAATATTGTTAAAATGTCTGCGTTACTCAGAGCAATCTACACATTCAATGCAATCTCTATTAAAATACCATTGACATTTTTCACAGAGCTGGAAAAAATAATCCTAAAATTTGTATGGAACCAGAAAAGATACTGAATAGCCAGAGGAATGTTAAAAAAGAAAAACAAAGCTGGTGGCATCACAATGCTGGAGTTCAAGCTATGTTACAAAGCTGAAATCATCAAGACAATATGGTACTAACACAAAATTAGACACAAAGATCAATGGAACAGAACAGAGTACCCAGAAATGGACCCTAAACTCTAGATCAACTAATCTTTGACAAAACAGGAAAGAATATCCAATGGAAAAAGGACACTCTCTTCAACAAATGGTGCTGGGAAAAATTGGACACCCACATGTTGAAGAATGAAACTGGACCATTTTCTTACACCATATACAAAGATAAACTCAAAATGGGGTGCTTGGGTGGCTCAGTTGGTTAAGCGTCTGCCTTCACTCAGGTCATGATCTTCAGGTCCTGGGATCGAGCCCCATGTTGGGCTTCCTGTTCAGCAGGGAGTCTGCTTCTGTCTCTCTCTCTTTCTCTCTCTCTCTATCTCTCCCTTGGCCCCTCCCCATCACTCATTCTCTCAAAAAAATAAATAAACGAAACCTTTAAAAAAATTTTAAAGTTTAGAAAGATAAACTCAAAATGGATGAGAGACCTAAATGTGAGACAGGAATCCATCAAATCCTAGAGGAAAACACAGACAGTGACCTCTTTGACCTCAGCCACAGCAACTTCTTGCTAGACATGTCTTCAAAAGCAAGGGAAACAAAAAGCAAAAATGAACTATTGGGACTTCCTCAAGATGAAAAGCTTCTGCACAGCAAAGGAGGCAGTCGACAGATAATGGAAGAAGATATTTGCAAATGTCTTATGGGATAAAGGGCTAGTATCCAAGACCTATAAAGAACTTATCAAACTCAATATCCAAAAAACAAATAGTATATTCAAGAAATGGGCATAAGACATGAACAGACATTTCTCCAAAGAAGACATACAAATGGCCGACACATGAAAAAATGCTCCACATCACTTGGCATTAGGGAAATACAAATCAAAAAGGTTACTTTAAAATCAAGCTTTCGGGCACCTGGGTGGCTCAACTGGTTTAAGTGTCTGCCTTTAGTTCATGTCATGATCCTGGGATTGAGCCCCATTATGGGCTCCCTGCTCAGTGGGGAGCCTGCCTCTCCTTCTCTCTCTGCCTCCTGCCCCACTTGAGCTCATGTGCTCTTAAAAAAAAAAAAATCTTAAAAAAAAAACAAAAAACAAATCAAGCTTCACTGAGGCAATAGTGCAGCCATTTTTATTTTTGTTCAACTTGTTACTTTTAAAAGTGGTGTCACTTTGAAGTATAAAATTTTTCAGTTTTGGTGAAGTCCAATTTCTCTTTTTCTTTTGTTCTTCATGCCTTTGGTGTCATATCTAAGAACCCATTGCCAAATTTGAGGTCATGAACTACAACCCTGCATTTTCTTCTATGAGTTTTATACTTTTAGCTCTTCTATTTAGGTCTTTGATTTATTTTCCACTAATTTTTATATATGATGTGAGGTAAGAATCAAACTTCCTTCTTTTGCATATGGCTCTCCAGTTGTCCTAGCACTATTTATTGAAGACTATTATTTTCCCATTAAGTGACCTTGAAACCCTTGTCAAAAATCAGTTGGCCACAGACACCTGGGTTTACTTTTGGACTCTTGATTATATTTCATTCATCCATACATTCTTCCTTAAACCCATAACACACTGTCTTAAAAAAAAAAAAAAACACTGTCTTGATTATTGTTGCTTTGTAGTAAGTTTTGAAACTATGAAGTGTGAGTCCTCTAACTTTGTTCTTTTACAAGATTATTTTGGTTGTTCTGGGTCTTTTGCAACTCCATATGAAATCTAGAATAACCTTATCAATTTCTACAAAGAAGCCATCTGGGATTCTGATAGAGATTGTGTTGAATCTGTAGGTCAGTTTGAAGAGAATTACCATTTAACAATACAGATTTTCTAATTCATGAACATGACATCTTTTCCCATGTATTTAGATTCTCTTCCATTTCTTTCAACCATGTTTTGTTTTCAGAGTGTATTTTGCACATCTTTTGTTAAATCGTTCCTAAACATCTTATTCTTTCTTATGCTGTTGTAAATAGAAATTTTCTATTTTTAAAAAGATTCTGTTAAAAAGATTCTGTTTATTTATTATTTGACACAGAGAGAGAGAGAGAGAGAGAGTACAAGCAGGCAGAGCAGCAGGCAGAGGGAGAGAGAGAAGTAGGCTCCCACTGAGCAGAGAGCCCAATGTTGGGGGGCTCAATCCCAGGACTTTGAGATCATGACCTGAGCCAAAGGCAGACACTTAAACAACTAAGCCAACCAAGTGCCCCTAGAATTGTTCTCTTAATTTCATTTTAAAATTGTTCATTGCAACTTTATAGAAATACAGTTGATAATTTTGCATATTGATTGTGTATCCTGTAACTTTGCTGAGCTCATTTACCAGCATTATTAGCTTGTTAAATGTATTCCTTTGGATTTTCTATATACAAATCATATCATTGGCAAATACAGATTTACTTTTTCCTATCCAATTCAGTTATTTTTCTTGCAAAATTTTTCTGATTAGAAACTCTAACACAATGTTGAATAGAAGTGAGAAGAGTGGACATCTTGTCTTGTTTCTAGTCTTAAGGGAAAAGTACTCACACTTTCAGCATTAAGTATGATGTAGCTGTAAGTTTTTCATAGTTACTTTTTATCATGTTGAGGTTCACTTCTATTCCTATTTTGCTTAATGCTTTTGTCATGAAAGGGTGCTGGATTTTGTCAAATGCTTTCTCTATCTGTTGAGATAATCATGTGGTTTTTTATTTAGTTTATTGATATTTTGTATTACATTAATTGATTTTTGGATCTAAACCAACCTTGCATTCCTGGGATAAATCCCACTTGGTTGTGGTGTATAGTTCTTATTATATATTGTTGGATTCTAGTTCATTTTTTAAAATTTTAGTTTGCTATTATTATTGAGTTGTAAGAATTATTTATATATTTATTATCAAATATATGGTTTGAAAATATTTTCCCCAAGGGTGCCTGGGTAGCAATTGGTTAAACATCTGCTTTCAGCTCAAGTCATGATCTCAGTGTCCTGGGATTGAACCCTGCTTCAGGCTCCCTATTCAATGGGGAGCCTGCTTCTCCCTCTTTCCTGCCCCTGCTCATGCTCTCTTACTATCTCTCTCTCTCAAATAAATAAATAAAATATTAAAAAAATAATAAAATGAAATATTTTCTCCAGTCTGTAATTTAATCTTTTTATAAATGTGTCTTTCATAAAACAAAAGTTTTTCATTTTATTAAAGGCCAACTTATTTTTTTTTCTTTTGTGGATCATCATTTTAGTGTTATATCTAAGAAATCGTTGCCTAACTCAAGAATACAAAGTTCTCCTCTGTGTTTTCTTCTATAAGGTTTATAGCTGTCGTTCTTAAATTTATGTCTGTGACCCATTTTCAGTTCATTTTTCTGTATGGTATGAAGAAAGGGTGTAAATTCATCATTTTTCATATTGATATTCAATCTTACCAGAACGATTTACTGAAAAAAACTACCTTTTCCTTATCAAATTGCACTGACAGTTTGTGGCAAATCAGTTGGCCATAAACATAAAGGTTTGTTTCTAGGGTCTTGATTCTGTCCTATTGATACATATCTAACCATTTGCCAGTTGAGTTTGTACTTGAGTAGTGTAAGTTCTCCAGCTGTTCTTTATTTTCTGAATTCTTTGTCTATTTTTGGACCTTACATTTCCATATGAATTCTAGGATGTTTGACAATGTCTACAAAAATCCTACTAGGATTTTTATTGGGATTGCATTGAAAGTGTAGATCAATTTGGGGGAAATTGCCATTTTAACAATAATGAGTCATGAACATGAATATCTCCATATATTTAGATATTCTTTAATTTCTCTCAGCAGTGTTTTGTAATTTTTAGTGTATAAGTCTTGCACTCCTTTTAATAAATTTATTCCTAAGCATTTTATTTTTTGATGCTACTGTGAATGGAATGATTTTCTAATTCCATGTTTAAAAGTATTTGTTGCTAGTATAGAGAAACACAATCTCTTTTCTTTATATTAACTTTATATACTGTGACTTTACTAAACTCATTCATTAGTTCTAGCAGCTTGCATGTGTAACAGGAGTGAGATTCCTTAGGAATTTCTATTTTTTAAATTTTTATTTATTTATTTTACATAATCTCTACAGTCAACATGCGGCTCAAACTCATGACCCTGAGATTAAGAGCTGCATTCTCCATCTACTGAGCCAGCCAGGTGACCGCTTTTACGATTTTTTATATATATGACCATTATTCATATATAGACAGTAGATGGCTTTCCCAAATAGGTGGCTTTCATTTCTTTTATTTATTTTTCCATGTTACCTATCTAGAGCCTCCAGTACAATGTTGAATACAAGCTGAAAGTCTGGACACCTTTGCCTTCTTTCTGATCTTAGCAGAAAAGCATTGCAATCTTTCACCATAATGATGGTAGCTGTAAGCTTTTCATCAGATTAAGGAAATAACCTTCTATTCTAAGTTTACTGAGAGTTTTTATCATTACTAGGCATTGGATTTTTTTAATGATTTTATTCATTTATTTGACAGAGCACAAAGCAGGGGAATCAGCAGGCAGAGGGAGAGGGAGAAGCAGCCTCCTCACTGAGTAGGGAGCCTAACATGGGGCTCTGTCCCAGGATCCTGGAATCATGACCTGAGCCTAAGGCAGATGCTTAACCAACTGAGCCACCCAGGCACCCCTAGGTATTGGATTTTGTCGCAAGATTTTTCTGTACCTATTGAGATGATCATGTGAGCTTTGTCCTTTTATTGGTTTTTATTTTACTTTTTTATGCTCAATGGTTTCTTTCATTTATGTTGGCATCTTGGCACCTGTGGGTATCTGCATCACCCATGTCACAGTCAAGGGTCAGCCTTGTGTTCACTTAAGAAAGGATGGTAGCCATTCTTCTCTAGCCTGAGGATGCCAATGTCACTTCATAAGTGTTCTCTCTCAGCTCCTCCTGGTAAATTCATTGCAGAGGCAGAAGGCTGCTGCTTTTGCTAATAAACTTTTCCTCTGGGGCCTGCATCCTGTTCCTCAGTGTTGAGTAGGTTCTGGATGAAGCACTCTTGTCCTGCCTATCTGGCAGTGGTCTGCAACTTTCTTGGATTTCAGAGCCATTCTCCACTGAGCAAGAAGAATCTGCTGTCCAGGCCACTGCCCCTGTTGCCCTTTCCTCCCTTATGCAGCTTATTGAAGATATGAGGGCAGAAGGCAAGGTCAGCCTGTGATCTCACCAGTTTCCTAAAAGGTAGGAAAGGTCATTGGTTATTAGCTGGGTTGGGCTTGTTATTAGCATTCCTTCCCTTCACCTGCCCTGGGCCTATTCAGACAAACTTATTCTCAGTTACCTCATATTGGCCAGAAGGGATGCTAGGCCTAAGGGCAGGACAGTCATGCTGCTCTTTCTCTCTCAGGCTACCCCATTCTTAACCCTAGCCTCTGGGAATACCTCCCACCCATCTCAGATCCATCACTCAGAGCCAGCTCCCTCACTGGCATTGAACAAATCTAGGAGCTTATCCTATGTATCAGTGAGGCAGAGAATTCCACCCAAGAAAGATGGTTCCTGCTCCTTCATCCTGTAAACCTACATCAGAACCCACCTGCCCTTTCAGGATATCCACTCACCTTTGAGCCTTATCCAGTCTTCTTAAGTGGATCTGATTCTCCTCACTTCACAGATAAGAAAACTGAAGCAAAGACTGACCCAAAGTCACACAGCTTGTAGGTGACAAAGATTTGAACCCAGGATCCCAAAACCCTGTGCCCTTTCCATCAGCACAATGTCTAAATGCCATTTACTTTACCACCTTCATGGTTTTTGCCATATCTGTGTCCCTTATTATTTGCTTAAAATTTTTCTTTAAATCATCTCACTTTAAGAAGATGTTTTATTTTGAAATAATTATAGATTCACCAGAAGGAAGAAGAAATGTACAGGGAGGTCCCACACACTCTTCATCCAGCCTCCCCCAGTAGCAACACCTTGTACAACTTAATATATGGACCATGCTTTTGATATCAAAATCGGGAAACTGGGGTATATGGGTGGTTCAATCAGTTAAGCCTGACTCTTGATTTCAGCTCAGGTCATAATCTCAGGGTCGCGAGGTCAAGCCTGTCTAGGGCACCACACTCAGTGGGGAGTCTGCTTAAGATTGTCTCCCTCTCCCTTTGCCCCTCCTCCCCTACCCCTGAGTGTGCACATGCATGTGCTGCACTCTTGATCTCTCTCTCAAATAAATAAATCTTAAAACAACAACAACAACCAGAAAACTGATTATGGTACAACCCCCAGAACATATTCAGATATGCACTCCTGTCTGCGTGTGTGTTTATGTGGCACTATGCAATTTTATTGCATGTGTAACTAAATCATCACAAGACTCCCTCCCACCTTATTTTGTAGCCACACCCATTCTACTCCCCATCCATCCTTAACCTCTGGCTACCACCAATCTAGTCTCCATCTCTATAGTTGTTATTTAATGAATGTCACTTAACTAGAATTGTACACTATACTTCCTTTTGAGACTGTTTTTTTTTTTTCATTCAGCATACATTCCTTGACGTTCATCCAAATGATTCCGTATATCAATAGTTTGGGGATTTTTTTCTGAGTAGTATTCCATGCCATAGTTTCTTTTTCTTTCTTTCCTTTCTTTCTTCTTTCTTTCTTTCTTTTCTTTCTTTCTTTCTTTCTTTCTTTCTTTCTTTTTTCTTCTTTCGTCTTTCTTCTTTCTTTCTTTTTCTTTCTTTTTGTCTTCCTTTTCTTTTTTTTTAAGACAGCAAGCAGCGAGCAGGTGGGGAGGGGCAGAAGGAGAGAGAGAGAATCTTAAGCAGGTTCCACACCCAGTGCAGAGCCATACGTGGGACCCAATCTTATGACCCTGAGATCATGACTTGAGCCAAAATCAAGAGTCAGAGGGAATCCCTGGGTGGCTCAGCAGTTCAGTGCCTGCCTTTGGACCAGGGCATAATCCTGGAGTCCCAGGATCAAGTCCCACATTGGACTCCCTACATGGAACCTGCTTCTCCCTCTGCCTGTGCCTCTGCCTCTGTGTGTGTGTGTGTCTCATTAATAAATAAAGTTAGACCAAAAAATATCAAGAGTCAGGGACTTAACCAACTAAGCTACACACGTGCCCCTAGATGTAGCATAGTTCCTTTGACCATTCACCCACTAAAGGACATTTGAGTAGTTTCCAGAATGGGAATATTATGAGTAAAGCTACTATGAATATTTGTGTATGTGTTTCTGTAAGAAAATAAGTTTTCATTGTTGGGTCATTTGGTAGGTCCATTTTTAGTTTTAAAAGAAATTGTTTTCCAGAGACACTGTACCTTTTTGTATTTCCACCAGCAATATGAGTGATCCAGTTTCTCCACATCCTTACCAGCATTTAGTGTTATAACTATTTATTATTTTATTCTGATAGGTGTATGGTGATTTTACTTGCATTTCTCTAACAGCTAATGATGTTGAATATCTTTTCATATTTTTTGCCAACTGTATATATCCTATTCAATGAAATGTCTGTACACGTCCTCTCCCCATTTTCTAATCAGAATGTTTGATTTTCTTACTGTTCAGTTTTGAGAGTTCTTTATATATTCAAGATATTCTTCTATGTCTGATATGTTGTTTGTAAATATTTTCTCCCAGCCTGTCATTTGTCTTTTCATCCTCTTAATGCTTTTCTGTAAAGCAAAAGTTTTTAATGTTCACAAGCTCCAATTTATCAATTTTCCTTCATGGACCATGCTTTTTAAAAATAAAAATTGTATTTATTTAAGGTGTACGACATGATGTTTTGGTGTACATATATAGTAAAACAATTATTATAGCAAAGCTAATTAACACATCATCTCACATAGTTAGTACTTTTTTGGTGGTGAAAGTACATAAAATATACTCTCTTAGCAAAATTCTAGTATTTGATACAGTATTATTAACAATAGTCATCATGCTGTACATTAAATCTCTAGACTTATTCATCTTACATAACAGCAACTTTGTACCCTTTGACCAATATCTCCCCAACTCCCCACTCACCTGGCCACTATAACCCCTAATAACCACTGTTCTCCTCTCTACTTCTATGGTTTGACTTTTTTAGATTCCATATTTAAATGTGATCATGCAGTTGTTGTTTTCTTTCTGTGAATGGTTTGTTTCACTTAACATACTGTATGGACGATGCTTTTAGCATCAAATCTTATTTTTAAGATTTTATTTATTTGAGAGAAAGAGAACATGAGAAGGGGGAGGGACAGAGGGAGAGAAAGAAAGAGAGAATATCAAGTAGACTGTGTGCTAAGCATGGAGCCCCACACTGGGCTCAATCTCACAATAATCATGACCTGAGCTGAAATCAAGAGTCAGATGCTTATGCTGACTGAACCACTCAGGCATCCCTTGGTGTCAAATCCAAAAACTTTTTTGTCTAGTCCTGGGTTCCAAAGACTTTCTCTTGTATTTTATTTTGCCGAGATGTTTTGTAGTTTTATGTTTTTACAATTTAGTCTGTAATTCATTTAGAGTTAAGGTTTATAAGATGTGAAGTTTTCTTCTTCTTTTTTTCTTTTTGCCATTTAGGCACCATTTACTGAAAAGTCTGTCCTTCCTCCATTGGATTGTTTTTGCTCTTTGTCAAAAATTGATTGGGAATATTTGTGTGGATATATTTCTGAATTCTCCATCTTGGTCCATTGATCCATGTGTCTGTCCCTCCATCAGGTCCTGTAGCTATATAGTATGCCTTAACACTGGGAAAAGTGATTCCTCTCACTTTATTCTTTTGAAAAATTGTTTTGGTTAACCTAGAGTCCTTTCCTTTCCATATAAATTTCAGAATAAGATTATTTCTGTATATAAAAACTGGCTGAGATTTTGATAGAAATTTCATCCATAGATGAATGTAAGCAGAACTGACATCTTTATTGTAATGTGTCTTCTCATTCATGAACATGGTATGTTTACCCAAGTATTTAGAACTTCTTTGATTCTTTCTTCAGAATTTTGTACTTTTCATCAGACAGATTCTGTTCATCTTTTGTTAGACTTATGCTTCAGTATATAACTTTTAAATTAATGATGGGTTATGTTCATTAATTTTTAAATAATGAACCAGATTTGCATGCCTTGAATAAATCCTACTTAGTGATGGTATATTATTCTCTTTATACATTGTGAGACTTGATTTGCTAAAAACTTTTTGAGAATTTTTGGGTCTAAATTTATTAAAGATCAATTTTGAGCTGCCTTTCTCTGTGTTTGGTATAGAGATAGTACTAGCCTCAGAAAATGAATTAAGAAGTGAAACTTCCTCTTTTATATTCTGGAAAAGAGTGTGTAAAATTGGCATTAATTCTTCGACTATTAGGTAACATTCTCCAGTAAACCAAAAGGGACTGGAGGGTTGGGTTTTTGTTTTTGTTTTTTAGAGCACTTAAATTAAAATTTCAATTTCTTCAGTAATCGAAGCATTATTGAAGTTATCTATTTCACCTTGACCAAGCTTTGGTAATTTGTGGATTTTGAAGAATTGGTTCATCTCTTCTAAGTCCAATAGTGTGAAGTTGTTTGTAGTATTCTTTTATTCTTTTAATAGCTGCACAATTTGTTGTGGTATCTCCCATGCATTCTGATATTGATATTGATTTTTTTTTTTGCCCGTCTTGTTAGAAGTTTGTCATCTTATTAATTTTTCCCAAAGAAATAGCTTTTCGTTTCATTAATTTTCTCCGTTGTTCTTCAATTTTCAATTTCATATCCCTCTGCTCTTATTTTTATTATTTTCTTTATTCTCTCTGCTTTGGGTTTATTTTTCTCTTCTTTTTCTAGTTTCTTGAGGTGGGAACTTAGATTATTAACTTAGTGTCTTACCTATTTTCTAATGTAAAGATTTTAGTGCTATCAATTTCCCTCTTAACACTGCATTACCTGCATCCTACAAATGTTGTATTTTCATTTTCATTCAGTTCTATGTTTTTTAAGATTTTATTTATTTATTTATTTATTTATTTACTTATTTATTTATTTGCGAGAGAGCACAAACTGGGGGTGGGGAGGAGAAGCAGAGGGAGAGGGAGAAGCAGATTCCCCACTGAGCAGGGAGCCCAACTCAGGGCTCAATCCCAGGACCATTAGATCATGACCTGAGCCAAAGGTAGACCCTTAATTGACAGAGCCACCCAGGTGCCCTCGTTCTACATTTAAATTTTTTTCCTCTGATATTTCTTCTTTAACCTATAAATTAAAATGTATTATTTAATTTCCAAGAGTTTGGAGATTTTCCTATTGTCTTTCTATTACTGTTTTCTAGTTTGATTCCGTTATAGTCAGAGCATTTATGCTGTATGATTTCAGTTTTTAAAAATTTGTTTAAGTTTGTTTAATGACCCAGAATATGGTTAATCTTGGTGAATGTTCCTTGGTCACCTTAAAGATATATTTTGTGGTTGTTAGGTGGAGAGTTCTATAAATGTCCATTAGACCCTTTTGGTTGGTGTTGTTCAATTCTTCTATACATTTTCTGATTTTTTTTGTCTAGTAGTTCTATCAATTGCTGAGAATTATATGTTAAAATTCCCAACTATAATGTGGATTTATCTATTTCTCCTTTTGGTTATATCATTTTTGCTTATATATTTTCAAGCTCTGATATTTGTTGCATATACATTTAGGATTGCTATATCTTCTTGGCAGATCGATCATTTTATCATTATATATTGTCCTTCATTATTTCTTGTGATTTTCTTACTCTGATTTCTAATTTTTTGAGTATTAATATAGTCATTCCTTCTTTTTAAAATTAATGTTTGCATGATGTAACTTTTTCCATCATTTTACTTTCAACCTTCCTGTATCATTATGTTTGAAATGAATTGCTTATAGACAGTACATAGTTGGACCGTAATTTTTTTCTGTTTTGCCAGTCTCTGTCTTATAATTGGTATCTTTACACCACTTACATTTTGAAGTAACCATTGGTGTGTCAAGGCTTAAGTCTGACATTTTATTATGTGCTTTCTGTTTTTTTCCCTCTGTTGCTCATCCTACTGCTTTTTACTACCTTCATGTGGGTTAAGCATTTAAGTGACATTTTTAGAGTTTCAGCTTAATTTACTTATGATGTTTTTTAGTATATTGCTTTGAATATATACACAGTATACATACAAATTATACAATATATAATATATTGTACAGAATGTATAATATACAAATATATGTTTGTGTTTTTTTAAGATTTTATTTATTTATTTAAGAGAGACACAGAGAGCAAGAGAGGCAGAGACAGAGGCAGAGAGAGAAGCAGGCTCCATGCAGGGAGCCTGACATGGGACTTGATCCCAGGTCTCCAGGATCATGCCCTGGGCCGAAGGCAGGCACTAAACCACTGAGCCACCCAGGGATCTCAAATTTGTTTGTGGTTTTTATAGTAACTATTCTAGTTGTTACCATATAATTATGTAATTCATCACAGCCCTCTGGTGTTGATATTTACCACATTGAATGAAGTATAGAAACTATATTTTTCCATTTGGATCCCTTTACTTTTCTACTTTTTCAATATAATTGTCTTAAATATTTCCTCTACATACATTGTGTACCATAATGGATGGTATTATAAATTTTGCTTCAACCATAAAATATAATTAAAAATCATGAGGTGAAGAATAGTTTAATTCTATTTTTATCCATTCCATTGCTCTTTAATTTCTAAACCTTCTGTTATTTTCTTTCTGACAAGAGAACAAACTTTAGCCATTCTTTAGTGGCAATTCTGCTAGCAGCAAATTCTCTTAGTTTTCATTCATCTTAAAATGGCTTTATTTCCCCCCTTTCATTCCTTGAGGATAGTTTCACTGGATATAAAATTTGGGGTTAACAATACTTTATTTTCTTCAGTAGTTGAAAAATGTACCATTTATTTCCTGACACTACGGTTTCAGATGAGAAAGTTGCTGTCATTCAAGGCGATATTCCTTTATAGGTAATGTATCATTTCTCTGGCTGCTTATAATATTTTTTGTCTTTGTTTTTAAAAGTTTAATTATGATGCACCTTGATGTGGATCTTTTTGAGTTTATCCTCTTTGGGATTCACTAAGCTTCATGTAACTATATTTTTATGTCTTTCACCAAATATGAGTTTTCAAATATTATTTCTATGAACACTAGCCCCACACTCTTTTTCCACTTCTGGAACATGGTATGAAAGTTAGATCTTTTGTTATTGTCTCACAGATCCGTGTCCTACAGACCCATGAGACTTTGTTCAATTTTTTCAAAATTAAAAAAAAAATTAGAGGAGTTTTAGGTTCAAAGCAAAACTGAGATGAAGGTACATAGATTTTCCATATGTGCCATGCCCCCACACATGCATAGCCTCTCCCATTATCAACATCCCTCACCAGAGAGGTACATTTGTTATAACTAATGAACCTACAGTGACACATCATTATCACCTAAAGTCCATAGTCATCTTAGGGTTCATTCTTAGTTTTATATATTCTATAGACTTGGACAAATGTATAATGATGTGAATCCTTTGTGCTCTCCATACCCCCAACCTCTGGTAATGACTGATCTTTTACTGTCTACATAAATTTTGCCTTTTCCAGAATGCACATAGCTGGGATCACATAATATGTAAACTTTTCAGATTGACCTCTTTCACTTAATTCTATGCATTTAAGGTTTTTCCATGTCTTTTCATGGCTTCATAGCTCATTTCTTTTTAGTGGTGAATAATATTTCTTTGACTGGTTGTACCACAGTTTATTTATCCATTCCCCACAAAAGGATACCTTGGTTCTTTCCAATTTTTGGCAATTATAAATAAAGCTGCTAGGTTTTTGTGTGAACATAATTTTACAACTTCTTTAGATAAATAACTAGCAGCATGATTGCTGGATTGTATGGGAAGAGTATGTTCAGTTTTGTAAGAAACTGCCAAGATGTCTTCCAAAGTGGTTATACCATTTTGCATTCCCACCAGCAATGAATGAAAATTTCTGTTGCTCCATATCCTCACCATCATTTGATGTTGTTTGGGACACTGATAGGCATGTAGTAGTATCTAATTGTTGTTTTAATTTGCATTAAATGTGAACATATGATGTAGAGCATCTTTTCACATGCTTATTTTCCATATTTAGATCTTCTTTGGTGAGGTGTCTGCTAAATCTTTGGCCTATTTTTTTATCAAGTTATTTATCTTCTTATTGTTGAGTGTTATTTGCATGTTATGGATGAGTTCTTTATCAGATATGTCTTCTATATCTATTTTCAGTCTTTTTTTCTCTCTGCTGTGTAGATTGAGTAGGTTGTATAGTCCTGTCTTCAGGTTCACAATTCTATTCTGTCATCTCCACTCCAATAATGAGAACCATCAAGCAAGATTTTTATTTTGGTTACTGTTTTTTTCTTTTTAGTTCTATAAATACCACTTGGTTCTTTTTATAACTTCTATTTCTTTGTTGAGATTTTCTTTTCTTTTTTTTTAGATTTTATTTATTTATTCATGAGAGACATGGAGAGAGAGAGAGGCAGAGGCACAGGCAGAGGGAGAATGAGGCTCCATGTCGGGAGCCTGACGTGGAACTCGATCCTGGGTCCCCAGGATCAGGCCCTGGGCTGAAGGCGGTGCTAAATCACTGAACCACCTGGGCTGCCCTTGTTGAGATTTTCTATTTTTACTTTTGTTTCAAGAGAATTTGTCATTATTATTGAAGCATTCTTATGAT
This sequence comes from Vulpes lagopus, assembly GCF_018345385.1. Taxonomy (NCBI): domain Eukaryota; kingdom Metazoa; phylum Chordata; class Mammalia; order Carnivora; family Canidae; genus Vulpes; species Vulpes lagopus. The sequence continues at coordinate 12,757,067 of NC_054837.1, read as the reverse complement.
AGCAGCTTTAAAATTGTCAGGCAATTCAAACATCCTCTTCATCTTGTAATTAGCACCTGTTAAGTTTCTTTTCTCATTCAAATTGTAATTTTCCTAGTTCTTGGTAATAGATGATTTTTAAAATTTCATCCTGGACATTTTGGTAATTGCATCAGGAGGCTCTTGATCCTGCTGAAATCTTGTATTTTTGGCAATCACCCTGTTGAGGTGTAGGTTCTGGCCTGTTTCCTTGGGCTTGAGTTCCAGTGGCAGCTTAATTCTCTGAACTCTTGCAAAGCTATTATCTGCTTCATTCTTCTGGTGATGCTGAGGCTCCTGCTCAATCTCTATCGGTGCCATGTGCTGGGGAAAAATGCTATTCTGGGTTATCTGCTCTCATTGAGGACATTCTCGTAGCAGTGGGGATGAGCAGATGCCACTGGGTCCAGATCCCCCTATGCCATGGCGTGGGAAGCAAGGAAACACAATATTTTGTTGCTGCTCGCTGCTGTCACTATGGATAGGTGAGACCACCTGCCAGTGCCCTGGTTGTGGAATGGAAGTTATTATGGCCCAGGACTTTGCTCCTGCCACTACTACTAGCAACTCTAGGAGTCCATATGGGCTCCCAGTTGTGAAGTGAGTCAATTCATGTTTTAACTCAACAAAATGCATTACCTCTTTTAACTCATCCTAAGAAACAAAGGCCATGGTGATATCATGCATTTGGAGGGCCAGTTTTAAATTTTCCTATAAGATACATGTAATGGTTGATAGGAAAAAAAAGTGTTTATCTTTGTACCATTCAAAATCACTTCATAGACATCGAAGGCCACTTTAGGGAATGAGCCCTACAGCACACTGACACACTGAGCCTTTGTCTGCTCTGCTTGACAGTATGGTAAATAGAAATAATGTCCCAAATGACCCAAGGCTAGTTTGTGCTGAGAATACTCTAGAATGGGTCTTGGACATTGTCACCTCACCACATTACAGGCCAAAACCATGATCTGGTTGAAATTCTGAAAACGGCTTGGTTCACATCAGTAGTGTGTGGAAGCTGCATGTCTCTCACCTCGAGTAGCAAGCCAAATACTCACATTTTTCCACATTTACCCATTTACATGCTAATCCACTTATATGACTGCCTGCTCCCATGTCTGTTTATTTACAAACTTTCTGCCCACACAATTACATGCTTCCGTCCTGACCTAGTTGCTCAATTACATTCTTATGCACTTACCAGCTCACATGTTTACCTCCTTACATGCCCAACACTTATCTCCTTGCACATGGACCTTTTACATGCTTGCACTCTCATGTGCTAATGCAATTACATATTTACTTGCTGATCTGCTTGCCCTCTTCCAGGGTTACCCTTTTACCTGCTTAGTCCCTTATGCCATTACACACTTATATGATTGCCAGCTTACACAATTTCATGCTCATCACCCACTTGTACAGCTCCAGATCCACATCTGGTGTGGTCTCAGTGGCCCAAATACCCAGTTAAAAAGGAAAGGAGGTTGGATTTCAGAGAAGGAAGGTTCTTAGTCACACTCCCAGCAGTCATCCCTGGCGCTGGCCTCATACCAGCCCGTTCTTGCAAGAGCCCCTGTCCACACCTCTGGCAGTTGCCAACATATTTCCTGTGGTCTGAATATTTTTGTGAGATTTTTTCCCCTCATAGCCATGTGTGTCCGTTGGAAGAAAGAAAAACAACCAACGTTTGGGACACTTGCTCATTCAGAGCTTTGTGTGTAGCACCCTGTGTCCATTCTCCTGCCCGGTCTTTTGGCAACTGGCCTGCTTGGCTTCATGTGGCTCCCTCTGGTGTGAGTCAGAACTGACTTTCAAATCAGGGGACATTAGCTTCATGGGTGGTGTACGCAGGGATTCTCTAGAGCAGAACACCCTGAGTGTGGCTGGTGGAAGAGAAAGAGAACTGGATCGGGGGTCAGTGTCCAGATGGGCCTCTTCTAAGCTGTGTACTTTGGGAGAGTCACTTATCCCCTCTGAGCCTCCGTTTCTTCATACAAGAGAAGGAATAACTGGAGACACAGAGAGGTAGAGACTGGGTCTTTCTGCCTTTCTCTTCTACCCCTGGGCCCTGGTATACAATAAACCAGTGAATGCTTTCCAACTGGAATAAGACTTGCCCAGACATTCATACGCCACCAAGCACCAGAAAAGTGACAGGAAAGCCATGGAGCACTATTCTCAAAGTGAGGTCCCCCTCCAACTGTTTCAGAATCATTACAACACTGTGTTAAATACAGATTCCTGGGCCCTACCACCTCTGGGGATAGGACCCAGGAGTTAGCAATTTAACAACTTTAATAGAGAGAATCACATGCATAGTGTATGGGAAACAATTTCTGCTTCTTCCTTTTCTCCACAGAATGGATTCTTATCCATCCTTCAAATGAGCTCCAATGTTACCTCCACCATGAAGCCTGCCTAGACTCACCTCAGACAGAATTAATTGTATCATCCTCTGTGAGCTCACTATTTTCTTCACATTTGTGTCCCTAGTACCTAGCCCAGGAGCACATGGCAAGGGTCATAATTAAAAATAGCCTCCCTCCCCTGGCCCATGAGGCCCTCAATGATATGATCCTTCCCTTTTCTACCTGCCTTCCATGCCCCCTCAGCTCACCTCTCCTGCCTCTGCCCTGATCCTCAATGTTCCTAGCACACTGACCTTTATTATGTACCTTAATCAAGCCAAGTTTTGTTCACCTCTCAGCCTTTGTTTTCAGTGCTTCCTCTGACCAAAGCATTCTTCCTTCAGATCTTTGCATGACTGGCTCCTTCCTGCTGGACATTCCTGTTCTAGATCAAATATCATCCTCTCAGAGACACCTTTTCTGCTCATCCAACTCATCACCCCATTTTCGCTTTAGCACACATTTCTTTAAAAAAGAAATGTTTGTTGTCTGTCCCTCCCCAGGGAACATAAACTCATGAAATGAGAGATCTTTATAACTTTAGCTCAATAATTCTTAACCAGGGTTGATTTTTACTCCCCAAGTTCGGTTTGGAAACATTTGAAGACATTTGGAACTGTCACACTGGGCAGGAGCTACTGGCATCTAGCGAGTAGATACCAGGAATGCTGCTAAACATTCTGCAAGGCACAAGAGCCCCAAACAACAATAGCGCCAGGGTGGAGAGATCCTTGTCTAGCTCATCTCTGATGCCCCAGTGCCTGGACCAGTGCCTGGCAAATCTTATGCAGTTCAAACATTTTTGTGGCATGAACAAAATGAAATGTTTGAATTAAATGTTGGATTTAATTTTAAAGCTCCAAAGGTCCTTAGAGAGCAATTAAACCACAAGTTTTCACACTCCACTTTTGGAAGCCTCAGGCTATGGAGCAGAGTTTCAGGAATTCTGTATACCGTGAAGAATTTCCAGCTAAATGCTGACGATGTACATTTTGTGACTTTGGTCTGTTCTATGCATTGGGGTCCTGAGTGACAAGTTCTACTCAAAAAAATTGTTCCAGACCAGCCCCCTTATTTCACCAAGCTGGAAGCCAGGATCCAAAGAAGCTGATATAGTCCCTCAATATTACACAGAGAGCCAGGCCTGGGTCTCCTGAGTGGCAAGGGGAACATTCTAGAAAAAAAAAAAGAAAGTAAGCTAAAGTTGTCCCCTGTTATCCCATCTGTGTAACTGATTTGTCAATAACCCTTTCTCTCATGTTCATTATAGGAAATGTACTAAGTAATGAAACGTACTTAGTAATGAAAACCCAAATGACATTAGCACTGGCTGGCCTTGGCCACACACTGGCCATAGCTCTGTGATTCGCCAAAGACACAATTTAGGAGCAAGATGACATGATGTTAGCAGGTACCGGCATCAGAGCCATATTGGGTGGGTTTTCATCCTGGCTCTGCCTCCAGCCAATTGTGTGGCCTTGGAAAAGCCATTTACCCCTTTGAGCTGTAGTTTCCTCCTGATGACCTACAAAATAGAGATCATGATAGTACCTCCCTTATAGGATTGTAATTCAGATTTAAAAAGTTAATATGTGAGGGGCACCTGGGTGGCTCAGTGGTTGGATGTCTTCCTTTGGCTCAGGTAGTGATCCCGGGGCCCTGGGATTAAGTCCTGCAACAGGCTGCTTCTCCCTCTGCCTATGTCTCTGCCTGTCTCTGTGTCTCTCATGAGTAAATAAATGAAATCTTTTTAAAAAATAAAAAATTAATATGTGAAACATGTTTGGAACGGCATCTAGCACATAGTCACTGCTATATGTCAGGTGGATGACCAACTCAACCCAGCTTGCCTAGGATTTTTCTGGTGTTAGCACTAAGAGCTCTGTGTCCCAAAAAACCACTAAGCAAAGCAGAACTGCTGGTTTTCCCAGGTGCACATGTGTGTTTGATTTTTTTTTAATTGTCTACATTGATATTCAGTAACCGCCTTTGCTAATGTCATTTGGCTTTTCATTACTAAGTACGTTTCATTACTTAGTACATTTCCTATAATGAACATGAGAGAAAGGGTTATTGACAAATCAATTACACAGATGGGATAACAGGGGACAACTCTAGCTTACTTTTTTTTTTTTCTAGAGTGTTCCCCTTGCCACACATATGGTAATACGTTAGTGACTTTTGCATTGATTTGTAGGAGCGATTTTCCTGGGTAGTATTTTTTTTTGACACTTTAATATTATCTCCTTTCCCCCCCACAAGTTTTATGGAGATGTAATTGACATACAGCACTGTGTAAATTTAAGCTGTACAGCATGATGATTTGACTTAACCTACTTTCGAATAACGAAGCAAATGAACCTCCTGGTCTTTTTCTATCAAGTCATGCAAGGAGACCCGAGACCCACAGCACTTCTACTTAGAAAATACTTGTATAGCCATGGGTTTGTTACTGGATGTCCTCGAACAAGAGAACTTTGTTTCTTTTTTTTTCAAAAGTCAGTATTTCCAACAGTTTACTGCTTCAAACTAAATTTTCCCAAGTAACACAGAATCTTGGAACTAGAAAGAAGTTTATATTTAGTTACAACTGTGCTATTTCCCAGATGGGAAAATTGAGTCCAGAGAAGCCTGCCCCCTTTTCTGAGGTCCCACGCCAGTAAAGAATGACCTTGGAAAAAAAAAAAAAAAGAATGACCTTGGAGCTCAGACCCAGGGTTCTTACTCCCGGGCCAGGGTGCTTTCAGAGTTTCTCAAACTGGGTTCCACACCCAGTGGCAAGTTTCACAGAGAAATGAGTGGCAAGGGAGTGAGAGGGAACCTGTGCCTGTTGGCAACCTCACTCCTCCCCCTTATGTCACAGAAACTCCACTTTTACCATTTGTATATTGAGCTTCAGCTTAAATGGCCTCTGCAAAAGGGTTCATGTGCTGAAAAAATATGTTTTTGAAAGCCACTCAATTATATCATAAGATTGACATATTTTCTTCCCTGGAAAATTTGCTCCCATGGAGAAAACTTAACTACTTCTTTGAATCACATTTTTCCTTCTCTAATAGATTTTACATGGTTGGAAAAATGGATGCTTGGCCCCTTAAAAGCCAGCAGTTAAAATGAAAGGCTCATTCACTCACAGGAACAAGCTGAGCTGGGTGAGTCAGGTCATTGGTAACAACTAGCCCAAATGTATAATCTCATGTCTATCACTTAGGAAAATGTTGCCATTAGAGAGCACTTGATAGACCTTTCAAGTGAGGGTCCAGGAAGACCCTAAAGAGGACATTCCCCAGGAAGCAGGATGGAGGGGGACAGATTGCAGTGAGCCCATTTCGATCCCAGGCCCAGGATGCTGGACAGGGGCAGGAATTGGTTCTGGTGAGCTGTGCTTCTCCCCACCCCCTCCAATATTATTTTAAGCTGAAATAGACAAAATCCAAAGCTAGGAAAACATCCTGGGTTGACCCTCAAAGTAGGAAAAAGACAACAAGAAATGGCAAAGTGCACAACCTTTGTCCAGAGCGATTCTGGCTTAAAGGAAGGGGGAGGAGGCGTCAGCTGATTCCCTGTAGCAGAGGTGAAAGCTCATACTTGATACTCAGCAGATCTGGGTTTGAATTCTGACACAGCCACTCACCAGTTGTGCAACCTCAGGAGAGTTATCTCACCTCTCTGAGCATCCTTTCCTCATTGGTAAAATGTAGATTGTAATAGTACCTACCTTTTAGGGCCAATGAAAGATTAGGAAAAGGGGAAGGCTCTTCTCCTTACAATGTTTCTGTGCCAAGGAAATAGTCATAGCCACTGTTTATTAATCACCTACTAAGTGCAGGTGTATGGATGCCAGAGTCTGAGCCCCTCACCACTGAGCTGTTTGGCCTCTGGCAACTGGGATTCTACGTGATACTGGGGTAGTTCACAGTAGGGCTGTCACCATTCTGAATTTGGAGCCAAAATAGTCTGTACTCAAAGAAAATCCTGGGAGACTCAGAGTTCACCAGTCTTTGCCATGGGTTACTGTGTTTGGCCGGCCCTCCCCACACAGTAAGGGCTCAAGAAATATTTGTTGAATGAGTGACTCAGTGATGGAAGAAATTAATGAATCACTGAATATTGATGAATGTCTCCTACTGGAGAAGGGAGATTTAAAAAAAAACAACTCAGGAATTCATGAACATAATACGAATGAAATAAGCCAGATACAAGAGAATGTTCTGTGTAATAACATTTGCATGAAGTTCTAGAATGCACAAGATAATTCTGTGGTGATAGGAGTCAGAACCATGGTTACCTGGAGGCTGGAAGGAAGAGAGCTAGGAAATGGCCGAGCTGAGGTTTGAACTAGGGGCCCCTGCCAGCTAAGCCCATGTTCTCAACTCTTTAGCCAAACTGCTGCTTGGAAGCCACATAGCCCAGTTTCCCATCAGATTTTGAAAATACCTTTATAGCCCCTCCCAAATGGCTGGCCAGGCTTCACTTACATACCTTCAGTGACAAAGAGTTCATTACCTATAGGCTTGCAGAGGAGAAGCTTGGGAGGAAGGGTTCTAGTGCCTATACCAGCCTCTGCTTTCTCCTGCTTGACCTCAGCTATCTTGTAAGTGCCCCAGCCTGGAGACTTCTATCCAGGCCTTTCTCCTACCTGTCCAGTCCCTCAAGCTCAATGGGCAGAGTGGGAGTCATGGTGATATCTTTGTAGTGGATTCTCTCTCTCACTATTCTCTGTTCCTTTGAAGAGAAGGCAAGAGTATCATGGAGGATGATTTGGCAACAATCTAACAAATGTAAAATGTACATACTCTATGACCAAGCCATTTCTCTTCTAGCACACACACCCAAAGATGGATAGGTGAAGAATCTCAGACCAGCGGGCTTGTGAGAATAAAACCTTGAAAACAGGGCAGCCCCGGTAGCGCAGCAGTTTAGCGCCGCCTTCAGCCTGGGGTGTAAACCTAGAGACCCAGGATCGAGTCCCACATCGGCTCCCTGTGTGGGGCCTGCTTCTCCCTCTGCCTGTGTCTCTGCCTCTCTCTCTCTCTCTCTCTGTCTCTCATAAAGAAATTAAAAATCTATAAAAAAAATAAATAAAACCTTGAAAACAATCTAAATGACCATTGACAGAGGACAGGTGACATCAGAGTTCATTTTTCCAGTGGAGGACACCATAGTAGTTTAAAAGGTTGGGATTGAGGTTATCTGCCCGAGAGAAATGAGAACACATGCCCACACAAACTTGTATGCAAACACTTATAGCAATATCATTTCTAATAGCCCCAAACTGAATATGCTCCTAGAGTCCATCAACTGGCAAACAAACAAAATGTAGCATATCTAGACACCGGCATATTCGCAAGAGAGAGGATGATACACATACAGCATGGATGAACCTCCAAATCATTATGCTAAGCAAAGAAGTCAAATGCAAAAGAGCATATTGTAATTATTCCATTTATGTGAAATGTCCAGAAGAAGAAAATCTATGGAGACAGATCAGTGGTTGCCTGTGGTTGAGGGATGTTGGCAAATGGGCCCAAGGGCACTTGTGGGGCAGGGCAGGGTGTGGAAATGTTTTAACCCCTTAACCAAACTGCTCTTTGGAAGCCACACAGCCCAGTTTCCCATCAGATTTTGAGAGTTCCTTTACAGCCCCTGACAAATGACTGGCCAGGCTCCACTTGTATACCTCCAGTGACAAAGAGCTCATTGTCAAATGGCATGGCCCTCTACACATTTGCCAAAGTCATTGAGCTATACCCTCAGAACAGGTGAATTTTATAGTATATAAATCATACCTCAAACTGTTTTTTAAAAAAGAGGTTGAGGGGATCCCTGGGTGGCGCAGCGGTTTGGCGCCTGCCTTTGGCCCAGGGCGCGATCCTGGAGACCCGGGATCGAGTCCCGCGTCGGGCTCCCGGTGCATGGAGCCTGCTTCTCCCTCTGCCTGTGTCTCTGCCTCTCTCTCACTGTGTGCCTATCATAAATAAATAAAATAAAAATTAAAAAAAAAAAAAAAGAGGTTGAGGGGCACCTGGGTGGCTCAATGAATTGAGCGTCTGCCATCAGGTCAGGTCATGATCCTGGAGTCCCAGGATCAAACCACACATCAAGCTCCCCACTTAGTGGGGAGTCTGCTTCTCCTTCTGACCCACCCTCCTCTCATGCTCCCTCTCTCTCACTCAGTCTCCCTCAAATAAATAAAATCTTAAAAATAAATAAATAAAGAGGTTGATACAGCAAGAAGAATATAAGACATTACATAAAAAAGAGTGAGATGCCAACTATACAATTCTCATGTATGTAAGAAACAAATGCCATTAAAACCTTCCCTTATTAACACAAATACACGTATAAATAAAGGCAGAGAATCCTGTCTTCAAAGCACCATTCCAAACTTTTGACAATAGATATTTCTGGGGAGGAATGTAGGAATAGGGAGCAGATGAGGGGGACTTTCATTTCACCGTGGAAACTGATTCCTTGAGTAATTGTTTTAATTTTAAAAACCAAGTAAGCTATCAAGAAAGAAAAGAAGCAAAAAAGCCTAGAGTTGCAGTCCATCCTCCAGCCCTTTTACAATTATTGGGCCCACAGATTTACAAAATTGGTATTTGTAAGTAGTAAATTGGGTGTGTCTAAATGTAAGAAGAACTTCAGGAATGATTAGTCCAGTTCCTTTGCTCTGTAGGTTGGAGAAACTGAGGCCCAAGGAGAGACTGGGGCCTGTCCCACGCCAGAGTTCTTTGGGCTTGGGCCCGGGCTGAAGTCCAGGCCCCGGACGAAGCTCCCAGCTCTCCCCACCACACTGTACTCTGCGCAAATTGTTTCGTGTCTCCGGGAAGGGGGAGTTTATAAATTTGGCCACATTTTGGAACAACAGAGCCATAAATGGACATGCCCGCAGAAGGCTGGGAGGTACCTGACCTTTGAGGCTGGGGGTGGGGAGTGGAAGAGAGAACGGAGCTGGCAGCCTCAGCCAGATACTCGCATCCCGGGGAAAAGAAAACTGGAGAGAGGAGCTAGTCCAGAGGGAGGCTGCAGAAGAAGCGAGGAAACACGGAGGGCCACATGGACCTGGTTCGGATGCCCCCTCTGCCGCTGTCTGCCTGCCTTCAGCTCTCTGAACCTCGGTGGTCACCAAACCCGGCAAATGATGAGAACGTTTGGAAAGGTTGTAAAAATGCAGGTGACCAGGCCCCAACTCCAACTAACAGAGAATCAGACCCTTCCAGGATGGGTCCCAGGTGACTGTACTTTCCAGAAGCGTCTCATAATAGTCTGCATCACTGGAGAACTGAAACTCTGGAGCCGGTGACATCCAGGATCTTGAAACAGGCTTCTCAGCGTCATTATTTTTATTAGACTCTGTTGCCTCTTGATGAAAATCCAGAGTGCTTAGCACAGCACTCAAGGATTCCGGATGACAAAACAGCTTCACCCCCAGCCCACCTCAGCCCTTCACATTCATCGCTCCACTGCTTCAGCAAACAAGGCGGAGTGTCCCCACCTTGTGGAGTGCCCCCGATGAAACCGGGTCTCTGCCTTTCCTGGAGTCCAAAGTGGGAATAAATTAAATTCTGCCCTCCATGGCTGTCTTCCATTTCTCTTTTATTTTGTTTTAAGATTTAATTTATTTACTCACGAGAGACACACAGAGAGAGGCAGAGACACAGGCAGAGGGAGAAGAATACTCCCTGTAGAGAGCTGGATGCAAGACTCGATCCCAGGACCCCAGGATCACAACCTGAGCCAAAGGCAGATGCTCAACTGCTGAGCCACCCAGCTCTCTTCCTTTCCCAAACACATTTAGGTTCACATTTTCCAAGCCAGACAGTTCCTTCAAGTTGGACAGTCCTCCAGCCCATCTGGTTTCTCTTTTGATGAAAAACCCACCTTAAATCCCCTCTTCCATGACACTTCCTTATTGTTCTCTGCACCCCTCAACCAAATCCCTACCTATTCAGGGCTCTACTCTCCAAATGAATGAGTGAATGAGGGATATTCTTGATTGATTTACCTACTGGCCCTGGCATACTCTTTGTAACCAATACTAATGTTTGTTGCAAGTCAATCAACACTGAATTCTCTGAGTCAACTCTGATCTAAATGCAACTACCACTGGAAAACATTCAGTCAGTCAACAAACATATACTGAGCACCTACTATGCACTGGGCATATGTAAACCAGCCAGATGACTCCTGATAGGGTTAAGTGCAATGATGAATGTTTTGAGAGAGAACAGTTGAGAGGTGCTGTTTCAGAGAGAGTGGTCAGGAAGCCCCTTAGAGGCATTTGAGCTGAGACAGAGCTGGCCTGCAGCCCTAGAAGGGGTGGCTGGACTTGGGTTTGAGAAGAGCTCTTGGGTTTCTAGGTGGTAAGTGGAGGTGTGCTGGGGACAGTGGCCAAAGCCAAGTAATATAATTAACAGTGGTGTGGAGAGGTGGGGCCCAGCCACATAAAGACAGATGCCACAGGGGCCTGCAGCTTGGGTGGGACAGCTGATCTTCCAAACCTTAGATTCTTTGATTCTCTGAGCCTTATCTATATTTTAAACTCACACACACACACAACACACACACAATTAAAGAAAACAAAATCCCTCAGAGCCTCAGAAGTTGGCTAAAGCCCATAGGATTATTTGTTTTTTTTTTTTAAATATATTTTCCCACTGAATCTTCAGTTTTGTGTTTCCAGCAGCTGGCATCCACCCAAAGGGACAAGTTAGTTGAGACAAACAGGCTTCCGTCTCTCTGTCATTGTCCTCTGGATCGCAGCTCGCGGCTGCTAAGAGGGTCATTTCCTGAGGCCTCAGCAGGGCTAGGAGGGCGAGGTGTGGGGGCCAGGCCTTCCCACGGATGCAGCTGGGTCAGCTGCATTTCCCGAGAGGACACTGCTCTGGGGGAGGGGGTGGGGGCAGGGCAGGCAAAAAGCAGCCCAGGAGGTCAGGCAAGCAGCTCTGGCCCAACACTTCATTACTTAAATCAGTTACTTGAGGTTTAACAAAACAATGTGGTGAGGTTCCCAGGCTAGCCCATAAGACCAGCCTGTAGCTCTGGTATTAGAGTCATTCCTGTAGGAAGAGAGGGACTCAGCCCAAGAGAAGGTCTGGGCCTCCTGATTTTCAAGACTCACCAAATTCAGGCCAGGTGACCTGGGAATGATCCTTTTAGGGGGATGGCTGGGCTGTGACTGGAACACAGAAGAGCCCTTCAGAGGGCCCTGACTCCAGAACAGAGGACCCCAGGCATGGGGCTCACTGAACTCCACGACTATCCAAGCCACACACAGATTCTGAGCTTCTGGGTTCAGCCCCTCCTGGTTACAATCTGGTTTCTTAAGCTGATGCTTTGCCTTAGGGAGACAGGAGAGGGTGCCAAGGCTGTGTCTGGCCCAAACCCATCAAATACCTGCTACAAACCCATGAATCTTGTATCAGGATCATGCACCTTTCTCTCATACCACTATCCCCTTGCTCATTACCTTCAGTCACACCAACTTGCTTTGGGTTCCTCTTTCCTGCCCCATAGCCTTTGTCCATGCTGTTCTCTCTACCTGGAGCAAGAGGCAAAGTGCTTCCTAGATCTTCTTGTTCCTTCCTAGAGATAACTCCAGCTAGCAAAGTGATTTCTGTGCTAATTTGCATGACACTGTCTTCCACCAAAGCACCATTAAAGACATTCCACCATCAGCCCCTAAATAAGCCATGGAAAGGGAAAATAGGAAAATGCACAGTATGTGGCAGGTCTTGTTTTGTTGTTTGTTTTTGCCCAAGTCTGGAGGAGCCACACAGCCATTCTGCTCACATTTCACTCTCTGGTATCAGCACATGGCTCTTCCTAACTATAAGGGAGGCTGGGCAATGTGGTCTAGCTGAGTGTCAAAGAGGAAGATGTGGATATTCTAGCTGACTGTCACAGAAACGGGGCTCCCCAACACAAGAAGAAAGCAGGGATGGAGGCCCAGACAGGAAAAAGCCCCTGCTGTTGCAGTAAACACACCCTTCACATCCTCCCCCAGAGAGGGGGAGTCCTGTCTCCTGGGCCCACGTCCACCTTTTCCTGTGAATGTAAAACCAATTAGTGGTCAACTGGAACAGACACCACCCATATCCCACTGCAATCACCTCTACCCACCAAAAGCTGCTCACTGTCAATCCTATAACTCTGCCTGACAGCATTATTCATTCTGGCCTCAGGAGCTCTCATGACTACATGCGGGTAAGCTGGAAGTGCCAAGAACTGGCAGCCCTTGACCATTGAAGGGTGGAAAATTGGTGGGTAGACACCCCAGCTCCCTAAATCTTTGGTTGGGATGACTGAGGTATGCCCAACACCGTCTCTGAGAGGTCCCTAGTGGGGCTGAGCTCTAGTTATCCACCCCAGTGACTACCTTGATAATGCTTCCCTTCTTGGCAAACTTCCATTCCCTGTCTCACTTCCTTACTCTCCCACAGGGATTCATTTCCCAGATAGACTAGTGACACTTAAATATTTGTCCCAGGGTCTGCTTCTGGGAGGACTCAAACCAAGGTAGCCCCCCAAGCATAGGAACAATGACCCATACGGTCCTCTGCTACCACATCCAGCTTCATGGGTGCACAGTCATCATTTTAAAGTACTTTTAGAAACACACAAAACATGTGTCAATGGATTGGTCATCTTGGCCAGGGCATCGAGGCCAGGGAGAGGGCCTCATGCACTTGAAAATAAGCCTCGGAGGATTTATCTGCTCATTCTGTTTCTTTCCCACACACAGGAAATCCTGGGCAGGCAGAGCTTCCTGACCTGAGGGGTGGGGGTGGGGGTGAGGGAGCTTGAAGACCCTCTTCCTCATGAGATAAAATGTTCGGGTGGTTTGAGGGAACTGATGTTACCTTCCTCACTGCCTGGAGAAAGGAAATGTTCAGAGTTCTGGGTTCTAGTCCTCACTCTGCCACTAGTTTATCGTGTCACTCCCACTGTTCCTAGGCCATAGATGCCCATCTACACAAGTGGAATAACTGCGCATCAGGATATCTTAGAAATGCCAACATTATGCATCTCCTCTGAACTCAGATCCAGGCCCAGCACAGTATTTAACTTGTGAAAACTTTCTTAAGAGAGTCAGGAAGTTAAAGCATACAAGTATTTGGGGTATTTTGGAAACCAGTATTAGCAACAATTAAGAAGAGTTAGAGTGATTTGTCCTGTAGCTGGAATTTTCCATGGAAAAATACTTTGAAATATATATTTTCTTAATAAATTGGCATTCCCTAGCAACTTTACTCTTTTCCTTTTTCCAGGCTTGCTCTGGTCTCTACAGCCCAAGTTGCTTGGCCAATCAGATCATGTTGCTCTCTCTCTTAATGTTCACTTATGGATACCCAGTGTCATGCACAGCCTCCCACAGTGCATTGTACAATAGCAAATGATTGATTATTGAATTGAATTTTATTTCTAAGCTCCTGTGCCTGGGAAGATACCTTAGGATTGGCTTGTTAGAATTGTGTCTAAAGTAAAAGTTAAAAGGCTATGAGTGAAGACCAGGACCCACTTACCTAAGGGTAAGGTGGTTGGTATGGACACTGTGATATTGGTTTTGGTGTTCAGTTGGGTTTTTAGCTTCATTTCAGATTGTAGATAAGTAAGTCATCACACAAGTTACTCCCAGTAAAGTGAGGTGCTATTGTGCATGCTGATTATTTTGGTTAGGAATGCATTAAGCTGCAAGTTGCAGAATACAGTAGCTTAAACCATAAGCACATTGATTGTTTGCTTGCCTGCATATCCAAATGCAGGTGGTCATGGAATCATTCCACCGGCTTAATGATGTTTTAAAGTGTGGGGCACCTGGGTAGCTCAGTCAGTTGAACAGCCAACTCTTGATTTCTGCTCAGGGTCTTAAGACCAAGCCTTAAGTTGGGCCCAGTAAGCATAGAATCTGCTTAGGTTTCTCTCCCTCTATTCCTCTCCCCACTCATGGGCATGCACTCTCTCACTCCAAAATAAATAAATACATTTTTTTAAAAAAATAAATAAATAAAAATAGGGGCATCTAGGTGGCTCTGTCAGTTGAGTGTCTGCCTTCAGCTCAGGTCAAGATCCTACGATCCTGGGCAGGCTCCCACACTAGGCTCCCCGCTCAGCAGGGTGTCTGCTTCTCCCTCTCCATCTACCCCTCCTCCCTGCTCATGCTCTCTCTTGCTTGTTTTCTCTCTCTCTCTCTCTCTCAAGTAAACAAATAAAATATTTAAAAATAAATAAAAATAAAAGGCACAAGTGCTTTTTACTTTTTCACTCCCGTATCCTTATTTTTAGTGCTTCCTGGTCCCCCAACGGCTGTCATTTCTCTAAGTATCATCCTTGTTCAAGGAGGGTGATACCCCTCAGCTCGCCTCTCCCTTCTGATTCTTTTATGAGGAAAGCTTCCTAGAAGCACCCCAGCATACTTTCCCTTATGTTGTACAAGTCAGAACACAGTCACATGACCATTCATGTTAGTTACCCATTGTTGGGAAACAAATTACCCAAAACCTAGTTGCTTAAGACTATAAACATTTTACTGTCTCTCAGTTTCTGTGGGTCAGCTAGGGATGGCGAAGTTATGTGGCTCTGGATCAGGATCTCTCAGGGGTGATTTGTGTCTGAATCCTAATTTATCAAGATGACTACATGACAACACGGAAAGTTCAATGCCACTGAAGGCAATGTTGAACATTACTCATAGTTCTCCTAGAAACAAGAGGCACAGCGTACCATGCAGGGCCATAGATAGGAGAAAGCATCAGTGTCAGCCAGGAGTCAGAAAGGATCAAAAGAAGGCCAAGGCCACAACCTCCATTGGGGTTTCTGTGGGAAAAGCAAGGCAGGGCAGGGCAATGTTTGCATAGTTTGGATAATTTCAGTGGACTTTGGGGCAGAGGGGCTGTCCCTAGTTGTCTAGTACCTGGCCCTAGGATGATCTAGGTCAGGGGAAATATTGGCTTGGTGTGTGAGTTAGATAAGCAGGTGGCTGGGGGTGTAGACTCAGGATTAGTTGATTTATGTATGAAAGGTGGGCTCACCAACAGGCTGTTTACTGTCTCCAGGAATCAGCCAGCCCTAACTGGGAGGGGCAGTCTTTTCCCAGCCAGCAAGACTCTCCAAAGATGCTTAAAAATCATAAAATATATAAAATTTAAAATATGATTAATACAGGGGCTCTTGGCTGGCTCAGTCAATAGAGCATGCAACTCTTAAGTTCAAGCCCCGCATTGAGTGTAGAGATTAGTTAAAAGTAAAATCGTTTTTTAAAAAAGATTTATTTATTTATTTATTTATTTATTTATTTATTTATTTATTCATGAGAGACACACGGAGAGAGGCAGAGACACAGGCAGAGGGAGAAGCAGGCTCTCTGTGGAGAACCTGATGCGGGACTTGATCCCAGGACCCTGAGATCATGGCCTGAGCTGAAGGCAGATGCTCAACCACTGAGCCACCCAGGTATCCCTTAAAAGTAAAGTCTTAAAAATAAATAAAAAAGTAAACAAAATAAAATCTTTAAAAATATACTTAACAGAAAGATATCTCTGGCTTATGTTGCAGTCAAAATGTCGGCCCATACTGCAATCATCCAAAGGCCTGACTGGGGCTGAAGTCACTTTCAAGGTGTCTCACTCACATGCCTGGCATGTTGGTGCTGGCTACTAGTGGGAGGACTTAGTTCCTCCCATGCGGGCCTCTCCACAGGGCTGTTGAGTGTCCTCATAATATGGCCGCTAGTTTCTCCACAGAGTGAGTAACCCAGAACAGCAGGCCAGAAGCAACAATGGTTTCTATGACCTACTCTCAGAAGTCACTCTTTGAAATGAGTCATTAAGTCACCAAGTCTAGTCAGTAGTCAAGGTTGTGGGGATGAGTCTCCACCTTTTCAAAGGGAGAGTGTCAAAAAATTTACAGACATATTTTACAGCCACCAGATCATTCCTGACTGCAAGGGAGTCTGGGAAGGCAAAGGAGAATAGGATTGTCATGACTACCTTAGACTAATCATGATTGACTCATCACCTGGGACACAATGCCACTCCAGACAAAGTCAGGGTTCAGTTAATGAGGAAGGAGAGGGTAGACTGATGGGGAGGCACTGTATCTGCCACAATGATGATGAGAAGATGAAGAGGATTAAGATTGCCAGATGCCCCGATATTGCATGAGACATATCTATACTAAAACATTTTTTGTTTTTTAGGAGCGCCTGGATGGCTCAGTTAAGCGTCTGCCTTCCACTTGGGTCATGATCCCAGGGTCCTGGGATGGAGCCTCATGCTTCTCCCTCTCCCTCCTCCCTGCTCATGCTCTCTCTCTCTCTCTCTCTCTCTCTCTCTCAAACAAATAAAATCTTTTTAAAAATTAAAGCATTTTTTGTTGTTTATCTGAAAGTCAAATTTAATGAGGTGTCTCCTCTTTTCATTTGCTAAAAATTTAGCACCTCTTGGTAGGAAATAAGTCTTTCTTTTTTAAGATTTATTTATTTATTTATTCATGATAGACACAGAGAGAGAGAGAGAGGCAGAGACACAGGCAGAGGGAGAAGCAGGCTCCATGCCGGGAGCCCGACGTGGGACTCGATCCCGGGACTCCAGAATCGCACCCTGGGCCAAAGGCAGGTGCTAAACCGCTGAGCCACCCAGGGATCCCCAGAAATAAGTCTTCAATCGTCACAGGAGGCCAGTTAGGGGGTGGCACTTCTTACAAAGAGAGTGATAAAGGAAGCCTGGGATTGCCTAGGGTAGCTTCCTTTGTTGGAGGAAAGGGTATCAGGGGAGTGAGGTTGAGGTCTCCTGTGGTCCCAATCTCTCTCCTTTGCCCCCAGGCCATCTCCACATTCACCACCACCACCACCAACAACAACAACAGCATTACCTCCACTCTGATCTCAAAAGACATCCAGGAAGGTCTCTAGCTAGAGGCATCTCTCTTCCCAACACCTAGAAAAACCAACTCACAAAACCAAAGTGGGGGCTGAAGGTAGTGTTGCAAAATGCCATATGAGTGTTGTGGGAACTCAGAGCCTTGCTGTGTGACCTCAGGCAAGGCCCTCCCCTCTTTGGGCTTCCTTTTCCTTGACTTTATAATGAGGGTTGGTCTAAATCATCTCCAAGGGCCTTTTTACTTAGCCTACGTGTCTTCCTCCCAAAAGGAAAAACTAGAGGGAACAAAAAGACATGGGTGGTTTCCCTCGAACTGTCTCCAAGCCAAATTCAGATGAAAATGTCCAGTGTGACATAGATTTAATATAAACAGTGGTGCATTGATACTCACAAATACCCCAAAAGGAGTGCCAGATGGGCTATTTTTATGCCTTAAAACACACACACACACACTCCAACCCCCCTCACTCCCACCCATACATTTCTCCAGTTGCTTTTTACAAGAAGACAAGAGTTCCAGTTAAGAACACTAATTAAACAGCTTTGACTGTGGGCAGGAGGGAGGCTGGCGTGAATCTTCTCCCTGGGCATGATGTCATCACAATTGTGCATTTCTCATGACCCAAGAATGTGAGTGTGTTTGCACTGCACATTGAAGCCGGTGATGCAAGCGCTGCCTGGTAAACAGGCCCCAGACAGGCAGGCCCTGAGAGGAGGAGCTGCTGCTGCTGCTGCTGCTGCTGCCACCGCCTTGCAGAGGCCTGGCTGAGGCCCAGGATGCTCTTAACTCCTTCCTGGCAGGACTGGCTGGTGGGCTGCCCAGGGTTGGCTCAGGAGCCTTCCCTACTCAGCCCCTGCTTCTCTCCCACCCAAGGGCCCTGCCGGGCACCAGCTCTGAATCTAGAGTCATTGCGGCCTGTCATCCCACCTACTGGCACCATTTGCTTGCTCCAGGGCCGTGGGTATGTGACTCCTCTGCCCTGAGTCTCAGTTTTCTCGTCTGAGAAAATGGGGAGATGAATCAGGGCTTCAATCCCTTGTCTCAACTCGAACAGTCCACAAAGCCGAGACAACCAAAGGCTTTTCTGGGTATTTGAAGGAAACTCCTCTGGAGGCAAAACCTGACCCTGATAGACTGGGGCTGAGCAGAACAAGTATTTACCTCACTTCTACTCAATACTCACACTTCTAATGACAGCAATATTCATAGATTTAATTGGAGATGATTGGGCCCCACTGGATCACCTTCTAAAGCCCCCCACCCCCTTCTCCAGGGCAGCTCAGGTGGCTCAGTGGTTTGGCACTGCCTTTAGCCCAGGGTGTGACCTTGGAGACCCGGGATCGAGTCCCACATTGGGCTCCCTGCATGGAGCCTGCTTCTCCCTCTGCCTGTGTCTTTGCCTCTCTCATGTCTCTCATAAATAAATAAATAAATAAAATATTTTTTAAAAATTAAAAATAAAGTCCCCTCCCCATTCTGAGTTCTGAAACCTGCCCAGCCCTGGGTGTTGATCAAGAGTTGTGGGCTGGGGGCAGCTGCCTCTGGCTCATTGGGAGACTTACTGAGGGCCTGCCTTCTGCTGGAAAGTCAACCCCAAGGACAGGGCTTAGCTCTGTCCTGGCTGTATCTCAAGTGGCCAGCTCAGGGGCTGGCACCCAGCAGTCACCTACCACCTATTGAATCAACAGCTGGAGTTACTCATACCCCATATGAATGATAATGGGGAAACTGAGGCCCAGGCCTGGATCTTTTCCCACCAGAGTTCGGACTTTCCCCAAAAAAGGTAGCTGCTCACATTTCTCTGCTGGCCTGCTCACAAACAGCTTGGTGACCCCCCTCCGACATTCCAGGGCAGCCTCCTCCCCGGCTGGCTGGTTTGCAGGCATCGACGAGTTTTCTTTGGCAGAAGGTTCAGCTGATTGAAAAAGAGGGGGAGCACGTGGAAAGCTGGAGGGGTGGCCATGGGGTGGAGTGGGGGCTGAGAGGTGTCTGGGGAAGCTGAGATCTGCTGGCTGGCCTGAGACCATGGACCAGACTCCAAGACCCTTCTGAGGTGATTATGTTAGTCAGCTCCTGTCTTAATCTTAGAAGTGGAGCATTATCCAGACCTGTGCAGATCTGCCAGGGTGGCAGAGGTCTCCCCAGCGTGGTCTGACCTGCCCCCAGCTGCTGCGGGGCTCCACATAACTTCTCTGGGCCTTAGCATGATAAGGTTGGAGAGCAGAGGGTATAGACACAGATCTGAGTCCAGGCCCAGACTCTTCCTCTGATTAGACAGGAAGTTAGGGCAAGTCACTTTCCCTCTCTGAGCCTCAGTTACCTCATCCGTAGAATGGCACTGAGTTATAGGGATGGTGTCCTGGTGGATGTGCTGGGCACCCAGTACTGATAAAGGAATGTTAGTAAATTAGACTTGGCCTGGATAACCCTCCTGATCTGAGGTTCTATGTTAGGAACTTAGCACAATAATAACCTCATTGTCTGAGCACCCACTATGTTCCAGGCACTGTGCTAAGTGCTTCTCAACCATTATTTTATTTCAACCTCCCAACATCTCTCAAATGGGTCCTAGCACTGCCCCATTTGTCTGAAGAGAAGACAAGGTTCAGAAAGGTGAAGTGAGGGACGCTTGGGTGGTTCAGAGATTGAGCCCCATGCCTTCAGCTCAGGGCATGATCCTGGAGTCCCAGGATCGAATCCCACATCGATCCTGCATCCTGCATGGATCCTCCACATCCTGCATGGAGCCTACTTCTCCCTCTGCCCGTGTCTCTGCCTCTCTCTCCATGTCTCTCATGAATAAATAAGTAAAATAGAAAGAAAATAAAAGAAAGAAAGAAAAGAAAAGAAAGAAAAGAAAGAAAGAAAGAAAGAAAGAAAGAAAAAGAAAAGAAAAGAAAGAAAAGAGAAGAGAAGAAAAGAAAGAAAAGAAAAGAAAAGAAAAGAAAAGAAAAGAAAAGAAAAGAAAAGAAAAGAAAAGAAAAGAAAAAAAAAAGAAAAGAAAAGAAAAGGTGAAGTGACTCTCCCACCAGAGCTGGGATCTGCTGCATTCTAAGCACTTCATATCGTGGTTTCAGGAAAGACCTAGCAGCTAATTCCATGCTCAGCTCTTTGAAGCAAAGCCACCTCCTAATGTGGTATATGACCAGTGCAGGAACCTCAGTTTCCCATTCAAACCATGGGGAAAATCCTCTCTGCTCTGCTGTTCCCTGCAGGGCTGAGGCGAGGGTGCAACTGACCCTAAGAAGGACTTTGCAGTTTATGAGACGGGACAGGCACTCTCAAGGGCTCATAAAGGAGGATCCAAGGGAAAGAATTAATCCTCTCTAGCCACCCTGGCAGAGGTCAGCTCCAGTCACAGAGGGGCTGGAGTAGGGAAAGTGAGGGATAGCTTCCTCAGAAAGGCTCTGAGTTAAGGGGATTACTCAGAAGCTAAGACCTGAAGAAGAAGTGGTCTCAGCCCTCCCCCCAGGACCTGACCGTCACCATGGTCTGTCCCTCCATTAGGAGTTGGGTGGTACTACCTCTAGAGTCCTACAGATTAGGGTTCAATCTCAGCTCTGCTCCTCTCAGCTGTGCATCTTTTGGATTCCCCTCCCCCCCTTACTGTCAGTCTTCCCAACATGAAATGGAGGTGATAATGAGAGCTTCACTAGCACTGTAGTGAAGACAAGCCTTGGCCCATGGATAGTGGTTGAATAATTATCTTCTGGCACCTGGTCTGCAATCTTCAAGAGGCTTCTAGTCTACAAGGAGAGACTGTACATAAAGTGGCTGGCACAGGTAAGTACCCACTGGATGGAAGGAAGGAAAGATGGAAAGACAAAAAGAAGGAAAAAAGGAAGAAAGGAAAGAAAAGAAGGAAGGAAAGATGGAAGGACAAAAAGAAGAAAGGGGAAGGGAAGGAGGGAGGAAAGAAGGAAGGGAAGGTGGGATGGATGGATGGATGGATGGATGTGATGAGTGTCTTGCTCCAGGTCACACAGTCTGGAAGTAACTCTTCCTGATACCCCACACTGGACACCAAAGAATACACAAGAGCAATAAAGGAGAGAGGCATCCCGGTGGAGGGGCCTGAATGAGCAAAGGCTTGGAGTTAGGAATTATTGCAGCATGGAAGAGACACTGGTCTCACATATTCTCCTTCAGTAACTTGTTCAACAAGATCCCATGAGGAAGGAGGTCTGAAGGGAGGCTGTCCCAGAGTCCACTGGGGCAGAACCAGGAGGTTGTATAGGATATAGGGCCCCACAAGGCAGATGAGCAGGCAGGAGCAAGCCCAGCCTGGGGGTCGGGCCTCAGAGGGCCTGGTCTGGCCATATTTGGTTTTCAAGGAACTGGGAGGCTTCCTACGGGCTCTGCTGCCCACGCACAGGAGGCAAGGCCACCCACAGTTGCTGAGTCAGGCAGGCAGCTGGGGTCCGGAGCAGAGGCCCCACAAAGGGGCAACTGTATCACAGTTGTTCAGAGCCTGGCCTCTAGAGTCAAGATGGGGTTCAAATCCTGCCTGACTCCAATAACTATGTGACTTGGCCAGCCACATCACCTCTCAGAGACTTTGTTTCCTTTATGGGTAAAATAAAACAATAGCAGTAAGGATAAGCACCATGACCAAGTTTGCCATGTGCCAGTTCAAGCTGAGGCTTCCATCTGTATTATTTTGTTTAATTCTCATCATGATAGAGAAGTAATATTATTATACCCAAGAAACACATCACGAGAGACCAGTGTTTCTCATCCAATCCGCCGTAATTCCTAATCCCAAACCTTTGCTGCAGCCCCCTTCACCCAGAATGCCTCTCTCTCCCTAACCAGCTCTATGTGTACTGCAGTGCCCAATGTGACATCCTGACCATGGGGCCTGACTCTTTCCAGACAAGGAACCTGAGGCACAGAGAACTGAGGTCACATGCAAGTAGGAGACATAGCTAGGAATAGATAAGAAGTACTTAGCAGCTTCTCTACTTTCCCATTCCTGTGATTTCATCCTTTCCTACTCAAATACCCCCAACTGGCCCTGTAAAACAACTCCTGGCACCTCTTTATCCCTGCCTCCACTTCCAGATTGTCTCCAAAACCTTACTCAGCCCCTCATAAAAGCCCCATGCAGAATGTAGGCTAGGTTGCGTCCCCATTTTACAGATATGAAAACTGAAGCTTGGGAACTAAAGCCAAGTTGCCTGAGAGTTAGCAACCAGCCAGAGGGAAAACCAGAGTTGGACGGCAAGGCTATCTGACTCCCATCCCAATACTCTCTCCCCACCACAGCAAGTTGACCCTCCATGTTCTGAGAGAAGAGTTTTCACCTCTCCTCCCAGTCAAGCCACCCCTAGTTGATGTAAGAATAAAAGAGAAAATTAATCTGAGGTCCACTTGAAAGGAAAGGTCACACAGGATGAGTGGGGCATTTTGCAAATAGATAAAGAAATCTGGCCTGATTTGAAAATCATAAAAGAATGGAGTGAATGGACAAGCTATAACAGTTCTGAATCAGATCACCCCCGCGTGACAGGCAGGAGACCAGCACAGCTCTCTAAACCCATTAGCTCATCTCACTGGTTTCCAAGGTACCTCCCACCCTCGTGTATCAGGAGCAGGGCTGAGAGCTAGGCAAGGGCTCTGGCCCAGAGGAATCACTACCTGGCCAGTGCTTCCCAGACTCTGGGATTTTACATCCCTGTAAAGTGTCCTCCCCAAATGGGGCAATACTTTGTTATTTGTCAAAGAACATTAAAAAAAAAAAAGGAAAAATAAAGCATTACTTTCGATTGTCACCATAAAGTTTAACAAGGACTAATTTCAGAATTTAGCAATTAAAAAAAAATTACCTTTATAACTCACTGCATTGTTCTAGTTTTCTCCTTAGCCACATGCCAGTGAAACAATCTAAATGGGCCTTTAACAATCCCCAGATGAGTGGGAGACATAAAACATTTACGGAAATAATTCAGAGTAGCTATATTCTTTGAGTGTCTTTGGGTTGAGAGTTACATAAAACTATCCTGGTCAGAAGTTGAAGTTGGGAATTATTGCAGCATGAGTGGGACACTGGACTCACATGTTCTCCTTCAGTAATTTGCTGAATAAAGTAAAAAAGAGTTATTGGAAGGAGATTTTATTGGGAGATTGGATTCTGGGGATTATGTAGTAGACAGTAGGGTCAACCAACCAATCTATACTTGGCAAAGACAGAAAACTCCAAAAACAAATAGAATCAGGTCTCTTCCATTCTCACTCTCACTCTCTGCTTCTCTCTGTGTTGTCTTCCCTCTCTAGTGATAGACAGGGTTCCCCCACGTAGCAGTGAAGGTGATGGCAAACACCTTCCACATCTCATAACTCAAAGCACCACCACAGACCAATTGAACTTTTCAGTTCCAGTGGATGGGGGGAATCCGGGAAGGTGTTTGATTGGCCCAGCTGAGTCAGATGTCTAGCCCTGAAACAATCAACTGTGGCTTGGGACAGGTCTGTAAACACATGGCAGCTCCCATGAGAAAGTTGTGATTGGAGTCAGAAAGGGGAAGAGGAGCTAGGCAAGAGGAAT
The DNA here is from genome assembly GCF_018345385.1 of Vulpes lagopus. Lineage (NCBI taxonomy): Eukaryota > Metazoa > Chordata > Mammalia > Carnivora > Canidae > Vulpes > Vulpes lagopus. The sequence continues at coordinate 12,733,205 of NC_054837.1, read as the reverse complement.
GGATGGGAAATATCATAACTGTCCATTATGGAGATGATAAATGCCCCGCTAAAGGTGCAGATAAAGTATCACAGGAGTTCAGGGGAAGAAGACATAACTTCTAGCTGTGGAGATCAAGTAGATCTTGGAAGACATGGCATTTGAGCTGAGATTATGTGGAACGTACAGAGATTCTAAATGCCATCTCAAATTAGAAGAGAAAAATAAGCACTGGTGGAGAAGTTACCATCTGAAGAAGCTATATATTAGTGCTTTACTTTGTCAAGAGTTTTATTATTTTTAAAAATTGAGATATAGTCTATATATCATCACATGTATCAAATGTTTTATTATGAAATAATTTTCGATTTACAGAAAGTTGACAAAATAGTTCAGAGTTCTGCTAACGTCTTCACCTTCAGTACCCTTCACTTAGCTTCACTTAGCTTGTGTAAGATATTAACATCTTACACAACCTTAGTACAATGATCAGAACCAGGAAATTAACACTAAGGTAAGAATCCTATTAACTAACCTACAGACCTTGTTTGAATTTTGCCAGTTTTCTTATGTTCTAATCCGGAGTCCCACATTGCATTTACTTTTTATGTCTTCTTAGTCTCCTCCAATCTATGACCGTTGGTCAATCTCTCTTTTCTCTTATGACCTTGACACTGAAGAGTGCTGCTAAGTCATTTTAGAAAATATCCCTCAATTTGAATGTCTGATTTTTTCCCATGTTTAGATCACGACTGTGCATTTTTGGCAAGAATACCACCAAGCAACATTGTAGTCTTATTAGTGTATCATTCAGGAGCTACATTCTGTCAACATGATTTATTCCTGGTGATGTTAACATCTATCACTTGACTAAAGAGACATCTGCCAAGTTTCTCTGTTGTAAAGGGCCGCTTTGTAATTAGCAAGCGTCTTGTGGGGAGACACTTAAGACTATACAAACATAAATTTCTCATCATTTGAAAAGTGTTATCAAATGCACACTCTCTACTTTTATTCCACAGATATCAGGTGTACACCCACTAAGCAACGGTCTAAGATGCCTAGCTTGGTTATGTGTAGCTCCATGACCTTACTAGACCTTAGGATCTTTATCTGTAAAATGGGAGTAATTCTTTTTTTTTTTTTTTTTTTTTTTTTTTAAGATTTCTTTACTTGAGAAAGAGACAGAGATAGCAAAAGAGCACAAGCAAGGAGAAGGAGAATGAGGCTCCACATTGAGCAGAAAGCCTGATGTGGGACTCAATCCCAGGACTTCAGGATCCTGATCTGAGCTGAAGGCAAATGCTTAAGCAATGGAATCACCCAGGCACCCCAAATGAGGATAATTCTATCTTACCACTCAAGGATAAAGGAGGACAGTGCTTGTGGAAGTGTTCCACAATACTAACCGGGATAGTTCATTCTCTTCCCCGGGATCTCAGCTCTGTCATCACCACCACCTATTGTCAGGTCTCTGTTTCCATCCTGCATGCATCCATGCCTGCAGGCAACCATCTGTCCTTACTGGCCAGACTCCCTCATCCCAATTGCCAAGCCTTCTTTGTGATGTCATTTAATAAGTTTTGGAGACATTAGGTGAGCCCTGTAGAGAATGACAATTTCCTTCTGAAATCTCTAATTTTGGGAGCCGCCTAGAAGTGCCAAGTGACACCTGGAACCTGTGGCTGGCAGGTCAGAAATCCTTTCTCTAAGTGGCAGAAATAAGTGGGAGAAGTAGGAATTGCCTTCCTCCAATAATGTGTTGGCCCTGAAGAGGAAACTCACACCCCACAAAGTATTGAATGAGCTGGGATGGATACTCTTCTCTTACAGAGAGCTCTAACATGGGCATACTTTAAATTAACAACTTCATAATGTGAAAGGATGAGCTCAGCCTTGACCCAACCTCCTAACTCAACAGTACTTCTAATTTAATAACAGAACTTGAACAAACCAAGAGGGAGGTACAAGTTAAGTAGGAGCTCTAACTAAACTTAGCTGTTACAGTCACTCCTGGGGTTGAATTCAACCCTTGTTAGGGGCAGGAGCCATCTATGCTTGACTATTTCTCTTTGGTCCTTTGTATGAGACCCTTATGAAGATCAAATATGATAAAGAGTGAGGGAGCTTTGAAACTCCCTATAGAGCCAAGTCAATATTGCTACTTCCATTCTGTGCCCCAAGGGCAGCTTTTAGGAACTGCTTGGACAGAGCAAAGCAGGAAGGTTGAAGGTCCCCAGCTCTGACATCAGCCCAGGCCATCCTCTGCCTTACTTCAGCCATGCAGATGAGTGTTTCAAAATAGAGCCCCCTAAGTAGAGACCCAGCAGCATACAAGGCGTTCCCTCTAGGGTCCAGAGCAGTCTCCTCCTTGACAAGTAACAGGCCTGCGTTTCTCTGGCCCATCTCCACCTGGGAAGCCAGCTGCTGTAGGCTGCACTCCTGCCCCGCTAGCACCTGGGCAGGAATTGGTGGCAGCAGTTCCAGACTATTTGCCTATTTTTTTAACCTCTCCCTAATGGACCCTGGAAAACATCCATCTCCTTGGTAGACCACCAAGGCAACAGCTCTCCTCGAAGGCCTAGGAACCTTCAGGTTTATGAAACATCTTCCCTTGTAGCCATAAACCCAAACTATAATGTGTACATGAATCACTCTGAAAATCTTGTTGAAATACAGATTCTGTTTCAGTAGGTCTAGGGGGGAGGCCTGAGACTCTGCATTTCTAAGGGCCCAGGAGATGCCAAAGCTGCTGGTCCAAGACCACACCTCAAATGCAAGAAGTGTGTACTTCTAACAAACAGGCTGATCGTGAGGAAGTCTGGAAACCAGAAAACAATTTGGACTAAAACAACAAGTTTGTTGTTTCCACCGTGACATTTTTATAATCTTGATATCACTTCTGATGGCCTTCTAATAAAGTCCCCCTTTGCTCAGGGTGATCCAGGGAGGTTTCTAGTTTTTGCAAAGAACCTTTCCTAATACCCAAAAGTATTTTGCTCCCCAAAGTAAGAAAGGCTTACTCTTCCTCAGCCCTACTCTGTACCATCCAGCCCCAACCACCACAGCCTGGTTAGACACACCTGCTTCTCAAAGGGATCAAGACCTTTGTTGGGGAGCTTCTGAACATTTAAATCTCCTTCCGCTACATTAAAGAGGTTTTCAGGGATCCCTGGGTGGCGCAGCGGTTTGGCGCCTGCCTTTGGCCCGGGGCGCGATCCTGGAGACCCCGGGTCGGGTCCCGCGTCGGGCTCCCGGTGCATGGAGCCTGCTTCTTCCTCGGCCTGTGTCTCTGCCTCTCTCTCTCTCTGTGACTATCATAAATTTAAAAAAAAAAAAAAAAAAAAAAGAGATTTTCAAACATTACCCTGGGGATTCCTCATTGCCCTCTCTCAGTATTTTTCCAGAAAGAGACTGAGGTTCCTTTCTGAGCTTCAGTCCCTTGTTCTCCTCCCAACCCCTGAGCTGTATTGTGCATCAATTAGCTGGTAACTAATTACTCCCTAATTGTGAACCAGCTTACCCATTACATACAGGCTCTCACCCACACCAACAACACATGGTCATGGGCATTCCTCCCTCTTCCCGTTGGCAGAGCCTGAGAGCAGTTTACTTTTCTTGGCCCCACCCCCAGAAGGAGGAATTATTCACCTGATTGGTCAGATTCCAGAATCCTGATAGCTCCTTGGTGGTAAATAGAGCGTTCTTTCTTCGAGGTCCAAAACCCACAGGCCTGATAGGGGCTTAGGGCGGAACCCCTTTGGAGGATTGACTTCACTTCAGAAAGGAGCAGCTAGCTACCTTGGGGAAATCCAGATCCAAGCTGGAGACTACAGAGAAACAAAAATGCAGATTTCCCTATGAAATTTCCTGATTTTTAAATGTCAACGACAATTTCAAAAAGCTTTTAAAAAGCTGTGTGGGCCAGACACATGCCTATGGGAAGTACCTAGCCTATCCGGCACCCTGGGGGTATGGTAGGGGAGATGGAGAGGAGGAGTCAGGAAGGAAGCTAACTACATCCTGGACCCTAGAACACCATTACCCTGGCAAAGATGTGCCCCGGAGGAACTCACTGCCATAGGCATGTATTGAGCAGCTACTATGTGCAAGGTTCTATTTTGGGGGGGCAGGGTACAAAGCACAGTGAGGCTTCACACCCTCCAAGGCAGGGTGGGCAAACGTCAGAAGACTTGGCTTCTAGTCCTGACTTGCCCTCCTATAATTGCTTTGTGTCCTCGGGTTAATTCATCATCTCTGGGATTCACCACACAGCCTGTGTTGGCAACAGGTTAACTAAATCGTGTGAGGGCAGATCATGAAGGACCTGGAGTGTCTGTGTAGGGAGTTTGGGCTGGATCTGATTAGGGGGTGGAAGCCATTGCAGGTTCTTGAGCAGGAGAATGTAAAATATTTCAGAAAATGAATCAGGCCACATGTGCCCAGAAGAGGGTCACATACCATCCAGATGTGGTGCAGTAAGACAGCAACAAAAGCTTATGCAAATCAAACCTTATCACCCCTAACTCAAAAGCCTTCATTGGCTCCCTCCAGGCCCCACAGTGAAGTCCTTCCTTCTTACAGTGGTCCACAGGCAGGATCAACTTCACAGGTGTATGATCTGTGCAGTTCCACAGGACCTTATGCTTGGTTTAATGCTCTACTGTCACCATTTTGAAGTTCTTTTTTTTTTTTAAGATTTTATTTATTCACTTGACAGAGAGAGAGAGAGAGAGCACAAATAGGGGAAGTGGCATGGAGATGGAGAAGCAGGCTCCCCACTGAGCAGGGAGCCTGAAGCAGGGCTCAATCCCAGGACCCTGGGATCCTCACCCAAGTCAAAGGTAGCCGCTTAACCAACTGAGCCACTCAAGTGTCCCGACCATCTTGAAACTCCTAATATTTTTGAACAAGGAGCATGTTTTCATTTTGTACCAGACCCCACAAATTATATAGCCACTTAGCACCTATAAGGACCGTTTGGTCTGGCTCCTGCTCCCCTCTCCCTTCTCATTCCCATCATACTCGTCCTTTACCCTTCACCCTCCAGTCACATTGGTCGTCCATCAGTTTCTGCATTTGCACAGCCTGTTGCCCCTGCCTGGAACACCACCCCTCACCCAAGGCCAACTCAGTTCTTTGTTCAGCAAATTTCTTCTTATCCTCCAGATCTGAGCATAATTATCTCCCAAGAGACACCTTCCCTGACCTCCTAGGATTATCCATTCAAAACAGAACTTTAAGAATAATGTAAAGTAGGCCCCCAGGACGTGCTCCCATTGTGACATGTAGCCCCTCCTTCACAGAGCTCACCCTAATCTGTAGTGATAACTTTATATGGTACTCTGTTTGCTGAGTCTGTCTCCCTATCCAGACTGTGAGTTCCATGAGATCTGCCAAGTTTCAGCATATGCTCATGAACCTCTGTCTGGCTGGCTGCAAGGGGAAGCTCAGAGATGGATTACATTGGAAAAAAGGAGGGGAAGCCACTTCTTACCCATCTTGGACCTTTCCTTCCGTGTGGGCAGACATTTTCAAAATGCCCAGACCACACACCCAGCAGGGTCTTCTCTGGCTCTGGCCTTTCTCCAGTTGGAGCCCATTAGCTCCAGACCCTCTCGCCCTGCCCCTTTCTCAGTAATGGGACCATCCTTTTTTTTTTTTTAAGATTTTATTTATTTGCTTGAGAGAAAGAGAAAGTGAGAGAGCATGAGCAGAAGGTGAGGAGCACAGGAAAAGCGTGAAGCAGACTCCCCACTGAGCAGGGAGCCAGATGTGGGGCTCCCAGGAACCTGGGATCATGAGCTGCGCCAAAAGCTTAACCAAGGGAGCCACCCAGGCACTCCAGTGATGGCACAATCCTAGGGGTGGGTTAGGAAGGGGATGCATTTCACAGGGCCAAGCTTTTAGCTTAAGGGCTAAAGCCTTTAGCTTTAGTCTAAAGGAAGCAAAAATGAGGGCGTTTCAGACCTCTGTCAGCAGAACAGCCATGGGTGCTTGGGGGCTTTGTGTTTATAAAGGTTTGAGTGACTAATACCCAATTGAGGAAAAAATTTCTTCTCTTAAATAAAACCATGCACATCACAAGAGGTAAAGGGAAGGGACAGAATTTCTACAAAACAGAATAACTGGGGCAGCCAGGATGGCTCAGCGGTTTAGCGCTGCCTTCAGCCCAGGGTGTGATCCTGGAGACCCGGGATCGAGTCCCGCGTCAGGCTCCCTGCATGGAGCCTGTGTCTCTGTGCCTCTCTCTCTCTCTGTTTCTCTCATGCATAAATAAACAAAATCTTAAAAAAAAAAAAAAAAAAACCAGAATAAATATGTTGACCCTGGCAAGATAAGATCAAAAATAACATCACATCTGCATAAGTGGCTCATATTTATTTTTCACAATTGTTTTTTTTTTTTTAAGATTTGCTTATTTTTTTATTTATGATAAACATAGAGAGAGAGAGAGGCAGAGACACAGGAGGAGAGAGAAGCATGCTCCATTCCAGGAGCCTGACGTAGGACTCGATCCCGTGACTCCAGGATCGCGCCCTGGGCCAAAGGCAAAGTAGCTCATATTTATTAAGCAGTGCCCATGTACCGGGATCTAAGCTAACCTTTTGGGACACCTGGGTGGCTCAGCGGTTGAGCATCTCAGGGCATTATCCTGGAATCCTGGGATCGAGTCTCACATCGGGCTCCCTACATGGAACCTGCTTCTCCCTCTGCCTGTGTCTCTGCCTCTCTCTCTCTTTCTGTCTCTCATGAATAAATAAATAAAATCTTGAAAAAAAAAATAAGCTAACCTCTTGACACACACAAGCTCCTGAATGCTCACTCAAAACTATTGAGGTTGAAACTATTGCTCTCCCCATTTTGTGGATGAGGAAACTGAATCCCAGAGAAACTAAGTGAGGAAGTGACACAGTGAGGAAGTGACAGAGTTGAGACTTATATACCCAGACCTCTCCAACCCCAGATGTGTCCTGAACCCTTCACTACCACAAAACAGCTACCCAACGGGCTCGCTGTATGATTTGGGGCACATTTCTCAACTTCTCTGAGCCTCAGATTCTTCACCTACAAATTGTCCCTTATTCAAACCACCCTGTGCTAGGTGCTAGAATTAATTCTTTAAAGATGTTAATTCTCTGCTTGACCCCTCATGACCGCCTAGGGAGAAAGGGAATGTAGAGCAACAATGCTTTGTGTTTCCCAACCTCTTCCCTCTTCCTGGGTACACAGGAAAGAGCACAGCCTCATTCTTGGCTTGCATTGAGTAGAGTCATGTGGCTACATTCTGGCCAATGAAATTACACATCACCCCTGGGCAAAGCAATTAAGGGTGAATGAGCCTCTTTTGATTTTTAGGCTCCCTTCCCACAGGCGGAAGACTCAAAAATGGATCCCAGGGAGGGACAGAGGGAATCACTGCTTGGAAGAGAGGTGCCTTCCAAGAGTGGCTTAGGAGAGCCCTGCTCCATCCCCCACCCCCCTTTTTAAAGATTTTATTTATTCATTCATGAGACACAGAGAGAGAGGCAGAGACATAGGCAGAGGGAGAAGCAGGCCCTGTGCAGGGATCCTGATGTGGGACTCGATCCCAGGACCGCAGGATCATGCCTTGAGTAGAAGGCAGGTGTCCAATGACTGAGCCCCAGGTGTCCCATCCCTGCCCTTTATCAGCCTTTGTGTCAGTGAGAAATAAACTGTGATTAGGATAATCCACTGAGATTTGTTATTTGCTACATTAATTACACTGAATAAAACTGTATACCAGGGGCTCCTGGCTGGCTCTGTTAGAAGAGCATGCAACTCTTGATCTCGGAGGTCATGAATTCAAGCCCTACATTGGGTATAGAGATAAATAAATTATTATTTTTTTAAAACCCTGGATACCAGTTATTGCCACAGCAATGCTGCACAACAAATCACCCCAAACATAGTGCCTTAAACGAGCAACGATTTATTTAGCTCATAATTTCACAGATTGGCAATTTGGGCTGGTCTCAGCTAAAGGTTCTTCTGGTCTCAGCTGGGCTTATGCATTCATCTGCGGTCAGCTGTTGGATCAGCTGGTGACTGACTAGCACAGCCTCAGCTAAGACAACTCATTCCTGCTCCGGTGGTCTGTCATCCTCAAGCAGGAGAGCCAGATTTGTTCACAGCCAGCTGAGAAGGCTCCAAGAGAACGAGCAGAAGCTACAAGATCTCTTCAGGTCCAGGCTCAGAACAGGCAGTGTCACCTCCTCTGTATTCTATTGGCCAAAATAAGCTATATGGCTGAGCCCTGATTCAAGGTTGTAAAGAAACAGATTCTGTCTCCTGATGGGCAGGGTTTCAAGGTCTTGCAAAGGGTGTGCTTGCAGGGAGGCAATTGCATTGAAGTTATTTTTGCAAACAATCTACCACAGGAGGTATTAGTGCCCTCATCTGAAAGACAAGGAAACTGAGCCTCAGGAAGATGAAGTAGATAGTAAATGGAAGAATCAGGATTTAAGCAAAACCTGAAGATCTCTTCATGCCCTGGGCTTTGCTGGTGACTCTGAGGACAGGTCCTCTTTGGCCAGAAGGAACCTCTCCAACTCTGCTAGCTGAACCCAGAATCCAGCACCCTAACCTCCTGGGGAAAAGGTCCCAAAATCTGGATCTTGGCCTAGCCTTTGGAAGAACAGAGCATCTTTATAGAAATTTGAGGCTAGGGAATATCTTGAGCTCCAAAGCTGGAGAAGCTATGACTTCGGTGGATTGGGACTGGCAGACTGGTCTCCCCCTCCTGGCAAGTACACATCAGATGTCCCTAAAGATGTACCTTGCTGTGTGACCCAGGCATAGCCCATACCCTCTCCGTGCCTTAATATCAAAGGCAAAGTGTAAAGAAATAAGAGCTCAGCCTCTGGAATCACAGCACTGAGCTCCAATCCTGATTCGCTTGCTATTTGTACTGGGGAAGTCCCTTTCCCTCCCTGAGCCTCCTGTTTCCCTCTCTTCTGTAAAACAAGTAGGAAAGGAGTCCCCACCTTCAGGGCTGTTGTGAGACTTGAATGAGTGGATGCATCAATGCACAATTTCAACAACCTACTATCCCCAATGTGGACTTACTATCTGACAGGTGATATAGGATCATCTCAGCCAAACCCCCATTTTTAGAGGAGAAAACAGAGGCTTGGGCAGGCGATGCAATTTGCCAAGGCCAGACAGCTAAGGAGCAGTGATGTCTTCAGCATACTCAGGTTTGTCTGATTCCAGAAGCCAAGGTTTTAACTTCCCTAGAGTTTGGGGGTCCGGGGCTTGAGTTTCGACTCTCTCTTGAGCCATATAACCTTGAACAAGTCCCTTTTCTCTCTGGGTCTTTTTTTCCCTCATCTCAATAAGTGACAATCTGCCCATGATGCATCATACAGTTTCCTCAAATGCATAGCGTCCAGGACAGACATGTATATGCTCAGCAATCAGAAGCTGCCATAGTCATCAGAGGCAAGTTGCTTAACTCTCTGTGCCTCAGTTTCTCTAGCCCTCAAACAGGGCTAATAACAGTCGTATCTCATGAGGGGGTCCATGAGGAATAAATGAGTTCCTGTGGGCGTAGCCTTAGCACAAAGCTTGGCACAGGTATGTACTTCATAAACACTGGCTGTTATTTGTAAGTTCTGAAACCTGTTCCAGGCCAGCACGACACAATGGAGGACCCTAGCCCTCCACTGGCTGCAGCTCCAGGCACTGCCTTTGCTGCCACTCAGCTATTATTAAGCACAGAGTCCTCATCTCAAATCCAGATGGGGAGCTAGAAGGGTGGGCAGGGCCGGGCCTGGCGGGCGGATGGCTGGGAAAGCAGCTCTGGAGGCCGGTTTGGGTTTGGGCCCCACCCCGCCTGCCCTCCCTCGCCTGCAGCGGGTCCAGCCGCCACGTCTCCACTTGGCTCTGAGGTCTGCACCGAGCACTCCCTCCCACCGTGGCCGCCTCCTCTGGGAAGGTTCAGAGCATTTCCACAGCCTCAGCACTTTTCTACCCACCCCAGAGAGGCCAGGCCTGCTTGGAAACTGCCAACTGGACCCTGCTCACCTCTGGAGCCTGCAAAGGGGCCACCCACCCTCCTGCCTAGAGGTCTTCTGCGCCTTCAGTGAGGACTAGTGGGTCCACCAAGGGGAAAGGGCCACACCCCTGGGTTCAGATCCCAGTCCTACCACCAAGATGCTGTGTCAACTTGGACCAGTGACCTTCCCTCTCTGAGCTTCAGTGTCTTTATCTACCAAACGGATATAATCTGAGCACCTACTTCACAGGGCTGTAGTGATGATTAAACGAGTGGATGGCACATAAGAGGCACTCAATATCCGCCAGTTAATGTTATTTCATGCTTGGATGTGCCAGGCCAAGAGGGAAAGAAGGGATTTGGGAAGCTGGGGATCTGCAGAGTGATATTCCACCTCCAAGTTGCTATGTGACCTGAAGCCTGGTCCTTGCCCTCTCTGGGACTCAGTAATCCTATTTGGATCACAAGGTGGCCACCTAGGACTCCATGATGCCAAAATTCAGCTGCTATGCTGAATAGTCAATAAATAGGACAAGGGCCCATGTGGCAGATGGCAGATCCCAAACAGCAGACAGTGGGGTACTGTAGTTAAAGATTTCAGGTTCAGGGCACCCCTGGTAGCCCAGCAGTTTAGCGCCGCTTTCAGCCCAGGGGGTGGTCCTGGAGACCCGGGATCGAGTCCCACGTCGGGCTCCCTGCATGGAGCCTACTTCTCCCTCTGCCTGTGTCTCTCCCTCTCTCTGTGTGTGTGTCATGAATAAATAAAATTTTAAAAAATTAAAAAAAAAAAGAGGATTCCAGGTTCAAGTCCTGTGTGAGGTGTGGGCATGGCCTGGCCTTGCTGAGCCTGTCTCCTTCTCTATAATCATGGTCCTACCTCACAGGGCTAGAGCTGTGAGGGTCTTGGTAACAACAAATTGCCACTCTTGTATTAGAAGGGTGGTCTGGTGCCAGGCTCCAAACTACTAAGCAGCAAGTACACAGGGCCCCTATCATGAACCTGGATAGATGTCAGGCATCAGGGAACTGATCCCTGAGAAGTCAGAAGAGGTCCAGGCCAGCCCATCCAGAATCCTCTTCTTTCTCCATGAGAATGTGTTCCTGGGGTTCACAGGCATCTCAAGCCTCCTTCTCCTTCCCAGAAGCCATTTGCCTCCAAGTTTCCAAAGAAGAGTCACTCCTTTCCCAACCCTCAGCACTTAAGGCCAGGCCCCCTTCTCTAAGGCCGGAAGTTTATCCAGCACTGTCGCTCAGAGAACACAGCAGCTGGATGACATTACAGAGGAGACAGCCTTGCCAAACTGGTTTGCCAAACAGGTCCCCAGTCCTGCTTCAGGGGCTGCTGGCCATGAACTATGGGAGCCTCAAGTTCTGCCCATGAGGAAGAAGGTTACAGCCCTTGGATCCTGCCAACCCCAGTAAGGACCAGTTCTCAAGGACCTCCTGCTCCAGCTTCACCTGCTTGACTTTTCCCCCAACAAAGCCCTCAACGGTCCTACCTCCCTTCCTTTGTTCATGCTGTTCTCTTTTCCAGATGGCCTTTCCTGATCCCTTCCTCACCATGCCAAACAGCAGGTGAGGACTTCATTCTGTACAATTTTCAAAGGCCAGATACTGTGTCTCCCCCTACTCTGACCAGGCTGTGAGACCCCAGTGGCAGGCCCAACTCTGACTCACATTTAACCCTCCATTCCTCCCCATGCCTAGCGGTCCCCATGCCTAGCTCCTTCATAGGCCCAAGGTTCTGGCCTTGGCCAGCCTCACAGCCACATGTAAGCATACCCCAAGGGGAGGTCTCCCTGAAAGCCTTGGGATTTTATGTTGTGTAGTCTAGGGAGAGGGCTTAGGGAGCTCAGGCCATAATTCCTCCATTGTGCAGATAAGGAAACTGAGGCTTTGGAAGGACCAAAACTTTGCCTGGGTCAGGGCCCCAGCTAAGACCTGTCACTTTGCCTGCCTTCTGCAGGACCCTAGCTGGGGGGAGGGGAAGCCAGGTTGATTCAGGGATCTGGCGCTGCCAGCTTGGTAAAATATTTATTCCCAGACTCAGGCACTGGAGCAAAATATTACCCTTGGCCTCTAAGCTGCTCTAGCCACTCCCCACTCTGCCAGTCCAGGTTTGGACCTGGAGGAATTCAGACTCTTCTGTTATATCCCCTTGCCCTGGGAGGGCCTGAAGCAGACCAATCCAATCCCCTCATTTTGCAGATGGAGAGACTGAGGCTGGGGCCTCTCTAGTGCCTACAAGATATGTGCACTTTGCTCACCTGGCATTCAGGGCCCACCCCCATCTCCATTGCCTGCTTAATCCACAACCCATCTCTCCTCCTTTTTCTACTTACAAACCTCCCAGCCTTTACTCACACTATTCCCCTGCCACAAATACCTTCCATGCCTTTCCCCCATCTTCTCTGTATGATAGATTTTTTTGCACCCTTCCTCAAGGATCAGTTTGCAGATCACCTCCTCCAAAAAGTCTTCCAGGATTTCCCCCATGCTAGAGGCAGCAGGCTGGAGGAAAGGACCTTAGGTATGGAGCAGAACTCCACTCAAGTTTGAATGCCATTACCAGCCCAAAGTGCCTTCACCTCCCTAAGCTGCTTCTTCTGTAAAATCCAGGTAATACTTATCTTGCCCAGTGTCCAACTTGCAATAGGTCAAACCCTGTGTCTGATATGCAACAGGTGCTCAGTTAATGGCAGACCCTCTTCATGGGATGTTTACTCCTTCCTGCGCTATGGCTGGAAGCTTCCCAGGTACTGCAACTTGTTACCCTTTGATCTTTGTTTTGCCATCACCATCATCCTGCCCCACCCTTGGCAGGGAGGAAGGAAGAGTCAGGCCAGTAGGTCTGGAGGAGGACCCCAGCTCTGAGGGTTTGATGGTGGGGTGGGACCCACACACCTCTTCCGTACTGCCAAGACCTGGTGAGCGCGTGTGCAACATATTAAGTCCTCGGGCACAGACACACCTGCGTAGTTCCTCCCAGCCTGCGGGACCGAGGGGCAGGGTTAGCAGGAAGCAAGCCATTCACTGGAGCTGACAGCCTCCACACAGGCAGGCCTTGAGAATCCCAGGTAGCCTAGGTGTGCCCCACCCCAACAGAAGTTCCCAGGGCCGCACGAGGTTTGAAGTAGGACCAAGTTGCCTTGGAGGGTGCTCACCCTCATTCTGGAGAAGAAATGGCACCTAGATCAAATAGAGAGGGCCTAGATGGGGCCTACCCAGAAGAAGGGGACCTCAAACCATGGCCTCCAAATGGGCTCTGTTTGCTCCTCCTCCCATGTGACCTTCACAAGTCTCTTCCCTCCCTGTGCCCTGGTTTTCCCATGTGTAAAGTGGATGTGATGAGGAAATAAGATGACACCTTTTAAGAGTCTGGGAGTGTATGGGCCTTTTCTCTAGATGGGGGTGAGGTGGGGTGGGTGGGTGGTCACAGATCTGGACAGCAGGGCTGCAGAGCTCTGCTGGGGCAATAGGCTGAAACCACTTCCCCACAACCCCACATCTCGGTGAGTAAGAGCAGATTCTGGGCTCAAAAAGTGCTAGGATGAGTCACAGTTCCACTACCTATCAGCTGTTGTTCTCAACTGTAAAATGGGACAGTAACCCTGTGCTCAAGTGGTTGCTATAGGGATTATATACCTGGTACATGGCAAGTACAAAATAAATGTATTATTTTTATTTGGCAGACAGGACTCCAGATCCTACCTCCGGCCTCCTTGAACAGGCAGGGTTCAATGACCCTGGATCTATGGATTGGGAGGGCTCTGGGCCTCCAGCAGCAGATACAATGGCTTTCCCCAGTGGATCTAAGCTCTTGGGTTCCCTGGCTGACTCCTGCTGTTGTCTTGGGCATGTTGGCTCTCTCTGGGCCTGTTTTCCCCATTTATTAAATCAGTGTCTGGACTTCGTATTCCCTATTAAGGACTCCAGCGCAACCAGAGGCGGACCCTGAGGGGCCTCAGAAGGGAGAAGCCTGATTGATAGATGAAGGCAATGTCTGTGCAAAGGTGTGTCGACTGGGGAAGGGTTGTTGTGATTGATCCTGCTTCACCTGAGATGCTGCTTGAGATGCACCAACATAGGGTCGACGCCCTGCTGGTCACAGTCCGTGCTCTGAGGTGGCCAGGACCAGGTGTCCCAAACGTAGGCTGGGCTGCAGCCAAGCCCAGATGCTAACGCGAGAAGGGGGCGGAGTCGGGGGAAGGGACAAGGTCTCAGGAACAAAGAGGAGGGCGGAGAGGGGCTGTTCTGAAGACTCCGCGAGTAGGACGGTCCCGGGCCACTCACCCCGGCTTTGGGTGCCGTCCCCAACTTTGGTGCAAAGCTGCGTCCTCCTGCCGACGCCCGCCCAACCAGCCAAGGTCCGGGCAGCAGTAGCCCCAAGACGACAGCCCCCTAACCACTCGGCCCGCGCGGGGCGGGGCCTGCCTAGGGGCGTGGCCGTCAACTTGAATCTCCCCAATGGAGCACGAGGGTGGGCGGGACCGTCCCTAGAATTGGCCGGTGTGGCGGCGCGGGGCGGGGCTAGCGGGGCCGCCGGCGCGGCTGGACGGGCGGCGCTTGCAGAGGCTCGGGGACGGTTGCTGAGGGGGACTGGGATCCCGGTCGCGGCGCCTTCCGCCTGAAGGCTCCCAGTCTGTCTGTCGGATCCCGAGCGACCTAAGCTGAGCCTGCGCCCAACGGGTGGGCCGGACGGAGAGGTGGGTGTGCAGGCCTCTGGGAGGCACCGCGACCCCCGACGGGTCCTGGGGGTGGAACCCGGATATCTGGACAGGGGTTCTGGGACTCCCAGCCACGGGGGCTCTAAGCCATGGGATAAGGTTCTAGACCGCGGGAAAGGATACCCTGGACCTTCTGGAGGCTCCACGACCCCCTAGGGGTCGGGGGTCAAGGTGGGGGGCACACACCTTGGAGAAGGTCCCACGTTCCTCTGAGGCCTCTCTCAATCCCCGGGGACCCCAGACTGTATGTGTGACAAGGAGCCCTGGAACTGAAGTGGGGCAGCGGCAGGAGTCTCTAAGGAGAAATACTTCCTATAGTCCCCTGGGCGTCCAGGCTCACGCATTAGGGACTCCTGCCCCTCAGTAGACATGGAGGAGCTCAGAGTGTCCACAGAACCTAAGTCTGGTGATTACGGAGTGACACTCTTGGGGGGCACTACTCCCAGAGTAGACAGATAAGAGGCAAGGACCCCACCAGAGGGAAGATGGGTAGTTACACCCATCCAAGCCTAAGGGGATGGGAAAAGCAAGCAGCCACTTGAATAGGCAGGGTCTGAAGAACTCTGTGTGGATTAGGACCCCCCCCCCCCATCAGACACCTTCACCGGATGAGGTGACTCGACAAGTGACTGTTCTGGGGAGGGGGAAGGCATGACTGAGGGATGAATCAATGTGGGGTGGGGGTAGCATTTCAGTCAACATACATTAACTAAGCGCCAACTGTGTGTCAGGCCGTCAAATTCCATAAAGACCTGAGGACTACAGAAAGAAGGAAGGAGCTGAGGTTGGGCCAGGATTTAGGGGACCATTTTGATGGGCAGTGATGGGGCAAGAGGGAATATCTTGAGCCCCTAGGGGCACTTTGGAGGGGGGCTTCAGGAGCCAGAGATGGCCACGATTTTTATTAAATCCAGCCCTGCCCTCTGGGTCTTTGGGATCCTTCTTCCCCCTGTGACAAATCCCTGGCCCTCTTCAGTCCTCGCTTTGCCTATCCAGAGGTTGGACAGATCAGGTTCTGAAGGCCATTCTATCTAGGGAGTTCAATTCTAAGTGTGTAAATTGTTAGGAGGAGCTGGGTACCTGGACACCTGGCTTCATGAGGTTTGGACAATTGGCATCAGGGCGAGGGCAGGAAGAGGAGAGAGTAGTGTATATTGAGAACTGCCCTCAAGAAGTGGAAGACAGGATGTTACCTCCGATGGATTAGATCACCTGGAGAAATGAGGGGTAACGACAGCTAGGATTTGGATATAGGTGAAGCCGGCAGCCAGAGACCGAGCTTTTGGTCAGGGAGGGGGCTGGGCAAGTCCTGAGGATAGGTGGGTGGGGCAGGAAACTGGAGTCTGGCGGGCACCCCCTGGTGGTGAGAACAGCCTGGTGGGCCTTCTTAATCCAGGTCTCTGCTCTCCCGGTTTGAGGCTTAAGATAGGCCCAGTTTTGACCACACAGCTGGCATCAGGTTGGCTGGGCTGGAACTAGGGACTTCCACCCTTGGTTTGTTAAATTTTTAATACACCAGCCTAGGGCAGAGGGCAATTCCCAGCCAGGATTTAATCAGGTAGCAAGGATGAGACACCCAACAGATGATCATGTGTTACAGAGGGAAACTGAGGCACAGAGCCCAAGTATCTGTGGTTTCCAGAGGCCCCAGCAGGCCTGATTCATGTCTGTCCTCTGCAGAATTCCCTGAGCTGGTGTCAGGTGCCACGGGCACTGGGGATCTCACCAGGAGGGGACGGACAGAGCTAGGGGCCAGCAAGATGGCTGATGAGGCCTTAGCCGGACTGGATGAGGGAGCCCTGCGAAAGCTGGTAAGTGGCCCAATCATCCCCACTGTGATGACAGGCAAGCCAGGTCAGAGGCAGGGCCTGTCCAGGCTACCTCTCAGCTGACAAGAGGAGGGGTTGGAGGAAGGGGCAGGGGGAGGGCCCATGGGAACAGGACTAAGCCTGTTATGCATGGCTGATGCAAAGGACCCAGTAGCATGTGCCTATCCATGCCAGGTGCTAAGGCCTGGTCCCTCCCAGCCCCCCACTGCCACCACCTGTTTAAACAGTAACTCCTGAGGACTCACCCATGTGCAACTACAGGTGTGGGGAGCCTAGATTTGCTCACCCAAGCAATAGCCTGGGCAGTGCCTGCCCCTGGAAGCTGGCCCAATGATATAGTAAAGCAGTGATAAAAAATGCTGGGGGAAAAGGGGGTGCCTGGGTGGCTCAGACTCTTGGTTTGAGCCCAGGTTGTGATTTCAGGGTCCTGGGATTGAGCCCCATGTCTGGCTCCCCACTCACTGGAAGTCTGCGTGAGGATTCTCTCTCTCCCCCTCTGTCCCCCCCACCCCCCCCGCTCCCACACACTCTCTCTCAAATAAATAAATAAATCTTTTTTAAAAATGCCAGGGCACAGCAGAGGTCAGGTTTGGTGCTAGACCATCTCACAGAGGCTGTGACCACAGCAGCAGCTCCAAAAGCCAGGAGGGCATTATGGCTCAGAGAGGTGAAATCACCTCCCCAAGGGCACCCAAAGAGGTTGTGCCAGGATCCAAAAAAAAACCCCAATGAGGGTCATGGGGGACCAAGTCTTGGGTACTTACCCAAAACCAGAAGAGCCCATAAAGAGAAAGGCCTTAGGGGCCCTTATAAGCTCTGTGACTTCTAGTGTGTCATTTTACTTCTCTGAGCCTCAGTTTCTTTTTTTTTTTTTTTTTTTTGAGCCTCAGTTTCTTTACCTGTAAAATGGAAGGGGGAAATCTGTGCAAACATTTATCTAGGTCTTAGAGTTGGCATGGGGATAGGATGAGGCATGGACCCAGATCTTAGGATGGAATAAGGATAGTCTCATTCTCTTCCCAGCATCTTGAGCGCCCTAACGGTAGCCCACCCATCCCCATGCACAGAAGGGCTGTAGGGCAGGCCTGTGCCCACTATCAAGGGCAGGGAGCTTCGGAACTGCAGGAGGGGCCAGAGCCCCGCCCCCACCCCGCCCTTGACCTTTGTGAGGGTGGGCAGTGTGTGTGTGTGGGGGGGGGGAGGGTAAAGATTTATCTTACCTAGGAGAAGGCGAGTGATCAACCCACCCCCATACCATTCTTCTGGAGGCAGGGGTCACTGGGCAGTTGGCCAGCGCTGCCACGACCTACCCAAGGGGTCAGCCTGTGTGGCCTCGGACCAGACCCTTAGGCCGGCCCGGAGCCTAGACTCTAGGGTGTCAGCCACCGCCGACGCCGGCTGTGTGCCCGACTGGTTTCCCACAAGTTCCCACCACGTCAGCTCACCCTCTTTGCGGGAAGTCAGCCGGGGATAGTAGAGGCAGAGTTTTCCAGAAAGAAAACCAAGTCTCCGCGCACCCCCATCTGCAGGGGGCCGCTGTGAGGCCCGGGGTTCCCAAGCCGCCACCCCCCACCCCCACGTGGAATTTCAGAGAAGCCACAGCGGGAGCAGCCGTCCGCCCCGCCCCGGCCGGCCCCGCCCCTGGGAGAGGACTAAGTAGACGCGGCCCCTCGTGTCGGGGCCGCGAAGTCGCCCGCCGTCTACCCCACGGCCGGCGCCCGCCATTGCCTCGCCCGGGCCCCGCGAGGGTCCCCGCCCCAGGGCCGGTCTGGCCCCCGCCGGCCTCGTGGCAACAACCGGGCGTCCCCAGCCGGGCTCCTCCCCGCGGGGCCGGGCCTTATAAGGGAAAGCTGGCGGGCGCCCCAGCCCCAGCCCCGGGCCGATTCGGGACCGGGCAGCCGCTTCCGCCGCCGCTCCCGCACATTCCTGAGGGCCGGGGGGTGCCCGCGCGGGACGGGGGCACGTGGGGGCGGGCGCGCCGCCTTCCGCCTCGGTCCTGGGTTCGAGTTCGGGCTCCGGCGCGCCCTGGCCGCGTGACCTCGGGAACTGCTTAGGTGCTGGGAACTTCGGTTTCCTCCCCGCGACCAGAGACCTTAAAGCAGGCGGTGGCCGAGGTGGGGGGGGGGGGCGCTTCCCGTCTGGCTCGCAGCCGGGCTCCCCACCGGGCGCCTAGCTCTGGGCGGCCCGGGGAGGCGGGGGGGGGGGGGGGGGGGGGGGGCGGGCCGGGCGCCGGGCGGCGGTTCCGGAACCTGCGGGCGGTCAGCGCCCCCTGGCGAGGCCTCGCTCGGCGGCCGGTCCTCCAGGGTGGCTGCAGGAGCCCGGACTGCGGAGGTCTGGCAGGTCTTCTGCGCTGTGCTGAGGGGGAGACTGAGGCCCAGGGAGAGGCCGGGGCCTGTCACGCCCCGCCCCCCACTCCCCAACAGCGAGGGCAGAAAGGCCCCGAGACCCGGCCCCCCGGGAGGAGGAAGTGCCCTCTTTCCTCCCGGGAGAATTTCACTGGGCAGTTTCGGAAACCGCCCTATCCCCTTCCCCTTCCTTCTGGTAGACAATGGCGCTTTATGCTTCCTTCCCTCCCTCCCACAGACACCTCCACACACAACAGGGGGGCCTGAGAGGGCGGGAACATAGGCCACACAGCAGGGATACTGTGGGCAGACAGTATCCAGGCTCTAAGGGAAGGGTCATGGTGGGGGTTGGCCAGTGGAATGAGGTTGTCCTTCCCCCAGCCCCACCCCACTCATTTGGTGGGGGGATCGGACAGAAGATCCTATTTTCCAGAGGGGGACTGTGGTAGCCAAGTTTCCACATCAGGCTATTTTCAGGGACGAAAACCCCATCTCTGCAACGGAGGGCATTGAGAAGGGATACCCGGGAGGCAGCTGGCTGGTCATTGCATCCCTTAGCCTCATTACCCTCCTGTCCAGGGGGACTGAGCCAGTTGACCCCTCAGACCTACCATCTCCAAGTGTACCACAGAGGGCTCTAGGCCTGAGGCCAGGACTGGGGGTAAGAAGGGGAGCCTCATTCTCCCTCCTGCTGCTCTAATAGGTCCCCTTTGGCCATTACAGTTCTCTCTAGTCCAGGCGAGAGGGCTCCTTACACAGTGGTGCCCAGGTCCTTGAGGTACCCACCATGGCAGACAGACCCCAGCACCAGAGCTATCTTCAACTCAAGGGAGACCCTGGAGTCAGAGAGACCTGGGTTCAAATCCTGGCTCAGTGCATTTGGCTGTGAACAAAAGACTTCTGCCCCTCGCGCCAACAGTTTCCTTATCTGTCAAATAGGAGTAATAAAGTATCTAGGGTTTCTGTGAGATGAGGACAAACTGGGGGCTCAGTGCAAGATTTGTCATATAGGTTCTTGATAAATGTCATTGATGCTTCATATTTTGTACTCACTTGCCCTTGCTTTTTTACCCCCTCCTGAGTGGCTGGAAACAAGGAGGGGGTGACGTTTACTGCATGCATAGCTATGCCAGGGGACCCCAAGTCACTGCCCCCACCCTCACCCACTGCCCTGAGGTAGGAGCCATTGTTCCATTTGGCAGATGAGAAAACCAGGACACAGAGAGGTTAAGGACATGCTCCTGACTACCCAGCCAGGAGTGGACTGAGGCTGGAGCAAGCTGAGAGTTTGACCTGAGCCTCAAGGGATGCTCCCATAGCTCCTCAGAAATGTGGAGCCTGAAGGAACCATGGAGGGATCTGTCCCCCCAGAGCTCTCTCTACTCTTTTCAGACTAGGACAAGTGACCGAAAGGCAGAGTGGGACCAGCCCATACACCCTGCTGAAACCTATCCCCACCACCATGTGGTCCCCCATCTGGGAGTAGGAAGGAATGATCGGGGAGGAGGCTTAAAGGAAGGAGGTAGAAGTTTCCTGGACCCTATCCCTGAATGATTTCCCCAAGCCAGGCCTCTCTCTTGAGCCACAGAGACCTTAGAGAGGAGAGGTGCAGGGAAGGCAATAGAATTAGCTGAATCTTGGGATGCGTGGGTGGCTCAGTGGTTGAGCATCTGCCTTTGGTTCAGGCCGTGATCCCTGGGTCCTGGGATCGAGTCCCGCATTGGGCTCCCCATAGGGAGCCTGCATCTCCCTCTGCCTATGTCTCTGCCTCTCCATGTGTCTCTCATGAATAAATAAAATCTTAAAAAAAAAAAAAAAAAAGAATTAGCTGACTCTACCCAGAGAAGGTGTCCTTTCCTGAACCTGGTTAGACCAGCTACCCCCAACTTCCCAGGGATTGAGGAACTAAGAAACCGGTGGGAGCACCTGTTCCCCATTGATGCCCTCTCTGGAGCCCTGGGTAGACCCTAGTACAGTTGTGTTATCTATCTGGGGAACTGATCCTCCTATTCTCGGCCCTGGCCCCTTTGATAGTGGTTAGGACTGGGTCAGTACAGAGGAAAACAGCCCCTAGCCAGGCAAGAAACTAGGACTCCTGGGCAGGTGCCCCTGCCTCAGTTTTCCCATCAGTCCAATGTGGATGAGGCTGCCACCCCCAGCAAGGCTATAGTGCTTTGGGACCAGAACATGGCTTCCTCGCTCACAGGGTGGATTCCAGCTGCCCTAATCACCCTTTTCTACCCGGGGACACTGTTAGGAGCCCATAGGGTGGCCTCCTTCCTCCTGACTCCCAGGCTCTTGGGGGTTTGATGAAGGACTCAGACAGGAGTCAAATCTCAGGAAGCAGTGCCTGGCTTGGCAACTGGCACAGGTGGTCAGTTCCTGGTTGCCCATCCTGTAAACCATAGTGCACAGTGGGCTGTCCAGAAGCTCTGGTTCCTTTAGCCCAGTCTCCCTGAGACCCTTGGGTGGGTGGTAGGGCAGGCTTGTGACAGGCATGTGGCAGAGAGAGTAGAGACAGACCACTCATTGTGGCCCAGGCCAAGCTGTGGGCAGCTGGTGCCCGCCCTCCGCCCCGGCAGCCAAAATGACTTGCCCCTCACCCCCGCCTGCCCCACAGTTGGAGGTCACAGCGGATCTGGCAGAGAGGCGGCGCATCCGCTCAGCCATCCGGGAGTTGCAGCGGCAGGAGCTACAGCGTGAGGAGGAGGCCCTGGCATCCAAGCGCTTCCGTGCCGAGTGGCAGGACAACAAGGAGAACTGGCTGCAGTGAGTGGCCAGGGGACTGGTCATATAGGTGGGAGGAGTATGTATCAAGGCTCAGCTTTGTTGTACAGGCACAGGTGTGTCTGCTGCCCATCTGGGTGTGCAAATGGCAGTACCGGCAGGATCTGGAATGCACAGGGATGTTTACGGGCCTGGACCACTCGCCAGGCATGGAGTCCCAGACACACCCATGTAGATAGCACAGCTGAGCCTGCGCTCATGTAGCATGGGCATGTGTGGGCCAGCGTGTAGCCAGAGGGTGTGCACAGCTACCTGCCCCTCTGCCAAAGTTCTGGGTACCTTGTCCTGACCCCTACCCTCAGCCCACATCCTCCAAGATTTGGCTATGGCAGTGGGCGTTATAATCATGATGTCCCTGCAGCTCTCAGCAGCAGGAGGCAGAGCAGCGAGCTGCTCTGGCGCGGCTGGCAGGGCGGTTGGAGTCCATGAATGATGTGGAAGAGCTGACTGCACTGGTGAGGCCCAGGCCACGGCAGGGGCTGGGGCAGAGGCTGGGGCAGGGCAGGTAAAGCCCTGGACTCCACAATCCAGCCCTGTGGCCTGCTTCTCATCCACAGCTGCGAGGTGCCGGTGAGTATGAAGAACGCAAGCTGATCCGAGCTGCAATCCGCCGCATAAGGGCCCAGGAGATTGAGGGTATGTGCCCTGCCTGGCCCACCCTGTGCCTTGCTACATGCTACCCACAGCACCTCCCAGACACTCAGCTGACATTTTCTCCTTCCCTTCCAGCTGCCACGTTGGCTGGGAGGTTGTGCAGCGGGCGTCCCAACGGTGGCTCAAGAGAGGAGAGCAAGGGGCAGGCAGCACACAGGCTGGAACAGTGTGAGGTAAGGGATGTGAGCAGGATGGGAGGGTAGCCCAGTGTCCTGTGTCCACAGATGCCAGCAGCAAAGAACACCTGTGTGTCTTTGCTAGACTGGTACTTGACTGGAGGTGGGGGGTGTTTGGGGGACTTCTGGCCAGATGTCCCCCAATCCAGACTTTGCATCTACCCAGGCCTTCCCCTCAAAGCTACTCTGTCTATCCTACTCCTGAGTATGTCTCCCATTACCACCCTGCTGGTCTCCCTACTTCTGTGCCTACCTCTTACCTGCCATGGCCATCCAGCCTCCATTCAATAGCCAATTCAATCTCCCTGAAATGCAAAACTGACCCTGGTACCTCCCCAGCTTACACCCATCCTGAAGCTGTCCCTCCCTGTCCAGACAGCCCACAGCCATACTTTGGCTTATCAGGACTTACGTATTGCACCCCAGCTGACTCGTGGAGCACTGTTCACAGAGTTGACTATTCTCCAGGGGCTGTGGATGAGAGATCAAGCCATGTAGATTCCCTAAGTGGCCAGGAGAGGCCGCTGGGTCCCAGTCCCTGAAGGAGTACCCCCACATACACACCCTCTGATTAACCTGGCTAGGATCAGGAGTCAGGGGCCTCTGCTCCAGGGATATATTAAGACCAGGAATCGCCAGCAGGTCTCCTGTCATCCCCAACCCCTGACATAGGATCTGGTCCTCTCTGAACCACCCTTGACTAGACATTGCCAGGAGGTTGGGAAGTGAGAATCAGAGACCGCCCATGGTGTGCCAGTGTTCATGCATAAACAGGTGTGCCCACAGGAAGCTATGCCTAGCTCCTCTGCTTTGCATGCCCTGCCCTGGGCACCTGCCAGCCTCGGGAGCCGTTGCTGCATCCTGTGGGTCACCCACAGGTGCCAGAGCAAGAGAAACAGGAGCAGCACACAGAGGTCCCAGAGCCAACCCCAGCCCCTCAGGACACCAGCCGGGATGTGACCACAGTGACACTCCTGCTGCGGGCCCCACCTGGGGGCACACCCAGCTTACCTGCCTCACCTGTCAGTTCACCCACCACTGCTTCTCCTGAGCCTCCACTAGAGCCTGCTGAGGCCCAGTGTCCTGCTGCTGAGGCTGTGGGCAGCCCCAAGCCACCCTCCAGCCCACCCAGGGCCACCAGTCCTGAGCCCCAGGAACCGCCAGCCACCCCCAGCACTGAGAGGCAGGTGGTCAGCAAGGTGAGTCTGGATAAGGGACAGGGATGTCAGGCAGGTGAACTCCTTGGTTTGGGAGTCAGGCCCTGCCAATGCTCTGTCTCCCCTGCAGCTCCTGTCTGGCCCCACAGAGCCCCCAGCTGTCCAAGGCCCCACCAAAGATCCCTCCAACACAAAGAGAGCAGGTGAGGGTCCTAGGAGGGGTAGCTACAGGCCTCTCCTTCCCTGTCTGGAAAATGGGCTCTAGTGCCTAGGTAGCTTCAGCTTCTTCAAGGCTAGGCAGTCCCTGACACTCCTCCCACTGCCCTGAAGTATCCCCACCCCTCCTGCCCCGCCCCCCACCCTTGGGCAGAGGCCTCCCTGCAGCCTTGAAAGGCAACGGGCCTCAGGCACATTCTTTTCCCCAATAAGGGAGCGCACCCATCTCAAGCTGAGGCCATGGGCAGTGCTGGCCAGGGGGGGTGTCCCCCATCCCCATCAACAGGGAAGATCTGGGCACCCTTCCTCCAGCCCAAGCCTAGCCACAGCCCCCAGGAGTGTCCAAGTCATCCTAAGGTCAGTGCAGGAGGAGGAGGAGGAGTCTATAAGAGAGATACAGTTGAGTGGGGAGGCCAAGAGCTAAAGACGTATAAAACAGGATGGGGAGGCTGGAGTACAGGAAGGGCCTGGAAGGTGTGGACGAGAGGAGGTGTGGACGAGAGAACTGTGAGAGGTGGAGCCCCCATATCCACCCTCCTTTATCTTCCCCCACTTGGCCACCACCATTTCTCCAAACTGCCAGACCTGGCCGGACCCCGTCCCTGCCAACGCTCCCTGTCTGTGCTCAGCCCCCGCCAGCCAGCCCAGAACCAAGGTACCTCCTATTCTCACTACTGCAGACTCGGGGCAGCACCTGTCCCACCAAGTCACTGATAACCCTCCTATCCTTTCTAGAGCCCCCAAACCCTGCCAGCGGACCTTCCCCATTCCAGCGGGCTGGCTCTGTGCGGGATCGTGTGCGCAAGTTCACATCTGATTCTCCTATGGCTGCTGGGCTCCAGGATGGCCCACCCCGGTTGGCCCTGGGTGCCTCAACCCCCACAAGACTCCTGGGCCCCTCCCACATCAGCACTACTCCTGCCTCTTCCAATGGCTCCTCCTCACGGGCCCCCAGTGATACCTCCTCCCGATTCAGCAAGGAGCCACGGGGAACAGCCAGGCCCCTGGCCCAGCTTCAGAGCTGCCCCCGGGAGGAGGGCCCCAGGGGGCGGGGCTTGGCTGCCAGGTCCCTTGAAAACAGAGCAGGGGGGCCTGGGGCCCTCTCAGAGGAGCCCAGTGCCCTGCTTCCCGTGCCTGCCGGCACTGCTGAGCCAGGGGCCAGTATGAAGACCACATTCACCATCGAGATCAAGGATGGCCGTGGCCAGGCATCCACAAGCCGAGTGCTGCTGCCCACAGGCAACCAGAGGGCAGGTAGGCCTCCCTGCTGTCTCCCCACTGCTGGGGATGAGTGCCTGCAGCCAGCCACCCAGCTCTGTACATAGGACAAGTGCTGTGGATTCAGGGTGCCTCTGAAGAGGATGTGCTGGGAGCAGGGGGCACCATTAACCTTGGCTGGCATTGCCCTCACCGCAGCAGATCTGACAGTAGCCCTTCTCCCCCTCCAGAACTGACGCTGGGGCTACGGGCGCCTCCCACCCTCCTGAGCACCAGCAGTGGGGGCAAGAGCACCATCACCCATATCAGCAGCCCTGCGACCCTGGCCCAGCTGGGTAGCGTCACTCATGTCACCAGCTTCAGCCATGCTTCCCCTGGTAGCCGGAGAGGCTGCAGCATTAAGGTGAGCCCCCTTACTCCCCAGCCAGCCTCACTGTCCATTAATCTTCTGTAGACTGCTTCAGGATGTAGGGCTAGCAGGGCTTCTCTGCTCTGCTCCTCCATTGCACACACAGGGAAACTGAGGCCCAGAGAGAGAAGGTGGTGGTGCCAGTTGGTGGCAGAGCTAAGGGCAGACCCTAGTGGATCAGCCACTAGGTATGTTGGAAGCTTACTCTGTACTGGCTTCAGGCTTCCCACATGCTGATCTCTGGTCCTTACTACAGTATTGGTTGGTTTGTTCTTAATGAATAGATGGGAAGATGGAAGCTCAGAGAGGATGGTGAGGGCTTGCTCCCTCTTCCTGTGGCAACCCCAGTGCTCCTGCTCCTACTCCACAGTGGAACTCAGCCCCAAGAAGGAAAGCTGCTGATCTGTTCATCCAAGATCAGCCTGGCCTCTTAGGAGATTGAGATTAGTGATTACCATCTGCGTCAACATCTCTGGGGAGGTTGGGCAGAAGCATCAATGGGGGGACAGGCAGGGGGTGCCTAGTCAGGTGAGGCAACAGCCTAGCAGGTGCCACGGGAACTGAATACGCTGCACCCTTCCATTATTCATTCCCGAGCCTAGGATCAGCTGGCTGGGAGCTCAGCTGGGGAAGGGATCCCCAGTGGGCTGTCCGGCTGCCCAGGTAATGTCCTCTGGGCTGCACTGGGGACTGAATGGGACTTTGGTTGAGGTGAGATGGCTAGAGCCAGCTTTGGGCCTTCTCTGGGGTGACAGGCAGAGGGTGGGGGCGAGAAAGCACCCTTTCCCCCACAGAGCAGGACCTAAGTGCTCTCTGCCAAGGGGGTGAGGAGATGGTGGCAGAGGTGGCCATGGGGTGTGGGTGGGAGGTGTGACAGTGAGCCCTGCATCTCATACCACCGACTCACCTCAGTTTCCCCATCTAAAATCAAGGGGAAGCAGAAAAGTGCCTAAAATGTGCTCAAAATCTGTGGTTGGATCCAAGGGCCACAGGCAGGCCAGAGGATGTTTATGTCAGGGACGAGGCACTTGTTATAGCAGATTGCTCAAAGTCCCGTCTCTCTGTGCCTCCATTTCTCCCATTTGTTCAAGGCTTTCTAAAACCACATGGCCTAAAGGCAAAGGCGTGCAGGCTCTGGAGTCTGGCAGACTGGATCCTCACAGCTAATGTAAATGGTGGCCCAGGGAGGCCCATTCCACACTCCGTGCCTCGGTTTCCTCATCTGTGGGGCCTGGGGCTGTGGCCTAGGCAGTCCTTCAGAACCGGTGCAGCTTTGCTGTGCTGCCAGTCTGTGATCTCCGCAGGGCCAGGGCCAGGGCCAGGCCTGGCGGTCTGCCTGCTTGGGCAGGCCACCCATCCCCCACAGCCCTCTCCACGGGGAGCCCAGAATAGGTTTCTATTTGGGCCACAGCCCCAGCTGGCAGGTGGCAGGCTGGGAGGCCGGGAGGCCAACAGGGGCGGGGCAGGCCCACTGCCCTTGCCTGCGCCCTCAGGCCAGCTGCAAAGACTCTGACACTGCCAGCCAGAGGCGACTGTCCCTACCACTGTCCCCATCGTCACCCCATCATAGAGCCCCTGCCATCACCATGCCGGGGGTACCGGGGCCTGGGTCTGAGCTGGCTGCAGCCCTTGAGGAACGACTGGGCTTGGCATTGGAGGAGCTGCGGGCAGTGGCTGAGGCAGGCCGGGCGGCAGTGACCCAGGCAGCTGAGGCAGCTGCCTCAGCCATGGAGCCAGTGGCCCGGGCAGCTGAAGAGCTGCGGGTGGAGACGGCAGCACTGAGCCGGCGGCTGGATGCGCTGGGCAGGCAGGTGGAGGTGCTGAGTCTGCGGCTGGGGGTCCCACTTGCGCCTGACCTTGAATCTGAGCTGGAGCCCAGTGAGCTGCTCCTGGCTGCTGCCGACCCCGAGGCCCTCTTCCAGGCGGCTGAGGATGCTGGGACCCCCGTGGCCCACCCGCCTGCCTTCAGCACCCGCCGTCGCTCCTCTGCCGGCCCTGCCCACAGCAGCAGTCTCGTAAGTCCCTACGGGCTGGGGAGAGCGGGTGGTTTTGAGCAGATTCTGCCTCTGCTGAGGGGCATTAGGTGTGCCACTGCCTTCTCTGGGTCTCAGTTTACCTATCAGCAGAGGGACTGGGATGCTGGTGCTCCAACACTCAGGCGAAAGGGTGCCAGGCTCCTGGCCCTGAGGCATGCGTGGTTACTGCCCTAGCAGCCCCTGGCCAGGGCCCAGCCCCCCACCCCCACCGCTACTCTGCCTCAGCTGGGCTGAGTCGCCCTAAAGCAGCTGCCACTTCAGCTCTCCTTACCCTCACAGCAGATAGAGAGGCCCTGCCAAGAGGGGAGGGGCTGTGATAATTGGGCTGGGGGCTCGTCCACAAGTTGTTGGAAGATGGCCTGGTGGGGAAGGGTGCTAGGTTGGGGCTGAAGGCCCCTTAGAGGGAGCAGGGAATAGGGGCAGGCTTTGGAGAGGACTTGGCTCTGGGCAATCCCAGACACCTGGTCAGGAGCCCAAGGGCCCTGGTCCAGCCCCTTTGGGGTGTGTGTGTGTGTGTGTGTGTGTGTGTGTGTGGCATGTGCTGCCTGGACATTGGCCCAGGAGGATCCAGGCCTTGGGAACTGCCAGTATGGAACACAGCCTGCTTGGGAGGGGGCTGGGAATGAAGCAGCAGAAAGAACTCAGGTTCAAGAGTTAAGCTACCTTCAGCTCAGACCGCAAGCTACATCACACTTATAGAATGACTGTGGGCAAGTTATACAGCTACCCTGAGCCTCAGTTTTCCTTTATGTTCCATGAGGACAGCAAAATCCCAAGCATTTATTCAGTGCTTACTA
Organism: Vulpes lagopus; assembly: GCF_018345385.1. NCBI lineage: Eukaryota > Metazoa > Chordata > Mammalia > Carnivora > Canidae > Vulpes > Vulpes lagopus. Next base: position 12,704,854 of record NC_054837.1, on the reverse strand, counting down.
CCAAATTCAAATGACCAGTATTGGCACCACTAATTGTATTAGCACAATTCCAGGTAGATAGGAAGCCCTACAGCAAGGCTGTCAGTACCTCTTCCCTGAATCTGACAACAATATGACCATCCTTGCACGGGCAGTCTAACCGGGTAGTGGTTATTTCCAGGCTGTACCCGCAGACCCAGGGCCCAGTTCCCTGTCTGCTGGGGGCATGCTTGGTTTCATCTATACCCCTTCTTAAAGCCCATGCCCTCTCCCTATCCTGCAGATGGAGCCAGAGCCAGCAGGGCCCCCCTCTGCGGCAGTGGAAGTGGCTAATGGCGCCGAGCAAACCCGAGTGGACAAAGCACCAGAGAGGCGGAGCCCCCTAAGCACTGAGGAGCTGATGGCCATTGAGGATGAAAGCATCCTGGACAAGATGGTATGGCCAGATCTGGTGGACTAGGGGTGGCCAGGGGGCAGGGACAGGTGGGTAATGACAGGGGTTCTATCTGCAGCTGGATCAGACTACAGACTTTGAGGAACGGAAGCTAATCCGGGCTGCACTACGTGAGCTCCGACAAAAGAAGAGAGGTAGAGAGCCACTTGCCCCACTCCAGATCCAGCTGCCCCATTTCCCATCTGTTCCCCTTACTCTGGGGTCCACTCATGGGCACTCCAGTTCAGTAACTGCCCTACCCAGCTTCTTTTCTAGTCCCAGATGGATCTGGCTTCTCTCTTCCCTGGCCCCTTCTTTCCCCCTGGCCACCCTAGTTATACCATCCCCAACCAGCTTTTCATCTCCTTCCCAGACCTAGTTACTCCCGCTCCTACCTACTCCTCCTTGGATCCCATTGCTTCCCTACGTACTGCCAACTACTCCTTCCCTGAATCCAATACTCCTTCCCCCAGCTGCTTTTCTCTCCTTGAGATCCACTGATGATAACCACTGCCTCTGCCCCCTGCTCCCAACCAGCTTCCCCTTCTGTGAGCACAGCTACTTCTTGGACCCAGCTATTCTTTCCCTCAGATTCTAGATTCATTTGCTGCTTCAGATACTCTGAATCTGACTGCTCCCTCCAAGCACCACTGAGGATCACCTAGCCCCTGTGCCCACCCACCTACTTCCTTAGGCCTCATTGCCAGCTTCTCTCCCAGCTACTTTTTCCCTGGATTAAATTACTTCTCACATACCTCCAATTCCTCCCTTCTTGGATCTAGATATTTCCTCCTCTAGCTGCTCTTCTCCCACCTAAGACCCATTTAAAGGCCCACGCAGCAACTAGTCTCACTCAGCTTCTCCTTCCCTGAACTCTGCTACTTCCTCCCTAGATCTGCCTATTCCCTCTTTAATAAGCTCCTCATTCCCATAGAAACTCCCCTCTTGGATTCAAATGCTCCCCCCTTTGAGTTCAGCTATTCCATATTCCCTTGTCCATTTCCCTGAGTCCATTGCCACACACCATACCCCACCACCTCTTCCAAGTGACAGCTACCCACTCCCCCTCAGCTACTTCTAAAGAGGGCCCTTGTCCCCTGTGTCTTCAGTATTTCTAACAAGTTGCCCTCCACCCCATCTTGTGTGCCCTGTGTGCCCGTGCATATGTGCTGTGTGGGTGATGGGTGGCCCTTCTGGGCATGCATGGGGCATCCCCCCGCCCAGACCAGCGGGACAAGGAACGGGAACGGCGGCTGCAAGAGGCACGGGCCCGGCCAGGGGAGGGCCGTGGCAACACAGCCACAGAGACCACCACGCAGCACAGCCAGCGGGCAGCCGATGGCTCAGCTGTCAGCACTGTCACCAAGACTGAGCGGCTCGTCCACTCTAGTAAGTGACCAAGCAGGGCTCAAGGGCTCCAGGTGGGAATATATTCACCCCACCAGCCCCATGACTCACATTCTTCCTCTCACCCCCTGGCCCTTCCAGATGATGGCACGAGGACGGCCCGCACCACCACAGTGGAGTCAAGTTTTGTGAGGCGCTCTGAGAGTAAGGCTGCCTGGTGTCGCGCTGTGCCTGCCTGACTACCTCCTCAGACTCTTCCTCAAGCTCTCTCTCCGTACCTTCATCTGTGTGTCTCTCTGTCCAGCAGTCACTTTCTCTTATCTGCCTGTGGCTACCACCTTTTGCCCTAAACCCCCGCACCCTATCTCCTGATGTCCAGCCTAAGCCTTCACCCTGCTCCACTTCCCCTTTCTTGTAGATGGTGGCGGCAGCACCATGGTGCAAACCAAGACCTTTTCCTCGTCGTCATCCAAGAAGATGGGCAGGTGAGCACAAGTACCCATCCCCAGACCACAGAGGAGTCAGTGGCACATGGGACCCCACTGCACACCCATTCTACAGAAGGGTAGACCAGGGTGCTGGGAAGGTGACAAGCATACAGGCAGGGAGAGTCAGAGTAGGAGTCAGACCTCTCCTGCTCCTCTTGCGATCTCACCTAATCCTCAGCCACACCACTGGGGAGGCCAGAGAGTTGCTCAGGATCTCACAGCGTGAGTGGCAGCGATAGCATTGAGCCCTTAGAGAGGCCTGCCTGCCACTGAGCTGCCTGGTGGCACTGCCACTTCCCAGTATCTGCAGACCATGTCCCCTGTCACAGAACACTTTTGCACCTTATTCTTATGATAGAGGGAGGACCTCTATCATACAGAGTGTATCAGGGCTGTTGGATCAGAATTGAGGCTGGGAACCAGAGGAGTCCAAGACCTCTGCATCAGAAAGAACTGTGTTCAAGTTCTTGCATTGCCCTCCCATGCCCTCTGAAATCTGAGGCCTGATTTCCTCAGAGGGGCCTGTTTCCTCATATTTAGTGGAAACGATAAGGGTCCCTCCTTTCCCTTGTGAGGTTTAAAATGGCACATAGGAAAGGCTCAATAGACATGAGCTGTTATTATTGCCATCATTATGATCATGCTGGTGGGCATTATTAGTTGATAGCACCCAGAATCTCAACTCACCTGTAACTCGATCATAGAGTGAGGCTTCTCAGAGAACTCCCCAAGGGCCAAATTCGTAGAAAAGAGTGGCTCCCACCTTCTTGTCCTTTGAGCCTCAGTCTACTCTATAAAATGGGTATGATATGGACACCTCCCCTGCTGGAGAGCATTGCGGGTCATGGATATACCACAGGGTGTATGCGGGGTCTGGGGCACAAGACGCCTCCCTTGGCGAGTGGGGGTCGAGGCTCAAGAGCAGCCAGACAGTCGCCTCCCGACCCCTCAGTATCTTTGACCGCGAGGATGAGGCCAGCCCACGGCCCGGCAGCCTGGCGGCACTCGAGAAACGCCAGGCAGAGAAGAAGAAAGAGCTGATGAAGGCGCAGAGCCTGCCCAAGACCTCAGCCTCACAGGCGCGCAAAGCCATGATTGAGAAGCTGGAGAAGGAAGGCGCCGCGGGGTGAGTGGCAAGGGGGCGGGGCGGGGCGGGGCCTAGTCACCCCGCGGGGCGGGGCCAGAAGCGGGAAGCTGAGGTGGGAGCTGTGCTGGCGGAGGCCTGAAGGACCGGGAAGGCGGAGTCTGGGGCCGGCTGGTGGGGGGCCGGCGGAGGCAGCGCCCCCTGCGGTCGTGTGACGCGGCCCCGACGCGCCCCTACAGCAGCCCTGGGGGGCCGCGAGCAGCGGTGCAGCGCTCCACCAGCTTCGGAGTCCCCAACGCTAACAGCATCAAGCAGATGTTGCTGGACTGGTGCCGAGCCAAGACACGCGGCTATGAGGTGAGTGCTGAGAGGCCAAGCAGCCTGGCTTCTTTCTCCTCCTACCAACCCCTGCCCGCAGCTCTGCACCTCCCTCTTGGCGGAGCTCCTCACCCCCTGTGCTCTTCGCAGCCCCTGTGCCTGGCAGCAAGGATGGAAGCCCGCTTTGAGGATGAGGAAAGGCTCAAATAGGACACACAACATGCCCTAGATTCCAGAATAAATGATTAAGTGGCAGGGTCTAATGAGGGCCCAGTTCAGAGCCAGACCTCACCCTTGAAGTTCCCTCTCATTGCTTTTGGGAGGAGGAGTGGGGGCTGGGTAAATTTCTATAAGTAAGGGAAGCAGTGAAGGAGGCATGACCATGGTCGTAGCTGGGTGGAGCTGGTCCTCCTGGTTGCTCTGTGCCTATAAGTAGCAGATATGGAGCTGACAAACTGAATTGAAGGACGTTCATGTTACCACTGCCCAACTGCTGTGCAGCCTTGGACAAGCTACAGGGCCTCTCTGACCCCAGTTGCCCAATTCTTGGAATGTCAAATGCTGGGGGCATAGCAGTTATGGGGAAGCTGACCAGTCCTCCCACCACCTCTACATAGCATGTGGACATCCAGAACTTCTCCTCAAGTTGGAGTGATGGGATGGCCTTCTGTGCCCTGGTGCATAACTTCTTCCCTGAGGCCTTCGACTATGGGCAGCTCAGCCCGCAGAACCGGCGTCAGAACTTCGAGGTGGCCTTCTCATCTGCTGAGTAAGTGTGGGCCCCAGCCCAGCTGGTATCAGCTGGGCATCTGGGGCTGTGCGTCTGGGCCAGGCTCAGCTGCCCCAAGGCCCCTGGAACTGGCCAGCTGCATTGTCAGACAGCGGCTGATACCCCCTTCCCGAGAAAACCCCTGTCCTCTCCACCCTGCCCACCCGCTGCTGAGCGTGCCAGGTGCCCGCCGGACCGAAGGAGCCGCCCGCCTACCAGCCCGGGCCAAGGCCCACCAGGTGGCCCTGTCCATATCCTCCATCCTCCCTCTGCCCCCTCCTCCTTCCTCTCTCTCTCTCTCTCTCTCTCTCTTTCTCTCTGCCTTTCTCTGTCCTGCTCTCCTCCCTATCATCAGAGCTTCCTGCTCCCACGGGATCCCGGCTGGAGATTCCAAAAGGAGGCTCCTGGCCCGGGCACCGTGCCCGCCCAGCCTATATAGGTGTTGCCAGAGGCTTATATAGGACATCAGCAAGCCCTCCACTTTGGAATCGTTACCCTGTCTGCTCACCTCACCCTCAGCACCCTCCATCTGTCTTTCCTTTTCTCCTTTTCTCTTTCTGGTCCCCCCAGATTTCTTCCTCCTCCCCCTCCCCCACCTCCTCTCACGCCTCCCTCACCCCCCCTCCCTGGGGCACAGCCCTCCTCTCCAACCTCAGTGCCAACGCCATTGCCCCCACCCCGTTCCCGCTTGCCCCAAGAGTTCTCTGCACCTGTGACTGGTCTGGCCCCCCACCCCTGTCTGCATCGCACACCATTAGTGACGGGTAGTGAGCGGCACGTCCACGATGGGGAAGGGGCATGCGGGGAGGGCCAGCAGATTGCAGCACTGAGAATGTAACTGAACTCTTGTCTCTGTGTGTGTGTGTATGTGTGTGTCTCTCTGTTCTCCTCCCCTTTCTCTTCTCTGCCTCTTCCCCCTCTTCCCATCCTGGGCCCTGCTTCCCTGCCCCTTCCCGGCCCCCTACCCTCCCCAGGACCCATGCGGACTGCCCGCAGCTCCTGGACACAGAGGACATGGTGCGGCTTCGAGAGCCTGACTGGAAGTGCGTGTACACGTACATCCAGGAATTCTACCGCTGTCTGGTCCAGAAGGGGCTGGTAAAAACCAAAAAGTCCTAACCCCTGCTCAGGGGCCCCACGGTGAGAAACGCCGCCTCGCCCACCTGCGCTGTATGCTGGAATCTGACCAGAGGGGCACGGGCACAGAGAGAGACCTGGGAGGGGGTGGGGGGTGCAATGGGACCCTGAGAAGAACCAGAAGGAGCCAGATGTGGCTCCACCTCTGGTAGTTCAGGGCCTAGCAAGCAAGACCATTATTCTAAAGGGTCCTGCTCATGTGATGACCCTACATGAGCAGGCCTGAGATGGAGCAAGCCCAGGAAGGAACCCCAGAGGAGGCATCTGACACGGCCTGCAGGTCCAGGACAGCTATCTGAAAAAAGTGCAAACCTAGCTGGGATTTGAACAAGTTCAGGCTAGAGGAGGGAAAAGGAGTCCCAGGTGGACGGATGAGCCTATGCCCACGGCTACAAGCGAGAGAGATGGAGAGCATGGCACAGCCAGCAAGGGAAAGAAGTTTAGTCTGGGTATGAAGGGAAGAAAGGGGCCACAGGAGTTTGAACTTTCTCCTGAGGACAAGAGTCCTAAAAGATTTCCAAACAGAGAAGGGATATGTGTTGTCTGGTTAGCATTCTAGAACAAGGATTGGATGAGGGATGAGGAGGGAAGGAATGGGCTAGATAGCTGGAGCAGCTTAATAAGAAGTAGGACAGGCTTCCTGATGTATCCAGTTGAGGAGAAAGAAGGAGGCTCAAGGAAGTCTGCTAGGCCTCCGGTTTGGGCACTGGGGAATTGGTGGTATCACACTCATTGGAGAGCTCAAGAGCAGGGCCAGTTTAACAGGAAGATGTTTCTGGATCTTTAAACCAGCTCTGGCATTTTTCTCTCTAGTCACCTCACCTCAGGGTCACAGTAGAGAATTCAGGTCCTGAGCTAACTGTCCATTCCAGACAATGCTGCTCAGAGAAGGAGAAAGGTGGCTCAGCGTCCTGGAGGTTTTAGGTCAGAGACAGGGCCAGAAACTAGAATTTCAGGCTCCCCACATAGTGGCTCTGTTCCTTACCACATCACTTTTCCCACCCATTGTGTAGAGAGAAGAAAAGACAAGAGCTCAGAGGGTATAAAGGGATTGCCTAAAGTAATGTGAATCAGGGACAGAGCTAGTGGTGCACTCGGATGCCCCTTGGGGCTTGGAACCACATGGTGGGCAGCCCACATGTGTACACATATATCCAGAGAAGCCATACAGGTGAGGGGAGGATGGGCTTGGTTCTGTCTCCAGGTCATATATGGACTTAGGAGCTGCTGCCCAGCAGGCTGGCCTGGAGGGAGAGGGGCCCTGATCCAGTTGGAAAGTGTGACTCAGCCGTGCTGTTGCTCGAATTGCCCTGTGTTTGGCCTGTCACTGGGGCAGCTGGAGCCCTGAGCTGTGAGCCCCAGTGTAAACAATGGCTTTATAAGGTCTCCAGGGAAGACACCAGAGATGGGAGGGAGTTCCACGTTGGGGAGCCCAGGATCCCTGGGGAGATAGCCACAACTTGAAGAAGCTGCAGAGAGAGGCTGCCTTTTTCACCATAGTATAGCTGGGGAAATGAATCCAGAGATGACCTCAGGGACACATAGCACATCAGCAACAGAGTCAGAAACTCCCTCATTCATCCTGAGTGCTCCCAAGTCTCAAATGAGGCAGAGAATTTGTTGTTTTAAAGATGGAGAAACTAAGTCACAGAACAGGGGAGAGCTTTATCTCTAGTACATACAGCTGATCACGGGTTTAGCCTGGGCTGAAACAGAGATCTCCTGCCTCCCAAGCTTCTTCCATGAAGGAGTCCAGGTGAGCTGGGAGTAGGCTCCAACCCTACCATTGTCCCAGGTTTGACCTTGAAGGCACAAGATGGGAGGAAGTAGTCATGGGTCCCTTGGTGTGTTGGTGTGTTGGCAATAGGAGCAATTCATGCCCTTACACCTTCCCTGCCAAAGGAATTCAGTTAACATGGACTGATGGGAGGAAGCAAGGCAGAAGAGGTCTTGCTTTGGGACAGGAGGGGGAAATGGAGCCAAGGAGCAAACTTCAGCTTTAGAGCTCTGGGACTATCAATTGCTTAGTAGGCCGCAGCCCATTCACCCCAGAGTGGGGAGATGGCCCCTACAGTAGGGAAGATGGGGCTCTAGGTGGGTATCAACACCCGGGGCTAGGGTACTTGAGTCACAGGAGGCCCAACCCTGCACCTGCTAGGCTATGGGGCTTGAAACATGATTCCTGCTCTGTGACTCAGTTTCCCTCTCTGTAAAGTACATCTAGCACTCTGGAGGACAGAAGGGCAGCCCCATCCTTGAGCATGTTGTAGATGGGCCTGTCTGTATTGGTTGAGACCCTCATCTGCCTCCTCTGCTCTACCCAAAGCAGGTGGTAAGGGTTAAAGAACTACCCCCACACACACACACACTCTCTGTCCTCCATCTCAAGTAGCAGGATTGTCCCCTGGGCCTCTCTGCAGGAGGTACCAGGCGAGGCATCTGGGAGATAATCCAGGGCACAGAGGTTCACTGGGGCAGGTCCTGGCTGCAGAGCAAGATTTCCCATTGGTAAGGCCCCTCTGGATCCAATGGCCCAACCCAGAGGCTCCTGCCAGCAGGAGTCTGCAATGAGGGTGTGCAGGAGGTAGTCCTCCAAAGAGAACATGGGTGGGGTCTGGGGTCTGGACCTTGTCCAGAGTGGAATGGGGGGCATGGCTCTCCTCTCCCATCTTGACCTCCACTTGCCTGGACTGGCTCCCCATAGTGACGTTTCTAGGCTTGGGTGAGTGGAGCCTGGGGTTTCCTGTCTTTCCGGAAGGCTTTTACCCCATCAGTCAATCAAGAATCTGGAGTTTATGGAAGATCAGCAGGCTGCCAGCAGTGAAAAGACTTCCGGGGAGAGGGTAGCTGCAGGAGGCAGGAGGAGGGCTCGGTGCTGACAACCACCCCGGTACCCCCTTCCTGCAGGATGCTGGTGGACTGCGTGCCCCTGGTGGAGGTGGAGGACATGATGATCATGGGCAAGAAGCCCGACCCCAAGTGCGTCTTCACCTATGTGCAGTCGCTCTACAACCACCTGCGGCGCCACGAGCTGCGCCTGCGCGGGAAGAATGTGTAGCCTCCCTGCGCGCACGGCCCGCCTGCGGCAAGCTGCACCCACCATCCAGGCACCATCCCCTCCCTGTGCGCCTGCCCACTGCTGCCCTGTCTGTCGCGACACCCTCCCCTGCATACACACGCTGCGTTTTGATAAATTATTGGTTTTCAACGATCCTGACTCCTCTCTACCTCTCTGGGGGGTGTCGAATGGGGGGGGGCAGCTTGGCAAGGTGTGCAAAAATACCCACTCCAGCGGCTAAGCACTTGGGGATGCTGGTCTCTCGGGCATATGGGGGGGGCTCCTGTTTCCCACCCCCCCGCAGCAAGGAAGGAGTCGAGTCTCAGTTAAGGCGGAAGAGGATTTATTTAATCGAGCTGGGTATGGGAGAAAGGGGGGTTAGGAAGAACCCCCACCTCCATCTCTGCCGGCTCTGGGACGAGGCATCGGCCCTCAGCGAGGGAGACGCTCCCGGGACGCTGAGCGCTTCATTCTGTCCCCAGGGCTCGGGGGGGGGGGGGGGGGGGGGGGGGAGGAGGCGGGCCCGCGTCCCCGGACCTTAAAGATCAGCGCGGTCCGGAGCGCCTTCTGCGGGCCTGGCGGGCGCCCGCAGGTACTCGGGGGGAACAGATTCGTCGGGCGCCGCCTTGCGGTAGAAGCCGAGCTCCTGCACCAGCTCATTGATCTCCTCCCGGGTCATTTCGCTGAGTGGGATTCGCTGAAGTAGAGGAGGGGTGGGGTCAGCGCGCCCCGCCTCGCCTCGCCTCGCCCCCCCCCCCTCCACCCACACCCCGGCCTGGCTTCCAAGGCCTCACCTCCAGTTCTTCGTAGTGGTGGCCCAGGAGGACGAGTTCTGGGTCAGCCCCTGGGAGGTGTTTCATTACCAGGTTGTGACTGGAGTTGTTGTTAAGGTGGACAGTGGTGGCCTAAGGCAGGTGGGGTCTCCCACCTATGTACAGCAGGTGAACAGCACAGCCCCTTTTGCCCAGGTAGGGCAGGGATCCCCATTTACACTCGAGGAAGTTGGAGTTCCTGTGTCTGTGGCAGTCATCACTAGTCAATTTCTCATGCCTACCACCTAAGAATTCTCTGGGCGGTCACTATCAATCAGTTCCACTTGTCAGATGTAAACCATGTGTCATCTCTATCTGTGAAGTTAAGTGGAAGGAGATTTTCCCAGATCTCCCACCCCTTCTTCCTCCCCTAGAACAGAAAAAGGATACTATAAAGGGATGTCCTGGGTGACAAAGGCCTTCACCTGGGGAAGAACCAGAGCATCAGACCCCAACTCCCTCCAGATACCAACGAGAAACTGAAGCCTGCTGAGGCCGCACACTCTTGACAGAGTCTGTAGGACTCTGTTACTCATCCTCCAAGAGGCTCAGTGGGGACAGAGCTGGAGACCCCTTCAAACTTACCTCCTTCAGAGATGCCTGGGTCACTCAGTCTGTTAAGCAACTCTTGATGTCGGATCAAGTCATGATCTCAGGGTTGTGAGATCAAGCCTGGAGTCAGGCTCTAAGCGGGGTGTGGACCCTGCTTGAGACTCTCTCCCTCTCTCCTTCTGCCCACCACTACCCTCAACCTCCCTCTTTAAAAAAAAAAACAAAAAAACTACAATACAAAACTTACCTCCTTTAGGCGATTCAGCTGTCATCCCCCACAGGTCTGGAGGGGGACAAATTGGGTAGGTCAGGAGTCCTTCATACCTGCCCAACCACACTCTCAAGACCACTTCACCCTCCTCCCAGAGTTTGGTGGGGCTGTGAATTACCCCTGGAACAGCAGTCCCCAAGGTGTGGAGATGGAGGTCCCTTATGAGCAGAAGGGGGAACTCTGTACAGATAGGAAAACTAAGGCCTACAGAGATCAGGGAAAAGAGGAGCAAGACCTAAAAGGCACTTACCAGCCTTGGGGCTCTTGCCTGCCTACCTTACTGACTGTTGACTTACTCCCAATGCCGCCCCCCCCCCAAAAAAAGATTATTCTACTTCTCTCAGGCAGTAGGGATCTGGGCCTGAACTTTGGCCCCTAGAACCTCAAGGTGGAGGCAGGCCAGAAGAGAACAGCTCATAATTTCCCGTGGAGACCCTGTTAGATACCTGCCATCTGGTCCCTACCTAGCCCCATGCAGAGCTGGGCCTCCATCTGGTGGCTTCCCCAACATGGGAGGGTGTGTGGGCCCATCCCGGCATTCCCAGAGGGGAAGGGCACCTCCCAGCAGAAGTCCAGACTCCAGGGCCACCTATTCTCGTCCTCCTCGCCTCCTCCCCGTCCTTCAGGCAGACAAAACTAAGGCCCATAGAGGATCTGTGATGATTCAAGTCACACAACCAAACGAGAACTCTGACGGGTAACTTTCCCACAGAGGAGGATGGGGACCTGCTGCGAGTGTTAGTAATGCAGTTGGCTTTTGCATGGTGGGGCAAGCGCCCAGAGTCTTCCCTCCGACCGCAAGGGAGAGACCAACCGGAACTGGGGTGGGGGAGGAATTCCAGGAAAAAGTGAAGTGATGGGAGGATGTAAAGTTAGGCTCCAGGGGGCAGGTTTGGAAGAGTCTTAGGCCAGGAGCAGAGTTAAAGGACAGGGCCAGCGTGTCTGGGGGGCCCGCTGTCCAGCCGGGTGGGAAACTAGGGAGGAGTTCAGGCTTCCAGGCCGCAAGAACGGTGGTGTCTCGGGCTTCCACGGTGGGTGCTGGGGCGTACTGAGATTGGGGAGCGGGAGGGACGGTCCCAGCCCTGAGAAGGACGTGGGAGTCGGGAGGGTCCCGGGGCCAAAGTGAGCGGTGATGCCAAAGCTAAGAGGCCACAGGGTTGCGGCAGGGGTCCCTGAGCCAGGGACCAGCGCACTCACCTCTACCCGAGCGCGGGCCAGGCCGTGCAGACGGTTCCAGTCGGGCCGAAAGGTGGTGACGGCGGCCGCGAGTGCCGCGAGGAGCAGCAGCAGGGGCGGCGGAGGCAGCGGGAGGCGCATCGGGCCCGAGGTGCAGACGATCCGCGAGCAGGAGGCGAGCCGCCTGGCCGCTGCGCCACGTCTGGGTCCGCCGGCTGGCCCCGCCCCCGCCCCGCCCCGCCGGGGCCCACGCCCCTCGAGGTCGGTGTCCGCCCAGGGCCGGCGCAGGGGCGTTCAGCTCTCTTCCGGAGAGGTCCGGAACCTTCTCCGGCTCAAGATCTTCTCTGGCCCCGAGGCCTTTATTTTTCTAGCCCCGAAAGAGTGTCCGCGCTCCTCCTGCGGACGGGAGCGCAGCCGCTGTGGCGGGATGCGGCCAGGTGGTGCGCACTCGCGCCGGTAGGGGGCGCGGGAGGGATGCGGACGGACACCGGAGTGTCTGGGCCGACCGCGAGGCTTGAAGATGAGGAAACTGAGGCTTGGATAATTCTTGTTTGTGCCTTTTCTTTGCTTGGTTGAAATTCCGATCTGGGTTTCAAATCCCTGGAACACACATTACGGAGGAATGTGGAATACTACGTACTCTGTAGGGGCTGGGAGAATAAGAGGGTTAATACACCTAAAGCCCTTTGGAACAGTCCCGGGCACAGTGTTAGCTTTCAGTATTTCATTTCTTACCTCATAGAGGCCCCTGTGAACTCCCTTTTGCAAGTTGAGAAACAGGCTCAGAAAGGTAGACGTTGCGAACCTGGGAACTGAACCTGAAACATCCCTGTGCTCATCTCATCAAACCAAAGATGGCTAGATAAAGGACGCCACCTCCCGTCTTTAAGCCTGGGGCAGGTACGGCCAATTGATCACAGTGCTCTTTGTTGTCGAATCTGGACTGGGAATCAGAATCCCTCTCCACATTGAGCCAAAGCTGCATTACAGTTTTAATGGACTCTTAGGCATTTTTGCCCTCCTGGGCCTTTTCTCCCTATTAAACAAACATATGTATTAAAAATTGCATTTTACAACTGCTTTAATTTTTTTAAAGTGAATATAATCCTGGCTGGATTCATTATTATATGTTTGGGGGTTTTCTTTCAATTTTAAAATAAATTAATATTAAAGCATGTTCAGAACCTCTAAAAGTTATCATGGGACCTCAACACTAAGCCTAATGGATTAAGTCAGGTTTGCACTGAGCTCTTTGCTTATATCCTGCTACCTCACATTCATTGACTTGATTGTAAAGATATAATAATAACGGGCTTAGAGTTGTTTATTTTTTAAGATTTTATTTATTTATTTATTTATTTATTTATTTATTTATTTATTTATTTATGAGAGACACAGAGAGGCAGAGACACAGACAGAGGGAGAGAAGCAGAAGAAAAAAAAAAAAGAGAAGCAGGCTCTCTGCACGAAACCTGATGCTGGACTCGATCCCAGGATCCTAGGATCACAACCTGAGCCAAAGGCAGACACTCAACCACTGAGCCACCCAGGTGCCCAGAGTTGTTATTTAATACCCATTTTCTGTAAATACATTAGGGTACTGTAAATATAACTGGTTTTGTCCAGACTATTGACATATGTATTAAAAAAAAAGAACTCCACTGTTTATAATGGTGAAAAACTGGAGACACAACGTAAGTATGTCACCTCAGGGAATTAGTTAAATAAATGATGGTACCGCCCTAGGATAGAAAATCATGCAATTGTTTTAAACGATGCAGCATAGGGTTGAACAACATGGAGAATGCTCATGGTTATGGTATTGAAAAAAAATGTGAGCTGTAAAACAGTAATAGCTGTTTGGGAGTTCTGATGTTCTGGGCTGCAAATCACAGAAACCCAAAGTTAAACTGGCTTAAACAATAAAGGAAATCTGTTGGCTCAAACAACAAAAAAGTCAGCAAAAAGGGTTTCAGGTGAGGCTTGATCTAGTTGATAAAGGCACCAAGACCTGATCTCTCTCCATTCTGCCTTCCATAGTGACAGCTTGTCATGAGGCCAATTACCTACACCGTGTCAAGATGGCTGTCAATAGTAACAAGGACCACAGACTTCATCATTTATATCTACTGAAGGGGAAATGATCTTTTTTGGTAACCTTCTCAGGAAAGAAAGCAAGATTTCTTTTGCAAAAGTCTCTGTGTATCTCACTAGTCAATCCATAATCCAATCATGTGACTAGGGGAATGGAAATTGCTCATTGGTTTAACCAGTTGGGAGTCATTCCAGAAGCTTGTCAAGGATATGGGCTGCAACAGATGTTGTAGCATCAACAGAGTAGCCAACCAATTTTATAAACTATAAAGATATAGATATATCTGCCTAGACCAAATAACAAAATCTGGAAGGAAACAACTCAAGAAGTAAAAATGGTCATCTCTTGGTAGACAAAATTATAGGGTGAATTTTTTCTCCTTTATATTTTTTTCTGTATTTTCTAAAATAACTACGTATTACCTAAATACAAACAGTAAACCTTGTTTACAAAAATAATGGGACAAATGTCATGGATTCCCTCAACCTTAGCCCATACCCCAGCAAGAGCCTCAGAGTGGCTGAAGCCAGAGGCCCCATGGAGCCTGTGGCTTTCCTGCTGACAGAGCCAAACCTCAGTGCCTCACGGGCCCATGTTGTTCACTGGACAGATGCCACCAAACCACTCTCATTGCATTAACCTAGATGCTGTGGCCTAGAGGGGCCACAGCCCGGGCTGCTGAGCGTTGACTAGCCAGACAGTGGAACCAGTGGTAGAGACACTGGCCACAACAGTACCGGGAACATTCTGGCATCAGCTCCCATGGGAGGCTGAGGATGTCCCAGAACAGATCTTTGCTTATAATCCATGCCCTTATGTGGCATTTTATAATCTAGGCTAGCAGGCTTCCTCAGATGGGGCTATGTTTGGGTTTTAGTCTGTAATGGGGTCAGGCTCAGGGTCAGGGTCAGTCCTTGGCTTAAAGCCAGATTTAGAACCGAGTCTGGAGCTGGAGTCAGATCAGGGCTCAGTCAATAATTGGGCTTGGACCTCAGTCTGTGACCAAAATCATAGCTCAATCTGCCACCAGTTTCAGGATTTAGTTAATGACTAAACTTGGAGTTCTCTAGACCTGGGGTTGGGGTTCAGTCTAAAATCAAGGGTTAGTCTGGACTGGGGTTAGAATTCAGTCTATGACTATGGCTCAGTCTTAGATGAGCATCAGGGCTCAATCTGGGTCCAGAATCAAGGTCTCAAGTTGGGATCAGCCATAGTCAGGCTTGGATCAGGCTCAGTCCATGGGTAGAGTCAGGGCTCCATCTAAGGCTACGGTGAGGGTATAGTATAGGGTCAATCTTGGCATGAGATCAAGGCTCAGTTAACACCAAAATTAGGGCTCAAATTGGACCTGGGATCAGGGCCAGGGTTTAATCTGGTGCTATGCTCTGTTCTGATCTCCAGAAAAGCAATTTCTGGATACATGATACATACAGGGCAGGTTGGTAGGCAGGAAATGGGAGCCCCCAGGCAAGCTTCCATTCTTGCACTAAGCCTCCTCTTTCCTGCTGAAACCGGTGTCCTAGAGCCTTCTAACCTACATGGCTCTGCTGCCCAAGATCCCCTCGCACCAGAATAAAAATAGCTGCTCACTTCAGAGCAGCTGACAGCGGGTGCTGGGCTGCCTGGGAGGAGGGGGAGCTGTCGAGAGGGAGGAGGGATGTCTGAGCTCAGCTCCAGCTGTGTGACCTTGGGAAAGTCATTCCTCTTTGAACCCATTTCCTGCAGGGCAGGATGGGAGGTGAGGATGACACCTGCCCCAGAGGGGGGGAAATGAGGAGACAATGACATAACATGTGGTACTCAGTATCAATAAGGAACCCTGGAGTGAAGGGAAGAGAAATGTTCCTCTGTGCCCTGAATGCTTCCGCCTCAGGGAAGCCCTCCTGAATGCTTACCTCTTCTACCTCCCTACAGTACCCTGTGGCACACTCCACATCTCAAGAGATTTATCAGCTAGAGGCCCCAGTGTGACCTCCTTCACAGTGGGCCTGGGTCAGGTTGATCAGGGAGCCAAAGGAAGGAGGACAGACCCTTCTGTACCATTACTATTCTCAAGTGCCCCCGGGAGATAGCTCAAGGAAGAGAAGGAGGAGGAAAGAGAAGTCTCTCTCTCTTCCCTGTTTATGATGAATTTACTCTGAGCCAAAGGACATGAGGACACATACCCAGATTCTGCATCAGTCACAGCCTGGACTCCATTCTTTTGCCCCTGCTCCTCTCTCTGCTTCCCAGGGCATTTCTCTCTCTCTCTCTCTCTCTCTCTCTCTCCTTCCCTCTCTCTTTCCAATTTGGCAACACTGACTCTCCTTCAGAGGAGTTCAATGGTCACTTCTATGGGGGAGAATTATCCACTGTCTCCTTGGGAACCCCATGCTCTGTCCCCTACTGGTTGTGTAATCCCTAGAGCTCAGTTTCTTCCTCCATCGAATGGGGATTTCTTACCAACCTCCCAGGGTTACTATGGAGAGTAAGTAAGATAATATGTCAATCACCAGCTCCCTCCTTTCCTATTCCTGACCTAAACAGCCTGAAGGGTAGTACTAAGAGTTTCCAAGAGGGGGGTTGGACCAGATGTACCTTCTGCCTCAGTACACCACCCCCTTACTCCCTGGAGTGAGGGAAAGGAGGGAAGCAGGAGGGGCCTTTGGAGACAGCCGTCTCCAGGGGGGCGGTTCTCCCTGGCAGCTGCCCCCAGCCTGCCACCCAGAGCCCCAGAGCCTGTTATCAACCTCCTTAGTCATCACACCAGGAGCTCAAATATAGCTCTTAACCCTGCTCCCTTCTCAGCCAGGGTCCGCCCTCCACCCCCTTCCCCTGGCAAAGCCATGTCTGGGTCTCAGAGCCCCTGTCCCTTCCCCTCAAGGAACGAAACTAACACTGGGCCTCAGTTTCAGCATCCACCAAATGGGCAGGTTGGAGCAGATGATGATGATAATGGCACTGGTGACGGTAATTCCAGAGCAGCTGCCCTCACCGAGAGCTTGCTTGTGCCAGGCTCTGTGCTAAACACTTCATATATGTCATCTTGTTGAAACTTCACAGCAACCTTAGGGGGTATCTACTGTTTTTATCTTCCTTACACAAATCAGGAATCTGAGTGACCTCCCCATGTAAGTCAGTGGCAGGGCCAGAAACAAAGTTCCTCTTGGGGGGACTGTCCCATGGGATCTGACTTCAGGGAGGGAAGATGACAGGAAATCCTGCGCTGCCAGCAGTGTGCAGGAACCCTCTGCACACTCATTTGCATGATATTTGCCTGGCTTCCAAAGGACAGCATGCCCCTGTCTAAGCTCTGGATGGCTGAATCCTACAATAGGCCCTAGGAACTGGGATCTGCGCTCCCCCAACTAACTTCCAGGATTGCATTAGAGGCTAGTACTCAGGGGAGTTTATCTATGTAATAGGAGTCAGAGGACTGGGGAGGGTGAGTCCAAATTTTCCTTCTCTCTCTGGGGACCTGAGTGCCACCACCATGTCCACTCTTACCTCCTCTGTCACCACCATCCCCACGTTCACCTACAGCTCCACCACCATCTCTTCCACCATCAACATAATATCCCTGCTGCTCCCCCACCCCCATCTCTCCTCCTCCGTTACTATCACCTTCATCACCATTACCACCATTCTGCTATCTCGACCATCCCCAATATCTGTAATTTTGTCATCACCTCCACTACCTCCATTTATCTGAACCATCACCACCACCTCCATCATCAGTATCACTCCTCCATTTCCATGATCATAATTACATAGGTCGTTATCTCCACTATAATCACCTCCCCTGTAACCACTCATCACTTCCACCATCCTTCATCACCCCAAATTCTTTCTACTCCAGAGCCCTAAGATGGCCTGGGTCTCTGCCCCTACAAATTCCAGCCTCACAGAGTCACTGGCCAGGGAACACAGACTAGAACCAGAGATAGTCAAGCAAAGGTAGGAAGCCCATCCAGGAGAAGGGGATGAGGCATCTGTCCATGCAATTTTCATACAGGGGACAACACAGGCCCATGAGGATACAGAAGTGACTGTGGACCACCCAAGAGCCCTGGGTACAAAACTCTGGACATTTCCTGGCTAAACTAAGTGTGATCATTCCTCTCAAAGCAATCCAGCAATTCTGGAGAAATCAGGATCTCTTAGCAGATAAGAGTAAGAGGGAGAGGAAAGCAGAAGCAGAGGGCCCACAGCCATCCCTGGCCACATCTGAGCCCTGTCACTCATTCACTTTCCTTACTCCCTGACTGAGTCATCTGTTCTGTTCATTCAGCAAACATTTCCCTGGACCCTGTGCTGGGTCCTGGCCATCGAAGTTTCCCAGGCCTGTTTTTGACCTTCCTGCCAGTCTATTCCTCTACTGCTGGGCCTTTCTCCACCTTAGTTCCCTTCCCCTAGACACCCCAATTGGCTCCCATGGGTCTTGGGTTACTGAGAAAGCTCCCCTCACTGTAGCTCTTAAGATCTCCCCACCTTGCTGGGTGACCTTGAGCAAGTCCCTCTAACAAACCACATCCAGTGCATACTGGAAAGAGGAAAGGTGAGAGGGGCTGGGCTGTGGAGACATCCAGGGCAGATGGCCAGGTGTGTGTAGAATAGCAGGGGCGGTGCTGAGGCTCCAGCAGTTGGAGCTTGAGTGTCTGGTTCTCCGATGGGAAAGATAGAGCAGGCAGGGGGCTGGCACCAAGGCCCAGAAATGGGGCAAAGGTGAGGACAAAGCAAGCCCTGGGCTGGCAGGGAGTCAAGCTCCCAGGATCATGGCAGGGACTTAGGTGTCTCTGTGGCCTTGGAGAGGGTGCTGACCTCCGAGCTACCTGTCTCTACCTTACCTGTCAGGTGTGTCAATACCCCACCCTCGAGTGAGAACCCACCAGGCCTACTGGCAGGAAAGTGGGGACAGACAGACAGCTTCCTCCATGTTGCTGGTCGGGCCCCAAGCCAGGCCAATGGGCACACTCTCCACCCTGCCCCACGGCCATTTCAGCCTCAGCAGTCAGCTTGAAGGGTTCCCAGAGTGTAGGCCACCTTGCCTTGGCCACCTCTAGGTTGGGAAGTAGGTGCCTGTGTCTTTAAATTCTCAGCAGGTTGAAACGGCTGATGACATCACTGGTTCCCGGGAGCGGAGGAGCTAGAGCCAGAGCCCGAGGGAGCCCGGGCTGCTAGGGGCTGCAGACATGGAGGGCCAGAGCAGCAGTGGCAGTAGGAGGCCAGGGACCCGGGCTGGCCTAGGTCCCCTGCCTGTGCCTGTGCCCCATGTGGTTTCCCAAACTGGGGCACCCTCCAAGGTAAGACCGCTAAAACCTAGCACCCCATCCCTGATCCTTGGTCCCACACACCCCCACACACGGCAGGCACCCTGGTGCCCCTGGCTGAGGGGCTGGCACTCTCCTCTACCCACCAACAGGGGCTAGGCAAACAGGGCACTCTGGGGGCTGAGGGGGCAGTGATGGGACACCCAGAGAGAGATGGAGTTCGCCATCTCCGGGAGCCCCCAGCAAGCCCTGGACTGGGTGTCAGGGGATCCAGCTGTGCTCCAGCTTTGCTGTGTGACCTTGGGCAAGTTGCTTGTCCTCTCTGAACCAATGCAAAATGAGGAGGCTTGTTCCTGAAAACTAAAATGGTGACATCTGGGGTGTCTAAGTTGCTAGTGCTGGAGGTGGTGTGGTGGTTTGGGGGACACTTGGAGCCGAGGAGGAAGCCTAAAATGCAGTCTCAAAGAGCTAAGTTTGGGGAGGAAGGTGGAGGCAGAGTTTCAGATTCTCTGAACCGAGAAGGACACGGGACACAGACAGAGCTGCATGTCTGGAGGCAAGGATGGGGCCACCTCAGGACGAGTGTAAACCTTCTGCCCTCCCTGGCAAAGGACATTTTATCCCGTCTTCTGGAGATAGGGGCATCAGAAACAGAGGACAGATGGGAAGGAGAGAGGAGGTCCCTGCAGGGCCTCATGTTCCCCCACTCCACCTGCCCCCACTCCACCTGCCCCCACTCCACCTGCCGGACAAAAAGAGGATACCTGCTTGTCTGTCCTCAAAGGTGAGGGACACAGGGGAGAGGGTACAATTGGGCACAGAGAAGTGCCCTGCCAGGATCTGCCAGGATCCTGGACTTACACAGAATGTTAGAATCACACTTGATGAGGACAGACTATTCCATGGGGTTCAAATGGAATCCTAGAAAATGTTCGGCTCATAAACGCACAGAATATGAGACCAAGGCTTCTCAGGATTCCATCATTTTACAGATGAAAACTGAGCCCCTGGGCAGAGAGGTGCTTGTCTAAGGTGACAGAGAGCTGGGCTTAGAATTGACATGGCTAGTCTTAGCCCTAGGCTCTTGCTTCTATATGGAACTCTGGGAATGGGTGAGGAGGACAGGGAGGACTGTGGCCAAGGAGTTTGGGATCCTTGACAGGGACAAAGCTGAGGGTTCCTGGAGGAACTATGGAGGAAAGGAGGGAAATTTAATAGGCTAGACCCAAGGTGTCCAGAGAGGGCAGATCCGGGGTGTTAGGTCAGTAGCCCTTAGCCAGGGGAGCAGGAGGGAATGCAGGGAGAGCTGCCCAGGGAACCTGACTCCAGACACCCAGCCCTCCAGCGCGACCAGGGAGTGGGCGTCAGTCAGCCAGGAAGGCAAGGGAAGAAACCTTGGGTATGGCTCACATGCTGCCTCGTTTGAGTTGGGGGTCTTAGTTTCCCCTTCTGTGAGAGGTGTCAGACTTGAGAGAGGGAGATAAGGTTCTGTCTCCTGTTTCCTCCAAAAGAGAAGCTGATTTGCAACAGAATGGATTGAAGTGAGAAATTAGGAAGAACTTCCTTGCAAAGATGTGCCTTTCTTACCTAGACGGAGTATGCTGGGGTCTCCATGGAAGACGGGGCCCGAGCCCCCGGGTAGGGTTACCCTGAGTCTTTGACTGGTCTTCTTCCAGGTGGACTCAAGTTTTCAACTCCCATCGAAGAATGCAGCCCCGGCACCCTCAGAACCGAGATTGGCCCTAGCAGCCGTGGGGCCGCGAGCGGCTGTGCCACCTTCCACAGAGGGGCCCAGGTTGGCTCTGGCATCTCCCCGACCCATCCTGGCTCCACTGTCTACCCCCGGAGGACAGAAGACAGCTCCTGCCCGCCGCAGCTCCAGCCTGGCTCCGACATCTGTGGGCCAGTTAGTCGTGTCTGCCTCGGCTGGGCCAAAGCCTCCTGCGGTGACCTCAGGCTCAGTCCTGGCTCCGACATCCCTGGGGCAGCTAGTGATATCTGCCTCAGCGGGGCCGAGGCCTCCCCCAGCCACCCTGCGGCCCAGGCTGTCTCCAACATCCAGGGACCAGAAGCAGGTGCCACCTGCCTCCGTGGGACCCAAGCCAGCACTGGCTGCCTCAGGCCTGAGCCTGGCCCTGGCATCTGAGGAGCAACACTCACAGCCCCCCTCCAACTCTTCCCCAGTGCCCAGTCCAGTCTTGTCGTCCTCTCAAGAACAGGCCCTGGCTCCAGCTTCTGTGACCTCAGCCTCGACCTCTGTGGGACAGAAGCCAGCTAAACAGAAGGCTGCCCCAGCTCCTAAACCTCTCCCCTCTTCTGAAGCGCATCTGCAGCCTTCAGCTCTGGCCTCTGGTCCCACAGGCTCCACATCCTTGATCCAAAGCCCCCCAGACCCCCGGATCTCCCCCTCATTCAGAGCCCGGCCTGAGGCCCCCCGTAGCAGCCCTGAGGATCCTGTCCTGCCCCCGCCACCCCAGACACTACCCCTGGATGTGGGCCAGGGCCCTCCAGAGCCTGCCACCCGTTCCCCAGGACTTCTGTCCCCCACCTTCCGGCCAGGGTCCTCCTCGGCCCAGACTGTGCCCCCACCTCTACCCAAGCCACCCCGGTCTCCCAGCCGTTCCCCCAGTCGCTCCCCCAACCGCTCCCCCTGTGTCCCCCCAGCCCCTGAGACAGCCCTCCCCAGGCCTGGCAGCCAGGGTGTGGGGCATAGTGGGCACTTGAGCCCCAGCCTTCAGCCTCGAGAAACTCCAGCTCCAGTCATCACCTCCCCTTGTACCTCCACCTCATCATCCTCTTGGTCAGCTCAGCCTACCTGCAAGAGCGACCCTGGCTTCTGGTGAGGGGGCCTTCTCTCAAGAAAGACTGGTAGGGCTTGAGCTGTGAAGTTAGCCGTCCTTCCAGGGTGGCTTACCCTACACTGCCCCAGTTTACTTCCCTGAGGAGGATTCTTTGGGAGGTACTGGGCCTACTCTGGAACCCTCAGGAGACAACATCTCCTCCTAAGGGACTTGCCCACCTCTGCCTCAATGGCTTTCCCCTGGGAGAGTCTGGTAGGAGGGATATTGGCTGGGCCCACTGTCCTTCTCCTGAGAGCTTACACCCACACCTGCCTCAGTTTATTTCCCCCAGAAAGATCCTTGTGGGAGGGAGACCAAGGATGAGGGAGTGGTGCCCAGTGGTAACCCCTTCTCTACCCCCACCCCCAGGATCACTGTGGTCACATGGAACGTGGGCACTGCCATGCCCCCTGATGACGTCACATCCCTCCTCCACCTGGGCAGCAGTGGCGATGACAGTGACGGGGCAGACATGATTGCCATAGGGTGAGGGGGCCGGGCATGTGGACCCTGCTCAGGAACCCCTTGTGCCTCCCAGACCCTTGCCCATGGGAGGGGCTTCTAGGGCACCCCCAACCTGACAGCTGCTTCACCCCCACCTCGACTCCCAGATTGCAGGAAGTCAACTCCATGATCAACAAGCGGCTCAAGGACGCGCTCTTCACAGACCAGTGGAGCGAGCTCTTCATGGACGCACTGGCACCCTTCAACTTCGTGCTGGTAACGTCTCCCTCAGCCCCCGGAAGGGTGGAGACCCCTGGATCCCTGGCCCTAGCTCTGCCTTGACTCACTGTGGGGCCTGCTGGGCCTCTGTGGCCAGGTCTGCGAAATGGGAGTTCTGAAAGACTGGGGGAAAGCGCACAGCGGGGCAGAGGGAGGGGGGGTTGTGTCCAGCTCTCAACCAGGTCACCTCCTGCCGCAGGTGAGCACCGTGCGGATGCAGGGCGTCATCTTGCTGCTGTTCGCCAAGTACTACCATCTGCCCTTCCTGAGGGATGTGCAGACGGACTGCACGCGCACTGGCCTGGGTGGCTATTGGGTGAGCATGCGAGCAGCCCCAGAGGGGTCTATAGATTAGTCCTCCGGTCCCCCACACACTGGCAAGGTCCCCTCTCCGTCTCCACCCCCGACTCTGAGGCCTTCCTCTCCCCAACGCCGCCCCACACCCCACACCATTTTCTAGACCAAGCCCCCTTCCTGTCCCTGCCCCATCCAGTGCTCTGCTCCGTTTTTTTAGAACCCACCTGCTCTAAGCCTTGTCCACCTGCGGGCTGGCCTCGCCCTTCTCGATGCCCCTCCCAGTGCCTCACCTACTTGCCGAGGCCCCACCCTTGACTCTCGACCAACTTTGTCTCCCAAGGGCAACAAGGGTGGAGTGAGTGTGCGACTGGCCGCCTTTGGGCACATGCTCTGTTTCTTGAACTGCCACTTGCCTGCACACATGGACAAAGCAGAGCAGCGCAAGGACAACTTCCAGACCATCCTTAGCCTCCAGCAGTTCCCGGGGCCTGGGGCACACGGCATCCTGGATCATGAGTATGGGCTGTGGCCGGGGCCAAATTGAGCGTGGGGGTCGGTGGGGAGGCTAGTGAAGGACAAGTAGGCCTCAGAGAGTGGAGTCCCAAATACTTGGCCACAGGAACCTGTACCAGCCTGGGTGGGCCTTGTGGGGAGAGGCAGATCCTATGACGGGTACCCTCAAACTACATCTAGGAACACGAATGTAAGTTTGGTGGGGCCAGAGCCTGCGGGGTGGAGCTTTGTTGAGGGGCAGGGCCTTGCCCAGGGTCCAACCTAACATTATTCTAGATTTATGCCCCTGCTGTTCTTTGGCAGGCGGAGAATCTGCTGCCACCCACTCCACCCATTGCGTCATTACTAGGGTCATCCAGTGCTGTTGGTTAGGTAGAGGTGAAGGATCTGGGTGGGGCTTTCATCCCGTGGACCTTGATGACTCCCACCCCGGAACAGCCTCGTGTTCTGGTTTGGGGACCTCAACTTCCGCATCGAGAGCTATGACCTGCACTTCGTCAAGTTTGCCATTGACAGCGACCAACTCCACCAGCTCTGGGAGAAGGACCAGGTGCAGAATCCCAGCCCGCACCCTAAACACCAAGCACATGGAGCATGACCAGCACACCTTTGTATACTAGGCTCTGGCTCTTCCCTTCACTTGCCCTGTCCAAGCCATTGTCCAATTCATACCCTTTTGGACCTTCACAGCTCAACATGGCCAAGAGCACCTGGCCCATCCTGAAGGGCTTCCAAGAGGGGCCCCTCAACTTTGCGCCCACCTTCAAATTTGATGTGGGTACTAACAAATATGACACCAGGTAAGCTCAGCACTGGGATGAGGTGGACACATGGGCTGAAGTCTTCTGGATAGGGAAGAAAGGGAAGAGGATTGGCAAGAAGCAAAGCTGGGGCTGTGCCTCAAACCCTAGCCCCTGAAACTTGGGTCACCCCTGCCCACTTCAGTGCCAAGAAGCGGAAGCCAGCCTGGACAGACCGTATCCTGTGGAAGGTCAAGGCTCCAGGTGTGGGTCCCAGCCCCTCAGGACGGGAAAGCCATCGGCTCCAGGTGACCCAGCACAGCTACCGCAGCCACATGGAATACACTGTCAGTGACCATAAGCCCGTGGCCGCCCAGTTTGTCCTGCAGGTGAGTCCCAGCCTCATCCTCCTGTCATTATGTCCCCAGATTCAGCTCAGCATCCCATGGCCCACCAGTAACCCCTTGATGGGGGCAAAGCCTGCCCTCAGCAGCATCCATTCATTGTAGCAGAGAAGGGGTGGGTTATGATCTCTATTTTCAGATGCAGAAACCAAGGCTCAGAGACACAGCATCACATGCTGCTGAACAGAAGAATTAGGATTTGAACCCAAGCTAGTCTTCAGAGTCCTATACCTTCCCCACGAATCCCTAGCTCTGTTCTTCTGAGAAAGGATTAGGACATGAGGGATTGGATGTGAGGCCAGGACATTTGTTAAAATTCACATTATATAGTATAGAATAAGACCAGAAAAATCAAAATATTTATTCAAACCCCATATTTATTTATTATTTATTTACTATTTGCCGTGTGCCAAGCACCATGAATGAGGTAGTCATGGGGAGGAGGAGTAGAGATATGAAAAATACAAAGCTAAATTCTAAGGGATTACTGTAATTTAGCATTGCGTTTAAGGTTGAGGTCTCTGGTTGGCAAAGTAAAAAAGAGAAATGCTAGAATGTCAGAACCAGACCTGAGAGACTATGTAACCCAACACTCTGTTTTTCTCAGGGAAAACTGAGGCCCCCAGTAGGGTAGGCATGTTCCCCAAGCCGCACATATGCTCAGCAGTGAGGGAAGGTAGATCCCATCTTTCCAGTCCTGAAACCCAACTCTGGGCTCTCTGATTCCCTTGATCTGATAAGAGAGAGCCCTGCAGCCCAGAGAATGTTTTCGCTGGTAACTTTGTCATGTGGTCAGTCAGTGGGACATTGGCCAATATCCTCAGTTGGGAATGGAAATCTGCCCAAGTCTGGCCTTCCATGACCTTTGGTAAAAGACTTGGGTGTGAGATTTAACCCTCAGTCAGGGGCCTCACCTTGGGAACCACTCCTTTTGGGTAACCTACCCTGACCTTCCCTCCTTATCAAGGACTCTGACCCTTGCAGAACGTTAAACTGTCGAGCACCTACTACATGCCAGGCTCTTTGGCTGTCACCCCTTTGAATGCCTTTATGGCCCTGAGATACCAAATTCTCCTCCTTGTTTTACTGAGGGGAAACTGAGTCTCAGAAAACTTGAGTCTCTTCATGAAAGCAACACAATCAAAACGAGACTTAGTGACCTTGACCTGACAAGGCTCTGGAGATCATTTCCAAGAGGCCACCGGGCACACCTGATGTTAGGAGCCTCAGGACAGGAAGAGGATGTGCCGGTTTCTTCTGGAACAGCCTGGCTCAAAACCTGAGGAGGGAGGGAAACCTGAAACCCAATGAACAGAGGAGCAGACAAAAGCTTGAGCCTGACACACCATCTGGGTCCTTCCCTGAGGGACAACAGCAGAGGAATGACAGAACCAGGGCTACACTATTCACCTCCAGGCTGTGTTCTCACTGCCCAAGGAGGCTCTGGGCATAAGGAGCCCTGAGGTGGGATGTGGGAAGCCTGGCATTTACCCTAGACCTGTTCTGCCTTGGTTTCTCAATCTGTAAGGTGGTTTCAAAGGCCCTTTGCTGACTCAGGCCCAAGGGCCCTAGGTGTATAGGATACTTAGAGGGTGTCCCCCCGATGTTGCCCCTGCCCCTGGGCAGTTTGCTTACAGGGACGACGTGCCACTAGTGCGGCTGGAGGTGGCTGATGAGTGGGTGCGGCCAGAGCAGGCCGTGGTGAGGTACCGCATCGAGACTGTGTTCGCCCGCAGCTCCTGGGACTGGATTGGCTTGTACCGGGTGAGAAGGGCAGGGATGGTCAGGGACTCTGAGAAGGGAGGACCTGGAGGAGCAGCCGGGCGCTCAGGGGGATCACTGGCTTCTCTGGAGTTTGCTGCTACACTGCAGGGGGCGGGGGGGGGGCTGCAGTCACGTGATAGGAGACACAACCCTGAATCCTCTCACCCCAGGTAGGTTTCCGCCACTGCAAGGACTACGTGGCTTATGTCTGGGCCAAACACGAGGATGTGGATGGGAACATCTACCAGGTACTGAAGGGGAAGCAGAGAGTGGGAGGAGTCCCCTGTTGCCTTTGGGGCTCAGGACGTGGCTTGGACAGTCCTTGAAGCTGCCTCCTTGACCCTAACCTGAGCCTATGCCCTGGGCCCATCAGGTGACCTTCAGTGAGGAGTCATTGCCCAAGGGCCATGGAGATTTCATACTGGGCTATTACAGCCACACACACAGCATCCTCATTGGTGTCACTGAGCCCTTCCAGGTGAGTAGTCAGATCGTGGGGTCGGGGGTGCTAATAGATCCTTTTCAAATGTCACAGCCTCTACATTCTGCTCCATAATCTCCTACAAGTAACCTGACCTTCTTGAGTCTGTCAGTGGGCAGGGTTGGAGTGGTTCAAAGATGCCTTCAGTGGCTAGTCAGGGAGTGGGGCACCCCAGTAACCAGCCTTCCCCCCAGATCTCGCTGCCTACCTCGGAGTTGGCCAGCAGCAGCACAGATAGCTCAAGTGCCAGCTCAGAGGATGAAGATGACAGTACCCTGGAGCTGCTTGCACCCAAGTCCCGCAGCCCCAGCCCTGGCAAGTCCAAGAGACACCGTAGCCGCAGCCCAGGCCTGGCCCGCTTCCCTGGCCTTGCCCTGAGGCCTTCATCCCGTGAACGCCGTGGTGCCAGCCGCAGCCCCTCACCCCAGAGCCGCCGCCTGCCCCGGGTGGCTCCTGACAAGGGCAATGATGGTGGCAGCCGGGGCAGTAGTGAGGAGGGACCCTCTGGGCTGCCTGGTCCCTGGGCCTTCCCACCATCTGTGCCTCGAAGCCTGGGCTTGCTGCCTGCCTTGCGCCTGGAAACCGTTGACCCTGGTGGTGGTGGCTCCTGGGGACCTAATCGGGAGGCCCCAGCCCCTAGTAGCCTGTCTACTAGTCCCCAGGGCCGACAGGGGCTGGAGGAAGGGGGTCTGGGGCCATGAGGGTAGGTGGGCAGATGGGCCCAGGTGGCCCCCACTGTGCCCCAATCTTCTGCAAACCCACCTATGTCCTTCTTGCTGCTGCTCCAGCTTTCTCCACACCTGCCACTCTCTCCTGGCCAGGGGTGGCCAACTGTGGTCCCCCAAACTGAGTCCTGGCATCTCAACTGTGACAATCAGCAAAGCCCTATTGGCCCCCATCTGGGATGGGGTGGGGGGCAATCCTGGAGGTCATCAATTAGAAATTAAATTCTCCAACATCACTCCTGACTCCTTCCTAACTTGTTAGCAGCCTGGGGGTTGGGGTTGTCAGAAGAAGGGACTAAAGAGGCAAGAGGATGATAGATCTGACAATTACCAGGCACCAGCTGTATGCATTACACATGCCATCTCTTTTAATCTGCATCACAACCCTGAGTTGTGGTGCTGAGTTCAGTGCAATTCTTAGACCTATCTTGCAGGTGGGCAAAGTGAGGCCTCCAGGAGGTGAGTCTATCAGAATCACACACCTATCCACAGTTTGGCTATCAATACATTAGAGGGAGGGTGCTAAGCACTCTCCATAAATTATTTTACTTAATCCTCAACAATCCTATGAGGTAGGTTCTGATTACACGGCCCTTTTTCAGAGGAGGAGACTAAGGCTCAGAGTGGGGAAGGTCCCTCACTCAAGGACACAGAGGAGATTTGAATTTAGGTTTAGAGTAGGAAAAAATGGGCCAAGGCTGTGCCAAGAAGAGCACAATAGCTGTTAAGAGAAGGGATCCCCCAAGAAGAAGAGTTGGGAAGCCCCCTCTGGCCACCCTCCCCTTTCCTGGATATAGACACAGGCACTTCTGTGACATCTCATTCCCTACCTGCTGCCTCAGGCGTCAGCAAGTTGGTGCTGGGGCTCCCCAGGACAGATTTTTGTAACATGTATTAATTTTGCAACCTGGAGATAAATGTACCTCTTCTTGGTACCTCCTGAGGCTGCTGTAATAAATTACCCTTCCCCATTCCCTTCTGGCAAGGCCTAGGCCCAAGACATCAGAATGAGCTTCCTGAACCTCACATCCAAGCACAGAGGGGTCGTGTCACCAACTCAAGAGCGCTCAGCACAGCAGGAGACGTGGTCCAGCATTTCAGCCTTGCCTCCCCTTCCCTCCTCATCCAGCCCCCTGGCTTTCCACAGGGGCCCAAGCCATGCTTCAGTCTAACATATGGAGAGGAAGCCAAGACCCCCTAGGGCTAAGCAGAGCTGGGGGCAGGGTCCAGTCTGGAACTGAGATCAGTGGTTCTAGGATTTCTGCTGCCCGTTGGGTCTTCAGGCTGCCTGGGTCAGCTGCAGGCAGCGGTCATAGAACGATATGGGGGCTCTTGTGTGATCTGAAGGCCGCACCTGCCTTTCACCTGTGCCCACACCCCAGACCTGGAGCCGCCTCTTTTGAAGTCGCCGCAAGTGTCGGGCTGACACCTTGATGGCTTTAGGGTCTCTGGAACAGCTGTGGGCAGAGAAAAGTGGGGCAGGTGGTTAAGGCTGCCAAGGATCCTGCCCTCCTCTGCAGACAGGGGCATTGAGCCTAGAGAGAAGCAGGGCTGGGGCCAGGGAGAGCTGGGTTACTTCTCGAAGGGGGCAAGAGAAACCTGGGCTGGCATCAAGAGGCCCCTGTTCTGCTACCAGCTGGCTGTAGACACCTGGGCCAAGCTGGGCCTCGGTTTCCTCACCTGTGAAATGGGGAAGGTAATGAGGGTCTTGCTCTGAGAATCCGAACTGAAATGAGATTTTAGCTCAGGAGTAAGTATTAAGTAAGCATTTTTACTATGTGTCAGGCAGGCCTTGGGCTATATGTGTCACACACACCATTTCCTTGGCTTCTACAAGCTTTTTACAAAGAGAATGGAGGCACAGAGAGGTGACTGAACTTGTAGGTCCCACGGAAGTGACAGAGTCAACATGGACCCATATGAACCAAGTGCAGAGCCATAGCTGGGCACCTGGGAGTAGGGTGATGGTGACGATGGAACTCAGAGGTGCCTTGACCCCTTTCCCCATCCCCTGGTCCTGGCACACGAAGGGAAGACAGGTGACCCACCCCCTGGCCAAATGCCCCCTCCCTCCTGGCCTTGCCCTTACTTACCCCTTGCCCTCAGCACAGTCCAGTGGAGAGGCCAGCTCAAAGCAGGTCATGCCTAGCAGCTCCCAAAGCATGTTGGTGCCCGCAGGCGGGCTGTGGAGCCTCAGGAAACGTGCCAGACTGAGGGCAGAGGCAGGCTTAGGCTAGGGCAGGGTCTGGCCACCCGGAGCTCCCCTTTCAGTGACTGGCAGTAGGCTGCCCACCCCCAAGGGCCCAAGCAGGCCTCACCGACGCGTGCAGTTGCAGTGGAAGATGGGCTCATGGGCACTATTGAGTAGCTGGAATTTGGTTTCCTGAGGCCCGATCTGCTGTTCACACTGATCCAGGCGGCGGAAGCTGCGGCAGGCCCGGCGGGCATCTGGATTGGAGTGAGGGACATAGTAGTGAGGGAAGCCCGGTCCCCCAGGAAAGCCCCACTGATACCCACTGCCATTTAGGAGAAACATGGGTTCGTGTCCTCAGCCACACAAACAGTGTTCCTCTCTCTCATGCCCTTCCTGCCCTGAGAATGATGCACACATCACACACACACACACACACACACAAACACCCGCATACACAGACCAGTGCCACCATATAGCCCAGATAGCCCAGAGCTAGGTCAGGAAATGCTTTTGGGTGGTAGAGACTGCTAAGTTGAGACAAGGAGAAGACAACTCGGGAGAGTGCTCCAGGCAGAAGGAACAGCATGTGCAAAGGTCCAGAGGTGAGAGCAAGGTGCTTTTGAGGAACCAAATGAAACTTGTAAGACTGGAGTTTCAACTGGGGAGTAGGGTCTGCAGAACCAACACCTGAGCGCCCCTGGGTATTGAGACATCATGAGCCGTGGTGGAGACTCAGTGAGGACTAACATAGTCAAGTTTGGGGTTTATGAAAATCCTTCTAGCTGCAGCATGACTTGATGGGAAGGTTGGGAGACCCCAGGAGGAGTTTGGAACAGGAAAGGAAGCAACAGAGGTAGGGACACCTTCCCACACCAAGAGCCCTCCAAATCAGGTTCTGAGCTCACCCTGAGGTTTGAGGCCATTCTGTGACCCCTGGAGGCCTGGATGGGTGACCTCCAGCCAGGCTGTGGGGGATATATCAGGTTTGATGGAGGCCACGGGGACCTGGAGAGCTGTGGTGTTGGTTTTGTTGGGACGCTTAGATCCTTTCCGTTGTGGTGGCCGCTTCAGAGGACGCTGCTTCTGTCGAGGCTTGCTGGGGGCTGGGCTCTGGAGGCTGGGACTTGGGGGGGTGGCCGGGGAGCTCCAGGAGGCATTGTAGAAGGTCCTGGGCTGGAGGCGGGCAAGGGGTATGGAGCCATACGTTCTACACCTACAAGGTGACAATTGGTGTCAATTGGTAACTCCTAATTCCCTCTCCCCAGAAGCCTCAGGTTCATCTCCATGGAGACCAAGGCTCTGACAGTCCCATCCCTTGTCCCACTGGGCTGTGTGGAGCCTCCAGGGAAGGTCTGCATCCTGGGCCCTGCCCTGAGGAGAGGACAGGGAGGATGAGGAATCATTTGCTAGAGGATGGACATACAGACAAGCCTCCCTCCCACAGCTTGGAGCCTGGGTTCCACCTCTGACTGGGCAGGGGATTGAAGGAGGCAGCCACATACCCTCCCCACCAGTACCACGCCACACACGCCTCCTGCTCCTCCAGCACGAAGCAGGGGATCTCCAGCACATTGAAGAAGGCCACGCCCATGATGTCTGAGATGGAGTCCTGCTGGTTCTGCAGGCATTGCCGGAACCTGTCCAAGAGCTGGCACTCAGGGGGCCACCCAACTCCTCCTCCAAGCCCACCCAGTCACTGCCATACAGGAGGTTTGAGATCCAAGAATCTCTTCTTCTCCGAGGACTCAGTTTTCCCGCCTGCACAGTGGGGTCTGGCTGGCTGATCCTTTAGGATTCTTTGGAATCCCAGCCTCTGCACCCAGGAACTACCTCACCCCTGAGCCCCCAGCCCTCTCTGCCCACCACCAACCTAGTATCACAGTCACAGTGGGAGATGGTGTGGAATCGGTAGTTTCGGATGCCATAGTTGTACTGGAGGGGCGAGATGTGCTGTGGGCAGTGGTCGTGTTCCTGGCAGCAGAGATCGGGACCTTGGAAGACCCCTGCAAGAAGCAGAGGGGGCCCCAGCTCAGCAGGGTTAGGGGTGTCACACGCTCGCTATGCCTACCCAGTGCAGGAACAGGGACCTTGTTCTTGCTCCAGCCCTGCCACAGACACCCTGGGTGACCTCAGGCCACTCTCCCTCTGGAGGACTCTCAGTTTCAAAGCTTGAAGAAAGCAACCAGGCACAGCCTTTATTGGGCAGCTGCAAATGCCAAGGAGCCCACCCAGGAGCCCTTGTCCAGGAAAGGGATTTCCTCAGGGGAAGTGAAGTCTGCCTCTAGAGCTCCCAAGCTCATACCCCAAATAAAACTCCAAAGTTATGAATGTGTGTGCCATGGAATGGCAAAGAGGCAGGGTGCAACCTTTCTCGCTGGCATGATGAGGCATTGCCAGGATGCCAATCTGCTCTAACTCAGGTGCCAAAGCCTTCCCCCAACCCGCTATACATGCATGCACAAAGACAGCAGTATGGAGTGCAAAAAAGTCATCCAAATTTGTTACCAACTGAGCAGTAGTGATTTTTACTGAGCATTTCCCAATTGCCTGGCACTTCCCACACCCAAGCTCACAGCAGTTCTATGAGGGAAATGTCACTTCCAGGTACAGGTGAGGGAAACCAAGGTTCAGAGAGGGGAAGTGACTTGTTCAGCTTGAATTTGCTAACCCAGGCCTTTGGGCCTTGGCGTCCACTCCCCTGGGCATCCTGTCATCATAAAGCCTCCTCTTGGGTAATGGCGTTTTGGCTCACCCAACCTTGGACTCAGTCCAGTCCAACCCTTCCCTGGGAGGGTGATTAATGAGGATTCCAAGGTTTTGATTAGATTTCCCATCTGTGACCTAATTTAAGCAACCCATGATGAGACTTATGGTCACCCCCATTTTACAGATAAAGACATTGAAATTCAGAGTGGTTAAGTCTGAATAACTTAGATTCCCCCAAGGGTGTATAGCCTGGATGAGTGGGGGGTAGAGCTGAAAGCCTGCACTTCCCTCCCCTGCCCCTCAGTCCACATTCCCATGGCTCACCCAGCTCCGAGGAGTTCCCAGCAGAATCCCCTACTCCACACCACAGCGTGCCAGGAATGGTCCAGCCTCTCTTCACCCGCTGGTGTCCTGTGCTGCCAGGTGCTCCACTCTGTTCTGCTTTCTCCTCCCTGGCCCCTGCTGCTCGCTTCTCCCTAGCCCCTGCTGGATGCTCTTCAGGCCCTCGGCAGGCCCCCCACTGACTCTGAAGTGTGGCCAGGGTTCTCTGCAGCTTGGGTCCAGGGGTGTGGATGAAGGAGCCCCGGGTGATCTCCCCAGCACAGAGGGCACTGAAGGCTGCGGTGAGCTCTGGCTCATCTTGCCGGCTACACGCTTGCAGCCTCCCCTGCCTGTCCCAGTGAGTGTGGAACAGGGCCAGTCCCTGGGCATCCTTGCCCAGAAAGCTCAGAGTCCCCAAGGAGTTGCCAGGGATGGGCCTGGCCAGGTGGCAAGAGGTGCTGTCCCAGAGAAGGTTAGAGGAGCCCCCCACAGCCACTCCCAGGAAGCTCAGCATCCCTAACAGCACTACTGGAACCCCCATTCCGTCCCGGATCAGCCGACGCAGACAAAGCCCGCAGGACACCTACCCCTGGCAGCCCACGAGGCAGCAGCTTTAGCAACTGAGCAGCAGCTTTAGCAATTGAGCGGAAGCAGTGCCCTCCAGACCCAGTGCAGCGGGGCCAATGAATGGAGCTTTGGGAGGAGTAGGAAGGAGGCTGGAGTATGGGGTGATCTCGGGCTTGTAACTCAATCCACCGGCTGGGCAGGCTGCTGATTGGCCAAGGAGTGCACTTGCCAGGGCCCACGCCCCCATTCACCACGCCTTTCTCATCCAGTCACCTGCTGCCAGCCCCGCCTGCATGGGTACTGTGGGAGCCAAAGTCTTGGGCCCTGAGGCAGGGGGCCAGGAGGGGATCTCTATCTCCCTGGGGAGAGAAGAGGGGTCAGGGGCACTTAGGAAGCTCCCAGAACTTGTCCTCAGCCCCTGCCCCAGTGGTGGCTGCCACACCCACCTCTATGAAGTTGGCAGAGGGCTGCGGCCTCTACCAGAGCGGCATGAACGAGGTGAGGGCAGGACTGGGGCCCTGTGCACCTCCCCAACCCCGGGAGTTCAGAGGCTTCTGGGAAAGGGAGTGTCCATCCCCTGGCCACCTAGGGTGCACCACCACCCATCGCTGGTTCTAAGAAAGCCTCTCAGCAAATCACGGGACAGTGCCCCAGGGCTCTCCACTTCCTGCGACTCAGAGACACAGGCCTGGCCAAGCAGCAACCCTCCTGGTCCCATAGACGGTAGAGACACAGCCAGAGCAGGCCTTGTGAGCAGGGCACGGGGCAGGGCTAATGCTCTGGACTATGGTCTCTAGAGGAGCAGGGGGCTGGGCAGAGGGCTGAGTCTGCAGCCATCTCCGTCCTTGGACTGGAGCCACCGATGGGACACAGCAGGCATCGTGTGTTCCACAAGAGACAGGAAAGGTCTCTCCATCAGGGAAGGACTACTGCCAGCACGTGTTCCTGTGTCCCAAAGCTGATGTCTTATCCAGCTCCCAACTACCCGGGGAAGCTGGAGTGCTTATACACACAGGAAAGATGAAGAAACTGAGGATCACTGAGGGTGAGGAAACTTCGAGTGCCTGGCAAGGGAGGATAGTAGTAGAGTTCTTGGAACGCTTTGCTGAGAGGTCAGGACTGGCAGGAACAGTGATTTGTCTGTCTATCCATCTGTCCGTCAGCCTACTGCTCCCCCAACATCCTTCTCAACCTCCATCCCAGTGTATTCCAGGAGAGCGAGCCCCAGTGAGGCAGAGCCACAGGCAGAGCTGGGAAAGAGAAATCTCACTGTATGTACATTGGCAGGGAGAAGGGGGCGCTGCTGGGAGTGCCCAGGAGCCAAACTCCTTCCTCCAGAAGCTGGGGGAAGGGGGTGTGAGACAGAGAGAGAGAGTGGTGGCAGGAAAGGTAGGGAGACCTAGGGTTCCCAAAGGTAGGGACACCACTGAACAAAGGTAGGTCCCTCTGGGAAGAACTCTATTGTTTGGAAATCATGATTTGATAATTTTTCCCAGTTGTAGAAATGGCCACCCACCTCTGCCCCCTTTACCATAGTACAGAGCCTATTGTCCAGGAAGGGTAGGAGGTCCCAGGAACCCAAATTTCAAGGTCAAACAGACCTAACTTGGGTCCCAGCACTGTGTGACCTCAGGCTTTGAAAGTCTTAACTTCTCTGAGCCTTAGTTTCCTTATCTGTATGATGGGCATAATCACAGTAGTCAGTTCATGGGATGTTGGATAAGACTCTCTGTGCAGTAACTGGCATCCAAGACACTGTCACTAAAGCCTCAGGACATCCCTGGGTAGGAAGCAATTTAGCCAGGAGAAACCAAGTCCCCAAATTTTCAGGCCACAGCATCCATGAGAGCTAGTCCCAGCTAAGCTGTGACCTGGTTGTTATGACTTCAGACTTGTCCCTGCCCCTCTCTGGCCCTCAGTATCCTCCTTTATGCAGTGAAGAAAACAGTGAAGGTGACCTTTGAGGTCTCTTCCTGTCTGGGCCCTAAAGGAAGGCAGGTTAGGGCTTGCCTAGGCCTCAAGGGGAGGTGTCACTGGGTTTTCCCTTCAGATTCCACCCCGTGGCCTCGTCAGTCAACTTACAGGATAGACTTTGGAGCCCTGCCTCCCACTGGAGTGCCCCTCAGAGGCTTTGGCACAGAGATCGCAGAAGCCAAACCAGCAGGACAGGACAGGCCCAGCCTTGCAGACAAAAGGGGAGTTGAGGCTTTGCTCTGGAACCCCACCTCTCTCAGGTGAGGAAGGGTACACGGTAGGTCCCAGGGGGATGAGAGGCAGGGGTCCCCGGGATCTTATCCCTCTCTCTGTCCATGAGTCCCCATCACTCTGGCTCCTTTGGCTTCTCTCTCATCCTTCCATCTCTTGGTCTCTTTCCCTCTCTGGCTAATTCTCCTCATTTCTATCCCTCCCTCTCCATCTTCTCCTGACTCTAACTCTTCATCTCATTTTCTTTCTCCTCTTTCTTTCTTTATTTCTTTCTTTCTTTCTTTCTTTCTTTCTTTTCTTTCTTTCTTTCTTCTTTCTTTCTTTCTTCTTCTTTCTTTCTTCTCTTTCTCTCCCCTCTCTGTGCCACTCTTCTCTGTCCCTTCTCCCCTTCTTCCCTCTCTATCTCATTTCTTTGTGCCTTTCTGGCTCTGAGTATCCCTGTCTCCCTCTTTATCCTGTTTCTCTTTTAATTTTTTCCTCTATGTTTTCCTCTCTTTGTTTCTTAATGTCTTCTCATTCCTCTCCTCCCTCCCTCTTCTCTTTCTCACTCATTCCCTCATTATGTCTCATGGTTTCCTCCTTTGGTGTGCCTATGTGTCTGTTTCTCTCTCTTCGTTCTTCTCTCTTCCTTCCTTCTCTGCCTGTTCTCTCCCTCCACACCCTGACCCCAGGCCCAGGACCCAGTGTATCCTGCCCTTTCCAAAGCATGACCTCATTTGGTGCTCACAACCCCTGCCCCTCCCTATGGAGACAGGCAGGACAGGGCTTCTCATCCCATTGTTGAGATGGATGGAGTAAGGCTCCAGAAGAGGAATAACTTGCCAGGAGTCACACAGTAAACGAGGGGAGAACATAGGTCAGATTTTTCTTGGCCTGTGGGGAGGACCTCCTGTGACACTGGGTGGCTCTTGCCTCCCCTACCACCTCCCCATCTTGGAGTCTTCCTCCCCACTGCCTAGAGCCCTGGGAGCTTGCCTTCTCTACCCCACCTGGAGGTCGCTCTCAGCAATCTGTGCCAGGAGAATGATGCAGGCAGTACCTAGCTCCAGAGCATTCTGCATTCATTCAAAAACAAATAGTCATGAGTGTCTACTACTGCCAGGTACGGGGGGAGGCCCTGAACAGAGAAAGGAGGGGAGGAGGGACAGAGCATGCTCAAGTTGGGAGATGGAGAGGAATACATTCCCTGCAGGGACAGGGTCTGGCAGCCCAGGGGAGCTAGGGCCTAAGTGTCAGTTGGGTCCTCTAGGAAGCCACCATCAAGATGGAATTAGAAAGTGCAAGAGATATATTGGAGGAAATGCCTGTGATCGATAAAGGAGGTGGGGAGGAACCAGGATTGGGCAGAGAAAGCCTTCAGAATGTTGCAAGTGTGACATCTATGGGAGAGAGTAGAAGGGAAGGAGAGCTGGGTAAGAGCATCATACTGTGGTGCCATTCTGAGCAGATCTCAGCCAGCCAACAAGGAGCTCTGGTACAAAGATTGCCCACACAAGAGCTCCAACTGGGCAGAAATAGGCAGGCCCTAGTGCCCTGACTGTGCGCAGTCATTGGTTGGGGGCTGCCCAGGAGGACAGAGGCATCCACTCCAATGCTGCTGCAGATGCTGAAGGACTGCAGCTGATGCTGCCGCATCTGGGAATTTATCCCATTTGGCTGGGGCAGATCAGAAGAAACTCAATGGGCAGATGAAGTCTGACATCTGGGAGGAAGCCCAGAAGGCAGTCTTCTTCTGGGAGATCCCAGGACTAAGGAGTAGGAATCTGGGTATAGGACTATCCCTCATAAGATTTCCAGGTAGGAGTTCAGCCCCAAGCATACCAGGCATAAACTGAGCCTAGCCCTGGGTCTGAGGGAATAAGTAATGAGACACAACTGTGTTTAAAACTAGACATCTCAGGGGCACCCGTGCGGCTCAGTTGATTAAACATCTGCCTTTGGCTCAGGTCACAATCTCAGGTCCTGGGATTGAGCCCCATGTTGGGCTCCCTGCTTAGTGGGAAGTCTGCTTCTCCCTCTCCCTCTGCCCTTCCCCCTACTTCAGATGAACGAGTACAGCACCACCTGACCTCTCCCACCCTCCACCTTTGATAATAGCTTTATTGAGATATCATTCGCATACCATACAATTCACCCATTTAAGGTATACAACTTAATAGTTTTAAGTATGTTCAAATTTGTGCAACCATCACCACTACCTAATTCCAGAACATTTTCATCATTCCAAAAACAAACCCTGCAACAAATAACAGTCATTTTGCCTTCCTCACTCCCCCTGAGTAGCAACTAATCTACTTCATGTCTCTATAGAGCTGCCTATACTGTACATCTCATATACATGGAATCATACAATATACGGCCTTTGTGACTAGCTTCTTCCACTTAGCATAATGTTTTTAAGGTTCATTTGTGTTGTAGCATATATTAGTACTTCATTCCTTTTTATGACTGGATAATATTCCATTGTATAGATACACTTCACTTTATTAATTTATTCATTAGCTGATGGACTCTTGGATTGTTTCCACTTTTTGGCTATTATGAATAATCCTCCCACCAACATTAATGTAAAACTTTTCATGTGAACATATGTTTTAATTTCTCTTAGGCACATACCTAGGAGTAGAATTGGTGGATTATGTGATAATTCTATCTTTAACCACTTGAAGAACTGCCAAACTGTTTCCAAAGTGGCTACATTATTTTACATATTCACCAGCAGTATTTTGAGAATTCTGATTTCTCCACATCCTTGCCAACATTTATTATTGTCTATCTTATAGTCATCATTAGTAGGTTTAGAGTGGCATCTCATTATGGGTTTTGTTTGCATTTTTGACATATAATGATGTTGATTGTCTTTTCATGCTTACTGGCCATTTGCATATTTTCTTTGAAGAAATCTGGCAGATAACTTTACTGTAACCTTGTGAGACCTTGAGCCAGAATCACTCAACTAAGCTACTCTTTAATTCCTAACTTTCAGAAATTGTGTGACATGATAAATGTTTGTTGTTTTTAAGATTCTAGGTTTTGAGGTATTTATTATACAGCAATACATAAGTAACACAGAAAGATTCAGGTATATGTCATGCGTACCTACTGTTAATGCTACTGGAAGTCTCAGCCAGTGCAATAACATAAGAAAAAGAAATACAGGGGCACCTGGGTGGCTTAGGCAATTAAACATCTGCCTTTGGCTCAGGTCATGATCTCAGAGTCCTGGAATCAAGGCCTGCTTTGGGCCCTTTGTTCAGCAAGGAATCTGATTTTCCCTCTCCCTTTGCCTTTTCCCCCTGCTCATGCTCTCTTTCTCTGTCTTTAATAATAATAATAATAATAATAATAATAATAATAATAATAAAATTGTCATGTCTGAAATGGAAGAAACAAAACTGTCATTGTTTGTAGATTGATTTATCTATCTAGAGTGTGTATTCAGTACCTGGGATGGGGAAAGCTGTGTAATGGAATAGCATAAACCCAGGACAGACCCAGATTTGAGTCCTGGCCTCTCCCTTACTTTCTGTGCGATCTTAGGCAAATCCTTTCTTTTTTTTTTTTTTAAGATTTTATTTATGCATGAGAGACACACAGAGAGAGACAGAGACACAGGCAGAGAGAGAAGCAGGCTCCATGCAGGGAGCCCGACATGGGACTCGATCCTGGGTCTTCAGGATCAGATCCTGGGCCAAAGGTGGCACTAAACTGCTGAGCCACCCAGCGTACCCAAGGCAAATCTTTTTGCCTCTTTGTGCCTCATTGGTAAAATGGAGATAAGAATAGTACCTATACCATGAGGATTAATGTGAGTGCATATAGGGTACTTCAATGGCCTTTGATAAGTAGGAGGGGATTTGAAGGCAGGAGGCAGGCAGGATCGCAGTGTAACTAATTTAACGTCCAGTCCCCCACGCTGCAGAATGTGGGCTCCTTCCATTCTCCCAACTGACTCCAGCCTGCTAGTAGGGTCTTAAGAGGTTCAATAGATCCTTATCCACACCCTGAATTCAACCTTTAGCTCCACTTCTCACTGGGCAGCTTGGGGCAAATCCCTTAAATCCCTTATCTTGGCTGAATCCCTATGATGTAATCTATTGATTGGTAAGCTCATGCCTACCTTTTCTGTTTTTTGGTTTTTTGGTTTTGGTTTGCTTTGCCTTTTTTTTTTTTTTTTTTTTAACTTCCCAGGGATTATGGTAAGGATCAGAGAATGGAAAACAAGCTCACTGACATTAGGTCATGAGTAGCCCACATGAACTGGGCATGAGATCCCACTCCCAGAACTGTTGGGATAGGAACAAGGGGGCAGAACGGACCCTGAGAGCTGTGTCTAGCTCAACGTGGCAGCCACAGAGGGCCTTGGGGTTATAGGATAGAATGACATTGAGGGCAAGAATCACAACCCTCCTATTCAGATGGCACTTGACATTTATATTCTGACCAACCCCAAGTGGTAGGGTTGTCAGATAAAAGAGAGAAGCCCAGTTATATTTGAACTTCAGAAATCAGTGAATAATTTTTAGTGTAAGTGTATGCTCTGGACATTGCAATTATTTTTGATTATCTGAAATTCTAATTTAACTGGGTATCCTGTGTTTTTATTTGATACATCTGATGACCCCACCCAGCAGTGAAATGAGAATAGGCAGGCAATAACTCTTTACCCCACTTCACAGTGGAGGCACAGGGAGGAGATAGGACTGGTCCAAAGCTCTGCTGCTTATCCATCTTTTCATTCTACACAGGCTGAGGTTGAAACCTGGGTTGTCTGTTGGCTCTGAGAGACCTTAGCTCACAATCCCTCCTTCCCTCTTGGGGTTAGACTGGCCCTTGAGGCCCTTGAGAGGCCCTGGGAGTCTAATTCACTCAGCAGGATTTAGAGGGTAGGTGGGGAGCATAAAAGAAAGATCAGGAGGCCAGAGGGAGATCTGACTGCAGAACTCAGGCCCAATAAACTAAATAATAAATCTCCCATTTCTACAGCCAAGGACTCAAGTTCTCAAGCACAGTTTTTTATCTGTGAATTTGACCAAAGTCAACAGCAGATGGCAGTTAGAGCTAGAACCAGACTTTGAACCTCTTGGCACCCAGTGGTCTTCCTGCTACTCTTGGGTCTGGACAAGGGGCCCCAGGGAGGAGGCCCTTCAAGCCCAGACTAGGGAGGTGGGAGCAGGAAGGCCTGGTAGAAACAGCACTGGGGGCCCTTTCAAGGTCCACAGTGTTTACTCCAGCCTCTGCTGCCATCTAGTGGGCACCTAAAGCCAGCACCTCCTAGGGAAACCGAACAAAGAAGGTTGTCTTTGAAAGTTTCTGGTCCCTTTTGCACTTCCTGGTCCTTCCTGTCTGGGCTCTACCCTCTGACTCGCTGTAGAACACTAACAAGCCCTTTGCCTCACAGGCTCTCAGGTTTCTCTCTTAGAATAACGATTCTCGGGCAGCCCGGGTGGCTCAGCGGTTTAGCGCCACCTTCAGGGCATGATCCTGAAGACCCAGAATCGAGTCCCATGTCAGGCTCCCTGCATGGAGCCTGCTTCTCCCTCTGCCTGTGTCTCTGCCTCTCTCTTTCTCTCTGTGTCTCTCATAAATAAATAAATAAAATCTTAAAAAAAAAAAAAAAAGAATAACGATTCTCCAAATCACAGCAGGTCTAATCTTTCTAACACAGCCCTAGTCAGGTCTGTCCCCTGACCCACCCTGTTCTTCAGGTTGAAGACTGTCATACCATGCAGGATCTGAGCCTACTAGATCCCTCCCCACTTCTCTGCTCTAGTGACATAGAGCTGGTTTAATTTCCTCAACCACTAGTCCCTCCTAAGGCCTTTGTACATGCCATTCCCTTTGCCTAAAATATTCTCTTTTATCTGGCTTGTTCCTATTCATCTTTCAAGTATCAGCTTAATCATTCCCTCCAGGAAGCCCTATTCCTTGATGCTCCCAACACAGAATGGGCAAGTGTACTTTAGATCCCCACAGAAGATTTAGGTCTCAAAGAAGGTATGACCGTGGAAGAGGTCAAATAGCAGTCCATCCAGTCTGTTCAGTCCATCCATGGGCTCAGAGTTCAAACTAACCTGATTTCCCATCCCACTCAGCCACAGTGTGGCAGAGCAGTGGGCAGTGTGAACATCAGCTCCACCTCTTTGAGTTCCTTTTTCACAGATGAATAAATCAGACTCTGTCTACACCAGTGCTCGACAGTAGAACTCTAGTGTGAGCCACAAATGTAATTTGCAATTTTCTTTTTTAAAAGATTTTATTTATCTATTTATGAGAGAGGCAAAGACACCGGCAGAGGGAGAAGTAGGCTCCATACAGGGAGCCCCAGCAGAACTCAATACCAGGACCCAGGGATCACACCCTGAGCTGAAGGCAGACACTCAACCACTGAGCCACCCAGGTATCCTGTAATTTGCAATTTTCTATCCACAGTTTAAAAAGTAGAAATACAAGGGAAATTAATTTTAATAATACATTTTATGTAATCCATGCATAAAATATTATTTCAACATGTAATCAATATTTTTAAATTATCAATGATCTATTTTACCTTCTTTTCCTCATTCTGTCTTTAAAAATCTGGTGTGTATTTGATACTCAAAATGTGTGTCTCACTTTGGATTCCACATTTCAAGCACCCATGAGGCTAAAAGCCATTATACTGCACAGCACAGGTCTGTGTGGGTATTACACGAGTGTGTACAAATGTAAAAATCTGTGGAGCTGAACACTTAAGACCTTGACCATTTTTGTATGGGCTTCCAGGGGCTCAGGGCAGAGATGGGAGGCCCAATGAGTGCCCCGCCTCCCTCCCTACACTGCCTAGGAATTGGACCTCATGATTTCTTAGTGCCTTCCAGATTTTTCCTCTCTTTCACCAGTTTCTCCCTTCCTTGGTTTTCTAGCCTTTTGTCCACGCCTCACATGTTGGGAACATCCCAGAATCCTCTGGGAAGAGCCTATCACCCAGGCAGAAGATTCCAGAATATGGCCATGATACCACCTTGTGGCCATGTTCCTAAACAAATAATACTATCCAGACCCGAACCTAGGAAGCAGCCTTTGTTCACTCTGCCCTCAGCCAGCAGGTCACCATATGGGCAGAGTCCTAGGCCAGGCTCCAACAGGAGGCAGAAGAACCAGACCCTGAGCTGTCCTGGGGCACAAGGCTTAATGGCCTGAGGCATGCAGCAAATATTTGCACATTTGCCCTGGGTTGGGTAACTGATGAGGCCATGTGCCTAACCCACCAACTTCCTCTATGGAAGGGTTGGAATTGAGAAGGATTAGGGGATGCTTTCTCTAGCTTTTTCTCCCTTCTGTCTATACACATGGTCTTCCTCTC
Source organism: Vulpes lagopus (assembly GCF_018345385.1). NCBI lineage: Eukaryota > Metazoa > Chordata > Mammalia > Carnivora > Canidae > Vulpes > Vulpes lagopus. The sequence goes on along the minus strand of NC_054837.1, from coordinate 12,662,261 downwards.
TGAGCTTCCTGTACCCATGAGGGGAGGCTGACCTCATCCTAGAATGAGGGTGGGGATGGGCCAGGCTCAGGATATATTCTCCCCCATGTCAGATGAAGAGATTGGAGGAAAAAGTGATGGCATCTACCAGAGCTGGGCTGGTTCCTAGGATCTTGGAATCTCTTCCCTGCATTGAACAGAAGAGAAAACTAAGGCTTAGAGAAGGGAAAGGACCTGTGAACCTCAACAGATCCAGTAAGCCAGAAGGTCTACCAGATTTCTTGCCTCTCCTCACCTGGCAGATACATATCTGAGGTCTCAAGTCCTTAATCATAGTTTTCTCCTACCCAATTACTTGCCTTTTCCCACTATTCAACCTTCTTGGCCCTTCAAACTCCTTGACTGATATTCCTGCTCCCTCGAGTCTCTGCAGTGGCCTCCTACTTGTCTTGTGCTCCTAGTCTCCACTTATCTTCATAGAGTCTACTCTCTGGCCCAGGGTGGTGATGCAGCATTCCAACAGGAGCAGGCTTTGTAGGCAGATTCCAATCTTCAGCCTCAGCTGTGAGGCATTGGGTATGCTGCTTAACTTCTCTGGGCCTCTTGCTCCTCACGTGTAATAATAGTTGATTCATGATTCAGGGGTGAGGATTAAATTGTATAAAACCCTTAGCCTAGTATGTAGCACATTAATAAACATTCAATAAATATTAGCTGCCAGTATTAGTATTAGTATCAGAAGATTAAGGGGAGAGGAAGGAAGGGGGCAAAAGGAAGATTTGAGCTGTTAAAATGAGAACCCTTGGGATGCTCAGAACAGGCACAGGAAGAAATCAGAACATTTCTATTTATTCTATTCTGTCTCACAGGACTGAATATTTTTTACTCATCACAATTTGTTGTAAGCATTAAATAATATTAGGAAGGACCAGAAGCTGGGTCCTGACAGGATAGACGCAAACATCACCAACAGGGTGCTTTTGCGGTCCATAAGTGCCTTACTTAGTGTGCTAAAATAGAGAAGGTATTACTTGATATATTTTTGAAGCTGAAGTGCTTCCAAGTTTGCTAGTTCCAATTCTGTTATTTCTTGGGAATGTCTTTAATACCAAGAACAGGAAGAAATAAACAGTGTTGGTTCCCTAACATTGAAGTTTCAGGAATGTGGTTTTTGTTTTCCAGAAGAGACCATGAGAATGACCTCATTTCTGACAAAGGAAAAGTTGAACTCTTGCCTTTAGTCTGCCTGTTGAACCCAACAAAAACAGCAAAGGATAATATATTTGGCAACTTTGTCTTAACTGAAGCTGGTACTCCCTTGTCTTTTCATAATGATGGTACTCTGTGACTTTTTCAAAGGAGAAAGCTCAAGCAGGAATTTTTTTAAGGTATACTGAGAGCTCATTCAGTGCTAAGCCTGTTCTATATCCTTACAACAACCTTCCGAAGAAATAAATTTCCCCAATAAACAAATGAGGAAATGGGGACTTCTGTAAGTGAAACTGCTCATCTAAATTCACATAGCTAGTAAGCATGGGGACTTTCAATGCCCTTCAGTCGAAGACTACCAGGAATACACCTGTGGTTGGATGGGTTGGGCTTATTACTGGTTATCAGAAAGTGAAGGATGCAAACCATGAGGAATGATGGAGTATCTCAATAACAGAGGGTTAGAAAGGACTTTAGATTTGGGGCTTATGTTAAATAATTTGGGGGAGAGCATATATTCAACAGGAGAACACCAAGGACTACCTGTGAGTGCCAGGCTAGCTCTGGGATATCAAAAGCTGCTTTTATTTTTCTCAGAGCCTGAACTCAGATCCAGGTTTGTGTGGCTATAAACACGTCCTGTGTTACTCCCTGTTCACAGAAACCTGAAAAGAAGACCAGCAGATGATGAATTTCATCTATGAGTTTATTTCATCTACTACCTTCATCTACTACCTACTCAGACTCAATCTCTACTACAGCCTCTGGGATAATTGTAGGCAGTTAATAAATGTTTGTCAAAAACTCCAGAGAACAACTGCCTAGGTGCAAATTGCATCTCTACCAGCTATCAGTATGTGAGTTGGACATTTTTAATTAAGTGATAAAATTGTGTAAACTTTTAAAAAGATTTTATTTATTTATTCACAAGAGACACAGCGAGAAGCAGAGGGAGAAGCAGACTTCTCGCAGGAGCCTGATGTGAGACTCAATCCTGGAACTCCAGGATCATGGAGCCAAAGGCAGATGCTCAACTGCTAAACGACCCAGGCATCCAAAAATTGTGTAAACCTTAAAAAGTTTTCCTTTATCCATTTGTAAAATGGAGATAAACACCAAAACCATTCAAAGGACTGCTGTGAGGGCCAAATGAACTCTTGTGTGGAGTGTGTTTAGTTAAGCTCAGCAAATGTGAGCTATTATTATCTTCAGGATAAGTAGCCTGTTAGTTTTGTGATCACATGTTCAATACTTTTCCCACTAGACATGAAAGCAAAGATTTTGTCTTGTAAAAGATTTGTCTTTTATTTAATAATTTAAATAAAAGTTGCAACAACGATATAAGGAACTCCCATGTGCCTTTTACCTTGATTCACCACTTGTTTATATTTTGCCTCATTTACTTAATCATTCACCCGCCACACATACACACACAATCCACTTTTTTCTGAGTAATTTGAAATGAGGTAGAGTCATTGTGCCCTTTAACCCCTCAATATTTCAGGGAATATTTTCTAAGAACAAAGACATTCTCTTAAACACAATATAGTGATCAAATTTAGAAAATTTAATGTTGCTACAATAAGGATTAATAGCTAGTCCTCAATCTATATTCAAATTTGTCACTTCTCCCAATATTGTGCATTACACTTATTCTGCTTCCCATCGCCCTCAGAATCCAGTTTAGAATCACACACATTTTGTGGTCATGCCTCTTTAAACTCTTTTAAACCAGGATAGTTCCTCAGCCTTTGTCTTTCGAGTGCCCTCGATTTGGGTTTATTTCATGCTTCCTCCTGAGATTTGGGTCATACATTTTTGACAGAAATATCGTAGAAGACATGTGTGTCCTTCTCAGTGCAAATTATTGGAAGGAACATGATCTTTACTTGAGCTATAATTGGCAATGTTAGCTTAATCACTGTGATTCACTTGTTCTTCGAGGTTATACCTCTGTAAAATTACCATTTCCCTTTGGTAATCGATAAGTAATTTATGGGAGACCCTGTAACTGTGTATTTACCCTGTTCCTCTAGTTTTACCATTCATTATTGATCTAACTCCATCAGTCTTGTTAGGTGGCATTCTACTAAAAGGAGAGGTCTTCCTTTCCCCCTCTTTATTTACTTATTTATATCAGCAGGGAGTCGTGGGTTACCATTTTATTCCATTAGTTATATTCTGTCACCATCATCATGTATTTTGATGCTCAAACTGCCTTGATTGGGCCAGTGGTATTTCCTTCCGGTTAGCTCCTGCGTCCTTTAACATGTTCTCATTGTTCTGATTCTCAGCATCCCTACGTCCTGATGCAACAAGATGTTCCAAGCCTATCTGGTACTTTCCTTGCCAGGACCCAGGCTCTTTGAAAAGCTGCCAAAAAGCCCGTTTCTCCGCTTCCGGCCCTCAGGCGGAACCTTAGAGCCCCTCATCTGGGCGGGAGAACCGCGCAGCGGACTAGCCCTTTCCGGTTGCGGCCGGAAGTCCTCGGAGGGGGCGGCAGTTCTGCGTCAGGTGACCCGAGTGTGCGTAGGAGGGATCGCCGGTCTAACTCGGCAGCCTGAGGGACGCAGTGGCGGGCGCCGGACAGACGGACAAGCTGGGTAGCCTCAGCGGCGTTAGCTGAACGGAGGCAGGTGAGTGTTGGGCTGAGGTGGTCGCTTAGGCGCTGTCGAGGGCGAGGGACGTGAGCAGGGCGTCTGCCTTAACCCGGCCCGCGGGCTGAGACACCTGGCCCGGCGGCGCAGAGCCCAACCCCGGCTCCGCCCGGGACCCTCCGCCGCAGGAGCGAGGTCCGGCTCGCCTGGCGGCCTTCTGTCCTGTGATTACAGTTTGGGGAAACTGAGGAGCCGAGAAGGGAGAAGGCTTCCCACGAGCTCTCCTTTCTGGGCAGGGGCTCACTCTTAACCCTCCTTCTGTCCCCGTCTCCAGACTGCCTCTCTCAGGTGGATGCGCTTTAAATGATTTTACCTCCAGTGGAGAGGCCGAGCCTGGGAATCGGGGTGAACCGAGCTAGACCTTCGCTTTCAGCCGATTGTGCGTTATGGGCCCGATCCATCACCTGTTGAGCCTGAGTTTCCTCATTTGTAAAAATGAGACAGTGTTCTTCAAAATACGGCCCTTACACTGTCTGTTTTGAAATGCCCCGGGAGTCATGCTTTACAATGTAGGACTCAAATGAGACAGACCTCTGATTTAGAAGCTGGGTCGGAACCTGGGAACGTTTTGGACGTAAACCTGCCGTGTATCCTGATGCTGGAAGTCCACTGATTTTAAGTGCTTTCCTGCTGTGAGTACTAGATACCCGTTCTTTTCTTTGAGGCACCTGGAGCCGGTTCCGGATCTTTGAAAGTATTGAGATGTTTAGCCTAAAAAAGAGAACAGTGGAAGGAAACTGTCTTTAAAAACGGGGGGAAAAATGTTATGGTGAAGAGTGCTTCCACTTTTATCTTTGGGGTTGAAAGTGATAGAACTAGGACCCAAATGGGTGGATTCTCTGGACTTAGAATGTGACCAGCAATGGAATGGATTCCCTCGAAAGGTAATGAATTCCCTATTGAAGGAGGTATATAGGTATTAAATGGAAGTCCTTTCCAACTTGAAGTGTCTGATTCTGAGTAACTATTTTCAATCTTTATGGTGCTGATTGACTTCTTTTTTCTGCCCTCTTTTCTTGACACTTCCACCAAGCCTACGTTTTCTAGAAGTAAGGCCAGTGGGTATGAATTAATGTAATCTGTTCCTGGTTGTCCTGTGCACCATCCTTTTCAAGGACTTTGGAATGGCCCATATGATAAGGGCTTCTTAAATGTTTGTTAAATAACTAAGGAGGTACCCCACCCCATTGGGTCATGGCTTATGTTCTTAGAATAACTTGGAAATGCTGCTGAAGACTTTGTGTTTGATCAGGAGAAGCCAGTGAACTCTTTGGATCACAGAATTGAGGAGCCTCAGTCAGAAGGGCCCCTCAGGGTTGTTCAGGCCAGCCTTTCCTCCCTGGGACGCAAATCCCTCTTTAATCCTCTCCCCAGCAATGTGTTGTATAGCTCTTGTGGCTAATGAGGGAATTTTTGCAATCTGTCAGTTAACTTTTCATCCAGCATTTAAAACCAGTCCTCTTAGGGACTTGACTTGCTAGTTCATCCTCCTACAGGTAATGCTTCTAGCGTATCATTAGTTTTCTTTTCTTTCTTTCCTTTTTTTTTTTTTTTTTTTTTTTAAGATTTTATTTGAGAGAGAGAGAGAGCGCTTGTGAGCAAGTATGAGTGAGGGGAGGGGCAGAGGGACAAGCAGACCTCCCACTGAGCCCCAGGGCTCATCCTAGGACCCTGAGATCCTGACCTGAGCCAAAATCAAGAGTTGGATGCTTACTGAATTAGCCACCCAGGTGCCCCTAGCTTAACTTTAGTTTTCTAATCAAACGTCGAAGTTCCTAAAACCAGATCACTTTTTCAAAACCTGTAAGAATGCTTACATTGTCTAATGGAGCAAAGATTCCATATTATGAATCAATTCTGCTCACATCCTACCCTCTCCCAAAAAATAGATTGGGTTTGAGCCAAGACTTCCTGCCTGTGTTTACCTTCCTGCTTTGTGTTTCCTAAGATTAAAAAAAAAAAAAAAAAAAAAGTTGTGAAATGCTTATTCAGATATTGTCCCGGTGCTAGGTAAAATTATTGTAATTTATTGATGTCTCTAATACTTCTTAATCTGAAATTTTCCTTTATAAAAGTACCTGAATCGGCATTTCCAAAGTGTATTCTTCAAGCCACTAATCTGAAGAAAAAAGTGTTCCATAGTAAAAATAAGTTTAGAAAATGCTGTATATCATTATCCTTTCTGGAACTTTTCAGTGTATAGTACCACATTAAATATACTGAGATGTTCTATAATAAACATATCTAACCTTGTTTAATCTAGGGTTGCCAAACTTTTTTTTTTTTTTTTAAGATTTTATTTATTGATTCACGAGAGACACAGGCAGAGGGAGAAGCAGGCTCCATGTAGGCAGCCCGACGCAGGACTCCATCCCACGACCCCAAGATCCATCCCGCGACCCCAGGATCCATCCTGTGACCCCAGGATCACACCCTGGGCTGAAGACAGCGCTAAACCGCTGAACCACCCAGGCTGCCCTAGTGTTGCCAAACTTAATTGATATGAAGCACTTTTTTTTTTTTTTAACTGAAGCACACATTGGCAAATTCTTCTTCTTCTTCTTTTTTTAAATTAACTTGCTTAAATAATCTCTACACCCAGTGTGGGGCTTGAACTCATGACCCCGAGATCAAAAGTCACATGCTCTTCTGACTGAGCCAGCAAGGTGCCCCTTACATTGCCAAATTCTGACCCAGAGAGTCTGCAGTTTATGGCATGTGGGCCAAATCTGGCTCTGGTGCCTGTTTTTGCATGGCATGTGAGCCAAGGATGGACTTTACATTTTTAAATGGTGGGGAATAAATCCAAAAAAAGAATATTTTGTGATATCTGAAAATTACAGAAAAATTAAAAACTATAAATAAAATTTTATTGGAACACAGCCACACCCACTAATTTACATATCATCTTTGGCAGAAGAGTTGAGTACTTGCCCCAAAAACCATATGGTTCACAAAGTCTAAAGTATTTACTATATGATATTTTACAGAAAAAACTTACCAGGGATCCCTGGGTGGCGCAGCGGTTTGGCGCCTGCCTTTGACCCAGGGCGCGATCCTGGAGACCCGGGATCGAATCCCACGTCAGGCTCCCGGTGCATGGAGCCTGTTTCTCCCTCTGCCTGTGTCTCTGCCTCTCTCTCTCTCTCTGTGACTATCATAAATAAATAAAAATTTAAAAAAAAAAACTTACCAGCTGCTGACTTGCATCATGTACAATTTTTTAACATCTTTCATGTACATTTTTTTTTTTTAAGATTTTATTTATTTATGATAGGCACACAGTGAGAGAGAAAGAGACACAGGCAGAGGGAGAAGCAGGCTCCATGCACCGGGAGCCCGACGTGGGATTCGATCCCGGGTCTCCAGGATCGCGCCCTGGGCCAAAGGCAGGCACCAAACCGCTGCGCCAACCAGGGATCCCTCATGTACATTTTTTAACTCTTTTTTACCTTTTTAACTTTTTTAACATTTGCTAACTTTTTAACTTTTGTATAATTTATTTTACTTTCAAATAACTTTAGACTTGCAAAAATAATATACAGACTCTCTGTATATTTTTCACCCAGCTTTCCCTAATGTTAACCTTTTTACATAACCATGTTAAAAGTATCTAAATAAGAAATTTAACATTAATGCAATATTACTAAGTAAACTATAAACTATTCAAATTTAATCATTTGTCCTACTAATGTCCTTTTTCTATTCCAGGATCCAATCCTGTTTCCTACATTGCATTTAGTTGTCAAGTCTACTGAGTGTCTAATGACCTGAGACAGTTCCTCAGTCTTTTTTGTCTTTCATGACTCTAAACTTTTGAAGAGGAGTGGCCAATTATTTTGTAGAACATCTCTCAGTTTTTTAAACAGAATTCACGTATCGTAAAATTCACCATTTAAAAGAGTACAGTTCAGTAGTTTTTAGTATGTTCACGGATTGTGTAACCATCACCATGATTTTAATCCCAGAACATTTTTGTGTCCCCCAAAAGAAAAGCTAATATATGTTAGCAGTCACTCCTTATTCTCCCCTCTACCCATCAACTGGCGACCACCAAAATAGATTCATACAGTATGTGGCCTTTTGTGTTTGGCTTCTTTCATTAAGCATATGTTTTCACAAGGTTCGTCCATGTTGTGGCCTCTATCAGTACTTCATTACATTTTTGGGTGAATAATATTTCAATATACTGTTATACCACATTTTGTTTATCCATTCATCAGTTGATTGACATTTAGGTTGTTTCTGCCCTTTGTATGTTGTGATTAATGCTGCTGTGAACATTCATGTACACATTTTTGTTTGAAAATATTTTCTTTCTAGATGTGTCTGCTTAGGAGTGGAATTGTTGGATCATATGACAACTCAGTGTTTAACTTTTTGAGGAACTGCTGAACTGTTTTCTACAGCAGCTGCACCATTTTACGTTCCCATAAGGAATATGTGAGGGTTCCATTTTCTCCACATCCTCTTCAACACTTATTATTGTCCCTTTTGTTGTAATTATTATTATATCGACCCTAGTGGTTGCGAAGTGGCATCTAATTGTAGTTTTATTTTCGTTTCGCTAATGACTAATGATGTTGAACATCTTTTCATGTGCATATTGGCCATCTGTGTGTCTTTGGAGAAATGTCTATTCAAATCCTTTGTCCTTTTTGTAACTGAGTTCTTCATTATCATGCACAATTTTGTATGTAAATATTCAAAGAGTTTGCAGATTCCCTGTAACCCCTTGAAGTAACTCAGAGTGAGCTGAACTGCAAAATCGGAGGCAATGCTAGTAACTCCCTGGTCTGAATGGAGTTGGATTTGAACATGCTGAAGTGCAGAGTAATTGTCCCTTTGAAACTGCTGATCATTCAGAGCTTCTTCCAACCCCAACCACTGCTGATCATGCAGAGCTGGGGTGGCCATAGTCATGTAAAGAGTACTACAGTATTATTTGAAATGTGGTAAGACCACTAGGAGTCCCATCTGAGAGCTATTCTGGTGGTTGTCTGGTCACAGGCGAGAAGTAGAGAAGTCAGTTGGGGTTTGGAACACTCGGACTTGTGATATTGAGCCAGCTGCTTGGAGTGGCAGAGCTACCAGTGCACTCATGCCTCTTTTGACCCCAGAGCATTTGGCTATAACTAGACCATCTTGAGCATGTATTTAAAAATTAAAACAGGGATCCCTGGGTGGCGCAGCGGTTTGGCGCCTGCCTTTGGCCCAGGGCGCGATCCTGGAGACCCGGGATCGAGTCCCACATCAGGCTCCCGGTGCATGGAGCCTGCTTCTCCCTCTGCCTGTGTCTCTGCCTCTCTCTCTCTCTCTGTGACTATCATAAATAAAAAAAAAAATAAATAATAAAATAAAATAAAATAAAAATAAAAATTAAAACAGGCGAGCCTGGATGGCTCAGTTGGTTAAGCATCCAACTCTTGATTTCAGCTCAGGTCATAATCTCAGGTTGTGAGATCAAGTCCTACATTGGGCTCTGCAGTGGGTATGGAGCCTGCTTAAGAGTCTCTCTCCCTTGGGGTGCTCAGGTGACTCAGTGGGTTAAATATCTGCCTTCAGCTCAGGTCATAATCTCGGGGTTCTGGGATCCAGCCGCATCAGGCTCCCTATTCAGCGAGGAGTCTGCTCTGCCTCTCTCCCTCCTCCTTACTTGTGCTCTCTGCTCTCTCTCGTGTTCTCGCTCTCAAATAAATAATAAAATCTTAAAAAAAAAAAAAAAAAGATTGTTTCTTCCCCTCCCTCTCTTTAAAAAAAGTGTTTTTTTTTAAAGATCTTATTTATTTATTCATGAGAGAGAGAGAGAGGGAGACACGGAGGCACAGGCCGAGGGAGAAACAGGCAGTTTCTGCAAGGAGCCTGATGTGGGATTCCATCCCAGATCCCAGGATCGCACCCTGAGCTGATGGCAGACGCTCAACTGCTGAGTCATCCAGGAATCCCTAAAAAAAAAAATTTTTTTTTTTACAAAGAAAGCAGGTTCTTTAATTTTCAATGCTTTTAATGTTTTAAGTTACAGTAAACTAAACAAGTATTAATTTTACTTTTTTAATGGACTATACACGTATACCAATAAGAGTGTTTTTAATGTGATAATTTTTTTTAAGATTTTACTTATTTATTCATAGAGACGCACAGAGAGAGAGAGAGGCAGAGACAGGCAGAGGGAGAAGCAGGCTCCACGCAGGGAACCTGATATGGGACTCGATCTCAGGTCTCCAGAATCACACCCCGGGCTGCAGGCGGCACTAAACCACCGCGCCACTGGCGCTGCCCTAATGTGATAAATTTTTTAAAATTCACAACAGTTGCAATTTTTCCCATTGATCATTACCATTTTTTGTAGTTTCAGCTTGCATTTTTATTTTCTGTATTACTGTGCCAATTAAAGATTGTCTGCATTTTCCTCAAGCATTTTATTTGTTGGTAGAATTCACGCCCATAATTTTAAAATGTCATCCAAAATACAAAATCTTTACATTCAACTAAGAGGAATCATTCAAGAAGACTAATGCACACTATTCCCCTTTAACTTCAGACTTAATACCATATTAAGAACATTTCTATCATTAGGGTCCTGAAATATTAGAAAATATATATTTCCTTTTCCAAAGATTAGAAGGACTGGGGGTTGAGGAGTGAGATATGATAATCCTCATAATTAGGAACCAGATAGAGGCATATTCCTGAGAGCCATTAATTTAATCATTTAATCATTTAACAAGTATTTTGATAAAGTATATAGAAATTAAGATGGGAGACAGTATAAATAGCACAGATTTTTGTTACTGATTTAGAAATAAGGATTTAGCCAAATGCCAAACTTTAAAGATGCAGGGGAAAAGGTATATTTTTGGGGGAACAAATACTTCAAACAGGTGAGAGGAAATGTAATCTATGGTATGAATGGGGAGTTTAGCCTTAAAGAGCAGAGAGAGTTCATAGATGGCAATAAAGAGAGAAAAAAGGACAGATAGAGCCAAGTTGTCCAGTTTGGAATTAGGAAGATAAGGCAGTTCTCTCTCTCTCTCTCTCTTTTTTTTTTCCAGGGAAATACTAAGGTCATTAGTGAAAGTGAAGAGAAAGTAGGGGCTGTTTGTAACTGAAGGACTAAAAAGTTATGAAAGCCCTCATGAATTAATAAATTGGATTGACTCGGAAAATATGGAAAGATTGCTGGAAATTGCGAAGGGTCTTTTGAGGTCATAAATTCAAGGTAAAGTGATTTGCGCAAAATCTCCTCCTTCTTCCCTGTCTAGGCATACTCAGTTCTTTTAATATATCAGTAAATAGGAAGGTATTATTTTACTGGTTTACTTTTTTTATTTTTTTATTTTTTTTTAAGATTTTATTTATTTATTCATAGAGACACAGCTAGAGAGAGAGAGGCAGAGACACAGGCAGAGGGAGAAGCAGGCACCATGCAGGGAGCCTGATGTGGGGCTCCATCCCGGGTCTCCAGAATCACACCCTGGGCTGCAGGCGGCACCAAACCGCTGTGCCACCGGGGCTGCCCTGGTTTACATTTTTTAAAGTAAGTTTTTTGATGCAAGCTAACAGAGGGGAAGGAAATTATGGAGGTATGCATATGGATAAAAGGATGTACCATGAGATCTAAATAAGATAAAAAAGAAGTAAGGACTTGAAGAGTCTTTACATACAGTAGAAATGGGATAAAGTGAGCTAGCCATCCCAGGTATTTGAAGTCTTACCAAACTGAATAGTACTAAGAGGAAATTTGCTAGAATTTAGGAAGTGTGGTCAGATGATGAAACTATGGAAATACATGTTTTAATAGTTACTGACAAGTTTTAGAGCATGGCCACAGAAGTAGGTTGGTGAAATTAAGTAGAAAACAAGATCTTAGGGGAAAGCAAGTGGCTGGATCAGATACCAGACAGGTTATCTGGAGATACTGAACATACTCTTAAAAATAACTGGAAATGTGAAGAGAAGTGTAGTTAGGCAGATGCTAAAACAGAAATTAAAGGACATGACCAGCTCAGTCAAAGGAAATATGTGCAATATTAGATTAGATTTGGTAATCAGCTTGGTATCAATACATTGATAATCTATTGATAATAAATCCTGTTTAACACTTCATTCTTTAAAAAAAAAAACACTTCATTCTTTGAACTGATCTTTTAGTGTTTTTGTATCGTAAATTATGCAGTGTTGTATCAGGAGGTTGTAGAGCGGTATCTTTGCAGGTGTAAGGGGGGGCAGTTCTGCTAACCATCATTAAATTTTTCTTTGTTCACTCATCAACCTAGGGTTGGAACTATGTTGCAAAGAAGTGAGAGCTCTTCTTTTTTTTTTTTTTTTTTTTAAGATTTTGTTTATTCATGAGAGAGAGAGAGAGAGAGAGGCAGAGACAGGCAGAGGGAGAAGCAGGCTCCATGCAGGGAACTCGATGTGGGACTTGATCCCAGGTCTCCAGGGTCACATCCTGGGCTGAAGGCAACGCTAAACCACTGAGCCACCCAGGCTGCCCTGTGTCTCTGCTTCTTTCTCTCTCTGTGTCTGTCATGAATAAATAAATAAAAATTAAAAAAAAAATAAATTGGAGAGAGCCTTTATTACAGTTGCTTTATTTTCCTTCTTGTTCCTCCCCTACTGTGTATGTTTTTCATGGTTAGAACCATTCACTGCACATAGTTCTTTTTTTTTTTTTTTTAAGATTTTCTTTATTTATTCATGAGAGACAAAGAAAGAGAGGCAGAGACGCAGGCAGAGGGAGAAGCAGGCTCCATGCAGGGAGTCTGACGTGGCACTCGATCCCCGTTCTCCAGGGTCATGCCCTGGGCTGAAGGCAGCGCCAAACCGCTGAGCCACCCGGGCTGCCCTCACTGCACATAGTTCTATAGCTTGCTTTTTCCTGTTAGCATTTTTTCTTTTTTTTTTTTTTTTTTTTCCTGTTAGCATTTTTTCAAAAGATTAGTAATCTCTACACCCAGCATGGGGCTCTAACCCACAACCCCGAGATCAAGGGTCCCACACTCTGCCAGCTGAGCCAGCCAGAGGCCTGTCCTGTTACCATTTTCATGTTAATATCTCTGCACTTTTGCCTGCCTTTTCTGTAAGCATTATTTCTGATACATCTACTTAACGATTTGTTTATTCAATAAGTTAGTCTTATTGTGTAGATGTATATAATAATTACTCAGCATGTTCTTAGTGAGTGGATGTCTGGTTTTCTAATACAGAAGACAGTTTAAAAAAAAAACTTTCATTATGATAAAATACATATAACAGAAGTTACTATTTTAACCTTTTTTTTAAATTTTTATTTATTTATGATAGTCACACACACACAGAGAGAGAGAGAGAGGCAGAGACACAGGCAGAGGGAGAAGCAGGCTCCATGCACTGGGAGCCCGACGTGGGACTCGATCCCGGGTCTCCAGGATCGCACCCTGGCCAAAGACAGGCGCTAAACTGCCAGGGATCCCTTTTTAAGTGTACAGTTTAATGGCATTAAGTACATTTACACTGTTGTGCAACCATCACCACTATGTGTTTCCAAAGCTTTATCATTACCCTAAATTCTGTACCCAATAAACAATAACTTCCCATTCTCCCCTCATCCTAGTGCCTAGTAACCTCTAATTCACTTTCTATCTCTATGAATTTGTTGTAGATATTTTCTTTTTCTTTTTTTTAAGACAGTATTCACCCATTTTATTTGTCTTTATTTTTAAGTAGGCTCTATACTCAGTGTGGGATTTGAACTCATGACTCTGAGATCAAGAGTCACTTACTCCATCAACCGAGCCAGCCCAATTTTTTCCAATTTTTTTATTGTAGTAAAATACACATAAAGTTTATCATCTTAACCATTTTTAAGTGTCTTCAGGGGTATTAAGTACTTTTATACTGTTGTGCAACTATCACTACCATCCATCTCCATAACTCCTCGTTTTGCAAAACTGAAACTCTATGCCATTAAACAGTAACTCACTGTTCCTTCCTCTCCTCTACCCCTGGCAACCACAATTCTACTTTCTATCTCCATAATTTTGACTACTCTAAATAACTCATATGAGTGTAATCCTACAGTATTTTTTATGACTGGTTTATTTCAGTTAGCATAGTGTCCTCGGGATCCTTGGGTGGCCCAGTGGTTTAACGCCTGCCTTCAGCCCAGTGCGTGATCCTGGAGACCTGGGATCGAGTTCCGCACTGGGCTCCCTGCATGGAGCCTGCTTCTCCCTCTGCCTGTGTCTCTGCCCTTCTCTCTGTGTGTGTGTTCCCATGAATAAATAAATAAAATCTTAAAAAAAAAAAACCTCTTAGAAAGTTTTCTCCATAATTGGTTACATTTGTCATTCATTTTTTATACTGTACCTTCAGAATATTTTAGAGCTCTTTAGTTCAGGCTCAGGTAAAATCTGAATTAAAGAGATTTTATAGATTCTGTATTAATAAGGATTTATGACTACATGAAAACAAAAGCAAAACTCTTATTTTGAAAACTTTTCTGATAACAAAGGAAGAGCAGACAGTGATTCCATTCACAAGTGAGGACTCTGGCTTAGTGAGTGGCAGAGCTGAGATCAGACAAGGTCCTCTGGTTCCAGATTCTTCCTTTCAGTGTATTATATTAGAAATCCACAGTCCTTAACTGAGATCTGTCCAATCTGAGCATGTTTTCCTTAATACAATATTTTATGCAATTATATTTGTTTGAATTGAAATTGGCAGATCCCCATTGTTCATTGACATACATTTATCAAACATTTTACTTTGTGTCAGACACTGTTCTTGGGCTTTAGGAGGTGTCTGACTTAGAGTAAGCAATAGATAGTTTGATAATTTTTTTTTAAGATTTTATTTATTTATATGAGAGAGAGAGACAGAAAGACAGAGATAGCAAGAGAGAGCACAAGTGGGGAAGAGAGGGAGAAGCAGGCGCTCTCCACTGAGGAGGGAGACAGTGTGGGACTCCATTCCAGGACCCTGGGTTGATGACCTGAGCCAAAGGCAACCAACTGAGCCACCCAGGAGCCCCAAGTATGATGAATAATTAACACTCTGTGTCAGTAATTTTCTCTAATAGAGGGGATACCAATTTGGGAAAACCCAAACCTTTTCTGGTTGCAGATCCCTGATCTTTTTTTAAAATTTTCTTTTTCATTTGTTTCAGAATTTTGAGCAGTACTTAAGAAAAAAATGACTCTAAAATGGTTTTGTGATATTCCCAGTTCTGAAAAACATCACTAAAAGGTATTTTATTCTTTTAGGATACTGATTTCCACAATTTCAGTTGGCTAAATTGAATCATATCAAGTTGTATAGTTGTAAATACTCCTGGCTATCTGATCTATCAACCCACACACGTTTATGAGGTGTTCTTTAGTTGCCTGTCCCTGTGCTGAGTAAGGCACCTGGAAGCTGGGCCCAAGGACAAAGACACACAAACAGATCACTGAGGTGCTATCTGTTAAGCACGTTGACTTGGGAGTTGGGAAGCTTTGCCTCTGACTGGCTCTGGTACCTTGGTCAAATGACCTAACTACTCTAAGCCTTAATCTAACACCCCAGTGGATGCTAACAATGGCATAGTAGTATTTACTTCAAAGACAGGTTATAAAATTAAATGAAATAATTTATGTAAAAGGTACTGAGGGTTAGCTGACATTATTCATTTTTTTAGCTGACATTATTCATGATGATGATAAATATTAAAAATGACTCCTGATTTTTAAAATTTTGGGGGAAAATCTAATATTGCATGTATCAAACTAAGTGTGTCTCATTCTGGATTTTCTCATACACAGTTCTATTGTTTCACCTACTATGTCTTCAAAGAATGATCATCATTCAGAAAGGGATGTTGTGACTCATTCATTAAGCAGATTAACCAGGTACTTGCTGATTACATAGCTCTATAGGAAATTTAAAGAAGCAGTACACCTTCAGTCTACTTCGTGAGACCTGACAGTGAAGGGGAGATTAACATTTCTCAAGCACTTAACTCTGTTGGCACTGTGCTAGTACATTATTGTTTTATCTCTTCAACTTATAACTTATTTCTTTAACTTATCTCTTATAAACTATCCTGTGAGGAAGGTAATAGTTCCTTTTACACATAGGAGTAAAACAAAGATACAGAGAGAAAACATCTGAAGTTACTAAGTGGCAGAGCTGAGATTTGAACCCAAAACCATCAAACTCCTTTGCTATGCTAGTTTTGTTTTTTGTTTTTTTGTTCTTTAAGGAACCCACATGCCCCTGCCATGCTAGTTTTTAAGGACAAAAGTCCACACAAAGTTAAAGAACATTTTAAGATGGTGATATAAAGGATGATAAAAGGCAGTTCTTGGGTGACCCTTAAAAGCTTGTGCCAGCGATCATCCAAATTTTGGCTTCACCTTTTCTTATGAAACCTGGCAGTCTTTAAGGAAAAGCATTGAAGGGAAACCTGGGTGGCTTAGTTGGTTAAGTATCTGCTTCAGCTCAGATCATGATCCCAGAGTCCTGGGATTGAGCCCATTTCAGGCTCCCTGCTCATCAGGGAGTTGCTGCTCCCTTTGCCCCTCTCCCGGCTCATTTTCTCTCACTCTCTCTCTCAAATAAATAAAAAAAAAATTTTAAAGGAAAAGCTTTGAAATGTAAGCCAAAACAAAGAAAAACCCTTTTGATTCAGAAGTACCGGAAGAAAACATGAAAAAGTAGGAGCATCTGATCCCAGAGTCCCCACTCATATATGAAGGGCACAAGGACTTTAAGGCCTTTCTTCCTGCCTCAGTCCCAGCTCTTGCTGCCTTAACATGACCATATGTGTCCTGGGCTCCAGCCATGTTGAACCCAGCAAACACAGTAAATTGTCCATTTGTCCTATGTTCTGTGTTTCCCCAGCATGCCCTACAGTTATGTACTCTGTACATACTTCCATCAGCACTCAGCATGCTAGGCTACCTTTTTGTTTTACTTGTTTATGTCCCCCTTTAGTTGGAAACCCTTTATCTCTGTATCTTGAATGCTTTGCAAATAAGATCTTTTTTTTTTTTTTTTTTTTTTTTTTTTTGCAAATAAGATCTTTAATAAAATCTTTAAAGATGGGGTGCCTGGGCGGCTCAATTGGTTAAGCATCTGTCTGCCTTTGGCTCAGGTCATGATCTAAGTGTCCTGGGATCAAGCCCCTCATTGGGCTCCCTGCTCAGCGGGTAGCCTGCTTCTCCCTCTCCCTCTGCTCCTCTCTGCAGCTTGTGCCAAATAACTAACTTTTAAAAAATAATAAATCGGGACTCCTGGGTAGCTCAGTGATTGACTGTCTGCCTTCCGCTTAGGTCATGATCCTAGGGTCCTGGGATTGAGTCTCACATTGGGCTCCCCGCAGGGAGCCTGCTTCTTCCCTGTCTCTGTCTTCTGCTTCCCTCTCTGTGTCTCTCATGAATAAATAAATAAAACCTTAAAAAAAAAAAATCTTTGAAGGTAAAGGAGTGGTTGAGTGGTTGGTTGAACAGAGAGGTTTAAAGGGCACCATAGAAAAGGACCAATGCCACCCCAAAGGAAAAAGGCTAGTCTTCTCAGCTTCCTCTGTCCTTTTGGACTTGGAAGGCCATTCATGCCCATGGTCCTATATTTGAGGGCCAGGCCTCTGTGAGCTAGCCTAGGGACCTACCTAAACAACATTTAGACTCTAAAATTTTAGAGCCTGATTTCTTTCTTTTTTTTTTTTTAAAAAGAATTTATTTATTCATGAGAGATATGGCGGGGGGGAGGCGGGGGGGCAGAGACACAGGCAGAGGGAGATGCAGGCTCCATGCAGGGAGCCTGATGTGGGACTCGATCCCGGGTCTCTAGGATCACGCCCTGGACTGAAGGCGGTGCTAAACCGCTGAGCCACCCGGGCTACCCTAGAGGCTGATTTCTATGTGTTCCAAGTTCCAATCAACTTACTTAGATTTCTTCCCACTCCAACCTTCTGTGAGTGTGATGTAGATATTTCCAGAATGCAGCTCTCATCTCTACCTACATGTGGTCCAGCAGCAGCCTAATGAGCAGCACAGATAGGCTCAGGCAAGCTATAGTTCCTGTCAGAAAGCTTTTGTATGAACAAAGAGGTCCCCACAGGAACAAGAACTCTGCTGGATATCCTCTTCGATTGTGCCAGTTACTTATCACCGAAATTTCACGCAATCTTCATAACTAGGATTAACATTCTTAGGTGCCTCAGCATACCCTGGTCCAGGGATTCTTAGAGTTTAAAGGGCAGAGAAGGCAGATTTTGAATACCTGCAATTCTCTAGAACCTGAAAACTAAACACAAGAATGCTACGAAGAGATTTCTTCATGAGGTCAAGTTCCCCAGTATTTCCTGAAGGGATATGCAACTTTTATGTTCTCTCCCTTGCTCAGTTCCTGTGAGGTAGACCAGGCCAGCCCTGGGAAGGTAATAGGAGTGGGGATGCTGGGTCAGTTAATTTCAGCTTCCAGGCTCTGTATTCCTAAGGGATCATTAGATATTACAAATCTGCTTTAGTCCCAGCACCACATCTGCCACCCTGGACATGTCAAATTTAGGAATGTTTTTTGAAACTAGATATGAATTTGTTTATTTTACATTTTTTTTTAAAATTTTTATTTATTTATGATAGTCACAGAGAGAGAGAGAGGCAGAGACATAGGCAGAGGGAGAAGCAGGCTCCATGCACCGGGAGCCCGACGTGGGATTCGATCCTGGGTCTCCAGGATCGCGCCCTGGGCCAAAGGCAGGCGCTAAACCGCCGCGCCACCCAGGGATCCCGAATTTGTTTATTTTAATGGTCAGCTCTGTCTTAGATGGACCAAGTACTAGCTGGTTTGAGATCTCAGCAGACTTGTCCTCCATCCCCCAAGTTTATCTGACCTCTTCATAGTTTCTGTGTACTGTAGCTGGGGGTTGTGTATTTTAAAAGACAGACCGTGAGGTCACTGTCCCTCCCAAACTCTGTGCTGTGTCATATTGCTTTGTGCTTTTGGTAGAGTCCTTCCCTATTTGAGAGCTTGGTTTCCAAAACTTCATCAAAGAATCAGCTGGAGTGGAAGGTAGGGACACTTATTTGAAAATACAGATTCTTGGACACTATCCAGATTGAAATTCTATTTAAATCACTGAGGCGGGGGGGTCTAGGAACCAGATTTATGGGAGGGTGCCTTGTTTAGGAAAAACAGGAGAGTTTGATGGAACCCCTTGTTAAGAATTCTTATCATTATTCATGTTTCTTTCTTAGCTCCTGTTCTAGATTCCAGAGTCTCAACTTGGCCATTACTCTTCTTTGACTTCCCTCTGTACACAGCTGGTAGCCCCAAGCCTTAAATGTAGTCGGTACTAGAGATCTGTTGATTGAATGCATAAATGCATGCTTCATACACACTTCAATGAACAGAAATTGTAGTTACAGCATTGCATAATAAACTTGAGGGAAAACAAAGTCCAGGTATTTAATTTTGTAAAGCTACATGTTAAAGGGTAACATGTAAGAGTAAAAAGAGTGCCAGTGTTGTGTTGAAAAGTCTGAATTTGGCACTGGATGATGGCCTGGCCTTGGACAAGTCCTCTGACCTCCTTAGCCTGATGTCCTCTTCTGTAAAATGGAGTAAGGATCAGAGTGGTAATAGATGTGAATGTGCTTGAAAGGCACAAAGTAATCAGGAGTGAAAAATGGTCAGAGTAGGGATAGGGGCACAGAACCAACCACAACAAGGTTGCTGTGTGGTTAGGTTGAAGTTCATAGTCCCTGACAGGACCAGGAGAAAGTTTTAGTAGGATGACAGCTCAGGCATGCTCTGAGTCTCCTTCCCTTTTATTCTCTCCACTTCCCGAGCCAACCAGGGCCCTCTGTCCTCTGAGCCTCTTTCCCACTCCTGCTGGGCCTAGGAGGCTGTGACCACATTCTCTTGTTTACAGGTGTTCAGTATACAGTCCCCAGGGAAGGTTGCTCATCTCTGCCATACTGCCTTGGGGTGGTGAGGTTCCTGTGCATGAGGGTAGGGAGGAGGTGAGAGGAGAAGCCTCCAAAAATAAGTGTGTGGCCCTGTGGCCCAGGATGTGTTGCAAAGAAGGGTTTGTGAGCAACTGGTCTGGAAGTTGACCAAACCAGTCACACGTGCATGCACCCACTCACTCAGCAAATATTTCTGTGCCTACTAGGAGGAAGCTTTAGAGCCTGAGTAGGTACCACGAGGTCAGTCTACTAAGAATTAGAACAAGAGTTATGCAGTTTGCTTAGAGTTGGGATGTGCAGGCCTGTCCCAGTGCCTAAACTGCTGCAACCCTGCTACTGTCTGCAAACTGAGCTGTCCTGTTACTGTCCCTTGACCATTCCCATCCCAGCACCTGCCTTGATGATGACCCTCCCCTTAAGCCTTGTATCCCTTAGGAGTATGAGCCATGCAGAGCCTTGTTGGGTCCAAAGAGTAGAGAGGGTAATGAGCCAGGGTAAGGGGTGTCTATGTACATCTCCCCAGTAGCAGCAGCCCCTTCCTACCTTGGACCCTCCGGGTCACTGTATTATCTCAAAGGACCACCTTTGCAGCCCTGAGGCATGACACCCTCACTTTTCAGATGAAAAAAGGGATTGTAGCCATCAAGTTATCAGAGTGGTGGAGTCAGGACTTGAACTCAGAGCTTTTCAGGATTGGGGAAAACTGGAACATTGGGGAATTTTTTTTTTTTAAGGATTATATTTACTTATTTGAGAGACAAAATGAATGAGAGAGCACATGAACAGGGGCAGAGGGAGAGGGAGAAGCAGATTCCCCTGCTGAGCAGGGAGCCCAACATGGCATTCAATCCTGGGATCATGACCTGAGCTGAAGACAGACTCTTGACCAACTGAGCCACTCAGGCACCCCAGAAGTTTTTTTTTTTTAATGCACTCTTGCCATTTTTTCTAATTTCAAAATTAATACATGTAAAAATGTTAGTTTTGTAAATGGGGAGGACTTAGAAAATATGTTACTACTTCTAAGCCCCCAACAATACAGGTAGTCACTCTTAACAGTTTGGTATGTTTTTCCACATTTTAAAAAACATTTTCTAATACTTATATTTCATTATTGTAGTAATTATAATATTATACATGCATTTTACAATTTCTTTTTTTAAGCGTTATTTTAAAAGTAATACCTGCTTGTCATAAAATTTGAAAATAGGATAAGAATATAAAATTCAAAGTTCCCCAGCCTCTAATTCTAGAAATAATTATTGATAGTTTAGTGTGTGCCTTCTAGACATTTTCTTTGCCTTTGTGTGTGTGTGTGTATTCTTTTATATATTTTGTTTTTACCCAAATGCAGGCACATACTCTTTTGCAACCTAACCTTTTTTAAAAATTCCTTTTATTATGGAAATTTACAAGCACACACAAAAATAAGCTAATGGAATAAACCCCCATTCATCATCCATTTCCAGCAGCCATCACCTTCCCTGTTTTGTCTTTTCTCTCCATTTTCACCCCCACCCCCCAGAAGTATTTTTTTTTTTTAAATTTTTATTTATTTATGATAGTCACACAGAGAGAGAGAGAGAGGCAGAGACACAGGCAGAGGGAGAAGCAGGCTCCATGCACCGGGAGCCCGATGTGGGATTCGATCCCGGGTCTCCAGGATCGCGCCCTGGGCCAAAGACAAGCGCCAAACCGCTGCGCCACCCAGGGATCCCCCCCAGAAGTATTTTAAAGCAAATCCCAAACATCATTCCTTCATAAATATTTTTTTTTTCCTTCATAAATATTTAAGTCTATATTTCTAGGGGCACCTGGGTGGCTCAGTCAGTTAAGTGTCTGCCTTCAGTCAGGTCATGATCCCAGGACCTACATAAAGCCGTATACCGGGCTCCCTGCTCAGTGGGGGGTCTGATTCTACTCCCTGTGCCTCTTCCCTCTGCTCATGTGTGGCCTTTCTCTCTCTTTCAAATAAATAAAGTCTTTTTTAAAAGGTATGTATTTCTAGCAGTTGAGTATTTTTTAAATTATGCAATGCCATAATCATAATAAAATTAACAGTAATTCCTTAATGTCAACTAATACCCAGGCTAAATCTAATTTTTGACAGTCATCTCACAAATGTCTTTTTATAGGTCGTTTGTTTGAACCTGGTTCCAGTGAGATCCACACACTTCCAGTGGTTGGTATGTCTCAAGTCTCAATTTAGAACTCCATGTTCTATATTATGCTATTTATTTTTTGGAGAACTTGGATTATTTGTCGTAAAAGGTCCCACATTCTGGATTTGCTGATTGCCTCCTGGAGTTGTTAAACATGTGCTTCTGTGCCCCATATTTTCTGTAAATAGGTAATTTATTTTGGAGACATGATTAGAGTTTATGTTTTAAGAGTGCTTCATTGTTAGTGATATGTACTTCCTATTGCATCACATCAGGAGACTATCATTAAGATTGATCAGTGAACCCAACTTTATGATTGTCTTTCCACTTCTCTACACACAGTCCTTAATTTTAAAAGATAAACATATTTTAAAGAAGCTCACACAGGTCAGGTACTTGGGCCAGAATGACATGTGAAGGCCATAACATGGCCCCAAGAAGCAGACTCCATCCTAAGGAGAAGAGAACAGTTGTATGTGGAGAGAAGGAAGCACTGGGTCAGGGAGAGAAGGTCTTGGAACTGAGGCCAGTGAGGCACTGGTGCTGCCAGCAGCCAGCTGCCCTTCTGGGACATTATGTAAAATGATGTAACTGAGTGAAAAAGTGGCAGTGAGCCGGTCTCCTTTCCCTGCTCAAGTCACTGAGCTACTGTTGTGGTGAGAGATGCTTGTGAGTCCAGAGTTCTAAGTTGGTGGTGTGTTGAAAGGCTTCTTAGTCTGAGAAGACTGGCTTTTTGGTCCTTACATCTTCAAACTTTGGAAGCTGGAATCAGAGCAGTCTTGGTGCTCCAGTGGTGAGTCTCACACTTGTGGTAGGGCCACCTTCCTTGGAAAGAATGGATGAGAATACTTGGAGCAGCACAGTCTCAGAGCTGGATCAGGACAACTAAAAGACCATGTAGTTCAGTGCTTCAGTTTACAGATGAGAAAACTGTGGCCCACAGAGGAGAAGGGAGATTCCCAAAACACCTGGCAAGCTGGAGGCTCAACTGAAGCCAACATCCAAGCTGCTGGTTCTCTGGCTATGATAATCAGCCAGCATCTCCTAGGAATTTCTAAGATGGTGAGGGTGGCCAAAGCAAGCTCTTGACAGATTCTTTTTTTTTTTTTTAAAGATTTTATTTATTTATTCATGACAGACACACACAGAGAGAGAGAGAGAGAGAGAGAGAGAGAGAGAAAGAGAGAGAGGGGGGCAGAGACACAGGCAGAGGAAGAAGCAGGCTCCACGCAGGAAGCCCGACATGGGACTCGATCCCGGGTCTCCAGGATCAGGTCCTGAGCCGAAGGCAGCATTAAACTGCTGCACCACCCAGGCTGCCCTCTTGACAGATTCTTAATCTGTACCCAGAATTTCTGGGTACCTTCCTGTTAGTCTTCCCTTCCTTCTTGTTCAGCTCCTGGCAGGTTCTTTGATTTGGAGGCAATATCTCCCAGCATTTGGTAGCCAGCCTGATCTGTGGTGGTATAGTGATTTGAATACAGACTGGGTGTCAGAGTTCCAGTCTCAGCTCCACAGTAGTCAGTTAAAGGACAGGTCTTGGGCTGCAGTTTTCTAAAGAGATTGGATCAGATCAAGTTTGCCCAAAGCATTATAAATGTGCCAAATGATTTCAGTGTGAGGATAAACAGCTTTTCTGTCATTATATTTGTATTTATCTTTCACTTATGGTAACTAATACTGGTTTTCTGTGTACAGCAGTGCCATAAACCTCCTCTTTAAATGTATTGAGGTCAAAAAGTTAATAGATTTAGACCAAATAAGGTAGATGGTATTCTAACCTGGTAGGAGGGGGAATGTAGAAGATTGCGGTATGGAAGACATTGAGCTGAGTGACTTGTCTGGTTCTTAGCTTCCTAGCCTTTCATAGTTACACTTATATTCTGACATATACCAGTCACAACCTTCTGGTCTAAGATTCACTCACCAATATAGAGGCAGTCCAAAGTTAGAGAATGGCTTGTGAACATTTAATTTTATTGAGCACATATTACCTGGATTGGTTATCCTGGGAGAATGTAAAGACATGTGAGAAAGGGTCTCAGTTCCTTTGGAGAGCCATCTGGTTGGAGCTTGCTCTGTATTTGTGCATTGTGTTTGTGTGTGATATTTTAGGCTGTGTTCATGAAAGTTTTTCAGTCATTGCTCTCTGAGTAGTGCCTCATGAGTGTCATCCTCTGCAAAGTCTGTTTGAGAGTTCAATCATAATCTGAACTTCTGGAGCTGAGAGAAGATGGGGATACTGCCATGGAAGCCGGGGAGAGTGGGCTGGAGAAACAGGCAATCAAGGGCTCTCTGCCTTTCAGGATTTTTCTGGGGAGAATCTTCAGTCAGAGTTTGCTGACAGCCAAGGATGGCGAGCAAGGGGCCCTCGGCCTCTGCATCCCCTGAGAACTCCAGTGCAGGAGGGCCCAGCGGTAGCAGCAATGGTGCTGGTGAGAGTGGAGGGCAGGACAGCACCTTCGAGTGCAACATCTGCCTGGACACAGCCAAGGACGCCGTCATCAGCCTGTGTGGCCACCTCTTCTGGTCAGTATTCCTGCCACCACCCCAGAAGACACAGCCAGGTTTAGAAAGCCTGTGTCCTAGGCAGCTTTGGAACACGGAGTTTCCTACCCACTTTAGGCCTCCTGATACAATCAGGCCCAAGAGCCAGAAGACCTGGGTTCTTATCCCAGTTCTGTTGCTGATGAGCTGAGTGACCTTGGGCAAATCCTGTCCTCACTCTGGACTCTGTACCCCCGCGTCTAATGTGAAAATATTCACCACTTAGTGAGCGATTACTATTTGCCACTTGCTGTGCTGAACAAAGAGGCACTATGTACAGTGGATATACTGTGGTACGCTGTATGGCAAGGACAGCAGAGCCAGACTTCCTTGTTCTGAATCCTGAATCTGCTACTTCCCTACTGGATGACCTTGGGCAAGGTGCTTATACACGCTCTGTCTCATTTTACAGGGTTGTTTGTGAGCAGTCAAGTGACTCAAAATACATAAAAAGCTTAGAGGAGAACATAGCACACACTGAATACTATGTGTTAGCGATGATCCTGATAATTGTTTCTATATTTTATGTGTATCAAAATGAAGTGGCAGCGTTAGTTTCATTCAGTCCTCCATCATTATTGAATAGTCCCTCCTGGTTCTGAGGTTCTGGGTAAATGTTGAGATTTTATTCCTCTCCCTTGATTTTGAGCTGGGCCTTGAAGGGTAAATTGAGGTAAGTGGAGGGGTAAGAATGACAGATAAGGAAAAGAGTATGTGCCCCCCAAGGCAGGCATTCTCTACGGATAGACCTGTGCACTCTTGGATATGAGATTTTGAGACCCCAACACTGCTGTGTACTTCACAGAACGCCCTGGGTGGGGAGGTTGAGAAGTGTTAGGGGTTAAGTGAGGGTTAGGCCAGATTATCAAACCCAGATTTGACTGAGTAGGACATAAAGCTATGGGATATTTTTGATCAGGGAAGTGGTATGAAGAAAGGGTCATTTAAGCAGTATTTATTAAGGGAGTTTAAGATAAGATAGAGATAAATTTATTGAATAAATAGAATGGGACAGGTTTTTTTTGGCAGCTCTTGCCCTAATCATTAAGTTTGTTGTTTTTTTTAAGATTTTGTTTATTTATTCATGAGAGACCCAGAGATAGAGAGGCCGAAAGACAGGCAGAGGGAGAAGCAGGCTCCGTGCAGGGAGCCTGACGTGGAACTCGATCACAGGTCTCCAGGATCACACCCTGGGCCAAAGGCAGGTGCTAAACCACTGAGCCACCCAGGCTGCCCCTAATCATTAAGTTTTATGCAGAAACTGTTGTTTCCTAGAAATTGGAGATTCTCCAGGGCATTATAAAACCAAGATTTGGGGACACCCAGGTGGCTCAATGGTTGAGCATTGGCCTTTGGCACTGGGCCTAGTCCTGGGGTCCTGGGATAGAGTCCCACATTGGGCTCCCACTGAGGAGCCTACTTCTCCCTCTGCCTGTGTTTCTCTGCCTCTCTTTCTGTGTGTCTCATGAATAAATAAAATCTTTAAAAAACAAAACAGAAGAAGCCCAAGACTTGAAAATAAGTGACGAAATTAAGAATTAAATCAAGGTGCCATTAGAGAGAACACAGACTCTAATATGAAACAGATGCTTCCTATTAGAATGTTTTATCCCTGGGACAATCTGCCAGCCTTTCTGTACCTCAGTTTCCTCATCTGTAAAATGGAGATAATTATATTTTGTCATAGGTTAATAATGATCTTCCAGTGACATTAACCAATGGAAATCTAGTCAGCCACAGCCTGGCACACAATAGTTGCTTAATAAATGGAGATGATCGGGATCCCTGGGTGGCGCAGCGGTTTGGCGCCGGTCTTTGGCCCAGGGCGCGATCCTGGAGACCCGGGATCGAATCCCACGTCGGGCTCCCGGTGCATGGAGCCTGCTTCTCCCTCTGCCTATGTCTCTGCCTCTCTCTCTCTCTCTCTGTGACTATCATAAATTAAAAAAAAAAAAAAAAAAAATTAAAAAAAAAAATGGAGGTGATCACCACCTTTATTATAATTGTGAGCCTCTCCCTAAAAGAAAGTCATCTCCACTTCTTCCCGATAACCTTTGAGGGAAGTTGCCAGTGGAGATCTGCCATGATTTGGGGTACTCTGGGCTCAGTTTGGAATGGCAAGGTCAATGTGGAAGTCAGATGTCAGAGGTGTCTCTTACATCCAGGGGGATTGCATGTCTGGATGGTGAGGCTAAACTGTGGCTCAGAAACTGGGAAAGGAATTAGCCTGAGTCCAAATTTTACTCACCTAGAGGAGTCATGTTATGAGGGACATAAACCATGTCCCTCGCTGTCCATGTCCACATTTTCCACTGTCCTCACACATAGGAGGTGTTCATTGGATATTTGTTAGTTGGATGAAAAAGTCAAGAGAGAAAAAGTGAAAAATCTAGAGTTGAGTAATTTTTCCTTCAATTCTGTAAATGTCATTTTTTGCACCTAGTGCTAGGTGATAGAAGGGACAATAAACAGGAAATCAGGAGACTGACTTTTTAGTCCTGGTGCCATAGGCAAGTCATTTCGTGCTTCTGAGTTTGGTTTCCTCATTTGAAAATTGAGAAACTGGACAGCATTTCATTATAGTACAACTCGTTAAACTGAAGGTAGCCCTTTCTGCCAAACAGTATCCTCATCCTTTTCATTACTTAAAGATATTTTTTATAGTAAACTTGAACTTTTAAACTACTTCCTGCCAGCCTGAAGATTTTTTTTAAAGGTTTTATTTTTTTATTCATGAGAAATACAGAGAGAGAGGCAGAGACAAAGACCAGAGGGAGAAGCAGGCTTCCTCCGGGGGTCTGATGGGGGACTTGATCCCGGGACTCTGGGATCATGACCTGAGGCAAAGGCAGATGCTCAACCACGGAGCCACCCAGGTGTCCCAGCCTGAAGATTTTCTTTTTTTTTTTTTTTAAAGATTTGCATTTTCGACAGGCTTCTCAGTGATTTTTTTTTAATTTTTTTATTGATTTATGATAGTCGAAGAGAGAGAGAGAGAGAGAGAGAGGCAGAGACACAGGCAGAGGGAGAAGCAGGCTCCATGCACCCGGAGCCCGATGTGGGATTCGATCCCGGGTCTCCAGGATCGCGCCCTGGGCCAAAGGCAGGCGCCAAACCGCTGCGCCACCCAGGGATCCCCCTGAAGATTTTCTTAAACCAGATCCAGAACCATGAATTGTGAGCCTTAGGAGGCTATGAACATACTTTCAGTAGAGTCTAAAATGGTATGTGTATATATGTGTGCATGTGTGTATGAGAATGCCCCCATGAATTTTTCTGCACAGAAGGTCTTTAGCTTTTATTGGATTCCTTCAGGGCTACCACCCCTCAAAGGTTGACTTGTAGAGAAGCTGGGTTAGGGATGGTCTGAGACCTGGGGGTTCTTTACAAGTAGGATCCCAGGGTTAGAAACTGGGATCTTGTCTCTATTGCCTAATTTTTCCTGTGAGTTTAGCCCAGTCTTTTCTAATTTCTGATACTAGTGATTTCCCTCCCCATAGACTCTCAGTGGGGTTGCACTGCTTCACAGTTCCACCCTGTGTTCCTGTTTTTGTGCTCCCACCCTCAATGTTTCTGCTAATGAAAGCATTTTTCTTCCTTTACCCCCATTCTCTTTCTCCTTGATGACTGGTTGCCCTGGGGACTCTGGCAGTTGGCCATGTTTACATCAGGTAAGATGCATTTCATTTTACTTTGCCTTTCATCAGCTATGGTTGCACAAGACACCCCTAGTCTCAGGAGACTACTGTCAGAAGCTGCAATCTCCCCTGTCTGTGGGCTCATTTGCTTGTTTTACCCCCACCCCTCTTTATACACCTGTCCCCTGATAGGCACTTGCTGAAAACAAGGGGTCAGTGGGATGGTCCTGACTCTGTTACCGATGGACTTTGTGGCTTTAGTAGGCCACACCTCTCTGGCTCACAGTTCCCCATCTGTAGATTGAGTTGGAGTTGATAGTATGTTAGATTTTTATTTTTGAGATTCTGCCTCTACAAAAAAGAACCTCCTATCATATCAACTGTTTCCCTGACCCTTAAATAAGGTCTTGAAAATGTTAGGAACGGGAAAATTTTCTTGGTATCAACAGAGAGCTTTTATGAGAGGGGGAAGATGTCTGTTTTCCCAGCTTTAGATTATTATGAAAGCCAGTCAGTTAAGTATTCACCAAGACCCAGGCACATGCTTGGTGAAACAGCAGGGTCTGGCATTCACAGCTGGCTGTGAAAGTCACTGTGAGCTGACTGTTTGCAAGGTTATTGACAAAAGAGCCCCATACTAGTAGGTGGCTTAGGAATGTATGGGGAAGACAGACGTTCCAGAACTCTAGAGCCTCAAAGTCTAGGGCGGAGAAAGCTGCAGGGGAAACAAGAAAGGGGTTCCCACTACATTCAGGGCTGTGCATTCTGACTACAGCAAAACTTGGTACATTTATAAATTTGTCTGCTGGAAATTTATAAAAAGAACATAACACATAAATTGTGAAGCTTTCAACAGTAGGATAAAGGAAATGGGATACAAAAATCATTAAATGCTGCTTTCTCCTTGGCCCTGAAATCCTAGATTCACATTTATAAAATAAACTTTTTATCATTGGGTCTAAACATGCAATTTATGTTCTAAGATAAATGCTGAGAAAAATTATACATGTATTAAATTATTCAAAGATACTATAGATAACATGGTTTTATCATTCTTTTGTTTTAGAGAAAGTTAAGCAGAATATTTTTTAACCAGTGAACGAGCCTGGGAAGCCCAAAACAGAATTCTGTGTTTTTAATATTGAAAGAAAATAGTTGAATGTAAAAATCAATGAAAGTACATTAGAAACTTTAAGCAAATTTAGATAATAGCAAAATCTATCTTTTAGCACATAGTAAATCACCAGAAAATGGTGAGGTTATTATGTCCAAATGCTGATATCTGGGATACAAAGTGGTTGAAGAAACGCTGTAAAAATGAGAAATCACAGAAAGAAAAATTTGCCTGCCAGTGTAATACAGTTGATCTGTTGGGGAAGGCAGAGATTTAAGGTTCATTATATCAGCATTCACGGCCTAAACTGAGGCTGAGTCTGTCAGACCCATTGACACTGCTACAGACTTGCAGTGCCTTCCTGCTGTGTTGCTGAGGCCCCTTGACTTAATGAAACATGAAGAAGTCTTTAATTATGAGGTGTTTAAAAGCAATTTTGAGGGGCAGCCCGAGTGGCTTAGCGGTTTAGCACCTGCCTTTGGCCCAAGGCATGATCCCGGAGACCCGGGATCGAGATCCATGTCAGGTTCCCTGCATGGAGCCTGCTTCTCCCTCTGCCTGTGTCTCTGCCTCTGTGTGTGTGTGTGTGTCTCTCATGAATAAATAAATAAAATCTTTAAAAAAAAAAAAAACCACCAACCCCCCCCCAAAAAAATAAAAGCAATTATGATTTCACCAGTAGTAAATATTTATTGAGTACCAGGAGCAGGAATCAGAGAGTTGGGTTCCTTGAAGTATTCCCTACTGGTGCTGGTGTTTCCAGTTTGAGGTGTCTGGTCCATGTTTTTCTTCTGGCTGTGACCACTCTGTAGTGAGCTTATATCATTCATGCATTTTTCTCTCCTGTTTTCAGTGGTTGGAGACCAGACCTAACAGACAGGTGTGTCCAGTTTGCAAAGCTGGCATCAGCCGAGATAAAGTCATCCCGCTCTATGGCAGGGGCAGCACTGGGCAGCAGGACCCCAGGTGAGGCCTTGGGGCACCTCTCACATCCACTCCTCCCTTTGGACATGAATTCACTTCTATTCATCACCTTCTCACCCCACCCTTTACTTAGTGCTTACACACCCTCATTTTGAGGCAGTTGGGATCCAGATGGGAGTCCTTTAGGAAGGGAAGGAAGCCAAGTTGTTCCTCACTGGGCTGTAATGCAGATATCCACTGAGCTTCTACCAGCAAGCAGGCAATGTGTTAGGTAGTGCACAAGATACCACAATTTTAAGAGTGCAGAATGCTTTGAAGGAGCAGCTTGGGAAGCAGAGTGTCCAGAAGAAGAGTCTGCAAGGAAGGGAGTTGCTGCAGCAGTGATATATAAAGTACAGAGGGAGGAGAGGACAGGAGGCTGAGAGGCTTTGTGGAGTTTGAGGTATGAGTGGGTCTGTCATTCACTAAACACAAGTTTTGAGAGCTCTTCATGGTCTGGTGCACACATGCACACATATGCATGTGCTCACACACCCCAAATTCCCCAGCAATGTCTCGTACTTTCTCTTAACCCCACCCCAGCATATCCTGCACACAGACATACTGGATTTCTCTTAAGGGAACTTACCCTTTCACAATTTATGAGCCTTTGTATTTGTTTTCCCTCTGCCTCCTCTACCCTCCCCAGTCCTGCTCACATCCTCCTCCTCCACTAATTTCTATCCATCTTTAATGAGCAGCTGTGAAGTTACCTTCTCCTTAAAGTGGTCCACTTTAGTTAGTTGCTCTCACTCATGCTTCCACCTTATGTAGTTGATACCTCTCTTCAGGAATTCCCTTCCCACACTGTATTGTGATTGGTTGTAACCCCCTTCAAATCAGAAACACCTCAAGAGTAGGGTCCGTCACAGTCTTAGTATTTGTAGTGTCCTGCCTATTGCATAATGGGTAACAAGCTTCAGTCCAGTATATTGGGGATGAGTGACAGAAGGGGATAAGATGCAGAGGCAGGGCAGCCTGGGTGGCTCAGCCGTTTGGCGCTGCCTTCGGCCCAGGTCCTGGTCCTGGAGTCCCGGGATCGAGTCCTGCATCGGGCTCCCTGCGTGGAGCCTGCCTCTCCCTCTCCCTGTGCCTTTGCCTCTCTCTCTCTCTCTCTGGGTCTCTCATGAATAAATAAATAAAATCTTAAAAAAAAAAAAGACCCAGAGGCCAAAAAACAAAGTGTAGAGTACTTACCAAGGAAATAGTGAGGGGTAAAGCTGAAGTTAATTGGGGCATATCAGAGAGATCCTGAATCTCAGCCCTCTTTGCTGACAGGCCATTCTCTATTTCAGTTTGGATTTGGGATTTTTAACCCAGTGACCCCTGGACATAGGTCCAGAGAAGATGTCTGGCTAGCATTCATAATCAGTCTTGGCCAAGCTCCTGTGAGAGAAGTCGACAGTGTATAGTGCAATGTAATGAACATCTGAGATTTTCTCCCTGCTTTTCTATATAGTTGGAAAAACAATTGCAAGTAGAATGAAGATTAAGATTTGGTTTAATTTGGTGTAAGTTCACATGTGGGCAAGTCAGGGCAACCTGACTCTGTTGGTGAAGAGCATTATGATTATTTATTTTACAATGTTTCTGTTTCAGAGAGAAGACCCCTCCCCGCCCTCAAGGACAGAGGCCAGAGCCAGAGAACAGAGGGGTGAGGAACATTCTAGAAGCAGCTTCTAGAATGGCTTTAGGAGTTTCCCTCTTGGCCTTACGTTTTTTCTCCTTGATTATTAAAAGTAAAGGAAAAATTGTGAAATACACAAAGGAAAAGAAGGGGGAAATCACTTATAATCACACCATCTGAAGATAACTACTGGAAATATTTTGGTCTGTTTTTTTGTTGTTCTATAATTATGTATACACACATAAAAGTTTTATAGATCCGTTTACGTGTATGTATTTTATAGATGCATATACATATGTTCTTGTTTATTTTTTATAATACTTGTCTCTTGTTTTTTAACTCTTGTTTTTAAAATTTCATTCCTTCTATATTAAGTGCCTTCTGTATGCTGGGCATTATTCTAGGCACTGATGATAGATCAGTAAACATAGCAAAGATCCCTGCCCTTAATGGAGTTTATATTAGAGATGGGGAGACTTTTAATGATATATCGTGAGATTTTACATGCCAGTAATACTTTATTTAAAGGCTGTTTAATGTTCAGTTGTATAAACTTAACATTATTTGATCATTTGTTGGACATTTAGCTGTTTCCCTTTTTCTTTTTTTTTTTTTTTTTTTTTTTTTTTTTTTTATTTATCTACGATAGTCACAGAGACAGAGAGAGAGAGAGGCAGAGACACAGGCAGAGGGAGAAGCAGGCTCCATGCACTGGGAGCCTGATGTGGGATTCGATCCCGGGTCTCCAGGATCACGCCCTGGGCCAAAGGCAGGCGCCAAACCGCTGCGCCACCCAGGGATCCCATGTTTCCCTTTTTCTTATTTTAAAAATACTCTGTTGAACTTAGAGATATCTTTTTGAACAGGTACATGGTTGTTTTACTAGGATAAATTCTTAGAAGAATCGGTAGCTCAAAAAATTTGCTCATTTATTTTATTTTATTTTTTAAAGATTTTATTTATTCATGAGAGACACAGAGAGAGAGAGAGAGAGAGAGAGAGGCAGAGACACAGGCAGAGGGAGAAGCAGGCTCCATGCAGGGAGCCCGACGTGGGACTCGATCCTGGGTCTCCAGGATCACACCTTGGGCTGAAGGCAGCGCTAAACCGCTAAGCCACCCGGGCTGCCCAAATTTGCTCATTTAAATCCGATGTTACTGTTAAAATTTTCTTGTTAAAATATTAAAGAAATTATAATAGCAAAACATTTATCCACATTACTGGAATCCCCAAACAAGTATATGTTCTCCAGATTAAAATATTAAAAATTTTGAGGGAAAATACTTATATCTGTATCTTGTCTACATACCTATATATTGTCCTGAGCATACTTATGACCATAGTGTTCAGTTTTGTCTGATAATTTCGTCACAAGAGTTTTTCAGTTCTGCACAGAATTAAGAGCATGAGTTTTTGGATCATATTGACCTAGTTTTTGTTCTAAATTCTCTCTCCTTGACTACCAGGTGACATTACTTTAACTTTCCTAGGCTCTGTTTCTCAACAGAGTCTTCACCTCCTACCTCAAGAAGCCAAGGCCCTGGCCTTAATGACAGTGGTGTGTAGTTCTAGTGTATACAAATACTCGCAGCCACCAGTGATGCTTTCCTGCCTGCTTTGCCCCAGCAAATGTGAGGACTTGTGGAATTGTATAGAGGTTGCTGAAACAGAGACCAGAGGGTCAGTCCGCAGGATTGCACTCATTGAAGTGGCAGCTCCTGATGAAACAGTTGCACCTTCCTGGGTAAGGCAGCCTCAGTCCCAGGAGCCCTCAGACTCAACCATGCTGGGTCTGAGTAGGAGGCATCTCTGCACTGAGAAGATGGAAAACTGATTATTTTTCTTCTCTATAGGCTTGCCCTCTTGTTAATATATGCTGTTAGGCTTTATAGGTAGTGCCATTTGTAGCTGGATGCTAGGCTGCTTGGTATGGGATAGGGAACAGCTATTTTCATGACTTGGAAAAGACTCACAAATGAAGGCCAGTCATCTCTTTGTGGAGAGCAGTTGACCCCATGCATTTTCTTTTTTTTTTTTTTAATCATTTGTTCCAAAGATCAATCTAGAGATGTAGGGGCGGAGAGAAAATTTTTTGTAAGAAAGAGCATAGGTTTTCGGATCATATTGACCTAATTTCTGATCTGAACTCTGCCCCTTCTACTAGCTGTGCAACTTTGGTCAAGATAGAAAAAAGTTTGTTTATTCACAGTGTTATAATTCCTACTGAGTCTTTTCATATGAAAGATGATGCCTTATAGAACATGTTAGAGGAGGGGAAAGCTGAGGTTGATATACCAAACTGCTGGCAGTGACTATGGGAGAGTGTGGCCATGGAATGGTGAATAAGGAGACCTCTGGGGCTGGGCGGGGAAGAGACCTCTGACTTAATATGTTAATTAATCTTCTAATGTGTAAGTTTCTTATAACAAGCGTATATACTTTTTTATAATCAGATAAAAAAGTGTTTTTATGTTTTTTAAACTCTTTGTAAAAGTATTAAAAGAAAACTGAGGGAAAATACTTACCTGTCTATATCATATTCCCATACCTACATGTCAGCATGTACCACAGTTGTGACCATAGTGTCCAGTTTTGTCTGGGGACCTTTGGTCACCAGAGTTTTTCTGTGTTGCTGCATAGTCAGCATCATGGTCTTTAGAGAGTGTGTGTATCAAGATTTTGATCATGACCTCCATTGTTGGTTAATTAGAGTTCCACTTTTTTTGCTATTACCAATAATGTACAGCTTGTTCTGATGTTCCCTTGTAATTGGGTGGAGGAGTTGTTGCCAGTTTTGTTATAAAGCATGTAGAAAATTTTACTGATTAGTGTGGGATTCTGGGAAAAAATCTGGTGCTCCAAGAGCCCTGACTTGCATCAGCAGATTGTTTTACTTTGGGCCAGAGCCAGTCCTTTCTGGCATTCACAGCTCCTTAGCTGGGACCCCTTGAAGGCTAGAAGGGCAGAGGAGCCACCAGGGTTTCTCTGCCTTGTACTCTAAATGGGAAGAAAAGATGTCCTGGGATGCCTGGGTGGCTCAGCAGTTGAGCGTCTGCCTTAGGGTCAGGGCATGATCCCGGACTTCTGGGATCAAGTGCTGCATCGGGCTCCCTGCAGGGAGCCTGCTTCTCCCTCTGCTGATGTTTCTGCCTCTCTCTGTGTCTCTCGTGAATAAATAAATCTTTAAAAAAAAAAAAAAAAAAGATGCTCCCCCTTGGAAACAGCAGAGGGTAGGGAGGAGAGGCAGGTGCCACTTGCAGGTGGCATGTTTGACAGGTGTGGGAGAAACATGCTTGTTCTTCTGAATTGTATTTCTTGCATACAGGGATTTCAAGGATTTGGATTTGGAGATGGTGGCTTCCAAATGTCTTTTGGAATTGGGGCATTTCCCTTTGGGATATTTGCCACAGCATTTAACATAAATGATGGGCGGCCTCCTCCAGGTAAGACCCCGCTTCCTTAGTATTTCTACTTGAAAGCTCCTTGGAATTCATTAGTATTAATATGACAATTATAGATAATTGTCACTGCTTGGTCAGTCAGCCTTTTCGAAACGTGAAGTCTTTTCACATTACTGGTAGTCATGATAATGTATCTTGCCCACTTAATGTTAGGCATGTTCAAAGTGCTTGTCATCACAAACGGGATTCTCACCACAAGCCTTATGGGATGGGTGTGCATTTAGCTCTGTTTTACAAATCAGAAAATGCTCAGTGTGTTTCACAAGATTTACTCTGTGCATATAAAATAAAATAGAATAAAATGATTCTTTTATTTTAGAATCTGAAGAAAAGCCTAGTCCTGTGCATGTACCATTTGGGGGCAAGGAGGAGTGAGGCAACTCACC
Organism: Vulpes lagopus; assembly: GCF_018345385.1. Taxonomy (NCBI): domain Eukaryota; kingdom Metazoa; phylum Chordata; class Mammalia; order Carnivora; family Canidae; genus Vulpes; species Vulpes lagopus. The sequence continues at coordinate 12,626,583 of NC_054837.1, read as the reverse complement.
AGGATCCAAAGCCTCTTTATTCTGTGGCTTGTCTGTCCAGCTTCCCTTAGGATACATGTGGGGCTGATCATAAGCCCCACCCTTTTGGGAACCCTTTCTCCCTTCTAGGTCTGTTACCTGCTGCTCCCTTTCTCTCTTCAGCCACCATAAAGGTGCCAGCTGCATTCCATGTCGAGCAAGGCAGCAAAGTGGGTGCCTGTACTTTATCCCAGTCTGACACTTGAGCCAAGATTCTTACCATGGAGTGTGCAGAGGTGCCGGGGTCTGTTGAGCTCTGCTTGCACTCATTAGAGCCTTGTGTGTGCTGGGCAGAGTGTGTGGTACAGAAGGGAGCAATGTATGGTTCCTGGCCAGGAGCTTTTGCTCTTAGGGACAGAAACCTACTCCTGGGTCATCCCAGTTTCCTCAGCCCTTACCTGGTGCTTGGCACATAGCAGGCAATCAGGAAGTCTTTATTGACTGATTGCCTGTGTGAATCATCAGAGTACCTACTTGGGGAATAGTACAGCACCAAGAGATCTTGGAATGCCCTTACCTCCTCCACCTCAAAAGTTCTCCTTCATTTACACATTTTCTCAAAGGAAGGAGACTCCACGAGGCAGGGTATGCTCTGCCCTGACAAAGGGACAGGGCGCTATGGTAGCAGCAAGAACCTGCTTGGCAGCTTGCTTCCCTTCTTCCTGGTTCAGGGCTTACCCTGAGTTCTTCAGGTAAAGAGAGTTCTACAGTTCTGGCTGGACTTGGATCACTTTTATCCCCCTGCCACAATCAGTTTTCCTTTGTCATATTTGATAAAATTTGCCTATCTTGGATATAGACTTTCTTACTCTCCTTCCCCCAAAGTCTGTACAGAGAGCTCTACATAGTAGCTTTTCTCAAAGTAGGGAGGAATGGAAGCCTAGCTCTGCCCCTAGTTTGCTGTGTGATGGGCAAGACAAGTCACTTTGCCTGTCTGGGCCCTACTTTTCTCCTCTGGAAAAGGAAGGCACTCTGCATGGGGCTCTCTGAGACCAGCCCACCCCCCCACCCCCCACCCACACCAGCTCAACAGTGCCAGAATCTAGAGACTCCATGACTCAGAAGGGAGCGTGTAGAGAGGCTGAAAGCATGACTCTTGGGCTCTGCCACTAACTCGTAAACCTTGTGATCTTGGGCAGATCACCTCGTACCTGTGCTTCAGTTTCTTCTTACACAAAATGGGAATAACAGTACCCACCAAGCAGTAATGTGTATACAAAATTCTTAGCACAGAGAAGATGCTTAACAGCAGCTTTTCTTTTATTATTTTCTCTAAGAGTTTCCTGTTTTACACCTGCAGACCAAACTCTCTTTGGATAAACTGGAAACCTTGTCCTCATTGTTATATTATTTCACATATCATCATATCATCATATCATCATATCAATTTTGTTTTGCCTAATGTTATTTGGGGTTTGGAAATCTTTTTAGTGTGCAGAGTCCTACTGTAAAAAGATGAAGATTGATGCTCTCTACTTCTGGCCCAAATGGGCAGCGTGCACAGCTGTAGCATTCTGACAGCCTCTCTTCTCCCTCCTGTCTCTCCAGCTGTCCCTGGAACACCCCAGTACGTGGATGAACAGTTCCTGTCACGCCTCTTCCTGTTTGTGGCCCTAGTGATTATGTTCTGGCTCCTCATTGCCTAATGTTGGGCTTCCAGCCTATATCCATGGCAGGACCTCTGGACTGGTGACATTGGACACCTACTCTTGATGTTTGGCTTCCTGGCTAATCCTGACCCCTAGAATCGGGGGGTGGTCAGTAATACATCAAGGAGTTTTGCTTCCCCATCAGAGCTTAGGGACTCAAGACCAGTTGTCAAGGACTTTGGAGTATGTCCACTGCTGTAAACACCCTGCTATAACCTCAGTCCTTGGCATTGAGTCATCTTTCATGAGTTACACCATGAAATCCTGTTCCAGCTCAGCAGGTCCTGACTCTGCACAGGGAAGAGGCAAGGAGAAACTGTCAGTACAATATCACCTGAGTTTAATATTACAAAAACAAAGGGATAAACCAAGTAGAAACTTTTTCTCTTTAAATACCCCTTGGTAAGTGACCTCCAAAATCAGTGAACTTTTCATATAGAGAGGCTCCCCTCCATATCCCAGTGCTGCTCTGCCCTATTTCCTCCTCCTCCTCAGCAGAAATGCAAGAAATTGCTGCCCTATAAAGATCATAATTGCAAGCAGCTAAAACTGGAGTCACTTCATGAATTCACCAGAGATCCAAAGATCTTTTATTGGCTCTGAGCCATGTTCAGTCTCTTTGGCTCCAGAGAGTGGCTTGATTGACCTCCTAGTTTCCTGGAGTAGATTATCCCCAGAGACATGTGGCTTCAGTCACAGATTTCCCATCATCTTTCCCTCCCCAAATATTTTCATCTGCCTCTCTGCCAGTGGACACACGGTGGAGACTACTACTGAAGCTGGACTGACTCCTCATCAGGACAGACCTGCCAGCGGGACTCTGGCAGGATTTGGAGCTCTGATGCAGGAAAAACTGAACAAGCAGCCCTGTCCTCAAGGCCACAAAAGCTCTGGGTGCATCCTCTCAGACTCACCCAAAGGACACTGGAGGCTTTGTCAAGTCAGCTCAGCTCAGCTGCATGTTGAAGACCATCTTCCCCAGAAGCCAAATTGTCCTTTATGAAGAGGCAGGAGTGGGGAGACCCACATGTGACCCTGATTTTGGTATGGCTTGGTGAATAACCCTGAAAACTCCTTGTATGTGTGCTAACACCAGAGAAGCACACAACTGCAGAGCAGGCAACTCCTCTGATTATTTTTAAAGTGAGGCAGCAGGGCCTAGAGAGCCTCAGCATGATGATATAGTGTGGTCTTTCCCCAGGAAATTTCCAGGGGAAATTATCTTCCCAAGCCCTCGACTTGTTTTTCCACTTCACAAACTTTTTCCTCAGAATCTGATTGAGGGAGTGGTTCCAGGCAGGAGGACAGTTTACTTGTGAAATGGTTCTTGCTCTGCTGGTCAGCCCTCTTCCTAGAAATCCAGCCTCTTCCAGGAGATCCCAGGGGTTGAGGGAGAAGAACGTCCTCTGGGGCCCTCTCTGTCACTTTACCAGTCCACACTGCTCTTGGCTTACTCCCAGCCATAGCCAACAAGTAGTAGAAAGCCTCTCTAGTGCTTTTTTCCAGATGTGACTCTACATAGCATGTGGAAACCAAGACCTTAAGGAAGATGAGGGAAATCCTCCTCTCCTCTCCACAGCCCCCACCCCTTCCCCTCTGTACCTGTCAATGCCAGAGTTCAGTGTTTAATCAGACAAAATTTAAGTATTGAATAGGTGGTTTGTTTGCCGAATCCATTTGGTAGGACCGAGCCACCAGCTTTACAGTGTCCCTGATGGATTTTAAACATTCTTAGGACACCCATGCAATAGTGCTCTTTTTATTACCTCCTGGAAATCCCCAAAGTCAGCGAGGTGGGGGCAGGGGGTATCCTGAATTTTCAGCCCAAGTGCATTGGTGGGATCTTTTAGTGTAGTAGCCCCACCTAGTGGTGAGAGAGAGGACTTCAGTCAGATGGGCCCAATAGAAATGGGTTTCCAGAAGAAAGGTTAAAAAAGGATTGTAGGTAGAAAGACAAATCACTTGGACTCTTTAACAAAGTAGTGAGCCCAGGAGAACACCAGCAAAGGCATCCCAGGAACCTGTCAGTAAAGCCAGGTTGGTCACGTGCCCTTTGATTTTGAACCTTCTAGGTCCCTATTCACCCTCTATTGGAGCTGGGGCAGGAGAGCCAACTTGGGACTGCTGGCCCAGCCCCAACAGGAAACCCCCTTCCCACCACCGTCTGCAGGCTCACCGCCTTATCCCTCTGCCAATGCAGTTTTCTTTTGTGTGTTATCTATGTTCTTGGCCTCCACCCGCTCCTACCACCTTTGTGGATTAGGACCAGGTCCCACCCACAGTCAGAAAATGACACCATGTACAGTGGCACACCTTGACCAGTCACTAATTTTCACTGTTGTGAAAGTGATTTGATCTAGAATTAAATGGTTTTACATTACTGTGAGCTGTGGACTTGTCTATATGAGGTGGTGGGGTGGGGCATGAATGGGTTGGGGAGTAGTCACACTGGTCTGGCCTCTGCGAAACACCTCTGCAGTGGTGGGAATGTCACATTGCGGAGCAAAGTCTTCAGGCAACCATCAATAATTAGAGACGAGAAGTACAAGCTGGAGGCCTGGCTTCATACACAGCCCTGCCCAAGGTGTGACCTGACAGCCCTGGTCCTGACAAGTGTATGGAATTCCTAAGTTTGCAGGCTACCATGATGGAACTTAGCTTGTGGACGGTCAGAACCTTAAGGACAATCACAGATTATTCAGTGTCTGCATCTCTCCACAAGTTCTGCAACAGGGCAGGTGGGCCCCCGGCCAGGCCCTCTGCCTAGAACAGTAGATGTACAGTTCCCTGAAGTTCCTCAGCACAATGTGTGATGAAAGATAGTGAGGTTACAAACCTGGCCCAGCCTCAGGCTCCCCAGCACACCAGAGCTACAGGTCATCCCTCTGAAAAGGTCTCTCTTCTCCCTTTCTTCCATTTTGACCTAAGTTACCAAGATGAATAGCACCAAAATTTGGTAGGAAATGCAAAAGTGAGGGATTTCCAAGAACTCCTAAGCCCAAAAAGAAATGGAAAACAAAACACATTTAAGTAAAATAGGATAGAAATGCCTCTATGTACCAATGACCCAACCCCAATAATCATCAATTGTGTCCAATCTTTTTTTTTTTAAATTATTTATTTATTTATGATAGTCACACAGAGAGAGAGGCAGAGACATAGGCAGAGGGAGAAGCAGGCTCCATGCACCGGGATCCCGACGTGGGATTCGATCCCGGGTCTCCAGGATTGCGCCCTGGGCCAAAGGCAGGTGCTAAACCGCTGCGCCACCCAGGGATCCCTCCAATCTTGTTTCATCCCCATCTTCACATGGCTTCCACTCTCCTGCTTGGACTGTTATATTGAAGGAAATCCTACTCCTGTGCCATTTACGTATTTTAAATATGTATCTCAATAACAAGGATTTAAAACCAAAATACTATTTTATATACCTTAAAAAATTAACATTAATTCTTTAACATATCATATATCCAATCATTGCTCAAATCTTCTAGTTGTGTCAACTGTTTTTGTTCAGTTTGCTTGCTTTGAGAGCCAAATCAGATCCATACCCTGCTATTGGCTGTCTCTGAAATCTGTTACATCCAGAGGTTCCTCTCCTCTTTCTCTTGCAGTTTATCTGTTAAAGAAACCAGTTCATTTGTCCTCTTGAGTTTCCCACAGTCTCAGTTTTGCTGTATGCATCACTGTGGTATTAATAAGCTCCTCTTACTCTTTTATTTCCTGTAAATTGGTTGTTATATCCAGAAGCTTGGCCAGATTCAGGCTTGTATTTTTGGTATAACTATGTCATAAATGGTAGTGTATACATCTTGTTGCATCATTTCAAGAGGCACATAATGCCTAGTAGTCCCTCTTTGTGATGTTAGCACCCCTTACTGAGCATTGTCTAAAATAGCACTGTCCAACAGAATTTTCTGCCGTGATGGAGATGTTCTCTATCTGCACTATCCAGCACAGTAACCACTAGACACATGTGGCTAAGCAAGCACATGAAACATAGCCAGTGGACTGAGGAACTTAATTTTCAGTTCTATTTCATTTTAACTTAGCCACATGTGGTTAATGGCTGTCATATGAAACAGTGCAGATTTAGATTAATTCACAGGGTTTGCAAAATGATATAACTGAAAATGTGTTAAGCGTTTAGAAACAAGAGTGCACTTCTGGGTAGAATAGGGGAACAAAATTACAGAGAACAGGAAAGGTTGTAGGAATGGGAGAGTGGTATAAGGGCAGAATTTATTCAGGAAAAAGCAGAGTCCTGGAGTGAAGGGAGTAGGGAAGAGAGAAGGCTGCAAAGTGAGACTGACCAAACTATGGTCAGGTAAGCAAACCTAAGGAGGGAGGAGAGACAGACCTAGGTGCCTTGCTGTGGGGCAGAGGAAAGGGAAGACAAAAAGGGGTCTTGATTCCTAGGCTGCCAGGGCCTGCGTGCCTAGGAAAATCCAGCATAACCTCTTTGCATGTGCGGGGTAAATAAAATCCCTGCTCCTTTTGTGCTAGCCACAAGGTGGCTTGTCATAGTCTCCTGGACTCTTGACCCCTGTCACTTTAATTCAACACACAATACACTGTGGTTACTATACTCAGACCAGAGATTTCCTCAAACTGCAAAGCCAAGGGCTGGAGGGTTCCCAGGAATGAAAGGAAGTCAGGCACATCCCCTCCCCCACCACATCAGAACTTTCTCCACAGTCAGGACTTCAGGGGCCACTTGCCACACCCAGAGGAGAACCAACTGACCTGCATCCGGTTTGGATTACAGAGGGCAGGAAAAAAGAGAATTGTGCTCACCTTTGTTTACTGGAGTGCTGGGACCAGATGCAGCAGGATTGAACTTTGTCCTTAGTGGGGGCGTCATGATCCATTTCCTTGGGCCCATTCCCTGCCTCTTCCTGGTCATTTGGACACTTTTCTCATGACCTAAATCCAGTCTAAGGAAATGACAGTTGCTAAACAGCACCAGAAAATCAGATGGGAGTGACTGCAGGTCCAGCTATTGTAGCCCACCCTTTGTCACATGGAGGATCCTAATTCCCTCTTGAGCCCAGTGAAGGGAAGTGGTTCTCAAGGCCCCTCAGCCAGCTAGCAGCTGCCATGAACCAGTCTGATGTTCTAACTCCTTGTCCAGTGGTTTCTCCTCCACAAAGAGGAGTCAGTGGGGCAAATCCAGTTCACAAGTGTTTCCTTTGGTCTACAAAGCATTTTTAGCATTTCCAAAAGTCCCCATTTAAACAGCAGGAGGATTCACCTAAATACCTGGAGTTTTGGCCTGTCTTGAAAAATCGGAAGATCTGGTGTGCTGGATTCATTTATATACCTATTTGGCCTCAAGAAGGATCTGCCCCTGTAATGCTGGTTCCACTACCTTCACACCATCTTTGACCTAGAGATTATCTACCGAATGCCAGCTTACTTACAGTGGCACAGATAAGTAGCTTCTCTGAGCTAGAAGCTTCTAAGAAAAGTCCACCCTCAACCCCTAAAGTTTTGTGAGGTAGACTTTAATTTTTTTCTTAAGATTTTTATTTTTATTTTTAAGAGTTTTAAGCAATCTCTACATCCAAGGTGGGGCTTGAATTTACAACCCCAGGATCAAGAGTCACATGCTGTACGAACTGAGCCAGTCAGTTGCCCCATCATATTCATATTCTTGATCCCAAACACTCTACTGAAAAGGGCTTTTGCCTGGGAGTTAGAAGACCTGGATTCCCATCTCACTTCTGCTTGTAATGAGCTGATCCATTTCAAGGTAGTCAAACTTGTCCCCTGGGGTCCTCAGCTGCCCCCATCTGTAAAATGGGCTGAGGATCCTCTTTTGAGACCTCCAGGGAGTCCCGCGGATTCTCCTGAGGAGCCACCTCACGGCAGTGAACAACCACCCTTACCAGCCCCGGCACTCGCCAAGGGGGCCGGTCGCGGTGGGAGGTGCCAGAGACCCCACAGAGCCCAAGCAGGGGGCGGGGCGTCGGCCGGGCGGGGCGGGGCGTCGGCCGGGCGTCGGCGGGCAGGCCGCGGTGCCAGGTGCGGTTTGGTCCTCCCCGGGCGCCGTAGGCGGTGCATCCAACTCGCGCCCGGGGCTGAGGTGCTCCCGCGCCTGAGGCGGCTGCGGCAGCTGAGAGGAGCTGCGGTGCTGCCCGCCGCCTCCATTTCCGCGTCTCCGGGACCATGGCCGCGCAGGCGGGTAAGGAAGGGCCTCCGCGTCCTGTCCCGCCGTTATCTCGGAAGCCTGGGCCCGTGAGGGGAGCTGGCAGCCTCGGGGCCTTCGGGCTGAGGGGACTCCGGTGGGTCCCGGCTCCTTAGCAGGAGAATTGGGGGAGGTTGTGAGGCTTCGGGAATTGGGGACAGAAGGTTCCGAGGGACAGGAGGGTTGGGCGGCTCTCTGAGAGTTGAGGTCCCTGGAGAAAGGGATGCTGGCTCTGTCAGGGGGCCTGCTTTTTTGGTGGATCCGATGACCCCAGGCCCTCAAATTAAAACTCTTAAGAAAGCTGGGGCCCTGGGTTTCCTTGGAGTGAGGCGTATGTGGAGTATGGGGAGAGCGGGATCCTCAGGGTTCGGGGCCATTATAAGGGGATAGAGAGTTACCTTGGATTTTGGGTTTTCTGTGGAAAGTGGAGGATAGTATGACTTTTCCGACCGGATCCAAGGCTTCTCGCGGGTATCTTGGTGCCTGTGATCCCCTGGTCTTGCAGCTCTTTGCAGGATCCAGGAGTGTGGGTTCCCTCGGGGTTTAGGACACAGATTAGGGGTTAGGAAGAGATTGGAGCATTCTTCCTGGGGAAGGTAGGCCCTGTGGGGTTCTTTGCCCTCCTTGGGAGCCGGGTCCTCCCTTGGCCCCTCTGAGAGGAATGAGAAATGTGGCCAAACACCTCTTGGAAGGAAGAGATGTCCAAGGTGAAGGGTAGCTTCAGGGTTAGGTTAGCCTGGCCTGCAGTCCCTTTCTAGTCACGTCACACACCACGCTTCAGCTTCCTGCCCTCCTCTCCTGTCCTCCTTGCACCAGAACTTTCTGTTGACTATGTTTCCCAGCCACCTGTGTGGGTGGCCCAGCCTCTAGGTCGACCAGGTCAGCATCCAGAAGCTTTCTAGAGGTGGCAGAAGGGAATGGTGGAGGAGGGACGCTGTCTTGGATATCTGCCCCTACTTCCTGGCTTTCAGCCTGTGGACAGTCACTTCCTCCATCCTGAATACAAGGACCAGGCCACCAATGGGTCACTTCCTCCCATGGAAGCATGGGATTTTTCTCCTCATTCTTGATAATAGGCTTCTGGAGAAAGACAGCCAGGGGTATAGATATTCCCTGTCCTTTCTCTTTCATGTTTTTAGCTTCCAGAATTCTTCAGCTCAAATGATTTCCAGTGACTTTTTCTATCTTCTGTGTATGTAAGTTCCCTGTTTTGAACCTTGATTCTCAGAAACTTGTAAAAGATCTTAGAGTGTAATTGTGTTTATTAGATTCTCCAAGTGAACCAAAAAGCTTTCTAGAGGTATTAAAGTGTCTGGGTCCGTTAGTTTAGACATTTGTCCATAAAAATATTTGTTGGATACTTCTGTGCCATGCACCGAACCAAGCGCTGAGTAGTATAATAATAAACAAAATGGACACAATCCTTACCTTTGTGGTGGTTACAGTCCTAGAGATGGATAGTAAATAATAGAGGTAACAATGGACATAAATGCTGTAATAATTGAGATAAACAATGGAGGTAAGTGCTGTAAGAGTACACCAGGGGTGGGGAAAGTAAATAGAGAATACTTTTCCTTTAAAAAGCAAGTTTATAAAAAAAAAAAAAAGCAAGTTTATGCTGATCCTTGAAGATAAGAAGAAATCAGTCCAGCAAAGATTGTTCCAGGTAGATAGAACAGCATAAAAAGGTGCCTTTGAAGAGTTGAGAGTAGGCCAATATGGTTATTTTCATGTGTGGTGAGACTCAGGCTCCAAAATAGCCTGTTCAAGGTTCTATAGCCAAGTAAATGGCAATGGTCAGAGTTCATATTTTCCAACTTCAAATTCAGTGCTTTATCCTCTCACGAACACCAGAATGAGGTTGTCTCTTGGAGTCAGAAAAGGAAGTGGGACTTAAACTTTTACTTGTTCTGTCCAAACTGTTCCAAGACAACTCAGATTCCTGTGTAACAGGAGAATCTACAACAAAGAAACCAAATATTTACTGAGTACCTGTGATGTCTAAAGCACTGGGGTAGGCCAAGTTTTACCTCCAATAAATTTTAACAGATGCTAGAACCAGGACATACTTAAGATAATGTAACTCTCCGTGTTTTACATATGAAGAAACCCAAGGAAAAAAATGAATTTGTCCAGGGTCACTCAACTAATGGGAGAACCAAGACTAATCTAGGATCTCTCTTCCAGTGCTCTTTCTGATATTCTAGGCTGCTTGAAATATACAGAGTTGGGCACACAAAAAGAAGTCCTTAATAAATATTTGTGGAAATGAATAAATATATGGTTTGTCCCTTTGAGAGATTCACGTCTCTTGAGAGTAATTAAGAAAAAAATGGGCAAATCAAGACAAACTATTAGAAGGCCTGCATGTGACAACATTATAGAATTTCAAAGTAGGGGAGAACTCTATTCATACATCCATTCCAACAAATATATATTGAGTTTGTACTATGTTCCAAGAACTTCTAGGCCCTGGGGGATATAGCAGGAAACAAAACAGACCAAATCCCTTCCCTAATGGAGTGTGTGTTCTGGTGGGAGAGATAGACAATATGTAAATATTTGAATATCAGACATCAGGGAGGGATAAATGTTCTGAAGAGAGAAATAAGTAGGATAAAGTCCCAGAACAGTGGGAGGTCAGGGAAGTTTCCCTGGTTAATGACATCTAAACAGAGAAATGAAGCAAAGGAGTGAGCCATTTGGATATCTAGATGAAGAACATTTTAGGCAGATATGTGGTAGAAAAACATTTCAGGCAGAGGGAATAAAAGGGAATGAGCAAAAGGCCCTGAGCCAGGAATGTGCTTGGCATATTTGAAGAACAGCAAGATGTCCAGGGTGGCTACCAGATTTGATCAGGAGGTGCTGACCAAAATTTTAGGTCAAATTTGAGAAGTCTTAGTTACATTAAAAGTGGTGTGTGTGGGGAGGGGGACGTATGATATCCTGCTAGGGAAGAAACTGGAAGTAGGATGCATAGCTGGGCAAGTTTCAAGGTTTTCACAAGGTGTGGTGAATTGATAATATGTGGTAGAGGCAAGAATGCACAAATGGGGGATTGTAGGAAGTAGAAGATAAAGCTGAGAGGGTAGGTAAAGCCAGACTGTGTAGGGTTTAATGCTAGGCTTGTGGAATTTTTCAGTCTACTAATGAGACCATAGGTTTAGAGGCAGGGAGAGTCATGGTGTATTTTGTTTTTAGACTATCAGTCTGGCATTGGTGGCCAAGATGGATTGGACAAGACTGATGAAGGCACTAATCTATCACTAATCTGTACAGTGGGCCTTGACCTGAAGTGTTAGTGATAAGAATGGGGAGGAAGGCACCAGCCATGGGAATTACCTCTTGTTGGGCAGGGCAGGGTGACTTGGGTGGCCCTGGATAAGAGATGGAGGGAGCAACATAGGATCGAAGAGGACCACAAAGTTTTAATTTTTTTTTAAATTTTTATTTATTTATGATAGGCACACCGTGAGAGAGAGGCAGAGACACAGGCAGAGGGAGAAGCAGGCTCCACGCACCGGGAGCCTGATGTGGGATTCGATCCCGGGTCTCCAGGATCGCGCCCTGGGCCAAAGGCAGGCGCTAAACCGCTGCGCCACCCAGGGATCCCAGAGGGCCACAAAGTTTTAAAGCTGAATAGAAACCCATCATGTTCAAGGGGCTATATTAGGCTTTCCACATTCCTGGTGGGTTTTCAGTGTCTTCTGGAAGCTGGGCTGATTCCCGTTGCAGGGCTGGCTTCTGATCAGTGCAACCTGAAAAGGGCTAGGGTTTGGGGGCATATTAGGAAGGGGTGCAGCATCACTGTGGCATTTCAGTGAGAGGATCTGGAGTTCTAGAATTCATTTACGAGCCTGTCATCCATCTCACTCTTGGCCTTTGTTTATATAGCAACAAGAATTAAACTTTTACCTGTTAATCTATACCTGGCAGTAGCTAGAATATGAAACTATTGCCTAGTTCTATTACAGTATACCTTGAGTACCTACCCTGGCATTCTGTTGTCAAGTCTTTCTGCCTGTAATTTCTTTTTTCTAGGAAAGAAAATCTAAAATATAGCTAAAGACATAGACTTTGGAGTTCGCAGACCTGTGGTCTAAACCCAGCTCTATCACTTGTTAGTTGAGTGTTTTAGTTCCATCTTCATAAAATGGAAACAGTAATAGTACTCCAGTACAAGTCTTCATCTTGTAAGATCTTTATATTCTATTAGTTCATGCTTGCATGATGCTTAGGACACCGCTGGCATTTTTTTTTTAAGATATTTATTTATTTATTCATGATAGAGAGAGAGAGAGAGAGAGAGCGGCAGAGACACAGGCAGAGGGAGAAGCAGGCTCCATGCTGGGAGCCCGACGCAGGACTCAATCCTGGGACTCCAGGATTGCGCCCTGGGCCAAAGGCAGGCACCAGACCGCTGAGCCACCCAGGAATCCCCCCCCCTTTTTTTTTTTAAAAGATTTTATGAGAGAGAGAGAGAGAGAGAGAGAGCCCAAGCAGGAAGAGGGGCAGAGGGAGAAGTAGGTTCCCTGCTGGGCAGGGAGCCTGACATGGGCTCAGTCCCAAGACCCTGAGATCATGACCTGAGCCGAAGGCAGCCACTTAACTGAGCACCCAGGTGCCCCACCACTGGTATTATATAAGGACTCAAAATATTTTTGTTTTTGTTTTTGTTTTCCCATATCATTGACAGTAGTCAGAGAACTACTGTTTGGGAATATATTAACTGGTTAACTAGTTCTCTGATAAGAAAATGCCTTTCACCAGATAAGAAAGTGCCTATTCATTCACAGCTAAGTAGACTTATGGTTGGAAGGGAGAACCTGAGCGCTTGAAAGCCACAGGAACCATCTGTCTCATTTGTTTCTCTACCAGGTATCTTATTACTCTGCCAAGTTTTTCCCACTTCCAGCACCTGGTTTGTCCCTCTCTAACATGTTATTTCTGTTACACATCCTTGTCTCTTACCCCCTGTGAATACTCACCAAGGGCCCCAGAAGTTCATGACCTAGTCTTTGTCCGTGGACACATGGAAAACATTTGCTGGATTTGTTTTGAAAATGTTCCTTTCAGATTTTAGAGGTTATTGTAATTCAACTCAACCTTTTCCCTAGCCAACCCCCTAGATATACAGGAAAGAAAGAAGAAAAGCTTTCAGTTGGCAACTAAGTGCCAGGCATTGCAGGAAGTATTTTCACATACATTAAGTTATTTCTCTTAATCCTCTCTGTAACCCTGTAAGGTAGGTGGTTATCCTCTTTTTAAAGATTAAGGGACAAGTTCAGAGAGGTTAAATAATTTGTCCAACGACACAGAACCAGGTTTCAAACCTAGGTCTAGCTCCAGCTATTCTGCTTGACCCTTACAGAGTTTTACTAATAAAATAAAAGGCAGATGGGAACAACAGCAAGAGTGAAACCTTCTGAGATGTCTATATATGTGCCTTAACCTGAAAAATGAGAGGCCCCAGGTTTGGTTTGCCGACTCAAAGCTAGAAGGAATAATTTGATCCCTCCTTTTATGAAGGAAGAATATAAGATTCAAAGATGTCCAAGAGCTCCTTTAAAAATCATCTAATCTTTTTTTTCCGTAGACACTCCCTTTGTTAATATTTGGTAGGCTAGTGAGGAGGAAAACCCTTTGGGATATAGGGGAGGGTATCTAGAGGAATGTTAATCAGTCTTGGTACTCACTTCATTAAAGTGTGATCTTTTCTCTCTTGGCTATTCGCCACCAGTTGCTGTCCTGCCTCTCTGCTTCCTGCTTTATCCTGGGACACATGGGATTTATACACCTGACCTACCAGTTCCCAGGGGGCATAGCAGTTACCATACTAGTTGTTTTGTGCTGCACTGAATTGCCTGGGTGTTGTTCCTGGTTCTCATTGTCTAGTGGAATATGAGAAGCATCAAAGATTTTTCTCAAATGAAAGGATAGGATCTGCGCATGTTGGTTCAGGCTAGGCTTTAGGGTCTCAAGAGCTTTCAGGGAGTAGAAATTTCTCACCACTTTGAAGTCTCAAAAGAACTAGTTTGCAGAAACCCAGCTCTTAGACCAAGATTAAGGTGAAAGTTAATGTCTTGTGAGAAGTGACTGGCACTGAGCTAGGGTACCAGGCTGAGCCCTTCCACTGAATAACTGTGCAGTCTTAAGCAAGTCCTAACTTGTCTGAGGCTGCATACTATAATAAAAATGCAACTGATCCGGTAGTTTCAGAACTTAGGTTTGAGCTCCTCCCGGACCAGCTTTTTAATGGTTAGGTAACTCGAATCTCCTCCTTCAAGCCCATTTTTCTTTCAAAAATAAAATAAAATAAAATAAAAGGACTGTAAGATGATTTTTAAAGGCACTTCCAGCTTTACCATCCTATTACTGTGCCTGCCCCAGTGGGTTCAGAGATTATTTGAGGGTCACATCACCAATTATTAAGTTGGGAAAGAGAAGTGTATATAGAAACTGAATATAGGGCAGCCTGGTCTAAGCGCCTGCCTTCTGCCCAGAGTGTGATCCTGGAGTCCCAGGATCGAGTCCCACGTCAGACTCCCTGCATGGAGCCTGCTCCTCCCTCTGCCTGTGTCTCTGCCTCTCTCTCTCTCTCTCTCTCTCTCTCTCTCTGTCTATCATGAATAAGTAAATAAAATCTTTAAAAAAACTGAATATATATATTTCATATATATATGAAAATATAATATGAAAAATATATAGTTTTATATATAATATAAAAAATATATATATAGTTTTAACTAAATATATCTTATGCCAGGATTCAAAAGATCCTGAAAGTGAGAACCTTTGTACTTAGCCCATTTGTTGTAGTTCTCACCCTGTTTGCATTGCACATTTGCAACTTCTTAAAAGCAGCAAATTCCAATAATAACTGAAAGCAGTTTTCTGATTATTAAACACCTAATAAGGGCATCTTATTGTTTGAGGCTGCTAGGGACCTTTATTTAATCAAACTCCCTTTCTGGCTTCTGACAATCAGTAGCTACTGTTGATAAGTCTGCAAATATGTGAAGTAAACACTATAGAGGTAGAGTGTGAACGTCCTGGTACAATGAGGTATTTTCCTAGATGAAATATTTCCCAGGCAGACTGGACTCGGGATTGATCTTTCATCAGGCCTCACAGAAATCTCCAGGACTTTGTATTATTATATTTCTCTTGCATACCTTACAATAAAGGTTGTTAAAGTTGAGACGCCTGGCTGGCTCAGTTGGTGGAACATGAGATTCTTGGTCTTGAGGTTTTGAGTTCGAGTCCCATGTTGGGTGCAGAGCCTACTTTTTAAAAAAAAGTTGTAAGAAAGTTAGGATCCTCAACTGTCAGGGCTGTGGGGAGCTGAAAAAGCCAAGAGTATTTTTTTGAAGAATATCTGGGCTTAAGAAACTAAAGGCTCTGGGTGAATATTTTTGCTCAAGTACTTAACTGAAAAACAGTGTGAATGCTCAACAGATAAACTGAGGCCTATGCATCTATGTGTGACTTTACCCATTGATAGTAATCCTGAGAGCCCGAACACTTATTCAATGGAATCACCCCTGCTGGCTGTTGGACCCCTGTTGGCTTTGGAAATTACCTTTGTAGTTAGTTGGCAGTTGGATCCAACTTTTCAGTTGGATTTCCCACACAAAGGAGTGTCTGTTCTACATCAGGTTTTATGGTAGGCTCTGGAGATTTGAAGATGATCAAGATGTGGTCTTTGTCCCTTGAGCTAGGAGTGGGGATAGGGGACACAGAGAGGGAGGGCCTGAGGAAATAGAAACATAATGAATTATAATTACAGAACAAATGATATAAAGCAGGTATAGACAAAGTGAAATAAAGTCTCCCTTTGTTTGTTGAAGGACTACAGTAGGCCAGGGACCTGTCTTGGTTCCCCTTGTCCTTTGGAGTTGAGAATAGCCAACTTTAATGATGTGTGAGGAGTTTGCATTCCTACCTCTGGACCTTTGCACATGGCCTTCCCACCGCCCTGTCCCAGACTCCAGGGTTATCCTTCCCTCCTCTTCTTTGCCTGATTAATTCATATTTGTCCTTCAGAGCTTAGGTTGAAAACTACTTCCTTAAGGAATACTTGTTTGCCCTACCCCACCCCCATTTTCCTAGTTATGAACTTGATTTCTCCTTCATACCACTTGCCCCAATTATAGTTATATAATTGTTTAATATCTATGTTGAATCTTTTTCTCGTTTGCTGCTCTTTCCCTAGAACAGTGTGGGACCCATAGTTGGCATGGGATAAATATTTGCTGAATGACTGAAGTGTGTCCACTGAATTTAGCAACAAGTGGTCACTTTGGCCCTTGGTAAGACAGTTTCAGAGAAACCGTGGGGGTGGAAGTCAGATTGCAGTGAGTGGGAAATGAGGAAATGAGGGCAGTGATGTGTAGATAACTTTTTAATATGTGTGACTGTGAAGGGGAGAAAGGTGGTAGCTAGAGCGGAAAACAGGGTCCAGGTTTTTTTTTTTCCTTTAAGTTACTTTTTTTTTTTTTAAAGACTTGAACTAGGGATCCCTGGGTGGCGCAGCGGTTTGGCGCCTGCCTTTGGCCCAGGGCGTGATCCTGGAGACCCGGGATCGAATCCCACGTCGGGCTCCCAGTGCATGGAGCCTGCTTCTCCCTCTGCCTATGTCTCTGCCTCTCTCTCTCTCTCTGTGACTATCATAAATAAATAAATAAATAAATAAATAAATAAATAAATAAATAAATAAATAAAGACAGACTTGAACTAACGTAAATGATCATTGGAAGGAGCCATTGGAGAAGGGAGTTGAGCCTTTCTTCTCTAGACACTCCCCAGTGTCCTCAAGGGAGTTGGTGGAGATAATGGAAAGAGCGCATCTTCTGAGAGGTGGGATAGGATGGAATCTAGAACAGGAGTGCTATGCTAAACAGTTGACCCTTTCTTCTCTAGACACTGGGGAGTCTGGGTGAGCCAGCTAAGACTGTGCAGAAGACAGGGAAAAGAAGCCAAAGACCTGAATTCAGGCTGTGATGAAGGACAGGGAAGGATTGGAGAGACATTTGGAAGATGGAAGCAGGTGGATATGAGAGAAGGGAGTAGGGCTCTTGATTTTTGAACCCCTAGAGCCTAGCACACAGCAGGTGCTAAATAAGTCTTGATTGGATGGCTTTGGGTTTCTCAAGACTGGAGAAAGGGCAGACTCCGGAGGGTGTGTCAATAACAAGTTATCTTAAGTATCCTCAGAGTGGAAAGTCCTGATCATTTTTGAATTTTGTAAACAGCCAGAAGTCATTCAGGGCCAAGATGCTGAATTGTTGAATAAGTGGGTGGTCAAGTTAGAGACCACTCCTTTGGATTAAAAAGTAAAAATAAGAAATAAGATGTGGTTTAAGGGCAGCCCCAGTGGCACAGCAGTTTAGCGCCGCCTGCAGCCCAGGGCATGATCCTGGAGCCCCGGGATCGAGTCCCACGTCAGGCTCTCTGCATGGAGCCTGCTTCTCCCTCTGCCTGTGTCTCTGCCTCTCTCTCTCTCTCTGCATCTCTATGAATAAATAAATAAAATCTTTAAAAAAAAAAAGATGTGGCTTAAAATAATGAGATTTGCTGGAGGTAGGATATGGCAGTTCACAAATTTACTTCCCTTTAAGAGTTCTAAAAATGTTTCAAACTTATGCCTCTGTAACTTGGGAAATTTATTTGGATGTCTGTCTTCATTGAAAACCTTCTTACTAATTCATTGCTTGCCCACTGTCTGTAACCCAATTTGAATAAGTCTGTCAGACTTTGTGCCATGGAGTTGGTGAGGATAAGGCACTCTCAGTCACTACCACACAAAAACCCAAAAAGGCCCCTCCTGAAAGTATGATAATTTTAGATTCATATGGTGATGGGCATTTATGTCCTATCACTGTGGAATTGGAAAAGAGGAGCAGGTGGGTCAAGGTTTTAAAGCTTTCTGCCAACTTGTCTAACTCATACCCACTGGGGTATGAGGATAGCTGCCTGTGTCCTGTTTGCCCCAGAATGCTGCTGGGTAATCTTGAAGTGTCCGGAGCTATGCATTGTCTATTCATGACCCCTGTGCCTGTGAAACAGGGTTCAGTGACTGTCACCGTGCCTGTGGCAGTCTGGAGTTACCCAGAGAGAACAAAGCTGCATACACGGAGTCCACAAGGGAGTCTTGTAACAACTTTGTCCTGCTTTCTAGGGCTGAGTCAGGTACCACAGCTTGATCTCAGCTGCCTTCTTTTATTTGAAGAAGTTGGCATCTGAGCCACAACAAGAGTATTGTATTTTGTCCCTTTTGGAGGGACATGGATTCACTCTGTATTATTGCCCATGTTAATCTCTCAGCCTACACAGCCCTTCCCCATCCTTTCTCAGCCTCTGGCAAATCTTCCCCATCCTTCGAGGTTTAGCTCAAGTATTAGCTTCCCTTACAGAGACTCTCCTGACTTCCCTAAGTGGAATGAGCAGGAATCTACATGGTGGAGTGAGTGTGGAAAGGGCACAGACTTTAGGATGAGTTGGGCTGAGTTGGAATACTGAATCTGCTGCTTTGCCTTACAGCCCCTAATCCCAGGTTTCAATTCTCCGACCCCCTAAGTGAATTTAATACCTGTTTCACAGAATTGTTTTGGGAATCAAATAAGATTGGGTTTCTGAAAACACAAGCCTTGGTATATAGGAAGTGTTCATTAAGTGTTCTTTCCCTTCTATACCCATAACTTCTTACTCTGAACTAAAACAGCACTTTCTTCTAATTCTGACATAACATCTAAGGGAAAAAATTAAAAGGTGGGGGAAGGGTTCTTTTTCAGTGAATTTGCTTCTTGAAGAGCAGAGATGATGTTATCTAGCAGTCTCCTACATAGAGCTTCGAGAGGACCGATGATGTTGGTTGAATGGACTGGACTCAGTTATGGATCTATACAAGCCAGGGCTTTTGAGGAATAGGAAAAGGCAATAACATGTTTAGCCCAGAGAAGTTTTTCTGGGTGCTAGCTGGGAATAGTCATAGGAAGGGCTGACCCTAAAGAGAAAGAGACCTTGTTCATTTCATCTACTCAGAGCTATAATAAGTGAGGGCTGAAATTCTAGGAAAAGGCAAGTTTTGTTTCAGGGGAAAAAGGAACAATCAGAACCATTTCTAAAAAATGGAATGAGACTGGGATGCCTGGGTAGCTCAGCAGTTCAGCGTCTTCCTCCGGTTCATGGTGTGACCCTGGAATCCTGGGATCGAGTCCGACATCAGGCTCCCTGCGTGGAGCCTGCTTCTCCCTCTGTCTGTGTTCTCTGCCTCTCTCTGTGTGTCTCTCATGAACAAATAAATAAAATCTTTTTAAAAAATGGGATGAGACTTAATTTTTTTTAATTTTTAAAAGATTTTATTTATTTATTCATGAGAGACACAGAGAGAGGTAGAGACTTAGGCAGAGGGAGAATCAGGCTTCCTGTGGGGAACCCGATGTGGGACTCAATCCCAGAACCACGGGATCACCTGAGCTGAAGGTAGACACTCAACCACTATGCCACCCAAGTGACCTGAGACTTAATTTTTGAGGCCATGAATTCCTTGTCCTGGGGAGATGAGCAACCTGGGCTAGTGTTTACAGGAGATCTTGTGGAGGAGGGAATTGTGCATTTATCAGAGCACTGGCCAGCCCTTTCATTTTAAGTCTTAACTCAGTCTTATTCTGCACGATAGGAATCCTTTCCCTGTACCTCCTGCTACTTTGGGCCTCTCAACTCCCTGGTTTTGTGTGCAGGTGAAGATACCTGGAGGTGTCGGGGTTGTGGGGACCATGTTGCTCCAAGCCAGAGGTGGTACAGGACTGTCAACGAAGCCTGGCATAGCTCCTGCTTCCGGTAAGTGGGTCTGTCCTCCTGTCTTTGCCAATGCACTACAAGCCGCCACTACTTCTTGTTCTAGAAAATACAAAAACAAGGTTCTAACTTGAGAGTTTCCATTTTGAAGGGACGGGGAGGGATGTGCCAACGAAGAACACATAACCGAATATCAGGTGTGAAAGTGGAAGAGCCATAAATGGGCCAGGTATAGCTAGAAGTAGGATGAGGGGATGGGAGCAGTCCTTTCCAGGGTGTCCCGGCACCCTCACTTTACAGATGAGGAAACTGAGGCCCAGAAAGAATGATTTTCCCACAGCTACACTACTGAGTATGTAAGTGCCTCAAGGGTTGTTTTTAGTACAGTTGGCAGAGCCAGCCCTTCACCACAGGATGCCTCCCTAGTTTCCTGCTTTTTGTTTAATTTTATTATAGCCTTTAGATTATTGTTTGAAGGCAGCTCAGTTTCTTAAAAATACGTGACTTTAAGGTAGGATTCATTCCTGTTGTCTGAGACTCAGTGTCCTCATCAGAAAAACACGGATATTAAAAATTTATCTCATAGACTCGTTAAGATCAAATGAAATCATATATGCCAGGGGCCCAGCTCATGGTAGGCACCCACTGAATGGTTATTTATTTCCCTGTGAGATTGGAATCTTCAAGAGTGGGAGCTTGTCTGCATTCTCCAGAACATAAAACAGTGCCTGGCCTACAGTCATTCCACATTGGAGGCTGGGTGGGCACGTGTGCCCTCGTGGTCTGAAGTGGTAGAGCTGTTGCTCACATCTTGAGAATGAGACAGACTGTAGACAGGCACCATGCGCTGTAGATTCCAGCTCCCACACACAGCTCGTGTTGCAAAGCATCCCCCGTGCTGATACCAAGTAATTTAATTGACCTTTAAGCACTTGCCTCCACCCAGGAACCATGTGGGGGGTTTGGCCTAGAGAGCTCTGCCCTCTGGAAGAGTTGGAGAAGAACTAGCATTTTTCTGCTCTTTCAGCTCTAACTCCGAATTTTCCAGTCTTCTCTGTGGATCTAATTACCTTGGTTTTTCCTTTTACCCTCAGCAAAGTTGATTCTTAGTAAGCATTGGAGCAGAGTGTCAAAGCTATAATGGATACTATAGATAAAGCCTTTGGCTAGCCCTTTCATTTAGAACTGAAGCAAATTCTAATGAGTTCCTAGGCCAAGGCTCCCCTTGGCACCTAACCCATATGGTCATATTTATTTCTGCTGTTTTCCTATTTATGTTAATACTTTCTATCCAAAATAAGCAGGACAGAGTAGAACAAGCTAATTTTTGGAATTTCTGGATTCTTCTAGCACTAAAAAAATTCAGAAGCGGAAGAGACCACCTATTGTGTGACACAACCCCTCCATATCACAATTGAGAGGCCTGAAACCAAAAAGACAAGGAGCTACAAAGACAGGTCATGGATGACTAGAGCTGACCTTAGAACTGAAGTTTTGGGTCATTTGTGGGTCTGATTAGATGCTAGCTTGTTAGGGAGTGTGTGTGTGTGTGTGTGTGTGTGTGTGTGTGTAGAGAAAAACACACATACATGCTCAGAAAGAAGTAAGGCACGTTATCATGATGGATGAGTGCAGGCTCTGGAATGAGACTGGTTTTAAATCCTGGCTTTGCAATTTAACTGTCCTTGGGTGACTGCCCTGAACTTTAGGCACCTCATCTGTAAAATGGGGACAAGTACTCATCCCACAGGTTGTCAGAGAGAATTAAATGTGATAACCTATATAAAGTGCTCAGCATAGCATCTGACACATAGGATACAGATAATAATCAGTAGCTGTCACTTTGTATTATATAGTAAGTGTATGTCTGTATACACCTACATGCATGCATTTATTATTCTTATTACACACCCACTGGTCTTCTAATGTGGAGCCTCAGAGATTAAGGTTAACTTTGAACTACTCTGGCACAATTACACCAAAGATCATGCCTGTAGGGGAAGTAGAGCATCTGGGGTAGGTCTCCTATTTATAGCTTTGTCTCAAGGACATAGTCTAACCCAGCTGTATTGAAGGAGTGCATTTCCTGACTCCTGAGCTTTCCCATGGAAACTGGATGACATGAAGTCCTCAGATGGAGCCTGATAATTTGCCCTGGGGAGACTATCTACTTTGGACCCAACTGACTTTTGCCCAGATTGGAGGAAGATCTTCAGGGCTGGGAACAACTGTATCTGACCACATAAGTAACCTGGTTATAAGGAGCACGAGGCATCAGCCTGAATAGTTTTTTAAAATCTCTGATGAATTCAGAGTGTCTGGACATAGGCCTGCTGATAGCAAGACCCTCCCTTGCTTCCAGCCTTCCAGCCATTCGTACTTCATGATTCCCTTCCAGCCTTGCTCTTACCCAGTTGAGTTAGTTACAATAAAGGAAATGACTTTTCTTTTCCTCTTCCCCCACATCTTTGTTTTCCTAGTCACAGGGTGGAGCTAGATATTCAATGGAGAAATTGCTGGGGTTTGGCCCAAACTCTCCTCTCTTCTCCTTACACTTCCCCATCCCCCACCCCTCCATCTGCAGCCACATTCGCAATCCTGCCTCTGATAGCATTCCACCAGATTCTCAGGTGCCTGGGAGACACTGAAGGCTGGAACCTGGGACTGTACAGCAGAGGCCAGCTGACAAACCTCCTGGAAGTAGCTTAGTCTGATGCAGTTGGGTTTTTGTCCAGGATCCTTCTGATCCCTGGATGCTTGTCTGTCTAGCCCTCCTACTTTCTCTCCTCAACCTTCCCAACAGGCCTGTTTGGACTCTAAGTACCTCTGGCCTCCCCTTTCCCTGAACAGTGCCACTGGTTCTAGAATTGGGGCCATTCTCTCTGAAGCTGTCTGGAACTGGCTTCCCTCTCCCTGGGGAAGGCCAAGGAAGCAGCCAGACTGCATGTTGTTTGTAGCTGAGGTCAAACTATGGAGCTGGCATGTTTTATGGGGACTTCGCATGTTGGCAAACCAAAGAACCTTGACAAGTTTTCTGATGATTTCACCCTCATCAGAAGTGCTTATCTAAAGAGGGGGGGTTGTAGGAAGAGGGAAAACTGCCTCTATTAGTCTTTATCACCCTTCCCTGGGACTCTCTTGCTTGACCTGGTTCCTAATGGCATTGTCAGAAGAAAAACAAACAAACAAAAAAAAAAAAACCCATACTTAAGGCTCCCGGGAACCCTTCAGGGCCTCCTTTCTCAGGATCTCAGATACAGACTCTTTGAGCTTTCTCTTTTGAGAAGTGATTTCTAATGCCTGTGCTCTGGAAAAGGAATAATACAAAGAGAAAGCTGTTGGGAGCCTGGGTGGCTAAGTGGTTGAATGTCTGCCTTTGGCTCGGGTCGTGATCCTGGGGTCCTGGGATTGGGTCATAATCCTGGGGTCCTGGGATCGAGTCCCACATCGGGCTCACTGAAGGGAGCCTGCTTCTCCCTCTATCTATGTCTCTGCCTCTCTGGGTCTCTCATGAATAAATGAATAAAATCTTTAAAAAAAAAATAGCGGGATCCCTGGGTGGCGCAGCGGTTTGGCGCCTGCCTTTGGCCCAGGGCGCGATCCTGGAGACCTGGGATCGAATCCCACATCGGGCTCCCGGTGCATGGAGCCTGCTTCTCCCTCTGCCTGTGTCTCTGCCTCTCTGTCTCTCTCTGTGTGACTATCATGAATAAATAAATAAAATCTTAAAAAAATAAAATAAAATAAAATAAAAAAATAAAAAAAAAATAGAAAGCTGTTGTCACTTCTTTGGTCAATAGACCATTTCCGCTAAATTTGTGACTCCAGGAAAGGCAAGTGAAGAAATTGTACACATAGCAACCAGAGACTGTGGTGTAATGGGCTGGGTGACAACAGGATATCTTCTTCTTCTTTTTTTTTTTTAAGATTTTATTTATTTACTTATTCATGAGAGACACAGGCAGAGGGAGAAGCAGGCTCCATGCAAGGATGCAAGGAGCCCGACGTGGGACTTGATCCCGGGACTCCAGGATCACGCCCTGGGCCAAAGGCAGGCACCAAACCACTGAGCCACCCAGGGATCCCCAACAGGATATCTTCTATGATGCTGAAAGTCATGCTCACTTTTCTCACCCACACCCGCCACCTAAACAAGTGCAGTACATCATAATTATAGTAAGAGCTACCGTTTATTGAGTGTTTATTATGTATAGACACTGTCCTAATAAGAATTTCACATTTGAATCATCTAACTGAATCCTTTTTTAAAAATATTTGTTTGTTTGTTTGTTTGTTTGTTTATTTATTTCAGAGACAGCCAGACAGGTAGTGTGAGGGGGAGGGGAAAAGGGACAGGGAGAAAGAGAAGCTCAGCAGGGAGCCTGATGTGGGACTCGATTTCACAACCCATGAATCATGACCTGGCCAAAACCAAGAGTCAAGTCAGATGCTTAACCAACTGAGCCACCCAAGTGCCCCATCTAACTTAATTCTTTTAACAGTGTAATAACTATAGTACTGGTCATACCTATTTTACAAATAGAGAAAGTTACTTGCTCACAGTCATGGAGCTAATAAGTAGCATACCTGAGATTTGAACCCAGGCATTCTGACTCCTTGCTTTACATTCCTGAATATGGTCATGTCATATAACCTCCCTGAAGTTTGCTTTCCTCTTCTGTACCTTCAGAGTAAAAACACTCATCCTGCCTGCCATACACTAGTGGTGTCAAATAACATCAAAGGGTATGGTGCAAAGGCTTTATGAACTCTCAAGTGTCAATAAAAGTGCTGTTACATTTCTCCTGGGTCTCTGGCTTCCTGGCATGGGAGTCCGTGGAACAACCCTGCCCTCTGCTGTTGTAATGTTGATGTTGCTGCTGGATTTATGAACCCAAGCTTTTGATTCTAGTTTGCTTGTTTGTCTAGTATATCTCTAAGGAAACAGCCAGCCAGCAACTCATTAAGGCTGGCTGTTAAACAGGGAACTGGGGTGTGCCTGACAGGATAACCACCTGGGCCTTCCTCAGCCTCCAAAAGAGACTCCAGCTTGAACACACTGTGGGACTCCTAGTATGTAGCAGCAGTATGTAACCTTCAACATGCCTTTATACTGCTCTGTTTTTGGAAAGAGAGAATGAAGATTCCAAATAAACCCCACAGTTACTGTCTGGGGCAGAGATGAAGAGGTGCAGGGTGGAGCCAGGGATGGATGACAGATATTTATTAAGCATTACATTGGGAATTTGATTAATAAATTTGCACTTTGATTATCTGATTCAACTCTTACAGTAGCCCTACAACCCCACTTTACACAAAAACAGGA